>NW_028259142.1:19360779-20682419 GCF_977971745.1 Zootermopsis nevadensis
ATATTTCTGTATGTTTTTTTAACGAGTCGTTTCTGGGCAGCCGAGTTCGATTTGAACTTCGTATAAAGCAAGATTCATACTGGATCGATATACAGCAATTATACTCGCTTGTGTATCGATTGTTATCGAGATGTATCGGAGCTGAAACGTGGCCTTGCGTCTGCGACTTCAGTTCACGCAAAGAAACCCTTTTGTGGACGATAGTGGATGTTCTCATGGACAAACAAAACTTAATAACCACGTCCATAAACATCTCTTCATCGTTTTAACACATCACGTTGCACGCTGTCTGTGTATGGATGTCGACCTTCACACGCAACTCGAGGAATTTTATGAAAACTCACGAGGATGAAGAAAACTGGACAGTGATGATAATTTGTATTTTTCACCTAATACAGTGGTGATATATAGCCACGGTGGTCTAGCGGTTAGAACGCTGGCCTTGTAATCCTGGGGTCTCGGGTTCGATTCCCGGCGGTGCCCGAATTTATAACTTGTGTTGGGCGAGGCCGTGGTCTAGGCAACACGGAGTTATCCTCCGTGGCATCCCAACAATTACTCCATTCACACACAGAAGAAGGCAATGGCAAACCACTTCTGGATCATCTGCCAAGAACGTATATGAACAGGTGCCAGTCCGAGAAAAGGATGGAAGGATCCTGTTCATATTGACCTGTCGTCAGACAGAATACTAAATAAATAATAAGATGAGGTGGTCTAGCGGTTAGAACGCTGGCCTTGTAATCCTGGGGTCTCGGGTTCGATTCCCGGCGGTGCCCGGATTTATAACTTGTGTTGGGCGAGGCCGTGGTCTAGGCAACACGGAGTTTTCCTCCGTGGCATCCCAACAATTACTCCATTCACACACAGAAGAAGGCAATGGCAAACCACTTCTGGATCATCTGCCAAGAACGTATATGAACAGGTCCCAGTCCGAGAAAAGGATGGAAGGATCCTGTTCATATGGACCTGTCGTCAGACAGAACACTAAATAATAATAATAATAATAACAGTGGTGATGGTGGTAAATGAAGAGACCAATCGAACTAACACAATAAAGACGGCTGGCTGTCTTCTGGGAACTACGCTGTGTATTCTGATAGAAGCTCACAGACGTTTCAGAGGTGATTGGTACCTTCAACAACGTCCTGATGATGAAGGCAGCAAGAACCTATGAAATGTCTGAAAAAATCACAGTTTCATTTTCAGACAGATTTTAGTCCCACAATGAACCTAGGGACGTGTTCATTAGTTATACAACTACTAAAGTAGACGCAAGAGTGACGTTCGTGGCTGCAGAGTTACTTGTGAATTCAATTACTAATTACTAAGATGATATAGTTGCGTCATATTGTGAAATTTAATTAATTATTCGGTTTTTGTCCGTCTAATCACAATTCATATATAATTTTACAATTAAGATAATTAAAATATCATTTTATGTTCCTCATCGAACAATCGATTTACAATTGGAACACCTTTTTACAACATGTTTCGGTTTCTATATAAACCATCTTCAGGTGTAAAAGTTAAAATTATAAACTTAAAACTTAATTACAATTTCTGATATGCAACTTTTTGGTGATTTTTGAATCTGGAAATGAACATCACCAAAAAGTTGCATATCAGAAATTGTAATTAAGTTTTAAGTTTATAATTTTAACTTTTACACCTGAAGATGGTTTATATAGAAACCGAAACATGTTGTAAAAAGATGTTCCAATTGTAAATCGATTGTTCGATGAGGAACATAAAATGATATTTTAATTATCTTAATTGTAAAATTTAAATATGAATTGTGATTAGACGGACAAAAACCGAATAATTACTAATTACTAAATTTAATTTAATATATACGATATATCTTAGATAATAAGACATGATGTTAATATATGTAGTATGATATTATCTGATATAAATATCATATTAATATGATATATGACATATTTGAAGCGATTACCTCAAGGCATTTCCCAATCAAAATTCTCTTAGAACATCTGTTGTTCTTTAATTCGAACCAACCAGTCCCCACCAACTAAATTATATACAATATTATAATTCACAAAGTTTTGTTACGTAATTTTAGCTACTCTGCTCTTGTTTCATATTTCTTTGGCCTAATATTTTCTCAGCACTTTTGTTTTCAATGTTTACAATCAGGGCAAAATTCTATTTATCACAGCCATACAAAACAACGGGCTAAATAAGTATTTTATGTACGATGATATGAAGAGTCGACTAGTACGATGTTAAATGTCTTTACGAGCGTTCTAGTGACAGTATATTTTACACTTGGAGCACATAAGACACTTGTTCTTGTCTTATCGTGGTAGACCTGTTTGTTTGTTAATGTTTTGTAAGCTTGTTAAAGTCTATTAACGTAGATTTCTGTCTTCTGGGTTGTTGCGCTGTGTAGTCTGGTAGATGTTTACCAACGTTTCAGAGGTCATACTGCCTCCGTCATCAGGGCCCTCAGAAACGTTGGTAAACATCGACCAGACTACACAGCGCAACAACCCAGGAGACAGAAATCTTCATACGAGGTGCGATCGGAAAGTTTCAAGACTGCGCGTATAAAAACCCGTACATTTATCTCAGGTAAAGTAAAGTAAAGTTTGTCCCACTATACGCCATGTAGGCGCTTGGGGTGAGTGGAGGTATAGCTCCTCTCTTCCTTGACCTCGGCACTAGATGGGGGTGAGTGGTCAGCATCACGCCCCGGCCGGCTTTACCCCCGGGAAAGGACCCCGGTACCCATTGTAGAGGAGGCTGGGTGGGCCCCACAGCCAGTCTGGACGCAGAGGCTAGAGGAAAAATCCTCTGCCCCCGTCGGGGATCGAACCCCGGTCGTCCAGCCCGTAGCTAGTCACTATACTGACTTAGCTATCCCGGCTCATCTTATCTCAGGTATTAAATTCATCCATCACCCTCGAAGTAGTTCCCCTGGGAGTGAACACAACGATCCCAGCGCCGCTGCCAAGCCTGGAAGCATCCCTGGAAATCTTTCTTTGTCAGCCTGTCAAGCACCATCTGCGATTCTGCCTGAATCTCTTCTATCGTCTCAAATCTCCTTCCCTTTAGCTGAATTTTCATCTTTGGGAAGAGGAAGAAGTCACACGGAGCTTAGAAAGGAAGTTGGGGTCGGTTCTTGCTAGATCTTTGAGCTCCTGACAAACGAGAAGTCGATTCTGCTTCTGGTCCTCAGACAGGATGCGTCGCATGTGGAGTTCTTCCTTTAGAATCAGCTGACAGGTCCCATAGCCTATCCCAACAATGTCGCACAAGTCGTCGATGGTACGATGTCGATCTTCGTGAATGGCCTGCCGAATCTTCGTAACATTTTCGGGCGTTGTGCTCGAAGATGGTCGTCCAGAAAGCTCGTCATCATCGACAGAGGTTCGGCCATTTTTAAAACGTGAATGCCACACAAAAGTTTGTGCACGACCCATTGCGGACTCCCCAAATGCTTGCTTTAGCATTTCATAGGTTTCCGTAGCCGTTTTGGCGAGTCTTTGGCAAAATTTGATGCACACGCCATTCCGAAATCGCAGGAGGGTCGGTGTAATGCACTACCAAAACGCCCGTAACTAAGAAACAAATGCTAATTCGATGATGCCGGCTGGCACACTGATTCACTATGAATGTAGGCCGCACCCCCTAGCGGCACAAGCTCGTACTACATCCGGTTCGCCCTCTATTGAGACAGTCTTGAATCTTTCCGATCGCACCTCGTACTCACCGCTGTGAAAACCTCAAATCTTACATTCATTAACGTACTTTAATCGCTGTGAGACGTCCGACCATGAACGTCGTTTAACCGTTCATGTATGTTTGATATTTTTAGACATTTAATTACAAATCTTTGAAGCAATTCTATACGGTATGTGGGTAGAGAGATCAAATGTAAGCAGCTGATGATCGCTGCTGTGGGGCAGGCAGCTGCAAATGCGGGACTTTCACTTAGCTTGTCATCAACATGGAGCCAAGCGCACCAATTGCTTCCAACGACCCCAGTTTCGTTTTTGGGGGGAGGGCTCAGGTTTGATCATCTCCTGACAAGCTTCTCATACTAACCTCCACCCAAATTCTACAACAACGAATTAAAACAGACCACAACCGCTGCCTTCCAGATTCCTGACCTTTCATTACTAACAACTATACTCGCGTCGGACGCTGAGTAGCCTAAGTAGTTGAGAAAGCATCACTGAAAAAAACATAAAAGGACAGAGAGAAATAATTATATAACATGAAACTTAGTGGCTGACACTTTTCAATATGTTCTGGTGGGCTGAACATGTAGCACGAAGTGTCGACAGCAGGGCAACAGCTACCAAATGTCCTCTTTGGCATTTCACGGCCATTACCTCGAAAATAACACGATTCATAAGCCAAACATGCACAAAAATGCAAGAAAGCTGTCCCACTATACGCCATGTAGGCGCTTGGGGGGAGAGGAGATATAGCTCCTACTAATTCTTGACCTCGGCACTAGATGGGGGTAAGTGGTCAGCGTCCCAAGGAAAGGACCCCGGTACCCAATGAACAGGAGGCTGGGTGGGCCTCACAGCTGGTCTGACGCTGAGGCTAGAGGAAAAAGACCTCTGCCCCCATCGGAGATCAAACCCCGGTCGTCCAGTCCGTAGATATTCGTCTCATAAACTTTTATGCAAAGATGGCTGTCTTCTGGGCTACAGCTCAGTATAATCTGGATGAAGTTTACTAACGTTTCAGAGGTACTTGTTGAATCCATCATCAGGGCGATGAATCGATACCTGTTCAGCCCCTCCCGGATCTAAAATGGATGAATCGAGCGATTAAAAGCTTCATGCTTCGTATGTACAAGCCATCAAAAATGTTAGAATCGTGAAATTTCAGAAGCCATAGAATGTTAATTGGAAAAAATCTCTGAAATTTGCCAGTTGAAAGGCTAGCAAAGAAATGGGTTCGAGAACATGACGGAATGTGGCTCAGGATCGTGTCCAGTGACGCGTTTGGTGCGATCGGTGTTGGACCTTCGCGTGCTATTACAGCAGCAGAGAGACAATTAGCTAATGCAAAGTGACAGTTCATGCTGGCGAAATCTGATTATGAGATCAGATGCTGGGACAGTGAGTACAGTGATGGATTATTCGACGGCATGCAAACGCGTTCAGGTACCCAGCCCAGCCTCGTACTAAACACTACCAGAATTTCAAGGTCACCACAAACATTTTTACTTTTAGCTGTCCTGAAGATGTCCAAAATGTTGGTAATCACCCACATGGCTACATTACGTCACAATTAGGCCCGTATTATCCAATGGGAACAGTAGACACTGTACTCAGGGCATACGAAAAAAAAATTGACCATTTATTTATTCGTATGATAAAACTGGTAACAGGGATCTATTATTTAATAAATATATATTTATCTAAATTAATTCACGCAGTTGCAACATGGATTACGCATAATAAAGATGGCAGCACGATAGACATGCAAGTGACTAACATATCATAATATCTTGAAAGTTATTCAAGATAATTTTGATCACTAATCCACCCATCTAAAAACATCCATCAGGGCCTACGAAACAGAAATCGCTAAGGCCTAGAAGGACCATAACACATTCTTGGTCACAATCCAGACGACTACAGTCGGAGGCTGGTGTTGTCATGACTACTGTTCCTTCCAACAGTCATCGTGTCTCCGTGTGACGTCAGTCGGTCCGTGCAGCACGCACCGTTACCGCCCGGGGCGAACACAAGTCTTCAGAAGCGGGGCGATGGGAAGATATTCTGGGAATGATTTATGACGATGATTTAACTTATATAACCGTAAATGGAAAAGGTGCACTCCAGTGTGGAGTACGGGATCTTCCAAATGTGTTCTTTGCTATTTTCTAAAGTCCTTGTCGATTTTCTTTTTATTGACAGCTAACACAAGGTTTTGTGCGATATATTGATCTAGTCAGGGCAGCAGGGGACTCCCTCGGGATCCCCAGGTGAGTTGCGGAGGCAGAAGACAGCCTACATGAATTTATAAATTGTTAAAGACGTTTTTAACCTACATCAAGTATTGTGGAAGGCCAGTTCTTGGCCTCCATCAACCTTATATTTATTTCATTTGTGTGTATTTAAGATGTGGGTTACATTGAATTATAATTGTAGTTTGATCTAGCAGGAGAATTAATCTAAGAACGTACATGTGTGTGTTATGTAAGGAACTCGGTAGACGTGTGCCAAGGAGATGGCAGTGACCCACTGGGCAGCTGTCAAGTGGGTCACTGCCACTGGCGTAATGACCTACTGCCAGGTGCTCCGAAACGTTTCCGGGTCCAGTGAATGTCGTGAGATGAGATCACCACAACAAAGTAACAAAGACGGAAGATAATATAAGTAAAATATTTTTTATATAAGTACATGAAGCACAATCCCCACTTATAGTCACTCAGCTGGCCAAGAAATTCCCTGCCTTTTATGGAACACTGAAACTACATTACAGGTAGTCTTCGATTTACGCCGGGGATGCGTTCCTGGACGAACCGGCGTAAATTGAAACTCTTTTATAATGTAAATCAATGTGAAGTCAATGGCATGCGTTCCCAGCACCCAAACATTGACGAGTAATTTAATGGCATTACATTTAAAGCTCTGAAATAACGTAAATAAAATAAATGGAATTTAAAAAATATATTTTATACACTTACAATCGGCAATTCGTTGGTCCCAGCGATTGATGTGTAGTCATCTCTGCTGTTATGCGATAGTTGCATTCATGTAAGACGCCGACCTATAGAAAATCGCGTAGTAAAAATAACCCCGGTACCTCAGCAGAGATTAAATTAGGTCCTTTGAAAGTTTAAAGCGCCAGGAATGAAATTTCATAAGAGCAAACTCGCATATGCAAAAGTTTGCAATTCACAAACAGCTTTTACCGATTCATCGATCTCATTGGAGCAAATTCGCGTTAACGAAACTTACGTAATTGAAGAGATGACTGTATTTATAATTTTTATTCAAAATCAGCGATGTAATAATTACGATTTAGTATAAGAATCAGTACGAGAAACATTGTAAAACGTTATAAATAATATTTTTTCCACTTTTTGACTTTCTGGTTTCAAAATCGGCGCAAATTTAACCGGCGCAAAACGAGGGCTGCCTGTACCATGTTAACAAATTCGACCCCTGAGCGCTTATCCTGAGCTAGATAAACCGATTCCACATTTTTCCATTTGACGGTACATCATTTATGAACTAAATTAAGGGCGTGCTCACAGCTTAGAGTCCGATTCGACCTTCAGTAGTCTCGGGAAAACCTCGAGAAAGAGGTTATTAATAAAACCAAGGCCTAGATGGAACGAAGGTATTACAATGCATGAAGGAAGGGTTTGCAGGGTCACGAGATGACTCTCGGATGTTCCGCCAACATGGTCGTCGTTCAGTCGAGGTAATGAAATATATGTCGAACAAGTTAAGTTTCGGTCAAAATTTTCAACACGAACCACAAAAACCCATCCTTCATACATCTCTGCATATTATAATAATTACGAAGCAGATAGTAAAATGTTTCAGACTAAATTAATACACGGTAGGCCTATCATCATAATCTTTGTCAGTTATTAGGCCACGTGGCCTGTTACAGTTTGACGCCATCTTCATTGCTCTCCCCTTCAGCGTCTACATGGCGCCTAGCGGAATATCTTTACTTTAGTTTTTTTTAAAAATTTAAGTAGGATTTGAGGTTTCCACGACGGTGAGGCCGAAGATGGATGTCTTCTGAGTTGTAGCGCCGTGTAGTCTGGTAGAAGTTTACCAACGTTTCGCATGTCCTTGATGCCTCCATCATCAGGGCGATGATAGAGGCAGCAACGACCACTAAACTTCTATCTTCATAGGACACTTAAGGGTTACAGAACTGGCAAGGACTGTGTTGACATATGGAAGTGAAGCCTGTAGGCATTAAAGTGTCAATGGGGGTGAACATTTTGTTGGGTTAAATTGCATTATTGTTATTACTAATTTGTACGAATCTGGTGAAATTGAGAAAAAATTCAAGCAAAGAAAAGTATTTTGGAAGGAGGTAAAAATTAAAATGTTAAGTGGCACGGTCATGTAGAAAGAATGGGGGGACACTTTGTCAGAATAAATGGTCCTGTAACGGTGGTCTAGCGGTTAGAACGCTGGCCTTGTAATCCTGGGGTCTCGGGTTCGATTCCCGGCGGCGCCCGAATTTATAACTTGTGTTGGGCAAGGCCGTGGTCTAGGCAACACGGAGTTTTCCTCCGTGGCATCCCAACAATTACTCCATTCACACACAGAAGAAGTCAATGGCAAACCACTTCTGGATCATCTGCCAAGAACGTATATGAACAGGTCCCAGTCCGAGAAAAGGATCGAAGGATCCTGTTCATATGGACCTGTCGTCAGACAGAACACTAAATAATAATAAGATGAGGTGGTCTAGCGGTTAGAACGCTGACCTTGTAATCCTGGGGTCTCGGGTTCGATTCCCGGCGGTGCCCGAATTTATAACTTGTGTTGGGCAAGGCCGTGGTCTAGGCAACACGGAGTTTTCCTCCGTGGCATCCCAACAATTACTCCATTCACACACAGAAGAAGGCAATGGCAAACCACTTCTGGATCATCTGCCAAGAACGTATATGAACAGGTCCCAGTCCGAGAAAAGGATGGAAGGATCCTGTTCATATGGACCTCTCCTCAGACAGAACACTAAATATAAAATAATAAATAACAAGATAAACTTGATTGCAGCAGTTGTAATGAAACTAAGAACAAAGATCATGCCGTCGGCAGTCAACCTCCTGAGTTTTCACAATACTGTATTATGATAAGTCTGCACTTTTCCAGGGTCGCGACATGATTCGCAACTGTTGACAATGAAGCACCGGAACAGGAAACTCGTCACGGAAGACAATAGCCATGACCTCGGGTCACTTTATGTAACTCCTTATATAACGCAGGCGTTATTTCGAGACGGAGTCCACGTCCTGATATCGTGAACCTGGGGCAACCGATTCGAATGTTGGTCGGTATGGACTCTCCTCAGTCTCTCCAGTAAAGACAGTTCTTGACTTTCTTCAACAGTCGTCTAATTCGGCCGGGTTATACAGGGTGTGTATAAATCACATTTATAACTTTACTCGTGAATAAAACCTTAATGAAGACACATGGACACACTATTTCAGCGTCATCTGCGACAGAAACTCTCACAGTTTGTTCTGAACATTACACGCATTCAACAGGGGCCCCATTTGTCACACGTTCAATATTCAAACGATATTCAAGCTCCATCCATGTACGCTGTAGTATGTCAACAAAAGTTGTTGCAGTATCAGCTGTAATTCTGTCCTTCAGATTGTTGATGTCGGCCACCGGAGTTCGGTACAAACAAAAAATCACAGGGTGTGATATCCGGTGATCTGGCCGGCCAAGAGATGGGACCAGCAGGGCCAATCCATCCATCGTGTCGATTTACGTAGACTGCGGACAAAGATCCTTTCGACATTCTCATCAAGTGCACACGGACGATGTATGTCTATCTTGCTTGTGCAGAACATTTCCTGTATCCTTAAAACTGTCTGTACCAGCCAGGTATCGATGGCCTTGATGGTGGAGTCTTCTGTTATGCTGTTCTCAAATATCTTTTGACCTGTGTATTCGATTTCGTTTCGACAAACCACTTCACGCATTGTGCCTTATCCTGCGGTTTCATGGCGACTAACCTGATTCACAAAGATGGATACAGCGGAGTAGAATATAACGGGTGCTACCATCTACCGGGATTTCGGCGAAACTTCGAGAGTTTCTCTCGCAGATGACGCTCAAACAGTATTTGTGTCTTTCCATAAAGGTTTTATTCACGAATAATTTATATACACCCTGTGGAATATAGCAGTGTGGCCCGACACCACTTATAACCAAGCCCGCAAAATGATCTATAATTTTGTCACCTGTTCGTATAAGCTCATTAATTTTGTTTACTCTCCACTGGGAGATAAAAGTGATTACATAATTTTAGTCGTAAGACTTAAAGTGACTTCTGAGACCTAGAAAATCAATATTTATGTGAGAATACGGTGTGGGCGAGCGTGTACCTCCAAGAAACAGACCACATCAGTACGTAGAATAATATTAAAAATTAACTGAGAAATAGGATTGTGAGATTGTGGATTGGATTCAACTGGCGCAGGACAGGATCCAGTATCGGGTTTCTGTAAACACAGTAAGAAGTCTTCGTGCTTTTCTTGACAACCTAAGCCACTATCAACTTTTCAAGTATCGTGAACCATGTCGGTACCCAGACGACATTTTAACGTCTTTAACACTTTGTAGCTAAACATTGAATTCCTACAGCAAAGACAACTCGACGTGGCTCCGCTACAAAGATCAAGTTGTTAATATTGCGTGGGGGGAAAAATCACTGTTTACTTTCAAAATCAATTTCAACACATAATTACACTTCGCTGAGTCACTTAATCTTACAGCACGTGCTTCATGTAGTTAGCACTGAGCTTTAAAGAGTCCACAAATACAACAAAAACTGTGCTAAAAGTACAAATTGACTGCAAAACAGACAGAGAATTGTTTTTCGTATCCACTATACACCATTCAGCATGGTGTGCATTGGTGGTTAGCAGGATTCACGACCAATCAGTACATGGGTTCGACCGGGACCCCCTTTTTGCGAGATGATGATGAAAGTTGAGTAATTGGGATGCCACGGAGAAACCGGAGGAAAACTCCGTGATGCCTAGACAACGGCCTTGCCCAACACAAGTTATAAATTCGGGCACCGCCGGGAATAGAACCCGGGACCCCAGTATTACAATCCCAGCGTTCTAACCGCTAGACCACCGTGGCGGCTACAGAGAAAATACACACATTGAAACATATACGTGCTGTTCTAGACAGCGAGAAAGTGTAGCTGGTGGCATTCATCGCGTTATGCATCCAAAATTGTCATAAACGAGGCTCTGGCGACTGAACCACGGCTGCACAACAGTTACATCTAATGCGAAGGAAAATCTACCACCAAATTTATGTTCGCTTAGCCTATGTTTGGCTTTCCAGTGCTTCGTTTGGTGTTAACAGAAGCAGCTGTGGCCACTACAGACTCTTTATAACAGCATTTACCAACCGGTGGTACAGGGACCACAAATTCTAGCCATTTCTTCTTTTTACCAGATTAAAACTTATCATATTACAAGTATCTTTAAAACAAACAGCGTGCTTTCATGCAGAAAACCACTGAATCCGCTGTAATCTTGTCAGTTTCTGAGACTGAAATAGTTGATCTCTGAGATCGACTCCTCGAAAAGCAGAGTTTAGCTGAAGTTGTTATCGATATAAACGGATCGATTTATAGGACGTTCCCCGGGGCGACGCAAAAAGTAGACCGCGTCAATAACTTTTACCTGTCATCTTCAGTAATAATGCTCACATGGTATCTAGTTACCTCGTTCGGACACGAACGAGGGTACTGAAGATTGTCGGATTCTACTGTGAAATAGGTCATGACTACGACATGAACTTCGCTCTCTGCTAAGCCACTTCGTTGTAATAAGTCCACAGAGCGAAGTCTTTCTTGAGAAAGTTTCATAAGGTTCCTACCCTGAGCGAGTTAAATCCAGTGCATACTCAAGCCACGTTTATTTTAAGCAAATTTTTAATATTATCCTCACACTTGCGTCTCCCTAATGGTCATTACATTTTAGATTTTCCGACTAAAATGTACGTAATATGTGATTATGGAGTTTATCATTAGGCAGGTTTCTTCACTCTACCTCATAAGCTTAAATGTTCTCGTAAGCACATTTGTGCCCACACGTACTTTGTTTGCTCAAAATATAATTTGGTCCTTGAGCGCAGGTCTGGTGGTGTCACCTTGCAGTGACGCCACGACCAAGGCCCCATCCACAATGCACGCTTTGTCAGCATCCGCCATGAAATCGCTTAGCTCTCCGCTTTTGTTTCAGTTTTATAAGCCGTGTTTCCACTGCTTGGAAAAGCAACACAAACCAATACAGCCGGGGTTCGAATCGGGTATTCCTTAATACAGACCTGCTACGGTGTAGTAATTATCAATCGGAAGTTCTCGGTTCGGTACTACGCCCGAGAAAAGTTGTTCTTTTTAAAATACTGCATGATTTTTCTGGGTATCTCCAGATAAAGGAATCGTAGCTTAAATATGTGACATCACTATTTCTGTTATTCAATGACGCTGATTCAACTACACAAGTTATAAAATTAGGTTGAAAGATATATGGCAGATACTAGGGATTTAGAAGGAGACGGTTGTGGGATATTTCAAGGTACCTACTGACAAAAAAAAACACGTAATCTGTCAGGATATCCGGTAACCCTGTCCGTATTCAGAGCTCGTATACGTTACCGTTAACACCAACCTGATAAATAACTTAACCCTTTGAATTCAGTCCGTACCGCGAAGAAAACACTACATCTCACCATTACGAAAATTAGCTGGTTAACCCTTTGAAGCCGAAGCTCGTCTTCATAATATTTACGAATCCAGACCGTACCGCGAAGAAAACACTTCACTTAACCATTAGAAGTCGAATCAGGCGGTACCACATAAGATTTAACAAAAGAACATCCCGGTGAAAGCCTTAAGCAACTGATACATCATCGTTAATCTTGCTGTGCTGCTATTTCCATAGCAACCATCAACTCAGAAACGCATGAACAGGAAATAACATCGAGAAGTATTCCGAGAATAGAAGGCGTTGAAACGAGACAACTCGTTCGTAGCATGGAAAGGGTGTTAAATGCACTGGAGACTCAACGCAACTCCATTTTCACTTTCGTAAACTCGCCGATGGTTTTGCGAAGCGGACAAACTGCATCCACACTCTAGCAAAAAAGTGAGGCGGTCGACCGACAGGGAATGTTTCGTGTGCAGAAACCAGGACAGCCAACACACGAACGATGACAGAAAGTGAGATGTCAAGAAACGTCGTGAAATTTAGTTTAGTGACTTTAGTTGTTGTTATAAAAAGTTTACGGTTCAGAAATGGGGACATAACCCAGTTAAGAAAGACGGGTTTAAAGATGTTCTGGGTTGTTACGCCGTATTGTCTGATAGAAGTTTACCGACGTTTCAGATGTCCTTGCAGCCTCCATCATCAGGGCGATGAGTGTGATCGCCCTGATGATGGCAGGCAGCAAGGACCTCTGAAACGATGGTGAACTTCTACAACCCAGAAGACTCAACCCCGTGAAAACCTCAAATCATACAAAGACAAGCTTACCGCATGATACAAGGAATATCAATATTGACTTAACGCAGTGTGAGATCTGTAATGTGATTACGTCTGAAAGTCTAGATCTGTATTTGCAATAAATGTGACGTCGAAAGCAAAGAGCACGTTTGGAAAACGTGTACTCAATACCGGAGTTCAGATCTCTCGTGTCTGAACTGATGTCTTTGAGGCGATGAACGAAATAAGAAAAATCTCATCCGAATTCTGAATACGCGTGGCTTTCATCCTTCAACTTGTTGTTTTTTTCGTTTTTTTCGGGTTTTTTTTTTTTGCATGGAAAGTTGGAAAGTAGAAGCTATCGTAACACAGGTCAGACGAAAAAGTTGGTTCCCCTCGAAAGGAAGGCGATGGGCGCGCCTTCTGTATCTCATTGGCCGGAAAGGACTGTCTTTGTGACTCAGTGTTACGTAAACGTCACACTTTCACCTCGCCACTAAATTTAGCGGGGGGCGGCGCTTTCTACAGACGTTACGTGGCGTCTAATTGAACGATGTCTTAGGGCGATGAATGCAGTAGGATGTGGAAGTGGTCGTGGCTTGTTTTAAGGCACTATTCCGGCACTGGAGGTTCATTATTTATAGATACTCTTCACCAAAAGCTATTACGGTGATCGAATAATGCAGGGGTTCTCATCCTTTATTCGCTGGCGTACCACTAATTCTAATTTAACACATTAAATGTACCACTAACCAAATGTATTCAGGGAAAACTTATTTATGTTAATATTATATTTTGATTTTCTTACTTAGTTCGCGTACCACTCAACATTGGCTCGCGTACCATAGGTTGATAAACGCTTAAATAAAGGGTAATAATGTAGCAAGCGATGGGAAAGATTATAAATATAAAATGTAGGTCGGAAAACCTCTAGGGACGAGTTCACTTGAAAGCCTAGGAGAATATGAGAGGATAATATCAGGTAAGGTTATTTGATCTCCTGCCCAGAGATCCACAAGTCCAAGACCAGAATTTTAAAACACGAAACGAACGTACCAAACCCTAAACTGTGTCGTTGTGTACGATAACGTGCGAACTCCCTACATGACGTCTGTCTGTGTGTTGCAGGAACCCAACGTGGTGGCACCGGCGCAGTAGTATGGAGCGCAACATGACGATCCTAGCGGCCGTGGCCTGGTGTCTGGTCACTGCCCTAGTGATCATCCTCACCATCTTCATAATCATGCCGAGACAAGGTTAGTAGGTACAAGTTACGGATATCTGTATCTAATACACGAAACCCACACATCCCTAAAATCTGCCTTTGTGTTATGGACTCAACGAAACCCAGTGCGCGTTCACCTATCAACGGCCACATATAAAAAAATAGGGCAGTAACTTTAGTTAAGGATAATGAGTTGTTTTCCTAGCCACGAGGTTCTATTTGCACTCAATGCTGAGTATGTTGAGCAGGTTTGATAGACGTTAACGAATTTGAGAGTCACTCGGTTCAAATCTTGTACGTGGATGAGTTATTATGACTGGGGTATTCCGTGGTTTTCCTCGGTTCCTCCGTGATAGTAAATTAAAATAAAATAGGCCATGTCCGCTTCCTCTCTCTCTCATCTTCGCACATCACATAGGGGAAGTGGGGGGGGGGAATAGAGCCACCTTGAGGGAAAATTAAATGTTATTGGTTCATGAACATTGTTTACAAAAACTAAATGCTGAGATTTAGAGAGTAATTCATCACGAAGAAAACACAAGGAGAATTTCGTATTAATTTATGCTCTACGTACGACTTTTGACAAAATTTTTTTGAAAAAACACATTTGGCGAAATTCCCCCGATATACGGGGTAATTCTGCTACGTGTCTGGGGTAATACCAACCTATACCAATCCCATGAAGATAAATACAATGCTTTCAGTTAACAGATGCATTTGTTTATTCACGGTATTTTCTAAGGCACTTTTAAGTATTTTAAGGTATAAGTACAAAATATTACCACACGTAACTAGGAACTTGCATTTAGTTAAGATACGTACAGAGAAAAATATAAATGTGACAGCTCTAATAACATGGGGAAGTTATAGAATGTTTCCCAGATAAAATCAACTACAAAATCTGCTTAACAGATCATAAGCCGGGGCTGAAAGAAGACTTTATGTCATCACACAGCCTGGTACTGGGGAAATACCGCACAATAAAATACCATTAGCCCAGACATGATTAACATAACACATTATTTATTCCCGCCTGAACACAGTATGTTACAAGACTGCAGATTCAGAATAGACATGCATATTTGTACTTTCAAATGTTATCATTTGTTTTAAGAAAAAATAACACTAAGTTACACTTACCATGCAATCTGTTAACTTCAAAACTTAGAAGAGACGTGCCTACAATGAGATTTTTCTTCAACACAAACAAACGGCGACAACCACTACCGCCATAACAGCTCGAGACTGTTTCTACGCCGTCACCAGAGATGTCAGGGCGAACAGAGTGCGCTCAGTTCAAATCGTTTGAAAGACAACTGAATGACACGATTCCCCTATATCGTAACTTCTGTAGGTGATACAGTGTCGTGAAAGATCCGATAACACGGATGAGTTGCATCTCCAATCTCTAACTTACAGTTTTGTAAGGTATTTTCATAAACTACTTTTGAAGTAGAGTATGCTTATTCGTTACAAAATGAAATGTCCTTGAATAATGAAGCAGACGGAATATGTCTTTAACGTTGGGCCTTAAAGTGACACAGTTCCAGATACGAAAAAAAGTTTTTGTTTTTAAATACTGGTAGGCCTACCATATTGAATTTACAACAAACATTTTTAAACATATATATAGAATTATATCACATTTCAAACATGCTCGTTACATTGTACTACGCATTTTATAGCATATTATAACATGCATAAAACCAAACGTTTTCACAAGGAAATGCTTACTTTGCACAATATACCTACAAATGGTGTTCCATATCTTCTCCTATACAACGAGGAGGTCGTGTGTGTGTTTCTCCCGCCCTCATGTTCAGCCTTGGACACTAAGTATCGGTTTTCTATAACATTTGGTACTAAAAACGTCAATGCAAAACCACCAGCTCTAAAATCAACATCAAATCAAAGTGTCTACAATGAATTTGCCTGGGGGTGTGAAGAAAAACTCGATCAAAAACAGTCCGGCAGAGAATTTAACCTAGAATGTCCCGAATACGTTCTGTAGTTTAGTATTTGTCATACGATTAGGTTGGCAACAATAGGTTCATATATGCTCTCAACTTAAGCAGCGTTGTTAGTCCAGCACAGATTCTCAGATATGTCTATTTCACTGATATTACAGGAGTGTGGTCGATATATGGAACGGGAAAATATGCAGGCCTCTGCTATCTGTGAACAAAAACAATTGAACAGCGAATAACGCTGACACTGATGACCAACATAAATAACTACAAGGCAAAACAGATTTCAGCGCTTTATCGAGCCGCTGCGACACGAAACCTCGCCCTAGTGCATTTTAGTCCAGACCAGTTCTACCAACAGGTCTTACCATTAGGAACTACATGCCTGGATCATCGCATTTACTTCATATTTCACTGATCTAACAATAATGGGTGACGTCCTGAATAAATCACGAAGTTCCTCGTTGTGTTATATCGTAAGCTGCTCTCTTGGCTTCATCTCTTAGGTTCAAATATCTTCCCGAACACTTTGCTTTCTGTCACTTGTAATATGTGTCTGTTTCACATGCAAACAAGAGGACATGCAGACTTGCTGTTCTGTAGCGTTTAGAAAAGTAGGCCGATGTTTAAAGTTTTCACAACAACAACAATAATAATAATAATAATAATACACATTTCCATAATTTCTTCCTAACCTAACATCATCATAACGTCAATAAAGCTAATATGGCAAATTTAATTAAGAATTTAACCCGACAATTTCGTTTGTACCCTCTGGGTTAAACCCGAGCACCCCAGTCACGTGAACAGGAAGAGAGTTTTTGGTTCCTCCTCGTGCGTCCCTCGTGTTTGTTTGCTGCTCAGAATGGAACTAACTATTGGATCAGGCTTCACGTCTCCATCACATGGCCAAGGGGCCCGCGACCTTCAGGGCCGATTTAAACAAAATTTAGTCGACTGGCGGAAAGAGTCAATACATGCGGCCTTCAAATGTGTTTGCATTCCATCGCAATGCCTGGGTCTCACAACCAGTGAACCGCGGGTAGAGGAAGAACAATAGACCTGGATGTAGGACACAGCTATTTCTTAGTTATCGATGGGCTAGTCATATAGCAAGCATGTAAAACAACACATCCAAAGTTCAGTTGGAAAGTGGCTATGTTGGGCAAGAGTGCAGTCGTGGCCTGTTTCAAGACAAAATAATTCGTATGTGGAGAGACTGAGGAAAACCTTAAAGGCATTCAGATTAGCAAGTAATATGATCGATAATTTAACCGAGTTACCGCTGAAAACAAATGCTCAAACAATTTTGGTTGACATCTAAGCAGCTATAGTTTAACGGATAATATTAAAAAGGGTATAGTGTGTTTCTTAGTTTGTAGAACGACACTTTCATAACTGCATTAGTTACGGTGTGTATTACAAAATGGCAGGACAAAGACACTATCACGGTCTTTGCTTGGAGGGACCAAGGTAAACCATTAAAATATGGGCACATGGGCTCTTAGCCCCTTTACACTGTAAACTTAGCACAGCTGTAAACTCAACAGCAAAAGCAGTGGGCTAAGAACGAATAAACACGTCCATCCTTGTTTCTTTAACAGTTTCCACGCTATCAACAAATTCCTCGCTCAGAAACACTTTGGCTCCCAGCATCTTTGGTATTTTTCAAATAACAGTCAAAATATTATCATTCCTGCATTCTTATGTGGACTTACAGGTGGTTACAATAATTTTTCAGGAACCTGCTGCCTCCATTATTCTTGAAGAAGGAATCAACAGGTTCCTGCAAAATTAGACAACCATTTACAATTTTATATGGTGTTATAAACCAGAAGACTTAAATGTCAATTATCACTGCCATGAGAAACTCAAATCTGACATAACTGTTTGCAGATCTCATAAAGAAAAACTGTAACACACAAAGAAACCATTTATTTTCATATTTGAAACCAGAATGGGGAGTGTTTAGCATTAATTCTTATTTGGCATGTTAGCATTTGAGTTAGACTGCAAGGAACTAATGAGTGTCTCTCCCCCCTTTACCAGAAACCCTCCCCTCCTTGCCCGCTGCTCTTTCAGGTGCCAGTGGAAGACTCGCTGGAAGGAAACCTGTCTCCAACCACAGCGACATTTGCTTGACAGCGGGCTGTGTCCACACAGGTACGTGTCTTGCTCTTGGGCTTCAGGATTACCTCAGATTAAATCCCACATTTACGTAATGGGACGCAGCTGGATCTCAATGGCTTTCATCGCCATTTGATCCATGCAGCCAATTACTATGATCGTACCCTGGTGTCCTTGAAGTTGATGTCATAGCCTTCCTTGATACTGTGCTCAGCCACTGCATGCCTTAATTCTGAAGGTTTGTGACAATAGTGCGTTGTTGAAGCAAACTACTTTCTGGACTAGCTCTATCGACAGATTCCATCCCCCAAAATGTTGTGTTTTATTAAATCCGCGGCAATGGTTAATGTCTATAAAGTTGTTTGCTTCAACGCCGCATACTTCTCCAACTGGTAGAGGCAAAAACACTGTCTTGATACAGGATACAGTATGACCTTGAGGTCAAAGCGACCCTTCACTGATCTCAGCAAGTGCGTTTCTTTTGGCTGGGATGTGCACCATTCATAAGGTGAATCTCCCCACCAGTCTGCATATCTTGCCAGAGGTTGCATGAAGGGAATAATAGTCAATGTTGCCATTTTATTTCCCTGTGAGAATGTCATCTATTTGGGGTTGAACGCTTGGTGAATGACCTCTGCATTGTAGCCATTTTGTCTGAGAGCCTTCTTGAGGAGTCAGATTTCATCAATGAAGCTTTCAGAATCACAAATGACCTGTACTCTCTGGAGAAGTGTGCAAATAGCAACACATTTTTGTGATGGATGATGGTAGTCGCTGGCAAGCAGGTATTCTGTAAACTATATGTCCCATGGTTTCATCTGGGTTCTTTTTCACCAACGCACTAAGAAATGGTAGTGGCTTATTCTCTTCTGTCTCTATCAAAAACCTGATTCTTAGCTAGGAGCTTAGTAACAAATTGCTTAACAGGGCTGTGGCAGTGTACCTAGATGAAGTTGTAGCTCAAGAGTACCGCAAGTCGTTGAAGTGTGTGGTATGTTTTGCAGCCTCCAGCATCCTGAAAAACATAGATTCATCTGTAGAGCCATGCGATGACTTCTACAAATTTGCATGTGGCAAGTTTGTGAAGAACACGGTGATACCTGACGAGAAGTCTACAGTAAACTGTTTCAGCATGGTGACAGATAAACTGCAGGAGCAGCTACGTACTGTCATAGAGGAGCCCATTTCCCCACAGGACAAGAAGCCCTTCCGTCTCGTAAAGAATCTCTTCCGGGCATGCATGAACAAGAGTGAGTAATGCTTAAAACTGGACACACCAAGAAAACACGTTGATTTATATGACATTAGCTATGTATTTAAGCATCCCATACTGCCAAGAACATTACCACCACCATCAAAAAGGAATGATTAGGAAAACAATTCTGTTCTGGGAACACAGTTTCTGACCATGAAAGTTGTTGCAGCGAACATCGAGGGCCGTGGCCTCTCACCCCTGTTGACCATCCTGCGTGACCTGGGCGGTTGGCCCGTACTGGATGGTGATGCCTGGGATGCGAGCAAGTTCGAATGGCGTCAATCAGTCTACAATTTCAGGGCCATGGGATACAGTGTTGACTACTTCATGGACTTTTCAGTGTCCACTGATGCTAGAAACTCCTCTTATCGCTCCATCAACGTAAGTTGAAAAGAGAGTCAGATACAAGAACTGACATGTAGTACATGCTGTAGTGATTATTAAGTGTAGTCAATGCAGTCATATATCTTTAACTTGAATTTCAATGGCTGAACCCAATAAATAATCCACATTTGTGATTCTTTCCTTTAAGTGACATGTTTATTCCCAGTATCAACACTAGACAGAGATGAATAGTGAACTTCACTCTAGTTGTCATAAATCTTTCAAGGTGACATTTCATAAACAATTCACATAACGGTGTTTTATAACAAGAAAACTGCATCTTTGAAAGTTTTTGCAGTCCTGATACTGTTGTTGTACTCAATATATTTAGCCTAAGATGATTATGTTCACATAAAATAGTACCTTGTACATTTGTACACCAGTAGTTTCTAACCTCAAATCTTACACAGTTTCTAATGTGTGGTATACCTAGACGAGAAAGCACACAGAGTCATCTCGAAGTACACATTATGACATGTTTTTAAACCATTGCTGTTAGCAACTACTCTGAAATAATAGTTTACAAATAAAATGTATCCAGAAGATGTCAGAATCTACAGCTATGACTTAACTAACTGAACACCGCTTACAGCTGGACCAAGCATCACTGGGCCTCAGCCGTGAATACCTGACCAAAGGCTTTGGTGAGAAACTGGTGGATGCATATTATAAATATCTGGTGGACATTGCGGTGACACTAGGGGCAGACAAGAACCTGGCCATAAAAGAGATTCATGAGAGCCTCGAGTTCGAGATGAAGCTGGCCAATGTGAGTGTCCTCATACTTCTGTAACCTGTCTACATCTACCTTTCTGACCTGTGCATATAACAGTAGAGGATTTACATAATAGAACAGATAAATGATTAAGTTATTCATCTGATGATGGAAGCAGAGCCAGTTTCTGAAACATGTCGATTTTTAAACTAAGATGAAGAAAAACTGTCCAAGAATATGCACCAGTTTAAACAAATGTTTTTCTTAAACCTGTTAGTCATCTAGTTTGGTTATTATAATAATAAAAATTGATATTGTAACGTTTTCAGCTGTCACTGCCAAACGAGGAGCGCCGTAACGTGACAAAGCTATACAATGCCATGACAGTCCGTGAGATGGAGATCAGGTTTCCCACAATCCCATGGCTGACCTACTTCAACAGAATCTTGCCAGAACATATGCACATCAGTGAAGATGAGGTTATCATTGTGGCAGTGCCTAATTTCATCAAGGGGTTGGAGAAGCTTCTGCAGCAGACTCCCAAGAGGTGCGTGGTCCTGGGATAAATGGTCACTGATTATGAGCCAGATTAGTGCAAAAACTGAGTGGCTCTCTATCTTGCAGGGTTCTCGCAAACTATGTGATGAGCCGTTTATCAGGAGCCAGCGTCAACTATCTAAATGAGGAGCTGCGGAAACGACAGTTGAAATTTTCCACGGCACTTTCAGGAAAGACAGAGCGAGAGGCACGATGGAAGGAGTGCATTGACATCGTCAGCGGAGGGTGAGTGACTCAGTCATTAGGCTCTAGTTAATAGAACATCAGTGCAAGGAAGGCTGTTCCTGTCACATGACATGAAGGTGCTTGGGGAGAGTTGAGGAGGTATAGGTCCTACCCATTCTTGACCTTGACAGTGAATGGGGGTGGATGGTCAGCTTCATATCTTGGCCGCACTTACCCCTTTGGAAATCACCCCCGGTATGCATTGGATAGGAAGCACAGTGGATCTCAGGGCTTATCTGGACACAGAGGATAAAAGAAAAATCCTTTACCTCGGCTGGAGATTAAACTCCAGACATTCAGTCTGTAGTCAGCCACTATATTGATTGAGCTACCCCAGTTCCTCAAGAAGTACCTGTACCATGGAGTTGGTTCATTTTTCCTGAAACCCACATTATTCCAGGTTTACATGCTGAAATTTGTCATTTCGCTTGTAACTTGCACTCACAGATTCCTTCCAATACTTCCTGCCCCATAACGATAATGTTGATGATGATGGTGATGATCTATGTTCCAGCTTGTCCATCTCTGTGGGATCACTCTATGTGCGCAAATTCTTCAAGGAGGAAGCCAAGACCAAGGCCATGGAAATGGTGGAAGATATCCGCAAGGAGTTCATTCATATTCTCATGAATGTGGACTGGATGGATGAGAAAACCAAGTAAGTATGCAGAAACAAAAGAAAATTATGTATAAATTACAATGTGAAATCCATTAGGCACATTTGTACAATAAAGGTAAAGCATAAAAAATGCAGAAAACTAGAAGAAAAATAATCAAAATATTTTGTCTTCCTTTTCCTACCTAGAAATATACAAAACTATAATTTTATCTGCTGCTTTTTATGGGTGTCAAACATGATATCTTACCCCAAAAGAAGAACATAAATTCAGGGAGTTTGAGAAGAGGTTCTGTGAAGATTATTTGGACCAAAGAATGCTTTTCTTTCTTCACCAAATATTGAATTCAGTATATATTTATTTATTATTTCAGTCTATACACAAACTTAATTTTTAAAATGTTGTTGTTAAAATTAAAATTTAGCGCTTTTCATCGTTTTAAATTTTAAATTTTAATTTTAACAACAACATTTTAAAAATTAAGTTTGTGTATAGACTGAAATAATAAATAAATATATACTGAATTTCAACACAAACATGACGCATCTAAACTACAAATATTGAATTATTATTGTGATCAAATCAAGGGGGATAAGATGGATGGGAAATGTATTGTGCACAAGAGCTAAGCAATGATAGTTGGAAAATGAAGGAAAGAGACAACTTGGAATACCTAAGCACAAATGGAAGGAAAATATTAAAATGGATCTTAAGGAGACTGGCTAGCTAAGCGTACTATCAGTTTTCAAAGACTTGCTCCATGGAGTTATTTAGCTAATATTATTTGGTGAAGAGCACAAAAAACGAAGTTCCTCATTATGCAGTTTTCTCCATTAAAAAAATAATCTGAAGAATTCACCCTTATATGTAATATGGAGCAGGATATGAGGAATATTCGCAGATAAGCCATCTGGTAGATAATTTGAGAAAAGTGCCCCCACACACGGTGAGGGACATTTGAGAGATTTGGTTGTGTTGACATGAGATTACAGATTTTAATACACAAGATGAAATCTTTTATTTCTGAGAACTATCAACAGTCACATGTTTTAATGGCAACTTTATTTATTTCAACAGGCAGAAGGGGCTGGAAAAAGCAAAAGCAATGTCCGTCCACATCGCTTACCCTGACGAACTGCTTGACGATGAGAAACTGGAGGGCTTCTATGAGAAGGTACCTGACCTCATGAGCTGAAAGTGCTACTTGTATTGGCAGAATGGGTTGAAGCACACACTTATCTTCGAAGAGGGAAACATTTGAAAACAAGTGCTTCAGAAAGCATGTGGAATTAATACGAGTAACAAGTAACTTCCTATTTACACTCTCATCTTGTCACTGAGAGGAGGTGACGATGAAGTGGACGTACCTTAGATGGGAGATAAAAGAAATACATGTAACACTTTTCTGAGGAAACTTTTTGTAAAAGATTGCTTTTAAGAGCAAGATAAACACAGATGGAAAAAAAACTGTAATGGAAGAGTGGGAAATAAGTTATGATGAAGCAGATCTTGTTTACCTGTCCCAAAATACAGCCCAATTCCAGGTTTTTATGGTACAAGCACTTGATCATTGGTTTGTAACAACAGTACGTCAACTTCGAAAAGTGAAAGGGAATTCTTTAACTTCATAATAAGACTTATGGAATAAAAACAGCATTTAACGTACTTAACAGAAATGTATGATGTACTGAATTAGTGTCAAAATTTGACAGAGATCTAAAGTTTACAGCTTAGATTTCAATCACCTATCTTTATTTAAAATTAAATTGCCTTGTGGGATGAAATTTTCTGATGTGTGAGATGTGAACGCCACATGATAAAAGTAAAATGCACATCGAATTCTAGCGGGGAAAATGCCAGGAAAAAGCAGCAACCTCGAGATGAAATGGTAATATTAAGATGGACATTAGGTAAATGGACTATAAGGTTGGGAGTTGAATGAAATCAGCTGAGGATCAATATTAATCTTATGGAACTTTTGGGTTCTACTACAAGATAGTTGTGATCTTTAGTGTCCATATTTTGTAAGACCACATTTCTTTCATTTCATTGCAGCCTGAGCTTGGTTCTGTAAGTAGCCATATTAGTTTAATTAGTCTACCAAATAAATTAAGGATTTCAATTAATTATAAGCAACCCATAATGAGCTCAGTCTAGTATCCAAAACACCTATGTTTAATGTTGGTCTAGGATAGAATTCTGATTCAGGGGTCAGGTTTTGAGACCTGCTGGATCTATTGGGAGTTTTCTTATCATTTTCCCTCATCTTTGGCAATTCCAAGCTCCAGCATAGTTCTGTGCCCAAATTAAGCTGTAGCTCCCCTCCGCTGGACATCAACTTATTACTGGGAGTCTGCCTCACAGGCTTTCCCATCTTACTCCTTCAGTTCAGTAGAGTAAACCCTCCTTGAATCAGTTTAATGGTAACTCTAAATTTTTGTCGAACTGGATGACAACAACAACTAGTAGCCTAAATGGAAAATGAAAGTCAGTGGTCTACAAGCAATGAGAAACTGTTTGCATAAGTGTCATGACAGTATTATTTAAAAACTGTTCTAGATAACTCAAATTTCAAATCTCAAATTGTTAATTTAGTTGACTGTTTTTCTCTAAACACATAGATGCTGTAACCCGATTTGAGATACCTGATAAACGTAGTGATTAAGAGATTTATTTAATAGTGAATTTAATGACACTGTACCAACTGTTCAGATTACATAGTTCTGGATATGATAGAAATAAAACAGTGATGTGATCACTGTCACACAGTTCTTATCACCATTAGATATAATTATTTAAAATACAGTGAATGTGATATGGAGGCACAAAGTTTTCAGTTTTTAAAGGGTTAAACAAAACAAATGTGTTTGGCCCATAGCTTGAGGTGGATCCAGACCTTTATCTGGAAAGCATTCTCAATGTCACCAAGTTCGGAATGAACTATTCATTTGGACGGCTTCACACCAAGGTCAACAAGACTGAATGGATCACCCATGGACGTCCAGCCATTGTCAATGCATTCTACAGTTCAATTGAAAACAGCATCCGTAAGTAGAGCCACAGAATATCACTGATCTGGACCACATAAAAGCAAGACAACAGTGTCTACACAATGTTCTGTTTCTATTCCAGAATTTCCTGCTGGCATCCTGCAAGGAGCATTTTTCAACAGTGAACGGCCACGTTACATGAATTACGGAGCCATTGGATTTGTTATTGGCCATGAGATAACACACGGCTTTGATGATCAGGTATGGAAAACTGCACTACTGTTAACAAAGATCACCCTTTTGCTTTCTTGTACCACACAATTTCATTGAAAACAATTCAACTGTCCAGTATAAAATTTAAGGTAATTGAGAGCAATGTGCTAGGATGTAAGACGGAGCAAGTTAACAGGAGGATATATACAATTACATATAATGATTAGGGTTCATGATTTGTACATCGAAACAATGTGACAAACTATTTGGTAAACAGGAGACAAATAAATAAATAAACAACTTAGCTCAATATTGTAAAATGGAATTGTGTTTCACACTGGCCGTGAATGCCTAATGTAAAGAAACAATTCTAACCATGCAGAGAAGTGATCATCATCTCTCAGTTCTGATATTGGACCCAGCATGGCTGAAATAGCTACAGCATCCTTTAACTGTTCCTGTGTTTAGAACATAATTGGATCCTGCTGTTCCAGAGGCAAGAAGTTAGACTGTGGTTCTGTTCTTACCATGGGCTACAAAACCAGCTTTTCACAAAAAATGCTAAATATGTACCATCCATAAACAGTGTGATTGCCTGCATATAAACATAAATGGTATGTTTAGATGCATTGATCTTACTGTTCTGTACAAAACAAAACACTGACATAAAAAGAATATAACTTTCTCACAGGGACGACAATTTGACAAGGATGGAAACTTAGTGGAGTGGTGGGAGCCAGACACTAAGAAGAAATATCTGCAGAAGGCAACATGCATTATAGAGCAATATGGGAATTACACGGAAGAGGAGACAGGAATGCACGTGAGTTGTTCCACCGTCGTAGAGTACAATATATAAACAATATACAAGAAATATCAGGAACTCATTCTACTGTACGTCAAATGTTTCTATCTGTATAAAGAGGATAATAAGAAAGATAAAATTTCACAATTTAGTGACCTGTTTCTATACATATTTCCATGAGTAAACTTTCTTGCTATATTAAAGTTGTCAAGATATAAATTAAAATTTTTGAATCTCACAAATTTGTTCACCTGCTTCTCTGATTATCATGAGATATCTGAACTTGATAATTTTTTTAAAAATATTAATGTGAGTCAATTCAGGATATTTTTGTCCTACTATTACTAAACCACGTTAATTCGAGTTGTAGGAAAAATACGTTTATCAGAATGTAGACACTGGTAAATGATAAACCATATGCATTTATATTTTTTTTTTGCTTAACTGGACACAAATAGGACTTCTATGCTTCTGTAGCAAATGTCACGAAGCTCCCGTGCTAGCTACAGTGACTGTGAAAAAGTTGATTTTTACAAACAATAAAAAGTGATCTCAAGATAACGCAGGATAATAACCATTACAGTTACATAAGCACAATTTTGTTCAGCATGATTAAATATTTTGCATCAAAACACACATGAATTTAATTCTTGTGGGTATATTGTAAATGTAAAATAAAAAATATGACTTTGTTTCATATTTTCTGAAAAAAAAAATCAGGGAAGCGGTTAAAATATGTCCATTAAAAGCACCACTGATCTAGGTAACAAATTCACAGACATTATTTCCCTATATCAATAACACTTGCTATCCAAAACCCCTTAACCATTGTTAATATCTTCCAATTTTTGCTATATTTGCACACAGCTGAACGGAATCAACACTCAGGGTGAGAACATTGCTGACAATGGAGGAATCAAGGAGGCATACTATGCGTACCTGAGGTGGACTGAACGTAATCATGTGGAGCCTCGCCTACCAGGTCTCAATTACTCGCCACGCCAGATGTTCTGGCTGTCTGCAGCACAGACTTGGTGCACCAAGTATCGAATCCAGGCTATGCGCCAGCGCATCACCACTGGTGTGCATTCTCTTGGACAGTTCCGTGTCCTAGGACCCCTCTCAAATATGCGGGAGTTTTCTGAAGATTTCAATTGCCCTCTTGGTTCACCTATGAACCCTGTTCACAAGTGTCAAGTGTGGTGAGCTCCTTAGTGTCTATCCCCAAAACTATAAAGATGTGAATGGTGAAAATCACAAGTGTCGTGCACTGCATAGCAAGGGGTGTAATCCTCCTCACATACCCCTGACAAACTTGTTCCTTACTGATGGGGAAATTGTGAGCTGTTGGACAAATAAGTGGAACTGTGAACGGCCACTTGCGGAAGTCAATGTACCAGTACTTAATGCCTTTGCAAGAAAGTTTTTTTATAATAAATAATTTAATTTAATGAACTCGTAATGCTGCAGTACCTCCGTCTGCATTGTGGGCCTTTCCTTCTTAATGCTTCTTACTAATATTGCTAAGTTCCTTTCCACACGTAGAGTGATGCTCTTAAAGGGTTCCAAAGGATTTTAAATCTTCAGGTGGCTGTGTGTACATGTTTCCTACACAGGCTTCTGAAAACTCTTGGCAGGGTGGATACAAAAATTTGTTCTACACAGTTCCCAGTTTAAACACACAGTCATGAAGGTTAGAACATACTTACCTACCATTACATTGCAACACCTAAACATATGATTGTCACACTGCACATATGTGAAAACCTCCATCAACATTAGCAACTTTTAATGTTCATTTCTGCTACTAGAACATACTACAAACCTGACGCTACTGAAATTATGTCATCTCAGCATGTTTATTATTCAGGAAATCATAAATATGTATAAATAAACGTTCCAATTACTTGGGTCTCAACATACTATGCATCGCAAAGATAATTTTATTGTTGCAAGCAAGAGCTCTCTAAAATACATCACAGGTAGTTCCGGACACAACAGAAGAATCAATCTTTGCCTCTGCCATAAGGATCCTGGGCATCCAGCCAGTATTAAGAAATTTTAATGACTGAGCCAACACAGATACATATACAATTGTATGTTTTTCATAATCTTATTAAGGTAATTATCTTCTTTTTAACAAATTTACAGACTATTGCTATGACAAAAAGAAATCGGTAGTAATCTTTTGGAGCCCCAAGATGCACTTTGCTACACGGGAATGTCAGTTATGATATCTGTCGGCCTTCCTGCCCCATGACTCTGAAATGTCATGAACAGATAACACAAAGCACTTTTTAAGACTGTACACCTAACACAAACATTTTAAATAATGTTTTTTTTTGTAGCAGTGTAAAGTTGATTTTTTGTAGAAATAAATTTATTACATCCAAGATCAGGCCTGGTTTTATCAGACAGCCTCACGTCATAAGTCATGTCAACCAAATTCCAAGAAAATTAAACTTGTAGTTGTAAGACTGAACACTTTAGAGCTAGTAGCAATGGCACGTTAGCTAATACGGCGTGATGTGCGGAGTAACGCGCTCGCTATTTTTAGCTCAGCTTTCCGACTGGATAACACGTTCATCGCCGGTCACCAGGCCCGGCTCAATGAGAGTTGAAGTTCCCGGAGTTCAGTTTAATTTCAACCGTTTCTTTCACGAGGCGGTCCATATAACCTGCAGCAATTGGCTGATGGAGCAGCTGTACTGATCAGTCTCAAGAAAATTACACTGTAGAAGAAGGCATTTAAGCACAAATAATCAGGACTGTGATGTATGAAGCATCTGAAATTAATTCATGAGGTAATCAATTGAGACCGTAACAAAGTGAAATAAACCCAACTTGTGTCAAGAACCCACTGTGTATTCACCAATCACATTACAATATTAAAATGAATCTGAGAGAATTATGATGTGAGGATGTGGAGTGGATTTAACTCTCACAACTGGGTCCAATGGTCAGCATTTCTAAACAGGTTGATGAAACTTAGAATTTCCATAAAAACAGGAAATTTTTTAAGCAGCTGAGGAAGTATCAAACTTTCAAGGCAGAACCTTTACATGAAGATAATTACTGGACTCTCTCACAAGTGTTAGGAAACTGAAGGCACGATGCAAAATTACATGAAATATGTAAAATCAATATGTTTATGGTCACCCTACATAACTAGGAATTTCAACTACACAGACTCCCAAACACAGCCTTCTATAGTGTAAAGTAATGCGGATATAACAGCGGGCAAAATCACCATCTGACGGAGATCTTGCCTCAAGAAGGAACAAACACCAACATATTCATTCACTTAATTTTATATTGATAACCATTATTGCCATGTTGTCATTCAAAGGCAGTACAAATAAAAAAAAATTCCATAAGACTCGTTGACTACAATAACAGAGCAGCCATTATGAAACATCTACAGACTTTTATTAACAATAATAAATAAAAAAGTAATAAACTTGTAACAATGTGGATCAGCCAGGTTCACTTACTACCATACAACGTTCTTATCAGAAGGCTGGCTTCAAAGGCAACAAACAGGATAAGAATAACACAAACCTCTGAGTAGGAAGCATCAATCTTGATTCTTCCGTTTCTTCATTTCAGTCGCAAATCACGCTAGTCAGTTCACTGCATTTACTGCCTGCATATCCTCATTTTTCAACAAAATAAAGACACATCCCCTACTTATAAAACAATCTGCAGGATTTTCGTGACATGAAGGTTAGATCTCCGGACTTAAGATAGATGCAGCAGCTTTTTGTCGCCGTAGTAAAATTTCATGTTTCCTGTTATGTTCAGAACAGGAAAGTGCTTGATATAGAGATAATAGGGGTATCTTTCAGCTGGTTAGAGAACGTTTTCGCTTACTAAGGAATGGTGGCAACATTGATGTGATATATGCATAGCTGAGTCAATTCAACATGACAGCCACCTGTTAGAGGGAAATGTACTAGCATGTTTTGTTCCACAAAACTGAGTATTCACGGAATCTTTCATATTTTTATACTTCTGTGCTGATTAAATGTCAAAATTAAGTTTCTTTGTTTATCCTTTTGGTAGTATTACTGAATCTGCTGTACACTTGTTACCTTATATGTACCTACGGACACAAAGTAATGTTGCACGTAGCGACATCACTCGGCACATAATTTATTTTTCCACACGAGATTCTGTTTTGGAAGATGTTAAAAATACGTGCTTATAAAAACACTTTTGATGTTTCTTCTTTATACTACTAAAAAGTCGTCAACTTCTAAGGCTTCTTAGTTACTACCGCAGTAAAATGGGGCATAGGAAGACTAGAAAGACGAGACCAACTCCTAAAAAAATCATGCAGGCTACAGTACAGAGGTCTTCAAAAACAAGTGTTCTATATGATCATCAGCTGATAATTATGGTGTTGCTACATCTCCTACTGCCCATTATATGGATAAAAACTGACAGCGCAACATTTATGTATGATCAAAAGTTCAACCATCATAACATTTTTACATCTGTGGAGGTAAAGGAAATGTCAATCACCTACTAACATCTGCAAAACTTCACAATGAACTCACTACAGTATAAATGTGTAAATTACGTTACCAGTTCACGAAATTGAACAAGAAATCTGGTGAGATTTCAGGTTCTCATGGTGGCACGTAAGAAGGTCTGGGATCTTGTGCCATGTAGTCTGGTAGAAATTTAATGACATTTCATACTACACAGTAACATTCCACAAGACAGTTATCTTAAAGACATTTGTTCCACAATGGGAGGAAACATCTTAAGGGCTCATCGGCATGTTGGTCTAGAAATAATGCAGAAAAGACAAGGTATCTGATCGTGTCTCGGCATCAGAATTCAGAACCAGAATATAAGGACAGCTAATGATTCTTTTGATAAAATGACAAAATTCAAGTACTTGGGGATGACACTAACAAGTCAGAAAGACACTCATGACAAAATCAAGAGCAAATTAAATTCAGGGAATGCTTGTTATCATTTGGTCCAAAATCCTTTGTCCTGTCTCATATAAGAAAAACTAAAGATTAAAATATACAAGAGTGTAATTTTGTCAGTTGTGTTGTATGGGTTCAAAACTTGGTCTCTCACCTTGAGAGAGGAACATAGACTGGGTGTCTATGAGAACAGAGGATCGAGGAAGACGGATCACGGAGAAAATCGCATAATTACAAGCTTCATGGCCTGTACTCCTCACCTGATATCGTTAGGGTGATTAAATTGATGAGGATAAGGTGGGCAGGACACACGCGGCAAGCATAAAGGAGGGGAGGCCTGAAGGGAGGAGACTGCTGGGAATACCTAGGCATAGATGGGAGGATAACGTTAAGATGGACCTTGGGGAGATAGGAGTCGATGGAGTGAACTGGATGCAGCTAGCTCAGGATAGAGTCGGGTGGTGGGGATTTTGTCAACACAGTGATGAACCTTTGGGTTCTGTAAAGAAAGTGGGCCATTCTTTTACAAGCCAAGTATATAATCGACTTTTCAGAGGATTTCCTGCACCATAGAGTGAGTTAATAAGAGGAAAATTAAATTGCATGACAATACTCGTTGCATTTGTTCCACAAGTGCAATGCAGAATTAGCACTGCACAAGCCACAGCCTAGTACATTGTTCAGAACCATAGTTGTAAAATTTTTCAATAATAACCAGTCTGTTTTAAAGAGGCAAAATTTTCAATCTCACTAAGTACGAAACACTGATGAAAGCAGTACATATACCACATTAAGTATTTGTACAGAAAGACAACAAACAGGTAGGTGGGATGTCTGCAGAACGAGGAAAGAATATTACCGATTGCTGGTATCTGCAGAATTGGCACGTGTCCCAAATTTGTCATTTCTTGTGTAAGTTTGAAGACACACATGTTGAATGGGACACCTCCAGGATCAACTGGAGCTACAAATCCAAATGGGTGGTCAACTGAAAGTATTTTTTTACAGTTCTTTAACCATTTCATTGCAAACACAAAGCCCACTTAAGAGGAGAAACATATTACGTTGTTTGACAACCATGAAAGCCACGTTTCTATTGCACTCATAAGTAAGGCTAGAGGCAGGGGTTCTCCTGCTTATGATCACATCACACACGAGTCATGAACTCCAGACTCTCGACCAGGCAGTTTTTAAAACATTTACAGTTCCCTATGACAAAGCAATGTATGACTGGATGAACTCTTCAGGAAATGCGGGTAAGCCCGTGACATTGCCGAACTGGTTGGGAAGGCGTTTTAATGTGCAAAAATATCACAAGTGACTTTAAAGTTACAGAAACTGTTCCTCTAAAAAGCACTGTTTTTTTGATTATATAGATTTTCTTGCATCCAATATTACTGACAGTGATACATAGTTGACGTCACTAGTCACCATCTCGTTATTTGGAGCAACAATAATGAAAATTATAGTGCAGGTTACCAGTTCTACTTCACATTTGAAGGCCTTGTGTTGAGAACAGGAAATGACTGTCTGAACTGACTCAGTTCCCCCAGCAAATGATGAGGTAATACCTTAAAGTACGATAAGAACACTTCCATCCTAATTTGTAATTCACTATCAACTTGCTGAATGACACTATACAGCCTACACAGTTGATAACATTCAGTTAAACAAAACATAGGAGTGAACTGAATGTTGCGTCACGGGCAATAATACCTCAGAAGTGGGTTGCTTTTCCCTTGTCCAGAAGGGGAGGACAGTCAAAGACAACAAAGTTGAACATTTCCTCACTTCAGTCTTTTACTACAAATTCCTATTAAAATCACACAGAATTTTATTTTTCCCTTAGGCAGCATATGACACTATGAACTGTATAGCTGGGATTAAACATGGCAAGAGCACTAGTAACATTGTTTCATGACATATGGAATGATCTATGGTGGACCCGTGATGGGTGTTATTCCCCAGTAAGAGGGACAGTAGGAGCATTCCATTCAATGGTCACTACATTCGTTTACTTAACCCCTTGACTCACATGACTCGTCACTGCTTGAGAAAGGCTTACAGGCAGTAGATGCACACCACAGTACGACAACTAACACTTTACTCACAACTCCCTAGCTTTTTCCTTCCACAGATTCAGTCTTCTGCTCTCCTGGTTTCTCAAACACAGGAATGTAAAATGCGTCTTTGCCCGATGAGTGTGACAACGTCTTGGACTCACGACGCTCCTGTTCACTCTGCCACTCCACCTGCAGAGAAAAGGGAACACAAATTCATAAAATACAGAGAACATAAGACAAAAGATCAATATTCATGCACAAAAGACGTGCAAAGCATGACAATCCAAATCTGCTGCTATTCGGATTTATCCTCTCGCGTAATTTTGAACAAACCACGTATTATCTATGGTTTTGTATGATTGTGAAATATATAATCTGATGACAGAACATAAATTACAGTACCATATTTATTGGACTATTATTTATTTAGTGTTCTGTCTGACGACAGGTCCATATGAACTGGATCCTTCCATCCTTTTCTCGGACTGGGACCTGTTCATATACGTTCTTGGCAGATGATCCAGAAGTGGTTTGCCATTGCCTTCTTCTGTGTGTGAATGGAGTAATTGTTGGGATGCCACGGAGAAACTGGGGAAGCCCCCGGAGGAAAACTCCGTGTTGCCTAGACCACGGCCTTGCCCAACACAAGTTATAAATTCTGGCACCGCCGGGAATTGAACCCGAGACCCCAGGATTACAAGGCCAGCGTTCTAACCGCTAGACCACCGTGGCGGTTAATTTCCTCATTACTCTAACATAATTCATTTATGGACTTCATGACCATTTGATCCTATTACTGGAGTGTTAACATACCAAGACTGGGGCTGGCTTGGATTCAGGAAAAGCAGTGTGTATAGTTCTTATACCATTTATTCATAAAGTCACAATAACATACTTTTTGCCTATGCTGTGATACAGCGTCCGTCACCCGATCCATGATCATCTTTTCGGTGAGGATGCCGTCTTCCGAAGCATACGCGGCGGCCTGCCACGCGACACCTAGCTTGGCAATCTCTCGTCCTGACATTCCTTCTGTCAGCTTGGCGATCTCGGTGCACAGCAAGCTGTAGTCGAACTGTGCCAGCTTTAGCCGCCTGTACAATAATCACTGTAAGTTACCAGGCAATGATTAAGTTTTATAATACTTAAAAACACTTTTTAACTGCTTAAGATTCATGCTGTAGACTGAGGTGGGAAGAGAATTACGAATGATGACTTAAGTCATAGACTATTTCAATTGCATTCATGCTTCCTAATAAACACGTGGCAGTAATAAAGCACATCCAACAATGTCCCACCTTTTTCCTTCCGTAGCCGGTTGAAGTACAAACTGGTCGAAGTAGAGGCGAACTAAACGCTCACGTTCCTCAAGCCCTGGGAGGCTGAATTCTACCATCTCATCCAGGCGATCATTAACAGCCCAGTCAAACTGTTCTGGAGTATTAGAAGCCAAAACTAGCATAAACCTGGAGAAAACATCTCATTACAATCAAATCTCAATAAAGCGCCCCTACACATATCATCACACTCACACTGCATCCACATGAAAGATCAGAAACAGAAATTCCATACGCAATTTTAAAAGGGAACTCCACAGTAAAGTACCATCTCCACTCGTCACAATCATATGTGGCAACACAAATGTATCATTAAACATTACAACCAAGACCAATACAGCAGCACCAGCTAAACAGAGAACTCCCTGAAATATTCCACCATAAAAATACACCAAAAACTGTGTAAAAATAAATAGATAAATAAAAATGAACAGGTATGAAACCACCTACAGTATCTCGGGGTGGAAGATGGGTTGCTACTTGGAGTGAGCAGTAAAAATGGTTATGGTAAATGAACATGCTACTGTGAGGGGCATTAATATGAAAATGGAAATATTATTGAGAATAAGCTCCATACAGTAACAGGTAAGCTTCCAAAAACTCTGATAGAAGAGTTATAAATCAACCCCTTTTTTGCTCTTTCACAGGTTTAGAGGGCTGAGTGTAATAAAAGCATTTCCTGTACACAAGTTTTGAGTAACTATCATACAGTACGCAAACAAACTTCAATTTGAATGCAATCACAAGGCAAGGACACCGAGCAAGGAAGTTTTCACACACGCACACAGATGTGCATAATCATAATCAGACGTGTTTATATGACGTGGGGGGGAAGAGTAGCGAAACGTGTTGGTGAAGAACAATTATCTGCGATTACAAAGACGGTATCCTGGAGCAAGGAAGCAAATTTCTCTGTACTAATTCTCTCATCCACTGGTTAACCCATCCATCACCAGATGCTGTGTCGGAGACATTCTCAGTAAAAGAAAGAAATTGGAGAAGAATACTTGTGAAAGTGTGAAGCAGTTGAAAAGCACAAAAATAAAGATTTCGATGGCATGTTAGTAATGAGAAGCAACTGTTAAAGTTATTATTAAAGAATAAGCAAAGGTACTTGGACGACAGATGAATGTGACTAAATTTTATACACAGAAATTCGTATGGATATTGCTCCAAAAAGTGGGATAACTGGGATGAATACTGTATAAGATAGCATTATAACAAAAGTTACATACACATAGTCCAGAATTTTGCCTTTTCTCTTACCATCAAGATCACAACTGCAGTATTTCACACACCACATGGCACTTTCATATAGTAACTAATAAAAATAACATAAAAATAAAATAATTTTCATGTACTGCCATCCCCACTTTAATGTCAATACTGGTGCGAGCAAACAGTGGTACTGTAACGGAGCTAGAACGCAGTAACGCATCCCTACACAAAGATCAAAATTCGTTAAGTACACTCACTTGTTTGACTGTTCACCTGTGCGATACAGGAAGGCATTCAGGGTGGCACGAAGATCTTCACTAATAGTCTCAGAACTCCTTTTACGTAGGAAAGCATCAGCCTCGTCAACAAACAGAAGAAGTCCTTTGTGTGTCGTGCCAGCCCAGTCGAACACTTTATGGACTGCCGTCACCCCTTCACGCCCCATCGGGGCCACATCGCCGCCTGTCATGATTGCGTAATCCATGCCAGAATGTGTTGCCAGTTTCTATGTGACACAAATATGAAAGGTGAAAATCTTTCTCAACCACTACGAATATTTTTAAAGAGATATCAAAAGATGAACAGAAATGTTTGAAACCACACCTTTGCGAACATTGTCTTGCCAGTACCAGGGGGACCATGCATCAAGATATTCCTGTACATTCCACGATTCCTCTTCGTGTTCTTTGTCGCTATTGCAATATCCCTGCAACATAACAAATATTTGTGGTCTTGCGCAAATTGTGACTTGAGGCACCACGCTGCTGATCGCAAATGAATTTGCAAATGACAGTGTGAAACTCTAGAAAAGTAATCAACACATTGTACTGTTGCAGAACTTAAAAGAGCATACATTATTCTAACTGTGGTTATACTGTACATTTCATATGTATGAGTTTGTACTTGAGAAAAAAGCCGTTGTTGAGACAATGAAAGATTCGACATTGTCATGTGAGAGAATAATTCATATGTAAATAAAGAAGTGACAATGGTTAACAAAGGACATAAAAATGGGTGAAAAGATTGGACAATGAAGTTATTCAATTCAATAATGTTAATGTATTATCTAAAACTTTCACACGAAACCAAATTAATAAAATACTCTTGGGTTATCAGACGTGTCGAACTGTGAAGCGTTGCTAATGTTTCAGGGACAAACTCTGTCCCCGTCATCAAAATGTCAAATGTCAGATGGTGCCTGAAATGTTGGTCAGTTTTCACAATCTGACGCAGATTTTATTAATAATAATGCTAATCTACACAAGAGATATGGCTAAAGGAGCAATTTTAAACAAGACAAATATTATTTCCATTTCTTACATATAAACTGTGAATGTGGAATATAACAATCACTATTGAAACAATTTGATGGATAATTTACTATAATAACTATTGTAAAATTTCAGGAAGTACGGTGGCCATGTGTAAAAATATTCCTGTCTGCAATCCCTGACAAAGTCATCACTATCACAAGAGCTACTTGGGAGAGCGGTACCTAGCCGAGGCCCAACAATCACCTTTGTGGCTCAAGATGGTATCCTATTTTGTGGGACTCACCGCAGTCGTTCCTCCAGCTTGGGAGCAAGGACTACACCAGAGAGGGCATCATGTGACCTGAACCTGGAGAACACCTTCTGCACTGAATATACCGGGTGCCTTAAAACCTCGATCAGAGAGAATCGAGATGTTTCGCGCACCAGTGAGGGTTTACCTGCAATTGGACATGTAAACTGACACGTTCTTCAGCTGCAATACAACTAAGAAATAAAATGCTACGCACTGAGATATCTACTGTTATTAACAAACCAATAAACAGCACAGATATTCAGAGAGACAAAGTAATGTTCCCTATAGATTGTTACATATAAACAACACTGAAAAGTGTTTCAAATAATTAACAGTAGATTTCATAACATTCATATTTTCTTGTACGTTGAGCTACAAACATTTTTATAAGTGCGCAAAGCAGATAGCAGACACAGACTGATACAAATCAAAATAACTTTGCCCATTAATGTTTGCAGACCCCTAATACAAAAAATTACATCAATATCTGTTAAGTAAATCCTCAGATGAAACTGTCGGATATAGGGACAGATGTGATCTCCCCTCCAGCAATTATTTTATTAAAAGAATACGAAAAAATCACAATAAAAATAAAGTTGGAAATTAAAATTCTTAAGTTCACTGACACCTCCCCAAAGAAATTAGGCATTATATTTCAAAGAAATAAAATGACGACACCATGTATACTCGATCGAAATCCAACTAGTACTGAAGTTGAAAAACATAATCCTGCCGCTACTCAAGAGTAACTCACCGAGCCTGGCTTCTATGTATCTGGCTGCTACTCCTGTTGTCCCTTTGGCGGAGTAGACCCCAAGGGCAAGCAGGGATATACCACCAGCTGCTGCAAGAATCTTGTCCCAGTCTGCCAGAAGAGTGTGTACTCCAGTACCTAGCACTGACCCAGCTGTTCTGCAAAAGCACAATGTAACGTCTGTGAGACCTAAGTGAAGTGGGTGGCTTATTTGCTTCCAGAAAATTCACCTAAAAGCATTTTACATTTCATAAACACTGACAATGAAGGAAGGAATACAGGGACAAACTTATTATTTTATTTAACCCTTCAGCGTGGGAGCATTTAAATCCCAAGTCTATACCGTGCTGTGGGAGGAGTTTCTGCTTGGGGATTTAATTTTGAGCTGAAAGTGCAACATTTTACTTATATGGGCACAACTTCCCTAATAATTGATGAATTTTAGTGAAACTTTGAACAAAATGTTCACAACACACTATGCTTTATAGAAAGGTAAAAAATTTACCTTAAAAGTTGAGTTTTGTGTTCTCCCATGTAAAAGCAATAGGACGTGCCACACTCGGTAAACTGCTCCCACTTTGTTCACCGTCATTGTATTCATTTTCAGATTTGTCACATGTAAGAAATTCACGAACAGGTAAATCATCGATTACACTTGATTCATCATCTGAATCGAACACGCTACTTTCGGAATCAGTGAGAGGTTCGTCTACACTTCTAGCAATGTCTTGAGGAGACAAAAAATGCCTGCTACTCGAAGCCATATTCACGGCTGACTGACGGCAGATATGTACTATAGAACTCTGTTCTTACCAAGGGGAGAACAGAGAATGCATTGACTAAGGTCGTTGACATCATATACCGTTAGAAAGGTTGGAATGTGTCCTACAGAGCCGTCGAAACCTTAAATATATTACTCCATTTGTCTTCCCTAGAGAGAGCCACAAAGCAGAGGCTGAATGCAGTTGAGTTCAAAAATCGATCTATATTTCAAAGTCGAAAAACACTGGTAAAATCGATCTGTCAGAGTCATGTTATATATCAATCGATAGCCAGCTTTTTTCTCTACATGGCTACTGGATCCAGAATACATAAAATACAAGGTCAGTCGCTACGAAGAAGGAGAAGTCTTAGCGCGCATTATGCGAGCAGTGCTCAGCACTCCACGCCATGGGATGACTACGTCATGACGAGCGATGTTCGGCACTCCACGCTGAAGGGTTAAACTCTGCACAACATTAGATAAATAATAAAATAAATGGAAGCAAGTATTTTGTCATTAGCTAGCTGGTATAGTGGGAATATAAATGTTCTTGCTCACTTGATCGACTCCAGAACAGTGACCCTGTTCTCTGCAGCCTTAAGCCTGATCTGTTCCAATGTCAGGTCTTGGTTTTCTCGGTCCACTTTTGCTTTCGCATGAAGCTCTGCTTCTACTTTCTTCATCTCATTCTTGTGCCTCAGATCCATCTCATGCTCGATGGTAGCCTTCCGCATCGCTTCCTGCTTTGCTACCGACTCCTCTTGACGCCGAAGATTCTCATCATTCATTCGCTGCTGTTGCTGAAGCTGGTCTTCATACCTTAAATTGAGGAATAAATTAATTGGGGCCAAAATTTAGCAAACATGACTAAATCTGGGCTGTGTACTTTCCTCTTATGTTTGATGAATTTAAAGGAGAAAATGTGAAATCTTGCACTGTTATGAGTTTCCATATCATGCAACACTCCAGACAAATACGACACTAAAAATTTAAGGAAAGTCAAGTATAACTCGCCCATTACAAGAGATTGATTCTGAAATATTCTAAGAACAGGAGCTTCACAGATCTTGATACATGCACACAAGATCAATAATGAAATGGAAGGATTATAGAGGTGTCTTTTAATCCACATCTCACACATTCAAATATTGTACAAGGTGTGAGAATTAAGTTTCCTGAATGACAGCATAAATGTTACAAATAGTAGTGAGTGAGCAATAACTAAGCAGCAACATGTTATGACAAATGGCTATTTTTCAAAACAAAAGGACCCCAGTACCCACCAGACAGGAGACTAGGTTGGCTCCAGAGCCGGTCTGGACACAGAGGCTAGAAGAAAATCCTCTGCCCTTGCAGGGAATCGAACCCTGGTCATTCAGCCCATAGCCAGTCACTATACTGACTTAGCTAACTGGCTCACTACTCCTCGCAACTTACAGAACCGGTATTTTAGCAACATAAACATCAGAATACCCATAATACTACCTGCTGATAACTTACCTTTTCCGAGCTAACTGATCTTGATACTGAGCACGAAGCTGGCTTTGTTTCGTATCCTCCTGCATGTTCTTGCGTTTCTCATCACCTTCCACCCTCTTTTGTTCAACCTTGTTATGCTCAATATGTGCTTCATATTCCTTAATTTTTGCAAAATATTCCTGTTGTTTTGTTTGCTCCTGATGTTTGGAAAGTTCCAAAGCTTCCTTTGCAAATTCTGAAATATGGGAAAACTGATGATGAAATACTGAACTAGCATTACACTTACAATTTTCTTTCGCACACTGCTTTGAAATAGCCTCCGTCATACTAATTGAACACACTCACCATTTTAGTCGTAATTCATGTCCACTTACTTGATCTCTCTAGATCTTTTGCAGCTTGAGCGGCCCTCTCCAAAGCAGAGGAATCAAACCGGTAAGCCTCCATTGCCTTTCTCGTACTTTTATCATCGCTACCACCGCCGCCACCACCTTCGGCAGGAGGTATGGGGATCTGTGGTGCTTGTGGGGGAGTTTGGTTATCTCGATATCCAAACAACCACGACATTTTCACCTAAATTCCTACTGTTATTTTTCTGGACTATCTGCACACGAGGCCTCCTATATCACAGAGTACCGGAACATGTGTTCCATTTAACCAATGGGCGCTTTCCAGCGATGATAATACCCACGGAGACATGAAAGCAGACTGGCACTACAACAAAAAGTAGCACGAAGTATTGTTCTCGATGAAGAATCGACTATGAATTTCTATATATGTATTTCAGAATTATATTTATTTTCTTTATGTTCAAAACAATCGTGCGTAACAACAAACATAAAGAGATTGACAGGCGTTGAAATCAGGGATAACATTGATCTAATTTGTAATCTGTGCATTTAATTTAAGAATAATAAAACACGTTTGAATACAGTTACGGAAAGTTTCCCCCAAACAAAGTACTTATATATATACTAGACCACATCCACTTGCTTATATGTATGGTAATTCTTATGTCTGCATTTCTTCTGGTGGGACGTGGGTTCCAAGCTTTGAAACCGAAGTTCGTCTAAATAATATTTAAGAATTCAATCCGCAAAGAAATGCAAAACTCCACGATTACAAGGATCAACTATTTAATGTCATTTAGGAAATAACCCCTCTTTACAGTGAGTATAATACTAACTCCTTCAGTTTGAAAAGCAGTTCTGGTTGTTAAAGCATGTAGTACATAAAAGTTTAAGCGTTAATAATATGTGCTGTTTACAGCCAAACGGGTAACTGTCATTGCAAAGTGCTCTAGTTTGGAAGTGTACCACGTGACAAATAAAACTGGAGGTCTATGAAATATATTTTGCAGTATTATTATTATTATTGGTTAGGCCTTCGTAGCAGACTCGTTTAACTGTTACCCCACGCTCTGTGTGCTAAAATAATAGTGTATGTTGGTATTATTCGTGTAGGTACGTCATCTATGGTATGTGTTCATATGATGTTCAGATAGCTGGAGTGTTTGCATATGTGTTGGTTGCAGTTAGGTGTTATGGCATGAACTAACATAAAATTGTTGGAATGTGTGTAATAAAGCTTACTATGGAAAGCAGCAATACATCAAGGGCCCAAAATGGCCCGAGCACAGACGTAAAACCTTCCCAAGTAAAATCTTTTGCTTACAATAACAAATGAAATAGAAAATGTAATTAATTCTCTTAAGTCAAAAAACTCATATAGTTATGGTAGAATATCAAAACTTGCCCAGACTATATTAGTGTTCCTTTAAGTTATCTCTGTAAACTTGCCCAGACTATATTAGTGTTCCTTTAAGTTATCTCTGTAATCAATCACTTATCAAAGGAACTCTACCAGAATGATTTGAATATTAAAAAGTTGTACCCTTGTACTAAAAGGAGAAAAATTCTGCATCAACAACTACAGGCCAGTTTTATTACCGATATAGTTTTCAGAATTTGTGAAAGTAACGTACAGATAAGTGATTCATTTCTTGAACTGTAACACTATCCTTTCAGAGGAAGGACTGATAAGAACTTTGTAGAGTCTTAGATATTTTATGCCCTTAATGATAAAATTCATGTTGATATAATATTTTGCAACCTTGCTAAAGCATTTGATTATGTGAATAACATATTATCAAAACTAAATCATTATGGAATTAAGGTAGTTAGTAGCAGAAAACAAAATCCCTTTAATTCATATTCAAACTGGGGCATTGTAAAACATGAAGTTTCTCAACGTTCTATACTTGGTCCTCATGTTTTTCTCTTATACATCAATGATCTACTCCAAACATTCAATCCTGTCCTTAAATTTGACAAGACAAACTGCATGAAATTCATTAATAAAAACAAGTATTAGTTTCACTATTGGTTATATATATATTAAACCAATTGATGATGTATTAACAATTAAATTAGGCTTTCATAGTGATGTATATTCCTCATTAAGTCATCTGGGTAATACTGTGTGTCAGGGTGTTAAAAATTGGAGATAATTAATTGGATCTTCCTGCCTCCACCTTCAGGATAGACATGATAAGACTGTAATTATATGAGAATATAAGATGTCATGAATTGAAATTGGTCCCATTAGCAGTAATATAGGTTGTCAGTATTGGGTGGATAGGTCCCTGATAAATCCACCCTCGGTGGTCAAGTTGTAGCATGCTTGCTCTCGGACCCAAGGCTTGTGAGTTTAAACCTGGCCGAGGACAATGCTTTTAAGTGACAAAAATCCCTTCGGAGGGGAAATAAAGCTGTTGGTCCCATGTCGTAGATTTACAGCATGTAGAAGATCCTATGAGCATGAAAGAGATGTTTGGTAAGCAAAATTCAGTAGTCATGTTTCTCACTCATGTCTCTCCTGCTTTGCTATCAGATTATTCTGGCAGTCAAATCAGGATCACAAAGAAATTGTGCAGTACCATATGAAAAGGTGAATTGATCAATTGTTATCAGAACAGCCTTTAGCCTGATCCCTGAAGTGATGAAGAACAAGAAACTCCCTGATAAAAAGAATGCTGTTGATGTCAACATTAGTTATGTTTCTGACTTGGATGGGTAACCACTTCAGGTAACCCTGACCACAATAACTTGGACAAAACCTCAGATTCTACTTCTGGGTCACTATGATTCTGAAGAAGGAAGCAGCAAGTTCCTTTGAAAAGGCATTCTGACAGTGTCCACCACAATAATTTATTATGTGACATACATCCAAACAAATGTGTATTGATTATTAAAACATTGTTAAACACACAACAGTATTATCATTTCATCCTTCATAGAAACGTGGTAGCTGATCTCCAAGGACAGTGAACCTCTCGATGCCCTTCTCTGTTAAGTCTGCAAGCCGTACAACACCACCACTTGACCCATCACGGCTCATTGCAAGGGCCAGAGCTGGAACATGACAACCACATCTCATAAAACCTGGGGTTCCATTTCAGAAAATTGTGATAGAACATTATTGGTATAGTGGGTACAGTCCTGCTTCATATTCAAAATTTATTCTGCATATAATGTAAGCTGTGAACATGTAGGTTTACAGTTGGCAGAAGCTTTGTTTACTTGCATGTGCATTTTAATCAATGTGGTATCTAAACACAAAAATACTGAGACTGAACAAAACTTAAGCCACATAGTTTCAACATGTTTTTTTTTTTACAAACTTTATTTGTGTTTGTGATAACATAATTGACAAATAAGCAGGACTACTGAACTCTACACACAAGAGCCCGAAATCTCAATGATACATACTGTTGGTGACAAACTCCAAGCACTCCTTCTTGGACATGTCTTTCTTGAAGTGTGCATCGACATAACCATACACGTACGTGCTGCCAGAGCCTCCGATTGCCAATGGCTGTCTTACACACATCCCACCAAGAGGCACACAATACACCTGGAAACATCAAAATGATCAAATAACAGCTGCTAACAGAATCCATGATAACTAACAATCTACAGAAATTCCGCATATTACAGAACCCATCAAGTTATCATCATTAACGTAAACACATATTTCTCTAACATCAATTTTAATACCATCCTCACCTATGTATGTCTCCTGTTTTATTTTCTTTTATGTACTTTACATGAAGTGCATGAAATAAAATAATTTTAGGGAAATTCTGATTTTATACAAGAATTGTTCCTTGAAGTAATAAATTGTCTCATATGCTAATAAATGTTTGGAAAATATGGAGTCTCATAAAAGAAAAAAATACATGGAAAATTCTTGTTACTATTTGCTTTTACCTTCTTCCCACCCACAACGGATAAGAATATGAAAACAAAACACTGCAGGTACCTGACCGCCCCTCCTCTTGTCCCAGCCAGCAACGATTATTCCTGCCATCAGTGAGTCTCGATAGTTGTAACACAGTTCACGGAAAATGTTTGCCGCTGCTTCCACTAGCGGGGGCTCCCCAAGCTCAATCCTTCAGGATGAAAAATATAATAATTCACTTTGATTGTTGTTTAGTTCAATAATTATAACTTTCATTGAAGGCAAAATAAATGATGATACACTCACGACATATAAGATGAAAGACAATTTATATTATATTATAATGCTGTACCTGAATCTCAGCTATTATAATGCAAACTTCATAGTCTAAGCCTTGTTTTATTAACTTCATGCATTACACAGCAATGCATGTGAAAATTCTGAAAGGATATAGGGGGATTGGTCATGGTACTATTACAGAATTTGCTTTAAATTCTGAGGAGAACAAATTCACACTGCCCAAGAAACAAACTCATTCAAGACAACTACATACCTCTTGAATAACAGAGGTGCTAATATTATATATCACACTATTCAGTGAGGCACAACACTTTACATCACTTCTTCTTGTGAAAAAATAACACACTAAATGGAAAGGTCACTTTACTTGTCAAAGCAAGACACTTACGAGTGGAAATCTAGATGATATCTGACAATATTTGCAATTGCCTGCGTATCAGCAGATGACCCAGATCGACAGCAATAGATGTGTTCTGTTATTTGAGTCAGTTTATCTGTAAAACGGTTTGAAATGTAGCTTCCTGTTGTAGAACGAGAATCAGCACCAATCACAACTCCTCCATTGTATTCAACTGCCATGATTGAAGTCTGAAAGAAAAATACCAGAGAAGTGAAATACATCCCATAACTCAGGTCATGTAGGATTCATGCTACAAAAGTTTGCTAAGTTGGGTTTCGTTACTTTCACTTTGTTGTTAAAGTTATAAGTTCGTCCCTGAAGGCCAATGTGATTATGAGGACGGCTGATGTAGACAGCAACTTTTAACACATCAGTTATTTTCTGCAGGCATTTAAAGTTTTTTTATTTCTGAGCATCCAACAGTGGCTCTATGTTAACTAGTTACAATTTCAGTCAGCACAGAACAAATCGCATTTATACCAGTAATTTTACAAATCTTTATTGCCAGGTAATACAAGATGAGCCAGCGTAACTCAGTCAATATAATGACTGGCTACGTACTGGACAACCAGGGCTCGATCCCTGATGGGGGGCAGAGGATTTTTCCTCTAGCCTCTGTGTTCAGACCCATTCTGGGGCCCACCCAGCCTTCTATCCAATGGGTACTGGGGTCCTTTCCTGGGGGTAAAGCATGGCCGGGGCATCATGCTGACCACTCACTCCCGTCTAGTGCCGAGGTAAAGAATGAGTAGGAGCTATACCTTCTCTCCCCCAAAGTGCCTACATGGCATATAGTGCGACAGCTTTACTTTACTTTTAGGTTTCCAATATAAGGTTACAAAATATTTTAACTAGCAGGTAATATTCATTAGGTTCATGTTACTCATTCTTGTCACTACATTAACTGCTGCACTATATTGGGTCAAATTATACTCCAGGGTATTATTCTAGTATGAAGTAATTGAAATTAACAAAAAGTTAGATTATTCAGTGTTATAAAATATTTTGCAATAATGAGTCATCACATTTTTCTTTACAACACTGCAATTATTAAACATTAGCTTATTACAAAACATTAATTATTTTACATGAAAGAGGAAAAGAGTATTAAACATCTCTCAAACTCTGTGCAACAACAAATGTTCAGTGCAAATTCGTAATTTTATAATGTTGATTTCTTGTGATTTTACATTCATGGTTTTGACTACTTATATGTTAAAATAATTTTGGTCCTGTCTAACTGCATTAAACTATCAATGAATTGCATGTTTTGAATGAGTCATGCACAATGTCAAATATTGTGGTCAGCTTGACACAGACCTGTCTAAGATTATACTACTCAGCATTAATTAGTTTCAAGCACCTAGACCAGGATCAAAATCATCTTCCCTGGATGTAACAAAAGAAAGCAACACCACAAGAATATGATCAACATGCAATAAACTTTTAAAATTGTACTGTAATATAAGCTGTTTAATATTTCTGCATATTTCATGTTGCATAATACCCTGTAGCTTGGTACGGAAAATATAAGAAGAAAGGAACACATAAACTAAAGAGTCTTTACTATTTTAGAGAAACATTACGGTTTAATACCATACGGTTCATCATAACAAAAATGACAATGCAGCTTTTAGTTGATTTTAATATTTTCATGAGTGAATAGGGATGACATAATGACAACATGCTAGTCCAACCGTGCCATAAATTTTATATATATTTCTCAATAAAAAATTGAAAAGTTACTGTATAAATTCTAATACATTAAGTGTTCAAACTACTACGATTTAAATATATTAATATTCACTGAATTATTTGAAAATGAGTCAGCACTTAACACACCACTCACACAGATGTTCTACTTTATTAAAAACAACCAACTCGTCGATGTCTTCACAGTAAAACAATATTTTACTTACTCCAGTGCTGTGCTCTGCTGAGAGCCAGTCAGGAACTTCAAAACCTCCATGAATATTATTTGAAAGGCCAGAATAAGCACGATCAACAAACGCCATCTTCTACCTTCTCCAGACCCAAACACAGAACACAGCCACCAAACTCTATGGTTGGCAGTAAATCAGGATTGTCAACTGCAAAATTCGATTCGTTTCGGAAAATTAAACTACATTTAGACTTTAACAAAATAATGTATTATAATTAACAATATATAAAAAACCTTTACGTATTAGTATTTAAATAAAGTTTCCATATATATTTTACGGGTCTGTTAAATAGCATTTTCACTACACGGTGTACCACTGACACCTTAATTTGATCATTCTCTTTGGAAACTGATGTGACCTATCAGAGCTTTGCCTCATAATCGATTTGCAATTCTCGATTTACATCGATTATGGAGTGAAACACATCGATTAGTTTCGTCCTGCCATTGATATGTGCTGCACTCTATGAATTGCCGCCTGTCACCTGTTGATACAGTCAGTCGTCCGTCGTCTGTTAGTGAGATAGTGGACGGAATAATTTTATCCCGCCAAAACTATTGTTATTTTTTAAAACACTGGTTCACTATACGTGTGGGTTTTCAATTGTGATTTTGAATAATTTAGTGACAGCAGTTGGAACCTGATAGAAAGAAGATTTCCACGCTCATCAGTATCAATGACAAAATAAGCGAAGGTACGTAAAGTTATAAAGTTACATAAGCCTGCCGGCTCACTCTCCCTCTCTTGTAAACATGAAAAACTACCGAGTCAACTAGAAACTTATATTACTGTTTCTTCACTCATATTGAGCGTATTCAGCGAGTGCGCGAAAGACAGGAGGCTTTTTGTGTCTGCATCTTATTTATTCACTAAGAGATAAGTTTCCTGCTGATAACTTGGGGTCATTGTGCATGCATTCCTGCCATTACGTGTTTCATACGTTAAGAGTGGTGAGATTTGGATTTATTGTTTGATGCATAAAGATTTAGATGGATGATCCGTTTCAATGCACTTTATTAGCATTCTCCTGGAAAGACTGGGGAAAACATAAAACCTCAGTCAGGATAATTATTAACTGTGCCGAGAATCGGAGCGGGAACACGTCGAAGACGTTAAGGGCGCTCTAGAAACAAGGTTAGGTTTCCGGTGTAAAATGACGTGACACAGTGAATACGTACATAAGTGGACTTAAACTGAGGCTGTTGTGGTCTGTTTTTTCTGACGGGCTGGGATATGAAATTCTCTGTTGCATATGAAATACCGAACCGTGGGAAACTCTTTGAGGCCATCTGTTTGTTTCGAACGTAACCCTGAGATAGGGATTAGCTCTATCTAGTGGGCCCAACTGTGTAGGAACCTGAAGACGGAGATAGAGTCCCATATCCGAAACGTCGTTTTTTACGTTTTATATTTTACTAGACGATGGATAATATCCAAGAAAATTTTTGTTCAATTGTACGGTTCTTGTTCAGAACACTGCGGCGTTACGGTCACTTTGAGATGGGCCACGACCACTTCCTCCCAGTTTCCTCCGCTGTTGCCAGAAAACATTTGTAATTGCAACAACAGCATTAAAGAAGGGAATATGTGTTCACTTTAATGGCGAATTCACTGTTTTTGATCTCCCTGTGTTTATCTTACACGGTTGTTTCAAATTAACATGCCTGTAAACAATTTCCGATTGCTGTTATGTTTATTAGACAGGTTTTTTTCTTCTTCAAATTTGTTTTAAAAACAAAGAAGTCTGAACAGTTTACGAATTCGCTGATTTTTAACTACGTAGACGCAGATTTAAATGTTCGTTTAGGTGGCGGCCCTGATCAGGCGATAGGCTAGTACACGTAGACAGACAGACAATGACCCTCGAGACTAATTTCCCACACCAGTAAGTATTTATTTTTAAAAAGAACTTTCGTGTTAACTTCTGGATACTCAGTTAATCATTTATCTTTGTTAATTTTAAGTGCGTATTGCTGCTAACCCTGCCCGTGGTACTGATTGAATTCGGTGTATCTGAACATTTGACTGTATTGTCGTAAGACTTCTTCGTGTTTACTGAACAACCTTTCCCTGATTAGTTTATATTTACTGAGAGAGTTGGTTCTTGAGTGTCTGTCTGCGTGTCCTCCTTACGTCATTTATCGTTTGTGATGACAGATTTGAGGCCGTGATTTTTGTTGAGAGACCAAGACAAGTCTAGGCAGGGACGGAGATTTCGCGCTGAAACTGGTCATCCTTCAGACGAGATGCGTTGTCTTCATAAAACTTGAACTAATGAAGAAATTTCTGTGCGTTTGGAAGGTTGGAGGAACTGAAAATTCTATTGGCCACTTCAACAAAAGAGGACAGTGACCTTTCCTGACTTATTTTGTATCGTTTACCGATTTGTTATGTATAATCGAACTTCACCACGATTTTCCTCTTTGATGGTTCTTGAGATCCGAGTTGCGACTGAAGGCTTCTCGTACGCTCTCATCATCTCCCCCCATACACAATTTTGACGTGAATGCTAACAAAATGTTGTACTATTTTTCAAAATTATAATTTCGCACGTAAACCGTTGGTTAGACGGTGGTAACCCAGTGATCCTCAACCGGTCTGCGGATTTTTACGAGAAACTGTACATTCGGACGTCAGACTTGGAAAGAGGCAATACTGAGGAGGATTTGAGGATATCTCGGCGGTGAGTCTTCTGGGTTGTAGCGCCATCTTCGAACTCACCGCCGTGAAAACGTCAAATCCTACGTAGCCTGATTGTTTGTGATTATAAACCAGAAAAAATGATGTAATTAAGCAGGCGAGTTGTGCTAAACCATTCCCCGTGTGTGTTAAACACTGTTTGGAATAATGTCAATGATCTTTGCGTAGGGATTACAAAATGACTGAAAAGTTGTTTTATGATAACTAACATGACAGACGTAAATGGTTGTTTTAATGTCTCAAAATTCCATTTAGACATGCACAGTAATTAGGGCCGTCATATTAACGGAGGATTTTGTTTGTTACGGTAAATCCCTGGGATAAACCCTGTTGTTTTAAGAATATTTTCGAAATTTAAAAAGTAACATGGCCGTCTATGGACATGAACAATAGGACGGATTACTCGATTATAAATACGTGATAATCTGTTTGTTATCCATACCCCCAAGATTTAGTTAAGCTCAAATTTCAAGTGTCTTGAAGTTCATAAAACCTTATTTTAAGGCGGCCTATACTGAAAATCTTTCTGTTCGTATCAAATCCTAGGTAAGCTTGTGTTGTACTCAGTCTCAGAATAGGATAAAGCTCTGATTTACCTGTAGCTGTGGTTAAAACTCCGCGACGGATAAATGAGCAAGTTTCGTCCGTTTCACTGTTCGACGCTTTAGGTCACCACCATCGTTGTTTGTAGGGGCAAGTCTGCCTAGCCATCAGGAACGGGAGAGGTTAAATCTGACATCAGTTCTTTGTAATGTAACTGTAATGGGTTATAACGCCACGTGGATCTGCAGGTGGATAGCAACCTTGAGGTTCTCATATCTCACGTAAATCTGGGATCACAAGGAATCAACTAGCAACAGGCAACGTATTACAGGCGACATCGGACACGTAGTTTGTAAAACATCGGTTAAATGAAATGACCGTCGCACGCGATGTTCTGAAATTAACACGAACCTAACATTTCGTTGAAGACGATTGTCTTTTGGGATGTTGCGTCTGATACAAACTGACGGACGTTTCAAGGATCTTTACTGCCTTAGTCATGGGAACAGACGGTTGTTACTAGACTTTATTATTATTAAGTGTTCTGTCTTACGACAGGTCCATTGCTCTGCCCAAAAAGAGCTCTCCAGTTGTCCCTATTCTCGGCTTCTCGCTTTAATTCCTGGAACGTCATCTTCTTTCCTTGTTTAAGGTCGTCGGTTAGCTGTATCAATCTTCTTCCTAGTCCTCGCTTTCCTTTAACCAGGCCTTCGGTGATATCACTCAGTAATCCATTCCTTCTCATAATATGTCCCAGCCAGTTAGCTTTCCTTCGTGTAATCGCCTGCAGAATGTTTCTTTGCTACACGGGGAAAAATTCCAGAAGAGAAGTTATCTTCAACCTCTCTTCCGTGAGAATCTGAAATCTCACTCGACGTCTCGTTGCTCTTACGATCTACTGTGACGCGTTGTACCTCCCTCCAAGGCGTTGGCTGATATCGGCAATACAGCAGAAAAGTTGTTTTTATTCGGCTGTAGGTCTGTCGCTCTTACCGAGCGATAATTTTAAAATTGGTGTCGCAGTCTTTTCGGCGCGAATGCTGTCTAGGAAGACGGCAGACAAAGGTTGCACTGTCAGTTCTTACATGGCCACGGAAGGAGTAACACAAACATGAAGAACTGTTCAAAGCGTCTTTATGTGCGTCACGTTTCTATAGAAACGCACTGGCCACATACGGTTGTCATTTGAATTAACCAAGCGACGGGTGCAAGACCGGCTCATATCCAAAGGACGGAAGGGATTCATACGAGTGAGTAAGAAGCCAGGAACGTCCTGGGAATCTGTTCGCAAGATTCTTCAGGAAGACACGCTATGCTGAGGGAGGGATCAGGATGTGTTAGTTGTCTGCCGGATCTACCATGAAAAGTTAAAGTCGCCCTGGGGCATAGAGCTATGCGAATATTACCCTTGGCTTTCAATAAAAATCATGCTCAAATTAAGAGTAACCCCCTCCGGGTCGGCCCCAAATTCAATTTGGAAACTGTAATGTCGTAACCAAAAATTTCTGTCCTTACTTGGGATTAAACCCGGTCTTCTAGCCCGTAGCCACGTTAACTGATTGGTGTCAGGTTCGGAATTATAAGTACCTTAAATATTTTTAATAATAATTGTTATATTTGTTTGAATGTAAGTCATGTGTGATAAAACAAAAAAAGTATAATTATTAATAAGAAAAAAACAATATTTTTTTAATATTTTAATATTTTCCGTCAAATCACAATTTTTAATAAGATAATAAAATATAAAATATTTAAAATATCATTTCACGTTCCGCATCGAATGATCGATTTACAAGTTGGAACGTCTCTTACGATCTGATAAGAACATTTCAATAAACTGCATAACATTGTAAATGATTGTAATTCGAGTTTTAAATTTTACCAATCTAATTTATACCTGAGGACGGTTAAATATAACCGAAACATGTCGTAAGAGACGTTCCAATTTGTAAATCGATCATTCGATGCGGAACGTGAAATGATATTTTAAATATTTTATATTTTATTATCTTATTAAAAATTGTGATTTGACGGAAAATATTAAAATATTAACCTAATTCACAATATGACGCAAATATACTACCTTAAGGAAAAAACAAATAAATGTATTTTATAATTTAAATCAAACATTTTAATTGTGATAAATTTAAAGACTTCGTGACACCCAGTCGCACTGGAAAACATTGTCTTTGAGACTTTTACATTATGTACTGTCGTACACAGCGAAAGATATATTTAAGGGGGGAGGACGTTTATCTTTTTTTTTTATTTTTTGTGTTAGCCTCGAAAGAAGACACTTGGTGAGGCGAACCGTGTTACGTTGTCGATTAAGACCAACGAAACATAATTACTGTTCCTTCTCCCTTCATTAAAGACGCTACAGTCGCTCAACTGATCAAGATGTGACTCGTCCTTTATGGACCCGTATGCAAACTAACTGCTGTGTTTACTAGGGCTTGTTACTGTGCCATGAGGTACAATGAGCTAGATAAATCCATTCAACATCCTCACGCCGCATTTAAGACCTAGTTTAATGTTCGTCTGTCTCCTGTGTCTGCGTCACAAAAGTGGCCTTTCCCTGCAGCGATTTCTCAACTAAATATCCACAAAGTAAGTTTCCCACTCGTCCCACAGCTAGCAAACCTTATATTGCGCGAAGCGGCTGTGCGTACGTGATAGAGCAATGACGTAGCATGGCGCATGCACTAACGGTACTTCCCGCGTTCTCACAGTAGCATCGTTGCAGCTGTTGAAGATGGAGGTTCTTATTCCAGCTCCCGCCGACTGTGAAGTGCGGTCAGTGATAACGCTAGGCCGCACACGGCTCGACGGACAGCAAGTCTCCTGCAGGAGTTCAGCTGGGAGGTGTTTAATCATCCACCCTACAGCCCGGACCTCGCTCCCAGTGATTTCCATCTTTTCCTACACCTCAAGAAATTCCTGTCCGGTCAGCGTCAGCGTTTTGAGAATGACAGAGGCGGAGATGGTTGTCACACAGTGGTTCCAATCCCAGGCGGCAGACTTATACGACACAGGTATTCAAAAGTTGGTCCCACGGTATGACAAATGTCTCAATTCCGGTGGCGAATATGTTGAAAAATAGCTGGACACTTGCTGTATCTGTCGCAATAAATATTTCCATGAAATTGTGTTTTGTTTCTGTAAACGGCCCCAGGGAAACTTACTTTGAGGACGAGCCTCGTATTTTCTAAAACCGTTTCCGATAAGAAAGTGTTTACTTCCTTGACAGAGGCGCCTCGTGCTACTCGTTTGCGTGGAGAGGCTCCTGCCAAAGGCGGTCGTTGAAATTCTCTCGAGAGGCGCTTAGATACCTTTTCCATCTACAACAGTACAAGAATCAAACGAAAATCCTACTATTTGTAGATCTTTACAGATCACTAAAAAAAAAAAAAATAGAACGGAAATCACATTGCTGACTTGGGTTGGGGAGTATCACACGAAAACGGTATTATTTAACGAGTATCGACGTTGAACAGGAATCGATAAATATCTGAGCTTCAGAACGACTTGTTATCTGTGCATTTATTTCCTCTCGTCTCGTTCTGGATTTCCAATACCTGTCAACACGGTAAAGTGAAGGACGTATTTTGATAGTAGCTCGGGCAATGAAATCAGTTTTCCAAGTCGCTCGCCGTCATCGTATTGTGGCAATCACTTTACTCACCGCCCTGAAACCACAAGACGTAGAAATAACGAAATGATAATGGCAATGTAAAAGTAGTTCCAGGCCAATATGAGTTAACTCTCAGAATCGTTCCAGTGATTGGAAAGACTTCTACGAGGTGCGATCGGAAAGTTTCCAGACTGCGCGTATAAAAACCCGTACACTTATCTCAGGTATTAAATTCATCCATCACCCTCGAAGTAGTTCCCCTGGGAGTGAAAACAACGATCCCAGCGCCGCTGCCAAGCCTGGAAGCATCCCTGAAAATCTTTCTTTGTCAGCCTGTCAAGCACCATCTGCGATTCTGCCTGAATCTCTTCTATCGTCTCAAATCTCCTTCCCTTTAGCTGAATTTTCATCTTTGGGAAGAGGAAGAAGTCACACGGAGCTTAGAAAGGAAGTTGGGGTCGGTTCTTGCAAGATCTTTGAGCTCCTGACAAACGAGAAGTCGATTCTGCTTCTGGTCCTCAGACAGGATGCGTCGCATGTGGAGTTCTTCCTTTAGAATCAGCTGACAGGTCCCATAGCCTATCCCAACAATGTCGCACAAGTCGTTGATGGTACGACGTCGATCTTCGTGAATGGCCTGCCGAATCTTCGTAACATTTTAAGGGCGTTGTGCTCGAAGATGGTCGTCCAGAACGCTCGTCATCATCGACAGAGGTTCGGCCATTTTTAAAACGTGAATGCCACACAAAAGTTTGTGCACGACCCAAATGCTTGCTTTAGCATTTCATAGGTTTCCGTAGCCGTTTTGGCGAGTCTTTGGCAAAATTTGATGCACACGCCATTCCGAAATCGCAGGAGGGTCGGTGTAATGCACTACCAAAAACGCCCGTAACTAAGAAACAAATGCTAATTCGATGATGCCGGCTGGCACACTGATTCACTATGAATGTAGGCCGCACCCCCTAGCGGCAGAAGCTCGTACTACATCCGGTTCGCCCTCTATTGAGACAGTCTTGAAACTTTCCGATCGCACCTCGTAAGGGCCAGTGGCAGACTTGCGAATAAGACAGAGAAATTTTGGGTTTGATCACCGCTTTATGAAGTTCGTCATTAAATATGTTTATACGTTAAGTGCGCCAACCCTTGCGCTGAGGATGGAGTAAAGGGTCTCGAACATGTGGAGGGCATGGGGGTCCATCAACCCACCAGCTCAAGAAAAATGGAATTACGAAATGACGGGCGTCATGAACCTTCACTTTCCATACCGATAAGCAATTTTACGTGCTGTGCCACGAATTAATTGATTACGTGCTCGAGGCGGGCATTCGGGCCTAAGTGGATGGAGGGATAAGCTGACGACGAGAGTTGTACCGAACTAAATGTGTAGTGCAAGGCATTTCTTGCAGCGTTGTTAGTCGTACAGCTGGACAAGAAATTGTTAGCGTTTTTGTGGAACTTTGAAACTCTCCAGTAGACTTTTGGCCCTCAGAGGGCTGTTACGCCACGGATTATTATTATTAATATTTTAAAGTGGTAGGCTACTGTTGAACGATGTTAGAGATTTTATTATTATTATTATTTATTTATTTATTTATTTATTGCAATTGGGTTTGCACCCGGTGGCAGTGGTCCTTATACTACACAATTACAACAAAATACATACAATAAAAACAAGTACAAATCCTGGGGTCTCGGGTTCGATTCCCGGCGGTGCCCGAATTTATAACTTGTGTTGGGCAAGGCCGTGGTCTAGGCAACACGGAGTTTTCCTCCGTGGCATCCCAACAATTAGTCCATTCACACACAGAAGAAGGCAATGGCAAACCACTTCTGGATCATCTGCCAAGAACGTATATGAACAGGTCCCAGTCCGAGAAAAGGATGGAAGGATCCTGTTCATATGGACCTGTCGTCAGACAGAACACTAAATAAATAATAAGATGAGGTGGTCTAGCGGTTAGAACGCTGGCCTTGTAATCCTGGGGTCTCGGGTTCGATTCCCGGCGGTGCCCGAATTTATAACTTGTGTTGGGCAAGGCCGTGGTCTAGGCAACACGGAGTTTTCCTCCGTGGCATCCCAACAATTACTCCATTCACACACAGAAGAAGGCAATGGCAAACCACTTCTGGATCATCTGCCAAGAACGTATATGAACAGGTCCCAGTCCGAGAAAAGGATGGAAGGATCCTGTTCATATGGACCTGTCGTCAGACAGAACACTAAATAAATAAATACACTCGATAGAACACCCTACACACATAACTGGAACTAGAAATTTAAATAGATTTTAAATTAAATATTTGTGAAAAAACAACTACAGAATTTCTTTTTAATTAAAGGACATTTGTCTCATTTTAAAAGAGATCTTTTCCTTAGAAATTATGTAGGGCTGATTAAAAGCTTATGAACCTATAACATAACATAGCATTACCACAGATGTTGTCACTACCTTGAATTTTTGTTCTGAGCTATTGGTCACTAAATTAGGGGCTCGGATAATTCGTAATGGTAACCAATGCAAATGGATTAAGGAATGAATATCGTGTAATTGAAATCTTTTAAAATCGCACTATTTGTGTTACCTGTTCCAATCGTTATTAAGTTGTAATGTCGCTTGCAGGGTGTATTTACGGATTTAAATTGGTTTTAAAAATAAACAGCGATTACTGAGACAAACCAGTTAAAAATGAGCTTAAAACGTTTATGAAAATATTAGTATTTTTTTTTTAGATCTGCAACGTCGTGCTGAAATAGGCTGCCTTTCGATTCCTGCCATTGGTATTTATCTTTGGAAATTTGTGGATACACAATTATGACGATGCGGCGTGTCTATAACAAATTAAAATCGAGGTCGGGAATAGTGATTTTTCTGTCGTTGGATTTATCAGAACGACGTAGAACGTCGTGTTCTGTTAAGTGAACTTCACATCAGTAGTTTACGTCAGAAATTTCATTTCGATTTTGTAACGACTAGGGACAACAATATTTTTTTTCGAAATCTTTCGTGTAGATTCGGAGCTGAAATGTGCGAAATCCCGTAGCTTGCGACTGACAACTATAAATAAAATGTAGACACGGTCACTGCTACAAGAGACGAGACGATTCCAACGGAACGAACTTCGAAGATGACGGTCTTCTGGGTTGTTGCGCCTTGTATCCTGGTAGAAATTCACCGACGTTTCAGAGGTCCTTGCTGCCTCTATCATCGCTCGATTGCCGTGTCTGCCTCTTGTAGGTCAATTACTTATACAAACATTATAGAAAATTCCATTCTTAACCTGGAATCTCTTTAAAGTAGAAAAAATAAAAAAAATCTCATTTACTTACTATGATGACATATGAATTTATATCCCGATTGGATAGCGGTCAATTATTTAACGCTGTGGCTGCATACTGATTGCCTTTTTAATTAAACAGTTGCCATTCACGAGACAGCTATGTGTACAGGCTTACGTCACTTTTGCACTGCAAAACAACGGAACGGAGAGAAAGGGACCGAGAAGTGGCGAGATCTGCACCATACTCCAGTTTATATAAGTTAATTATAAACGCAAGTATCAAGGAAAAGAGGCATTTCTGGGTCGACATGGGATCTTTTACCATTCTTTGTTGTTAAGTGTTGTTTGCCGTCTAGCGCGAGTGAAAAAACTTCTGGAACAGCCTATGCTTGTCTATCTATCACGCTTTAAGAGACAGGCAACCTGCATGACCGGAAGTCAATGTTGCCCAACATTTGGAACCTGCTGTTGTCAATAGCATTGCTATTGATAATCGTTGACTCTGCCTTCCCCGGGTTCCACATACCCTTGCTTATACCATCTCAGGTTAAATCATTCAGGCTTCAAGAGAACCGGGACTGCCCCTTCCGAGGGCCTCCTTTCCCTAAACCCTCCGGGGCTAGGCCATTTCCCTGCCTCCCAAATCTAGTGCTATGTCCTTAGAGGCGTTGCCTCCTTGGCCTTGTCTTGTTTTGGACACAAATCAGGTTGGATCATTTAGGCCTAGACTGCTCCCTTCCCCCAGGGATTAGCCACCCATAGTCCTAGGCCATTTTTAGGGACTAAGCCCTCGGGGCATCTCCTGCGTAAAGCTGTCAACACCTACTCCAAAGAAGGATTATTTATGTATGATTTGAGGTTTTCACAGCGGTGAGTATGAAGATTTATGTCTTCTGGGTTGTTGCGCTGTGTAGTCTGGTAGATGTTAACCAACGTTTCGGAGGTCATACTGCCTCCATCATCAGAGTATGAAGATTTCTGTCTTCTGGGTTGTTGCGCCGTGTAGTCTGGTCGATGTTAACCAACGTTTCGGAGGTCATACTGCCTCCGTCATCAGAGTATGAAGATTTCTGTCTTCTGGGTTGTTGCGCTGTGTAGTCTGGTCGATGTTTACCGACGTTTCAGAGGTCATATTGCCTCCGTCTTCAGGGCGATGAGTGTGAAGATTTCTGTCTTCTGGGTTGTTGCGCTGTGTAGTCTGGTCGATGTTTACCGACGTTTCAGAGGTCATATTGCCTCCGTCTTCAGGGCGATGAGTGTGAAGATTTCTGTCTTCTGGGTTGTTGCGCTGTGTAGTCTGGTCGATGTTTACCAACGTTTCAGAGGTCATACTGCCTCCGTCATCAGGGCGATGAGTATGAATATTTCTGTCTTCTGGGTTGTTGCGCTGTGTAGTCTGGTCGATGTTTACCGACGTTTCAGAGGTCATATTGCCTCCGTCTTCAGGGCGATGAGTGTGAAGATTTCTGTCTTCTGGGTTGTTGCGCTGTGTAGTCTGGTCGATGTTTATCAACGTTTCAGAGGTCATACTGCCTCCATCATCAGAGTATGAAGATTTCCGTCTTCTGGGTTGTTGCGCTGTGTAGTCTGGTCGATGTTAACCAACATTTCAGAGGTCATACTGCCTCCGTCATCAGAGTATGAAGATTTCTGTCTTCTGGGTTATTGCGCTATGTAGTCTGGTCGATGTCAACCAATGTTTCAGAGGTCATACTGCCTCCATCATCAGGGCGATGAGTATGAAGATTTCTGTCTTCTGGGTTGTTGCGCTGTGTAGTCTGGTCGATGTTTATCAACGTTTCAGAGGTCATACTGCCTCCATCATCAGAGTATGAAGATTTCCGTCTTCTGGGTTGTTGCGCTGTGTAGTCTGGTCGATGTTAACCAACATTTCAGAGGTCATACTGCCTCCGTCATCAGAGTATGAAGATTTCTGTCTTCTGGGTTATTGCGCTATGTAGTCTGGTCGATGTCAACCAATGTTTCAGAGGTCATACTGCCTCCATCATCAGGGCGATGAGTATGAAGATTTCTGTCTTCTGGGTTGTTGCGCTGTGTAGTCTTGTTGATGTTTACCAACGTTTTAGAGGTCATACTGCCTCCATCATCAGGGCGATGAAGATTTCTGTCTTCTGGGTTGTTGCGCCGTGTAGTCTGGTCGATGTTAACCAACGTTTCAGAGGTCATACTGCCTCAGTCATCAGGGCGATGAATCGCGACAACCCAGAAGACAGAAATCTTCAAGGATTATTTAATTTCTGGGCCTTTATCAGGCTTGTTTCGTTGGGGCCTCGCCCTCAGCTGTGGTTGAAACATTAGTGCAAGAATAACATATGGTCATTGTCGTAAAAAAAGCTTTGAGGAGCAATGACCTTGGATTACAGCGCAAGAATGGTTCACGTGAGGAACGCCTTCGGAATGTCAGTGTAACCCAAAGAGTACACATTTCCAATCTTGTTCGTGGTGTCCGTCTGTCTTTCGTCATCGTATGAACATCATGCCACTAGAGGTCACACAATTGTATTTTTCCTACCACACAAATGTCAATGGCGGACGTGCGGACGTGAGTGTGTGCCTAGGATGCAAAGGCTTCAGAACGGAGCGGCCTGTCTTGACTACCGTAACGAGCCTTCGGCTTTCATAAAAGCCGGAACTTTTTCAGCAGCTGAGCGTCTATTAGCTTTTCAAGAAGGACCCTGGAGTTTTGTTAATTACATGTGCTATAAACGCGAAAATCTTCTTAAGGTGTTTCTTTCTGTACAATCTGAAACGACACAAATGGAACTGAAGTGTCGATCCTGCTTTTGGATAATGTCAGTGTGGAAGTAGTGATCTGTGTTGCCGACTCTTCAGAGAAACATCTGCTTACTTGACCTGGGGGGGGTTGTACAGATAAACCTCGATTTACGCCGGGGATGCGTTCCTGGATGAACCGGCGTAAATCGAAACTTTTTTTATAATGTAAATCAGTGGGAAGTCAATGACATGCGTTCTCGGCACCCAAATATTGACGACTTACGTTCCTCAAACATTGACGTCGCCTTATCCGTGATAGAAATTTCAGTCAAGGGAATGTTTTTTTTTTCGATTCATGTCATCCAACCATAGCAACAGTAATTTCTCCATTCTTTCTAAAAGGTCACTTCTGCTATAACTCACTTGCACTAACTCTCGTAGCCTGTTGCATTGACTGTTTTATTTTATATAAATTTTTCATTATGGTAGTCACAGTGGAAGGAGGCAACTTCATACGGTATCACTACCTTCTATTCTACGAATTACGTCCATATTATCTTCCAACGCAATAGACCTACGCAACTTTTTAGCAAAACATTCACTTCTCTTACCAGACATGGCGGCTCGTCTATAATTTATAAATATAAAACAGTTGCTACTGCAAAATAGTGGTCGAACAACACAAACACAGTTTTCAGCACATTCAATATATCAACAAGAAGCGACCTGAGCGCATTTTACCTTACTCCCTTATCAGGCTAAACGCAAATGACTCACCGCCAAGAGTGACCAATGCTCACGTGACTCTTGCGCAATGTTGGCGGATTTTTGGAGATTATCTCACAAATACTTGCAAATAATTTTTATTCAAAATCAGCGATGTAAGAATTTACGATTTAGTACGAGAAACATTGTAAAACGTTATGAATAATAGTAAAATATAATTTTTTTTTACACTTTTTGACTTGCTGATTTCAAAATCGGCGCAAATTTAACCGGCGCAAATCGAGGTTTACCTGTATGTAAATTCCAGGTAATCTGTAGAGTATCAAGACAAATGTAGATAATGTGTTAATAGGACGAACGTAACGTAACTTAACTCAAACACAGCCAGGACTTTGTGCGTATGAAACGGATAATGGAAGAACACGCACAGCGTTTATCACATTTTATTTTATATAAACAATAGGCGTTAAGACGCTGGCCTTGTAATCCTGGGGGTCTCGGGTTCGATTCCCGGCGGTGCCCGAATTTATAACTTGTGTTGGGCAAGGCCGTGGTCTAGGCAACACGGAGTTTTCCTCCGTGGCATCCCAACAATTACTCCATTCACACACAGAAGAAGGCAATGGCAAACCACTTCTGGATCATCTGCCAAGAACGTATATGAACAGGTCCCAGTCCGATAAAAGGATGGAAGGATCCTGTTCATATGGACCTGTCGTCAGACAGAACACTAAATAAATAATAAGATGAGGTGGTCTAGCGGTTAGAACGCTGGCCTTGTAATCATGGGGTCTCGGGTTCTATTCCCGGCGGTGCCCGAATTTATAACTTGTGTTGGGCAAGGCCGTGGTCTAGGCAACACGGAGTTTTCCTCCGTGGCATCCCAACAATTACTCCATTCACACACAGAAGAAGGCAATGGCAAACCACTTCTGGATTATCTGCCAAGAACGTATATGAACAGGTCCCAGTCCGAGAAAAGGATGGAAGGATCCTGTTCATATGGACCTGTCGTCAGACAGAACACTAAATAAATAATAAGATGAGGTGGTCTAGCGGTTAGAACGCTGGCCTTGTAATCATGGGGTCTCGGGTTCTATTCCCGGCGGTGCCCGAATTTATAACTTGTGTTGGGCAAGGCCGTGGTCTAGGCAACACGGAGTTTTCCTCCGTGGCATCCCAACAATTACTCCATTCACACACAGAAGAAGGCAATGGCAAACCACTTCTGGATCATCTGCCAAGAACGTTTATGAACAGGTCCCAGTCCGAGGAAAGGATGGAAGGATCCTGTTCATATGGACCTGTCGTCAGACAGAACACTAAAAATAAATATAAAATACCAATGCAAAACACTAAAAAGCTGTCCCGGTCGATTGTTAACCTCCAATATGGCTCAGATTTTGCGGTATGGCGGTAGACTCTCCTTTGATTTCCTGAACAAAATATTAGGTGTAGACACTCCACCTTTCATTTGAAAACGTGGTTTTATTTTGCAATTTTTCCACCGTGAAGTTGTGATGCTATAAAATAAAGCATTTTGATATCCTCAGCGAAAGGTCGGGTGGTAATTTGCTTATTTGTGGTGTTCCAGATTTTTTAATGTGAGCCGTCAGGTTTAATTTATTTGCAAGTCTCCGCATTTGTTTATGTTCTTTTTGCCTTTATTAACACCAGAAAACGACATAGCTCAGTTCGTTTCTCAACGTGTTATGACCGAAATTAAATTATTATTACGTAACTCCTGTTCAAAATGTCTAATTGACAATCTAACAGTGTCTTTCACAGTCGGTGACAGACCAACTGCATATCTGTCATTTTAGAATGTGAATGGACGAACGGAGAAAATATACAAATCAATACAAAATATAAAAAAGAAATTTAATATTACTGTCCTCACAGCTGTGATATACACGTTAATTGAAAGCAAGAATACAAAATGAAACCGTAGGTGGGACTGGAACGTGGGTAGATGGCACCACACACACACACAGTCGTGTTACCACTGACGAAGTGAAACGGTTATACTTTATTGAATTGTAACTGCGAAGAATAGTTCAAAATCAGGCTTCGTTTTTCCAAAGAAACAGTGGAGTGTATACACCTAATATTTAGGCGAGGAAGTCAGAGAAGGGTCCACTGCCATACTGCAAAACCGGAGTCGAATCGGAGGGTAGAATTCGACTGGATCTTCTTGTAAGACAGGAAGACAGGTAAATTTGGAATAATCATGTAATCGTACAGTGAGGTTATTCCTACAGAAGTGACTGTGGAAATATATATATAGGCGTACAGTGGATTCCAGTTAATTGGGACATATCGGGACTGGAACAATTTGATCCATTTAAGGAGCAATTATACGAAGTTCGACGTAAAGAGTTAAAAAGGTTTGTTCTTTAAGATTTGTCACAAATAAACGACTGCCCCGATTAACCGATGGACCATTTAACCGGAATCTACTGTATCCGTTTACACGAATTTTAATTATTGAGGTTGGCATGAACGTGATTCCTGTATTCGGGATCACAAATCCAGGGGGAACAAAGAGCCCTAATGCATCGTAAAACATGTGCTTATACTTGGTAATACGTTATGAACGTTGTGAGCTTGACCGCCTCCGAGTTCATTGTATTATACTATAGAGAGTCGGGCAAAGACGACTGAAGTTTTAAGAATGTGACGATTGGAGAGGATTTCAAAGTCACGGGTGCGTACACACGTGAGACAACTGTGGTTCCTGCAAGATGGCGTCACATAACATGTAACAGTAATGAGTATGGAGAAGTTAGGCGAAATGTTTCTGAATTGTCGAATCTCACTGTTTCGGTGTTTAGACTGGCCTCCAAGATCTCCTGACTTCATCAGTCGCCGAATATTTTTGCGGGGTTATAAGCGTCGTGTATTCGAGACTCGGCGATTTGAGATTTGTTACGACGAGTGATGAATGACTTAATTAAGCTCATTAAAGAGAGCATTACTGTGTCGGGGCATTTATTTATTATGCTTTTAAAAAACCGAATAGTAGGAATTATATGTATCATAATTTGTTTCCAATATTTCTGGTACATATTAATGTGCCAGTTTATTTAATTTATTCAATGAAACAGAATGTATTCACAAATAAATGTAATATTCTCTGTCAGAATCTGTGGGTGCTTGTATCGCCCGTGTCTGGCTTCCTGTGGTGCGAATATTTTAGCTTTCGTAAATTATGTATGACTTCTGCTTGCTGGCTGCATAATTTTATAATAAAATCATACACGTACTGAATTTTTAAAGCCACATGCAAATCGCGGACAGGTGTGCGCCTTGGAAAATTGTCATTTGGTATGTATAACCTTATTTTGCGGGAGCTGCTATATCAAAAAGAAGGCTTTTGTCGCAAATTCCCAGGCACGGGAGAGAGAAAAATTGATTTGGAGCGCAGAGTGTCTAATGAGAAGCAGATTTGGTATTATTTCTATTAGGTCAAATAGGAAAATACTGTGTCTTATATACAACGAAGCCGTGTCATTGCTCAAAGAATATAGTAATATCAGCATTACAGTAATAATCAAAGTATTTAAGCCAATTTGACAGCTTTGGGTGTATGGGGACGTTTGTTGACTCAATAACAGCAAGATATTATTATTTATTTAGTGTTCTGTCTGACGACAGGTCCATATGAACAGGATCCTTCCATCCTTTTCTCGGACTGGGACCTGTTCATATACGTTCTTGGCAGATGATCCAGAAGTGGTTTGCCATTGCCTTCTTCTGTGTGTGAATGGAGTAATTGTTGGGATGCCACGGAGGAAAACTCCGTGTTGCCTAGACCACGGCCTTGCCCAACACAAGTTATAAATTCGGGCACCGCCGGGAATCGAACCCGAGACCCCGGGATTACAAGGCCAGTGTTCTGACCGCTAGACCACCTCATCTTATTATTATTTAGTGTTCTGTCTGACGACAGGTCCATATGAACAGGATCCTTCCATCCTTTTCTCGGACTGGGACCTGTTCATATACGTTCTTGGCAGATGATCCAGAAGTGGTTTGCCATTGCCTTCTTCTGTGTGTGAATGGAGTAATTGTTGGGATGCCACGGAGGAAAACTCCGTGTTGCCTAGACCACGGCCTTGCCCAACACAAGTTATAAATTCGGGCACCGCCGGGAATCGAACCCGAGACCCCGGGATTACAAGGCCAGCGTTCTGACCGCTAGACCACCGTGGCTCCTAACAGCAAGATATTGGATGTAAATACAGCGAAATATATGTGTAGCCATGTTGAAGGGTAATGACGAATGTAGAAATAATGGAGACAGTTTGTTCATCACGCAATTTTACTGAATGTTGTGGGAGTTAGACCACTGTTGCTGGGAGGTGTGTGCTTGAGATTCGGTGCAGAACTGGGAGAACGATATAAATAAACGCGACCGGTTTAATTGAAACAGAACTCGTTTTGTTGACACAGCGATCGGTATGTCGTTTACATTTTGTTTGGGCACCGAAATTTCAGCTTCAGAAATGTAGGTAAAGAAACATGAAAACTACAAGAATTTTGCTATTTATCTAGGCAGTTATGTAATCGGTGTGAGACTTGAAGTTTAAAATTTTAATTTACAAATATCATGTGTTCAGAATATTAACATAATGTTCTTTTGGGTTGTTTGTGACGTCTTGTAGTGCTGACAAACGCTAATCCAAAATTGCAGTAACCATCTACAAGATTACGCGACGTTACAATCCAAAAGCCATAATCGTTATTTTATCCGCGTTGAGAGTCTAAAATCTCAAAAAAACGTAAGTTGTAAATCGAACCGTTGTTTCGTACGTAACTTTGAAAAGTTGACGAGTAAGCGAAATATTCACTTACGCTGACATTCCTTTACACCAGCAAATACGTCATGAAGACAAGTGACGACTGATAACTGCAGCACGCAGCCTCGATGGGAGGGTTTCCATTGCCCACAACAAATTTCTGACTAATTTGGTAAATTACAATAGAATTACTCTAAATTTGTAATGATATTTTGTTTGTGAAATGATAAATGTAGTTTTAAATTTCTTTCACGAAATAAATAGGTCGTGAGAGTCAGTTGCAGATGTCGTCAGTGTGTTGCGTGATACTGAGATGTTAATTATTCCATAGTTATTCGTCGGTTAAAACAAATGTTCTAAAGCAAAAAAATCTTTTAATTAAGATTTAATTAAAATGACGTAGGGTTTAGGACTACATATTCCAAGACAGACTTTCTATTACTGTAAAATACTCTTTCATGCTGCCCTGTACAACGCGGATTTGTTACAACGTCCATTTTTGTAGGACTAGCGTTCTTCAGTTGATACTTAATTTGTATATAACTTAAAAGAAACAAATCATTCTAAATGTATTTGGCTATTTTATTCATTGTATTAAATTATATTTACTATCTGTTCTGTAACATTGTTCCAGTAATCCAGTGAAGTCCTAATATTCTGAAAAATAATAAATTTCTATTTAGTAACTCATACCCGTGAGTACCGTATAAAATTATCCCAGCACAGCGCGGAGTCAGTTAGCATTCTTATTTACAGGAAGACGTTTGCAGTGTTTAACGGGGCATTACTGTATTTATCTCGCAAAAACATTTAAATTCTGCATTAATGCAGATAAAAGTAATCGCAGAATCAAAGTCTGAAACATTATTAACAAGTTTTTATTATTTGTAAACTACTGTTCACACCCCCCCCCCCCCAAAGCATTATTATTTTAGATTAATTTAAGAAATCCGTTATGAATAGAGAAGAATCTGATATTCCTTGACACAAATTTGTTTCAACATTGAAAACAGGGACAACAAAAGATTTGGTGTGATTTATTTTAATTTTGGGAGCTGTCTTCCATGTGCATGGCCTCCTGTGTCCAATGTTGACGCGACCTTACGGTTCATTGTTTTTGTTTTTTGTAGAATTGCTAACGTTGAACGCCATGATGTCGTGCTCAGAGAGTGTTCCATGTGGTTCTCAGTGAAACCGTGGCTGCGTCGTGTTCCGTAACGTAATACCCATGTTGACTGAAATGTCATGTAAATAATTCATAATTCGCTGGAAGCGCTGGGCAGACACAAAGCAGATCTCAGCATTAGTATCTGATCGCATCCATCGCCGTATAAAAAGACTGTTACAACAGTTTCCATGCCCTCAATTTTTTAAAATCCATATTTCTTCAGCATCCAAACTTCTGATAGTTATATCGTTTATTAAAATGTCTTGACTTTTGATTTATTATTTATGTTTTTAAACAACCGAGCTTTAAAATTCGTAGCAGAAATTTATAGGCCAGTATCCTGTTGTGGTTCTTATGAAACAAGTGGTTTATATTTCGTCAGACACACAATATAACATAACGCAATGTTTACACCGTTTACATATTCTTTTATTAACAACATTATTGTTTATGCAGTATTAGTAACAGTTCTATGCATACATGCACTACGAAATATTTAAATATACCCATATTTCAACACAGTGTTTGCGTGACCTAACTCAATTGTACCCCACAGTTATGTATTTTAATTGAAATTAGCATATTTTACTCTATACTTTTTCATTTTACAATTTATATTTTTATACGTTGTGCCAGAAATCTGTGCTTAAATTTCACTCACCTAAAGGTAGATAATGTTGGTCTAGACATGTAAAAAGTGCAAATAGCAGTTATCTATCAACAGTGATTTTAATAGTTAAAGTTAGTGCCTTTGAAACCGAAGCGCGTTCTAAATATTATTTAAGAACTTACCAGTACAAAGAAGGGTTAACGCTGTTAACAGAATGTTCTCTGTGTGATTTGAGGTTTACACAGCGGTGAGTATGAAGATTTCTGTCTTCTGGGTTGTTGCGCTGTGTAGTCTGGTCGATGTTAACCAACGATTCAGAGGTCATACTGCCTCCATCATCAGGGCGATGAGTATGAAGATTTCTGTCTTCTGGGTTGTTGCGCTGTGTAGTCTGGTCGATGTTAACCAACGTTTCAGAGGTCATACTGCCACCGTCATCAGAGTATGAAGATTCCTGTCTTCTGGGTTATTGCGCTGTGTAGTCTGGTCGATGTTAACCAACGTTTCAGAGGTCATACTGCCACCGTCATCAGAGTATGAAGATTTCTGTCTTCTGGGTTGTTGCGCTGTGTAGTCTGGTCGATGTTTACCAACGTTTCAGAGGTCATACTGCCTCCGTCATCAGAGTATGAAGATTTCTGTCTTCTGGGTTGTTGCGCTGTGTAGTCTGGTCGATGTTTACCAACGTTTCTGAGGGCCCTGATGACGGAGGCAGTATGACCTCTGAAACTTTGGTAAACATCGACCAGACTACACAGCGCAACAACCCAGAAGACAGAAATCTTCATACTCAATGCCCTGATGATGGAGGCAGTATGACCTCTGAAACGTTGGTTAACATCGACCAGACTACACAGCGCAACAACCCAGAAGACAGAAATGTTCAGAATGTTCTCTGTTTATATCGATTATTATATGAAACACTTAAATACAAAATGGAGGATTATTGATTGTTGATGCTGGTGGGACATATAGTTACCGTTGATCTGTGGAGGTTTAATGGTGGTGTAATCATTGTGTTATATTATAGTGTTGTGTGTTTGATGGAGTGTGAATCATTTATTCGTAGCTGAAATTCCTGCTTCGCTGTCTCTGTAATTGTTCAGATAGACCGTGCCGGATTTCGTGAATGCTTTCGGTTCTAAACAGAGATGCTGTTATCAGATACAGTTCAGTGGCTGAAATAACCAGGTCACAGTATTCAGACTGAAGGGCGATTGCTTATTCAGTATACAGTATCCGAAGTTACCCTCCGTTTGACGACACACCATATCATGTATACAATTTATTATTGTTATTAAATATTATAAACAGGTTTCTGATAATATAATCCGAGGTTCTGATACCACACCTCACCTTTTGACACGATCCTGAAATAGTTCCAAACATCACCCGTTCAAATTGTATTCTTTCATCTCTTTCTTGGTCTTCCAAGTGATCGCTTTACAAGAACTTTTCCATTCAGATTCTATATTTATATATTCTTTCCCTGTACAGCTATATTCGTAGCCCATCACAACCTCACAAGCTCTGACGAGTGGTATATAAATAACCAAGTTCTTCATAAATAATAGTAATTATAATATGAATATTGTCGAGAAAATTTTTAAATTCTACTGCGTCAGAACGCAAAGTCGTCGATAAAGTTTAAATTCTACGTCAGAGTAACGAAGGAGAAGCAACAGATTTACACATCGAATCGATATTAGTTTCGCAAATTAAAGCACGTGGTATCGAAAATAAGGCGTTGCATGTTAATAAAAAAACTTTTCAGAAGGCAGTTTTATCTGAGCGACGGAATTTCAAAACTTCTGATGTTGCGCGCTGTGTTTTTGAACTGTCAGTAGTTTAGGTGGTCGTCATGGTAACTGAAAACTTTGATTACGCTTAGGAAAAGGAGAGCCGAGGTTTTATCTCATCCATAATTACTGCTATGGTCAGGACCTTATGAATAAATGTAACGTAATCCAGCTTTGTGCTTCCTGCGTGCCGCAACACATGCTACACTGACGTCGTGATGGCTGCTGTCTTACAGGGGTACAAATTTCATTAATGTATTCACTTTTAGCCTTGAGAATTTCGTTTGTAATTTTTCTGGCAGGGAAATATGCTTTCGAATTTCGTATCAACTGGAAACATCCTGTGCAGTTGAAAAAAATTGGAAGGTATATATAGTGTGCAGTTGGTACAATTTTACCGAATTCTAAACAAGTGAAGGACAAGAACAGGTTATAAGGCTCATAATAATAATAATAATATTATTATTATTATTAAGGTGTACTGCTTGTTATACTCTGTGACGTGTTGGCCAGCTTCTAATCCTGGGGTCTCGGGTTCGATTACCGGCGGTGCCCGAATTTATAACTTGTGTTGGGCAAGGCCGTGGTCTAGGCAACACGGAGTTTTCCTCCGTGGCATCCCAACAATTACTCCATTCACACACAGAAGAAGGCAATGGCAAACCACTTCTGGATCATCTGCCAAGAACGTATATGAACAGGTCCCAGTCCGAGAAAAGGATGGAAGGATCCTGTTCATATGGACCTGTCGTCAGACAGAACACTAAATAATAATAAGATGAGGTGGTCTAGCGGTTAGAACGCCGGCCTTGTAATCCTGGGGTCTCGGGTTCGATTCCCGGCGGTGCCCGAATTTATAACTTGTGTTGGGCAAGGCCGTGGTCTAGGCAACACGGAGTTTTCCTCCGTGGCATCCCAACAATTACTCCATTCACACACAGAAGAAGGCAATGGCAAACCACTTCTGGATCATCTGCCAAGAACGTATATGAACAGGTCCCAGTCCGAGAAAAGGATGGAAGGATCCCGTCCATATGGACCTGTCCTCAGACAGAACACTAAATTATAATAATAAAGTACGTAACTTCAGAGGATGAATCAGTTAACTGTAGATAGCTTTGGTGTTTAAGCTGCGTATTTGAGTCAACTCAACACTGAAGATTGTGTATTTGCGTTACGGTGGATAAATTTCAAACAGGAGGGCCGGATATTGAAAAGAATGGCCCATCTGTCCTAGCAGCTGTTTGCATGAGGAAAAGAATAAGAAATGTTTGACTGGGATTCGAGGCTGGCCGTGATCTGTGTAATTCCGAAAGCTGTGAGTCACGTTTTCCTCATGATTGTAACTCCACCGTCAGGATTCAAGGTTGGCCGCGGCTAGTGAAAATCCAAAGGCTCTGGATAAAATTTCCCTCGATGTTGTGACTCCACCGTCAACCCAAGTTTTACACAATTTAAATTTGAATTTTGTTTCACTTTTAGAAAGAACTGCATATTGTAAGCGGAGTGGTGTAATATTTCAGCGGATTGTAACACCCCCTTTCAGCCTTAAACTAGAATCCTGCAAATTCATTTATACCAGGGATTATCAATTTTTCCAAAACCTAAGCCTGCATTCGCCGTTTTAAGTCGACTCGCGGGCTGGAAGATTATAAATGACAGTTTATTGAAAGAACATGACAGTGTTTAACTTGCCATGTTCCGCGTACAGGTGTACATAGTACGAAAAAGAATTTTGGTAAACTTCTGCCAGACTACACGGCGCAACAACCCAGAAAACATTCAGGCAGTCTACCCGAGCAGACGTGATACACCACACAACACGACTTACGCATAATTCAAAACAAACGTAAGATGCGTAAAAACGGGAAGACCAACGGAACACATATTACAATAATAAATTATTGAAAGGCATGCATTATAATATAAAATAGTTTTAAATTAAAAAAACAACACCTGAAGATGATGTATTACATCGAAACATGTTGTGAAATGAATGAAAGCGCTCAAATGTAACATCCTTATAGTGGTGATGAATAGCGCTAATTTAAAATTTAAAATTTTAACACCCAAATATAGTTTTGTGTATTGACCTGTATTTTATTATATATTTTAATTCAGGCGTGTCTTTGATGCCTTAAAATAAATATCCGTTATCTTCAAACGATTGATTTATTACGGCTGAGCTATCATTACTAATTGATTTTGATAAAATTAGTTACAGGTACTAGAGCCGTTGGAAAACATTTTAAGGGAAAGTTGTGTCTTGGGTCACTTTGCCCGCAAGCTACCCCCTTCCAATTCCTAAACATATGTAAACAACCCCTTCAGTGTTTACACCACGTAACTGAGGTCATTGTCCTCGTGTACGCCAGACTTTCTCGGTTTAATTCAGCGTCCATGGTAAGGAGCATTGGCAAGAGGTAGCCGTATTTGGTAAAAAAGCGATTCATTTTCATGTACGTGCGTTCTGTTCTCTTAATGAATTCATAAATCTCACGTCAATAGCAGACCGCAGACTACATGATGTACAGAGCTTCAGGCATGTGAAACCACTGTATAGAATTCATATTATGTACAGTTAAATGTAACAAGTGTAATTGTAAATTAGGCGTGGGTCTGTCAACGTCTGTGATCGGTCTTCTGTTCTTAACGAAAACCTGATAACTAGTTTACTGTCATTTTTTTTGTATTGTGTGGTTTGTTTATCAATACTGAAACATTTTATATCCTGACTTGTGATACACGGAAGGCATGAAACTCATCGAATACAATCTATAATGAAATCAAGTCAGATAAATCTCTTTAAGAAATAATACTGTAATGCCACATTTATTTATATTATTTAGTGTTCTGTCTGACGACAGGTCCATATGAACAGGATCCTTCCATCCTTTTCTCGGACTGGGACCTGTTCATATACGTTCTTGGCAGATGATCCAGAAGTGGTTTGCCATTGCCTTCTTCTGTGTGTGAATGGAGTAATTGTTGGGATGCCACGGAGGAAAACTCCGTGTTGCCTAGACCACGGCCTTGCCCAACACAAGTTATAAATTCGGGCACCGCCGGGAATCGAACCCGAGACCCCAGGATTACAAGGCCAGCGTTCTGACCGCTAGACCACCTCATCTTATTATTATTAGTATTCTGTCTGACGACAGGTCCATATGAACAGGATCCTTCCATCCTTTTCTCGGACTGGGACCTGTTCATATACGTTCTTGGCAGATGATCCAGAAGTGGTTTGCCATTGCCTTCTTCTGTGTGTGAATGGAGTAATTGTTGGGATGCCACGGAGGAAAACTCCGTGTTGCCTAGACCACGGCCTTGCCCAACACAAGTTATAAATTCGGGCACCGCCGGGAATCGAACCCGAGACCCCAGGATTACAAGGCCAGCATTCTAACCGCTAGACCACCGTGGTTACCTAATGTTAATAATATGTTACTGTGTTAACAGTGATCGACTATATTAGATTTGTTATGAATTATGTAATTTTTCATTACACGAAGCTAAAAAGTTAAACATTTGAACACTACTGATTAGTTGTTACAAGGGATGAGATATTTGGAAAAAAAAATTCTTAATTCAGATACAGTTTAAATTATATTTGTCCTTGCTAGACATATGTTGTATATTCCAAGCTTGCAATCTAAGCTACTGATGTATTGTTACAGAATTATTTTTTTCAGTATTCTGAAGTAGGGGTCGACAAGCTTTTCTTTGACGAAAAAATGTAATGTGGACTTAGCGAAATTGTATTTCTGTTAGAATGTTCATTCGAAAACAAGAGCTGTGTTTCTACATACAAATGAGTTTATTGTAAAGACTCAATTTGTTAGCTCTAAAACAGTTTAGATTTCAAGATATCGTTAGTTTTATATAATTAATATTACAATAATTTTAATATTTTTAGCCGAATTTTTTAAGATTTAAAAACATGAACAGCGCACCTTTGTAAAATAACGTGGGTTTAACGTTATAAACCGAAATATACAGAATTTTTATTACATTAATATTTTTATGAAATTATTTTCTCTTACGGTTAGATAATAAACACGAAAGCTTTGCGCGAGTCACATGCGGTCCGCGGGTCACATATTGCCATCCACAAGTAACCACAGCCATGGAAAATTCCTCTTGGAACCCGCAGTCTAATCGGACAGTACACAGTTTGGTAATAACCAGTTAAATTGGGACTAAGACGGCGAAACATCTTGTAATGTTTCGGCCTGTAATTTTAATTAAGTAATTCATTTAATGTGCATTAACCCCCATATACAACATCACAGTTATAGTCACAACGACAAATTGTTAGTATATTAAACTTACTATGTTCGACACAAAAATATTGTACTTCATTTTCCTATATGAAATTTGATACTTTCCTGCAAATTATGACAACAGAGTTCGGATATTTTCCTCGACTCCAACTGCAGTTTAAATTTGAACCAAATGATCGATACCAATTATTATATGAATCGCAAAGTGGAAACGATATTTGGGAAAGAAATTTATCGCTTGGCGAGTGACGTAAGAAAAGTTCGGATGTATAGAAAAAAATCTCATACATTTTGACTCGTAAATTATTTTTTTTTACATTTTTATATTTGATTTAAATTTTTCGGTATTTCAAAGAGAAACGTTGCTTTAAGCGTATCAGAAAATGAGCATTAACTGTAATTATCAAATTAACACATTGAAGATTTTGTTTCTCTCTGAAATATTTTTAACACGATAAAAAAACTTCTTTGGGTACTTTATCCACTGCACATATTTAAAGCTGCTGTGAAATGGTTATGAATGGATAGTTGAGAAGCCAGTCAGTTTCTATGAATGGCGTCACTTAGGTTTAATTTACAGTTGACATACTGCGTTAGACGTTCATAAAAAGGGGTCAAAGTTTAGCACAGAATCGATTTACTGTTCTGTGAAAGTCCACTCTAATTTATCAACTGTACAATTAAAGAATTAGATTTTGCTTTAGATTTTTTCACGTCTTTCATCTGGACAAATTCACAGTTATACAGGGTGTCTGAAAAAGTACTCATATATTTTAAAAATTTTTACTGAGGAAATAAACAGAGCTAGGAGAGTACAGTTTTGACCACATGAAACAACAACTCAGAAAGTTTCTTTTTCCCACACAAAGTTTCCTGAAAGATGAATTTGAAGAGGTGGGCCCCGTTGTGTGGCCTGCTAGGTCGCCGAATTTAACGCCCATGGATTTCTTCCTCTGGGGGTGCACAAAAGACAACGTGTGCTCGCTTACGATTCACTTGTTTGCAAGATTTGAAAAACTGCATCGTCCATTCTGTGGAACGAATTAGGCTTCCATTGTGTGGCAACGCTTTTCGGGCATCTGATACCGGATGGACATTGTGCGAGAAACAAAGGGAGCTCCGGTCGAAGTGCAGTGAAATGGAGAAAGGTAGGGGGGAAAACTTTCTTAGATGCTATTTCTTGTGGTAAAAACTGTACTCTCTAGCTCTGTTTATTTTCTCAATAAAAATGTTTAAAATATATGAGTACTTTTTCAGACACCCTGTATAAAATATTCACCGTTCTTATGCTTCGTCTCTCCTCGAAAATATTTGATCCACGTTCTTGAAGGGAATCTTACTGAAACGTTGTTCTTAGCCAAGCTGTGCCTGGCGATCAAACACGCATGCTAGGTTTTTTTTAATAAGTCTTCAGATCGAAACACGGTGCCTCCAGAGACCAAGCGTTTTCATCTATCAGCTAAAAGCCGAGGAGTGCTCAGAAACATTTGAAAGCCGTCGCCACGGGACCGTCCCAGCATGCAGCGCTTCAAAAGGAATGGAGGTCAGGTCTTTTGTAATGAAATGCTATATTTATACACGCGATTCCTTAATTTAAAAAGAATGAGAGCGGTGGTATTTAACTTTATGTAAAATTTTAGAATCTGGACTGAGAATTCAGATGTGTCACTCGTGCGAAACTTGTTTTTCTTTTTTGTTGTGGAGTTCTTGTCTCTACTGTGCACCGAGCATCGTTTTCAGTTTGTTAGTACATCTGATTCGTATTCTAGAGGTCTCGGGTTTGAATCTCGCCCCGGATTTCTGCTGCCTTGACAGATTTTTCTCAGTTTTCCCCAGTTACCCCTGTCACATGGGAGAATACATTAATTTAAGCCATGACCGATTCATTCTATATTCAGTATCATTCATTATTCATTACTCTTATAATTCTGCGGACATCGTCACTATAGAAAAACTGTTCTTAATACGTTCGTAGAACTATAAACGTTTTGTGATGTCGAGTGGACGGATAGTAATGTTTCCGATAGTGGTGAGTCTTGTGACGTGATAAATGTCTTTTGAAACTTGTCATTTGCCTGTCAGGCTACACGCCATGGAGATGCTTGGGGGGAGAGAAAGCTTTACGTTTTGGTATATCATTTCGATATTATTGAAAACAATCAATACCCAATTGAATAAAAATTTTCTTGGATATTATCCATCGTCTAGTAAATATAAAACGTAAAACGACGTTTCGGAGATGGGACTCTATCTAGTGGGCCCAACTGTGTAGGTACCTGAAGACGGAGATAGAGTCCCATCTCCGAAACGTCGTTTTTTACGTTTTATATTTACTAGACGATGGATAATATCCAAGAAAATTTTTATTCAATTGACTCTTCACCATCGTCAAGAAGTTTTAGAATCAATACCCAGTTGGAACGCAGTTAAAAATAAATATTTTTCTGCCATGCATCGTTAAGAGATTTTTCGGTTGATTGAAAAACACGTTAATAACATACACAACTGTGATTTTCTATGCCTGTCCACGTTTTGGACACCCCTGTGCCTAAGCCTCGGGAATAGACAAATATCAAGAACGTTTTTTTTGTGTTGGATTTCAATGAGATACACTTTCAGGTGTTCTGCACTCTGTAGGTTCAGCGAAGAACGGCTTATGGGCCCGTCCGTGTCCGCGTGCGGAGTTTTTCCTAGGAGGTGGACAACCCACATTATTTTATTATTTTTATTTAGTGTTCTGTCTGACAACAGGTCCATATGAACAGGATCCTCCCATCCTTTTCTCGGACTGGGACCTGTTCATATTCGTTCTTGGCAGATGATCCAGAAGTGGTTTGCCATTGCCTTCTTCTGTGTGTGAATGGAGTAATTGTTGGGATACCACGGAGGAAAACTCCGTGTTGCCTAGACCACGGCCTTGCCCAACACAAGTTATAAATTCGGGCACCGCCGGGAATCGAACCCGAGACCCCAGGATTACAAGGCCAGCGTTCTAACCGCTAGACAACCTCATCTTATTATTATTTAGTGTTCTGTCTGGCGACAGGTCCATATGAACAGGATCCTTCCATCCTTTTCGCGGACTGGGACCTGTTCATATACGTTCTTGGCAGATGATCCAGAAGTGGTTTGCCATTGCCTTCTTCTGTGTGTGAATGGAGTAATTGTTGGGATACCACGGAGGAAAACTCCGTGTTGCCTAGACCACGGCCTTGCCCAACACAAGTTATAAATTCGGGCACCGCCGGGAATCGAACCCGAGACCCCAGGATTACAAGGCCAGCGTTCTAACCGCTAGACCACCGTGGTAAGGTCAACCCACATTACCAGGGCAATTCTTGTGCAACAATTTGTGACCAAATCATTGTTGCCCAACGATTACCTACGCAGTGTGGCGTGAAGGACATCTTTACAACGCCATTGTACTTATGAAAGTTCGGTTTTTTTATTCTTGGCTATATGTACCATTTTTACGACTCGCCGCTTGGAACGAACGCTCCGTTGCGTAAATTGTAATTTTCTCGGGGACTGTCTTTCGTCATTTTTTTTTTGCGACGCCTTGACGTGTGTCTTTCTGGACATCCCTTTGCCTAATTTTCGAAATACAAGAAGTACCAGTTTTACCATGCTGTGTTTCCAAGAAGACTTTTTTATTAAATTTTCTGTTATTTATGTGATACGACCCAATGGGGGGGGGGGGATCCGCGCTGTTGTATGTTCCTTGGACACCCCTGTCGCTAATTTCAGAAACACAAAATCGATCATTTTCCCTGAGTTTACAATTTCGTTCTGGACAAACGCGCTATCATAAGTGCGTGTGTGTTTTTCTGACACCCCTGTTTCAAAATATAATAGAAAAGCCTTTAATTTTCTCTGCGCTGTTTTTATTGGAGGAGTATTCTTATGTTTATAAGTTTTCTACTACGTGTCATTTGTGATAAATTCGCCGTCGTGTATTTTTTTGTGTTCCTGTGCCTAATTTTGAAATCAATAAAAGCCGATACTTTTCCGGGGGTTGTCTCTGCAAGAGGAAAAGTTTTTGTCTTTGTCAGTTTTCTGTTAAGCTCCAGTGCATTTTTTTTTTTGCAAAAAAAAAAAAATGGAGAATTTTTTCCTTGTGTGTGTCTCGAAGAGAAGCATTTCTGTCGTAATTCTTTCGCATCGTCTTTTCTTGTCGCAGGAGGAGGGTGAGACGGGCGCCGAAATATTGGCTCTAACTCGTATATGAACTTTATGGGGGAAATACCATCAAGTTAATTATGAAATTATCTGAAGAATCAATTGAGTATTTCTTATTTGAACACTACCTTCCCATTCAGATTCTAATAAATGTAATGAGCCGGTGTAGTAACTGGCTACGAACTGGACGACCAGTGTTCGATTCCCAATAGGGGTCACAGGATTTTTCCTCTAGCCTCTGCGTCCAGACCGGCTCTGGGGCCCATCCAACCTCCTATCCAATGGGTACCGGGGTCCTTTCCCGGGGGTTAAGCACGACCGGGGCGTGACGCTGGCCACTAACCCCCCATCTAGTGCCGAGGTTAAGAATGAGTAGGAGACTCTCCCCCCCAAGCGCCTACATGGCGTATAGTTGGACAGCTTTGCTTTGCTTTTGGGTATATAAATGAATAAGAGCCGAGAAACCCTAAGGACAAGAATAGGCTTATATATATATGTAAAACTATAATGTTGGTAGTGTTTTTGTACGTGCCTTAAACATGGCATCTTTTACGATAAGGAAATAAAATTAATTGTAAAGTTTTTTGAAAACAAAGTACTCAGGAAATCATTTGGGCATGGAACGTGTCTGCGTAAAATTACATGTAAATAGGGTCGAAAACGAAGTGAGATATAATTAAGGTAGAGGGTTAAGGGGGGTAGAATTAGGCCTATAGATATAAAAATTAATTGTAATACGATTGTAGCGCTAAGAGAAAGACGTGTTGAAAATCTGTAATTAATATGACGTGGCGAGCGTCGTTATGGGAACCGTTACGAGCTCGCCATGCGGATACGAATTCCTGCTTCCTGATTCGCTGTGCCTTATCTTCATCTCTGACTCAGCACTTGGCTGCTCTCCGAGTAGACGGACTTAAGTATTTTATTTTTGCCTTATTGTGTTTCGAGAAACTTCGATTACAGCGCCGCATTGCGGAGATGTTTCCTGTTTGCAAATGTTACTGCTACTTTACAGAGACGCTTATAAATTTCCCGTCAAAAATCTGAAGTACAAAATTCGATACTCATAAATCCATGCCAACGATTGTAACACCATTGTAATTCCATGAGGTCCAAAGTCCCATAACAGGTGATGGTGGACCAACCAATTACGAATTGCTTATTATATAGAAAGATTTATACAGGCATCTGTAAATAGCGCGTTGTATTTCAGTTCTCCAAGATGGAGACGGTGATATTTTTGTTAGATTTTGTGTGGCTGTTACTATAAAAGCCAGAATGTTAGTGAAACCTAGGATTTACCTGCCAAATCTAGGTTTTACCAAACAGTGTTGGTGAAAGGTTAGGTTATAGATAGATGTCTCATTTTTATTTCACAATTTTTTCTATTTCTTGCAATGTTTTTATTTATTATGTTGACTTCTGTTAAACGTTTTTAAAATACAACTTAGATAAGGAATGTATACGTTTCTAAATTTGTAATTTATGGAACCGAAAATAGAAGAAAGCATCGATTACAAGAGTGAGTTACAAGAGAGTAATCTTGTGGAATATGGGGCAAAACCTCGAAATAACACGCGAATAATTCTTTTTTTTTTGGGGCTTTTACCAAACACTTTTTGGTAAAACCTTGGTTTGTCTGGTAAATCCTAGGTTTGTCTGGTAAATCCTAGGTTTTACCAACATTAGGGCTTTTACGGTAACATATCCACATCATTATCATTTACGGAACTAATCAGCCTTACCTCCATGTCAGACCAAGTGCCAGGAGGTCCCTGACATGGGACCTGCTTTTTCAGGGTCATCACACACATCGAGCGGTGTTGGTAGATAAATATGGAGGAGAGGTGGAATGAATTTATTATCTCCTGAGTTTATTTATATTTCGTGCTGATATATTGATCACTTTTTTAGTTTACTCATGTGCAGTGCTGAACGTATGTATCTCCCTCTGTATCTTGCTGATTGGATCGTCTGCCTCACGACCATAAAAAGTATCTCAAGTTACTGGTTCATTTCGATTAGTGTTTCCTTCCACTGGCTACCTGGTAGAAGATCCCGAACGTTCGACACTGTTAATAGACCCACCATAACCTGACACTGCTCACAATTCGGATCCAGTACTGCCAATCCCCGGTCTTTAAAACCTAATTCCCGACTGTGTGTCTTAAATTCTCCTGCGGTTAGAACGCTGGCCTTGTAATCCTGGGGTCTCGGGTTCGATTCCCGGCGGTGCCCGAATTTATAACTTGTGTTGGGCAAGGCCGTGGTCTAGGCAACACGGAGTTTTCCTCCGTGGCATCCCAACAATTACTCCATTCACACACAGAAGAAGGCAATGGCAAACCACTTCTGGATCATCTGCCAAGAACGTATATGAACAGGTCCCAGTCCGAGAAAAGGATGGAAGGATCCTGTTCATATGGACGTGTCGTCAGACAGAACACTAAATAAATAAATAAATATAAATAATGAGATTTATTTATATACTGTGTTGCTGTATCTGGAATTATCAGGTTTCCGTATATTTTTTCGCTCCCGCCACATTGTCCATTTATTTAATTCAGAACTTAACTTTTGCTTGTTTCAGCATTACTATGTATCACAGGCACCAACCGGGCGTCTTCGTTACTGAACATAAATTATATGCTAATGGATTTGTGTACGTACAGCGCCTCTAGCGGTCAGTTGCTCGTATCTGCTGTAATCTTGAGTTTACATTTTTGAATTTCATCAGACAATCTGCATGTTAGATTTCGCAAACTCTTTCGCTGTTAACTACAGCCCTGTTAACAGGAGGAGTCATATTTGATTAAGCAGATAAGAATGTTGAATTTCGTAAAGGTTAACAATTACAGTGTCACAATAAATGTTTCAGAAAACGAATTTTAACATATAAGCAAACAATTTAAGCAACTCTAGGAGATTAAAATAATAAAGATTTCCACCAGAGTAATCATTCGTCTAGCTGACACATTGTAAAGATAAAAATAATTGTCATCACTGGCTTGCACTAATCACCGTTATATCATAACGACTGGTTAACTTATATTCTAAACTGATTTGTGTTTATGATCCTATAGTCGACTTCCATACGTCTTTACACCACAAAAGAAGCTTATAAACCACCAACATTTTAGTATTGTTAGAGTCGAAGGAGACTTGATTTTGTTGGCCCAGGACAGGGTCCGGTTGGAGGGCTTTGGTTAATTCGGTGATGAACATTCGGGTTCGGTAAGCCATCTGGTTGGTTGGGTCCACTATTTGGGAAGCCTGAGGGGAAGAGACCTCTGGGGAGACCTAGACGTAGATGGGAGGATAATCTCAGGCGGGATCTATGAGAGATAGGAGTCGAAGGAGACTGGATTTTGTTGGCCCAGGACAGGGTCCGGTGGAGGGCTTTGGTTAATTCGGTGATGAACCTTTGGGTTCGGTAAGCCATCTAGTTAGTTAGTTATACAGTGTGTCCATTGACAAAGTTAAACGCAATTGTATCTTCCCGGATCCTGGCAGGAACTGCGTGATTGACCGCCAAACTCTGCAAGATGTTTTCCAATACGCTCCATGGTGTTGAAAACTCTTTCTCAGTACGGGTAAAACTGTCTGTATTGTTTTAATAGGTGGAAATTATGTCATAAAAAGTTTAAACTCAAATACCGAGTGTTTTGGGTGGGGAAACATCCATGAAAATAAAATGATGGTCAGCTTTATCGTCATGAACTGATTGTAAAAACCCATTTCAAAAATTAATTCTATTACCCGAATGGCGTGGTTTCATAACTTATACTACAGTTCGAATTGTACAATCGAACTTAGAATAGCTTCGTCTCTTTGATTTCTGGTAATTCGCAGATTCTGATCTCTTGTGCAAGGCGTCTTAGTGATCTTAGTGGCGTGTATTCTAACCCAGCCTCTATTTTGCACACGGCGTTTATTACCAGGTTTCTTGTCCAGAAACGACACGGAAAGCAGATTTTTCTTATTAGTTTATGGATGCTAGTTGTGCTTGGAACTGTGTTATCGATAAATTTACGATATTTTCTCCGATACTTTATAGTGGAGCTACATTTCACATAGATTGCTATTCATACAGAAAACACGATGTTGAACAGTATATTGAATCATATCCACAAATACACGCACACACAGGAACAAGTACGAAATATGATGTTGGACACAGTTGCAATTGTGAATAATTTTAACAGTCTCTCGCAGTTTCTGCTGGAAGCCGGTAAACGGCAGTTTAGTTTAACTTTGTTGGAAAGTGCATTGCATTTCGCCATTGACAAAATTACAAAACTTAACTTCGTAATTATCAGCAGATTTTACATTAGTAGATTTTTCTTTTGGTTTAATTTTTTTTATAGAAATACATTATTTATTATTTATTTAGTGTTCTGTCTGACGACAGGTCCATATGAACAGGATCCTTCCATCCTTTTCTCGGACTGGGACCTGTTCATATACGTTCTTGGCAGATGATCCAGAAGTGGTTTGCCATTGCCTTCTTCTGTGTGTGAATGGGATGCCACGGAGGAAAACTCCGTGTTGCCTAGACCACGGCCTTGCCCAACACAAGTTATAAATTCGGGCACCGCCGGGAATCGAACCCGAGACCCCAGGATTACAAGGCCAGCGTTCTAACCGCTAGACCACCTCATCTTATTATTATTTATTGTTCTGTCTGAGGACAGGTCCATATGAACAGGATCCTTCCATCCTTTTCTCGGACTGGGACCTGTTCATATACGTTCTTGGCAGATGATCCAGAAGTGGTTTGCCATTGCCTTCTTCTGTGTGTGAATGGAGTAATTGTTGGGATGCCACGGAGAAACCGGGGAAGCTCCCGGAGGAAAACTCCGTGTTGCCTAGACCACGGCCTTGCCCAACACAAGTTATAAATTCGGGCACCGCCGGGAATCGAACCCGAGACCCCAGGACTACAAGGCCAGCGTTCTAACCTCTAGGCCACCGTGGCGATATAGAAATACATAATACAATATTTTATAGATTTATTCAGTGTCTCTAACTACATGGAATTAAGTAACTATCTGCGAAATTTCCTGAGTAATGATAACTTAAGAATTACTTTCAAAATCTTTTTACTATCCGTAAATATCCGAATCCATGACAGCTGATTCTTTGTTATAGTAGTAGTCCCTATATCGATACTGAAAATGGATGCATTTATGGTGTTAGTTACGTTTCTAGGAGCTGATTAATATTGATGTTCACGGAAATGTCTTCGTATGTCCCGACACTGTTGAGAGTAACAGATTGGAATGACCACCTTTCACAAAACTAACAGGATTCAAATCTCGGAAAACAGTTGAAGAAGCATTATTGCAGCCAGTACACTAATCGGTCACAAGATGGCAGGGGATGGAGAGAGAGAACTCTCTGTATTCTGTGGGCCGTGTCGTGGCCTCCTCGGTTTGTGCTTGTCGGCTATCAAGGCCTTAGAAGTGTGAGAACTGGTCGCGTGCATTGTTATCCATGAGAAAGCTTGAAAGTAACGTGGGACCTTTGATAAATCTTTAATCGGCTGCTGGTTTCTTAATAGATTACGAATTGGCAGGATTTGAGGTTCTCACGGCAGCGAATATGAAGATGTCTGTCTTTTGGGCTGTAGCCACGTAGCGGTGAGCACAGGCATTATTAATTCAGTCGGTCATTACGTTGGTTAATCATCACGCTGCTGAAAAGTTTTATAGTCCGTGCTGTACTCTCTGCAGCTATTTGGAAATAGGTACAGGATTTCATGAATTAATCAGTTGTAGCTTATTCTTTATGGAATATTACAAGGATGACAAAATTGAGAAGGGTTAGATGGGCGGTCATGTAATACACATGGGAAATACATAGGCGAGAGATTATATTAGCTGGCTAATTAAATTAAATTGAATAAATCATCGCTGATATTCTGAAGAATATTAAAATCTACTGACGATGATTCCCATTTGTTGTAATTTGTAAACCCAAAATTGTTTTTTACTTTATAAATTACTTTTTTGTTAGTATTGGTTTATTAAATTAAATTATTAATGTGTGGATTTTTTTTGTATATGAATGTAGTTGATTATTTGAATGATTTTGAATGACAGCTCGGAACTTGTACAAGACAAAGCGTTACATAAATGATGATAACGTTTGCGTAATATTTTTACGCTTGTGACAAAGGCGTTTTTTACTGCCCCCTCGCAAGAATTTTGGGCCCGGTGATCACATAAGCTGCATTTCATCCAACTTTCGCCGACGATGGAGTTTAAAAATTATCAATACTCATACAGAGATCCAGAGTTCATCAAATTAACTAAAAAAAAAATATTGGAGATGTTACTAAAATTAGATGTTATTCAAACTAGAAAAAAACAAAAATGTTTTCAGCGTTCATTCTCAGTGTATGCGACACTATCCTAGTACACCTGCAATTTGCAAGTGAACAAAACTCCCTAAGTGACAACTGCCAAGAAATCTGATGAAAGAGTCTCGGGTTTGAACCCGCGGCAGGTGAATAAACCATTCTACCAACGTTTCGAGAAAAATCTCTGCTCTCATGTTCAGGGCTGCTGTGTAACAAATCTGGTTATTTGTTACGTTGTTTTACTCGACTCCCCCCTACACAATTTTCGTTGCGAAACGTTAAGAGATGATAAAATTTTTGGAGATCTCTATATAGACGAAATAATTAAATCAGATATTGGCGCTTCCAGATTGGATCCAGTGGTGCTTTTTTGTAAATGCGGACAATTTCTTGATCAATTGATCGAGTAATTTCTAATAAAAAAAAAAAAAGGGAAAGAAAGAAAGAAAGAAAAAAGTCAACACAGTTCTGTTAAATTTAATATGCGAATATAATCTCACCTGACTGCAAATGTCGGTCTTAATGCGTCATCATCAGAGCACATTTACTTCTGTGTTAATTGTGTACCCAAAATGGAGGCGACTACGTGATTCAGAATGATCGAAAAGTCACGCATCTCATATTAGTATAATTATTGGTGGTTGCAATTCAGTGCATTTCGATAAGGTGATAACGCACACTATCCGTGTACAAGGGCCCACGGACTCCACGTCGTGTTTGTCCGTCAGATTACGGAAGTCGACAGTAAAATTCTTCCAATCATGAACTCGTCCCCGAATATCGCCAAAATTCTTGTTATCACTTGCATATTAATTAGAATGTTGAGATTTGTGTTATCCTTAAATTAACCAAGGAACGGCTAACTTCCGACTTTCGTTTATAAATCTTTAGGAGCAAGTTTCATACGACTTTGCGATCTTACAATTTATATCAGCACTTACAGTACTTCACATTTATCCATTTATTCCGCTACAGACCTTACACGGTGGTCTAGCGGTCAGAACGCTGGCCTTGTAATCCTGGGGTCTCGGGTTCGATTCCCGGCGGTGCCCGAATTTATAACTTGTGTTGGGCAAGGCCGTGGTCTAGGCAACACGGAGTTTTCCTCCGTGGCATCCAAACAATTACTCCATTCACACACAGAAGAAGGCAATGGCAAACCACTTCTGGATCATCTGCCAAGAACGTATATGAACAGGTCCCAGTCCGAGAAAAGGATGGAAGGATCCTGTTCATATGGACCTGTCGTGAGACAGAACACTAAATAAATAAATAAAATAAATTATAAATACAGGAAAGATATCTCATTTCTACTTACTCTTGAAATTGGTTGGCATCCAACGTGAGAGGCCCAACAGTTGACTTAATTTCAGTATCAGTATAATCCTTGCAGTCATGTTTTGTGCTTATGAAATTAATCGTATCGAGTACTTTCATGCACAGAGTGACTTTTGAAAATCAATTTTCATTAACCTGATCTACCAACATCAATGATGGTTTTAGGATACAGTAAACAATATTAAAATATTTTAATGCTCGCTTATTCCATATATGAGTAGCCCACCAGGTGCGTTGTTGTCGTGTTAGTAGAAAATGGCGATGAAGGACTAGAAAGTTAGTTGTGTTGTGTAATTTCATGAAACCCAATCAGTGATTGTGGGTCACAAACAAATAAACTTTCTAACAAACCCACCTTCGTGACCTTCTGTTTATGAATGGTACAAACAGTTTACGATGTCTGGTTGAATCTGGGTTTGATTTATCTTTTAAGGATATTTTAAGCAGCTTGTCTGTACCCTACCAGTGCCTCAGAATTTCGATTAATTCAAAATCATATATCGAGATTCGTGCTCGTCGATTGATATTAAAACGTAGCGCCATGTGTGGAAAGAGACTATAGTTTTTATATGTGAAGAGTGATAGATGGTGGTTATACAAAACCTGTTAATAGCAATTAACTTTCTAAAGATTTTATTAATTTCAGCAGGTTATTTTGTTTAAAATACACTATTGATAGTGTAAACATAACTTTTAATCACCCTGTATTATAACATTAGTTCCCAGACTATTTCAGTTCATGGAGAAGCTGAATTTCTTTGTGAAATCGTTCGAACAGTATCGTTGGCGGAAAACTTTATTCAGTTAGCCAGTTTTTATTTATTGGTCAAAGGAATTAGTGTATTTCATCGAACAAAAAAATAATTATTTTAAATGTCAGTGTTGTTCAGTCCATGTTGTTGAGAAATCTTAGATGAAATGAAACTTATGCACTAATGACGCAATATGAACAGAGACACGAACGACGTTTGTGTGCGCAAAAAATCTGTTGTCAAACTGACCGTGAATGGCTGTTTCTCGGGTATAGAGAGTGCATACAAAATAATTGACAACAAAAACATTCCATGCATTTAGAAAATTATGTCTATTAACTTTATTTTCTCTGCTACTGCTATTTTCTGATGTCAGTGGCGGAACACGCCAGGCGTTCTTTACACTTATTAAACTGAAATTGGAAATTTTATGTGGTCCCTCGTATTTGGTCGACGGGAGATGACAAACTGATCTCTTAATGTTTGAATATTCAGAAAAAGTTAAGTCAGAATTCATGGCAGTTTAAATAGAAGAGACGAGAAAAATTGATGGAAATTGTTCTATAAAGATTTCTTCAACGAGGATGGCTATCTCCTGGGCTGTAGCGCCGCCCTGATGATGGAGGCAGTAAGGACTTAAGAATCGTTGTTAAATTTTTACCAGACTACGCGGCACGACAACCCAGACGACAGCCATCTTCAGACAGTTCAATCAAAGGATAATTTAAAACCAAGATGATGATGATGATGATGATGATGATACCTAAATGACTGAAATATTTGGAAACAAAACCAGGAAAGCATTCAATAGATTCTGTACAAAAAAAAAAAAACCAGCCATACTAGCAACACCAAACTTTAAATTCAATGTGCTACAGACAGAAACTTGAAACGTATTTTGTTCAGGTTAAATTGAGAATACTTGAGATGATAAAGTTGCGTCATATTGAGATAAATATATATTTGTTTAAATCTTGTCAGTCTAATCACAATAAAATTCCTATTAAATATTAAAATATTACTATAATTAACATTTAAATATTTAAAATATATTAAATGATGTTCTCTATCGAAATGTTCGATTTACATTAGATCATCACTTTTTTTACACGACATGTTTGAGTTCTAAAAGAACCATCTTCAGGTGTATAAAATTATATAAACTTAAATATAATTTCTTAAATGCAACTTTTAGTCAGATGTTTATCAGATTTTCAAATGATGTTTTCTTCCAGATTTTATTGTATTTTTTAATATCGTATTCGACGTTGTTCTGTATATGTACGTCGTGCTTAACATGATTTTGTGTGGGTGAACGTTTTGTTGTTGTTTTTGTATCATCCAGAAATTAAGTTGTGGAGGAGTACGTATATTGAGAATACTTCTCAAAAAATGATAATCGCGCTTCTCCCTTGTAGAGGTAGTCAGAATTGGCTTCAGTTTCGTGCTGATGTGACCGTCGATGAAATCAGAATTGTTTTATCGATCAATTTCTGCCACCCAGTAAAACCGTTACAATGCTCGACTAAATATGTTACAGCACTCCACGTCCTCTAACTTTCTCGTAATCCTCTGCGTTAGTTTGAAATCCCGAGCAATTAGTATGTATTAGGAGGTTGGGCTTTCATCTCCTGTAATTAAACGCAGTGGTGTTCTCCGCCAACTTCAACACACGCTTCTGAAAGTGGCCCTCCAAGCGGCGCGTTCGTATGTTCTGTCGGTTGTCCTCGTCTTCAAGCAAACGCTGAGACGGTTCCCAAGTTCCAAGTTACTGCTGTTTGCTTCTCGACCGTCCTTCCGACTTTAATTCCATCAAAATGCTGTGGAGGTAACCGAATTACTTGTTTCTACAAATTTTATAAATTACCGTAAATTAATTAAAACAAAAATCCGCTGTCTCTCAAGCCACTTCTCCTTATCAACCTAACGTTTTGAAGCCACTTATTTTTATCAACCTAACGTTTTGAAGTTACCTTTCCTTATCAACCTAACGTATTCAAACTACTTCTTATCAACCTAACGTTTTAAATCCACATGTTTTATCAACCTATCAAATTCAAGCCACTTATTTTTATCAACCTAACGTTTTGAAGCCACGTGTTTTTATCAACCTAACGTATTCAAACTACTTTTTATCAACCTACCGTTTTGAAGCCACTTATTTTTATCAACCTAACGTTTTGAAGTTACCTTTCCTTATCAACCTAACGTATTCAAACTACTTTTTATCAACCTACCGTTTTGAAGCCACTTATTTTTATGAACCTAGCGTTTTGAAGTTATTTTTCCTTATCAACCTAACGTATTCAAACTACTTTTTATCAACCTAACGTTTTGAAGCCACGTGTTTTTATTAACCTAACGTATTCAAACTACTTTTTATCAACCTACCGTTTTGAAGCCACTTATTTTTATCAACCTAACGTTTTGAAGTTACCTTTCCTTATCAACCTAACGTATTCAAACTACTTCTTATCAACCTAACGTTTTGAAGCCACGTGTTTTTATCAACCTAACGTATTCAAACTACTTTTTATCAACCTACCGTTTTGAAGCCACTTATTTTTATCAACCTAACGTTTTGAAGTTACCTTTCCTTATCAACCTAACGTATTCAAACTACTTCTTATCAACCTAACGTTTTAAAGCCACGTGTTTTATCAACCTATCAAATTCAAGCCACTTATTTTTATCATCCTAACGTTTTGAAGCCACGTGTTTATATTAACCTAACGTATTCAAACTACTTTTTATCAACCTACCGTTTTGAAGCCACTTATTTTTATCAACCTAACGTTTTGAAGTTACCTTTCCTTATCAACCTAACGTCTTCAAACAACTTCTCCTTATCAACCTAACGTTTTAAAGCCACGTGTTTTATCAACCTATCAAATTCAAGCCACTTCTTTTTATCAACCTAACGTTTTGAAGCCACTTACTTTTATCAACGTAATGTCTCCAAGCTAATATTTCTTGTACTAACATTTTAAAGGTACTTGTTATCAACCTAACGTCTATGCTATAATATCCTGGTAAGAAGGACGTGTGGGCGGAGTTTGGGAGCCTTATAATAAAGCGACCTACCATGATTTTACCTAATACTCAGTTTTCTAAAATTCGTTTTCTATCTCTCTGTCTATAGAATTAATTTGCTAAAGGTGGTTGCATTTAATACTTGCTAAACACTAATGTATTTAGAGCTTGAAGCGAGGGTTTGTGGCCGTTGGGAGGGCAGCAGCCGCTGTCAGAGGTGATCTTAGGCCGCAATGTCTCAGTGTCGTATGCTGTTTGTCGCGGTCAAGTACGTTCGCATGCCAGTAGCGTGTTGCTTCGTATCCTGCATTTTTTAATGACTACTTAACGACTACAAAGTTTACCTTCATCTTTGTTTACAGAATGTATTTGTTTCAAAGAATTGCAATATTATAATGTTTTCTTACAAGATTATGGACTGAATTACATCGAAGAACTGTGTGATGATGGTAGAGAAACTGGACACGAGAGGACTGGTGGATGATTGGCTTCCAGTCCATGCAGGGTTGTTGATCTTTTTTGTTCGAACAGTCAATTTTAGTCTATGCCGAGTGTTTCTGAACGTGGTCTGGCTTCGAACAATGCAAACAAATGTAAATGTAAATTAAAACGTACGGATTTTCTCTTACATCTATTTTAAACATTTTGTTTTGCGTAATACACGAATCAGAATAACCAGTAGCGTTTCCCATTTGACAGCGTCGCGATGAGATTTTATCATAAACAATGGAACATCGCGTGCCGAAAAATGGAAGTCCATCACAGTGTGGGCAGAGAAAATACAAAAACAAAATGGAAGTTATTAACAAGGCATGTCGTGAAACAAAGTACGGTAGATGGCGTGGTGGTCTGCTTAGCTCAAGGCAACATGGGACTAACTCCATTGTGCATTAGTCATTTGCATGGTACGAACGAACCATTCATTAGCAGTGAAAATTGGTAGACGAATTTATTTCAACAGCATAATCACTTCACACAAAACTAAGTACGTGTTAGTATCTCGTCATCAGCAGACAGGCGGGCAAAATTATCTTAGAGTAGCTAATAAGTCCTTTGAAAGGGTTACGAAGTTCAAATATTTGGGAACAACAATAACAAATCAAAATGACACTCGTGAGGGAGTTAGGAGGAGGTTAAATTCTGGAAATGCTTGCTACTTCTCAGTCCAAAATATTTTATCTTCCCGTCTGATTTCTAAGAACCTGAAAATTAAAGTGTACAAAACAATAATCTTACCTGTTGTTTTGTATGGGTGCGAAACATGGTCTCTCACTCAGAGGGAGGAACACAGATTGCAGGTGTTTGAGAATCGGGTGTTGAGGAGGATATTTGGGCCTAGGAGAGAAGACGATGGGGCGTGGAGAAAACTGCATAATGACGAGCTTAAAAATCTGTATTCCTCCCCCAATATTGTCAGGGTGATTAAGTCGAGAAGAATTAGATGGGCGGGACATGTAGCGCGCATGGATGGGGCAAGAGGTTTGCACCGGGTACTGGTTAGGAAGCCTGAGGGGAAGAGACCTCCGGGGAGACCTAGACGTAGATGGAAGGATAATCTCAGGTGGGATCTATGGGAGATAGGAGTTGAAGGAGACTGGATTTTGTTGGCCCAGGACAGGGTCCGGTGGAGGGCTTTGGTTAATTCGGTGATGAACCTTCGGGTTCGGTAAGCCATCTGGTTGTTTGGGTCCACTATTTGAGAAGCCTGAGGGGAAGAGACCTCTAGGGAGACCTAGACGTAGATGGGAGGATAATCTCAGGCGGGATCTTTGGGAGATAGGAGTTGAAAGAGAATGGATTTTGTTGGCCCAGGACAGGGTCTGGTAGAGGGCTTTGGTTAATTCGGTGATGAACCTTCGGGTTCGGTAAGCCATCTGGTTGGTTGGGTCCACTATTTGGGAAGCCTGAGGGGAAGAGACCGCTGGGGAGACCTAGACGTAGATGGGAGGATAATCTCAGGCGGGATCTATGGGAGATAGGAGTTGAAGGAGACTAGATTTTGTTGGCCCAGGACAGGGTTCGGTGGAGGGCTTTGGTTAATTCGGTGATGAACCTTCGGGTTCCGTAAGCCATCTGGTTGGTTGGGTCCACTATTTGAGAAGCCTGAGGGGAAGAGACCTCTAGGGAGACCTAGACGTAGATGGAAGGATAATCTCAGGCGGGATCTTTGGGAGATAGGAGTTGAAAGAGAATGGATTTTGTTGGCCCAGGACAGGGTCTGGTAGAGGGCTTTGGTTAATTCGGTGATGAACCTTCGGGTTCGGTAAGCCATCTGGTTGGTTGGGTCCACTATTTGGGAAGACTGAGGGGAAGAGACCGCTGGGGAGACCTAGACGTAGATGGGAGGATAATGTCAGGCGGGATCAATGGGAGATAGGAGTTGAAGGAGACTAGATTTTGTTGGCCCAGGGCTTTGGTTAATTCGGTGATGAACCTTCGGGTTCCGTAAGCCATCTGGTTGGTTGGGTCCACTATTTGGGAAGCCTGAGGGGAAGAGACCTCTGGGGAGACCTAGACGTAGATGGGAGGATAATCTCAGGCGGGATCTATGGGAGATAGGAGTTGAAGGAGACTAGATTTTGTTGGCCCAGGGCTTTGGTTAATTCGGTGATGAACCTTCGGGTTCCGTAAGCCATCTGGTTGGTTGGGTCCACTATTTGGGAAGCCTGAGGGTAAGAGACCTCTGGAGAGACCTAGACGTAGATGGGAGGAAAATGTCAGGCTGGATCAATGGGAGATAGGAGTTGAAGGAGACTGGATTTTGTTGGCCCAGGACAGGGTCCGGTTGGAGGGCTTTGGTTAATTCGGTGATGAACCTTCGGGTTCGGCAAGCCATCTAGTTAGTTAGTTAATCACTTCACACACTGATTATATCACGAATCCTGTGTGAATGTGTGAAAAGGCTTAAAGGCGTGACCTGCATCTTTCTTACTATTCCCTGCAACCCGGAGCATACATTTGTTGACGAAAGTTTGATTTAATTAGATCTTGAAACTTCCTTCTGGTTTACTGTTACAGCTTATAGCGTATCGTAAACCTGTTTACCTATAAGTGGCATTGACTCTTGGAGTAAATGTTGCCTAACCGGTAAGAAAGATTTGCTGCCATATTTTTAAAAATAAATGCGTACTTTTTAGCTGTTATATGTTCTGCATCGGTGTCAAACTTCGCAACTTGCACTTAAGGAAGACTACGAAGTAACAGCAGACGACAGAAAAATACATTATCAAAAGTTTCATAACTTTACTCTTTATCTAATATTATTATAGCACATCAAGTATGTATCATTCCTGGGGATAATTCTGAAAATAGATAATTTAGAAGATCTAGTTGTGGATGGGGGATAATATTAAGGCTATAGGCTTCTTCAGAATTAATCTGCTTAATGGAGTCAGTTAAGCTAAATCTATTATGCTTCGTCGTTAGACCAACTGGCTACGTATGCTGCTTTGTACTCGGGAGGTCCCGGTTTTGTACCTCGGCCCGGAGACGCTTTAATCTGTCCGAAATATTTTGATGTCCGATCTATCCAGTCCCTTAAAAACAAATCCTGGATTGTAAGACTTGAGGTTCTCACAGCGATGAGTATGAAGATTTCTGTCTTCTGGGTTGTTGCGCTGTGATGAATATTCATCGCCCTGATGATGGAGGCAGTATGACCTCTGAAACGTTGGTTAACATCGACCAGACTACACAGCGCAACAACCCATAAGACAGAAATCTTCATACTCATCGCCCTGATGATGGAGGCAGTATGACCTCTGAAACGTTGGTAAACATCGACCAGACTACACAGCGCAACAACCCAGAAGACAGAAATCTTCATACTCTGATGATGGAGGCAGTATGACCTCTGAAACGTTGGTTAACATCGACCAGACTACACAGCGCAATAACCCAGAAGACGGATATCTTCAAATCCTGGATTAGTTTTCAGGTGCCCTTCGGATGTTGTCGCCAGGAACCGAGGTAGATTTTAAACATTTTTTAAGCAACAGTGACCTACGTGATGTATCATGAAGAACAGCTGTAGAATTTTAGAGTATAATTCAATTTCCCAATCTTATTAAAATAAGCCATGGGCGTTTCCTAATTAGTGTCCTATTATCAGCAAAATTTTAATTTGTACGCTCGTCTTTCAGTTTTCTCATACTTTTGGTTTTAATCGTCTCTCCTTTTATATTCTTTAGCGGCATCACAGACTTTTTCTTCTCCTCGTGGCCATCCGCCTCCGACCCGCCTCGGCTTACGGTTGGCTAACCGCTTGGTTGTACCTCTCTCCAGTTGTTTAATTGCCGTGTAATATTCTCTACCGGTTAATCTGCTTTGCATTCTCCTTGCCTTATAATCCTCTCTGCTGCTTTGTGAAGTTTTAACTTTGTATTTTACCTCAGTTCATTGTCCCCCCCCCTCCCCCCCAATTTACATTTTACATTTCGTGCCCAGTTAATCTCGTTGTTAACCTAACCTCTTATTTATTCCAACTATTTATAGAAATGTTATTTGATTTAATTGGAGGAGTCATTATTATTATCATAATCGTTGTCTTATTAGTTCATATTTTCATATTATACGAGGCGCGTCCTCAAAGTAAGTTTCCCTGGGGCCGTTTACAGAAACAAAACACAATTTCATGGAAATATTTATTGCGACAGATACAGCAAGTGTCCAGATATTTTTCAACATATTCGCCACCGGAATTGAGACATTTGTCATACCGTGGGACCAACTTTTGAATACCTGTGTCGTAGAAGTCTGCCGCCTGGGATTGGAACCACTGTGTGACAACCATCTCCGCCTCTCTGTCATTCTCAAAACGCTGACGCTGACCGGACAGGAATTTCTTGAGGTGTAGGAAAAGATGGAAATCACTGGGAGCGAGGTCCGAGCTGTAGGGTGGATGATTAAACACCTCCCAGCTGAACTCCTGCAGGAGACTTGCTGTCCGTCGAGCCGTGTGCGGCCTAGCGTTATCACTGACCGCACTTCACAGTCGGCGGGAGCTGGAATAAGAACCTCCATCTTCAACAGCTGCAACGATGCTAATGTGAGAACGCGGGAAGTTCCGTTAGTGCATGCGCCATGCTACGTCATTGCTCTATCACGTACGCACAGTCGCTTCGCGCAATATAAGGTTTGCTAGCTGTGGGACGAGTGGGAAACTTACTTTGAGGACGCGCCTCGTAGTTTTAACAGAGGCTCAGTATACCGAAAATCACGATACCGTTGGTCAATGGGTAATCAGAAGTGTCGGAAAAGTGTTAGAAAACAAGTATAATAAACTCGGTAACGGTTTCAACCTTTTTTGAAAATCAAATAATAGTAACGGACGAAGTGTTTCTCACGCCTTCCAACAGAGGTCTCTGCAATTCTGAAGTCGTATTTTATGATATTTCTACCGAACTTGGGAGAGGAAAAGTACGCTGTTCAACATTAAATATACTAAAAATTGTTATAAAATTTTTCACATTTGGTTCATTACATTCGGTGGAACAGTGGCTTTGCGAACGATGCTAATTGACTTGGGTCGTTTCTGTTCTACGGCGTGGACATTGAAGTGCGGTCTGGCTCCAGCCGTTGTGTACTCCTGTCCAGATCATCAAGCCTGTGGTTAACATTACAAGTGTTTGAAAACAAAGATCTTACGGCAGTCTATCGACTTGAAGGATAAAGCAAAGTTTACGATATTACATAACATAAAACTTTGTAATTTATACTAGTGGATGCACTGGGCTGGGAAGCAGGGAGTGGTTACTGAAGTAGGATTTGAGATTTCACGGCGGTGAGTCTGAAGTAGGCTGTCTTCTGGGTTGTTGCGCCGTGTAGTCTGGTAGAAGTTTGTCGACGTCACAGGGGTGGTTGCTGCCATCATAATCAGGACACCCTGATCGTGAACACGGCACAAATATCCAGAAAAAACAGCCATCTTCAGTGATTACATAAGTTTGCTAGAGAATCCTCTTCAAAACTGGAAGACGGAAAAGGAAATTGAGAAGACATACTCGATATTTAAAACAAAATCTGTACTCCTGGTGTCCACACTGTTGAACTTGGCTGTACTGTCATTTTTTTTAAACTTGTCAGCCGTATATTTGTGGTTTGGTAACTCTGTTTAAGAATGTAAAATAAAATTATCAATGAGATGATAATGTTGCGTCATATTGTGATGATTATAATTGTTTAATTTTAACCGTCTAATCACAAAATATTTTATTAAATATTAAAATATTATTATTACAATTAACATTTAATATTTAAAATATTTAAAATATATTAAAATATATTAAAATTCGATAGAAAGAGAATCATTTTAATATATTTTAATATATTTTAAATATTTTAAATATTAAATGTTAATTGTAATAATAATATTTTAATATTTAATAAAATATTTTATTGTGATTAGACGGTTAAAATTAAACAATTAAAATTATCAAGTTTTTTTTGTACATTTTAATCTTGTCAGATGCACGTATCAGGGACTTGAACACGAATGAAGCCGACATTACACATTAACGGTTACAACTTTTCTTCGCACAATTTCCGTAGGATATTTATGAATATTATGAACCGGCGTAGCTCTGGCTACGGTGTGGACGACCGGGGTTCGATCCCCGACGGGGACAGAGGATTTTTCCTCTAGCCTCTGCCCACCCAGCGTCCTATCCAATGGGTACCGGGGTCCTTTCCCAGGGGTAAAGCACGGCCGGGGCGTGATGCTGACCACTCACCCCCATCTAGTGCCGAGGTTAAGAAGCTATACCTCCTCTCACCCCAAGCGCCTACATGGCGTGTAGTGGGACAGCTTTACTCTTGTTTATGAATATTAATATGAATCTTAATAAAATATTTCCTAGAAATGGACGGAAGTTTATGAAATGCTTCGTTACCTGACGAGGTAAATGTTGTTGTTTTTCTCTCGTTGTTTGGAAACGTTCCTTTATATAGAGGCAATTGTGTCCCGTGTTTGGGTGCTTTCTCTCCAGGGGCACTTTCCCCGCCTTGCCACTCCCTGCGTCGTCTACTTCCTCAAGTCAGCGGTCATAAATTGAAAGGACGGAATAACAAGGCTTCAACCTAAAGCACTGTTTCTAATTTTGCGACATCGCAGACTTTGAATTGCAAAACATGGTCTGTCAGACATGTATTATGTAATCTATGTTTTATATTTACGGATATGTATGAGGAGTTGACGGGCGTACTGTCGGCATACGCAATCAGCTGTTATGTCCAATAAAATTTGAAATGCGTGACCTCCCGAAATGGTCGCTGGTCAGAAATGTTAAAAACCTAATTTTAAACCAACATGACAACTCGAAAATATATGGTCTCTCAAATGCAGCATCTGAATTAATCCAAATGTTATCTGACTTCAATCCATGAAAGGAAAAAACCAGTTCTAGCAGTCGAAAGAGACCAAGTTCGTACACGGTGAATCGAGAAGAACTGTTGACATAAGTTTTAAAATAAAAGCTGCCGGCCGACCTGATCTTATTGCAATAGTGGAATATTTGCTGCTGGTTTTATAAATGTGATTGTTTTTAGTTTGAATACTGCTCTTCAAAAATATTTTGGGAAAATTATTTTATAGTCTGTTGTTGTTGTTTTTTTATATATCTTAATTGCGTCATGTTTGTGTTTATTAATACAATAATTTATTTACAAGATGTGCAACAGTTTTTAAAACAGTTTTTAAAATTGATAGACCTGATGATGGTGTAATACACATCGAAACATGTCGTCAATATAAAATGTAACAAGATCTAGTATCTAATGAAAAAATGTTATAAATTTTAAGTAATTTTAACAACATTTTTAAGTTTGTGTATAGACGGTAAATAAATTATTGTATTTATAGTCTGTGTTGAACGTTAGCGATATAAAGAATTTCAATTCAAGAAGGAGGACTATAAATTTTTGGGGCACTATTTTTCGGATCTATAGTTATTTTTATTACTGTGTAAAAAATTAAGTGGACTTAATTTGTTTCGTAGTAGATTTGAAATAGCGAAGATATATGTTGGCGGCCTTCCGGAAGAAATATTTCCAAAAAAAGACATTTTATATCAAGTACAAGGATAAGATGGCTGTCTTGTTGCTTGTTGCGTCAGTGTTGGTAGAAGTTTACCTAAGTTTCGAAAGTACTTACCTCCATTACTAGGTCCATAAAGATGGAGGCAATAAGGACCTCTGAAATGTCGTTAAAACATCTACCAAACTACACGGTGCAACAACTCAGAAGACACCCGTGTGGTTATTTTGATTTGTTATTTGTTATTTATTTTTTTCATTCCGAGAGCATATTTATGAACAAATACGTGTTTTCACGTTTTATAGTGCATAAAAATCCGATATCGAGTGATTAAAGTTCAAATTTTCTTGCTTTATTACTCGAAAATTTACTGATTATATATTAATTTCTTAGAAGGGGTTATATTCAGTAGAAATATTATTCACATTTAGTAGTCGATATTGTGCCATGTATGATCTTAAATACTTCCTATCGTAAATAAATGCTACAGAGTATTGAAGTTGTGTTTTAATAACACAACATATTTTATTAGGGATTGTAATTTGTTACACCCCTGAGCTCTCTGGTTTCTGGGCAGATTTTACCCTCAGGACTACGAGGTGCGATCGGAAAGTTTCAAGACTGCGCCTATAAAAACCCGTACACTTATCTCAGGTATTAAATTCATCCATCACCCTCGAAGTAGTTCCCCTGGGAGTGAACACAACTATCCCAGCGCCGCTGCCAAGCCTGGAAGCATCCCTGGAAATCTTTCTTTGTCAGCCTGTCAAGCACCATCTGCGATTCTGCCTGAATCTCTTCTATCGTCTCAAATCTCCTTCCCTTTAGCTGAATTTTTATCTTTGGGAAGAGGAAGAAGTCACACGGAGCTTAGAAAGGAAGTTGGGGTCGGTTCTTGCAAGATCTTTGAGCTCCTGACAAACGAGAAGTCGATTCTGCTTCTGGTCCTCAGACAGGATGCGTCGCATGTGGAGTTCTTCCTTTAGAATCAGCTGACAGGTCCCATAGCCTATCCCAACAATGTCGCACAAGTCGTTGATGGTACGACGTCGATCTTCGTGAATGGCCTGCCGAATCTTCGTAACATTTTCGGGCGTTGTGCTCGAAGATGGTCGTCCAGAACGCTCGTCATCATCGACAGAGGTTCGGCCATTTTTAAAACGTGAATGCCACACAAAAGTTTGTGCACGACCCATTGCGGACTCCCCAAATGCTTGCTTTAGCATTTCATAGGTTTCCGTAGCCGTTTTGGCGAGTCTTTGGCAAAATTTGATGCACACGCCATTCCGAAATCGCAGGAGGGTCGGTGTAATGCACTACCAAAACGCCCGTAACTAAGAAACAAATGCTAATTCGATGATGCCGGCTGGCACACTGATTCACTATGAATGTAGGCCGCACCCCCTAAAGGCAGAAGCTCGTACTACATCCGGTTCGCCCTCTATTGACACAGTCTTGAAACTTTCCGATCGCACTTCGTATATCGCACCCAAAAACTAATTCTTCATAATTACGTTTTATTTATTGTGTTTCTTGTCAAATTTTGTGGAACGCGGGTTTCAGAAGCTGACTTAAAGACGTGGAGGGACACAGGTCCTGTAATCGTGTGGATGAGGGCTGAGGCAGTCTTGAATGTTGGTAGAACTGACCACGTTCTGCACGCCATTCTTTCTTTCAATGCTACAGCCACGTCTGGTTCGCATCTCTTGACGTTGTTTGTTTTTCATTGGGGATATCTATTTCCTGGTTACAAATCTTGGTAACAGGTAATACCAGCAGCCTCTCTACTGCGTGGAAGAATGCTATATTGCGTCTAGCAGGCCATAGTACCTGTTGAATAACTACGTGGGAACGATTTGGGAACTTATTGCACGTAAATATATCTAAATTTTAGAATAATAGATATAAGGCGTTACACATTTTATTTTAAATTTATTCATACCGACTTTGATGTGGTTAGCACCCTTTAAGCTGAGTTTTATTTAGTAAAACCATTTTATTTTTGTATCCATGGCGACTTGGATATATATATATATATATATATATGAGCCGGGATAGCTGAGTCAGTATAGTGACTAGCTATGGGCTGGATGGCCGGGGTTCGATCCCCGACGGGGGCAGAGGATTTTTCCTATAGCCTCTGCGTCCAGACCGGCTCTGGGGCCCACCCAGCCTCCTCTACAATGGCTACAGGGGTCCTTTCCCGGGGGTAAAGCCGGCCGGGGCGTGATGCTGACCACTCACCCCATCTAGTGCCGAGGTCAAGGAAGAGAGGAGCTATACCTCCACTCACCCCAAACGCCTACATGGCGTATAGTGGGACAAACTTTACTTTACTATATATATATATATATATATAACTTTAGACTGACAAAACTTCATAATTACTGAATTTAACAAAAGTCAGAATTTTTACTGTTATAACACGAAGTTAATTATAGCAATAATGTCTGGATTACCTGAGGGAGATATTTAGTTCATATCATATAAAGGTTTAAAGAGTAATTTGTGAACAGCCTAGTGTATGGATCGTTATCGCCGAATATTTCAGCCTGGGGTTTATTTGCAATAGCGGATAAGCTTAAGATAAATTATACAATGACAAGGTGATACGCCGTGGATTATATATATGAAATGCGAAAATTGTAGATTTGGAGTATCATCGTATACAGGAACAGATTGTTTTAATCATGGCGACAAGACTGTAATCAAAACTGCATGACGTAACGAGGTTACACTTTGCTTGTAGCAATTTAAACCACGACAGCAAGATTGTGGGAAGGAGTTAGGAAGTCAGTTGCACTGCGTGCTCATAAAAATACGTCTTCCTCTCTTGACAGGTAACACAGAGGGAATCGTTTCCGTAAGAAACAGGAAGTAGGCGACTCTTTCTCTGAAGATTTTTTTGTGGGGGGGGGGGGGAGGCTTATGTTTATCTGAAAAATAAAAAAATAAAATTCAGTCTTTAATGTGTAAGACGCCTTTTTAAAAAAATCTTAATCCTATTAAGAAACAAAACACTTTCGTGGAATCGAATCAGTGCAACCGTACATTAATCCTTCCACTGTCGTTCCCGTATATATAGTCTTGGTTTTATGTAAGTATAGTTTATGTATAGAATGATTTATATTATAACTATAGGGCAATTATGGTAACCGGGGAAACCTCAGTCAGTACATTGACTACGGACTGGACAACCGGGGTTCGATCCCTAACAGAGTATTTTTCCTTCCAGCCTCTACGTCCAGACCGGCTCTGTGGCCCACCCAGCCTCCTATGTAATGGGTACCGGGGTCCTTTCCTGGGGGTATAGCGCGGTCGCTCCCACCTAGTGCCGAGGTTAAGAATGAGAGGACCATATTTCTCTCCCCCCCAAAGCGCCTGCTTGGCGTACAGTGGGACAGCTTTACTTGTATCCTGAGCAAGGATTTGAAATGGCAGTGAGATTGGAGAATGGATAGAAGGCACGTGTCTGCCTGTCTGTTGTGGGTGCAAACGTGAATGGTCCTCGAGACAGAATTACAGATGACATCCTCTCATTTAATGTGCCTTAGATTCTGCGAGCATCCTTAGATTGCATTCACGTGTGTGTGTACATGTTCGTTGAGATGGAGCAGAGACTGTATGTTGTTGCATTGTAAAATCATACCACATCTCGTGTTATTACATGAAGACGCAGGCATCTTAGCCTGGATTCGAAATGTGCATCGAGTCTCGTCGTGTTGACGCTAGGTTGCGCCACCAGCTGCACCATTGTCTTAACTCGTGTGATCTTAGTGTGACGTCACTCTCATTGTGTGCACGTCTCTGTGAAGTTGCCTTATGACATTCAGCTGTTAGCTGTGTCGTAAAAGGGCCTTGTTTATGGTTCTTTTTCTTCTAAAGAAAGTAACTAAGTTATGTAACACGAAGTTTCATCACGGCTACTGCATTAAGCTTGTTACTGGATCATATTTACACACAGATGTTCTGTTTCTTTAGGATATTTTAAATTAATTTTAGAGCCAAAGTCTGAGTGATATACCTTCACGCCTTCCATACGCCATGATGGTTTTTGGACGCGAGAGACAAGGATTCACGTGACAGCGTATGTAGACACGTACTTTCCAGTCTGCTACAAAGATGGTTTTAGGTCGGGTTTTCAGAGTGCAGCGTGGTGATATTAGCAATCGTAAAAATATCAGTTCGTTGTATCTCGCATATAGACGGGAAATGTATAGTGAATAAATTGTAAATAGGACAATTTATTGCGTTCAAAAGTCTGCGTACTGTTGTATTAGTACAGTGTCTCGAGGCAATGATAGTTTAACGTTTTCCATTACATCTGTCGCTATTCTGCCATTACGTCTCGTATTGCTACCATCATTGGGATTTGTAGCTTTACTTTCCAAAATTTATTATATTTCGTGTGATTTGAGGTTTTCACAGCGGTGAGTCTGAAGATGGCTGTCTTCTGGGTTGTTGCGCTGTGTAGTCTGGTCGATGTTTACCAACGTTTCAGAGGTCATACTGCCTCCGTCATCAGAGTATGAAGATTTCTGTCTTCTGGGTTGTTGCGCTGTGTAGTCTGGTCGATGTTTACCAACGTTTCAGAGGTCATACTGCCTCCGTCATCAGAGTGTGAAGATTTCTGTCTTCTGGGTTGTTGCGCTGTGTAGTCTGGTCGATGTTTACCAACGTTTCAGAGGTCATACTGCCTCCGTCATCAGAGTATGAAGATTTCTGTCTTCTGGGTTGTTGTGCTGTGTAGTCTGGTCGATGTTAACCAACGTTTCAGAGGTCATACTGCCTCCGTCATCAGAGTATGAAGATTTCTGTCTTCTGGGTTATTGCGCTGTGTAGTCTGGTCGATGTTTACAAACGTTTCTGAGGTCATACTGCCTCCATCATCAGGGCGATGAATATTTCTGTCTTCTGGGTTGTTGCGCTGTGTAGTCTGGTCGATGTTTACCAACGTTTCAGAGGTCATACTGCCTCCATCATCAGGGCGGTGAGTCTGAAGATTTCTGTCTTCTGGGTTGTTGCTCTGTGTAGTCTGGTCGATGTTAACCAACGTTTCAGAGGTCATACTGCCTCCGTCATCAGGTCAAAACCCAGAAGACAGAAATCTTCTTATAATATTTTGTTTACCTTGTTCCCTTCAAATCGTCGTTTGGCTGCTATGACTGAAAAATTTTGTTCTGTGCTTATGAATAAATCCCGATAAAACATTTAATCAACACGTGTTCTTGTGTCATCGGATAACAGACAGATTGGAATGCACACCGCTGTTTCGTAATATTCGCTCGCGCTTTTGAAGAAAGCTACCCGTTCTGTACTTCGCCTACACACTCAGGCAATACACCAAATACGTGTAAGTTGGGTTGCTTTCCGTCAGGCGGAAACTAATCTACAGCATATTTACAAGCCTGGAAGTAGGGGCGCTGGATTTAGAATACCAGCAGGAACTGGTGTGGTCCGTCCAGTGCTTCCGCCCTCTCTCTGCACCCTCATTACTTGTTTAATGACGTAGTTGAATGTGGCTCGTCTTCGTGTGGGCACCGAATTTCGCGGCAAGCTGAACACAACTCTTGTATCGTCATACTAGTGAATTCTGTGATTAAATTTGTTGCTATTTCGAGCTTTTTTTTGTAATTTTATTTACTAAAAAGTAAATCTGTCACGCTGTACGCCAATTCTGTCACTTCTGAATTCAGCACTGTATACCTGTGTTGCTATTGTGTCATTAGTTAAAAGTGGCGCAAGAATCAATAACGATCGGAAGTGTTTCCAAAAGAGTAGAACTGGTTTGATACATTTAGGCGCTTTCGTAACTTTACAGGTTTTCTTCTGGGTTGTAGCACCGTGTAGCCTGGTAGAAGTTTACCAACACCCTGATGATGGAGGCAGCATAGACGTCTGAAACGTTGGTATACTTAAACCTGATTACACGGTGCTATAACCTAGAATACGGACATCATGTAGAAAAGAATTTTGATTAAATTTTATACTGAATAATTTTACGAAAAATTTGCCGAGTAATACGAGTTGTCATTTTTATATCTGGTATTTTTAATGAGTACGTTACTTTGTCATAGTTGGCCATTCTGCACGAAAACAGATGCTTAATTTGTTTCAGTAGGATATCTCGCAGTAAACAATAGTCTTGATTGAGGGATGACTGTGTTCAAATCGGATTTGCTTTATCGTATTAATTTAGTACTCAGTTTCAATACGGATTCAAAGCAAAACGTTAAGCAGGTTTATATTATTATGTATGTAACAGATTTCCTTTTGCTGTGTTAAATAACAGTGAACAGCGAAGCTGTTTTATGAATTCTGCAATATTGTGCCTTCTTGTAGAAGTTGCCTGATGGTTTATAGATGGTTACTGCTTCAATACCTCTGAAGGTAGTGAAGTTTATAGTTTTGACTTCTCGGAGTAGTGCTTCTAATTTCTTTGTGATTTGATGAACATTCACTGAGCGTCTTGAGCCTGATTATAGTTTCATATATTCACGCTGTGACACTTGGGCTGATAGGATGTGCGACTGTCACGTGCAAGGTACGAGAACGCAGACCCTTTGAACGGCGAATTACACTCCGGGCCTGGTGCTTTGTGTCGGGTCAAAGGAAAAACATTGGCTGCACATAACAGATTTTTATCTCTTTGTAGCTTCCTGATAACTCTTGTGTATCATCTGCTTTAACGTTCAATAACTTTGGCATTTCGAAAGTAGAGTGTATGTGTGGTTATCACAATAAACAAGTATGGTTTTTTTTTCTTGAAAATGAACTGACATTTCTGAGAGAGAGAGAGAGAGAGAGAGAGGTGAATTTTTTTTTCGGGCAGGAGGCAAACTGTTATTGGCGTTCGATTCTTATAACAAATGTGTTAAAATACCCCTTTCTGCACACCCATACAATTTATAATTCATCCATCCCATGTAATTATTTACAAACTCAGTGGAAATTTGGTAATGCTATAAAGGAATCTGGTTATCTCAGACATTATATAGTGGCCGAGTACCGACTGGACGACTGGGGTTCTAACCCTGGCAGAGATAGAGGATTTTTCTGTAGCTTCTCCGTATAGACCGGCTCTGGGGTCCACCCATCCTCCAATTCAATGAGTACCGGGGCCCTTTCGAGGGAGTAAAACGTGGCCGGGGCGTGACGTGAGGTTAAGAATAAGTAGGAGCTATACTCCTCACCACCCGAACCGCCTACGTGGAGTGTAGCAGCTTTACTATGCTATAAAACCCGGGCAAAAACCTCTCTTTACCATTTAACTTCACGCCAGTAAGTTATTGACTGTTCTGTGGCTATTTTATTTGAAAAAACTATCGCTATAAACACTGAACTGTATGTTACAGCAATTAAGTATAACCCTGTCCATAAGAGTTTTAGCACATTTGTGTTTTAGTTGGTCGTTTATGTTGATTGTAGAAAGGACAAGAGAATTTTTCAACCAGCCACAATTTCTTTCGGACACACGAATTTAGATTAAGAAGAAGGAAGGAAGTTGGCTCTGATTCCTACTTCTCGTTGCTTTGTGTGGTTCTACACGCCACTGATTGCATGCTTATGTTCAGGACATGTCGATGAGATTTCATGTTCTCGGCAACAAATATAAATATGGCTGTCTTCTGATTCTAGGAAAAAAGTCGAAAGTCAACATGATTAATCCAGAAATATTTCCATGTCGCTACTGAAAATTAAGCTAGATTTTATGAAAAATTTCGTTACATCAATGGGTTTCCTTGCTTGAAACAGATTTTTCTGAGGATTGACGAACTCCAAATCAAAGAAAAGATATTTCTTGCCTTTAAGTTTTTGCGGTTGGAGTAAAGTATACGATTTGCACTTTTGGTTATGAGCCGCGTCCAGTGTTTAAAATTATCTGTTTCGGCAACATTTCAGTCTCCATCTTCAGGATGGCTCTGTACTTTTGCGAGTCGTATAGTAAATCCTATATAAGACTTGCCAAAAACACACAATTATTTGCAGATTTGGCCTGGAGACTGCATCTGAAATGTTTGCCAAACCATTGAATCATTTTAAATATTTTACTCAGCTTATACCTGAAAGCTGTAGTTGTGCATTTCAGGAATAATTTATCTGCACGAAAATTAGAGAACTAATGAGAGATAACGTGTCTGATGAAACCATAAGTTAAGATGATGGAGGAACCTGGAGAACGTTTATAGCAGCGGTTACAAATTGCCTTGAACACATCAGGCCAGCAAATGACGTTGCAAACTTACCTCTCAGTGGCTACGGAAGTTTTGGTATACAAAAGTCATAACAAATTTATTTTCTGGACTTACGTGTGGATCTTTCCCCAAAAAACTTTGCCGTTTTTAACGATAAGCATGGGACGTGCGTTCATCACTAAATATCCGGGATGGTGAAGCGAGACCAATTGAAGGTAGCCAGGCGTATCGGCTGTCTATTGATGGACACTGTCAGTGGCTAAATTCAAGTGTAAATTAACAGTTGCTACATTTTATGTGAGTTAGATATGCAGTTTCTGTCTTGATATTATTATTACATCTTTAAATCGGTCCAAAAATTCATTTTAAATTCACTAAAAATTGGTGAGAGACAGAAAAATATTGAATTAATTTTTAAACTCGGCGTTAAAAACACATGTGACAAAAGACGAAGATTTTGCTGTGCAGTGTAATCAGAGAAGTGAGTCCACTTTACAGTACACATTAATGGAAATTATAGAACGCATTACCCTTGAGTTTGATCATCATGAAATAATACTCGCCTTTTTTAGGATACTGAGAGGGCGTACGATGAAGCGTGGTTAACTGGGCTCGTTTTGAAACCTGCTAAGCTCGTACGTATAATACGCAAACAACGGAGCCTTCACAGCTGTTTATAGAAATTTTAAACCTGCCAGACTTTGCATTCAGGCAAGAGTCCTTCAAGGCAGTCTGTTACAGCCTGCATTGTGCGACGTTCCTGTAAGTGACTTACTGTCTGTACAGAATAAAAATAGAGTTTATGTCTCGACGTGCGCTGTTGATACCAATTCCATAACAATCAAATAATTTCATAAAATTTATAACAACTTCAAATATATAAAAAATGGAATCTGGAAGTGAACATCACTATTAACTGATAAACAACTATAAAAAAAGTTGCATATAAGAAATTACGATGAAGTTTTAAGTTTATATAATTTTAATTTTTATACACCTGAAGATGGTTCATTTAAGAACCGAAACATGTCGTAATAAAAAGATGTTCTAAATGTAAATCGAATGTATCGATAAGGAACATCACACGATATTTTAATTATCTTAATTTTAAATTTTAAATTGTGTATAGACGGACAAGAATAATTAATTAAATTTCGTAAAAGTATTATAAACTGGGTTAAAGGAATTCAGATTAATGTCGATGTCAATAATTTCTCAGCGAAATTGTCTACGAAACGGTAGACCCCAATTTCGCCATGATCTATTCACACTTTAGATATTTCATAAGAATATTACTTGAAGGAGTCGTATCAGATACCTTGGTGCGATCTTGGACAGAAAATAGCATCATCGGCTCGAACGGATGACTCCTTGTGGCCTGTTTAAACTTAGAATTACTTTTGAAATTGTGAATCAATTTACATGTTTGGCAGGACGTGTGGCCCACATTACTTTCAGAGTGCAAATATATTTATGGTGTTATTTGGCGAAATATTTGCTTGAGAGGGTTTGAATAAAAGTTGTAGAGACCTGTGAGGTTTTTATACGTTCTGTGTTCTGTCTCATCTACGTCTGCACGAGACTCAATAATTTCCAGAAATTCAGTTGTGTAACAAAGACTTACGCGTTTGACATCGAAAGATTTCTCCAACTTCCTGTCAACGTCGGGCCATCCATCTTTTGATCCACATTTATCAGTTATACCTCAATAGAAATTTCTGTCCGTCGGTGGTTCGTCCTGTCAGATTCCTGATATTTGCAGACAAGAAGTTTGTTTATCAGCCAGTGGCCTCGTATTCTTTAGACTCAATTGCTGAGTACTTCCCATTCGTCACACTAGATGTCAGCACTCGAGGCCACTAATTCATTGATCATGACGTCACAGGCTGAGGTTTCGCCTGCTAAGTAATTGCATCATGAAGTGGGGCGACACGTACCGGGTGATTCGAAAGAAAAAAATTATGCGCGGGGATCACCACAGTGCTGCCAACTGTTGCGTATGTTGTGATATCCACCATTTTATAAAGCTACACGGATATGTGTATTTAACAGCGTCTGGACGCGGTGATGGTGAAATGGCTATTGGCAACTAGCATGTTATAAAATGTTAGAGAGCAGATTTTCATATTGTTTGTAATCTTCGCCAAATATTATTTGGAAGATTTCAAAGAAGAGAATGGTGGAGCGTCTTTCGTGAAAAATGCATATAAGGTTTTAGTTCGTAATCAAATGCAAAAGACATATTTGGCAACAATTTATTTATACGGAGGGACTTAGAAAATCACGAAACCCTCTCTCAGCATATCCAGCTGGTCATATCGGGATCCCACCTTGAAAACCAAGTTTTATTATTTATTATTAAAATATTTTTCATTATCAATGTATTCTATTGATGGGCAAAGGATGGCTACATGGAGTATGCAGTGATTTATTATTATCATCTTTGCAACAATTATTAGTGATATTTTTAAAAATATTAACACGATCGTCAGAGAAATCCCAGATTTATACACAATGTTACAAGCTACGTTTTCAGCGGTGGGGCCCACCCAGCCTCCTATCCAATGGCAGTGAAGCGTCACGCTGTCCACTTACTCCCATCTAGTGACGAGATGAAGAACCCGTGAGTTGGAGCAGTAGAAAGGCCTCATGGCGTGTAACACGATAGCTGTACATTTTGTGGTTTAAATGGCGTATCGTAACACGAATGGATTGAAGTTATAACAGTCTTACCCGTCAGAAATTGTAAGAATGTTGCTCGCAAATCTCAAGAACCAAGGGTCAAATGTTCATTAAATACAAATTCGTTCTCTTTCCGACACATTCTGATTGGAAGGATCGATTCTCAGATCAAATGCCCATTATAACAACCGCTAAGTCGCCACAAAACATCCGTTATTTTTATACTCGTAATCTGATTGGCCCTGTAAACCTGGGGTCTCGGGTTCGATTTCCGGCGGTGCCCGAATTTATAACTTGTGTTGGGCAAGGCCGTGGTCTAGGCAACGCGGAGTTTTCCTCCGTGGCATCCCAACAATTACTCCATTCACACACAGAAGAAGGCAATGGCAAACCACTTCTGGATCATCTGCGAAGAACGTATATGAACAGGTCCCAGTCCGAGAAAAGGATGGAAGGATCCTGTTCATATGGACCTGTCGTCAGACAGAACACTAAATAATAATAAGATGAGGTGGTCTAGCGGTTATAACGCTGGCCTTGTAATCCTAGGGTCTCGGGTTCGATTCCCGGCTGTGCCCGAATTTATAACTTGTGTTGGGCAAGGCCGTGGTCTAGGCAACACGGAGTTTTCCTCCGTGGCATCCCAACAATTACTCCATTCACACACAGAAGAAGGCAATGGCAAACCACTTCTGGATCATCTGCCAAGAACGTATATGAACAGGTCCCAGTCTGAGAAAAGGATGGAAGGATCCTGTTCATATGGACCTGACCTGTCGTCAGACAGAACACTAAATAATAAAAAAAAAAATCTGATTCAGACTTGAGTTTCCTGGGACTGAACGAGCAAACGTCTTTGAGAGGGTGGGGTACAAGGTCATTTTCATAAGGATGGAGGGGTGTTTTAATTAAGTCAACTAAAATCGAATTCAAATGGAATCAAAGGCCAGTGTACTTCTCAAATTTACTTTCACGTATCCGCAGGACCGCCATGTTGGTATTTTTTAAAAGTAAGATTCGTGTGGAATGTTACCAAGCTTTTTCCCTAAAAATAACGTCGTGAGAAGTGAAAGCTGACATTAAATCCTGTTTACTTATTGATCAATGTTTGCCTTCCTTGAGTAGTTGAAAAGCTGTTGAACGAATAAATAAATTCCTTCATCACCGTCACCACAGAACCCAGAATTCTGTACAAGAGAATGACCTTCGTGGGTTTCTCTGTTGTCAAGTGACTGAATCATTGCCCTTTTTTTTCATCGTCGCGTGGATACGGAAATAAGAGACGCGTAGGAAATTTATTCCGTGTCTGATTTACAGACCGTAAAAGAGCAGAGTCTCTCTTTGTACATTGCAAACAATAATATAGAAATATATAATTTACCGGCACGTCTGAACAAATGTATTGATAATATAACCATCGTAGTGATTATACGAGGTGCGATCGGAAAGTTTCAAGACTGTGTCAATAGAGGGCGAACTGGATGTAGTACGAGCTTCTGCCGCTAGGGGGTGCGGCCTACATTCATAGTGAATCAGTGTGCCAGCCGGCATCATCGAAGTAGCATTTGTTTCTTAGTTACGGGCGTTTTGGTAGTGCATTACACCGACCCTCCTGCGATTTCGGAATGGCGTGTGCATCAAATTTTGCCAAAGACTCGCCAAAACGGCTACGGAAACCTATGAAATGCTAAAGCAAGCATTTGGGGAGTCCGCAATGGGTCATGCACAAACTTTTGTGTGGCATTCACGTTTTAAAAATGGCCGAACCTCTGTCGATGATGACGAGCGTTCTGGACGACCATCTTCGAGCACAACGCCCGAAAATGTTACGAAGATTCGGCAGGCCATTCACGAAGATCGACGTCGTACCATCAACGACTTGTGCGACATTGTTGGGATAGGCTATGGGACCTGTCAGCTGATTCTAAAGGAAGAACTCCACATGCGACGCATCATGACAACGCGCCAGCGCACACCGCCCTCAAAGTTCGGCAGTTTTTGGCCACAAACACCATGGCCGTCATCCCGCACCCTCCTTATTCGCCGTGTGACTTCTTCCTCTTTCCAAAGATGAAAATTCAGCTAAAGGGAAGGAGATTTGAGACGATAGAGGAGATTCAGGCAGAATCGCAGATGGTGCTTGACAGGCTGACAAAGAAAGATTTCCAGGGATGCTTCCAGGCTTGGCAGCGGCGTTGGGATCGTTGTGTTTACTCCCAGGGGAACTACTTCGAGGGTGATGGATGAATTTAATACCTGAGATAAGTGTACGGGTTTTTATACGCGCAGTCTTGAAACATTCCGATCGCACCTCGTATTGTACTAAAATCGAAGAGATGTCAAACATCTGTAATTGAGAATTATGTCAAAGGATGTATGAAGTAATTTATTTTTCTTCAATATTTATCGTATTATCAGGTCGATGTATGTAACCGAAAGTACGGAGAAGTAACTTTTATTGGCTTTGGCTGTGAGACGTGTGACACAAACTGTTTGATGGCCAAGTTGTTAGTAGTAAAATAGTAATTTTCCACTCAGCGGTACTCGGACCACCAGCTGATAAACACTGACTTGGGAAAACAGAGACTGAAATAGGATGTAATTTTGGTGTTTAACGATGCCAGTAAAAGTTATTTCTCATGTGACTGGCCTTTTGTGAATGGAAATTGCTTCTGAGTTACCGCGGATGTAAAAGCAATTTTGCTAATTAAAACCCATGACATCGAATACGCTTTGCCCTCGTTCAACTCTCCTGACCTTATCATTTATAGGTCATGAGTAAATACAGACGCAGTTTCACAATTTTTAATGATATTCTCTCGTCTGTTTATACAATAGAACATACTCATTTCCCTGCTTGTGTGTGAACACTGACAGAGTCGTCCCATAAGAAGGCTTGGATAGTACAAGAAATATATTTTATTGAAACAAATACGGGCATTTTCTTTGAACTTTATTGTGTAATTTTGTACAATTACTAACTAACTAACTAGATTGCTTACCGAACCTGAAGGTTCATCACCGAATTAACCAAAGTCCTCCAACCGGACCCTGTCCTGGGCCAACAAAATCCAGTCTCCTTCAACTCCTATCTCCCATAGATCCCGCCTGACATTATCCTCCCATCTACGTCTAGGTCTCTCCAGCGGTCTCTTCTCCTCAGGCTTCCCAAATAGTGGACCCAACCAACCAGATGGCTTACGGAACCCGAAGGTTCATCACCGAATTAACCAAAGCCCTCCACCGGACCCTGTCCTGGGCCAACAAAATCCAGTCTCCTTCAACTCCTATCTCCCATAGATCCCGTATGAGATTATCCTCCCATCTACGTCTAGGTCTCCCCAGCGGTCTCTTCCCCTCAGGCTTCCCAAATAGTGGACCCAACCAACCAGATGGCTTACGGAACTCAAAGGTTCATCACCGAATTAACCAAAGCCCTCCACCGGACCCTGTCCTGGGCCAACAAAATCCAGTCTCCTTCAACTCCTATCTCCCATAGATCCCGTATGAGATTATCCTCCCATCTACGTCTAGGTCTCCCCAGCGGATTTATACAATTACCTCCCTCCCTAATTACCTCCTCAGCCCACATATTTCTGCCAACGTTATGGGACTTTACGTTACGTCATGTTGATGGAACCACATCTTCATCGTATTCTTGATTTAAACGTGTAATACAAAGCGATGTCCTTTCAGTAGAACCTTTAGATCCGGAAGAGATTGAAGTCGGATGCAACCAACTGTGGTCTGTGTAGTGGCTGGTACAGGACAGTGAAGCACAGTCGGTGAATCTCTGCAGTCCTTTGTGCGTTTGTGCAAGGCTTTCGAATTAATACTGATTTGGAGAAGAACCTCATATAATGTCAAGACGATCCTTTGGAATGTGTGTATGTGCCTGAAGTTTTTACAACGTTCCAAACGCACGGCTCAGACTTAATGGTGCCTCGAGTGGGCGTGATTTCCTAATGCACCGCGTATTTAACGTCCCAGAAAGCCGTGGGCATGAACAGTAAAGACGTATCGCGCCCATAAACAACTTTAATTCGATCAGTTATAATGTCAGTGCGTACAACATCGTCTGCAGTCAAAAATCCACGCAGTTTGTTCTACTCGGAAATCGTGTCCTTGATTTAGAGAACTCTGGTGGTAGAATTATGAAACTTCCGCACAAAAGTCTAATCGAATTAGTTCAGTTGAGATCACGTCGCTATGTGAGTTTGTTTCTTAGAAAAGAACGCGGAGAGATTACTTTTTAACACGCCATCTTAGTTATGAGACAGGACGGGTCCTGGGTTCATTGAAAGTGTGACTGGCGCAGTACTTACCATCTAACCGATCGATCACGACGGGGAAGCTTGTCTGATAGGAGCCATGCCGGCCGATATCTCGCTACTTGTTGCATATCTACCTGTTGTTATTCTTGGTACAAATATTGTATTTTCGTTAACATATTTCTTCTTTATTTTAAGGCCGCTGGGGTCTTGTAACCAAGGAAAGGCATTTCTTTGGTTTACGAAAGCAGAGGTCATCTGAGGATAAATTAAGTTAAGCCTGTTTCGCACTTGGAGTGCCGTGGGCAGCGAACCGTGTTCTGACTGTGCTCTGACCGTGTCGTGTCGCTAGAATTCACACCGTGGCGACACGGTAGCAGCACGGCGCAAGTGTGAATAAACACAGTCTCACTGTGTAATTCTAACGGAAGTGACATCATCGCGATTTTAAGCGACACGACACCGTACGCGCACAGTCCTGTAAGTGTTAATTAGTGGTCGCGGACTTCCGACAAGGGGAGACCCTTCAGCTTGGAGTTTGGGATGGAGGCTGACATTTCATCAAAATGGAAAAGGATGTTACGAAACTTTGCACAGAACCTGGGATTTCGATGGATTTTTTAGAACTACGTGAGCAAAGTAAATTCAACTTGCAATGTCGTGATTCTCTATAGGCCAGGTTTTTTTTTTTTTGAAAACAGAATACAAATAATTAGGGAAATATAATTAAATTTCATTTAATGAGAGTAGACGAAGACAGATGGGACAGGGGGACACTGAAACGGTAGTTGATTATACATTTTTACGTGGAAGAAACTAAAAGCTGGCTATCTGAATACAAAATTAATTAGCTTGAAACTAACACTGAGAACAGCGACGTTATAGATATTTAAAGACAAACTTAATGGTAAATTACTTGAAGATTCCCACAATATTTTAATACGTGGAGTAATTACTTTGTCAGCTGTGGGGATGGCGATGTTAAGAGAAAAAAAATCGTGCAGTCGAAACAAATTGCATCCTTCAAGGCCAGGAAGGATTATCAGTGTGGATTTTTTCACATAATCGATCGACTTCTGTCATATTCGATATTCATTAGATATTGGAGAGAAAAATGCGACAATACATAACATATTTATTTACTTCAGTAAGATAATTTTTTTTTAAATATTCTCTTTAATTCGTATGTGAAACTAATTAGGGCAATTAATGTCTTTAAACAATGTCTATTACATTTCCTATTCAGAATGGTATGAAAAAGCGAGATTCTTCATGGAAATTGTTTTTCGAATTTGGTTTAGAATAGGTTATTAGTGAAGACATACAACATATCTTGAAAGAAGACAGAATTTCTGGTATTTGCTAGTAATGAATTTGGTCTGGAGGTAAACGCAGAGAAAACTGGTTATATATTCCAGAACAAAATCCTTACATAAAGGAATCCAACGCATCCTTTGTGAACGTCCACAGTTAAAATATTTAACAACTGTGGTAACAAGTTAAATTTGGATTTACGACTAAAATAAGAGGAGATTAATTTTGGGCGAATGCTTGCTTCCATGTTCAGAATCTTTTGTGTTCCCGATTTCTGTCTATAAACTCAAAGATTAAAATATTCCGATATGGAATTATATTTTTTTATGTATGGGTGTGAATCTTGGTGCCTTGCCCTCAGAGAATAACGCTGATTGAAGATGTTTCAGAACACAATGCTTATAATATTTGACCAAACACAGTCCGTTATGAACGTCTCCGCTGAGTTTTAAAGTTGACCCGGACACAGGATATCCTTATTGATGTCCGTGGTTTCCTCAGTCGATTCTGGAAAATGTTATTTTAATTTCATTATCCATCTTATCATTCGACGCCATGTTGCAAGAGGAAGGTAAACTAGCCGTGAAATATTGCTGTTACGTCATCTGGTTCCGTGTTTCAGGTAAGCAGCCAACCTTCCACTTTGCCACGTGACTGCTATGTCAAAAGATTCCTCAGAAAATGGTTAGAAGAGCGAAGGTAAACTTTTCGTCCTGAGAGACGTCAGGACACGTCAAAACGGAACTTCACGAGAGCTATTGTCGTCACTAGATTGAGGTAAAATCTCGCCCCCACGCTCTTTGACGCATGAGAGAGAGTCTAATACAGAGATTATCATCCTTTTTTCAAGACATTTTGACATGTTTACCTTTTTTATCGAATCGCTCGCCGCCATGTTATAAATTACGACAATTTATTAAAACTGTTACTAACATACTATCGCAAACACAATCTTACTTAGTACATTTTATTTCTAAATTATATAATTTACTCACTTATAAAATATTTAATTCAGTCAGTAAATACGTGTATTATTTTATTATTATGAACTGAGATGATAAAGTTGCGTCATATTGTGATAAATATATATTTGTTTAAATCTTATCAGTCTAATCACAATAAAATTCCTATTAAATATTAAAATATTACTATAATTAACATTTAAATATTTAAAATATATTAAATGATGTTCTCTATCGAAATGTTCATTTAATATATTTTAAATATTTAAATGTTAATTATAGTAATATTTTAATATTTAATAGGAATTTTATTGTGATTAGACTGATAAGATTTAAACAAATATTATTATGAACTATTAAAAAAATTGCAAAACACGTCTTCTGGCAGAGGTTTGAGGACCCCTGCTCTAGTGTTTGCATTGAGCTTACAGCGTTTTGATATGTGGAGCGGTTCGATCCGAATATTATCACAAGAATGGTAGCGTGTACTCCATGTGGGGTAAGAATATTCCTCAAACACATTCGTTGCTACCTCTCACTTCATTGGGTTGATATTCTTTTGTTAAAAATACATATAATTATTATGAAGGTGATGAACAGGTGAGATTGGCGATCAATAAATTTAAATTTTATTTAGTTAAGAATTTACATCGAAAAATATTTTGATATTAGTTTTAAGGCTGCATGAGATGTATATGTTATATTATGTTAATCTCTTCATACATTCATCCCTCTTTCAGGAAATTGAAAAAAAGTCTGATTTGAATTTGGTGTAAAGTGGACTTTACTTATTACATTTCGGGAAACAGAAATATTTGCTTAACAGAAAGTACTTCTAAGCTAACTTACGATTCTGTTTAATAGCCAGAGATTTAAGCGCCCTCATAAGCTAGATAGATAACCATTGTTCTTTGTCGGATTATGCTAATACCTTTGTGGACGAAAGTTAAATTCGTCTGGAATTTTATAGCGTGGACCCACAGCGCTCTGGCTTTTTCAGCGAACGGTCGTTCAAGGAAAAGTCTAACAAAGAATGATAATCCCAGCATCATTATTAATTTTAATTGTTTTAGGTACCAGTAACTGGAGAGATTCTGTATTTGTTTCGTTATTATGGAGATTAATGGCCCTGCAGGCTACAGGGTGCCTCGAAATGTGGAAACATTTTTCGTACATACGAAGACACGACTCTAAGGATTTACATCTGGTTAGGTTGGCAGGCCGTGCATGCAATTAACTTCAACTGAACTGAGAGGTGAACTCAAAGACTAATTCTTCTTTGTTTTAAAATGGAATTACCGTGCACACCAAAACTGATTTAAACATTTTTCGAATTGCATAAATATAACACAGTCACAAGATTTTTTTAATAAATACTTTCATTTAAATGACCGCATAATATGGAGGTTGTGTCACTGAATCCATTCGTCTACGAAACTATTTAGCACTTTTCGAAAAAATATGACATTGAAATTGTAGTTTCATGAAAAATCTACTGCAAACGTTGTCTGGCGGATTAAATTCCATTAATACAACCTTTCAGTTTACATGAAACTTAAATGATCTCTGATATTCCTCGTCATAGAATAGATTTATGTGACACATGATATATGGGCAGGGTCGAGACACGAAATACGGCCTTCAGGTCACGCGTGACAACACTGCATCAGTCTTTATATAAATTTTCAGAAGCGACCGTTTTGTGTCGTAAGTTGTAGACGCAACGTATATCAGAGTCTTCAAACAACAACGACCTCGGATTATAATATATTTGAAGTTTATAGACTTAAATTTATAGTTCATTTACAATCCGACAGAGTGCTCCAAATTACCGTTTGTCTTCTGTCACTTGGATGTGATCATGGCGAAGGACTGGAGGAGATGCTACAATTCTTCAGTAACTTTTTGACCGGATCGTGGTTTCAGCAAATTCTGAAACGGCTGATCGCTTCTTTGCGTATTCCAAAGGAGTTTTCTTCAAGAAGACGACAAGTCTCGGGTAACAAGTTATTTTTCTTTGTGTTGTCGTTTTAAAAACTGCCTTTTCAAAGAATCGTAGAGCCATCTGGTAGCAGAATCACGCGTCGGTCCAAATTAAATTACACAAATGTGCAACCCAGTCATATCTTCGGTCATGAATCCAGTTTTCCTTACTTTAGTCCCGTGTCACGAATTTGAAAACCTACCACCACCATCTTTAAACAAGACGATATTGTAATTTTTAAAATATGTAATTAAAATGTGAAGAAATCTTCAAATACACGTCATGTTTCCGCCACAGATTGAAAACAAACATGAGGTCCTTTTGAAACTAAGTCGTGTTCCAGAAACTTTTCTCTTGTTCAGTGGGCATATTGACGTGATGAAATCGCACGCAATCATAGAAACTGTTAAAAGTGAACAGGTTCGGACCTGACATCGCGTTTGCATTCTTAAATTATTCTGTGGTTTCGTAAACAACGTACGTAAAGTGAATACATAGTTTGCTCGCACGTTTTGCCTTTTTTGTAACAGACGAATTTCTATGAAAATTGGTATTGGAGGGTGTGCTTTAAATTTCATTAGAATAAGTTATTTTTGGTTCGTATCTATGGAAAATAACATTGTACGAGGTGCGATCGGAAAGTTTCAAGACTGTGTCAATAGAGGGCGAACCGGATGTAGTACGAGCTTCTTCCGCTAGGGGGTGCGGCCTACATTCATAGTGAATCAGTGTGCCAGCCGGCATCATCGAATTAGCATTTGTTTCTTAGTTACGGGCGTTTTGGTAGTGCATTACACCGACCCTCCTGCGATTTCGGAATGGCGTGTGCATCAAATTTTGCCAAAGACTCACCAAAACGGCTACGGAAACCTATGAAATGCTAAAGCAAGCATTTGGGGAGTCCGCAATGGGTCGTGCACAAACGTTTGTGTGGAATTCACGTTTTAAAAATGGCCGAACCTCTGTCGATGATGACGAGCGTTCTGGACGACCATCTTCGAGCACAACGCCCGAAAATGTTACGAAGATTCGGCAGGCCATTCACGAAGATCGACGTCGTACCATCAACGACTTGTGCGACATTGTTGGGATAGGCTATGGGACCTGTCAGCTGATTCTAAAGGAAGAACTCCACATGCGACGCATTCTGTCTCAGGACCAGAAGCAGAATCGACTTCTCGTTTGTCAGGAGCTCAAAGATCTTGCAAGAACCGACCCCAACTTCCTTTCTAAGCTCCGTGTGACTTCTTCCTCTTCCCAAAGATGAAAATTCAGCTAAAGGGAAGGAGATTTGAGACGATAGAAGAGATTCAGGCAGAATCGCAGATGGTGCTTGACAGGCTGACAAAGAAAGATTTCCAGGGATGCTTCCAGGCTTGGCAGCGGCGCTGGGATCGTTGTGTTCACTCCCAGGGGAACTACTTCGAGGGTGATGGATGAATTTAATACCTGAGATAAGTGTACGGGTTTTTATACGCGCAGTCTGGAAACCTTTCGATCGCACCTCGTATATCCGTGAAAACCTCAAATCCTACATAACACTGTATTTGTCAGATACTGCTCAAGACATTGATGGTAGGCTTATGGTGATAGTCTTGTAGTAGTGGTTGATACAAATTACGTTTTTTAAATCAGCGATAAAAATAAATGGCTGAACGGATTTGATCGAAACTCGTAAAAGTTACAGAACATAATTAAATTTTCCGTGCAAAAGGGTTTAATCAGTTCAAAGTTTCATTCACATCCGTTGAACCGTTAATTTTTACAATTCGAATTTAAAAACATGATTTCTTTTGCGTCGCTGTTGTAAATGTCTTTTAGATCTACAATCTTTGTTTTGAAACGTCATTTTTCGTATTTAGCCTACTGAATATTTAACGAATACAAGTAAAGTAATATCAGACTCTGTGCACTGTGATATTTATTGTAAGATTAATTTGGCAACACGGATTTGTGCCTGAAATAAACAAAACCAAATCCAGTGATGAATGTGGAATCGCTTTTGGAAAATAGATGTCTGCCAGATATATGGAAATTTTAAAGAAACCAAGTACGGAGCTGTTCCTTGAGTCGCTCCTGCACGCATTTGTAGATGGAAGTAATCTGACAACCAATATTGGTCTGAACGTAATCTTTTGAACTGACGGCAGTGCTCCAGTGATGTTGCGTCGAATAGGTGAACTGCACAGACTGCAGTGTAATGTTGTTACACGTCCCGCAGGGATGGAAATTTTATAAAAATATTTATCAATGTTTGGAACTGTTATCTGTTAAGACATACTGCTTTTGTATGTTGACTTCGCTTCGATTCCAAGTTATTTCGCCAGGTAAACACGGGAGAATCAGTTTGATTCTCTGCTCGCACGCTGTGTGTAAAAGTTTGTCTAAATCTGGTATTTGAAACATGAACTTTCATTGCCACAATAATTGTCCTGCCAGCTTCTGAATTAATTTCAAGCTCTTCAGTCTGCCATTTTCTTAGGAATTATATTCACACTGCATTTCTTAAACATTGCTATCAGCCAGTTCCAGGATCGTCTAAAATCGCGGATACTCAACATAAGATTCTGTATTTTGAATTTTTGTGCGTGTCGATGTCAGTAGCCGCGCGATCTTGAGCGTGGTCTTCAGTTATATGGACACTGGGTTAGAATTCCGCTCGAGGCTCAAGAATGTTTGTCCGTGTCCTGTTTTGTGTTGCGCTGTGTAGGTAGAGACATTGCGAGGGGCTGATTATTCATTCAAAGAGTCCTAACAAATGCCTAAACAGCTTAAGAAACCTCTCATACGAGGTGCGATCGGAAAGTTTCAAGACTGTGTCAATAGCGGGCGAACCGGTTGTAGTACGAGCTTCTGCCTTTAGGGGGTGCGGCCTACATTCATAGTGAATCAGTGTGCCAGCCGGCATCATCGAATTAGCATTTGTTTCTTAGTTACGGGCGTTTTGGTAGTGCATTACACCGACCCTCCTGCGATTTCGGAATGGCGTGTGCATCAAATTTTGCCAAAGACTCACCAAAACGGCTACGGAAACCTATGAAATGCTAAAGCAAGCATTTGGGGAGTCCGCAATGGGTCGTGCACAAACTTTTGTGTGGCATTCACGTTTTAAAAATGGCCGAACCTCTGTCGATGATGACGAGCGTTCTGGACGACCATCTTCGAGCACAACGCCCGAAAATGTTACGAAGATTCGGCAGGCCATTCACGAAGATCGACGTCGTACCATCAACGACTTGTGCGACATTGTTGGGATAGGCTATGGGACCTGTCAGCTGATTCTAAAGGAAGAACTCCACATGCGACGCATCCTGTCTGAGGACCAGAAGCAGAATCGACTTCTCGTTTGTCAGGAGCTCAAAGATCTTGCAAGAACCGAACCCAACTTCCTTTCTAAGCTCCGTGTGACTTCTTCCTCTTCCCAAAGATGAAAATTCAGCTAAAGGGAAGGAGATTTGAGACGATAGAAGAGATTCAGGCAGAATCGCAGATGGTGCTTGACAGGCTGACAAAGAAAGATTTCCAGGGATGCTTCCAGGCTTGGCAGCGGCGTTGGGATCGTTGTGTTCACTCCCAGGGGAACTACGTCCTGGGTGATGGATGAATTTAATACCTGAGATAAGTGTACGGGTTTTTATACGCGCAGTCTGGAAACTTTCCGATCGCACCTCATATATGAGACGGGGAAGATCTTCCATGGACTGTAGAGTAACAAATTTAAGTACTTAGATGAATTTTTAATTTCTTCAGTTAATTTTTCTTGTAGATTAAAAATAAACATGACCAGAGTATAAAATGTAATTTCTAGGTGCGGGTAGTTAAGAGCAGACTAAAAGTTACTTACTTCCAATTTTTTTGTAATCATAAGAGCTGAGTCACCCCGACTTGATCCCTGTCAGGTTACAAAGCAACACGATCAAAGACTGTCTTTCTGTTTTCCTTGGGGAACTGCCTCTAACAGAGCCTTTATCCGTCCTCCAGATGTATGAGAATATGGATCGTCGGCGAATGATATTGACAGAGGAAACCCGAAAGACTCGGAAAAAGAACACTCATGTCACCACTTTGTCCACTGCAGGTCCCAGACGCACTGACCTCCTGGCCCAGGCTTGGCACAGCCGTAAGAGATACGTATCTGCCGTTCTTTTGCGTAACTGTGCTTGGTAGAATACCAGAAACGTTTTCTCCTTTTCGGAACGATCAACGTTTATTTACGTATAATTGGTTTTGGGGAAAGAAACACTCCCAACAACTTACACGAAATGTTTGCTTAAGTCTATAATATATAATATATAAATAATATATAAGTCTATTTTTCTTAACACTTTATTTAAATGAACGCTTACGAATAAAGTGAACATACAAGGAAGACATTGAAGTTTTCACCCGATGAGAGTGGCAATCATTTTTATGTTAATTATTAAATTTTAGACCTGTTTAGTACTCACTGTGTGTTTTTTTAACTCAACGTGGTAATCGGAGTTTACCGGATTCGTTTCAAGTCAAATTAATTGACAAAGTTAAGCAAGAAATGTGATAAAAATCTGTGTAATATTTGAGGTTTCCAAGGCGGTGAGTCTGAAGATTCAGAGGTCCTTGCTGCCTCCATCATCAGGGCGACAAGTCATCTTCAATACAATGTTATTTTCAACAGATACGAATCAAAAATAACGCATTCCAATAACATTTAATATTATCTGTCAATCTATGCTTAACTCTTCTGCGCGGTCTCTTCCCTTCGGGCTTACGAACCAAAATTTTGAACGTATTTCTCATTTCTCTCATTCGTGCTACGTGTCTCGCGTATTTCGTCGTCATCCTGATAATATCTGGTGAAGGGTACGAACTATGGAGATCCTAATTATGTAAAAAATCTCCAAATTCTTGAGACTTCGGTCCAAATTCTTTCCTAAGCAACCCCATGTGTTCAAAATTAAATTTGACTACAGGAGGTATTACCAAAATTTATGTTGAACGCGTGGGGATACCAAACGGTTGCCTGCGACGTGGCTTAACCGAGGTTCTGGATTCTCGAATGTCATTTGTTCGTCCGTCGACTGTAATGCAGATCAGATCTGTGCTACGTAATCTTCTTTCTGTCTTGGAAACCATCAGCCATAATATGGGTTCTACATTTGATGCAGCGTTGTGATTAGCCTTTAGATAGTGCCGTCGGACTCCAGAATACGCTGTGTTGAATAGCTCCCTGGAATGAGTAGCTCCGTATTCAAGCAGTACATTAAAATAGTCCATTCAGTCGGGTTTGTCTCTGAGGAAATAGATCCGTTCGTCTTCCGTCAGAACTCCAACATGGCGAGAAACCATACATGTTTGTCATAAATTGGTTTATGCTGCACTAATTGCTTTATTTTGGAGGTATTTATCTCTAAACTTATATTCACACTAACCTGCCTACATATTTTGATCTCTTCGATGTCAGTTCTTTCGTGTAAAATCACTGCTGTTACATTGGGGGGGACAGAACACTTAACTCATTACTTAAATATATTACAGTAAAGATTTTCTCTTTTTGTAGGTTAATTTCATTGGGTGCCGGACTAAATAAATGCATTTTGTTAGTCACAAACTTAATAATATTATTTTCCGGGTGTAAGTGGCTTTCTGTATTTTTAAGTATCAGGGGGTACGGCTGCATCTTGGAAAGGCGAAGGTTGCCTATGACTAAGGCGGACCTGCTGTAAAGGCCTTTCAGCGAACATTAGTTTGAATCACTTCGACCAACACGTGTTATGCGCTGTGGTATTAACACTTTGTCGTGGTGTTCATATTTTGTTAAAGACGCTATGTTTGCAGAGAAGTGATAAGTGTATTTTATTTTATTATTTATTTATTTAGTGTTCTGTGTGACGACAGGTCCATATGAACAGGATCCTTCCATCCTTTTCTCGGACTGGGACCTGTTCATATACGTTCTTGGCAGATGATCCAGAAGTGGTTTGCCATTGCCTTCTTCTGTGTGTGAATGGAGTAATTGTTGGGATGCCACGGAGGAAAACTCCGTGTTGCCTAGACCACGGCCTTGCCCAACACAAGTTATATTCTTATAATTGTAAAATAAGTTTCATTGTGAGTTTACGTACAGAGATTTCCCACCACGTGGATCATAGGAGGAAGGGTGTGGACATTGTTTACCTTGCTGTAAAAAGTCGTCGGTTCAGGTGTGAGAGGAAAAATATTTCTTAAAGGTGTATTGTGACAATTTTCCGGATAAGGCATTATCACTTATTTTTCTGGTAAGAACAGTTTGTAGGGAAGTGAAAACACTGAAAAGTATTTTATCTGTTTAAGTACAAAGCAGTAGTAGCTCTTTTTCATTTTTGATTAGTCTGCTTTTAAGTTTTAGGGAGTTTCAGGAGTGCATTTTACTTCTGTGGGATGTAATTTTGATATTTACTTTGAGGATGGTTTGGGGTTGAACGAGAAACATGCAGGTGGAACGTGGTTACGAACTCTGCATTTGCTTTGCTAAGTAAATAAACCGCGAACACTACAGGAAATTACAGGTGTTTCCTGACTTCTAGCCAGCGGCATTGCATTCAAATATATTAACACCAGATGAAGTCTCTGAACAGAGGTACCTTATCTGTTACTTTTTAATGAATATCGAACTGTGTGTTCGCGAGGGTAAGGAGGCGTCTTATGCTATTTTTACAGGGTCATTTCATTAGACCGTTTTCAAGATTTATTCGTGGTTGTGTTGTGTCGCTCTCATACGGATTACACCACGTGGATGGTATGGGGGGAGGTGGTAGGTAGTTATCAACACCAATCCTCCTCCATGGATCATCTGCTTCTTATCTCGATAATCCGTTCTTTTTAATAGTATCTCTGCGATCAGAGTTCTGCTTACTGCAGCTCAGCTAAGTGGCCACAAAGTTCTCAGTCGTTGTTGGTCTTTAAGGTCAAACGCCTACACCTTCAAACCTGTGAATTCTTTGGCGCCTCTCGTCGATTTCAGAATGAATGTTTTCAAAGAAGTAGCAAGCTTCTGTTTCAATTATTTCTCGTCTTCGGATGAAATAGATGGGATATAGTTCAATCTTTCCTGGCTACTGTGTTTCTGCTCCTGAACTAGTTTCGTATTAAGATTAATTGAAAACTCGATCCATTTTTGGTTAGTGAGATGGGCTTAGAATTATACGTGCCGTAATGTAAAGTGGTCGTTAAAATTGTTTGATCTAAATAAAAAATTTAAATGGTTAGAATTTTTTTTACAAACGTCTTTTCCAGTATGAAATGTAATTAAAATCGGATTATCCGTTCTCAAGTTAATTCGTGCATACGGTGGAAGATTATCACGCATTACGTCACAAAAGCCACGCATGGATTAACCGTACTTTAATACCGCGGTCGGAACACCAGGACAAGAAACGGGGACCGACGGACTTACCGGGGCTACCCGTGAGCTCGACTTACGATATTTCGTTCACAAAACATCTCACAATGCACAGACTCGATCTAGGCTACAGCCTGGTCGTAACCTCTGACTCTGTCTTTATTCGGGAAATTCTTACCTACTAATGCATATTTTTATTTTATTTATTTAGTGTTCTGTCTGACGACAGGTCCATATGAACAGGATCCTTCCATCCTTTTCTCGGACTGGGACCTGTTCATATACGTTCTTGGCAGATGATCCAGAAGTGGTTTGCCATTGCCTTCTTCTGTGTGTGAATGGAGTAATTGTTGGGATGCCACGGAGAAACCGGGGAAGCCCCCGGAGGAAAACTCCGTGATGCCTAGACCACGGCCTTGCCCAACACAAGTTATAAATTTGAGCACCACCGGGAATTGAACCCGGGACCCCAGGCTTACAAGGCTAGTGTTCTGACCGTTAGACCACCGTGGCGGTACTAATGCGTATATGACCATAAAAATTCCTCAGTCTACTACCGCAATGAATTTAAAACGCAATTTCCCAAATTTGTGCAAGAGAATTTATAGATGCGACTACCTATAGACTCTACCATCGCCTTCAGAAGATAGACTTCGTTACCGACATCTGTCGGTCAGAAAAATAACGACAGTTATTCTAGAAACGAAACGAAATTCACTCATGACCTTTGTGGTTGAAATAATGGTCACTGATGGTACACATAACCATTACAGGACAACCAAGTAAGATATTTCGCTTCGAATGGCAGGAGAAATATTTTCGGGGGATTAAATCAGACCACCCCGTTGGTTAGCCTCGCCGGTATGTCTGTATGTATGTTACCGGAAAACTATGAAATCCGGCAATGTATAGAATGCCTAAAGTCAGTAGGCATAGTATTAAATTCAGGAATTCTATGCCCAGGAATTTCATAAAATGCCTAGAACTTTTAGGAAATGTATGAAACTAATAGTTTATTTTATAATTTTCCTAGGTATTCTATATAATACCTAGGAATTTTATAAAATACCTCAGATACTTTAGGCAAAGCATATAACAAAGTAGTTTCTATAATACGATTTATATAGTCTTATTTTATATTTGATAAAACTTAATATAAACAATTTTTTTAATTATCAAAACTTTTGTTAAGTTAGATTAGTATATAAAACATTTTTTTTAAATTCTCAAAACTTTTGTTAGGTTAGGTTAGAATATAAAACAATTTTTTTAATTATCAAAACTTTTGTTAGGTTAGATTAGTATATAAAACATTTTTTTAAATTCTCAAAACTTTTGTTAGGTTAGGTTAGAATATAAAACAATTTTTTTAATTCTCAAAACTTTTGTTAGGTTAGGTTAGAATATAAAACAATTTTTTAATTTTCAAAACTTTTGTTAGGTTAGGTTAGTTAATAAAACAATTTTTTTAAATTCTTAAAACTTTTGTTAGGTTAGGTTAGAATATAAAACAATTTTTTTAATTCTCAAAACTTTTGTTAGGTTAGGTTAGAATATAAAACAATTTTTTTAAATTCTTAAAACTTTTGTTAGGTTAGGTTAGAATATAAAACAATATTTTTAATTTTCAAAACTTTTGTTAGGTTAGGTTAGAATATAAAACAATTTTTTTAAATTCTTAAAACTTTTGTTAGGTTAGGTTAGAATATAAAACAATTTTTTTAATTATCAAAACTTTTGTTAGGTTAGATTAGTATATAAAACAATTATTTTAAATTCTCAAAACTTTTGATAGGTTAGGTTAGAATATAAAACAATTTTTTTAATTATCAAAACTTTTGTTATATTCGGTTTTCGCGACTATCTCGCACAACCTCCATCTTGACAGCTTACCTAATCGACTTTGATTAATTTTAATTTACAACCAAACAGTATTAACATTACAATTTATTTCATACTTTTCCTACTGACTTTAGGCATTCTATACGTTGCCGGTAACATATACAAAAGGAAATACTTTTATCGAGCTGATTTGTTTAGAGTCTCTTAGTGGCTTTGTGGCTATGAGAGCGCCTAACAAAGTCACATGCGTTTGATCATTACGAAGGTAAGCGGCCCTTCGTTGCCCCGAATCAGCTGTTCACCGTTCCGTGCGTTGCTAGCAAAGTTGAACTAAGCGGTTCCATATTCAGAGACCTGTGAACATGGAGGGCACTGCGAGTGCAGATAACAAGTTGAAGCGCATAAGAGTGACGATGTCGCTTACTTTGCCTGGGTACAAAAGACTTTTTGTTCGTTTCGAACTTTGTTAATTTTTCATTTAATACGACGATGGTCGGTGTTGCAGTCTTCCTGTTCACTGAGCAGACCGGTGACTTCTTTACGATCAGGTAGGACGTGCCGTTACCGCGGAGGTCGTGGTTCGATCACAGGCTAATCCATTATGAGTATGTTTTGGTAAAAGACAGTTTTTCTCCTGTAGGATTTGAAATTTTATTGTCAGGGTTATTAAGTCGAGAAGAATGAGGTGGGCTGGGCATTTAGAGTGCATGGATGGGACAAGAGGTGTGCACCGGGTATTGGTTGGGAAGCCTGAGGGAAATAGACCGCTGGGGAGACCTAGACGTAGATGGGAGGATAATGTCAGGCGGGATCTATGGGAGATAGGAGTTGAAGGAGACTGGATTTTGTTGGCCCAGGACAGGGTCCGGTGGAGGGCTTTGGTTAATTCGGTGATGAACCTTCGAGTTCCGTAAGCCATCTGGTTGGTTGGGTCCACTATTTGGGAAGCCTGAGGGGAAGAGACCGCTGGAGAGACCTAGACGTAGATGGGAGGACAATCTCAGGCGGGATCTATGGGAGATAGGAGTTGAAGGAGACTGGATTTTGTTGGCCCAGGTCAGGGTCCGGTGGAGGGCTTTGGTTAGTTCGGTGATGAACTTTCGAGTTCGGTAAGCCATCTAATTAGTTAGTTAGGATTTGAAGTTTTCACGGCGGTGATTCCGAAGATGGCCATCTTCTGGGTTGTTACGCCGTGTAGTCTGGTAGAAGTTTAAAAACGTTTCAGAGGTCCTTGCTGTCTTCATCATCAGAGCGATCGCCCAGATGATGGACGCAGTAATCTAAAAAAAGCGATAGGGCAAGATTTCTTCCACACAAAATTTTGTCAATTGTTCGCTCGTATCATCATCTCATTCGACAATATCGGACGTAAGTAGTTGACGTAACGTTCGAAAATAAACCAGGAATAATCACAACACGTGTCGGGATGTGGGGGACATCCGACGTGCTTCATTTCATGAGGTATTATCGTCTTACATCATTATGGCGTCGTCATGGAGACAGACGCGTCGCGACGTGAGACAAGGGGTCATATTTGTCGTCCAGTAGGTCAGTGTTCGGGGTCATGACCAAAAATAGTAAAATAAAGAAGGAAGTTTTAAATCATTACACAGAAACTACAGTTTTCGGGGGCAAATCTGTGCGTTCGATATCCGTTAGAATCAAAACTCATGGGTATCAGAGGGTTTGGGAGGGTTAGGAGATAAGGAAACGGAAAGTGTCCGTACAATAAACATTATTTCCCATTGGAAATGCTTTGAAGCTCGCTGTCTCCGTTTATTTGTCAGCAGTGTTCTTGTATTCCAAATTATATGTGTTCCGACTTCATTCTACGCAAAGTTTGCTCGTGGCTACTCTAAGTAACATGAGATACTCGTAGAATCGCGGGATATTTACAAATAAAACAGAAGCAGTCGGATTAAAGTTGGATTAACAAAGACACGACGACGAATGGGGCGAGGATAAATCAGTCAGGAGATATACAGGGCTAGAGAGAGACGTTGTTTTGTTCAGTCTCTGTAGGATTCACGCCTTGAAATAGGTTATGACAGCTTCCTTTCTCTCTTGTCAAATTTCAGTAAACGCTGCCTAACTTTCACGGTAGAGTTAGTGTGGTTAATTGACATATTGCGATTATTCATAATTGAGTCGCCGAAGAGTAGAATAGAATTTGCAAAAACATTTTGAAATATCACGTACTTCTAAATATTCTACGCTAGGTTGTGCTGGTTTGTTTCCATATTCGAACTACGTATGTGCAGTGTCCATGTTGAAATTGTTAAAAAGAGGCTTGTAAACTGAGGAGATTATTAGTGTGGCAATGTTGAAGACTTGTGTAAGACTTGAGGTTCTCACAGCGATGAGTATGAAGATTTCTGTCTTCTGGGTTGTTGCGCTGTGTAGTCTGGTCGATGTTAACCAACGTTTCAGAGGTCATACTGCTTCCATCATCAGGGCGATGAGTATGAAGATATCTGTCTTCTGGGTTGTTGCGCTGTGTAGTCTGGTCGATGTTAACCAACGTTTCAGAGGTCATACTGCCTCCGTCATGAGGGCGATAAAGATAAAGACGTCGTGTATTTGAGAGTCAAGAAAATGTTTCTTAACCTCACACAACCCGCACTGAGTGTCAGGCGTCTTATTTTCCCTGAGACATTTTTGTTTCACAGTCCGACTCCAGATGTGATGTTACTGTTCGTCGTCTGATGCCTCTGTTGAGTTAGTATTCATTTAGGTGATCGAGGTAATTTGTAGGTAAGGTGAATGTGACTAGGTGATCTATTTTGCCCGACTGGTAGCCTATAGGAGACGTTCTTAACTTCAGGTCCGTTCTCTGAGCGGGTTGGTTTTGGTCCTAGTGCGATGTTAAGATAGTAATTACAGAATAAATATTATTGATGTGGCGTTGAGGGATAACTGCGGGTTTATGACGTGATTAATCGGAATTATATGGTGAGTTGTTTATTACCACTTGGAATTTTAGTAAATACTCTTGAAAATACATAGTTAATCTCTCTGAATTATTGTTAAATGCACTTGATACAGATAACTGATCAAATAATTACATTTCCATCGTGCGGAATAATTACCGTAGTAAACCGACTTCCGAGGTATCCAGTCGTATCAGAACCCTGATGATGGGGGACAGAGTTGGATACCGAAACGTCGGTTTACTACGGTAACCAGTTAACGCTGCTGATTGCCCGAGAAGATTTTATAGATTTACGTTATGTTGAAAACTATTTTTGTTTTGTAATTTTTTAAAAGTAATGCCCTATTTTATTTTCGTAGCAATTTAATAATACCATAAATTTAGTTATAAATTGAGTTGATATGTACCCTCGACGTTTTCATTGGTTTTCAGTCCTTCGGTCCCCTTTAGGTTGGATAATCGGGACTATACTATGATTGTAATTTGGATTTTGCTCTGCGTAAGATTAATCCTTCACCGCACCACGGAAAGAATTTGCCGGGTCCAAGATATACTGAGGCAATATATATTTATTTTCACAGTCTATACACAAACGTTGTAATTAAATGATGTTGTTAAAATTATATAATATTAAAACATTATGTAGTATAAAATATTATATTTTGGCGCTTTGATCGTAAATACGATTTTACATTATTTAGCGCTTTTTTATTTTTTTTATTTTATTAAATAAATAAATAGATAAATAATAAATAAAATAAATAAATAAATAAAATAAAATAAATAAAATAAATAAAAATAAATAAATAAATGATAAATAAAATAAATAAATAAATAAAATAAATAAATAAATAAAAATAAAATAAAATAAATAAATAAATGATAAATAAAATAAATAATAAAAAAGCGATAAATAATGTAAAATCGTATTTACGATAAAAAGCACGAAAATATAATATTTTATACTACATAATGTTTTAATATTATATAATTTTAACAACATCATTTAACTTCAACGTTTGTGTATAGATTGTGAAAATAAATATATATTTAATCAACACAAACATGACGCATTTAAGCTACAATACTGAGGCAGTTTACCTCTTTCTTAACCCTGCAGTTACTTGGCGAATAATTTCGGGTTTTATGTAAACCAAGGAAATTTGACCAACTGAGCGATTATCAGCTTTTTGAGAACGGACTCTGCTCCGTGGATTTACTTAATAGACGTATTTACAGTATTCTGATTGGTTGTCTTTGTATAATCTTCTCATAGCATAAATAACTAAATAGCTTCTTTGAATAATCTACAATTCGTTTAGTTCGCGCTGTATGAATGATGAACCGAGTTAACAAACTCCCGTTAGCGGCCTTACTGAACGAAGTTTACGTTCGACCGATCGCTGATTCTCATTAGTAACACTCCTTGTGACGTAATTGCAGCCTGTTCACGAAATTCAATACACTGCTATTGTTGGTTTATGAACTGGCACGCATATGTTGTTATTTCAAGATGTAAAAGATTCCAACCACGTTGACATGGCAACCACTGGCCTCTGTATCAATGGTATCACTTACCATTACTGCATTATGAAGGCGATGCTCTTACGTAGTTCGTAATGTAGCTCATAGAGAGCACTCGTGTACATGAAATACTCTGCTGTTAAATGGCGGTGATAGTAACGTAGGCTGGCTCACCATACAACATAACCTCAATGGCGAGCTAGTAGGATCTTCCAAAGTATTAAAATTACACAGCAAACAATACAAAATGGATTTCTGTAAATATTTATATTCGTTGCAAATGTTTATTTGCTTTGAGTCCTTTCATGTGCCATGGTTTGACGTATTCATATTACCAAAATGGCTGCTAACGTATATGTACACTCCAACCCAACTTTGGAATAATCTAAGGCGACCTTGTCTTGCTATATTTCTTGACTGTTCTTCATTTCAAATAAAACTTTCATTTTTTTTTATCAGAATATCTTTAATTAGAAGGGAAGTATCTTATTGTTACTTTGGTAGACATTTTAAATAAAGAGTTTATGTAAACTGTAACTATGAAAAGAATCAGTAACTTGTTTCGGGTCACGTAGTGTTATATCTCAAAAGCAAATCTGCTCCGTTAACAAAATCTTCTATAAGGGCGATCAATAAACTGCACACCGCGGGCTGTGTAACAGAATTACGTAGTACGTGTGAAAGGCGCAGTGCGTGTACTTCTGAGCATTTTATTTCAGTGTGAAGATGGCTCTGTGTTCTCGGTTGTTGCGTCTTGTAGGCTGGTAGAAAGCTGACGCCAACGACCCAGGTGAGAACCTGATATTTCAATGTAGATCGTGATCATCAGCCATCACTTATATTTAAGTTATATTATTCAATAAAAGCCACGGTGGTCTAGCGGTTAGAACGCTGGCCTTGTAATCCTGGGGTCTCGGGTTCGATTCCCGGCGGTGCCCGAATTTATAACTTGTGTTGGGCAAGGCCGTGGTCTAGGCAACACGGAGTTTTCCTCCGGGGGCTTCCCCGGTTTCTCCGTGGCATCCCAACAATTACTCCATTCACACACAGAAGAAGGCAATGGCAAACCACTTCTGGATCATCTGCCAAGAACGTATATGAACAGGTCCCAGTCCGAGAAAAGGATGGAAGGATCCTGTTCATATGGACCTGTCGTCAGACAGAACACTAAATAATAATAAGATGAGGTGGTCTAGCGGTTAGAACGCTGGCCTTGTAATCCTGGGGTCTCGGGTTCGATTCCCGGCGGTGCCCGAATTTATAACTTGTGTTGGGCAAGGCCGTGGTCTAGGCAACACGGAGTTTTCCTCCGGGGGCTTCCCCGGTTTCTCCGTGGCATCCCAACAATTACTCCATTCACACACAGAAGAAGGCAATGGCAAACCACTTCTGGATCATCTGCCAAGAACGTATATGGACAGGTCCCAGTCCGAGAAAAGGATGGAAGGATCCTGTTAGCGGTTATCCTTTGAAACTCGCTTTTTTATCGATCACTGCTTTGGCTGTTTTATTCCAGAGATGAATATGGCTTGTTATCATGGCGCTGTCCTAAGGATGAACGTATATTATCGTAGAAACTTGCTGTTTATTTTGTTCAGTTCAGGCTTGTACGCAATTAGTGACGCCGATAATCGATTATCGTTGTGTGTGAGGAGAGCGAGCTGTCTGAACGCATCAATTAAGATGGGAACAGCTGACTGTCGCGTTGCCTGGAGACGGATAAGTCAGGTGTGAACGCTCGATCGACGAACAAGAAGGCGGTGGGATGGAAAGATGATCAGTGACACAGAACTGCAGTTGTAAATTTGAAAGTGGCCGAGGTGACAAGGCCAGAGGGATGCGTACAGTGAGGACAAAGTTTGAGAGCAGTATTGAAGTTTGAGAACACGAAATAAATAAATAAATAAATAAAAATAACTCAACACCATTAGACACTGAGTGCTCGAGCGGGTTTTCTCCTGTAAAATGCTTCGTTTTCGATGCAGTGCTGTGGCCGCACGGCGGCTGGAGGTGGCAATACAAGAAGAATATCCCTACCTGTGCGCGCGCACGATCGGCGAAACAACGACCTTGGTGTAACTGAATAGGAGGAAAGGCAGCCAATGTGCAGTTCGGCCATATCGGAGTACAGTGAAGAGAAACTGTGGATAGAAGTTTGAGAAGCTCTAACTCGAGCCAAATTGACAAAAAAAAGAAGAATAAAGTATGTGAATAATTTCTTTGGATACATACGAAGGTCCTCATATAAATTATTAAATTGGGCTTTCAGAAATATTTCACTTACAAGTGGAAGGAAGCAAAATTTTATCTGTACGCTTTACCCTTTCTCTTAGCAACAAACCGCGCATGCGCTCTGTCCCTTATGCCAGCTCTTGTAACTCATTGTCCTCTGTTAGCCGTGGGAAATTTAGATGGGTGGAACAGTGGACTGTTTTCTGAGCAGTGTCTTGTGCACAGATAACTAACTACTTGGGAGGTTTTTTTTTTTAGACGTATTCTCGCAAGGCAACCAATACTACAACGTAGAAGACAGCGTTCAGAAACCAAGCCATTAAAAAAACACGCAACAGAATGACAAAGGCAGTCTCCTTCATGGCCCACAGGTATTCTCTGAAGTTTGAAGTAGGAGCTTTACAATCCCTGCTTTAATTATGTAATGAGACCGAGACAAAGCTCTCCTAAATACCCCTTGGCCTTTGGACATAACCCCCCTCGTTAATGCCATTATAACAAAGATCTTTGAAGGTGAATCATACAGCTTCGTATAAAGCACATCTTCAAAAATCTACATATCAGTCCGGCACAGTGATCAGAGAACTCTAAACCTTCTGTTATCAGAGAACTTTGCCTAGATTTTGGAACGACACAAAATGTTTAATGTAATAAGGGAAAGAAATTACTGAAGAACGAAGGGTAAACATAATAATTAAATACTTAAATAAATAAACGAATGAAATATTTGGTCCTGAGTATTTACCGCGTATATGGGGACGTGGAGGGCTTGCATTTAAATGGTTAACTTTACGTTCTGGTCACATAACCTTCTCGGTGTAGGCAGAATACGTAGGAATCGCGTTAAGCCTCTGACTTGGCTTGGAAACGACTAAACACGTTCTTGTCCTGTGGGTAGTTGAACTCCGGTCATCGAGTTTGTACTCTCACATTATTAACTGAACTATCTCAACTCGTGAAGCTGGTATGTGAATGGTTAGTTTTTTACAAGATGTTAGTTAAATTTCACACGAATTTTGCTTTAAAACTTGACTAGAAACAGAAATGTGTTCAATAAACATTAGGGAGGTTAATTCGTATGCATTTGCGGAGTGCCTGAGATGAACACACAAGATTGGAGAGGTGTACTCTTCAGAGTACACTGACTTCCAAAGGAGGACGTTGTTGCACTAATGTGACCCCGAGGGCATAGTTGCAACTTATGTCATCCTTGGTCTAACGCGATTGAGTCATGAGAATTATCTTTTCATTTCTGCAGAAATATTATGTTACAAGAATTAGAATCAATAATTCTCAATGTTGCATAAAGTGATCCCCGGTCATACAGGTTGCATACTCTGTAGGAAAACTGCGGAAGACGGGGCGAACATGGATGGGTCCGCGTGGTAGTGTTCTGCAGACTTTTTTACTCGCGGTACACCCTAATTTGTCAGAGACATGACGGCACACCACAAAATAATTTGCCTCACGGAAAGAGGATTCAAAAATTCACATGACCATAAATATATATTCTTATATAAATCGCTGGGTTATAAGATTTGACGCATATGAAAACAAAAATTTGACTAATACGTGTTGAACGTGCGAATAGACAAGTTCTTGTAAACATCTGCGGTACACCTCGAACATTGTGACGTCACACCTGCTGCTGAAAACTGTAATAAGGCGTTCTTCTCTGTGCTTCAGGGTAATTCTCCCCATCCGCTCGCATTTCTAATTTCAGACAGATACGTCAGGATTGTGTAACGAAAGCTTTCGAGTGAAATTTACTTTCATCCATATTAGAACCTTTATTTTGCATGGAACTCAAATAAAACTGAAAATAACTGAACTTCCTCAAAATTTAATCATCGTAGAATATACTGAATGAGCAGTCGCGGACAGCTGACAAGGGGTGGTCCTGCAGTTTGGTGACGGGTGTTGAAGGCGGGAGGCTAACACCTTAAAAGAACAGCGTGTTAGGAAGTGTTCCACAGGGTCTCTGAGAACACGGTAATGGAACCTTGGGTTTTCTTACCAGTAAGTGCGCTGTCAGCTCCTCAAGGAGGTTAATTTACTTGATTTTAAATCCGGGGATTGCTTGCTACCATGCAGTTCAGGATATTCTGTCTTCTCGTTAGCTATACGAGGTGCGATCGGAAAGTTTCAAGAATGCGCCTATAAAAACCCGTACACTTATCTCAGGTATTAAATTCATCCATCACCCTCGAAGTAGTTCCCCTGGGAGTGAAAACAACGATCCCAGCGCCGCTGCCAAGCCTGGAAGCATCCCTGAAAATCTTTCTTTGTCAGCCTGTCAAGCACCATCTGCGATTCTGCCTGAATCTCTTCTATCGTCTCAAATCTCCTTCCCTTTAGCTGAATTTTCATCTTTGGGAAGAGGAAGAAGTCACACGGAGCTTAGAAAGGAAGTTGGGGTCGGTTCTTGCAAGATCTTTGGGCTCCTGACAAACGAGAAGTCGATTCTGCTTCTGGTCCTCAGACAGGATGCGTCGCATGTGGAGTTCTTCCTTTAGAATCAGCTGACAGGTCCCATAGCCTATCCCAACAATGTCGCACAAGTCGTTGATGGTACGACGTCGATCTTCGTGAATGGCCTGCCGAATCTTCGTAACATTTTCGGGCGTTGTGCTCGAAGATGGTCGTCCAGAACGCTCGTCATCATCGACAGAGGTTCGGCCATTTTTAAAACGTGAATGCCACACAAAAGTTTGCGGACTCCCCAAATGCTTGCTTTAGCATTTCATAGGTTTCCGTAGCCGTTTTGGCGAGTCTTTGGCAAGAGATTCAGGCAGAATCGCAGATGGTGCTTGACAGGCTGACAAAGAAAGATTTCCAGGGATGCTTCCAGGCTTGGCAGCGGCGCTGGGATCGTTGTGTTCACTCCCAGGGGAACAACTTCGAGGGTGATGGATGAATTTAATACCTGAGATAAGTGTACGGGTTTTTATAGGCGCAGTCTTGAAACTTTCCGATCGCACCTCGTAAATGCATGCAAACAAATTAGTGAAAATATCAGAAAACTTTCCATGAATAATTAATCGAGATGCAAGTAAAATTGATTTTTATGCAGTGTTTGTGCATTCCTAGTGACAGCATCACCTGGCTCAGACCGGAGGGAGAAGTAATTAAATTAGTGCGGCAGCGATTTCGGAAATTGAATTCTGCTCAGGTGCCTGCAGGTTTTAGAAAGAAGCGAATCGCTGAAGCAGTAAGGCCCACTTTCCTGTCTGCTAACACGGCTTCATGAACCGTATATCTCGTCGGTCCATTTACCAAGCTGTCTCTTTGGACGAACCTCCCTCGCTCACGGGTACAGAGTTCTTGGCAACTGACAGACGTAGATCAGTCACACAGGCAATCGAGCCGGGCTTTTTCTGTAGATTGATTGATTGATTGATTGACTTGAGTTGTTTGTTTGATGACATCGGATGCTGTGGTTATTATGAATCGGGCTTTAGAGGATTACGAAGGAAAAGTCCGTGGGCGATTTTAAAGAAGGCCTACTATCTCAGCTCATGTCATTAAAGTGGCTGACTACGGGATCGTAATTCAATTCTCAGCAGAGGCAGAAGATTTCTATCTTAACCTCCGCGTCTGGGATCTATCCAGTCTCTTGGCCAACGAGAACGGGTGGTAAAGTTACCGAAACATGAAGCTAAACATTAATATCCTTCTAGTTCTGAGGTTAAGACAGAGTGGAACTGTACCTCCACTACTCCATACGTCTTCATGACAAGTACGAAGAACAATAGTACTTTTACATTAGTAAGATTCACACACAGAAGAGGGCAATGGCAAACCACTTCTGGATCATCTGCCAAGAACGTATATGAACAGGTCCCAGTTCGAGAAAAGGATGGAAGGATCCTGTTCATATGGACCTGTCGTCAGGCAGAACACTAAATAATAATAAGATGAGGTGGTCTAGCGGTTAGAACGCTGGCCTTGTAATCCTGGGGTCTCGGGTTCGATTCCCGGCTGTGCCCGAATTTATAACTTGTGTTGGACAAGGCCGTGGTCTAGGCAACACGGAGTTTTCCTCCGTGGCATCCCAACAATTACTCCATTCACACACAGAAGAAGGCAATGGCAAACCACTTCTGGATCATCTGCCAAGAACGTATATGAACAGGTCCCAGTCCGAGAAAAGGATGGAAGGATCCTGTTCATATGGACCTTTCGTCAGACAGAACACTAAATAAAATAAAATAATAATAAGATTGTCAATAAATCCATGGATAGACTGAGGAAAATCACAAGAATCCGTGAATATTCTCTCTCCGGGCCGGAATTCCAAACCGGAAGCCTGCGTTAGGTGACAGATTTTAGGTTAGCATCATTGAGCTGTCGTCAACTTGTTATGTGCCTGTGTAGTTTCCATGTCACAATGCTCTGACAGTGTTTCGCCGTCTTGTTCATTTGACTGTAGCTCTAACATCATGTCGTGAAAACTGTCATGACATGATGATCCGCTTCTAGTTGCCAGGTAACGGGAGACGAGTTTCCTTTAATTCGTTCCTAAGCTCCTCACTTGCCGACAAATGGCTTAGAATTGCTCTCTAAGGAGCGGCTTTTCTCGGAGACGAACTAGATTAATAATGCCGCTCTGTATTGAAACTGAACGCGCCAGATTCTAGATGGAGATGGTATGAAGATATTAAAATGTGTGTTTATTTACTAAGTTTGAAGAGGTAAACTATATTTATCTCGAGAACCGGATGTATGGTGGTATTTTATGGCATATATGATGGTTTTAAATTCCTATCATCACACGTCTAATTGCTCAAATTGGAGATTTATCTTTCGTCGGTGCCCTACGCTTTCCTTACTTCACCTTCCTTTCCACGCTCAATGTTTCTACTGGCTTCAAAATTATCTTTCTAACGTTGTCTTCATCTTCCTCTGTCTACAATTTTTATTTTGTACGATTTGAGTTTTTCACAGGGTGAGTATGAAGATTTCCGTCTTCTGGGTTGTTGCGCTGTGTAGTCTGGTCGATGTTTACCGACGTTTCAGAGGTCATACTGCCTCCGTCATCAGAGTATGAAGATTCCTGTCTTCTGGGTTGTTGCGCTGTGTAGTCTGGTCGATATTTCCCGACGTTTCTGAGGTCATACTGCCTCCGTCATCAGGGCGATGAGTATGAAGATTTCCGTGTTCTGGGTTGTTGCGCTGTGTAGTCTGGCCGATGTTTACCGACGTTTCTGAGGTCATACTGCCTCCGTCATCAGGGCGATGAGTATGAAGATTTCTGTCTTCTGGGTTGTTGCGCTGTGTAGTCTGGTCGATGTTTACCGACGTTTCAGAGGTCATACTGCCTCCGTCATCAGAGTATGAAGATTTCTGTCTTCTGGGTTGTTGCGCTGTGTAGTCTAGTAGATGTTAACCAACGTTTCAGAGGTCATACTGCCTCCGTCATCAGAGTATGAAGATTCCTGTCTTCTGGGTTGTTGCGCTGTGTAGTCTGGTCGATGTTTACCGACGTTTCTGAGGTCATACTGCCTCCGTCATCAGGGCGATGAGTATGAAGATTTCTGTCTTCTGGGTTGTTGCGCTGTGTAGTCTGGTCGATGTTTACCGACGTTTCAGAGGTCATACTGCCTCCGTCATCAGAGTATGAAGATTTCTGTCTTCTGGGTTGTTGCGCTGTGTAGTCTAGTAGATGTTAACCAACGTTTCAGAGGTCATACTGCCTCCGTCATCAGAGTATGAAGATTCCTGTCTTCTGGGTTGTTGCGCTGTGTAGTCTGGTCGATGTTTACCGACGTTTCTGAGGTCATACTGCCTCCGTCATCAGGGCGATGAGTATGAAGATTTCTGTCTTCTGGGTTGTTGCGCTGTGTAGTCTGGTCGATGTTTACCGACGTTTCAGAGGTCATACTGCCTCCGTCATCAGAGTATGAAGATTTCTGTCTTCTGGGTTGTTGCGCTGTGTAGTCTAGTAGATGTTAACCAACGTTTCAGAGGTCATACTGCCTCCGTCATCAGAGTATGAAGATTTCTGTCTTCTGGGTTGTTGCGCTGTGTAGTCTAGTAGATGTTAACCAACGTTTCAGAGGTCATACTGCCTCCGTCATCAGAGTATGAAGATTTCTGTCTTCTGGGTTGTTGCGCTGTGTAGTCTGGTCGATGTTTACCGACGTTTCAGAGGTCATACTGCCTCCGTCATCAGAGTATGAAGATTTCTGTCTTCTGGGTTGTTGCGCTGTGTAGTCTAGTAGATGTTAACCAACGTTTCAGAGGTCATACTGCCTCCGTCATCAGAGTATGAAGATTCCTGTCTTCTGGGTTGTTGCGCTGTGTAGTCTGGTCGATGTTTACCGACGTTTCTGAGGTCATACTGCCTCCGTCATCAGGGCGATGAGTATGAAGATTTCTGTCTTCTGGGTTGTTGCGCTGTGTAGTCTGGTCGATGTTTACCGACGTTTCAGAGGTCATACTGCCTCCGTCATCAGAGTATGAAGATTTCTGTCTTCTGGGTTGTTGCGCTGTGTAGTCTGGTCGATGTTTACCGACGTTTCAGAGGTCATACTGCCTCCGTCATCAGAGTATGAAGATTTCTGTCTTCTGGGTTGTTGCGCTGTGTAGTCTAGTAGATGTTAACCAACGTTTCAGAGGTCATACTGCCTCCGTCATCAGAGTATGAAGATTCCTGTCTTCTGGGTTGTTGCGCTGTGTAGTCTGGTCGATGTTTACCGACGTTTCTGAGGTCATACTGCCTCCGTCATCAGGGCGATGAGTATGAAGATTTCTGTCTTCTGGGTTGTTGCGCTGTGTAGTCTGGTCGATGTTTACCGACGTTTCAGAGGTCATACTGCCTCCGTCATCAGAGTATGAAGATTTCTGTCTTCTGGGTTGTTGCGCTGTGTAGTCTAGTAGATGTTAACCAACGTTTCAGAGGTCATACTGCCTCCGTCATCAGGGCGATGAGTATGAAGATTCCTGTCTTCTGGGTTGTTGTACTGTGTAGTCTGGTCGATGTTAACCAACGTTTCAGAGGTCATACTGCCTCCGTTATCAGAGTATGAAGATTCCTGTCTTCTGGGTTGTTGCGCTGTGTAGTCTGGTCGATGTTAACCAACGTTTCGGAGTTCATACTGCCTCCGTCATCAGGACGATTCATTTTTTTTCTTTCTAATACGTAGTTAGCGCGTGAAATTCGATGGTCTAGCTTTAAATGTTTAGTGTCCCTTCCACTTCCAAAGGTACATGTCACTGCCATATTATTAATTTTAGGGTAAATAAGTCAGTGGCATGATGCTATGCCACGTTTTATGAAAACACGTTGTTAGTCTCAGATTTTACCGTTGTTAAACTGAATCTACGCGATGCCTGGTTTTGACGCCGAGAGGACCGCGAATTTTTCATGTGGAGGAGCCTTGTGATTCACTAAAGTATTGAAACGAGGGTCTTCGCTCCTCCCCTCCCCTGCTTTTCTCTTTGTTTCCTCTTACCTCCCTGCATTCCATTATTTTTATCGATATTTACCTCTGTTCCGTCTTCGCTGTTTCTCGAGCTGAAGTGCATCGGTGGTCTACTTCTTCGGAGTGGACACCGGGGTAAACGTTTTACGTTTCGTGGCCCCCCGAGATCGCCGAACCTCCGCCTCGTGCCGTGAGTTTAGACTGATTGGGGAACTGTTATCTGGAACATGCTGTGTCTGATTGGTTGTTGCGGTTTCTAATTTCCCACGGGACGAGACTTGTCTTGGAGCGACCCGCTCTACTGTTACGTTGTCATGACAACCATTGTTACATCACGTCAAATCGACCGGCCCGTCTACCAACTATAAGCAGCCTTACTTACCTACTTATTGACTTTTTGAGTTGTTAACGACGTATTTTTAACCGTGAAGGCTGTGAATGTACCGAATGGGGTATGAGAGGAAGTGATCGTGGATTATTTTTAAGGTACGAGGTGCGATCGGAAAGTTTCAAGACTGCGCCTATAAAAACCCGTACTCTTATCTCAGGTATTAAATTCATCCATCACCCTCAAAGTAGTTTCCCTGGGAGTGAACACAACGATCCCAGCGCCGCTGCCAAGCCTGGAAGCATCCCTGGAAATCTTTCTTTGTCAGCCTGTCAAGCACCATCTGCGATTCTGCCTGAATCTCCTCTATCGTCTCAAATCTCCTTCCCTTTAGCTGAATTTTCATCTTTGGGAAGAGGAAGAAGTCACACGGAGCTTAGAAAGGAAGTTGGGGTCGGTTCTTGCAAGATCTTTGAGCTCCTGACAAACGAGAAGTCGATTCTGCTTCTGGTCCTCAGACAGGATGCGTCGCATGTGGAGTTCTTCCTTTAGAATCAGCTGACAGGTCCCATAGCCTATCCCAACAATGTCGCACAAGTCGTTGATGGTACGACGTCGATCTTCGTGAATGGCCTGCCGAATCTTCGTAACATTTTCGGGCGTTGTGCCCGAAGATGGTCGTCCAGAACGCTCGTCATCATCGACAGAGGTTCGGCCATTTTTAAAACGTGAATGCCACACAAAAGTTTGTGCACGACCCATTGCGGACTCCCCAAATGCTTGCTTTAGCATTTCATAGGTTTCCGTAGCCGTTTTGGCGAGTCTTTGGCAAAATTTGATGCACACGCCATTCCGAAATCGCAGGAGGGTCGGTGTAATGCACTACCAAAACGCCCGTAACTAAGAAACAAATGCTAATTCGATGATGCCGGCTGGCACACTGATTCACTATGAATGTAGGCCGCACCCCCTAGCGGCAGAAGCTCGTACTACATCCGGTTCGCCCGCTATTGACACAGTCTAGAAACTTTCCGATCGCACCTCGTAATTACGAACATTTGCTTCCGGGGATCGTCAGTTCCTGAGCCAAGACTTTAACAGTGTACATTCCAAAGCAGGGATGCCAACCTTTGTCGTAGCGTTCGGTAGGTTGGTATGTACATGTGAATGTTGGCTTCGTAATGAAATGCAATGTCATGTCATGTAATGTATGTGAGTAATGTATGTATGCATGTACATACAAATTTGTATACGCATGTATATGCATGCATTATGTATGTATATTTGCTGCTGTCTTGCTTTACGTTAACGCCGACAGGGTGATGGAGCGGCCTCCTACATTCAGCAAACACCGGGGCTCAGTTAAAGTGAGCGCGTACTGTGTTTGTACAGTGGTTGGCGTAGTGTTGTAATTACTTTTTGAACTCGCCCTTCGGGGTCCGTGCAGGAATCATATAACTACTCGAAAAACATAAACGTAACGGAATATTTATCATACGGATATATGAGTTGTGTAAACAAGCTGACTAATTAATTAGCTACTCAGCTGTCTTACTGCACAGAATTAAGCAACCAGCCAAAGCTTCAGCTTACATTGGTTAAGCACATCAGACTTGTTATGATATAGATTTACTTTCGAAACTGAATTCTTTAGTTTATAAATTCGGTATGACTTCTTGGATGTGCAGATTGGTCCATCACAACGCCTGAGAAACTACCAGTATCGTATAACAGAACGCCTATTGTCCGTCTCTATCAGCACAAACGTTTCACCATTGAGCTAGATGCTTCCTAATATAAATTTTTTCTCGAATTTTCCTGGTATTTCCGTTTGTAGGATTTGAATTCCTTACGAATATGAAGATGGCTGTCTTCTGGGCTGTAGCGCCGGTAGAAGCTTACCTACGTTTCAGATGTCCTTCTCGCCTCCATCATCAAGGAGTTTACCGTGAAACACTACACGATGATACAACCCGGAAGACAGCCTATGTCTGTTTTCATTTTCCCCTCCTTAAGACAGTAATTTAAGATACCGAATTATGAATTTCTGTTTCTGTAATATTGTCTTATTATATCCTCTATCAAAGCAGAATAAATTCTTGTGATGTTAAATGTCCGACACGGCGTTCTGAACACCAACAACTTATCTTGCCTGAGTGGTGAACTTACGCCACTCTTCAGCTCACGCCGATGCGGAAACAGGTTTCATTATGACCCGTAGTGGCGCTGCCTTCACTCCACAACAAACGACTAATTATTCTACAATTGTTGCTTCTGAAGCTGAACGTTATTAGGATCACATCTGGGTAGGTGAAAGAGTTGTGGTAGTGTCCCCGCTTAGAGAATGTTGCTCCCTTGTGAACTACAGGTGTACTGATCCGGGTGAGAGGGGTTATCATTATGCAGAGTGAATCAGCCCCCTGAAATCTTGAGGTACAATTTGGCTGCACGCGACATAGACAAGCGATCGAGGCAGGCGACAGAGACGGGAGACGGACACATCGCAGCTTGTCGCCACACACTTTTGAGGTGACGACCGAGACATGCGGCGAAGTGTTTGTTTTCTTTGTTTTGTTGAGAAATACGTACACATTTTCTGTTAGAAATTAGTACAAAAATGCTTCTAAAAAGGTTACTCAAAGAAGATGATGTGTTGCTGTGTTATTTGTTGCGAAAGAAACAAAGAAAACCTATGAGTTCAATATTCAAAACCAGACGTGAAGAAGGTTCTTTCTGTCTCTTAATAAAGAATTATTTATCATTAGAAGAAGATAATTTCAGGAGTTATTTCAGATTGAATCATAAACAGTTTGGTTACGTACTGACGTGCTGCCTGAGCCCGTCGCGAGACACTACTGGTCCGAGAGCGGTCTCCTGTGCTTTGTCTCGCGCTCGTAATTGTACTTCATACGATTGTACAGAGAGCAGACAGGAAGCGACTAGTCTCGGTCTCGTAACTCTGTCGCTCTGTCTCGGTCGCTTGTCTCTGTCGCGTGCAGCCAAATTGTACCTTTACTGGGAAAGAATCTGTGAAGTACCCGAGTCTACGTTCTCGCAATGTAGGAATTCAACTGAGTAGTCGTGGAACAGGTTTTCGGTTTGCTAACTTCTTTGTGAGGTTTTGTGACCAATAAAATGTCACGTCTGACCTCATTCACTGTGCAAATTTCAACGGTTACTAACAAGAAGATAGAAATGAATGGTCAGAGTAACAAAGAATTAGTAATTGGAGGTTTGTGTTCACAAGAGAGGAGTGTTATATTCTCTGAATAAATTTTATGTCAGAGATGATTGTATTTCCTCTTGCGAAAGACGTCCCACCACCAGGTACCAAGACGGAGTGTCGTCCGAACGATTAGTTCAAAAAGAAACATTTTTTTTAGATGGTTTTACGCATTGAATTGAAAATTTCCACAGCCAACAGAACATAATCCTGTTTACTTTTTGCTTTGAGGTCGAAATGGAAGCCATATAAAAGCTTTTGATAACTAAACTCGGGCGTAGAAGTCACACTGTCGTTTTGTGATTTCCACCACACACCACCCCTTAAGCTGTAGTTTGTTGACATTAACACTGTTGTTGCTTTGAACAAATATTACTCAGGTGACACTCGAAAATTATTTCTGATGCGTGTAGGATGCGATGTGACGATCTGCTTCGGATAAATGGCGGTGGTTTGTGGCTTCCAAATCTATCGGATGTCCCGCTAGATCCAAGAGTGTTTTCAGGTTGGTTTTTTCAATAAGTCGGAGCTACTGAAACTCACTTCCCATGTCCAACACCCGTTGAACCCGGGATTGGCTGTCGTGATCCTGATTTCCCACACGCCACTGCATTGGTGTTCCGATATTCTGTTTGCGTAATCGTGGAAAATTCTGGAAATGTAACATCGAAATACCGACACAAGCAGGATAGAGCAGGGTGTCAAACCAAAGACGAATAAAGCTGAAATTCTCGCATGTTTATTTATCCTACCAAAATAAATTACCGGACACTGTATTCCAAAGCACGTGGTGAGTGATGGTCTTCGTTCGTGGAAGTTTTAGGTCTATGAGACTGTTCCAAGGTTGTACAATCTTTACGCCATCTCATTTGTGGTCTTCCTAAATTTTTCTTTTTCTCGAGGTCTGTAGTTGAAACATTTTCTTAGTATTTCTAATCCACTTCTCCAGTTTCTTGATGCCATCGGACGTTTTGTTAAACTCAGATTAATGTTATCCTCTCTTCGCTGTCTGTCTTTCAAAGTTACTTTCTTTAATGTGTGTATAAATATATTTTATACTCATTAAATTATCTGCTTTTACCTGGATCTGAGTGTCCACATTCGCTTATACTAAGCTTGTTTTTGAAACATGAACTCTCAACTGGACTGCGTTGTACATTTTTTTTTTTGTAATATATTTTCAATGCCCAGTTCATTTTGTAATAAAAATAGAGAATCATCGGAGGAAAACTGTATTTATTGGCAGGGTACTCTTTACATCTCCACTACTGCAGGAGACACACGTAAAGACTCCCAGTTTACCCTACCTGAGCGGTGAAAAAAGGGAGCTTGATCGATTTTACGAGATTTAAACTTATAACTCAAACAATTCCGTGCAAAAGCAAACAAACATCACTGATTGAAGTACAATAGATAAGAATGTTGTTGTCACGTGTTGTTAGGGCAGGAATTTATATAGGCAGGGGAAATTAAAAGCTCTGCTGTGTATTCAAAGTTACTGAGTAATTTATCCCGTGTCTTAAGTTTCACCCCTTCGGTTCAGAAATTGCGCGTTTTGTTATATTTACATTTTTATATTTTCTTATCATAGCTTTCTTACATAAAACAGTATTTACTTCATATTTTTATGATTTTTTTTATTTTAAGACCGAAATATTGACATATAAGGAAATATAATATCGTGTACTATATATTTTTATTATTATTATTAGTGTTCTGTGTGACGACAGGTCCATATGAACATGATCCTTCCATCCTTTTCTCGGACTGGGACCTGTTCATATACGTTCTTGGCAGATGATCCAGAAGTGGTTTGCCATTGCCTTTTTCTGTGTGTGAATGGAGTAATTGTTGGGATGCCACGGAGGAAAACTCCGTGTTGCCTAGACCACGGCCTTGCCCAACACAAGTTATAAATTCTGGCACCGCCGGGAATCGAACCCGAGACCCCAGGATTACAAGGCCAGCGTTCTAACCGCTAGACCACCTCATCTTATTATTATTTAGTGTTCTGTGTGACGACAGGTCCATATGAACAGGATCCTTCCATCCTTTTCTCGGACTGGGACCTGTTCATATACGTTCTTGGCAGATGATCCAGAAGTGGTTTGCCATTGCCTTCTTCTGTGTGTGAATGGAGTAATTGTTGGGATGCCACGGAGGAAAACTCCGTGTTGCCTAGACCACGGCCTTGCCCAACATAAGTTATAAATTCGGGGCACCGCCGGGAATCGAACCCGAGACCCCAGGATTACAAGGCCAGCGTTCTAACCGCTAGAGCACCGTGGCGGTGTACTATATATTACAGGGAAATTAATTGGATGTGTCTTCCTTATTTGTGGTACGAATTATGTACTGCTGACACTAATTAATACAACTTGTCCTGATACGTAGCCGCTCTAACTAATCTCGAGACAAATGTCCGTTGCTAGACAACGTTCAATGCATGAGTTGACTTTCTCACCGCACCAATAGCGAGGAATAATTAGCGTCCGCTGCGGAAAATTTCGACCAGGACAAATATTTGTTGTGCAGCGAGGCCCTCGTCACATCGCAGCGCCGTTCGGTTTCTGATAGATCAGCTTTAGTATCAGGCAGATTTACCTATGAATCGATGCGGCGCTTGTCTGTAGAATGTCGCAGAGATCGCATCGTTTTGATTCCCTTCAGACATTGTTTAGCAGAACTTATGATGCAGGAACCTCCTGGTATCTGGGAGCGAGTTTTATCCCATACGTCAGTTTCCTGACTGTCACGCTTGATAGCGCTGCTGTTCCAATTTCCTCAGCCGATACGATGTTGAAACCGGCGTCTTGATTTCAAACAGACGTACGTACTATCGACATTGCATTCCTAAAGATTATTGTTTATCTATGTTCAGTATAATACTGAATGGTAAAAGTATTCGTAGTATAATATATTAATTATAATTACGATGAAATTCTCTTTTGAAGCTTTTGAGTAGATTTTGTTTTATATGGTAGGGTTACCAACCTTATGCAAAATCCCCAACCTGGAGGACCAGGGTATCAGGAGATGTTTAAAACACTCACACTTGAAGACTTCCAGGGACGCATGGAATCATGGAAAAAAACGCTGAGATCGCTGTATCCATGACCAAGGGGACTACTTCGAATGAGACGGTGGAAACTAGGAGTTATGATAAGCAATTATTTTTTATGGGCAAACTCCCTGAACTTTTGGGTAGCACCTCGTACTAGATTAGACAGAATAATAAATGAAGACATTAGGAAATAACTTAATATTTTCAATTTAATCGACAGTTCAGTTAAAAACCTAGCGGAAAAAGGGATGGAGACTGACTATGAAGAAGTTGGAAAGTTGAATTTGAAGCCGGAACAGGCATTAGTGCCTAATCCTTGACGATGATGATGATGAATTATAATTACTATAATAATAACGAAAACATTTGTAAATGAAGGTTTGATCATTTAGCCAAAGCACAGATGCAAAGACAATAAATACAAGTTTTTTTTTGAACTGACAGAAACCTGTGATATTTTAAGGAAATAATTGCTTATAATATACAGACTTGCCCACTCACACATTGATATATACGCGTTTTATATTTATGACATTTCTGTATTGTCATTTGCGTTGAAAAAATGTGATATTGGATGTAGTCGTCTGTGTTTTGAAGTTGTGTGGCCTTATTATAGGAGGTTACCATCATTTTAAAATTACGTATCGCCTCCGTCTTGAAGGTGATTTGACGTAGGAATCACCTACAAGACCGTAAGGGGTCTCGGGTTCGATTCCCGGCGGTGCCCGAATTTATAACTTGTGTTGGGCAAGGCCGTGGTCTAGGCAACACGGAGTTTTCCTCCGTGGCATCCCAACAATTACTCCATTCACACACAGAAGAAGGCAATGGCAAACCACTTCTGGATCATCTGCCAAGAACGTATATGAACAGGTCCCAGTCCGAGAAAAGGATGGAAGGATCCTGTTCATATGGACCTGTCGTCAGACAGAACACTAAATAAATAATAAGATTAGGTGGTCTAGCGGTTAGAACGCTGGCCTTGTAATCCTGGGGTCTCGGGTTCGATTCCCGGCGGTGCCCGAATTTATAACTTGTGTTGGGCAAGGCCGTGGTCTAGGCAACACGGAGTTTTCCTCCGTGGCATCCCAACAATTACTCCATTCACACACAGAAGAAGGCAATGGCAAACCACTTCTGGATCATCTGCCAAGAACGTATATGAACAGGTCCCAGTCCGAGAAAAGGATGGAAGGATCCTGTCCATATGGACCTGTCGTCAGACAGAACACTAAATAATAATAAATAATAAGGCAAAGACCACCGTCATACTCGTGTTCACTGCCACGATATGAACGCGTTAGTTTGTTTTCGAATAAGGTGTCAGCATGAACATTTTGCCGCTGTAAAGATCCCGTTTTTATTGCCTTTCATCTGATTATCTTAATAAAATTTGACGAAGAGTAAAATCTCATTATGCAGTTTTCTCAAGCCTCCTGTCACTTTGCCTCTCTTAGGTCCAAATATTATTCTTAGACGTCCTCAATCTGCGTGAATCCCTTAAAATTGACTGATACATTTCCGATTAAGAATGGGAATTGAACAACATGTTGGCCACATTGGACCGAAATATATTTTTGTTCTAGCTAATGGACGGTGAACTGAGTGTGTAAAAGATGACGAGCTAGAATAAATCACGTAATAAGGCTCCCATGCTCAAAAAATGTTTTTGAAAAAGGTTTTTTCATACTTCCACCGACAGGAAAAGAACTGTAATTTAAAAAGTTCTTTTTTTTTATTTTTATCACAAAAACGTAGAAAATAAAAATAATTAATTTTAATGCGACGTATGTTAAGAGTCAGCCTTAAAATACACAAAAGACTTTAAAGAACGCAAATGCAAATTCCCATTCTTATAAATTAAACAACCTAGTAAATATTTAATTACCTTTCTCAGGTTTCTGCTGTACAACGCATCTCAGAATTCAACAAATTTAGAGTGCGTATAATCTGAGTATTCGCACGGAAGTAACGCGTAAAATCAAGACGAATGTCGTGGGTTTTATAATTTTTCCTGCGATATCCAGCAATACGTATCTAATGATCAAGTCTGTGATAACCTTTCGTGGAAAAATGGTGAAGAAATGAAAAAAAAATCTCTCGTATTTCCCTGATTCGCACTTGGAGTCCTCAGCTAGTAAATTTAATAAGAAAAATAAAATGACGCTCTGTTACTTGTTAGTGAGGAAGTTGATGTAGAATTAAACGAGGAGGAATGTCATTAATTTTGTCTCACCACCAGACTACAGGACAAAATCTTTACATAAAGGTTCCTTTGAAAAAATGTAATATTAGAATGTCTGGTAATCTTAACAAATAAGATTTTAATTGAATAAAAATTTACTTGAATATTATCCATCGTCTCAGTAAATATAAAACGTAAAAACGTAAAACGACGTTTCGGAGATGGGACTCTATCTCCGTCTTCAGGTTCCTACACAATTGGGCCCACTAGATAGAGCTAGTCCCTATCTCCGGACCTAGTAAATATAAAACGTAAAACGACGTTTCGGAGATAGGGATTAGCTCTATCTAGTGGGCCCAACTGTGTAGGAACCTGAAGACGGAGATAGAGCCCCATCTCCGAAACGTCGTTTTACGTTTTTACGTTTTATATTTACTGAGACGATGGATAATATCCAAGTAAATTTTTATTCAATTGACAGTCCGGAGATAGGGATTAGCTCTATCTAGTGGGCCCAACTGTGTAGGAACCTGAAGACGGAGATAGAGTCCCATCTCCGAAACGTCGTTTTACGTTTTTACGTTTTATATTTACTGAGACGATGGATAATATTCAAGTAAATTTTTATTCAATTGACTCTTCACCATCGTCAAGAAGTTTTAGATTAAATAAGATTTTATTCGCGAAGGTTTTAAGAACAGATAAATTCAGGGAATGTTTGCTAACATGCAGTTCGGTATCTTTTATTCTCTCCTTTGCTGTCTAAAAAGCTTAAAAGTCACACTTTACACATCTATAATTTTGCCTGTTTTTTTTGTGTGGTTGCGATACGTGGTCTTTCACGTTATAGATATCGAGGTTAGGTTAGGATAATCTGCGCGCAAGAGAGTTTAAGTAACTGGACGCTGGGGGAAATTCCATAATGAGGTGCGTAATTTATATTTGTCATTAAATATTAGGAAAATCAGTCCAAAATAAAGGATAACTTGTAAGACGTATGGGCAGATGGAAACATAATATCAAAACATATATTAATTAAATAGGGTTTCTCGGCATGGATGTGATTAATTTGGATCAGGGGAGCTCTTATCGACATGAAATTATTGGTTTCGTAAAAGTTAGGAAATTTCTTGACTAGCTGAGTATATTGTTTGGTTTTCAAGGCGGAGTCTGCTTCATAGAATTAGTTAAGATGCAGTGGTATAGTAAAACGGAATTTATTTGCATTTGTAAGATGAAGGTCGTGAAAATTTTATTCAGTCAGCGTCGAGCCGTCTCAGCTGCGACACGACCAGATTTTTCTGATATTGAAATGATGCATAAACTAGCAGTATAATACTGAAATTTATTTGCCTGAAACGATTAATCACTTTTAATGATACATAATCACGCACCGCTTAATACAGATGTTTTTCGTAACGGTGACAACATTCGAATTTCGGATAGCTGTCCGAGTCCGAAGATGGCTACCTTCTGGGACGTAGCCCCGTGTAGTCTGGTAGATGTTGACTGACATCGTGTTACACTGATGATTGAGACAGAAAATTCCTCTTAAACGTTTGTTAATATATAATTGTTTTCAATTTTATCAGTCAAATCACAATAAAATATTATTATTAAATGTTAAAATATTACAATTAACATTTAAAATATATTAAAATGATGCTCTCTATCGAATATTTCGATTTACATTAGAGCATCATCTTTTACACTACATGTTTCGGTTCTAAATGAACCATCTTCAGGTGTATGATCCATATAAACTCAAATGTAATATCCTAAGTGTATTCTTCGTCAGATGTCCATTTAATTGTAATATTTTAATATTTTAACATTTAATAATAATATTTTATTGTGATTTGACTGATAAAATTGAAAACAAGTATATATTCAACACAGTAATGACGCAACATTATCATCGTCTGTTAATATGTTTCAGACTGCACGGTGCTACATCCCAGAAGACACCGTATCTCTCCTGTCTAATAGAATTTGTCAATATCGTTCTTTCTGAACACATTTTTTCCGCCATAGTAATTGAAAATGTCCCTAGTAGTAAGTCTTAAGGAATCATTTTAAAGTGGTTTATTTTGGAAATTGTGTTATTAACTATTTAGCATGGGATAGACAGCGTCCGATGTCGAACCAAGTTTATTTTACCATGAGGAAAGTTCAGAAATTAATTAGTCGCCCCGCAAAGAAAATGAATTGTTAAAATTTGCCAGCAAATTTGGAGCCACCCTATACCTACACACACAGAGTCAACAAACATCGGACGAAAATAAATACAGGGGGGGGGGAATCAGATGAGACTAATTGGTAGACGACTGCCATTGTTTCAGCTAAACATGAGCTCGGTCCTTTCGATTATCATTCAGATTAATTAATTGTTTCAGAAAGCATTGAAGTGGGATAGAATTTCCCTGTTACAGAGTTCGTTGCCCGACGTCACACAGAATGGCTCTGTACATAATATGTTTTACTTAGTTTTATGAACATGTACACATTTTTTATTTATTTAGTGTTCTGTCTGACGACAGGTCCATATGAACAGGATCCTTCCATCCTTTTCTCGGACTGGGACCTGTTCATATACGTTCTTGGCAGATGATCCAGAAGTGGTTTGCCATTGCCTTCTTCTGTGTGTGAATGGAGTAATTGTTGGGATGCCACGGAGGAAAACTCCGTGTTGCCTAGACCACGGCCTTGCCCAACACAAGTTATAAATTCGGGCACCGCCGGGAATCGAACCGAGACCCCAGGATTACAAGGCCAGCGTTCTAACCGCTAGACCACCTCATCTTATTATTATTTAGTGTTCTGTCTGACGACAGGTCCATATGAACAGGATCCTTCCATCCTTTTCTCGGACTGGGACCTGTTCATATACGTTCTTGGCAGATGATCCAGAAGTGGTTTTCCATTGCCTTCTTCTGTGTGTGAATGGAGTAATTGTTGGGATGCCACGGAGGAAAACTCCGTGTTGCCTAGACCACGGCCTTGCCCAACACAAGTTATAAATTCGGGCACCGCCGGGAATCGAACCGAGACCCCAGGATTACAAGGCCAGCGTTCTAACCGCTAGACCACCTCATCTTATTATTATTTAGTGTTCTGTCTGACGACAGGTCCATATGAACAGGATCCTTCCATCCTTTTCTCGGACTGGGACCTGTTCATATACGTTTTTGGCAGATGATCCAGAAGTGGTTTGCCATTGCCTTCTTCTGTGTGTGAATGGAGTAATTGTTGGGATGCCACGGAGGAAAACTCCGTGTTGCCTAGACCACGGCCTTGCCCAACACAAGTTATAAATTCGGGCACCGCCGGGAATCGAACCCGAGACCCCCAGGATTACAAGGCCAGCGTTCTAACCGCTAGACCACCTCATCTTATCATTATTTAGTGTTCTGTCTGACGACAGGTCCATATGAACAGGATCCTTCCATCCTTTTCTCGGACTGGGACCTGTTCATATACGTTCTTGGCAGATGATCCAGAAGTGGTTTGCCATTGCCTTCTTCTGTGTGTGAATGGAGTAATTGTTTGGATGCCACAGAGAAACCGGGGAAGCCCCCGGAGGAAAACTCCGTGTTGCCTAGACCACGGCCTTGCCCAACACAAGTTATAAATTCGGGCACCGCCGGGAATCGAACCCGAGACCCCCAGGATTACAAGGCCAGCGTTCTAACCGCATTACACACTTCATTTCAAGAGAATCTTCTCGTTTGATTTCACCATTTTCTAATACAAAATACATCATGGCGTGAAGGAGTTACTTCTACGTCAGACGTTCGTACCGCCATTACCATGAGAGTGGACTCATATATTGAGAGGTGTTGTTAAGTCTCGACGCACGTGGAATGTTTTTTCTTCGCGATGTGCACCCGCGTTATACCAAAGGGAAAAATGGCTCTGGATATCGTTTGAATGTCTCACGGCGACGAGTTTTACAGCCTTGTTGAATTAGGCCTCGCACGCAAATTGAATAAGGCGCCCTCAGCTGTACTGTGTTGCTAAAATAAGCTGTCACACGCACAGCGCTGCGTGTTTGTTTCCGCCGCGGGATATCGGTTAAAAAATTTCACTTGTTATGTGCTTGTAGTTCATGTAACTAATTCGTATCTGTAGATCATTTTTCTCACGTTATAAAGGATTTGTTTAATCTTATTTCTATGTTCGTGCATCCGTCCGTGTCTGACGTCTAAGATTTTCATTAAACTTATTGCGAGTATCATTCCTGTTTTATTTACCAAACTGGCGTGCAGTTTACATTTAACTTGGATTTTATGATGTTAATTGTTCTGGGTTAAAAAATGTAAAGCCATCCCATTACTCGCCATGACGGCTGGAGCCTGGAGGGAAAGGGTGAGTGGGGGTGAGTGGTCAGCTTCACGCCCCGGTCGGCTTTTATCCCCGGGAAACGACCCCGGGACCCATCGGATAGGAGGCTGGGTGGGCCCCAGAGACGGTCTGGACGCAGAGGCTAGAGGAAAAATCCTCTACCTCTGTCGGGGATCGAATTCCGATCGTCCAACCTGTTGTCAGTCTGGACTAAAAGCGAAATTTACAGAACGTCAGAGCCGATTGGTTCTCTCACGTGTATTGCCTTGTATTCGGGAAATCTCTGGTACGAAGTTCTGTCGGAAGACTGGCTACATTAACTGAGGTGTTTCTGTGGTTATCCAAATTTATTACAGTCAGAAACCGACTTAGTTCCTTGATTAAGATCATGAGGATTTCTTTCCATATTATTTCCAATTGATTATTCTTTAATCATCCTGTAATTCCACGATATATATTCTTGACTTCTGACAGCGTTAAAACAAAATTAAATTTTGCCTATAGATTGATCGCAGTCATAAAATGTACAATTGTGACTACGGAATGATTTATGTCTGATGTATTTCAGGCAGAGTAGATTTGTATTAGTGGGCATTAACAGAAATTATCACCAAACTTGGGGAAATTTTATATGAAGCAGCCAGTTGGAACGCCTAGACAATGATAACAGGATAACAATACTAACATGTATTTTAGAGGATAATTTGAAAGTTTTTTTGACGTGTTCCTATTGAATTTACTTGTGCGTGGAAACGGTGTATCCAATTTATCGAGTACTGTCTGTGCTGAGCCAACAAACAAGATCAAAAGCCAGCACGAGTTCATCATGCAGCCTGGAGCAGTAGGCATCCCGTCTCACATTGTACTATATGAAACAAAACACGATCTGTTTCTTCACAGGCAGCGGAGCCCGTCTGTCGAATGTTTCACAAAAACTTCGTTCTGTGTCTTATTTATAGATGGCATTGTGTTGTGAGCTTATGTTATCTGAAAGCAGGTGTGGGAGTTGGTAATGATACATTGGTCTGTCCATGATCTGAGGGGCGCTAAGGGACTAAATAGTTCAGTATGCGACAGTGCATTATTGGCGTGTTAACTGAACTTCGATGTTGTAGTAATGTCACATGAGCTTTAATACAGAGGAGGTCATGTCTCAGGGGTTAGAGGGAGAACAGCAGCTGAACCGAAAACATGACGATCGAATTGCGATGTGATTTTTTTCGAACTAAAGAGAAAAAAAGACGAATCGTGTCTAGAGAGATGCAAATAATATAATAATAATAATAATTAAAACATTCTATTCGACATAGCTTAGATTAAATGTGCTTCAGGATGAGACGCCTTGTAGAATTTTTGGACCTAAATGAAAGTAAGATGAAATTTCATAAAACTGAAAAATTTAAACTTTGTATACTTGCTCAATTTTATCAGTCTAATCACAATAAAATATTATTATTAAATGTTAAAATATTAAAATATTATTACAATTAACATTTAAATATTTAAAATATATTAAAATGATGCTCTCTATCGAAATGTTCGATTTACATTAGAGCATCACCTTTTACACTACATGTTTCAGCATCATTTTAATATATTTTAAATATTTAAATGTTAATTGTAATAATATTTTAATATTTAAAAATAATATTTTATTGTGATTAGACTGATAAAATTGAGCATCATTTTAATATATTTTAAATATTTAAATGTTAATTGTAATAATATTTTAATATTTTAACATTTAATAATAATATTTTATTGTGATTAGACTTATAAAATTAAGCAAGTATATATTCAACACAATATGACGCAACATTATCATCTCATTAAACTTTGTAATTTATAGCCAACTGATTACTTTCGAACACAGGGGCATATTTGGGGGGGGATACCATTTGAAGGGTTCTTTATGATATTATTTATTACGCAGCCAATTGGAATACCCAGACGGTGACGATAAGATAGTACACAATTAGAAAGTTGTGGATTTGATTCAGGTGACTCAGGATATGGTCCATTGGAGAGATCTTTTGGACACGGGGATGATAATTTGGGTTTCTTAAAATGAGTGAAATTTCTTGTCCAGCTTATCGACTGTCAGCTTGTGAAAGAGTGCGCTGATCCTTGAATTTCCAAGAAAATAATGGCATCCCCCCCCCCCCCCCCCCCGTCACTGCACTCGACCGTCGGAAAGAAACGGACTTTCTGCATTACGCGGTCGTCTGAACCACTGTATTATTAATTCTCGTTTTATATTTCACGGCACAGAGAGTTCCGTTTTTTAAAAAATAAAAACCTTGTTAGTACGAAGAGGATTATTTCCTGTTTGGACCGCTAGAACATATGCGGTGACAGCTAGTTTACCTTGCTCCACGTCACCGCTTTGCGTGTGTACGATTGTCTGCCCAAACGCTCGCCCAGTTCGTATTCATTTTAAGTCGTAAAGACCTCGACTGCACAGCTTATAACTTAAATTGGATTTCGTCTACACTTGATACAATTAAATATGATTAAATAGCTCTCGATTCAGCTTAGGTTTTGCAGTATGACAGTAGAAGTATGGGCCTTATGTCCTCCGCTGTGTGTCCAGTTGGTGGCTTTTTCTCATACACTGGAAGCGCCTGGAGTTCGATTCCCAGTGAAGCGATTTTTATTTTTAAATCGATATGTCTGTAATGTCATTGAAGACAATGACATTTTATATTTTAAACTCTGCTTTTAAAAATTTTCTTTTTTCATTTATTCTAATTCTATAACGAAGGGATGATTTGGGATATATAATCACTACATTAAAATTTAATAAATCTTAACTTTCCACGCGTTCATTGCATGAAGTACAGAGTGAGAACGCATTACGGGCTCATCGTGTCTGTCTGTCTGTCCGTCCGTTTCTCCAAGTAGACGGACGGGTTATTAATTATTATTAACATGGAAGGATCCGAGTAACCAATAACCATGCTGTTCTCGGAATCTCATTTTCTGCATCGTCGTTTAACAAAGACCTGTAACGTCACCTATAGGGAAATCAAGGCACTAATGTTGACAGAAACGCACGAACACTCACGTCGTGACCTCATGTAGGCAATGAAACGTTTATGAAATTGCACAGCCACTGAACTGTATGTCCCTGGTCGGAGGTTACCACGGCCTCTTTGATGTCCCAACGAATGTTTCATTACGTTTTCAGTTATTGAACTGCAGACTGTTCATTTGTTTGCCTCCAGCCAGAGATATTCATGTCTTCATCATTCTCCATGGACCTATATGTAGTTAGTAACCAAGGTAAAACATTCTTATCCGGTATTCACAGAGTGAAAACGTTGTGAAAATGAAGCAAAACGTGACACAGCATCTGTGTGACATACAGTATTCGCTGCGCATGCGCGGCGTGAGAATCATGGGAAATAAAATACAGGCATACCTCGGAGATATTGCGTGTTTAGTTCCAGACCACCGCAATAAAGCGAGTCACACGAATTTTTGGTTTCGCAGTGCATATAAAAGTTATGTTCACACTGTACTGTAGTCTATTAAGTGTGCAATAGCATTATGTCTAAAAGAAAACAATGCGAGAATTACCAAAATGTGACGCAGAGACACGAAGTGAGCACGTGATGTTGGAAAAATGGCGCCGATAAACTTGCTCGACGCAGGGTTGCCACATCGTTCAATTTGTAAAAAAAACAAAAAACGCAATATCTGCTAAGCGCAACGGTGGTATAGCGGTTAGAAGGCTGGCCTTGTAATCCTGGGGTCTCGGGTTCGATTCCCGGCGGTGCCCGAATTTATAACTTGTGTTGGGCAAGGCCGTGGTCTAGGCAACACGGAGTTTTCCTCCGTGGCATCCCAACAATTACTCCATTCACACACAGAAGAAGGCAATGGCAAACCACTTCTGGATCATCTGCCAAGAACGTATATGAACAGGTCCCAGTCCGAGAAAAGGATGGAAGGATCCTGTTCATATGGACCTGTCGTCAGACAGAACACTAAATAATAATAAGATGAGGTGGTCTAGCGGTTAGAACGCTGGCCTAGTAATCCTGGGGTCGCGGGTTCGATTCCCGGCGGTGCCCGAATTTATAACTTGTGTTGGGCAAGGCCGTGGTCTAGGCAACACGGAGTTTTCCTCCGTGGCATCCCAACAATTACTCCATTCACACACAGAAGAAGGCAATGGCAAACCACTTCTGGATCATCTGCCAAGAACGTATATGAACAGGTCCCAGTCCGAGAAAAGGATGGAAGGATCCTGTTCATATGGACCTGTCGTCAGACAGAACACTAAATAAATAAATAAAATGCTTGTATATGTCGGTGAATTTACAACAAACGAGGGAAGTGTATATTTCGATGTATATTAAGTGGTAGGTCGAATCCTCGTAATGTTTTGTAACGTCATATGAGGAATTGAAAACCCCGATGTCACCTACGAGTTTGAAGTGACACGTCCCGAAGTTTGGTGTGGGCTGGCTGACTTGTGACGAGGTCCCCGTTTTCTTCTCTGAAGAGACTGTGCGCTGGGATCCGTACCTCGGTGTGCTGCAACATTTAACAGACACATCGATCGATAGAAGCCAATGATTTTCTGAATGACCCTTTAAACGGTAACTGGTGTAAACGCTGCGATTCCATTGTTTGGCCTAAATTCACCGCCCGATTACTTCGTGTGTGAGTTTGTGAAGAACAATGCGTACTAAAGAACCTCAGGACATTTATGACCGGGAGACAAAGACTCCAGTAACCCTCATGCAAATCACGCTGGAGATATTAAACCTGACATGGGAATAATTTCTGTCCCGTTATGAACTTCGTCGTACCTGCAATGGGTCTCACATTGAGACATAATGAACTTCGTCTGCAAGAAACATGTATCCATTTCATAACGGATAACTTTGTACCTACATTTATTCTTAGTAACGGCTCTGTATTAAGGATCTGTGTCGTATTTTAAGGTAGATTTGCGATAACAGCAGCTTAGATGATCTAACTGAGAGAAGCCAAGAAAATTCTGGTCTCCTTTTCTGAGAATCGACCACTGGACTCCAAATTTCCGAAGAATGAGATATAACCATACATTATAAGGTTAGGTCTAAGGCAGGGATGAGAAACCTTTTCATGTTGGAAGGCCACATTCAAGAAACTTAAATTAGATATACTTAAAAATATACATTATTTTGTAAAAAATCTAACTAATATGTACTTAATAATTTCAAAAAAATGAAAACTATTTGTTAATTTTAAAATTAACTAATCTTTTAATGACTTTTTTGGAAAGCATCTGAATATTTGGTTGCAGCATGGAGGTCCACAGTTTCAGTTGATCCTAGGATTTGTTCTGTAAAATTTGGATTCAGTCAAAAGGCCTCACTTAAGGACCTAGAAGGCCACATGAGGCCTTAAGGCCTTAAGTTTTAGAGTTACTTTGAATGAGGTCTTATAGCTTGAACATTCCGTCATAACATTTCCCAGAAACTGCTGGGAATTGTCTGTGTCAGATGGGGTGGAATATAACCCCGTGCCTAACCCAAAATATGGTGGCATATAGAGACTATGGAAGAAAACTTTGAAGAATTCGTAATCTCAACGCTGTAGGGAGTTTTATGTTCGTAGTCAGTTTCGATCTACGACCGCTTTACCCGACGGGGTAGGGTACACAGTATTAACTTTATTGGTGGCTCTGACATCCTCAGATCCAGTTCTGAAGAAAAGAACGAACACTCCAGAGATGGAACCTTTGCGAATGGAAACGGAAATTTATTGACTTTACGGTGACCTAGTGGTTAGAACGCTGGCCTTGTAATCCTGGGGTCTCGGGTTCGATTCCCGGCGGTGCCCGAATTTATAACTTGTGTTGGGCAAGGCCGTGGTCTAGGCAACACGGAGTTTTCCTCCGGGGGCTTCCCCGGTTTCTCCGTGACATTCCAACAATTACTCCATTCACACACGGAAGAAGGCAATGGCAAACCACTTCTGGATCATCTGCCAAGAACGTATATGAACAGGTCCCAGTCCGAGAAAAGGATGGAAGGATCCTGTTCATATGGACCTGTCGTCAGACAGAACACTAAATAATAATAAGATGAGGTGGTCTAGCGGTTAGAACGCTGGCCTTGTAATCCTGGGGTCTCGGGTTCGATTCCCGGCGGTGCCCGAATTTATAACTTGTGTTGGGCAAGGCCGTGGTCTAGGCAACACGAAGTTTTCCTCCGTGGCATCCCAACAATTACTCCATTCACACACAGAAGAAGGCAATGGCAAACCACTTCTGGATCATCTGCCAAGAACGTATATGAACAGGTCCCAGTCCGAGAAAAGGATGGAAGGATCCTGTTCATATGGACCTGTCGTCAGACAGAACACTAAATAAAAAAAAAATACTGTAATATTCTTTTCTAATTCACCAAATCAAAGCATTGGACAAACTTTATTCATTTAACAGCAAATTTATTTATACTGTTATGTTCTTGGATGAAACCAATCGCTTTTGAGAAATGGTTTGTCGAAGGCGGGCAGGGTTATTCAGATAATAAATTTATCATAGTTATTGGGCCTCAAAATGGAGACAGAGTCTGGTTTTGTCTCAATTTTTGGCGATGTCCAACACGTTATTAAGTCACTAAGAGCCCAACACGTATAATACGCACTTGCTTTGGTGTGAACTGGGCCTCAAACTTTAATTAGCCTCGAATATGTCACTAATTATGTGACAAAGTGGCGCTGTAATGTGAATCCAATTAATTCGATCATATGAGCCCCCTTGGCACCAATTAGTGACCCGCTCCATTGTGCCGTATCCGCCACTCGCCACTAATTACCTGTGTGAACCGTGCGCCTGGCATTACAGAGTCCTGCATTCACGCCAAAAAAAAACTGTTACGCTCATTTACAAATATAATTTATTTCGCGAGTGTTCGGTTATTTAGAAATCTTATCTAATTTTAGAGGTCGTATGACCTCGGGACTCCATTGAAATATGACCGTGCATCTTTCAGGCTATATTAAAGTAGCCTGAAGTGTTTGAATTGATTTTTGCTAGAGAGCTAGCTGTTTAAAACAGTTCACAGCCGAAATTTATGACGCATTTAACGTTACTGAGGAAGAGATTTAAATCAGTTATGTACCAAACGCGATGTAGTTTTGCCGAAATATTTGTTTCTGTAAAGATATGTCCATATGTGGGAGAAAATGACTATGATGGTTTATATCTGCTTCTACAGAATTGAAGTTCTGTTATAGAGAGACATTTGCAGCTGGGACAAAGCCGTCTGATTATGAAAGGCTGCAGTTTGCGTAGATTTCTGTGCCTGGCGGAACATCCCTTAACTTCACAGCCCTTTGTATTGTCATTTCTACCGCTTATTTGATTCAGCTAATTACTCTGTCGAATATCGGATTTCGTCTGTATAAGAAGCCATATGAAAGCAATATAACAGCAGGAAGTGACGTCACTCGTATCAACTTGTTAAATCGAGGAGCTTAAATAATTGATTCTGCATCTGACAGCAACTTTGTGAGCAAGGCCTCCTGAACCCGAGAACTTACAACTGAAAGCCCGATAGAATGTCTCTTTTTTCTCGAGTTATACGTTCGTCCAAAAGACACAGTGCGCATCTGTGTTACCTTTTATCTCCGGATGGTACATGTGTTCTGTTTAATGACAATGACAGTGACTGGTGGCGTCCTTTGAAGAGTCCAGTTGGAATTGTAAAATCCTTTGAAGTACAATTGAAATGGTAATTTATTTCCGATTATAAACCGTGTAGATGCTGTGAACATTAACGTCTATTTTTTTTTCCCACGGATGATTTTCTGTTTTTTTTACCGGAATTATAAACAATGTTTATATTCGCTGATCCTGGTACTTGTGGTCGAACCGGTTTCAAAAAGCGGTTTGTGTGGTGAAGTAAGTTGTGGTTTTAACTTCATCTGAAAAGCTATTTAAGTTCAAAAAGCTCGGAATTACCTCTAACTCCACCGTGGGAACAAAACTCTTGCTCTATAACAGAAGGAAAGGCAATTCGTTTTCAGGAATTGAGTTGGTAAAACGTACCGCGGGACACCATAATTAAATTCAGCATCTCTCGGCACAGCAGTTCGTATTATCACAATAGTTTGGTGTACAAAGTATATATATAAAGTATATATTTATAAGTAAATAACTGTAATGTGGTGGACTAGTGGTTAGCGTTCTCGCCACTGGACCCAAGGTTCGCGGGTTTAAACCCGGCAGAGGTCGATGGATTTTTAAGGGTGATAAAAATCTATAGCGAAACTTCCTTTGGAGGAGAAGTAAAGCTGGCGATCCCTTGTCATAGATTTATTACGTGTAAAAGAACCTTACGAGCATGAACGAGATGTTCTGTGAGAAAAATTCAGCGGCCATTTCTCACCCAAGTCTCTCCTGATTCACTGCTAGATGACTCTGGCAGTCAAATCAGGATTGAGTAGAAATTGAGTAGAGTCAGTGGGCTGTTCACTCGCTACTCAAATACGCACTTCGAAAACCAAGACACCTCCTAAAGGAGGAGACGGAGACCAAAATTGAGTTGTAGAGCCAAGGAAGAAGTTTAAAGTATGTTCACAATATTATTTATACATCTTCGTGATATGTATTTATATAATTTATTGTATTATATATTACAGTTAGAAGTTTTTATAAGATTAGTAACATTTCAGACGTAAGTAATAAATGGTGTGGATAAAATATTAAAATTGCTTCTCTGAAAAATCTCGAGTACGTAACGCCATAAGACTCTCTGGCGATCGGCCTTTGGTCAGAGCAAAGTCCAAGGCTTTGGGGACCGTCGCCGTCACTGTCTTCAGAGAATGAAGTTGATTCGACTTCTCAATGACCGATTCTTCGGATTTGTTTCAGGTAGTGGCGGCATGTGATGGCCGGCTCGATGCATACCAGCGATAACCCTCCCCGGGATTGGAAGCAGAGACTTTCGTTGCGGTGTCCGAGACGCTCCGTCATAGAACAGGTGAGTTGCCAAAGAGCGTCGCCTTTTTCTTCAGTTGCACAAAGTTAACGCGGTACCACCAGACAAAACTGAAAGGTCCTGATCAGAATTATTATTTTCTTTATCGAAAAATCTCATGCAGTTAACACCTGACACCAACATTATATTTACACGCCAATTGCTAACCTAAAAGGAGTATACTCTGCTGGAATAAAACCATATATCAAACCTCCTCTCCTTCAGAATTAAATGTTTGCCTGTTGGCAGCAGTTTGAAATGACAATGATACAGTTGTTTTAACGTATATCACATTCTCTACAGAGGAATTTATATCACAAACAAATTATTAGCTGGCTGTAAATATGCAAATCTGTAAGACATTTCTGTGTTTGTACAAACTTATATGTTTAATTGTATAAGTTAAAGGTTTATATATTCGTAAATGTACCTAAATTTATACAGGTCCGCATAGAAATTATCTAACGTGGTGTTTTTATACATTGGTGTTATTTAGTAATAATAATATTTTTTAGTGTAGTTGTATTTATATATGCATTTTCCAAATCTCATTTGTTATTCAATAATAAATATGTAAATAACTTGTCTATGAAGTTTTTATTTTTTAATATATTATTATTATAGGGCACACGCAAACTTTTGTGGTATAATCGACAATTTTATCAATAATTTTTGCAGGAGAAACGCAAATTACGAATTTCTCTTTGTTTTGTATTCATCTGGAAATGTAGAAAGGGGCGATTGCAGTCACTACAAGCTGTTGGTAACAGCTTTTGTTCAAATTTCTCTCTTTAATTGTCGATATTTTATTCGCACGGTGGCAATCCTGTCGATACAAATTTTTCGAACACGTTGTCTGAGGTAGCGGCTTCGTTTTTGAACTAAACACAAAGTAACGTCAGTAGTTGATACGTGTTTATATCGGCCTGCGTCGGATGACTCCATCTCTCTCAGCAGCCACCCACTCTGGTGTACAAGAATGCTCATCATCGGGAATGTCCCTGGTTTCGACGTATTTCCGTCTCTTTCTTTATCTATTAATTTACGGAACAGAATGATTAATATCACAAGCAGAACCAATATTTTTCTGTCTTTATTTTTATCCATCTACACCATTGTTTCTTCATGCAGAACTCCGTAACATTTTCTGCCTGATTATCAACTAACATAACCTGTCTACTTGCGCAGTATAGTCGGCGCAGTGGTTTTAGGCCGGCGGAGAAGCTAGCGGAGCTGTCGGACGAGCCTACTCTGTGTACGTGAGGTGGCACGGTCAGCGTATTTCTTTTGTTTGGGCGTTCAGTCCGAGACTCGCTCCTAGCCTTCCCCTTGAAAATTCCACCGGCCAAAAACTACTGCGCCGACTATGTACCATCTGCCTACATGGCTGTCTGTATTGAAGGGGAGCCTCAAACCGTGTCAAGGAATATTTCGTCTCGTGCGACCGCTGCCCACAGGTCGTACCTTATCTGGGTGCCCTCGTTTTGCAGGATCTGGCTTCCGTGACGGGAAAGCCCCGGTTCACTCGTCGCAGTCTGAGCCTACGGCAACATGGCCGAGCCGGTTTCGTGGGCGCCATCAGGAGTAGGCAGGCGAGCCTAGAGTTGTCGCCGTCCCCTGCGCGGTCAGCGCTGCTTCCAGAGCAGCACACACCGCCGCCGATGGCCCCGGCAATTCCCCGGAAGTCCAACTGGGAGGTTATCGAGCATTTCTCATCGTCGTCAGGCTCGCTGACCCGCGGCTCAAAGCCAGCGCAATCGGCCAACCTCATTGCGGTGAGTTCCTCATTCCGCCACCAGATTAAACCAATCTTTTAATGTTAGAAAGGAGTTCAACTTTGAGCTTTGAATTTATTGCATTTACCTTGGTACTTTAATAAAACTATGGGGACCGGACAGTAGTTTTGGTGTAGCAAGAATCAAATATAGAATTTTGTTGTGGAGAACTATCGGAAAGAAACTATTTGTAAGATAGATATGTAGGATAATATTAAAGTAGATCTTAGTATTTTTTATATACAGTTCTAATTTGTGATGTATGAATTTTTTATTTACGAAGTCCATAGAAGATTTCGGAGTACAATTTTTTTTATATCATCGCAACCAGACTATGAATTAGCATGTCGATGTAACGACTCTCTGTGATGTTGAACAGAGTAATTTTGTCAAGACTAGCAACACGCTCGTAATATCCGTCGTGCGTTCAGGCTGTTGTCCCTAAATTTTTCGTAATTTAGATGGTTGCATAAGCTTGAGATTGGATTCCATTTGTCGGCAGAATTATAAATAGTAATCTGTATTTTGTTTATCAACAGCCACTTTTATACGAAAGTGCAGACGTGTTTAAAGTTTATTATCCATTCTTCTAAGTAGTTTATGATGCTATAAAAAAATTTAAAGCTGTAATTTGTTACTACACAGCTGTGTCTATGGCTCTACAAGACAGGATTAATCATAAATGGGAAGGTACATATAAAGTTATTCATGGCAAAGGAATTTTGAACTTGGCAGCGTTCTCTAAACTTGCATAGTTTCCGAGATACAGGACCTGTCCTGGACAGGAAACGAACTCAGGACACTTTATTCGAAGTTCTCTGAAGAAAAGGTATTTTACAACATCGGATAATTGATCTGGAAAAAATAAGAATTGATCTTTGATTGCACATGTGATCTATTTATCAACGTTTCGGAGATCATACTGCCTCCGTCATCAGGGCGATGAGTTGACAATGATAGTATGGAACATGTAGCAATGTCGGATTGTTGTTTTCCTTTCAGTGAAACAGTTTTCCACGGGAAGATGATATCACGTGATAATGAAACATGTGTTTATTGGTAGATATCAAAACCGCGAGTTCGAGTGGACATACCTTTGAATTATGAATATGTACGTCGTACACTAAGGACATTTGAGAAGAAATTACCTGAGCAATAAGGAGACGCCACGCGTCGTTCCAATGAGAGACCAAGGGAACAGGATCTTAAATCCTTGTACCATCATATTCCTCTGATAACTGGAAGGTTTTCAGTAGAGAAGACAAAGAGGAAATAGTCCTTTTTATCTTCTGTGTCTTACGAGAACGACATGGAATTATTGTAACGGGTTGCTAAAATGTAATATTTGGACTTGCTGATTGCAGGGTCCGGTGGAGGGCTTTGCTTAATTCGGTGATGAACCTTACGGTTCCATAAGCCAAGTTAGTTATTTAGGACTTGCTGATTAAACTTAATTTACCTCATGGCTAATATAAGACTCGATTTTCATATTGTAGTAAACGCTTAATCTTCCATAAATTTGGCGTCAACTGAGGGCGTCGCGACGCATGGCGTCGATTTTTAAGTCACCTGAAATGTAATCCGAAAGTTTGCGTTCATTTCACGGGGTCTTACGAAGGCTTCGCGATGATAGGCGTCGTAGGTTAGTTTAGGTTAGGTTAGGTAAGGTTGGGTTAGGTTAAGTTGTGTTAGGTTGGGATAGGTTAGGTTAGGTTCTGTAAGGTTAGGTTAGGATATTGGGATAGTTTGTGGCGCTCTTCGTTAAAATTTCTTCCTCCGACAATGTCGCTACGCTTGGCGTCTCTTATGAAGCCTCGTGAAAAACGTTGCACCAAGTGTTTATACCTCTTTTTGAATTTTTTGATGGCGTCACGACGAAAGTCGTCCCAACGCTCTGCGTCGGTTCTCTAGTTTAGTTTTCAGTGTATCTCGACTTTAACGTTTGAAATTGCTTAATTATTGAACAATAAAGCGACTTATCGATATTTCATATTCCAGAGATGTATAAAACGCTAAAACCAAACACAGCCGTTGAAAAAAAACATGATCTCCGACGTGTATGATTCATGTCATGGCTCATTAAGAACCAATTTAATGTCATGTTCAGACAAAAGATTTTTAATGTTTCAATGCGTATTTTCAAATGCACGTTTCTGCGTATAGACTTATAATACTTAATTAAAACAGATTTTATGTTTCAAGATGATTCATTGCAAATGATTCTGTTTTTTTGGCGTAGGAACTGTGTGAATGTGGGCTGTCTAATCAACGTTCTGAAAGCATGTTCCTGCAAATCGTCGGCGGAAACACAGCCCACATCCGTGAGGTGCAAGCACCCAGAAACATGATCATTATTTGCGTTCATTAAAGCTGTTTCTCTGTCTTTCGCCCACGCTCCCTAATTCTACATGTTATGAAAGGAACGTACGGTTATTATATTATCGTATATCGAGTTTTGTTAGGAAATGCGAAACCAGAATTATAGTCGCTGTGTTTGTAGGAAATTAAACGGAAACCGAAGTTCCGCTGCGGGGCCTTTCTACTCCGGCCTCTAGAGCACCTGTTTCTCGGCTGCCGATTCTTTACTTCGAAATTTGTTTTTTACGAAATTATTCAAATACTTCAACCGCTCACAACAACAGATTCTGTAACTTACTGTGTAAAAAGGAACACATGGACTTATATTTTTATTTATTTATTTAGTGTTCTGTCTGAGGACAGGTCCATATGAACAGGATCCTTCCATCCTTTTCTCGGACTGGGACCTGTTCATATACGTTCTTGGCAGATGATCCAGAAGTGGTTTGCCATTGCCTTCTTCTGTGTGTGAATGGAGTAATTGTTGGGATGCCACGGAGGAAAACTCCGTGTTGCCTAGACCACGGCCTTGCCCAACACAAGTTATAAATTCGGGCACCGCCGGGAATCGAACCCGAGACCCCAGGATTACAAGGCCAGCGTTCTAACCGCTAGACCACCTCATCTTATTATTATTTAGTGTTCTGTCTGACGACAGGTCCATATGAACAGGATCCTTCCATCCTTTTCTCGGACTGGGACCTGTTCATATACGTTCTTGGCAGATGATCCAGAAGTGGTTTGCCATTGCCTTCTTCTGTGTGTGAGTGGAGTAATTGTTGGGATGCCACGGAGAAACCGGGGAAGCCCCCGGTGGAAAACTCCGTGTTGCCTAGACCACGGCCTTGCCCAACACAAGCTATAAATTCGGGCTACATCTGCTACCGCCAGATAATACACCAGGGAAAATTGAACAGCTGAAGAATGACACTGAGATCGGAAATCCGAATGACTGTCAGCGAAATCTATCTTAGCGTCATTTTGTACATCACAAATCCACAATGGACTACCCTGAAACCGAACCCAGTTCTACGCAATGGTAATCGTACATTAAACGCTTCGGCTGAGGTTGTTAAAAGGCCTTTTTTTATGCGTTCAAATGTCCAAGTGGCGACGCGTTTAAGTTGGTATCTCTGTACGTCGTGGTGGTCGTATGACGAAGGATTCGCACTGACATTTTTCGTGGTGTTTTTTTTTTTTTTTTTTTAGAAGGGACATTTCCCGCTGCACTGAGGGAATATCAGCTTTGATAACCGTATCACAGACGACGTATATTTGACAGTCCTCATCGTTAACCTGTGAGAAACAGACATTTTCATACCGAATGCATTTGTTGGCCTAGGAAGTCACGATGTGCGGTATGAGGAGAATTTGTTGAATTTGGTACACGATAACCCTTTAACCAGCACTGGAAGATTTTCTCATAATGAAGTACGTCTTAACTCTGAGTGGGGATCTATTTTACAACCAGTGCAAGGTTCTCTTGATGGCTGATGTACATTTTGGACACCCATCAGTTTCTGTGCCATGTGCTGTGGACTGACAAGACAGAAATGGTGTCCACCATCCACAAAGCTTGCGTGTACGGACAAAGGACAATCCTCACGCTACTCATTACACCTCAGACTTAATATCAGTGATTGGTCTAGAATTGTAGAAGACAACGTAATCGGATCGTGTGTAATTCAGGATCATCTCGGCAGATGTTATTTTAAAAAAGAAGCCTTTACTTTTATTGGAGGTTGTGCCTCTCCATGTGCGTGTGGTTTTAACACGACGTCGAGTGGGTAGAAACGTTACGGGCAGATGGATTGGGCACGATGGTCTAATAAATCGCATTTAGGTGGCGTCAGGGGTTGAGTTCGACGGCGCTGTGAGGTGACTAATGTCTTTGTGATTATGTACAGTCAGTTCATCACGCTGACGACACGAACAGAAAATAACTAAAAAAAAAAAGGTAGTCTGAAGTGGTCATTGAAACGGTGGTCTAGCGGTTAGAACGCTGGCCTTGTAATCCTGGGGTCTCGGGTTCGATTCCCGGCGGTGCCCGAATTTATAACTTGTGTTGGGCAAGGCCGTGGTCTAGGCAACACAGAGTTTTCCTCCGTGGCATCCCAACAATTACTCCATTCACACACAGAAGAAGGCAATGGCAAACCACTTCTGGATCATCTGCCAAGAACGTATATGAACAGGTCCCAGTCCGAGAAAAGGATGGAAGGATCCTGTTCATATGGACCTGTCGTCAGACAGAACACTAAATAAAATAAATAAAGAATATTAATTGACACTCTGTTAATACTAATTGTCTCCATTCAATAAAAACCAGTATTCACAGTAATAAAAGTGACATCAGCGTAAGAACGTCGTAAGTCATAAACGGTAGTGAATATTAAGAAAAACGTTTTGTTTAATATTTCTGCCACAAATGAGCTTTCTCTGGCAGATTTTATCCATGCTTTTACATTCTATTATTGAAACGCTTAGGATAATAAACTTCTGCTTTTGAAATGTACGTGGGGGATTTTTCACTGATTTTATCAAACACCAAATAAATTAATTCTTGAAGGACCAGTGATTCTAAACTAGTACTTATGATTCAGTCAAGTATCAGTATTTTTTGGTTGGATAATTAATCAATTCCAAGACCTACCATCACGGAGAAACATTAAAAGTCCATGGGTTCGATTCCACGATCTCTGTATACTAATCATACAAGACAGTATTCGACAGTTAACTCAGTTTCCTTCAGTGCATTGTATTTAGTGTACCTTCTGTGTTGTTTTATGAGCAGGATAGCGCTAGGTAGAGGATAAGTGTTTTGGTTGGATTTCCTTTATGAGCGAAGTCATGAAGACCTATTATCTGCAATCGATTCGCTGTTAACGCTTCATCTGTTTCAATCAAGTGGGTGGGCAGGGGGATTATTATGCCCGGGCAATGTAAACGTATCTCGAAGGTTTGGATCGCAGATAAATTGTAAATATCAGTGTTTATCCGGGCTTCATCCTGTAGTGTCTGTATTCATATAACTCCTTGGTTCGAACCTGTACCCGAAAGTTGATTATCCCGACCGAGTTTTTCCGTATGAAAAATTGGCAACGGAGTTTTTTCTTTTGTTTTTCTGAGTTTCTGCATTGCGTTGCTTAGAATTATAGGTATATTACGTGAGACTGCTTTTCTCTGACTATAAAAACACTAAAATAACAATTTATTTTCGTTAACTTGTAGATAAAGAATGATAAATTAGTATTTATTTTCGTGTTAACAATAACGCAGAGCTTAAGAATATTCAGAAGGTAAAATTTCTTGTTTCTACTCGTATTTATGTTACATCAAGTTTCAAACAGATTTTCATTGTGATGTATTAAAATTACGAATAAATCATCACAGATGTTAGGAGAACCGTTGGTGCATCTGTTCCCTAGTAATTGTCATCGTCGTCGGTGTAGATCAGGAGGATTCTACAAACGCCCGTCTCGAAATAAATTTTCATAGTCTTACTGTCTTAACCACGGTGGTCTAGCGGTTAGAACGCTGGCCTTGTAATCCTGGGGTGTCGGGTTCGATTCCCGGCGGTGCCCGAATTTATAACTTATGTTGGGCAAGGCCGTGGTCTAGGCAACACGGAGTTTCCCCGGATTCTCCGTGGCATCCCAACAATTACTCCATTCACACACAGAAGAAGGCAATGGCAAACCACTTCTGGATCATCTGCCAAGAACGTATATGAACAGGTCCCAGTCCGAGAAAAGGATGGAAGGATCCTGTTCATATGGACCTGTCCTCAGACAGAACACTAATAATAATAATAACAAAGCAGCAGCCCATGATGAAATTTGCCGTTTTGTTGTAGCCCTGATGACGGAGGCAGTATGACCTCTGAAACGTCGGTTAACATCGACCATACTACATTTTATTTAGAAAGCTAACGAGCAGTGCCTTTACAGTAAACTTCTAAAAATCTCCATTTTAGTTTTTCAAATTTGTTGCTGATAATTTTTTTATCTTATTTCATGAATTTATTTTATGCTTTATAGGACGGAATCGTTGTTAATTACGACTCGGCTACACTCGTTATTAAACTGTTCCTGGAATAATATTTGAAAGCACACAAAGTCTTTCATTTCCCTGGTTTTTGAATATTTATCGTGGTTTCGTGCTGTTTTAAATGCAATAAAATTGTTGAATCGTTTATTCCTTGACATAAATGGTTACTGCAGAAAGGAGAATAGTTACGGACGAAAGGTAAATATTTAAATAATAATGGAAAAGGTAATACTTAATTCATCTGTTACATTGGTAAGTTCGTGTGTGTTTTTTTTTAAGAAATTCTGTCTGTTCTCAAAAATTGCAGTTAGAAACGTTCTTACGAAACAAAACACAAAGGAGTTTTACTGGTCAGTTAAAAAAATTGTTACGTAAACTCACTAAAATCCTCTTTGTGCCAGCAAGAAATATAGTTAAGAGAAATTGCGATGAAACCAAAGTTGTAGGTAAGATAGGAAGATATTTTAAAGATGCCAAGATCTTAGCAACTTTTAAAGCACAGTGTCCTGAGAAAATTAAGCTGTTTTAAGACAATGGTCTTTCAGCACGAACAGAGACACTCCGAATATAAAATTTACGGTCCAGTTTACGTGAACAGTTAGAATGAAACAAGCAAAGTAGTTTCTTCACTGTTCCGAAGCTTGGAATGAATGTGATGATATTTCAGACGCTACTCAACTCGCGGCATTCGATCGTAGCAAAAACTAAGATTTTTCTCTCTATGAAGAATTCTGAACCTTTTCAAATTTTGCTCTCAGCTTCAAATGAAAGTTTAAAAAAAAATACACTCAGTTTATTAAGACCAAAACAAAGTATATTACAATGTAACAACGGACGATGCTAAGAATAAGAGTATTATGGTAATTGAACTGTTGCTGCTATCAGTGAAGTAATGTAAGAACACCCTGTATCTCCCTATGACGTTTTATTGTATCATTAATTAGCAGGTCTTCTGAGGTAAAGTTCTGAGGTGGTATTCAGATCAGAATTCGGTCACGTAAATAGAATAAAATAAGACGGCTTAGCAGAACTAATATTCTAAGAAGATTAATTAATTTTAGACCATAAATTGAGATATTCGTTAATGAAAAGAGAAAATCATTAGTCGTAATGTCTGAAGTGGGATGGATTCTGTATCTGGTGTTGTTGGTAGACATGGCGTAAGTTCAAAATAATTTAACGAGGAACTTTTAAGTGAGAGAAAATTTCTTGTGTTTTTGTGTTATCGGAACTCACGGAAAGAATTTAAAATTAATTAACAATCCTGTATGAGAGCGAAATTTGGCACTTTTACCTTCCTGTGAAAGCTTTTCTAAAACATCTGGAGCAAATAATGTTTACGCGGTCAAAGGAAAAGTATTAAGAAATTGTTTAAAATGAATTTTCGTCGAGATTAAATGTGTTTCAGTGTTTATTAATTTTAAAACCTTTTAAAAATAGACATTAATGAGCTTCATATGGAAATAATTGAACTACAGTTTAATGATTTAATGAATAATGCCTTTGAACCATTAGACCTGAGACAGTTTTATATAGACACTTAATGAAGTCGCTGTCTCTTCTTATGTTTTTTTCTGGTTTTAGGAACAACAAGTTTTATTCTAGCAATGAATTACCACAACGAACTTAAAACTAAATAAATCAAACAACTACAAGGTATTATTTAGCAAAAATCACATTAAAGCTCTACTCCTCAATTTTGGAAGACGTACATTTACATGTTGGAAACTACGCTCTGTTTGAAATGACTTTTGTGAAGATATGGTGGAATAATAAATGCCTAAACTTTTGTACGATTTCACATTTAATACAATTTAATGATATTAGAATTTTTTACAGAACAGTATATTTTTTTATTTTGAGTTATGTATTTTTTAAAACACTAATAATGCGATTTAATTTTTAAAGAACAATAAAATAAAGTATTTGCAAGCAAATTGTATTTCTTCAAATACTTCTTACATTATATTTTTAATTTTTTCCCATGAAGTTAAGTATGTAATTTTCTTTCCTGAAAATTAATACTTTAGAAGCTTATTGAGAGATCATTATAGGTTATTTGTAAGGTGAAATACTTTCATTGCCTGTTTCCGAGCGAGCAATAGAAATACAGATCTCTTAACAGCCATTGCGACATGCGGAGATTAAAAGTTTGCCGACCTCTGACGTTGACCTTGTGTATACCACGTAATCGTCCTTCGTCTTGGAAGTCGTCAGCGGCTCGGTATCATCCAGAGCAATTGTTAGCCCTTTGGGCTGGATTCGTCGAGCACTGAACCCAAGCAGAGCTTTGAATGGTCTGTTAGTCGTGTTTGGGTACGAGGCACATAATCAGAACCTTACAAGCAAATCAATCCACCAATAGGATCCGAGGCCTTTATATTTGTAAGAAATGGAACTTAGCTTGCCTAATTGACGTATTTGCGATTAATTACGTAAATGGCTTTGAATATACATATAATTTTCAGGTTACGTAGTGACATTACTTTTGTCTTTAAGCCAGTTTTATAACTGAAAATCGAATGCATCTAATATTGTTTTATAGTTTAAATAAATTATCTACCTCTAAGTACAGATCACATATTTACTAACAAGATAATATGTTTGAAGATGGCCTTAAAAATAATTTCTGAACATGTATAAAATATATTAAAAATGCACGTGAGATTTTAGTAAGAAATTTGGAAAGAAGTCACCGCTTGGGATATTTAAATTACATCAGAAGGTAATGTTAAAATGGATCTCGCGTATGAAAATAGTGTCCTCGGCAGTGAGAATACAGTTTCGCGATGTCAACAGGTGGGCGTGTCCCGCGGCACCAGCATCAAGGAGGAAGAAGAGGAGGGCGCCACCGGTGACCCTCGTGAAGCAGGCGTCGGTGGAGGTGGTCTGCATGACGACGCGGATGTCGAGTCCATCCTCCTGAAGCCTTCGCGGCCCAGCGGCGGAGCTGCTGCCACCTGGTGGCATTTCCGGCGCCTGCTTCACCGCCTGTGCAGGTCCCATCGCTTCAAGAACCCGCAGGTGGAGATGCTGTACCAGCGGTACTTCCTGCGCATGAACCAGAGCAACGTGACGCACCTCTTGGTCCTGTTGCTGGCGCTGTGTTCCGTGCTCGGCCTCCTGCAAATCGCCGCCGCCCTCTTCTCCAGCTCGTGGGGGGGTCGTGAGCCCGGGTTTATCGCCGTGGGCATGACCCTCGCCTGCTGTGTCGCCGTGTACGCGGGTGAGCATAGATTGTTTTTGTACCATCGGGTCGGAGCCGACCCCTGGTGACATTATGAACAAGTTCCCTCTGATAGGGACCTGTTCACATGTTTCCTCGGCAAATGATCCAGAAGTGGTTTGCCATTGCCTTCTTCTGTGTGTGAATGGAGTAATTGTTGGGATGCCACGGAGAAACCGGGGAAGCCCCCGGAGGAAAACTCCGTGTTGCCTAGACCACGGCCTTGCCCAACACAAGTTATAAATTCGGGCACCGCCGGGAATCGAACCCGAGACCCCAGGATTACAAGGCCAGCGTTCTAACCGCTAGACCACCTCATCTTATTATTATTTAGTGTTCTGTCTGAGGACAGGTCCATATGAACAGGATCCTTCCATCCTTTTCTCGGACTGGGACCTGTTCATATACGTTCTTGGCAGATGATCCAGAAGTGGTTTGCCATTGCCTTCTTCTGTGTGTGAATGGAGTAATTGTTGGGATGCCCCTGGAGGAAAACTCCGTGTTGCCTAGACCACGGCCTTGCCCAACACAAGTTATAAATCCGGGCACCACCGTGAATCGAACCCGGGACCCCAGGATTACAAGCCCAGCGTTCTGAACATAGATTACCAATACCCAAATCGGTAACTCTGTGTTAATAATCGGTAACCTATTTGTTATGCCGCCTGTACTCCATAAATGACACGACAGCAGGATTTACCGGTAGCCGGTTCAGTCGGCTTCTGTTCAATCAAAACAATCTCCCCCACCCCACCCTGTCCAGTCTTAACCTAACTCGTATGTTCTTGAATGGAACATTAAAAAATCCGACGTTTAGAAGAACTGAGTCTGCCTGTAAAATAATAAAATGAGTGCATGTGAACTTTTCAAAATCATATTAATATACCTTTCTGAGTTAAATGTATGTATAAAGTTCGTCTTGCACTGGTTGGATGTTGAAGTGGCGCTCGCTGAAGATCTCTGGTGTCCTTCGAGGACCAGTACCGATCGGTTGAACATTCGTGTTTACACGTTCATTTAAATAAACCCATGTTCGTCGATAATCGTGGGTCAAATGTACCTTTCTTCACTTATTAGATAAACGTTGCGAAATGCCCTATGGAAGCTTCCGGAAGATTCGGATAAATCACCAGCTTCTAATACCTGATATTTTTACCGCAAGATTCTGAAACATCCTGAGGCATCGTCCACAGTTCCAATGATCCCTCTTCGTGCGTTCGCTAAGAATGCATCTGTATCGTCTCTTTTCCTGACTTGTACGTCTTCATAGATTCTTCGTGCGTCCTGTAAGAACCAGTTTCTGCTCTCAAGGGACCTCAGTGATTCATCTATCTTAAAGTTCTTAAGTTAGGAGACGTGTTTACTTTGTAAGAACTTCTGCGTCCCTTCTGGGGAATCCCCTCAGGGCTCACGGTATGACTCTTGTGTCTCTCAATGACCCGCAGTGCTGGTGGCTGTGTTGTCTCGGCCTGCCCTAAACGAGCTCTACCTACTTGGAGTCTCCTACGTGGTGTTAGCCACGTTCCTGGCCGTGGAGGTCACCCTCGCCACCTACACGCGTCCCCGTTCTCCGTCCACTGGAGTTGGGGCCGCCATGTTTTTCATCTACCTCACGTATTCTCTGTTGCCGATCCGTCTCCAGGAGGCCGTGGGGGCGGGCATTGTTCTGTCAGTCGCGCAGATCGCCTGCGTGCTTTATGTCAACTACGAAGACGCCGTCTGGAGGCAGGTAAGTAGAACGAGAGTCCTAATTCGTGTCCATAACGCCCGAATTTATAATTTCAGTCTCGGCCTCCTGTAAAATATAAGATGTCATAAGAAGGTTTTGACGGAACGAACGAGTATTGTGGGATAACGGTGAGAATCTGAATTGATTAATAAAGGTATCAGAACGACCTCTTACAGGGTGATGAACCACACGTCGCTCGATGCGTCCCAGGAGGACAACTGTTTATTCCACGAGCCTCAAAAATACATGAACGGAACCGGAGAGCATAATTCACAAACGCTCTTGGGACCATTAGCCGATTCTGTGTGGAGTATTTTGCTAAAACATTCTTGTATTTATTAACTTCAGTGGTAGTATATCATTTATAATATTTGATAATTCCAAATCGATCGCTTCAGCTATCACATATGGCAGGAATTTTTTTTTTAGGAATAATATATCGAACTCTGTTGACATTTTTACGATGGGGTGAGCCTGTGGCCTATGTAACTGGTCCATTGCCTGTCTACCGGATGGCACATGCGGTGATATTAACAAGAGAAAGGGGGTTAATTTTAAGGTCGTTTATGTAGGTCTTGGTGTACGGAAAGGGTCACTGGTTTTCGTCTTGCACACTGGACAGTGACGTTCCGCTCAGAGACGGAAACCGGCTAATGGCGATTTGTTTTTGGATCGCCGAAAACAATAAAAAAGAATCTGATAGCATTTTCTCGATTTTAAATTTTTCTCGCAATCTCATTTTGCTACGCGCGAAACCTGATTTCCAGTTACGTCTCCGCAAAACAAATTACGTAACAAACGGAAATCAGAGCCGAAATACAAATTCAATTGTCAAATATCACGTCAGTCATATTTTATCTGGCCATCACACTCGGTCATCACATTATATTTGGTAAGCAGGCTTATTTTATTTATTTTTATTTATATTTTATCCCTTTAAGTGTCATTTAATAAACATTATCATAACTTTTATTTTTTATATGCGCAGATCGTGATAAACTTTGTCTGATTTTCCAATAGTAATGTTGTTCCTAGTTCAGATAATGACGTGCTCAAGTACTTTGCGAAATGAAAATATTTGGAAACTATTTTTATAAAACACATTACAGGTTAGGGCACTAAATTTCTGCGTCTACGTCTCATCCATCTGTTACCTGAACAGGAAACCCGTTCCAGTGTACTTTGTCTAAAGAATAATCTAAGTTTAACCAACAGAAGAATATTATTCTTCAACATACATTGCGCTACGCCTTATTGCCATCTTCGAAAAAGCTATTAGATCTTTTGGTATATTAAAAGGAGTTCGAGAAAAGTAGCAGTCACCAAATTTCATCCTTCAAGACCACAGAAGGACTTTACTCCCCTTAACGCGCACGTCTAAGTCACAATTACAGCGCTTGTAGCTTTGCTACGCTCCGAGTTTAGAGCCGTCTTCACTCGCCTGTGCTCCAGTTCTCGTATTTCGTATTGTACGATATTTCCGTGATTTGAAGTTTGCAGTTTGGTGACGGCTGCTACAATTGGTATAAGCTGTTTATTTGATAATTATGTCAGCGCCTGATTACGAAAATTAAATAATTAAGACAGTAGTGTGTTGAGGAGGATATTTGGGCCTAAGAGGGAAGACGATGGGGCGTGGAGAAAACTGCACAATGACGAGCTTAAAAATCTGTACTGCTCCCCCAGTATTGTGAGGGTGATTAAGTCGAGAAGAGTGAGATGGGCGGGACATGTAGCGCGCATGGATGGGACAAGAGGTGTGCACCGGGTACTGGTTGGGAAGCCTGAGGGGAAGAGACCGCTGGGGAGACCTAGACGTAGATGGGAGGATAATCTCAGGCGGGATCTATCGGAGATAGGAGTTGAAGGAAACTGGATTTTGTTGGCCCAGGACAGGGTCCGGTGGAGGGCTTTGGTTAATTCGGTGATGAACCTTCGGGTTCGGTAAGCCATCTGGTTGGTTGGGTCCACTATTTGGGAAGCCTGAGGGGAAGAGACCGCTGGGGAGACCTAGACGTAGATGGGAAGATAATCTCAGGCGGGATCTATGGGAGATAGGAGTTGAAGGAGACTGGATTTTGTTGGCCCAGGACAGGGTCCGGTGGAGGGCTTTGGTTAATTCGGTGATGAACCTTCGGGTTCGGTAAGCCATCTAGTTAGTTAGTTAGTATATAAGCATGGCGAAATTATAACTGAGACTTGCGAACAGACTAGATATTAACTAGAGTTTTAGGTATAGACTAGATATTATTCTATGGATGCCAAAATATTTACCCGTAATATAATTATGTGTTATTAAACATAAAAAAACACTTTGTTAACAGCTGTGATTTCATGAAGCAGATAACTCCTTGAGAAAGTGAAAATCTATAATTTAGATACGAAATTTCCAACACGTTCTTTACTGTACTCACAAGACCCCGCCACTGGACACTGTCCTGAGCTGGCTTAATCCATTCTATACCCGCACACCGTGTTTGCTTAAGTTCCATTTCAGTTTTGTCCAACCATCTATATCTAAGTCTCTCGAATGGTCTATTTCCTTCAGATCTTCGTCTGTCGGGACATCAGCCATGAAGAATCTTACTTAGGCTGTGGAAATAAACAGACCGGAAACGGTGTGTGTGAAATCTGTGTTAGTCCCTTAATGTGAGAGACAAGGTCTAACGCTTATACGGAAATAAAGATAAAATTAGTTTTTATATGTTAATCGTTAACTTTTTATGAAGTGGAGGGCAAAATGGAAGATTCTAAACTAAAGGAGACGAAGTAACTCCCGAATAAAATGCGCTCTCAATTTCTTAGGGAATGTAATTTTTATTTTAATATTTTAATATTTTCCGTCAAAACACAATTTTAATAAGATAATAAAATATAAAATATTTAAAATATCATTTTACGTTCCGCATCGATTGATCGATTTACAAATTGGAACGTCTCTTACGACATCATTTTGTTTTCTATATTACTCCATATTTATTAATGTTTTATTTATTTAAATCATTGCTTTACAGACTAATATTGAACATCAGATGAACCACGCCATATATAAAAAACAATACCTTCCTTCTAATATATAAGAGTAATCTGATAAGAACATTTCAATAAACTGCATAACATTGTAAATGATTGTAATTCGAGTTTTAAATTTTACCAATCTAATTTATACCTGAGGACGGTTAAATATAACCGAAACATGTCGTAAGAGAAACGTTCCAATTTGTAAATCGATCATTCGATGCGGAACGTGAAACGATATTTTAAATATTTTATATTTTATTATCTTATTAAAATTGTGTTTTGACGGTAAATATTAAAATATTAACCTAATTCACAATCTGACGCAAATATACTACCTTAATTTTTGTTTCTTGTTACCATACACAAATATTTTGTTTTTACCAAGTTTTCAAAAGAGTCACTTGCAATATTTACGCAATTGTGAATGTGCCCTGCATTTTGGTGAAAATTGAACGCACAGGTTACTTCTAGGCGAACTTCCTTTCTACAAGTTTTATTCCAACTCGTTTCGCGTTACTGATTCGACTTTCATCATTATAACGTGATCGTGTGAACGAGGGAATTGAAGCTGTCGCTAATTGACGGCTTATAGTCATCTGCAAAATGATTTTCAAGAGGCTTTGCTTCTGACAAAGGAACCAAACAAGGCGAAACAAAGCAGAAACCAGAAAACAGTATTAATGATCGTCTTATTTGAAGTGACGTGTCAAGACGACAGCAAACTGTAATCTGATTCAAAAAGCTTTTAACGGTTTCCTTTGTGTCTTGCCTGTTGGTATGGCGTCGTGTTGTTATAACGCAACCGCGACTTGGGCTGGAAGTTAAGGGCTAATATTAGCGCCATCTTTATTTATCTCAGAACGATTGGCTTCAAATATGTGCAAGTAAACACGTATTATTCGCGTAAACAAGTCACAGAATTCTATTAAAATGTAACACTGTTAAGTACTACAACACTTCATTCAGCAAATGGTTCTGTAATGGAACCCAGGCTTCTACTTCGTAATTTTAAACCGTGTTTCACAAAGAATTTCCTCTCTGAAGGGAAAGGAAGTAACTAAACAAATTATTTATGTAACTGAGATTTTTTCTAAAAATTTTACCTCACTTATTGGAGGATGATTTGTAGCGCAAGCGACGAATGTGAATTTCAGTCTGGCTGTATGGGAGTGGTTAGGTAGGCATTATCCCATTATCCCTGACGTGGGATCGGTCGTAATCCCCAGGCTGCTCCAGACCACCGGAAAAAAAACAGTGTGCCTTTCTAAACTGACTGCACACCACTGATCACAGGAAAATTTAACTACGCACCAAACAGCAGTTTTATTATGGATAGCTATGTTCTTATAGTCCAGTGGAAGTTTAGCAGTGTTTCAGAGGTTATCTCTGCCTCCGTCATCGCTGCGATCTGATGGATTCAGCGAGAACCTCAGAAACGTCGGTAAATTTCTGCCAGACTACAAGACGCAACAACCGAGAAGACATTCATCTTCATACTCTCTGGCGTGAGGACTTGAAATCTTACAGAGAATGTAATTGACTGCACGCCACTGAACTCTACAACGTGCCAGCACGTCAGGGATCTCTTCGGTTTATCCGCACTGTAATGCCATTACCAAAGAGCAAAGAGCCCATGTACACCGCAGAGCGGAAGCCGGAGAATTTACACTCGCGTCTCTATAAGCCAGTCTGATTTACGAGGTACTTATATCACTGCTTTCGAGGCAACTGTAATCATCAGACAAAACACACTTTTGGAATTAATGACTTTCAATCTTGGCAGCCTTGCCTTATTGATTTCAAAACAATAGCGTTGTTGTATATGTTATTGGCTAGAGCACAGTAGTTGCAAGTTTGGAATCTTAAAGCCTGCAATGTCGAAGGACGTAGAAAGTTGACCGACCAAGAACAGTTGGCCTCTGAACAGCGACGTAAAGAACTACAACATCAGACCAGATGAAGCGCTCCGGAAGGAGCGCGTTGCTCTAGTAATTTACAAGCTGTGAGAAGAAAATAATATTATCTCGTCATTCGTGTGGCTGCTTTTTAAAAAGAACATAAAATGAGCGCATAATCGCGAACACGCATACATCTGAATGTTTAGTTGAATTTTTGATTTTAGGAATTTTAACTCACGACTGATGCAAATTTTTTTATAACTTAAATCGTACTTACTAGATTATCTCAAACAGGTTTATCGTAAAAATATTAATTGATTGTTTAATTAATATACCTCATTAATATACAAAATCATGCATTAAAACAAAACTGTTTACACTTGAAAAGACACTTAGTGCCAAACGTATTTCGACCTCAAGAGGTCATCAGTAGCAAACAAATTAATTCATATTAAATCATACAGTTCATAAGACGATGGTTTTGTTATAAATCATAAAAGGTTGCACTTTATGAAATCATACTTTATGTAATACCACACTGGACGTTAATTGCACAAGTGTTGGTGTATTATTTATTATTTAATGTTCACTGGCCTAAGTTGAGGTTTCCGTTGTTGGTCTACGGTGGTCCGTGGTTGCAATTAACATTTTACATGACCGTTTTTATTGGAGTAAAATTAGACTAAAGGCCATTTGGGCATTTTCGTGTATTTCATAATTTCACTAAATTTAACAACATTCATTCAACTGCAAATTTATTTTCTTGTGATGAAATTGAATGGCGAGTTAAGAGGGATTGGGTAGGAAAGTTTGAAAATATTGTGGTATAGAATTTTGTTGTATAAAAAGTATCTGTTTTTTCCCCGAGTACCGAACCTGGTACCACGCGTCTGAAAGCATTTCATTAGAGGGGTAATCAGCTCCCTGTCTCCAAAGTTGCCTTGAAATAAAACCGGTTTGTTTCGCGTTCGTTTCAAACCAGTTACATTCACGTTTACAGAAAGTGTCCTCGTTGCGAGGCCCCACTGTCGTTTGTTACGTGACGTCTCTGAGGATTAACCAAGTCGCTCGGAAATCATAATCAGACATGGCGTTGGGCTGATTATGGATGTATTTTGATCTCATACCAGCCACAGTTAAATGGCACGAAGTAACTTAGCTCGCTCTCGGTGGGAGGAGATACTGAAATGAATTTATTAAATGTTGTTATCTCTGTGTCAATTTACAATTGTTTTGTTGTCTACAAAAGACACTTGTTAAAATGTACCTCGAGGCGGCTGTGTTTGGAGGGAGGAGAATTGAGAAATACAGAAAAGAAAATGGTCTCAAAATCTGAAGACAGGAAAGCACTAGTAGGCTTATTTTGTTTTTATTTGTAGTGTTCTGTCTGACGACAGGTCCATATGAACAGGATCCTTCCATCCTTTTCTCGGACTGGGACCTGTTCATATACGTTCTTGGCAGATGATCCAGAAGTGGTTTGCCATTGCCTTCTTCTGTGTGTGAATGGAGTAATTGTTGGGATGCCACGGAGGAAAACTCCGTGTTGCCTAGACCACGGCCTTGCCCAACACAAGTTATAAATTCGGGCACCGCCGGGAATCGAACCCGAGACCCCAGGATTACAAGGCCAGCCTTCTAACCGCTAGACCACCGTGGCACGGTAGTAGGCTTATATTGGCGTGTAATTTTAAAATGAATAAATAGAATTTTATCTTGTGGACACGGCAATTAACCGCCGGGTTCCACGAAACTGTTAATGTTTGTTGCCCAGTTGAGCCTGTACTGTGCAAAGCAACAAGTCCTGTTCTGTAGTACCTGAAACTGCCACATCATTACACACGGAACATTCCGCGCTATTGATTCGGTCGGTAGCACGGACGCTTCGCAAATTAAAATCCTCGTTACTGCTTAAACCCAATTTGTTATGGCCTAAACTGTTTCTAACTTTCAACTTGTTTTAATGTGTTCACGGCAGTCGGAAATTTCCCCAGTTGGTGTTGGAGAGAAACAAATATCGCGATGGAGATAGTACGCGTTATTCTTATTGGTTGATAGGGGAACTGAGACAAATGAGCATATTTTAGGACGTGCTTTAAAAACAGATTTTTAGTTTAGATAAATGGATGTAGATAAGACGGTCACTCAACTAGGTCTGTTAGCTGTGTAAGATTTGAGGTTTTCACAGCTGTGAGTAAGAAGATTTCTGTCTTCTGGGTTGTTGCGCTGTGTAGTCTGGTCGATGTTTACCAACGTTACAGAGGTCATACTGCCTCCGTCATCAGGGCGATGAGTATGAAGATTTCCGTCTTCTGGGTTGTTGCGCTGTGTAGTCTGGTCGATGTTTACCAACGTTTCGGAGGTCATACTGCCTCCGTCATCAGGGCGATTCGTTGGTAAACATCTACCATTCTACACGGCGCAACAACCCAGAAGACAGAAATCTTCATACTCTGATGACGGAGGCAGTATGACCTCTGAAACGTTGGTAAACATCGACCAGACTACACAGCGCAACAACCCAGAAGACAGAAATCTTCATACTCATCGCCCTGATGATGGAGGCAGTATGACCTCTGAAACGTTGGTTAACATCGACCAGACTACACAGCGCAACAACCCAGAAGACAGAAATCTTCATACTCATCGCCCTGATGATGGAGGCAGTATGACCTCTGAAACGTTGGTTAACATCGACCAGACTACACAGCGCAACAACCCAGAAGACAGAAATCTTCATACTCATCGCCCTGATGATGGAGGCAGTATGACCTCTGAAACGTTGGTTAACATCGACCAGACTACACAGCGCAACAACCCAGAAGACAGAAATCTTCATACTCATCGCCCTGATGATGGAGGCAGTATGACCTCTGAAACGTTGGTTAACATCGACCAGACTACACAGCGCAACAACCCAGAAGACAGAAATCTTCATACTCTGATGACGGAGGCAGTATGACCTCTGAAACGTTGGTAAACATCGACCAGACTACACAGCGCAACAACCCAGAAGACAGAAATCTTCATACTCTGATGACGGAGGCAGTATGACCTCTGAAACGTTGGTAAACATCGACCAGACTACACGGCGCAACAACCCAGAAGACAGAAATCTTCATACTCTGATGACGGAGGCAGTATGACCTCTGAAACGTTGGTAAACATCGACCAGACTACACGGCGCAACAACCCAGAAGACAGAAATCTTCATACTCTGATGACGGAGGCAGTATGACCTCTGAAACGTTGGTAAACATCGACCAGACTACACAGCGCAACAACCCAGAAGACAGAAATCTTCATACTCTGATGACGGAGGCAGTATGACCTCTGAAACGTTGGTAAACATCGACCAGACTACACGGCGCAACAACCCAGAAGACAGAAATCTTCATACTCTGATGACGGAGGCAGTATGACCTCTGAAACGTTGGTAAACATCGACCAGACTACACAGCGCAACAACCCAGAAGACAGAAATCTTCATACTCTGATGACGGAGGCAGTATGACCTCTGAAACGTTGGTAAACATCGACCAGACTACACAGCGCAACAACCCAGAAGACAGAAATCTTCATACTCTGATGACGGAGGCAGTATGACCTCTGAAACGTTGGTAAACATCGACCAGACTACACAGCGCAACAACCCAGAAGACAGAAATCTTCATACTCTGATGACGGAGGCAGTATGACCTCTGAAACGTTGGTAAACATCGACCAGACTACACAGCGCAACAACCCAGAAGACAGAAATCTTCATACTCTGATGACGGAGGCAGTATGACCTCTGAAACGTTGGTAAACATCGACCAGACTACACGGCGCAACAACCCAGAAGACAGAAATCTTCATACTCTGATGACGGAGGCAGTATGACCTCTGAAACGTTGGTAAACATCGACCAGACTACACAGCGCAACAACCCAGAAGACAGAAATCTTCATACTCTGATGACGGAGGCAGTATGACCTCTGAAACGTTGGTAAACATCGACCAGACTACACAGCGCAACAACCCAGAAGACAGAAATCTTCATACTCTGATGACGGAGGCAGTATGACCTCTGAAACGTTGGTAAACATCGACCAGACTACACAGCGCAACAACCCAGAAGACAGAAATCTTCATACTCTGATGACGGAGGCAGTATGACCTCTGAAACGTTGGTAAACATCGACCAGACTACACAGCGCAACAACCCAGAAGACAGAAATCTTCATACTCTGATGACGGAGGCAGTATGACCTCTGAAACGTTGGTAAACATCGACCAGACTACACGGCGCAACAACCCAGAAGACAGAAATCTTCATACTCTGATGACGGAGGCAGTATGACCTCTGAAACGTTGGTAAACATCGACCAGACTACACAGCGCAACAACCCAGAAGACAGAAATCTTCATACTCATCGCCCTGATGATGGAGGCAGTATGACCTCTGAAACGTTGGTTAACATCGACCAGACTACACAGCGCAACAACCCAGAAGACAGAAATCTTCATACTCATCGCCCTGATGATGGAGGCAGTATGACCTCTGAAACGTTGGTTAACATCGACCAGACTACACAGCGCAACAACCCAGAAGACAGAAATCTTCATACTCACCGCTGTGAGAACCTCAAATCACACATAATTTGAATTTTATTTGGTCATCATAATGGTATTTTGTGAAGAATGAAAAACATGGAGCTTCCCATTCTGCAGTTTTATCCAGGCACTCGCCTTCTGTTAAGGCGAGAGAGAAGTTTCAGCTTCATATAAAACGCTGGATAAGTTATAGTTTTAATATTTACTATTTTTAGGTGACAGGTTCTACACTGTATGTCTATCTCTGGGTAATGATATCGATAATAATAGATTCGGGCGACAGTCTCGATACGTGTCAAAATGACCGCTCACCTTAAGTTGATCGACTTTTGTAAAAAGCAGAATATTGTGGCAGCTACACCTACTCGGCATTACAACAGGTAGAAACCCTTTTCACTAGCAGTGAAAGTTGAACATACTGCCACAGGTGATACAATGTTTGATTCATCGCCTCGTGTTTTGTTTTTTTTATCTGTGGTCATGGAAACGAGATTCGTTCTGAAAGTGAAATTGTTCGTTTCGTATATATGGGAAACAATTCCTGCGGCATTGCGTGTTGCAGCTAGTTCAGGGGCATTGTGCTGCTGTCTGTCGTTAACAAGAGGGAATATTGGTACTATAAAGAAACACCACTGACGTTCTTCTGAAGCAGATAAAATTTCTGGTCGAGATATAAACGCAGAAATGGTACACTGAGTGTTCAAATTTCGTCACTAGGATTAGCACGCAATTCTGATATATAATTTTTAAGTCCTAATAAATCTTATGAAAAAATATATCAAATGCCAAGCAACTTGAAATGACTGCAACGAATTTAAACTATATTTTATTTAATAAATATATTTTGGCATTGAGCTCGTAATGTTTAGCCATATTTTTCACCAATTTCAGTAAAAGACGGGACTAAGATATTTAAAATATTAACCGTGTGTGTTGTTTTGTACTTGATATCTGGTCTAAGCCTCAGTGGAATAATTCAGAACAATGATGTTGAGAACAGGCTGCTAAGGGTTATATTTAGACGTGGGGCACAGCAAGAGAAAACTGCATAATGAGAAGCTTCGTAGTTCGTACCCTTTGCCAGATGCCATTAGGGTCATTTAATATAGAGGATGAAATTGTAAACATGGCTGTCTTCTGGGTTGTTGCGTCGTGCAGTCTGGTAGAAGTTTGTCGACGTCACAGGGGTGGTTGCTGCCTTCATCTTGACGCCCTGATCATGGAGGAAGCAAACATCTCTGAAACGTCGGTAAAGTATACGACACTGCCTGGGAAACTAAAATATCTCTGAGGATAAAATTAACTAAACATGCAGCAGACGTGGGTAAGTAAGTTTTAATAAAAGTACGTGTATTTTAGGCCAATTAACGTTGAATTAATGTAGATAGTCATTAGGACATTATTTTATTTTATTTATTTAGTGTTCTGTCTGAGGACAGGTCCATATGAACAGGATCCTTCCATCCTTTTCTCGGACTGGGACCTGTTCATATACGTTCTTGGCAGATGATCCAAAAGTGGTTTGCCATTGCCTTCTTCTGTGTGTGAATGGAGTAATTGTTGGGATGCCACGGAGGAAAACTCCGTGTTGCCTAGACCACGGCCTTGCCCAACACAAGTTATAAATTCGGGCACCGCCTATTAGGACATTAGAAGGTTTAAATAATTTTGTGAGAGAATTTGATTATTTAGTCAAATGATTTAATAATAAGTTTTCACTGTGAACTTCTACGTAAGTTGCGTGTTTTTCTTGCTTCTTAAATTCTTGAAATCCCTCATTGAAATTGATATCAACGAAAAGAATTTATCAGAAAAGTATCTATAATCGTGAGTTAGATTGTTAGATAATGCAGCGCAATAGAATGAGTTCGTGGCTGGTAATCTGAGTTTCCGGAAACCCAAAAATTGTCCTGCGAGAGACGGAAAGACAGACTCTCGAACCTGGTGATCGTTGATGCGCTGTGACACTTCCATGACTTTCATTACAAGCAACGTGAAGAATTCATTCCTGATATCGGAAAACCTCTGCGATATTTTTCCTTTGCGTTGCCATCGAATTTTTCAGAAATATTTTTACTCTCTGACATTCTTCCTCGATATCTTTAATACATTTTTTTTAAAACTGGTGCTGGTTTAATTTTATAAAATTACATACGTAACTTTATCTACTTTGCACATAAATTCCGCTGGTGGGTTATGTCGTGAAACACATAATAATTCATTTGCATCTAAATTCATATAATTTAACTCGGTTCTATTTTTATAACTGGACCAATGTCAATGTTAAAAACATAAAACACCATGATGCTTTACACATTACATAGATTACAGTAGTGAATTAACTTTAAGCTAGTTAAAAGGTGACAGCGATTTGAGGGTTACATATGTCAGTTAAGACAAAAATATGCAACTTTCTGTCAGAAAGTCCCAAAGTATTGATCGAGAAACACCGACTGTATTTTGATCAGTAAATCTTGGAAGATTTAAACAAATACAGACGAATAATATTAAGACTAATGTTCGAGTAAAATATTTTATAAATTTTGTGGACTGGATTTATCTGTAGGATTTGACACTTTCGCGGCGAGTACAATCAATAAAATCTTCTCGGGCAATTAGCTGCGTCAATTGGTTACCGTAGTAAACCGACGTTTCGGGAACCAACTCTGTCCCCATCATCAAGGTTCAGATGTGACTTGATACTTCCACGAGGATTTAACTAGCTTATTATTAACAGAATTTTATTATGTTAGAGATATTATTTAATTCCATAACGATATGGGATAACTTTAAACACAAAAATTAGGAAACCTTTCCATCAATTTACAACTTTAAACATACCATACATATAGCAGCTAATGTTTTCAGCACTGCTAATACGTCATAGAGCTACAGCCACTGAAAATGTTTTAATTTGGAGTGGACGATGTGAGCTGAGAAACTTGTGTTCGTGATCACAATAGCTTTTCCTTGAGAATGAATTCTCGAGATGTTTTATCGAAGTACAGGGCAGTGCCATCCATCAAATTGGAGAGCACGAGATTATTGATGTGACAGCAGAGGCGCTCCAGGTGAGAGGATAATTAACTAGTCTCGAGCTTCCTGCTGGAACTTCGAATCATGGCGCTCCATTTTCGTTTGTTTCTCCGTGGTTTTGTCACGACACGTATCAGGAAATATAAACAGCATTCAGACTAGCGTTGCCAGCGGTCGTGCAAGAATGATTTAAAATTTCATGTATTTTAACCGATGAAAATACGCAATACTACTTCAGCGTGTTTAATTCATTTTGAGTGCCCTTTCCATGTCCGTCTCTGCGAAAGGACAGTTTTTGAAAGTTGTTACAAAGGGCAGCGAGTATTACATTTAACATAACAAGTTTTGAAAAATTTTGTCCCGGTTTCCAGAATTTTAAGCTCTTGGTAATCTATATTTCCTGAGATGATAAAGTTGCGTCGTATTGTGATAAATATATATTTGTTTAAATATTGTCAGTCTAATTCACAATAAAATTCCTATTAAATATTAAAATATTACAATAATTAACATTTAAATATTTAAAACATCATTTAATATATTTTAAATATTTAAATGTTAATTATTGTAATATTTTAATATTTAATAGGAATTTTATTGTGATTAGACTGACAAGATTTAAACAAATATATATTTCCTGACTCAAACTAGTGGTTTTGAACACACGCTTACAGTGTACATTTTTTGAGTAACCCTGTGTCTAAAGTTACAAATCAAACTAATTTCTTTCGTTACTATCCGACTAATAATGGAAATTATAATGGTCGTTTACGTGTTATCAGAATTTGTCATTAGTTTAACCTAATTTCCTCAAGGAAAGTTTTTGTAAGAATCTCACGGCGTCGAGTATGAAGTTGGCTGTTATCTGAGTTATTGTGCCACGTGTTCGCTGCCTAGGCATAGGGCCGCCATCTTTGATGAAATTTAATAAGAACGGCAGTTCAGTGGAAGCCATCTCATCTTCATACGTTTGAGTGTCATACAGTTGGTAATAACGTCACAGCAGACTTCTGAGGTGGGGGTTACACTATCTCCACTAAGTTTTCGGTCATTCGAAAAATGCTTGCGTGCGAAGTAACCATTGTATGAAGACAGATAAAGTTTTTGAAGAGAAATTTTCTAATAAATTATTCACAAAAGAGCATTGCGAATAGATTTTTTGATATCAATGATATAAATGTTAATGCATTTTTTATTTATATTTTATTTCGATTTTTAAATGACTCGTATAGAGTCTAATGAGATAATAAGAGTGAATAATGAATTTGAAACTTGCCTGGAATTTACTTTTATGGACTGAGTAAAACCACGGCAAACCTCAATCAGCTGGTCTTCGGGCCGAGATTTGAATCCGGGACATCCGGAATAGGAAGAAAAAGTTTCGTTCATTTTATTGTAGAATCTGTTCTTGAGTAATATGATTTTCATGAAAAGAATTTACACTTACTAAGGAAATATTGCTAATGATAATACTAGCAATAACGATTATAATACGCCTATGTATCGTAAAATATTTTTAATTTTAAGCAGTTACGTTATCCTGGAGGAGAAGGGCTCGAGTCCTGCACGCTGACCCATAAGCGTTGCATTACCTTGCTTAGGTTATAAGCGAGCTTTATCTAAATATAAACAATACTAGCTCAAGCTTTGTAGCACTCAAAGTCTGTACAGTATTAAAGTTGGCTTTATTAACTTACCCCGAAGCTCCGTCCCTATAACGGAGAGTTCGTCTACTGTGGAGAAGGTGAAACTTTTGGTTAACTTTTCGTTTTAGAATTCTATGTATCGTTGCGCTCTATAAAATATAAAAGTACATAAACCCAAGGATATGAAATAACAGGACCCTGGATAAAATTACGCTGTGAAGAACAGTGTAAAAATTTATCAGACATTATTAGCGTCAGAAAATAAGAGATATGGATATTTTGAGAGTGTCGATTGGATTTATCTGGCTCAAAATAGGTTTTAGTGGTGACATGATATTCCAAAATAATTTTAGGGCTTCATTACAGACAATAAATTTGTTGACTAGCTCATCGGTTCCGTAAGACCTGTTTGAACATCGTGTTAGTTCTGTTAAAACTTTGCCGAGGAGTTTAATAGAAATCTTATTTATCAGAATTAACTTCTATACTTTTGTTGATGTTTAGGAAACTTTTCAATAAGTTTTATTTGTAATCGGTTTTATTTTGTTGATATTCCTGCGCGCCTCATTCTGATGTGCTTAATCTGTGATTAACGTATCAAAATACACAAACTGTAATAAAATACTTTTGTAACTTAAGCTCACACTGTTCAATGAACAAAACAAAGCCTTATGTTTGTCTTAAACTTCTCTGATATCTGAAGTTTTTCATCCAGTATAAAGAGGATTAAAGTCACTGGGAATATGTACAGATGTTTTTTGAATGAGCCTTATTATGCTCGGTCCTTGTCGTGATATTGCGAATCCTAGAACATTTCCTTCTCTCTGTCTCTCTGTTCTTGTGTGGTACACAGTCTGATAGTTCTGTGATCCGTACTGTCCGAATGTTTTTTAAAAGTGTAATACACTCGGCTGCTACACAGATAAGTAATGCCTATGTGTTGTATAGAAAACGAATAGCTCTGTATGGGCCATTCTAAAAACATTGATTGGCAGCCCGACAACTTTTCTTTCAAACACAAATTGATTCAGGTTTAAATGCCAACTTCGTAACACGCGTATTTCAGTATAAATTTTCTCTTTCAATTGAATCTGAATGTGGATGGAAGGAGACTGTTTACTCACACGCCCACGTAGCACAGAATGTTCGCACAAAAAAGACCTGCCTCAGATATGTGATTCTGCTGTAGGTGAAATGGGATTGGGTTTGTGAACACACTCTGGCCGTGTTTCACAATCTTGCTGCAAGAGGGACACTTGTTTTAAGGATTCATTGCGTATTATATTGGGTATATTCCATTATGTGAGGTTATGTTAGGTCCTTTTGGATGGGGATTCATAGTTAGTCTTTTTCCTGAGACTAAAGACGACAGATTTAACCTATATTTTGGCGAGTACGTTTAAGTGGTGAGTCTCGGTGATTTGTTTCTTGAATACAGAACGTCCTGTTTTATAAGTAAGGGAGGCCGTAGTGTCTAGGGTTTTAACCTTATATTTCACCGATATGTATTCTTTCTCTTGAATTTTTGAATGTCGGCTTTATAAATATAAAAATAATTGATTTATCTGTTTGTATTTCCGCTAAATCTGCACTTTTAATTAGAAATAGTAAATACAGTCGAAATTTCGGAGGATAACACTGTATGTCTTTAAATAACAAACATACTGAAAGACTGGCCTAATGCTTTTTCATTCTGAAAGAGACTTTTCGTTTGTATAACTTTATAGGATTAGTGGATGTACTGATAGATAAATAAATTGAAATAAATTGTTTATTAAGTACGTCATGTATTGCGATATTAAGGGTATTTCTGGATCGTATTATTTTAAACAGTAAACGTCAGTAGCATTAACGCCACAGGCGGAGTGGCCTTTGAAAATGATTAGTGAATTTAACAGTAATACCGGGTTGAACTGTATTTGACGTTAAAATTAAATAAAATATATTTATGGAAATTATACTTTTCGTTTAGTTAAAAATCTGTTGTATTCCCACGTCATTTTCAGAACATTAAAAAAGTAATAAAAATAATATTGCATAAACCGATAATTTTATCAAAACATTTTATCTTAATTTGAGAGGATGAAGTTTCAGTTTCAAAACAAAGTTTCCAGGAAGGTTGTTGGATTTAAGCGAGATAAAGTAATTGAGCAACAGAATACGAAACTTTGTTAGTTACACATTTCACTCAACATTTTTAGTGCAGTGAAATTTGAAGAGACTACTTTGGGCTGGGCGTATAGTTCGGATAAGGGAGACAAATACGTAAAGAAGTATCTCGGAAAATGGCCACTAACGACGGGGAGCTGGATGATAATTTAAGATAGATCTCAGGTAAGCAGATAGCGAGGACTGAACTTACTCAACATCGTGACCATTGGCGGACTTAAACGTTAAGTCATGTTATACCTTAGAAAATACTTATTATTATTATTATTTAGTGTTCTGTGTGACGACAGGTCCATATGAACAGGATCCTTCCATCCTTTTCTCGGACTGGGACCTGTTCATATACGTTCTTGGCAGATGATCCAGAAGTGGTTTGCCATTGCCTTCTTCTGTGTGTGAATGGAGTAATTGTTGGGATGCCACGGAGGAAAACTCCGTGTTTCCTAGACCACAGCCTTGCCCAACACAAGTTATAAATTCGGGCACCGCCGGGAATCGAACCCGAGACCCTAGGATTACAAGGCGAGCGTTCTAACCGCTAGACCACCTCGTCTTATTATTATTTAGTGTTCTGTCTGACGACAGGTCCATATGAACAGGATCCTTCCATCCTTTTCTCGGACTGGGACCTGTTCATATACGTTCTTGGCAGATGATCCAGAAGTGGTTTGCCATTGCCTTCTTCTGTGTGTGAATGGAGTAATTGTTGGGATACCACGGAGGAAAACTCCGTGTTTCCTAGACCACAGCCTTGCCCAACACAAGTTATAAATTCGGGCACCGCCGGGAATCGAACCCGAGACCCTAGGATTACAAGGCCAGCGTTCTAACCGCTAGACCACCGTGGTGGTCCTAAAGAGTTACTGAACCTAAAATGACCTGTGATGGCGTTAATTTAAGAATTACCCAAGGCTCTATAAAGCCCTCGGATCACAACAACGATTTACGTGAAGTGGCGTTATGAACGCCTTTGAAATGCTATTGTACTCCACAGAGTACAACTTCTATTATTGGTTTTTTTTACTCTGATATCTTCTGAAGTGCTTCAGACTCGTATCTGGGAGATATTAGAATCGCGTGGCGGAGGGAATGCGATGACGTTTCGTCAACAAAAAATATCGGTAAGGAGATACGCTTCAGGTGAGGAGCTCAGTGTCTTTAAAATTAAATCGAGTTTATGAAAAATTCAGAAAGGAGACTTCGCTGTTATTCTCAATATCCGAAACGGAGAGAATAAAAGAAGGAATTTGGATAATGCGATTATAGCGCTCTATAACTAGTAGCGGAGGGAAGAGATAAGAGCACGCGAGAACTTAGCAGAAAATGTTTTAACGCCAGACTCGCTCAGTGGCTGAAATGTCGTATGAACAGATAAACAACTCGTGGTAATTGAAAAGTGTAGAAAGTAGATAAAGGATACGAATTACGCTGAGCGGAAACTGAGAAGGCGTGCACAGACATTTGTTAAAACAATTTGCAATCTGTTTCGTTTCTATACATCTACTCTTCGTTTCCCTTTTATCTCCTTTCCTTCCTTCTTCAGCGGATTTCTGCGAAACAGAATTACAGCTTTGAAAAATGTAGATCACATGTTATTTTATGTAAATTTTGTCAGAAAGAGCGAAGCACTTTCCGTCAGTGTAAAGCAATGGGGGAGACGAAGCTGCCTGTTTGAGAATTGTGAGAAAGTGGGCTATATGATGGGACAGTAACTTGTGAAACTTTACATTCATTCACGTGGACTATGTAGAAATAAATGGCCGAGTTTTGCCGAAGCTGAGAATTACTAAATGGATGTAAGATTATCTCAGAGACATTCTACCGGGAATCGAACCCATTTCATCTGTTGCCATGTCCAATAATTGATCGTAGAAACCATGTCAGTTGATGCGGACACCTCAATATATAGCGCACTCTAGTTTTAAAAGGTTAATTTAAATTTAATTTAAAATGGTTTTATGACATCTACTGAACGATTGTTAAACACAGTAAACAATTCTTGCATTATGCTTAAATATTTTTTGTAAATATTTCGCTTAAAACATTGTTTTGTATCACACAATGAAATATACAATTTTCAGTAAAAAAAATACATTTTCGTCGGTGAATTATAAATTATGTAATATAAATGAGCGTTTTTAGAATATACAAATCTTGAAATATTAAAGAGATATTTTGAGGAAAAAACACGAACGCTGATGCTGGTAGCTTAATTAAGTGAAGTTACTCACTACAGGTAGGAAGACACGGGTTTTATTCCGAGCAGGAGCAAGAATATTTTTTCTACTATGTGGGATCTACCCGTCTTTTCCAATCAGTAAAGATAACTCTTTGTACATGGTTAAAGCAGAAGGCGAAACTGTCTGTCCATCTCCATTTATTGACGAGGTTAAGAAATCCTGGAGGTCTGTGCCCAGACCAAGAGATAGTTTTACTTTTTTATAATCCGCCAGTGTTCAAGGAGTTTAATTACTCCGTTACTAGAAAACTATGCGTTTCTGTTGTCGAACCACGTGTTCGCCGTTGTCTTGACTCCACCTCCTGACAATAAGTTAAGTCCTCTCAGGTGTTCGTCAGACGGAGTCATTTGTAGGACGATTTATTATTTTTTATTTTTTTATTTAGTGTTCTGTCTGACGACAGGTCCATATGAACAGGATCCTTCCATCCTTTTCTCGGACTGGGATCTGTTCATATACGTTCTTGGCAGATGATCCAGAAGTGGTTTGCCATTGCCTTCTTCTGTGTGTGAATGGAGTAATTGTTGGGATGCCACGGAGGAAAACTCCGTGTTGCCTAGACCACGGCCTTGCCCAACACAAGTTATAAATTCGGGCACCGCCTGGAATCGAACCCGAGACCCCAGGATTACAAGGCCAGCGTTCTAACCGCTAGACCACCGTGGACATCCGCGCCATTTACACGGCTGTAATTCAGAGAAATCTAGTGTCAGAAATATAAGACTTGAGACAAGCGAGCGAGGAAATGTAAATGGATGAGTACAATATAGTTCACACCGATTGGCGGGTTTGTGATCTTATGTAAAATGTTAGCGTTGCTTCATATCAGTGGCTCAAACAATGCTTTTAAGTTGTCCTGTGCTGTCCGAGAGGCTTTGGCTGTTTTGTTTCGGGAACTTCTCGATCGGGTGCACAGGCTCGCCGTGTAGAGTGGCAACTTCTCCGACACATTAGTGTTGCGGGCAGTCGGTCTAGGGGTTGCGTGTGAGATATTAATCCGCGTCTTTTGCATTGTAGTAGTTATTTAAAATGAATTGCGACATTTGAAAGTAAACACTTCAAAATCATCGAAAAACTTCCATAGAAGAAACTTATTCTTTTGTGTAATTTGTATTGACTTAAGTCTGTCTTATTACGCGGCGAAAGATTGTAGATGCATCTTAGAATTGGCCAAACCATGTATTTGATCTGTGAGATTTTTATTGTTCTGGTCTGTTGCGTCATGTGGACTTACCACATTCTCCCCAGATGGGAGGTTCTTAACCACGATATATCGACAACATTCAATTAATACGCGACATACGAATTATTGTAATAGTTACATGCGATGTCACGTGTCACACATGCCTCTGATGACATACCCTAGACGCAGAGGTTTACATTATAACAACTGTTCCTTATCTAGGATACGAACTACGGGCTTCACAGACGCTACAGACACGTAAACTAAAATAGTATTGAACGGAAGCGATATATGATGGCTGGAAACGTTAGACGTATTTTGATGAAGGGTCGTACTTAGTAACTGCCAACGATAATAAACTTTATGTAAATCCGTTCAGAGACAGTGAAAACAAAGACATTTCATGGATGGACACGTGGGATCTCCGGAAGACTGTAGTTTGTTCCACTTCAGAACCAGTCTACTGTTGTTTCAAAGCACGACTCTCGTTAACATATAGTTATTTATATGCATATTAATGTACTTAAGAATCAATACACGTACGAGAAAATAGAAAATAGATCAAGCCTCGAGAAAGAGAACTCATGCATTTTAAAGAAGACTCTTGCAGGCTATAATAACAGAGGAAGACTTACATTAGAACAAGAAGTAGACAATTTTGGTATCTTCTTCGAAATAGGGGTATGGATAAATATCGGAAGGATACATAGCTGGAAGGATAGGAAATAACACAGACAGAGCTAGAGGGAGGTTTGTAGAATAAGGACAAAGGAAGGAGGCAGCTTTAAAGAATTGGGAATCAGACAAATTAGCGCTTATGACGAAAGTCAGCGATTGAGTTTAGAGGCAAAATTGTAAAGAAGTAGAGAAATATGTAAGGAAATATGCACAATTGAAAAGGTTTAAACAGTATAAGGTCGACTTACGTATAAACAGTTTTACAGCCCGGTATTTTATTGTCACAAATAGTGAAATTCGCGTAATTTATAATGTTCTAAAATTGGACTGCAGGTATGGTAAGTAACATTTTGTCACCGAATGTACGTTTTAAACATAACAATATATGAACTTTATAGCTAAATGAAAGTATGTTTGGAGACCGTGAAGATGTCTTATGAAGGCCGAAACAGGAAGTGCAATAAACACAATTTAATATTTACGTAATTAATTTATATCTGATAATTTATCATTAAATTAAAATTGTCTATTCTCTGTGTTTCTCCACGTTACTTGAACAGGTCCCATATTTAACTTACAATCGAGTTACAAGCTCGCGAACAGCCCAACAACATACGCCACTGCTAAGAGATGGCGGAAACAGACTTCTTTTGTTTGAACACTGCTTTATAGAGACGGTTCGAATACAGTGCCAGCGTTCACCGATTTTTTTTATTATTACTTGCAAAACGTCTCGCTGTTAAAGCGATTGTATAGTTCGATTTCTCGAATTAAACCGAGAAAGGTTTCGCATGTTTATTGACGTCATGATTTCTGCAGACTGTCCATCCATATTTCAATGTTTTCCTTTTCCATCAGCTTCACTTCTGTTTGTATTTCTTTAACTCTGATGCATTATTTTTCATTAAAATGTCTGCAAGTCTATTCTCTTTACAATATCCCTTTATACGTCACATTTGTGTCTAAGAATAAAATTGGAGTTAGTGAAACAGTGAGGTATCATCCTCTGTTATCGCTGTCACATTACTAGCCACAGACTAACGACACCTGGTGCAGTTTAACGGTCCCGGAAGACAATTTTTTTAAGTTTCTGGTCCCTTAGACCAATAGTTTTCCTCAGTCCTTCCTGACCACTTCTGTAGCTATAATTCAGAGTGCAGAATCTTCCATTTAGATAAATAACACTGTCTAGATGACTGGTCCGCGACGGTGGTCTAGCGGTTAGAACGCTGGCCTTGTAATCCTGGGGTCTCGGGTTCGATTCCCGGCGGTGCCCGAATTTATAACTTGTGTTGGGCAAGGCCGTGGTCTAGGCAACACAGAGTTTCCCCGGTTTCTCCGTGGCATCCCAACAATTACTCCATTCACACACAGAAGAAGGCAATGGCAAACCACTTCTGGATCATCTGCCAAGAACGTATATGAACAGGTCCCAGTCCGAGAAAAGGATGGAAGGATCCTGTTCATATGGATCTGTCGTCAGACAGAACACTAAATAATAATAAGATGAGGTGGTCTAGCGGTTAGAACGCTGGCCTTGTAATCCTGGGGTCTCGGGTTCGATTCCCGGCGGTGCCCGAATTTATAACTTGTGTTGGTCAAGGCCGTGGTCTAGGCAACACGGAGTTTTCCTCCGGGGGCTTCCCCGGTTTCTCCGTGGCATCCCATTCACACACAGAAGAAGGCAATGGCAAACCACTTCTGGATCATCTGCCAAGAACGTATATGAACAGGTCCCAGTCCGAGAAAAGGATGGAAGGATCCTGTTCATATGGACCTGTCGTCAGACAGAACACTAAATAAATAATAAAGATGACTGGTACAACGCACAGGACCAAGGGAACTTTCCATCAGACAGATGAGCTCTACTTAGCCCGCTTTTGCATGGTTTGCAGTGCGTGTTTGAATTTTCTCGGCTTACGATGAATTAATTAAAAGGATGTTTTAATAATTTAATGTGATTCTTCTCCTCGCGGACTGTTCCTAGCCTTGTCTTTTAAAATTATCATCCCATATTCTGCTTTGCTATGTCCTTAGTCGTACCAGTAAAATTAACTTGGCTGCAAGACAGTAGAATTGTGTGAAACTTCTAAAATCTTCTACCTAATATTTTCTCATAAACCACGGTTAAACACGTCGTGACTAAACGTGTCTGCGTAAATCAGAAAGAATTTCTTCTGGTTTATGGTGGTGATTTGGTACTGTCAGGGTTTAATGACCTAGCGACTGGGTCTCACCACGTCTGTAGCGCGTTTCCTCTGTTGGATTTTGTACAAGACAGAATTTCCGATAGATCTCCACGATTTCTTCCAATTAAGACTTCGTGCATGGAATATATTACAGTTGTCATTAAAAGTTCGATACGTCGTGAAGGAGTACTAAAATGTCAGTCCTTTATAGAAGAAAAGAGTTTTCTGTGAGATACCAATTGACGGTATTTCACAGAACAGAGTGCAAAGGAAATTATCTGGATCTTAGTAGGGAGAAGTTTCAGCAATCTAGAGAAAAATTGTATTATGAGGAGCGCCACGAAATATCGTTAGACTGGTTGAGTCTGGAGGATGGGAAGAGTGAGGCATGTTGCACGCATGGGAGATGAGAGATGCATACAAAATTTTAGTCGCAAATCTCTAATGGTATATATCGAATATGAGACTTAATATTAACATGGGAATGTATTGAAACTGGTCTTAACGGGGAAAGATGTATGTGGGGTGGTTCATGTGACTCAGAAAATGGTTTTATAGATGTCCTTATTATTACGATTCTATAAGAAAGGCAAAGAAATTCTTTACTAGCTCAGAGTGTCAAGAAGGAATCTGTTCGCTTCATGGAGTTTGTTATGAAATACGTACATTCGCACTTAGAGTCGTGTGTTATGTGTACCTACTGATTCTCAGTGTAAACGTAAATTATTTCTTAAAAAGAATAAACTAGATGACGTTAGCGAAGGTGAAGTGTAGTGTTTTCTTTGAGGTACGGACTGGATTCTTAAGCGCACACCGATTAGTGAATGCGAGACAGTCTTATAGACGTTTAATCACGATAAGTCGCATTAATGTTTATCGTGTACGTTTCAGGATAGACGATTGAATAAGACGTTTCTGAACGTGCGGTGTTCTGTAGGATTTGAGGTTTTCACGGTGGTGAGTCCGGAGATGGATGTCTTCTGGGTTGTTGCGCCGTGCGGTCTGGTAGAAGTTTACCGTCTAACTACACGGAGTAAAACCCAGAAGACATCCATCTTCGTGGGTTGTTCTGTTTGTGTAAGAGAATTGCAATTGCATTGCTCTTTTTGGTTAGTGTTATACAAGGTATTGAGATGGACTGTATTTATTCTGTGTTGTGGCTAGTCAGAATTCAGCATAATACTTAAAAAATGTACTTAACTTTAACCAAATCTCGTTTCTGAACTAATTTTTACAGTCCTTCATATTTCTTCTGTTTTCTAGGTGACGAAGCATACCGGCTGCTTTAAGAAATATTTTAGACCCTTCTCCAGATGGAATGTATTCAGAATATGCAATTAGGAAATGTAGGCCTATATCAAAGGCAGTTTCACGTCAGTTCAAAACTTTCAGCAATTTCTACCAATTCTTTTGTCGAATAATCGCTTTTTATATAAATTCGATGAAGGATGTCTTATTCAGCTCTTTTATAATAGAGTCGATTCGTGTGATGCCAACTGTAAATTTATAATACAAATAAGTATATACAGTTGTCAAGAACCTGAACATTTAAAAACATTTTATTCAACGTATTTGCTAATGTTATAATGCAAAATTACAGAATTATATGCAATTAAAATATCAATAAATCAGCCTGTAAGAGCGTGAAATAGTTCAATTGAATAAAAATTTTCTTGGATATTACCCATCGTCTAGTAAATATAAAACGTGAAAACGTAAAACGACGTTTCGGAGATGGGACTCTATCTCCGCCTTCAGGTTCATACACAGTTGGGCCCACTAGATAGAGCTAAGCTAGGTCCGGAGATAGGGATTAGCTCTATCTAGTGGGCCCAACTGAGTAGGAACCTGAAGACGGAGATAGAGTCCCATCTCCGAAACGTCGTTTTACGTTTTCACGTTTGATATTTACTGAGACGATGGATAATATCCAAGAAAATTTTTATTCAATTGACTCTTCACCATCGTCAAGAAGTTTTAGATTTGGTGAAATAGTTCGATTATTATCGATGTTAGTCTTCGAGGTTATGGCACCGCGTGGAATACCAACATTTCAGAGGATCATACTGCCTCCATAATCCTAGTCCACGCGACGATATAAACCAAAAGACCAACATCGACATTCTCACGGCCTTGATAACATTCAATCGAATATAGTTCAGTTACACGGTGGTCTAGCGGTTAGAACGCTGGCCTTGTAATCCTGGGGTCTCGGGTTCGATTCCCGGCGCTGCCCGAATTTATAACTTGTGTTGGGCAAGGCCGTGGTCTAGGCAACACGGAGTTTTCCTCCGTGGCATCCCAACAATTACTCCATTCACACACAGAAGAAGGCAATGGCAAACCACTTCTGGATCATCTGCCAAGAACGTATATGAACAGGTCCCAGTCCGAGAAAAGGATGGAAGGATCCTGTGCATATGGACCTGTCGTCAGACAGAACACCAAATAAATAAATAAATAGTTCAGTTATTATTTAGGGCGCGGCATTTAACGTGATAATTGACAAAATTAGGTTACGCTCGACATGGCCTTTAATCTTAAACAATGATAACCATAATTGAAGTAACCATGGTAACCAAGGTAAAATGGAGATTTCCACACAGAACTTCAGCGCTCATGAACACATGCAATTCTTTACGTAAAGTTGCCTTTGTTTCTGTTCTGATTTAAAAGGAAATTGGAATGCGTCATCAAATTTTAGCGTCAACACATTTTAACCCTGTTTTTCTAAGATCAGTTTTAATATTATCCTCTCATCTACGCTTGTTTATACTGAGCGATCTCTTAACTTTAGGCTATCCAGCCAGTGTTTTAAATGCGTTCTTATCGTCCGCATGATTGATTAGAGTAATAATATTTTATAAAGATTACAAACTACAGAGCTGCTTTTTGTGTAATTTTCTTCAACCCCAACCCCCCCAATAACTTCATCCCTGTTAGATCCAAATGTTTCCCTCAGTACCTTTTTCTCAAATGTCAAGCTGTTTTTTGCCCTCAAAGCGTGAATGAAATTTTCACATCAATACAAAACAAATGTAAAATTATAGCTTTGTAAACCTTCCTATTATAAAGTTTGATTAAAATCCGTAATATAAAAGTCATAATTAATATTTTTTTCTATTTTGAATCCCGATACAAAAAATAAGATATTCTACTGTGATTATCTTCTTTGTCATTCGACCCGTCATCATTCGCCTGAAACTGTTAAGTTTTTCATGTCGGAGTTGAGTTCAGAAATTTAATTTTCTCACGTATTTTTTTATCGTATTTTTGCTGAACAAATGGGCGAACCCAACGTCAGTTCTACCTTACAGGAGCGCACCAAAATTATGTGACCAAGACAATAATATCTTATTTTTATGTCAGGACTTTTCTCTCTTGTCTGACCTCGTCTCGTCTTGACTAACGAGTGTGCACTCAGCGTGAAGGGAGCCTGTCTGCCATGACCGTCTGCAGGAGACTCGAGGCCAATCTAGGGAGACAGCCGCCTTATTTATAGATAATCATATGATATCTCTATATTTCTCTTGTTCCCCCTTTTTCCCGGGAAACAATTTCCTGCGTCGTGGCGATGGTGCCCTCTGGTGGGAGATGAACTGATCGACACGTTGCGACGACTTTTATACTACATGAACGCGTTATGCAGAACTTTTTTGGTACAGTGTCTCGTATAATACTCTGATGTTGATGAACGTATATGTGGACTGAAATAGTTTGGGGGACGAGACAAATGTAATGGAATCATAATACGAAGGAGAGTTAACTGAGTCTTGAACCTGGTTCCTCTTTATAGCGATTCTATAACTGTGAGTCAAAGATTACCACCATAAACTACACGTAGTTTCGCATCGGCTAAAAACAGAGGGCATTATCTGATGCTTGTTGTTACAGTATAAATAACAGTCCTTGACTGTCTTGATTATGGTATGGAAACCCCTTTTTCCGAATTACACCTGTTTTATTTCCCGAATTTTCCAACGTGACGTCATTGTTCCGTGCGCCGATCGGAAATTGCACAGAAATCCCTCAAAATGCCTCCGTAAGATTCTGGCATATTTTCTGTTGTGACTTATAGACAGATGAAAGAGACAAGTGTCTGCCATTCGTTGTCGGGAAACACTCAGCACGAATTGATTCGATTTTAAACACTTACCCAGCTACGTTTTTGAAAATCATTTTAATCAGACGTTTGCCATTGGATACCAGTAATGAATCAAATGAAATTTAGGCGTCAGAGACAGAGAATTTTGGATGCTGTAAACCAATTCTCAAACGACCCTGTCAGTGGTTCGTCTTACGAGGCCGTGCAGTTTTCCCGCCACTAACCCCTCATCCTTCTCCTGAAATCCGGAAGCATTTCGGAAATAAGACGGCGAGTGTAACTAAAAAATGATGACTTTATCAGCACTTCCTTCATGTTGGTATTCTGCACTACAACATATCGTCGTAACGGAACTACTGACACTCATGGTGATTATTGAATCCTTCTTTCAGAACGCACGTCCAATTTGTCACCTAGTAATGGCACTGTATACTTCCCGATATCTGCACTAACAGCCAATAGCACGCCCACTTCACTATACGTAATATTTTCTCCACTCCCCCCACAGAAAGAAGTTTAGAAAGTAAGGAAACTTTTTTCCAACGCATCACACTTCAGATCGTGGTAGGCGTCCGCCAAACTGAGATCACTTTTTTTCTAAAGGAAAGCAACCTAGTATTTGTGCTACAGAAATAAATTGGGATGATATTTTGTTAATTTTGTGTCACTCTCTGTTGAGGACATGTTTTTCAGGACCAGAGGAAGCTCACTAGTCCAGGTTCGAGATGAATCTGTATTAGCATGGGAGAGGTAGAATAATAATGGTAACTGGTCGATAGTTGATAGTCGAATAATAATGGTAACTGGTCGATAGTCGATAGTTGATAGTCGAATAATAATGGTAACTGATCGATAGTTGATAGTCGAATAATAATGGTAACTGATCGATAGTTGATAGTCGAATAATAATGGTAACTGGTCGATAGTCGATAATTGATAGTCGAATAATAATGGTAACTGGTCGATAGTCGATAGTTGATAGTCGAATAATAATGGTAACTGGTCTATAGTCGATAGTTGATAGTCGAATAATAATGGTAACTGGTCGATAGTCGATAGTTGATAGTCGAATAATAATGGTAACTGGTCGATAGTCGATAGTTGATAGTCGAATAATAATGGTAACTGGTCGATAGTTGATAGTCGAATAATAATGGTAACTGGTCGATAGTTGATAGTCGAATAATAATGGTAACTGGTCGATAGTTGATAGTCGAATAATAATGGTAACTGGTCGATAGTCGATAGTTGATAGTCGAATAATAATGGTAACTGGTCGATAGCTGATAGTCGATAGTAATATTGCGTCAGTCGATAGTGATATAACTTTAACATGCAGTTAAAGTGTGAGTGTTGATAATGCGTACAGTGGGTTTAAGTTACTGGGTATAAAAATGACCGTGAGTTGATATTTCAATAGGGAGAATACAGTTCCTCATTTTGATGTTCATTTGTTGCAGAAACGTATCTACTGTAGGTAAACACAACGAGACAGCTCACTGAGTCTCGCCCATTTACCGACATACAATGAGAATTTCTGACGTCATGACTGAGCAATGTGTTTACACATAGATTATATTATGTAAGTTGTTTTAGTAAAAGTTGCCACCCAAGATATGACTTTACTGAAACAATTTTATTATATGTTACGATAACATAACAAACAATTTGCGTAATTTACGCATAACGTCACAAACCTGTTAATGACACTAAATTTTTACTTCCTAAATAATTTTACAATAACCTAAGTAGTTGTTGAAGAGAGGGCTGTTTGTTGCGTCAAAACATTACCTGTGACCTTTCAGAATAACACCAGTGACGTCAGACTCGCCTGGGAGGACTGACCTTTGCGTGAATGGATGGATGATAACTTAATTACCTGGATTCACCCGTGTGGTTAAGAAGGCGAGATATTTGGCTCGGGATCCCCCAAAGTCACTTCCACTTGTAGATATTAACGTTAAGTTCCCGTTATTTTCGACCTGTTTTAATCAAAGTTTGTCAAGTTCGATAGACTTTAATAAAAAGCTCCAGTGTCAAGTTTTATGAAAATTCGTTGAGACGTTCCCGATTTTTAATTTTTTTTTAAAAACATGGCGAAATTGATTGTCTCATTTCTGCAACGTCAGAGCGAATTCTAAAGTTCGGAATTTTACGTCCGTTGTATACATCTGTCTACTTTTAAAAAAAACAAATTAAAATTTTATAGAGCTTTTCTATTTAATTCAGGAAAATACTAAAAACAGAAAGTACTACTCAAAATTTTAAGAATACTTATACTTTTCCACACCACATGTTTTACGGATCGAAATTAGAATTTCTTGGCAATTTTTATTGCAGAAATTTGTGTCGTGTGCAGCCTAATCAAAAATTGTCGATTATCTTTGGCGAATGGACAGACGGAGAGAGACCGTTGATTAACCATTATTCCCTTGTGCTGCATTTGGATGCAGGGCTCAAGGTGACGCCATGAACACCCTCCGACTGAAGGAGAGAATTTACGACTCTCGTTTCTAATCGATTAAACCTTCTGGTCGATGACAAAAGCACCAGCCGTGTGACGTATTTATCGTCTGTCCACTTGCTATAAGTCGGATAGAATAGTAACTCTCGTGCCCATAGCGACAGTGGGCTCCAGCAAGGGGAAACAAACGAGTAACGAAGCTGGCATTCAAGTTCTCTACTTTTTTTTTTTTAGTTCGTGTCCCAGCCACCTGTTAACTGTTACGAGCCACCTGTCAGTTCCGCCATGGCTCCCTGCTGTCTGATAAATGTCCGATATAAAAATGTTATCTTTTCCTAAACCAGCGTTTCACAAACAATGCGACGCGATCGGTTCGAAATCTGAAAGGGTTTTTTTTTCTCCCACCGGTCCTGAAAATATTAGAAATATTATTTTCATAATTTTCCAAAGAATATAAAAGAATTATTTTTGTTTATAAGCTGAATATAATGTATGTTAACATTTGTTTTATTAGATCATTTCTAAATATACTTTATTATTATTATTATTTATTTACTACAATTGGGTTTGTACCCGGTGGCAGTGGTCCTTACACTTTACAATTACGACAAAATACATATAATATAATACAACGAAATACATGTAATATAAACAAGTACACTCCATAGGCTATTTATTAAAATTATTAAAATTTAAAAGGTAGTATATTTGCGTCATATTGTGAGTTAAGTTAATATTTTAATATTTTCCGTCAAATCACAATTTTTTAATAAGATGATAAAATATAAAATATTTAAATGATATTTTAAACATTTTATCATCTTATTAAAAAATTGTGATTTGACGGAAAATATTAAAATTTAAAGTTAATTATCGTTATGACAGTCTTTAAATGTTCTTTCAGTTACAAAAGACAGTGGGTGTGAAATTGTATTCGCAATTAGCCTGCCGAGAGTTTTGATTCGTGCAATTGGATGGCACGCAGAAGTGATAAATCCTTTAATTATAGATTCGTATGTAAAGCAGGCAGTATCATAAGTCACTTAATCGACACTAAGCAAAGAATTTTGAAAACCAGCAAAGTTACGTCAGCCATTTAAAATAAAGAGTTGTGACACAATGAACAAGCCCAAGAAAGATATTATGAATACAATTATCAAGTTAATTTGGTGGAGTACGTGTGTGGTAAGACTACGGATGAGAAACAATCTTGAGCTTTCTGCGAAATTTGGTTTAAAATAGTTAAAGCGAGAAAACCTTTTGCCCGAAAGGAAGGAAATTCCGAGACACTTGACAAACGACGCGTCTAGGCGACGAGGGAGGGGAGCTTTGTCTCAAGGTCTTGATGATCCGTGAATTCAGAGTAAGTACTTTTTGTTTCTTGGTGTTACAGACGTTCCGGGCTCAAATCTTGTCCCGGAGACCGGATATCCTTAATTTTCTATGGTTTTAGTCAGACCCTCTGGGAAATTTCCAGAAGAGGACCTCAAACTTTGCCACGACCACTTCCCTTAAACTTCCTTCAAATGCATCGCACACAAATCATCAGAGAAACTGAAGGGGATATTATACAAACCGAAAATAAAGAACAAGTTTTCTGGTCCAACTTGGCTTTCGCAGATGATGTATACATATCTTCAGAATCATTAGTTTTCGTGTGTAATTTAAACACAGAATCCAGTCACCTTTCTTCGTTTATACAATAGTTTTTTCCCTCAGAATTCAGCCCGTGAATAATTGTTGACTTTGATGTCATTAGCAGTATTCTGTAAGCCAAGATCTGCATCTTTGTGTTATTCGTAGATTTGATTTAGAGTCGCATTCTATCCTTTTCTCTTCTCTCTGTCTCTCTCTGCTTTGGTACATTTTATCGTTGATCTATTTCAGTGACTTATAGAATGCAGTTTTTTTTGTTTCCATGTTGGTTTTTGTATGCTGGCCTTGTAATCCTGGGGTCTCGGGTTCGATTCCCGGCGGTGCCCGAATTTATAACTTGTGTTGGGCAAGGCCGTGGTGTAGGCAACACGGAGTTTTCCTCCGTGGCATCCCAACAATTACTCCATTCACACACAGAAGAAGGCAATGGCAAACCACTTCTGGATCATCTACCAAGAACGTATATGAACAGGTCCCAGTCCGAGAAAAGGATGGAAGGATCCTGTTCATATGGACCTGTCGTCAGACAGAACACTAAATAATAATAAGATGAGGTGGTCTAGCGGTTAGAACGCTGGCCTTGTAATCCTGGGGTCTCGGGTTCGATTCCCGGCGGTGCCCGAATTTATAACTTGTGTTGGGCAAGGCCGTGGTGTAGGCAACACGGAGTTTTCCTCCGTGGCATCCCAACAATCACTCCATTCACACACAGAAGAAGGCAATGGCAAACCACTTCTGGATCATCTGCCAAGAACGTATATGAACAGGTCTCAGTCCGAGAAAAGGATGGAAGGATCCTGTTCATATGGACCTGTCGCCAATCTCCTGTACAGGAGATGGCGTAATAAAGAAGAAGATTGGTTTTTGTACTGGGATGTGAGGCGTTTCGGAAGTTTTATTGGACCCTTAGACGAAATAATAACAGGTTTAACCGTTTGAAGCCAAAACTCACCAGAAGAATATTTAAGAATTCAGTCCGTACCGCAAAGAAAACACAACGCTTTACCATTAGAAACATCAAATGGTTAATACTGTTTACGGAAATAATCGATTTTTACAGCGAGAATCACACGAAACGTATAAATACACATTGCAGAATTACGAATTGTCACTAGGGTTTAAAGGGTGACAGGAACCTATTTGAGGGGTGGTTCTAAGATTGTTGAGGGATCGTGTTCAGGTTTTCAGTGGCTTCGAAAATTATGAATAAATCATGTCTGAAGGAGAATATCCCTGGGGCTCGCGACATTTGTCTACCAATCAAAATTTCCAAGTTTCATCCTCGTAATCTTTTATTAATGTTAACCCAGAAGATAGTATCTTGTTTATAAATGTTTTTAATGGGCGAAAAAGAAATCCTCTCTCTGAGCATTATTATCTTTGTAGTGTAAACTTAAGCAATTCTGGATAGCTACATTGTGAAGCCTGTCTACGTAAAGTCATTAGGTTTCGGTTGAATTTCTTAGCCCAAAAGTCTCTTGAAAACATCTCTGTAGCTGGATGAGTTCAGCTGTTTGCGTGATTGGTTAGCTCAGATATTTTATTATGTTAGTACGTACGACTTCTATCTCAGGGGTATACAATATAATATTAGGGGAATAGTTGGTGAACTTTTGGTAAGGAGGTTATCGGATAACTAGCAGACACTGGACCTTAGAATGTTGTTTTACTGACATTGAATTTGTCGGCGACAGATTCAAATACCCGCACATTTCACACTGCACAACTAACCAACTAACTAACCAACCAACCAGATGGCTTACCGAACCCGAAGGTTCATCACCGAACTAACCAAAGCCCTCCACCGGACCCTGTCCTGGGCCAACAAAATCCAGTCTCCTTCAACTCCTATCTCCCATAGATCCCGCCCGACATTATCCTCCCATCTACATCTAGGTCTCCCCAGCGGTCTCTTCCCCTCAGGCTTCCCAAATAGTGGACCCATCCAACCAGATGGCTTATGAAACCCGAAGGTTCATCACCGAATTAACCAAAGCCCTCCACCGGACCCTGTCCTGGGCCAACAAAATCCAGTCTCCTTCAACTCCTATCTCCCATAGATCCCGCCCGACATTATCCTCCCATCTACATCTAGGTCTCCCCAGCGGTCTCTTCCCCTCAGGCTTCCCAAATAGTGGACCCAACCAACCAGATGGCTTATGAAACCCGAAGGTTCATCACCGAATTAACCAAAGCCCTCCACCGGACCCTGTCCTGGGCCAACAAAATCCAGTCTCCTTCAACTCCTATCTCCCATAGATCCCGCCTGAGATTATCCTCCCATCTACGTCTAGGTCTCCCCAGCGGTCTCTTCCCTTCAGGTTTCCCAACCAGTACCCGGTGCACACCTCTTGTCCCATCCATGCGCGCTACATGTCCCGCCCATCTCACTCTTCTCGACTTAATCACCCTGACAATATTGGGGGAGGAAACAGATTTTTAAGCTCGTCATTATGCAGTTTTCTCCACGCCCCATCGTCTTCTCTCCTAGGCCCAAATATCCTCCTCAACACCCGATTCTCAAACACCTGCAATCTGTGTTCGTCCCTCTGAGTGAGAGACCATGTTTCGCACCCATACAAAACAACAGGCAAGATTATTGTTTTGTATATTTTAATTTTCAGGTTCTTAGAAACCAGACGGGAAGATAAAATATTTTGAACTGAGAAGTAGCAAGCATTTCCGGAATTTAATCTCCTCCTAATTTCCTCACGAGTATCATTTTGATTTTTGATTTTTGTTCCCAAATATTTGAACTTTGTAAAACTTTCAAAGGATTTGTTAGCCACCCTAAGATAATTTTGCCCGCCTGTCTTCTGATGACGAGATGCTAACATGTACTTAGTTTTTTTCTGAGATAATTAAAGTAAATAACTTACTTGATGACATCTGAGGTTCTCAAGGCATCAGGTAATGAAGGTAGTAATCTCCTCTGAAACGTCTATTAGATTACACGCCGCAACGTCCCAGAAGACAGCCATATTAAAATAACTCATTTTTCTGAATTTAAAACTAATTAAATGCGTAAAATATTGATATTTATTTTATTTTTGTTAAGTTTTTTCGCAAATAGTCGCCTAAGTGTAGACTCACTCCAGACGCTTATGAATTAAAACTACGATGTAATTTAATTCATATGACTTTAGTGTTCTCGTCTGTTTAGACTACGAGTGTTTGACAATTTGCGTCTCTGTCCACGTGTACGTCGTACCTCGAGTTAGCAACACTCAGAATACGAAATCGTGTTTGTGTTTTGGTTAGCCAATGTGAATTCCCTCTGCGAGTGGCTACTCAATAAGGCATCCGGGGTCTTCCAATGCTGTACTCCCACGGGGTCACGAAACTCAAATCATAGCATCGCCCCCCACTCCACTACAGAGAAAACCCGTTGTGGATTGAATTAAGGTATCGCAAAGAGGAGGACACATATTACACTGAACTATGCAGGACGTCATCTTTGATCGCGATTATCACATGTAGTTAATAATGCAATGCATGTTTATCGAAGATGGCTGGCTTCTGGGTTGTTGCGCCGTTTAGTCTGGTAGAATTTTACCGTTTCAGAGGTCCTTGCTGCCTCCATCATCCGGGCGATGAATCTGGCATCTGAAATTTTGGTGGAAATCTACCAGACTACACGGCCACATTCGGACTCACCGTTGTGACGACCTCAGATCTTATCAAATCTAAAACTTCTTGACGATGGTGAAGAGTCAATTGAATAAAAATTTTCTTGGATATTATCCATCTTCTAGTAAATATAAAACGTAAAACGACGTTTCGGAGATGGGACTCTATCTCCGTCTTCAGCTTCCTACTCAGTTGGGCCCACTAGATGGAGCTAATCCCCATCTCCGAAACGTCGTTTTACGTTTTATATTTACTAGACGATGGATAATATCCAAGAAAAATTTTATTCAATTGACCTCAGATCTTATCGAGCCAAAGTCGATTTACGTAACATATTTTTCATGTTGATTCAAGTGAAATAAAAAAGTCAGTTTATGAATTTCGCAAATATTTTAGATAAACTCAAAATTGTTTTCCCACGTAAAGTGGTCTTTTAAAAAAAAAAAAATTCAGTACTAAATGTAATTAAAATTGGATCATCCGTTCTGGAGTTGAATAATATTTAGAGTGGAACATGGCGTGAACACACTTTAATTATTCCCATCACGAAGGAGACCGAAGCCAAGTCACGTACTCCAGCAAAGAATGCAGGTAACAGTACTATCACCTTTGTTGGTAAACGCACTCGGGATTTTCCAGCAAGAAATTCTTCATTTTTTTGTTTTCATCCATGTCGAATGACGGAAGTATCATCCTTATCTTAAAGCTGTAATCATCAGCTCGCTAATGGACTGAGCTGTTCATTAGTAAAGTTCGTCTGATTCCGACCAACATCTATTTTCTTTCATTCCTCGACGACTGCATTATAAAAAAGAATCCTACTTCCCCGTTTGTGTGGTTATCTTGCCTGCATTTAACCAATATTATGTCGTGTTCAAATTAAAGGCAAATCTGTGTGTACTACGACATCCACGGATCACGTAAATTTCACATTCGTGTAAGGGAGACCGAAACTCGCCTTGCTTTCTGAACGTAAGAAACGAACGTCTGCATTTCAGGCTCCCACGCTCGTCACATCCTTTGCTTTTCTCTGAATTTGTGGTATTGGAATGATTTCTGAATATTTTCTCATTCACGGCTTTTCTTGGTTCGTTGTTGATATTGAAATTTGTTTCAGATGTCTTATTTAGGAGGCAGTTTTGAGCTAATTTTTTTTTTTAAGATTTTGAAACAATTTGCATTTGTGCGATTCATTCTTTGTGAAAATATAACTTTCGGAATTTCAGACTCTGTCACAGATAAGCCCAAATTCATGTTCCCCGGAGATTTAAGTCTTCCGATACCCGACAAGTTCTTAGTTGCGCGCTATATAAGTAGTTCTTATTGTAAATTTGACTGCAAGAGACATAAAGATTTTAAGAGAAGTTTTCAGGTAAAAATAAGTCCTCTGAACCAAATATTTCAAGTATGAATAGAAACCTGGACAAAAGAGGTTGGTAGCAGTGGAGCCCGTTCTTTACCAACCCTGTTTTGAAGTAGCATCTCCACAGATGTGGTTAATAGCAGAAAAATAACAACAAATATTTCCAGTATTTATCACTTTTATTTTCAAACTTTTGTGATGTTGCCGCCACGTGCTGTGCAACTCAAAAAGAAGACAGTCATTTCACGCCATAGTATCTCTAATAGCTCGAGACAGAGGGAAGCACTGGCTGCGTTGAGTTTCGAAAACAACAGAACAGCAGCGAGCGTCGTACATTTCTTGTAGTAACAATTGTAATGCAAGTTAATACTAAATGTGTGAACGTAAACAAATCGAAACTACGAAGTGGAAAAGATGAAGGTGAGGACCACGATCTCAGTGATAACAGTAAGATATAAAATCAGCCTTTACAGCATACTGCATTTATGCAAGGATTCTTTGTGCTTCGTGGTCTGAGGCGTGGGCCTTGTGTCGCTTGGTCGCTGGGACCGTGAGTTCGAATCCCACTGTGTTGTGCAGAGGCCTTGCGACGGGCCGATCCCTCGTCCAAGGAGTCCTACCAAAATGTCTATAGATCAAGCCAATGCTCAGGAACTTGAAGAACGGGTCGTTCCTATTATCCAGTTCTTATTCATGGCATTAATTAATTAAATTGAATTTTCTGTTAATTTATTTTATGGGAATTATAAGCAACATGGGTACGTAAATCTTCAGCCATTAGAGAGCTCCAGTCCCAAGCGACTTCGGCTAATCCGACTAGCCCCTCCGTATTTTTACAGATGTTTCTTAAAACTCTGAATTAAAATGCGAAATGTTTTAGAGTAGGGAGAAATTGATTTGTATAGTTTACTGTTCTGCAGCGCGGGTTTGAATTTGTTACGCTTAGTTATCGATAATGCTTTAATTTGGAGATTAATTTAGTTAGATTCTCGGCGGGATTATCTATCACCCTGACAGAGGTTTTTCGTAGTTTCCCACAGTTTGTCAAATAGCATCATTAAGCCTATATAAGCCACTTCCTCGTCAGTAAGGTTAGAGGGAATCATTAAGGGCTCGAATTGAATGGTCTGAACCAAGCTGATGATGTTAATTTGTTGGAGGATGGTGAGGGTATCATAACCAAGAATGCAGAAACTCTCGTACAGACTAGCAAGGAAATGGACCTGGAGGTAAATATAGACATCAACATCAGCAACAGTGGTGGATCATAATTATAAGTAACACGTAATTTGAAAATATTTAAAAATTGAAGTATCTGGGAACAATAATAACACAGAGAAATAAGGTTCATGATGAAATTAAGAGTAGATACATTTGGGAAACTATTCAGAAAACATTACCATCTCGTTTGCTATCCAGAACACTAAAGATCAGGATATATAAAACAATGATTTTGTCTGTTGTTTTCTATGGTTGTAAAACATGTTCTCTTACCTTGAAGGAAGAATGTGGATTACAAGTGATTGAAAACAGAGTGCTCAAGAAGATATTTGGACTTAGTAGCAATGAAATAATCGGGGAATTTAGACTATTACATTACGAGGAGCTGCGTGAATTGTACAGGTCACGTAACATAGTGAAGATAGCGGAATCTAGGAGGCTTCGATGGGCTGTACATGTAGAACGCATGTGGGCAAGGGGTACATGCAGAATTTTGGTGGGGAATCCTTATAGGAAACGACCACTGGGCAGACCAAGAAGGAGATGGGACGATAACATCAAGATGGATCTTAGGGAGGTGGAGGCTGCGAGGATGGCAAATGGATGGAGTTGGCTCAGGATCGTGGCCGATGGCGGGCTTCATCGCCCTGATGACGGAGGCAGTATGACCTCTGAAACGTTGGTTAACATCGACCAGACTACACAGCACAAGAACCCAGAGGACAGAAATCTTCATACTCTGATGACGGAGGCAGTATGACCTCTGAAACGTTGGTTAACATCGACCAGACTACACAGCGCAACAACCCAGAAGACAGAAATCTTCATACTGTGATGACGGAGGCAGTATGACCTCTGAAACGTTGGTTAACATCGACCAGACTACACAGCACAAGAACCCAGAGGACAGAAATCTTCATACTCTGATGACGGAGGCAGTATGACCTCTGAAACGTTGGTTAACATCGACCAGACTACACAGCGCAACAACCCAGAAGACAGAAATCTTCATACTCATCGCCCTGATGATGGAGGCAGTATGACCTCTGAAACGTTGGTTAACATCGAACAGACTACACAGCGCAACAACCCAGAAGACAGAAATCTTCATACTCTGATGACGGAGGCAGTATGACCTCTGAAACGTTGGTTAACATCGACCAGACTACACAGCACAAGAACCCAGAGGACAGAAATCTTCATACTCTGATGACGGAGGCAGTATGACCTCTGAAACGTTGGTTAACATCGACCAGACTACACAGCGCAACAACCCAGAAGACAGAAATCTTCATACTCATCGCCCTGATGATGGAGGCAGTATGACCTCTGAAACGTTGGTTAACATCGAACAGACTACACAGCGCAACAACCCAGAAGACAGAAATCTTTACCTGTAGCTAGTTATAAATAAGTAGTAGATAAAGAAACAAGTTTTGTAGTGCACATAATCTTTCTGGGCTCCAGAGTTCGTCGCTTTATGTTTTCTCCGTAGATGCTCCATTAAGCCATTCCTACGAAATAAATTAGCATCATTATTCGATCAATCGCTCGTGCGCCTTATCTCAGTCTGCTGTCATGACAACCCGTCTTGTTTTTAGAAGCAAACTTCTGTCACACAATTTGAAGTATCTTGTGGCTGTGTATTGATTTGATATGCGGTGTAACTGCCAAGGGCGAGCAGACCTTGTTCGTATCTGGCTGTCCAATCACGCCTTCCGTCGAGACGTGCAGCGTCTTTCGTACAACAGCGAGCGGATACACGGACCAGTCACACACTTCACAGAACAGATAATAGCGCATTACATAATTGGGTTGATTTACGTTCTCAGAAATCTTCCGTAATGTCCGGGCGTTGTACCCGGATCGTAATTGACTTCTATCCAGTGAGATGGAGTGTTTAACACGAGAAACGAAAATATTCCTTGCTTATAAAATAGTAATTTTCCAACTACAGTAACCCTATATGTTTAATATTCCTTTAAATACGTAAGTAGAATCTGCAATCACAGGATTGAGATTAGTGTTATTTTGATTCATGTGTTAGAGGCTTCAAAATGATTTGATTTTTACTGTGAGTCTTATACAATATAAAACCTTCCATTTAATTCAGGATTTTTATTGAAAAGTTTATACTTCCTCAGATGGCTGTTCATTTCCGTGTTAAAAATAGTCCCGTTATTAAACTCATTCCACTTATTTTACGTAAATAATAAAAAATCTCTATTATTTGCACTATATTGATTGTCTTTCAAATAAAATTTAGAATTCTCATGGCTGCTGTGGTCTACTGGATTGTAACGCCGTGATCTTAAGAAAGAGGAATTATATTCCCTCTAAACGTCTAAACGCGACGTTACATCCAAGATAACGAACGTCGAACTTAAAAAATGTTATGTGCACAGTAGAATCATTTTAATGTCAATGCTGTGGTAACGTGGGGATTGTGCGTGGGTCTGAACGTGTGTTTGTTTGTAGGTGGTGGCTAACATTGTGCTTCTGGCGAGCACTAACATCGCGGGCGTGTTCACGCACTACCCCAGCGAGTTGGCGCAGAGACAGGCGTTTTTGGAGACGCGACAGTGTGTGGAGGCTCGCCTCACCACCCAGAGAGAGAACCAGCAACAGGTAATCGAAGGCTGAGACCGGACAAGGAGCCCGTGACAGGGAACAGGTCTTGGTTATGTTGATCCTGTTCAGGATTTCAATGGCGGTCTTTTCTGAAGGCTACGATAAACCTTCGTGTTCTTAAGGCATTGACCGGGATGTTCTTTTGTTAAATCTTATGTGGTACCGCCTGATTCGACTTGTAATGGTTAAGTGAGGTGTTTTCTTCGCGGTACGGACTGAATTCATAAATAATATTCAGACGATCTTCGGCTTCAAAGGGTTAAAGAACGGAAGGCAGTTGGTTACTTATTTTGGTTTAGATACGTTGTTAGCTAGCCACCTGGTAAAACGTCTTGATCGGAGGCCGCCCGGTCACGGGACAACGCGGACGAAGATCTATGTTTCGAGTGAAATTCGTGTCCATGACCCCAATGTCGAAACGATGAAGACCACTCATGTCAAACTCGTTCCCCTTGTTGTATGTTGTATGTAGTTCGGTTCTGGAATTATACACGATGTGCGGCCACAGATATCAAGTTTTAATAAATGTTAAGTTTAAAATGAATTTCAAACATATACGTAGCCGTTTTGGCGAGTCTTTGGCAAAATTTGATGCACACGCCATTCCGAAATCGCAGGAGGGTCGGTGTAATGCACTACCAAAACGCCCGTAACTAAGAAACAAATGCTAATTCGATGATGCCGGCTGGCACACTGATTCACTATGAATGTAGGCCGCACCCCCTAAAGGCAGAAGCTCGTAATACATCCGGTTCGCCCTCTATTGACACAGTCTAGAAACTTTACGATCGCACCTCGTACATGCATACAACAATTTTATATTTCAATGAAACAAAGTGAACATTCACGCTTATGTGTATTTACTGAGAGCTAGACCAACGAAAATATATCTTGAGCTGAAGCCTGGAATTAGTAGACGTAAGCAATTATAATTAATCTTTCGCATTCATGATTAAACAGCCCTCGTAGCAGCCGTTACAAATCTGCATGCTTCAAGACCGCGAAAGGGCTTTAATCCCCTTACCGCGCGGCGCGAAGTCACCGGAGCAGCGTTATTAACTTTGCTACACTGCGAGTTCTGGAGTGTCTTCAGTGGCTTACGCTCCGTTGTATTATGAATTGGATTTGGCGAGCCTGTCTTATGATAGTGATGTCAATGTGATCGGCGGTCATTTATTAGATTAATTATTATTAATTATTCACGCCTAGCTTAGTTAATTAGTTCGTTAGAGTTATCTATCACACCTATCAATAAAATCTTACACAATTAAAGTACTGGGATTTTCCAGCGTTCCAAGTGAAACCGTTGAGGTCAGTAATAGTTTTCATAAAATGGCTTCCTTCTCTGCTTTCAAGATGGCGTCTCTTATTTCGTCAGGATGATAACCGTGGCCGTTCAAGACTCTGGGGACGAGATCCTGTAGTTACGAACCCGTATAACTGAATTCTGAGGCCTCGCTGAAACAAAGAAGAATCACATTTGAGGGAAAACTGCTTTTTAAAAATTATCATAACATGGTAGAATAAAGCGAACGTGTCTGTTGGTCCCATGGATGCAGTTGCTCAAAAACCTTGTTTCACGAGAATGGAATACCGTTCTTTTCATTTTCAGATCTAATTATGTGGAAGCCCTTACGGCCCCATTGTTATTCGATGTGGAACAAGGTCCCCCCCCCCCCCCCCCGCGGTCTTCCTTCCCGTACACGTCACAATGCAGAATGATGAAATGGTAATACGGTTTGTACGCAACTGGTAAGGCATCAGCGCCGTTCGTGTGTTTGTGTCAGGCCGAAATATGAATTGCCTTTTTGCGTGAGAAGAATAATTGTGTGTAGCCTCATATAAGAACTCTGTCTGGCCTTGCGTTAACTTACGTTTCACGTTTCTGTATTTGGTTAAACAATTAGTTTTGTGTTAGCATTGGCAGGACTGGTACAAGATTTGGTTCAAATATTTTTATGGTTGGTTACCTCGGTTTAGTTTACATTATGATAAGTTTGGTTAGGTTCGGTTAATTTAGGTTGGGTTTGGTTGTTTTAGGTTACGGTTGGTAATGTTTTGTTGTATTGGTTTAGGTTAGGTTAGGTTGTATTGGTTTAGGTTAGGTTAGGTTAGGTTGGGTTTGGTTGTTTTAGGTTACGGTTGGTAATGTTTTGTTGTATTGGTTTAGGTTAGGTTAGGTTGGGTTTGGTTGTTTTAGGTTACGGTTGGTAATGTTTTGTTGTATTGGTTTAGGTTAGGTTAGGTTGGGTTTGGTTGTTTTAGGTTACGGTTGGTAATGTTTTGTTGTATTGGTTTAGGTTATTGTGCGATAGGGTGGGTTATATTAGTTTAGGTTAGTTTAATTTAGGTTTCCTGTATGTTAGGTTATGTTTCGTTAAGTTTAGATATTTCAGGTTATGTTGTGCTAGGTTAGGTTTTGTTTGGTTTTTGAGGTTAGGTGAAGAAGGTTTATGTTAGTTTAGGTTGGGATAGGCTTTTCTCAGGTTAGGCTTTGTTTGTTTTTGGTTTTGTTCTTGGTTTATTATTTCATTCTTCTGGTTTTCCGTTTTTATATCACTTTTTTCGATCTCCTGGCCATTGTTTTTAAGATTTAAGTTCATTTTGTTTATTTCTTAGTATTATTTTTTAATTTTCCCTTAATTTTCTTATTTTTATTTCGTGTTTTTTAGTGTTGTGTTCTTTTCACGTTTTATGTTATGCATATTTCTCGGTTTTTGTAATGTTTTTGGCTGTTAGATCCCGTTGTGTTAATTTGTAAGTCTTCAGGCTAGGTTACCTGAGATTACATTTGTTGAAGTTGACGATCTGTATTTATATACCCCGTGACTCACCCCCTCTTTGAATCTCGGCACTGTTTTGTGATTTGCCCTGGTATCAAGTTTGAAGACGTGCACAAACACATGAATATGTATTTTTATTTCAATTGTGAGACTAACCGAGGTTTGCATTTCATTGACACGATATATCATGAACATCCTTCAAGAAACTTAGGGGTTTAGAGATACTGGAAACAAGGTTTTGTGTAAGGCATTATTTCTGTGCTTACATTCGTCGTAATTCGATTCCGAGGGCCTTTGCCACAAGTGTCCTCCAAGATACTCTTGCCATGAGATCTGAGGTTGTTTGAGCTGTGAAGATGGTGTTCTGGGTTGCAACCCTCACGGCAACGAAAACTAACAAATGTTTACCTTTTAACAGCTCTACAAATTGTTTATCTGTGATTAATTTTTAGGTACGTTTATAACTAGAAGTTGGCCTTCCAGTTTCGTCCACTCCGTCTGTCGGCGTAGAGAATCACTGTACGTATTTTCATTAAATGTGACATTGGGGATTGTTACTAAAATTTGTTGACACGTTGAAATTTTTATCGGAATTGGACGACAGTAAAATGTTCCTGCGTTCGTTTCTGCGCCCAGAGGTGTCCGTACGGGGTATTCACGCATCGGTGCACCCAAACCAGAAATGCGCCCACACCCTCACGTGGGAAATCCATCGTCATTCCCAGGTCATCGGTCCTTGTCTTGGACATTGTATAATTACCAGTGATCTTGTTCTGAGTCCAATGACTCTGAGACACAGGATAGCTTTCTTGTATTGGGTTAAATGTTATTATTATTTAGTGTTCTGTCTGACGACAGGTCCATATGAACAGGATCCTTCCATCCTTTTCTCGGACTGGGACCTGTTCATATACGTTCTTGGCAGATGATCCAGAAGTGGTTTGCCATTGCCTTCTTCTGTGTGTGAATGGAGTAATTGTTGGGATGCCACGGAGGAAAACTCCGTGTTGCCTAGACCTCGGCCTTGCCCAACACAAGTTATAAATTCGGGCACCGCCGGGAATCGAACCCGAGACCCCAGGATTACAAGGCCAGCGTTCTAACCGCTAGACCACCTCATCTTATTATTATTTAGTGTTCTGTCTGACGACAGGTCCATATGAACAGGATCCTTCCATCCTTTTCTCGGACTGGGACCTGTTCATATACGTTCTTGGCAGATGATCCAGAAGTGGTTTGCCATTGCCTTCTTCTGTGTGTGAATGGAGTAATTGTTGGGATGCCACGGAGGAAAACTCCGTGTTGCCTAGACCACGGCCTTGCCCAACACAAGTTATAAATTCGGGCACCGCCGGGAATCGAACCCGAGACCCCAGGATTACAAGGCCAGCGTTCTAACCGCTAGACCACCGCGGCTCTGTATATTCTTCATAGCCCGCTGTTATTTTGTCAACATTTCTCTAGCTATCGCAGTTTCCATGTCTCAATCTGTGTTCCAGGAACGTCTTCTCCTGTCGGTGCTACCGCGCCACGTGGCCATGGAGATGAAGGCGGACATCGCCGGGAAGCCGAAGGACACGATGTTCCATAAGATCTACATCCAGCGCCACGAGAACGTCAGGTGAGGACATCCAATGTTAGGAGATCCATGTTGACGGGTGGGGGCTAAACTTTTGTATTTGTCTCATTACTAAAGGGACACATTCGTGTTCGTAAATTGTAAATTAAATAAAGTAGGCCATGGCAGTGTTTCTATTACCAGCTTACTGTCTTAATTTTTTTTTCCGGATATTTGCCAAGTTAACGAGATGAAGACAAAGTCTTTGAAATCATGAAGTTTAAGACGTACTCCACTTTGAAGTTAATATTTTTTAAAAAATGTTATCCTTGATATTTTTCAAGAATTATTTGTGCTGAGACTCGCTTATTGAATAAAAAAAATAATCTGGTATTTAGCTTGTTACAATTTCGTTAAATATACATTACACTGAAGGATGTTGGAAAAAAAAGTAGTTTGTACGAGTGAGATCTATATTTTAGCATTTTATTTGTGAAACAAATAAATGTTCATCTGAGCCGATAGGAAACAAAATTATATTTACGTGAGAAATTTTAATATAGACACAAAACTAAACTACGTTTAAATATGTTGAGTAATTTTCTTATGAAACACGCGGCCTCACTATTATGCCTTCATTTTATGTACATGGGGCCGGAAATACTGACTGTAGAATGTCTCGTTTCGTGATATCAGGTAATGCAGTGTAGTTACAGGGACGATCTCGCAAATTGTGACTGATTTTCAACGCCTTGGCCTAAGTGCACACACGCGGGAAATTTTAAGGAGTTCCGTAAACGTTCATGGAGTTAAACTTAGAGCTCGTTAACAGAACTTTGAGTGTATACGGCGTTTTAAATGATGAAAGTTTTTTATAACAGCCTACAGCCTCCTTTTTGATCTGATTCACATGTCTAAGAGAGTTTTACTTGTTTACGACGAAATACGACGTCTAATCTACTTATATTCGTGTGTCATTCCAAAATCTTTACGTTTATTTATTTCCTCTAACAAAATTACTTCATGCAGAATTCGTTTAATTTAATAATCTAAATATTGAATCTTTTACCACCCCTGAGATGTGCAACGGGCGTGGTCAGCCAGTATATTTATCAAAACATCTGTCATTATCAGAGGATTTTGCGGAAAATCCATTCAGAGTCTTCATATGCTGAACAAGACCATCGACGATCGATTCACGTGATGCATTTCAAAATAAATAGCATTCAACGCATGTTTTTACATATGAATATGTTTGTAAGCGGTATTTGTTTCATTACTGTAGCGACAGTTTCGAAAAGCTGTTTTCTGTCTGTATTGTTATTGAAAACACGGCTAGCGTTGGTGCTTAACTTAGTTTCGGCTCAGCTGCAGCCATCTGTGGAGCGTAGTTAGAATTGTTTCGAGACTCGATATTCTTCCAGGGTAGCCAACTTCGGCCAGTAACGTGTTTGAAGGGACGAATTGTTCATCCACTTTATTTAATGTGTCTGCAATTTTATTTGCTGATGGTCAGACAAATCATAATGGGTAAAGGGACAATCTATAGATAGTCATATATGAACATGAGGATATAATGATTTAATTTAACTTTAAAATATCAACGAGCCAAACAAAATATCGGGATTCCAATGGAAGAAACTTGCTAGACGCTGAAGAGTAGTGAACAATAATACAACAAAGTCGTGGTTGATTAGTTAGTACTTTTTGTGAGTTCCCTCGGCCTCAAATTATGCGAATATCGTTCCTTCCATACCTTTTTCTAATATTCACGTATCCTATAATCGGAATTAGCTTCAATTAAGGATTAAACAAGATCGCATGTCACAAACGTGCTTGTGTTGGCAACATTGTCAGATCTCCTTCGCCCCCTTATCATGTATTTTTTGTCCAACTGTGCTGAATATCATAAGATGAAATAATGGGTACCTGAAGTGTAGGGTATTTTCACTTTCATGTTTTGGCAATATCGGTGAACCGGTGTGACTTAAAATCTCTACTTTAATATTCCTTACTTACCATGCGTCAGTATTTTTCCGGTTGCTCGGACGACTTGCTTGGTGAGTAGGCCGACGTTATATTATATTTGTCCCGCCATATAGGTGTAGTTTGCTTACAATATACCGCAGGCACCTGTTATCAGAACTAGGTACTTGAAATTTAGGTTTTTGTGGCTGTGAAAACGTAAATTATGTTTTTATGGGTTGTGACGACTTGTAGTCTTGGTGATGGTTACCAGGAAGTTACTTCTAGCTTACGTTGGTAACTATCTACAAATTAACTAGTGTCATAAACCAGAAGTCCACAATTTACATGATCGGGATAATAGTTCAATTGGCAAACCTGGGGACAGCATTTTACTTAGTCTTTAGTTCTTCAAGATTATGGCTACAGAGGTCGTGACGGAATTATTGCGAAATTTTAAAGTTTCGATTCTTTGTATTTCGATTCGATTCTTTATATATTTCGATTCTTTACATATTATATTGTACTAAATATATTTCTTTGTAACAAGAGGCGAATGCAGACAACCACCTGGGTTTAAAAAACAGTTATGTCATCTATGGATTGTACCATGCGGATTTCTGAAGTGAAGTGCTGTTTTGTGTTGCAGCATACTGTTTGCTGATATTTGCGGCTTTACGAGTCTTTCGGACCAGTGCACGGCCGAGGAGTTGGTACGCCTGCTGAACGAGCTCTTTGCCAGGTATCGGACCACCTCATCCGTGTTTGTATTTAAGGCACAGTTTAGAGCTGATAATGTGGCTCGCCTTTCATAGTTTGTACGCCATTTGCTTAATCTCGTCTTTCCAGCACTTTACCTCACCCCTTTAATCTCGTCCTCTCTCCTGCTGCTTTCCATTTGACGTTCCTTTATGCGGAGTGATTTTGGGGTCAGTTACGTTCAGACAAGGCTGTGTGTCCTTTTGCGTAATAGGGTGTTGTCACTATCCATGACGAAATTGTGTTTGATGAAGTTTTGATGATGTTCGTATTTCACAAAATCCTGTTTGAAGCGTCCAGTTGGCAGGACGGAAGGGTGTAGCCTCTGTAGCAGTTCGAGTTTTGAGTAAAATTAATCTTGCTTTCTTTCCTTTCTGTTGGATTTTTAATTTAAATTTTCCTATACGTTTCTTTGGTTGCGTAGTTCTGCTAAGTTCTGTGCTTCAAACTCATTGTTCTAACCTATTATAGTACATTTTTGTAAGGTTATAAAATGTGTTCTGTGATGTCTGAAAAGTGGAGGTTCTTTTGTTGGTCACTCAAGGTCAGAGGAAATAAACAGACATAACCCTGCGTAAGTTCACCATCAACTACGTGTAACCGTAGAGTAAGTGTAACCGACAGGTGTTTCATTGCTGGCTGGCGTATCTCCCCAATACATTCGTAACACGTCAACATTTGTGTATGCTGTTGCTACTTTATTTGAAAAGTCTTCTTCATTCGAATCATATGTTCCCGCGCAGATTCGATCGCCTGGCCGCAGAGCACCACTGCCTTCGCATAAAGTTGCTAGGCGACTGCTACTACTGTGTCTCGGGACTACCAGAACCCAGACCCGATCATGCACAGTGCTGCGTCGAGATGGGACTCGACATGATCGACGCTATAGCGCAAGTATACTTACTGCATTTACAGGGTATTCATTTTGTAGAGCAGTTACATTAAGCGCGAGGTGTAACACTGTTCCTATTGACATTATTCTTCTCCGTAGGCTAGTGCGCAATGTTATGGGTGTGAACGTGAACATGCGGGTTGGTATTCACACTGGCCGTGTGCATTGTGGAGTGTTGGGCCTCCGCAAATGGCAGTTCGATGTCTGGAGCAATGACGTCACGCTTGCAAATTACATGGAGAGTGGCGGCATACCAGGGTGAGTTTTGGAGGTTGTGTTACCTTAGTTTATTAAAGCCATTCAAAATCCCCTCAAAGGCCTTTTATAACTTGAACGTTTGTGCTGGGTGACACCATCTGAAGAAGAAAAGAAATTTTGTTGGTGCACGATGTCATGCAGTTACACGTAGGCACCGTCAGAGTTGTGGTTTCTGAAGAGTGAAAACTTTTGATTGTGTCTGAGTATTTAGACAAATATTACAAAGAATATATTGTTAAAGTCGCCCTCGGTGGACTAGTAGTTGGTGTGCTCGCCACTGGACCCAAGGTTCGCGGGTTCAAGCCCAGCCAAAGTTGATGGATTTTTAATGGTGATAAAAATTCGTAGCACAACTTCCTTCAGAGGGGAAGTAAAGCTGGCAGTCCCATGTCGTAGATTTACGCCATGTAAAAGAACCTTACGAGCATGATACGAGATGTTTCGTAAGCAAAATTCAGCGGCCATTTCTCACCCAAGTCTCTCTTGATTCACTGCTTTACTGCTAGATGGCTCTGGCAGTCAAACCAGGAGTGAGTAGAAGTTGTGCAGAGGCAGTGGGATTGTCACTCGCTACTCAAATACACCCTACAATACTAACTAATAAGGTCAAGTTGCCTTGAACAACTGTCCCAGAACCGGTCAATAGGCCCAATCCCTGTAGTAGTTGATATTGTTAAAAAGAGATTCTATTATAATTAACAAAGCTGATTTTAGTTCTCATTCCAGATACTAGTAATAAATCTGAATATTTCAAGAAAATAGCTAATGAATAATTTAAAATAACGTGGATGGTGAGACATAAAATGAGCATGTGAGAGATGAAAAATGCATTCACAATTATAGTCAGAAAACGTCAAGGGGAGAGGCAACATGGGGAACTTGTTTGCTGCTGGGAGGATATTATTAAAACGGACCAAAAAGAAATAATATTTGAAGGTCTGAACTGGATTTATCTGGCTCAGAATAGTGTGCATTTTCAGGTTGTTGTGAACACGGCTCCATAAAAGGGGGTGAGGGCAGTTTGTTTACTAATTGAATGGTTACCAGCTTCTCTAACAGTCCCCATGTCTTCTTTGCTGGCTAGGCGAGTTCACATTACAAAAGAGACACTGCGTTACCTGGATGGCGACTATGAGGTGGAGCCAGGCCATGGCGGGGAGCGTAATTCATACTTGCGCGATCACAACATCGAGACGTTTCTTATCGTTCCAGCCAACACGTACCGCACGGTAAGCAGCATAGTTTGATCATGTCAGGAGTTCCAAATTTATTCTGTCATTAATCACACAGGGGTGTCAAATTAATTGGTCAGCCTGCTTCTAATTACACTCAGATCTACCAAAACATTTTGGAATATTTTTATTCTACATCGGCTCATTCCTTCTTCAGGGTTTTTATTTTGTTCTTCCGTGCTAGTTCGATGATTGAGATCTTTCTCTGGGTATATGTAATGGGTGAGTAGGAACGCTGTAACAGAACAGAAGGCTGAAAGATTAGGTTTTGAGATGAAAGGGAGGGGCAAATGTTTGCCCTTTGAATCAAAAGTCTCTTCTGCACGTGTCATAATTTTCTGATTCACTTATTTATTTACCAGAACTTGGACGTATTTCTCTGAAGTAACAGGGATCAATAATACATTAATAATAATAATCTAAAGCATCGATAATGTATATCGATGTTTTTTATTATCCTGTCTTATCACTTGCAATATTCCTATTCTGTCCTCAATCTCTGTTCCGAAACGAAGTTACTGGACTGGATGCTAACCACTAAATTAAACTGAGAAACTGCGGGTGGAACTGAACCGATGACAAATGTTTACCTTGAATTCTCTAACTCCATAACTGAACTTGGTGAATGTGTAGAACTCATTTCATGATGAACCATTTACTCCAAATCACCGTGTCCAACTTATCTCCTCTTCTAACCATGCCCAGATAATCTCCCGAATGCCTTGTGCCGGAACCTAAATCGACTCGTACCCCAACAGAGAGGTTCCGGGAGATAACATAATTAATTTTCTGATTGGACAGTTACATCCCCTACGAGACTGAAATTAATAGAAATTAATATTATGCTTGGCTGCAACAGATACAATTTACATGTTATCCAGTAAATCAGAGACTTGGACAATTACAGCGGTGATACTAACGGTGCGGTTCAGCATTGTACTATCCTGCTGCCTTTGGCTCCTATGTTACAGACCAAACGGCCAGCCAACAGCTTTTCAATGAATGGAAGCATCTCAAAGGAGTTGCGCGTTATGGGCCATGGTTCACAGCATGGCAAGCACACCAAGTGAGTATAGATCAACTTTGTAGCACTCATCGCTTGATTTTTGGTGAGGTGGTCTGTCGGTAGATAAGTCAATCTGTGAGAGAATGACTATCTAACCAAGATAACCTTACAATAGTTGGTCAGTAAATTTATCAGTCAGTCAGTCAGTCAGTCAGTTGATATATCACTAAGAAACATACACTCTTCCTCAGGGTGGGGTTTGGAGAGGGCCTAGAGGAGAAAGACCCTGAGGATGAGGTGAACGAGTACCTGATGAGGGCTATTGACGCACGTAGCATTGACCGACTTCGGGCAGAGCACTGCAAGACCTTTCTTCTCACCTTCCGGCGCCCTGACATCGAGGACAAGGTGAGTCGGTCTTTCAAGTACCAAAATATGTTACCCACGTTAATACGCTGTGGCAGAAACTGCCTGTTGTCTCAGGTTTTCCTTAGTTCCTCTCACCCTGCGTATCTTGTGTTGCAGTACTCGAAGGAGAGGGACCGTATGCTGTCCACTTATTTCTGTTGCTCCTTCTTTATCTTCCTGTCCATTCTTGTGGTTCAGCTGCTCATCATCCCGCAGTGAGTAGTATTATAAATCTTGTCCATTAATGTTACCTCCAAGTAGGAACAGTAACTACCGCTTATAAAATTCTTCGTCAGCACTTTTCTCTTGTCGTCTCGCATATTTCAGTGTGAGGTAGGGGTGAATCTGTTAAACATAAAACATGGACCTGCTTCTTTCTAAGCTACATGTCTAACATGTAACCAGTCTGATTTGCATAATCTAACGGCGTGAGACTTCAAGCGACTCCATGTTTGCTTCAATATCCAGCGGTCGTTCAGGATATCAGTCAGATAGTTATTTACTGACTTACCTAATGAGATAAGAGTTAATTGGTTGAATGCGTGGCTGTGTTGCAGTTCCCACCTGATGCTCAGCTCTTTCATAGCGGGTGGATGCATCGTCACTCTCATCAACTTGGTGGTGCTGGCTGAGAGCAGCAAGGTCAGGCAGAGTGCCACATGTTATAATATTCTGGAATCTTAATGCGGTAGACTCTGGGCTACCTTAAATACCACTGCTGCAACTTTAGATCCAACGTGGGAAATTACTATATTTCTTTATCCGCAGGCAACGGGCCCTGAGGCATCACAAGACCCTCAGTGATTTTAGTCTATTATTTTTTTGTGAAATGGAATAGTTTTGTTTCAGATACTTTTGAAGATAATTATTATCATATGATAGTATCAGAAGATGACATGAAATCATCTGATTCAGAAAGCAGGTTTATTGGTTAATTCATCAAGTATCACTTCTTAATTCAAATTGGGAAGAGTAAAGCTGCCCATCCACGTACGAGTCCGGCTCGGCTCGGGTTCCATCGGGCCAAACTCGTTTGTGGGTGGGGTGTCACGAGCCGAGTCTGCTATGCATGTGTGGTGAAATATATCCGAGCCTGGCTCACGAGTCAAGCTCGCCGAGCCAGACTCGTACGTGGATGTAATCTAAATATAGAAATTAGAAAAAGTATACACAATAAGTTGAGACACGGAAGAATTATTTTATTGTCAAGTTAGGAAATGTATGCATAGCATATTTTCAACTTTTGTAAATAGTGCCAGTGACATCAGAGTTGTCTGAGGTCAGTGATCTTTGCATTTGTGTGGCGCCTAGCATTTGTCTGTCTAGGTAAAATGCCATCACAGGCTCCTTCATGTATGTGTGTGTGTGTCAATGGCTAGGGATTCACCACTTCCACTTCCACGCACATAACACGTATGTAAAGTGACCATTATATATTTTCTTGCCCAAAATTGGAATGTGTTGACAAAGTTTTATTATTCATAAATATCAAAATAATAACCATATGTTTCTTATTGTAAATACAAGACCAAAGCGGTGGTCTTGGATGAAAAATATAAAAACGCGGCGGCATTGAATGTGTTAAATTTAAAAAAATTGTGCACACTTTTATAAATGCATGGGGTTAAGGGTAATGACTCACCTGTTAATGAAACTGTTCTTGTTTAATTAGATGGTAATGCGTCAGTGTCTGAAATTTTCACGGTCGTCTCATGTTGGCTACTGACATTGCATTGTTACCAAGTTTCACGAGTCCACGTGTTATTACTGGGTGACACCCAGACAAAGGTCAGCTCAGTGGAAACTCATGTTTTCTTTGCAGGTGGCACTGCCAGTTCTGCGTGGGATCTGCAGAAACCGGGCTGTGGCACAAATGTTGGCAGCTACCGTGCTCCTTGTCACGTATGCCATCACATTGTCTCCGATGGTGAGCACTCATCACTGCACTGTGTAGGTAGAGGACCCTTTCCAAGGAATCCTGCCGTGTCTAAAATATTTACTGAAGCAGAAATCTCTGAACTGGGAAATAGACTGGGGGGGAAACGATAAATAAACTAACACAGAATGAAAATGCAGACACCTACCTGAATCATCTCCCAGATTTATATTTATGTTCATTGAGATCTGACTCTTTATTTAGACATTTGGATAATGTTTCAGCCCTGTTGGTCCAGTAGTGCCAAAATTAGTATTTTATTACCAAACTTAAGTAAGGGTATTCAAAAAAAATTGTAATGACTTACTAATCATTGTTTGGGAGTTTAAATATAACAAACAGACAGACAGTTGGAAAGCAATTCATGTCATATATATGAGGTGCTACTTTCGATCTCATGTGAGGAGCACTTAAAGTATAAGTTCCATGCTCTATGGACAAAACTAAATTACTTTTTACTTATGTTCCATTCTAGTTTATATAAGACATGGACACCATCTGTAGGCTCAAAGTATTGACCAAAAATCATTCTTTGTTTCTTATTGTCAAGATATATATATATATATTCTACGAGATGTATAATTAAGTTATGTAGTTGATGCAGCATCATTCTGTCCTGCTGCCAGTTCACGTTGCGGTCAGAGCTGTGTCCCATAAACGTACTGCAACCCACCATGGAGTTGAATGCAACATTCAGCAGGGGACAGCCAGAGTCGCCACTGCCCGAGAACACCACAACAACTCAATGTCCCCCACAAGTTAGCCACAACCATGATTACTTAGACGTGAGTTTGGCCCATGCATTCCACATCACCTTCAGGTCTGCTTGTGACTGTCCTTGTTAGCAAATTTTTATGGTTGTAACTATCTGTTTCAGTACTTCACATTCTGTGTGCTGCTTGTAATGATTATGTGCGCAGTTTACCAAATCCTCATCAGCCTTGCCAAGTTGGTCATCTTGTCATGCATCTGCACTGGCTACCTAGCACTCATTATGTTTTATGTGGGGTGAGTTGACGCACTGCCCTTCGTACTGCTGGTATTACCAGGTGTGTGAGTCGCATATCAACAGTTGTGTGTTTGCAGGAATAGGAGTGAGATGTTATGGTACCGCTACCTCACAGTGGTGATTCTGCTGAGTTTTGTCGTAGCCCTTATCATCCACAGCCAGCACACCGAGGCGACCTACAGGCTCGATTTCCTATGGAAGCTCCAGGCCACTGGTAAAATTATTCAGACAGCCGTTAATGTATAATGATGCGTGTATTCATTAACAAAACATTACTATTTCATACTAGTAAAATGATTCAAAATGACTGAATAAAAATTTTCTTGGATATTATCCATCGTCTAGTAAATATAAAACGTAAAACGACGTTTCGGAGATGGGACAATATCTCCGTCTTCAGGTTCCTACACAGTTGGGCCCACTAGATAGAGCTAATTCCTATCTCCGGACAAAGTAAAAAGTGAAAGTCCCAAAATAAAAAGGCATTACTTTGTCTGGAGATAGGGATTAGCTCTATCTAGTGGGCCCAACTGTGTAGGAACCTGAAGGCGGAGATAGAGTCCCATCTCCGAAACGTCGTTTTACGTTTTATATTTACTAGACGATGGATAATATCCAAGAAAATTTTTATTCAATTGACTCTTCACCATCGTCAAGAAGTTTTAGATCTGAGATTCAAAATGAGTTGTTAACAAACAATTTCGTTAACGAAAACACTCGACTAAAATCGACTGAAGAAATTTGTGAAAATGGGAGAAGCTAATATTTGGTGTGTGCAAACAATCATAAAAACATAGCCCATAACATGGACTGATAGTAGAGGTACTTGCTGCCACCACCATCAGGGTGCCCTGATGGAGGCAGCAAGTACGTCTGAACTGTCTGTAAACTTCAACCAGAGTACACCGCGCTACAACTCAGAAGAGAGCCATCTTCAGACTTGCTGCTGTGAGAACCTCAAATTCTATTTCATTACGGGTTGCTGAAAACTTACATCTTAAAGACAGGAAATTGTTTTAAGAAGCAAACTGTATGATTGACAGGTAATGAGTCTGTCACTTTACTGCTATTTGTGTGTCGTTCTCATCATTAGTGCTCGTGGCAGACATATTATGTGCCAGTTTTAAGTTGTAACTTAAAAAAATATGTTCAAAAGATGTTGGAATCTGATGATAGAGGCATCAGATATTTTTCAATCAGGTTGAACACCAGTTAGACTGCGCACTGCACTCGGATGCAAATACATGCATCATGAAATGTGTCTTCTGTGCCTTGGTAAAAGTTATTTTGCAATGTGGCGTTCCAAATGTAAGTGGATGATTGCGTTTCCAGAGGAGAAAGAGGATATGGAACATCTGCAGGCTTACAACCACAAGCTGTTGGCAAACATACTTCCAGTCCATGTGGCAGAGCACTTCCTGTCCAGTGAAAAGAACGCAGACGTAAGTGTAGCTGCCTCCATATCTGATGTAAGTGGCACTCTTCTTTATTGACCCTTCACCAAACACCAAGAAGTAGATTGGCAGCCCTGATCCTATTCAGTACACCCTGATTCTTGCAGATAAATTAGAGGATGAATGCTCTTTTAAGAATGAAGTTACTAGTTTCATATGCCTCTTTCGACTTTATTAAAAGACATCTGTTACTTCTGCTAGTGTACTAAATGTGCCTAAAATTTTTATTTAAGTTCTTGTCCGCAGTGGCCACGCGGTCTGAGGCGTGGGTCTTGTGCCGCTTGGTCGCAGGGACCGTGGGTTCGAATCCCACTCAAGCCATGGATGTTTTCTGTGTTGTGTTGTCCTGTAAATAGGTAGAGACCTTGCGACGGGCCGATCCCTCATCCAAGGAGTCCTACCGAATGTCCATAGATCAGCCAACTGAAAAAGGTTGGGGACCCGTAAAGGGTACTGGAAAATGTACAAACATTGTTAAACCAGAAAAAGAAGAAGTTCTTACTTGTTAGTTTCACTCACTACAAATATGATTCACAGAAATTTTTGGGAGTTTCTTAGGGGGCAAATGTGAATTGTATCTGGTAGATACGATAAGTATATTTATATTTGGCGATACTTGCGTACTTCCATTTTATTATTCATTGTGTTAAAAAATATATTTCGTCCGAGGCTAAATAGGTATGACATCTGATACAGCCTTGTGAAATGTCTGGGTAAGAAACCTGTTTTTATGAAAGCATTGGATACAAATTGTTTTAAATGTACTGAGGGAAGAATAAGAATTAGAAACATCCTCAATGAAGAAGTTGGAATCCAAAATTTGTTAATAGAATTAGAAGAGAAATTTCTACGTTGGTTTTGGTGTTTGAAGAGAATGGATCGAACAGGGGTACTGAGAAGGGCATAAGAATTTAAATTTAAAACAAATCAATCCATGGGATGACCCACAACAAGATGGTTCAGTCAGGTGCCAGAAGATGTCAAGATAGGAAGGAAGAGACATTATTTGTGTCTTGCCTTCTTTCTCTTAAGCCCGAATATTTTATTGCGTGGCTTTGAAACCCCGTTGTTGTTTTTTTTGTATCAGGAACTGTACCATGAGCAGTGTGAGTGCGTGTGCATCATGTTTGCCTCCATTCCCAACTTCTCTGAGTTCTATGTTGAACTGGAAGCAAATAATGAGGGTGTGGAGTGTCTCAGACTACTCAATGAGATCATCGCAGACTTTGATGAATTGCTGGCTGAACGTCGCTTCCGCTACATTGAGAAGATCAAGTCAACGGGCGCCACCTACATGGCTGCCTCAGGTTTGAATAACTCACTTATATACTTTGATCGCTGCCTTTCCATGTGACATTACCTAATTTTTTGTCATTCTGAAGGCATCAGATGAAGTCAAGACAGTTTAATTATTGACAGTAAAGAAGATACAGTTGAGGAATTCATTTTGAAATTTTAAATTAATTTTAGTAGGCATTTTGGGTGCCCATAATAAAGTTATATATATATACATTTCAACAAACGTTTAACAAAGGTATCAGATATAGCATCATACGAAGTGTTTATAAATAATAATGGAAGGAAGTTTTTGTACCTTTTTTAACATACCGTCCCACCTTGAGGAAGTTTGAGAAATCACAGAAGGACAAATAATTTGAGATAAGATAAGAAACTCAGGGACTCTCGATATGAATCGTGTACTGACCAGTACTACATAGTGAATTTTAGCAGCTGCTATGCTAATTCCTCACTTTGTTACAGACAGATGTGATTGGTTATAACGTTATTTAATAAATAATTGTTCTAGAAGAAGATGTCACGGAGCCATTAGAAGACAAATAGGCTCAGACCGCAGCATCTCATAATTTACTGTATGATTCATGTTATGGACCATATATTGCAGGTCTCACAAAGAGCACATGCGACATGCGTGGGTACCATCATGTGACTGCAATGGCAGATTACGCACTGAGGATACGGGAGCAACTTTCCTATGTCAATGAGCATTCCTTCAATAACTTCCGAATCCGAATAGGTGAGACATTGGCATTCGATTTGTAAAGGAACATTGATCTTCTAAATGAAAACATGTCACAGTTTCTAGCACAAAATATTTTTGTATTATCAATGATGGTGCAAAGAAGAACATTTGGGAACAACTAATTTAAACCACTGAACTACGGGACTGTCGACCAGGCTCTGAAGTATGACGATTTTGTGGTTCACTGGTGTGCTAATGCAGTGCATGGCCAGAAAGTAATGAAGTAATGAGTGTGGTCTGTGCCAGGGATCAACATTGGACCTGTGGTGGCTGGTGTGATTGGTGCTCGAAAGCCTCAGTATGATATCTGGGGGAATGCAGTTAACGTGGCCAGTCGGATGGATTCCACAGGTGTACTGGACCAGATACAGGTGAATGGGCCTTTATGAGATTTTGTATTTTGGACATCGAACAACACATGGTGTTGGATTTTACAGATTGGGGAAAGGGGGTTAACAACACTTAGCCATAAAATGCCCTTTTGTTTGAGGTCTTTGGTATTTTGGGATGGGAGTTGGGTGGAATTAGCTCAAGATTATGTCCCTTGATGGGCTTTGGTATTAAAAGTGTTGAATTTCTGGGTTCTGCTAGAGAATTACTTCTTCAGGAACTTATATACTTGGCTTGTAAATAAATAAGTCATGTCCATAATTAGTTAGTTAGTTATCTAGTCAGTCAGTTGTATAGGTAGTAAGTTTGTTACTTAATGAGTTAGTTTATTACTTAATTGGTCAGTTAATTAGTTAGTCAGTCAGTGAGTTATTTAGTAAATGATCTAGTCAGTTAGAGATTTCACTAGTTACTCATTTCGTTTGTTAGTCATTGTGCTATATTGAACTTATGTGCAGGTGACACAGGAGATGTACCAGATCCTGCATGCCAAGGGCTACCCTCTTACCTGTCGGGGCACCATCAAGGTCAAGGGGAAAGGTGAGATGGTGACATATTTTCTGAATGGATACTCCAGCATTGCCGCAACGCCGTCGAGTGCAGGCACCCCTAGCCAAGATCCAAGCTAGACACATGGGTGTGTTGGTACCAAGGTGTAGGGTTCTGAAGGTTCTGTCTTGTAGATATTAATTCACTTGGTTGCAAACATCATACTATAGATCTCCCTCCCTCTCAACAATACTAACAATTGGCAAGTTTGTATGGTGGCGAAATCACTGTGACCATTCACTGAAAGATCTTTAAGTTCTAAAAGACAGGTCTTTAGAAAATATGCCATTTTTTGAAGATGATGTATAGATATAATATTAACATGGTGACCACACAGTATTTTGTTTTCATGACCATACTTCATGAGCCAATATAACCTGACATTTGAAATGTTATAAATATGTAGTATGAGTGACAGTCACACTTAAAATATATAATCCTTCAGAACCCTAAAATGCACCCTGTCATGGTAAGTCTGCAGAACTTCTGATTGAAGCACCAAGATGTCAGAAGATAGTTGTACCATATGCCTCTGGTGAAATGAAACTGTGCCAAATCCTTCTCCAATCACAGCGTAGAACTCTAGTTATCATATTTAAACAGGGTACTTAGTGAAATTGTCGCCCTCGGTGGACTAGTGGTTAGCGTGCTCGCCACTGGACCCAAGGTTCGTGGGTTCAAACCCAAACGAGGTCGGTGGATTTTTAAGGGTGATAAAAATCTGTAGCACAACTTCCTTCGGAGGGGAAGTAAAGCCGGCGGCCCCATGTCGTAGATTTACGGCATGCAAAAGAACCTTACGAGCATGATGCAAGATGTTTCGTAAGAAAAATTCAGCGGCTATTTCTCACCCAAGTCTCTCCTGATTCACTACTAGATGGCTCTGGCAGTCAAATCAGGATTGAGTAGAAATTGTGCAGAGTCAGTGGGCTGGTCACTCACTACTCACAAATGCACACTTCAAAGACTAGGAAACCTCTGAATAGGTGGTGAAAACCCACAAATGGGTTGTAGAGCCAAGGATCAACAACTTGGTGAAATTGTGTTTCTTGTGTGTACCTTATGGAGCAAAGACAGACAGTCCTTGGGCCCTTATTCTGACAAGTGTTCTTTCTGTTCTTTTCTTTTTGTTTTATTAATTTATCTTAAGGACTGTCATTGGTAGTATATGTGTTGTCAGAATCAAGATATGGTCTACTGGAAAAGAAAAACCTCATATATTGGGCAAAATTAAATGAGATATGCATTTTTGGGCTCATAGGTACTGAGAGGTAACCAAATGTGATCAGGACTTTGTAAGTGCTCTGGGTCTGTGTGTGTCATTATGTCTCGTGTTAGTCAGCGGTACTACAGTTGTGTAGTTTTATTTTTTCATTGATCTTTGTATAACTACATGATAGGTAAACAGATTTTCTAAACAGCTGTCAAGTGAAAGCAGGAAATATGTAGGATATGATGATTTGGTGACTGACACAGTCTTTTGAGAAATTGTTCAGCATTTCTTCTGTTTAACTATAGCACACTTTAATAAATAATTTATGAAAGAATATTCCTCCCCATATCAATTGTCACTACCTGCCTTGGTCTGGCTAGTACTTTGCTGGCAGACAACTAAAATTGTAGGGATATCAAAAATGTTTTACTGCATAAAACAATAATGGCATAAGAACAGTAATAACAGCAGTAAAAATAATAACAAATAATATACCTCAGCATCGTCGTGCAACTGTTGGGGGAATTTGCATTTCCATATTTTCCTACTTGTAGACCAGAATTTGTCACTGCCCCATATATTTAGAACAGACAAAGGATTATACTCATGAAATCTATTATTTCTATGATTTCTTAGAAAAGAATAAATAAATGCCAAAGCTCATTGGATCACTGCTCCATATCCATAATTTTGTATTTTCACATCCAATCTGGCTAGGGAGACCCTACCAGTAGCTATGCTACCGCCAGCATAGCTCTTGGGATCATTGAGGTACTCAAGCCCCACCACCACGACAAGGTGAAGGTACCATTAAGTGGGGGTCAGTGTGAATATTCTGGGTAATATCTGGCTTTATCACCCAAAAACAGGATTTGCATTAAAACATCACTACCATTAAAGCCTGAAATCTTCTATACTGCAAATACCTTCTTCATGAAGATTACATAGCAGTAGCCATCTGATTATTACATTTAGAAATGCATCAATAATGAGTAAGATTTGAGGTTTTCACAGCGGTGAGTATGAAGATTTTTGTCTTCTGGGTGGTTTCGCCATGTAGTATGGTAGATGTTTACCAACGTTACAGAGGTCATACTACCCTGATGACGGAGACAGTATGACCTCTGTAACGTTGGTAAACTTCTACCATACTACACGGCGTAACAACCCAGAACACAGAAATCTTCAACAATAATGAGATTACAGTTTAATAGGAGACAGAAAGGACAATGAAGCAATAACAGAGGCATTACCACAGCTGTTTAGAGAATCTGCATCATTTCTCGGCCTACACCTCAGAACTCTCTTTGATTGTGGCTGATGCTTTGTCATAGGTGACAGGCATCAGTGTTTTTTGTGCTCACAGAATGTCAGTACCAGGACTATGAAAATTATACATTCAGAGGGTATAATCGTCATTTGAACGAAGTTGCTTAGTGGTATTATTGCAGGCTTCTTACTGCCCGTAGCAGGCTTTGGGTTGCAGAGTATTCTCTCAGACATCAGATAAATTTGTTGTTAAAGCTTCTATTTGATAAAGTTTTCTACACTTTTGTTGTCAGAATCATATTTGTGGTTGTAAGATTTTCAGTCTGAGAATCTATGCACATTCAGCAAGACAACATTGTAATGTCTGAGTGTAACCTCACTATGTGCTGGTCATCTGGGGTCCAGTTCCCAGTAGGAACAAGGATTATTCCCTTCACCACAACCCAGCATCATGTGTAATGGTGTCTGTGAGCAGAACAGCTGGAGTGTGCATCTCGTCATTTACCTTTATTTAGAGCCAAAGCTCAGAATGTGTAGAGGTTTATCTCCATGGTCTGTATGCTTTTATGCCAAAATTCTTCAAAAAATGTGCAAATGTTCTTTCTTAAAGCATATTGGAGAGGTCATATGTATGTTCATTCGCATATTTCATCTCCAAAACATATCAAATTTAGCATTGGGAGTTTTGTCTACACGAAAATTTGTCGAATGGATATAATTTTGGCCCAGTAGAAGTCGTTTATGACTCGAAATTCAAATTTAACTTTATCATTTTTCTCAAAAATGCTAAATTTTAAAAATATTCATATATAAAATGTGCATCTTGTTAAGGTCTGCAGCACTTCTCGTAAGTATTTTGCGAAACAGTGAATATTTTACAAGGTTCAATTAAATTAAACTGTAACATATGCCTTTGAATGGAGTTCATTTGCTCTGCAACAATAGATTTGTATCTTCATTAAATGAACATCAAGGGCAGTGACGTATATAAAATTGCAATGCAACTCAGTTGTAGTACGGCTTTGTGTTATTTTCTGCCACATAATGTGATTTGTTACTTGAAGCAAACTTCTGGATTCTGTGAGTACCACTGATCAGTGTATTTGTAGCTTAGTGCAAGGGCCTAGGACGTGTTCTCAAAGCACCTTTTCCTTGAATGTTTCAATAATACAATTCTGAAACAAATCTAGCACATTGTCATACCAACATAACTTTTTAATAATTAAGGTTCTACTTGTATATTAGTGCTGTTAATTTATAGTATGGGTAAGAAAGTGGCCTCCTATGAAGTTTTCATTTGAAGAGATCTTGTGAGAAAAGATTATAATGAATTTTCTTTTCTTCAGTTTTGACTAAGTTAAATATTTTTTAATGATCTTTGTATGGGGCTCTGACCATGCTTCTTCTTCATCGAAATTAAGCTGCAGGTTCGAACTTCTAATCATTCATTACTCTATGACTGAGAAAAAAATTAAATCTTAAATAGTTTCCAGTGTTGTAAGGCAGGAAAAGACTGGAAAGGTGTGAATGTAACTCTAAGACTAAAATAAAAGTGTTGTATCTGCTGTATTAAAAGTATTAAAATCGTGTTAACAGAGGAGCTGCTGTCAGGTCTTAGAATCCGCATTTTGATTTGCATGCTTGTGACCACTCAGCTTACAATCTTTTGTTTTTCTCTCATCTGTGTGAAAATGTAAAATTTAAACTACATTAACTTATAGTTTTACCTGTTGTTATTTGTGTGTGTCTCAGACTTTGTCCTCCATTTCAAGGAAAGAACACAGTTTGATGGTGTTTGAGAAGAAAAAATGCTGAGAATAATATTTGTAGAGTAAATTGCATAATGAGGAGCTTCACCGCTTTTACTCTTCACCAGATATTGTTAGAATTAACAGATTGAGGGGGGATGAAGTGAGCAGGTTATGTATCATGCATGGGAGAGATGAGAAATGTGTACAACACTTTGGTTGGGAAATATGAAGTGAAAGCTTCACTCAGAAGACCTAGGTATAGATGGAAGGGTAAATAATGTTAAAGAAATAGGGTGGGAGAGTATGACTTTGATTTATCTGTATCAGGATAGGACCAATGGAATATTCTTGTGAACTCAGTAATGAACCTTTTGGTTATGTAAAAGGTGGGTAATTTCTTGACTACCTGAGCCATTGTCAACTTCTCAACAGGGACCCTGCTCCATGGACAGTTACTAAATATGCAAGAGTAAAAATATAGTCTGAACCCTTAAATTAAGAAGTTTATGTTGGTATGACTGATTTCTTCCTTGTGTGTCTTTGCTTGGACTGTTGACAGCTTGATTTCTAGACAGTCTGATTTAACGCTGATTCTTCTTCTGGGTGCTTGCACCATGTGTAAGTATGCTCTGTTTCCAGCATTTTGGAGGAACATATAGCTGCACCTAAGTAGCAAAATTAGAATCAGCATTACTAACAAATCACCATGAAAGCTTAAACCAATCTTCAGTTTAGTAGCCCTGAAACCGTGATGATACAGACCAAGGATTGGGACATTTATTTTCCAAAGAGAAACTGTCTTGGAAATTACATGATGATATTTTTTCTTTGATGCTCATTGAAAAGGGTGTAAGTCAATACAAATTACATTCTATGTAAGCCCTTCTTACAGAACACTAAAGATATAACACAGCCATTATCTTTATGGGTTTTTTCCCTCTTCTACAGAACATTATCATAACTGTTGTTGGGTTCTTAACTGCGTTAGAAACAGGTGACCAACAGTGCAAAACTGGCCAATCCTGGAGCTCAAACTTCATTCCTTGTTGGACCTAAGTATCCGATGTAATAAACAAATCTGTGCTTTGTTGAGTTTGAGTTGATAAAAGTTTGGTAACGATGTTTACTATGCACTACAGACTGTAAGAACCACATTTTGATCCTTGGTTTATAATGCAAAGAACTGTATTTCCGAAGATTTCTGTCTTCTGGGTTATTGCGCTGTGTAGTCTGGTCGATGTTAACCAACGTTTCAGAGGTCATACTGCCTCCGTCATCAGGGCGATGAATATTATTCATCGCCCTGATGACGGAGGCAGTAGTTTCAGAGGTCATACTGCCTCCGTCATCAGGGCGATGAATATTATTCATCGCCCTGATGACGGAGGCAGTATGACCTCTGAAACGTTGGTTAACATCGACCAGACTACACAGCGCAATAACCCAGAAGACAGAAATCTTCATATTCACCGCTGTGAGAACCTCAAGTCTTACAACTGTATTTCCCATCATACAAAATGTTCTAGGTTGGATTATTTTGTTTCCAAAACAAACAGCTATTTAAATGTTCAGGGCTTTGTGGAGGTTTGTAGAGGCATGTCATACACCTTTTTCCATAAAACAGAAAAATTAAGTCAACAACAAATCTGTTACTAATACTGTAGCAGAATAGATTATGAAATAGGAAGATATATCAACATCAAAATTTTCACTTAAGTTTTTGGTTAAAATAAAACAGTATTGTTCCCTGTTATCATGTACAAGTTATTTCTAGAAATGAAGCATGCAAATAATAATAATAATTAATCCACTTCTGATGCTGCTACCACAACTTTAATGATTATCTACTATGTGACTGAAGCACATTAGACCCTATTCAGAGACAGTACTTTACTTCATACCATATTTATTATCCATTTTAATATTATCCTCCTGTGCATGTCTCACAAGTGGTTTGTTACTGTGATGTCTTCCAACAAAATAATTTGTATGGTACTCCTGTCTATTTTATACTCCCTGATTTGATCTCTCTCTCTTTAAAGGATGAATCACCTCAACATCATCATGCTTTTTTGGGTAGTATACACCAGTGTGCAGAACTGACACCTTATATCATGTACCAAAATTTCTTATAACACAGCTCATGGTGGTCAGAATTTGCTGGTCCAATATTAGCTAAACGCTGAACACAAATCTGCAGCAGTCCAAGTCACTTCTCCTCCCATCCAGATTATTAATATGAGATCAAAATACTGACAACATGTACATATTTTTGTAAATATTCAGTACTACATCTGTATATTTTCATAATGTTGTAGCATCAAAGATGAATGGAAACCAAAGTTTCTTTTAAGTGTTACACTTGTCGTTGCTTCTTTCAAAACTGACTTCAGACTTTTGCTGGCTGTACTCTCCAACAGGCTGACTGCATTACAGAATGCACGGTCACTTGCAGATTTGTTAGTCTTTTGTCAACGGCCATGCCGAGCAGTAGCAGAGCTAACAGAGGAGACTGCCCGTGATAATCACACTCTGGGATGTTTTTAGCGCACTTCTGTAGTATATTAATTTTACATAATATTTCATATGAAGTTCTGTTTATTGTGTCTGAATTATAAAACTGTCAGATGTGGTATGATAGAGGACTGGAATATGATATTCATTGTGTGACACCAAGTTCTACACAGTCCCCATCTTTTAAGTGTGTCTTATGCATTCTTTACCCATAGTCTGTTCAATGAATGTTTAATTGGGATGTTTGTCTGAATGTTTCATGCCATTAACATCATATTTCAGTCTGTTTAGTATGCAGAAATGAATTTATATTTCTATTGAATTAATATCATGAGAATGAGTATATGTAAAATCATGAAGAACACATTTAAAAATTATGTGTACTGCATTTGAAGTATATCTGCACCCTTCCATTCTTATTCGAACACTTCCAGATTCAAATTAAATTTATTTTGTTTGTATTTCACAGACTCTAACCAAACTGTTTTCGGGAGTGTCAGACAGAGGATCTACAATACATATTTAACTTTTCAGAATGTTTCATTAACACTCACAGTTATAGTTGAGCTGACTTTAAAGTAACAGTCTGTACGATCACCACATTATCATATGGTGTGAATCCCTGGGTGATAAAATTTAGGTTTCCATACAAGTGCTGCTCCATCTCCATCAAAGAACTCCTTATCCCTTTCCAGCCCTGATGAAAACAGTAATTTTAATTTTGTGAAGTTGGCACTTTCTAAAACCAAGATAAGCCACAGAGAAATGGTTTGAATCTGAAGGTTTTGAAAGAAAGCTACAGTGTAAATGTATGTATAGTCTATGTAGACATGTATATATGGTTGGCTGTATAAACAATATTCTATCATGTTGAGTATGATTTTACTAATTTATTTCTGTCTACCTTCCCTGCAGAATAAATAACTTGATCCTTCAGCATGTACCTTTCATTGCTTGGAATGGCCATTGTCAAGTTGATTCAAAGCCTCTAATCAAGAGATACAATCACAACATAGATCTAGATTTGTAACTTAATAGCACAGGTGAGATTATAGAGACCCCCACATTAATAGCTACACATTTTATTATATTACAGGGTGTAATTTATGCTCTAAACATTGGAATGATAAACCATGATATGTGGGTCCCTTGTCACCAGAGGATGGCATGTCCTTGAGTTGACAAGATAAAGAAAGATGTTCTGCAGATATGGATGATAGCTGCAAATATATTGAAGAAGCAGTCACAGACAGCCCACAAGGAGTTATTCTCTAATTTGGGGGTTGGTTAGGGGGGGCTAATACTTTTCACCATAAAATCTATCATGTTACAACTTGAACTTGAATGGCATCAGGGAGGATGTGGTTGGGGTATGTAGCATGCATGCGAAATATAAAGAATGTATACAGTTGTCTGGTAGGAAAGGTTTAAGAAAATCACTGAGAAGACCCATAAATAGATGAGATTGTAATATTACAATGGATCTTTAGGAAAATAGAATAGATGGATGTGCTGGGTGTATTAGTCTAGTCCAACAAAGAGACTGGTAGTATGATTCTGTGAACTATGAAATTCTCAAGGACTCTGCTCCATGGAGTTAAAATTATATGAGAAGATATTATGAAAAGTTAGTTGAGGCAAAATTAAGTTCTAGTCATTAATGTGTTCAATACATAGCATGCAAATCATGCATTGATATTTTATAAACAGAGGCTGATTGCAAGATTGACATTAGTTTTGTCTCTTCATGTTGTACTACCTGACATTTGCTATCCCTGACATTAGAAGTTCATTATGGCATAACAAATTAGACTCACTATCTGACAACTTCCTCAGAACTGCGGGTAATTCAAGGATCAAAAGATGCTTCAACAACCTCTCCTTGACTACAAATACAGAGCGATCAAATCAAGTAAACTGCAAAGTTCTGTTACACTGACATTAGCTTCTAACGTTTTTGTAATTAAATGCCTTGTATGAACTATTTGTGAGCTGCTGTCTGAACTGTCAGTTCATTGCTGCACAGACTTTTCATGTTTGATCAGCATTATTGTTTAGAGTGTTTATAATTGTTAAGAGTACGTGAAATTTTAATGATTTTAATTGAATTTTATTTATTTCTATTATTTTAATTTTTGGGATAGTAACCATATTCAAAATTCCCACTAAAGCAATACGTCACAAATAGGCGGGAAAATAAACAATATGGATAGTTCATGAAGCGATTGAATGAATTTGAAGTGCGTTTGTATTGCGCGTGTACGGCTCTTTGCCCGTTTTAAAGGATACACTTAAAGTGACAGCTGCTCAGAAGCTAGTAATTCACATTTTAGCTACATCAAAATGTCGAGTATTTCTTCAGAAGTTCCACCTGAAGATGTGATTAACATCCTTGTTGCTAGTGATATTCATTTGGGATATGCTGAGAAAGATTCAGTTAGAGGTATGACATTTATTGAGGCATTTGTGGGATATTTACTATCCCACGACATTATTAAAGAAACTGTTTAAAATATCCTTCGTGTCGTAAGTTAAATGGAAACATAACCTATATGTGCCACCATGCTTTTAGACATGGCAGAAACCTGTGTTACCTTAATATCACAGTCTAACGATCTGTATTTTGTCTGTAAGGTTTATAGTGAAGACTGCTCCTGTTTAATTAGGATAAGATTGGTTCTAGTGTCTGTAATTTGCCTAGCACCATGACTGTAATGAATGATACTTTAACCATATTCAACCCAACTTCAATTTCTTATTATTCCCATGTATAAATCAATACAAAATTACCTTTGCAGGTAGAACCACCTTGTAAAATAATGAACAGTTTTCACTTGACATGTGGAAATGGCTGTGGAAGTTAATGGTCATAATATTTTTAAGGCACCATACCAGCATTTGGTTTAAAAAATGAAGACTATGAAAGCCCCCAGGATAACTAATCACGTATGAAGCAGGAGCAGTAACTAGTAAAATGCAAATGCATTTTCAGATCCAGACCCCATTACATTACATATGAATCTCTCAGTTTATGTGGGTCCCCCATTCCATTTATCATTGCTGATACCTTGTTTATAGAAATGATACTCTTCCTGATGTGGCATTTTTAGAACTTAAGAATTCATTTGTGGCAGAAATATATGGTCTTTGAATATCATTCACTTGAATCAATTTGAACCAGATAATCAATAAATCAATCAGTATGAATGGAAATACTATGGAGACTTGTCACTTAAGGTATATATTGTATGTCCTTTCATTTAATAAAACAATAATTCTGTGTTGTGAAAAATATCAGGTCATTATTATGCACTGTCCCAAAACCTCAGTTAATTTATTTGTATGGAAAGCTGGTATTTGTGTGGTGGCGTTGTCTTTTGCAAACAGATTCATCCTGCACTTCAGTTATTACCGGTTTTGGTCTGCCCTGTGACTTAACATTTTCTTATTACATTCTGCCATGTATCATTCTACTTACAAACATGAAACCTATTCAGTACTTAAATGGGGCCCAGACTAAAGAAGTCTCTTGTTTACGCTGTATATGCAATGTCAACTAATTAAGTTTGTTTATAACAGCTGAATGTCTAATCCAAGGTGTCTCTGTCGTAGGAGAGGATAGTTACATAGCATTTGAAGAGATACTATGTCTTGCACAGGAGAAAAATGTGGACTTTATATTGCTTGGTGGGGACTTGTTTCATGACAGCAAACCGACACAACGATGCGTCCACCGCTGCATGTCTTTGATCCGTAAATACTGCATGGGTGACAGGTTAGATATGAAAGTGTTTTGTCTTAACTTCTTCGAAGTTTCTTAAAGTAAAAGTATGATGTTAGTAATATTGAGTATTCATTATTTGAAATTCTGTCAGAATTAAATAGTTTCAAACAGTAATACGTTCTGGAAGGAACTTATGATGCCTACTGCTTTGAAATTCTTTCAATTATGTAGAGAGGCTACTAGAAATAAAAATAATAACACAGTGATGCGCTATATTTTTTAGTAGATCAGAAGTCAAATAAGCATCCCAGTAGCATAGAGTCTGCATAAATGTAATTTGATTTATACACTCAGCATAATGGGGGTGTTATGCCCCACTATCCAAGACTGGACTTTGCCAAGTCTGGATGAAGTTATGTGCACCTTCCATCTGCAGGTTTGTTTGGCAACTACTCTATAATGTCCACTAATATAGACTCACTGTACTTGAAAGTTGTTAGATATGACCTCAACATTTTTCTCCATTAGTTGTTTTTAATTGTACAGACAAATTTCATCCAAACTTTTATAATCTGTGACAGAACTTACCTGAACAGAAGTTGTCACAATTTTTGAACATCTAATACCACATACATTTCAGGACTGTACTGTCAGATGGCTAATGATATTCCCACCTTAAATTTCACACAACCTTCATGTTGGTATTACTGTTGGTGTGGAATTGAAAGATTAAGTGGCCTCTGAAGGTATGTCCATATAAGGTTTTATGAAAATGTTTTAATTTCAGAAATTAAAAGGTACTGAGGAAAGTATTTAACTTAGATGAGAGAAATCAAGTGAAGAATGGGAGAAATTATTTATTGAGAAGCTTTGTGGTTTACGCTTTTCTTCATGTGCTGTTAGAATAATCCTTGATTTGGGTATATAGTTCAGAAACTACTATAAACTTGAAGGATGGAGCGGATAAGGAAGGATAATGTTGAAATGGATCTTAAGAAAATAGCTTGTGGTAATGTGATGTTGTCTGAGCTGGCTGTAAATAGAAACAAATTATGTTAGTAGTGCTGTACCTTCAGGTTATAATATCAGTCAGTTGGCAAACATGTCTTTAGATAATGTGAAGTAATAGAAATGCTGCGTCTGTTTATTAGACCTGTGGCCATTGAGTTTCTGAGTGACCAAGCAAATAACTTCAAGCACTGTGACCATCCAGTTGTCAATTATGAGGACCCAAACCTCAACATTTCCATGCCTGTCTTCTCAATCCATGGAAATCATGATGACCCAAGTGGTGAGTGAGTTTTTGAAATAACCAAGATGGGGAGCGTAGATTTTATGAAAAAAATTGTAGGATAAACAGAGAATTTTTTAAAAATATCTTTGGGAATTTAAAAATTTTGATGTTTTGTGAGAAAACAGAAAAAAGATCAGCTGCCTGGAAAAAATTATTGATAGCCAAAAATTATGTTGTATGGACTGAGTAATTGCATCCATGAAATTGCACTACCTGGCTGACCTTTGTAGAATCTTGCTGATGAAGACTGGCTTAATAGGATTATGGAAAGAAAATTGTGGTGTATCTCAGCCGTGGTCTTCTGTGAGTCCAGTGACGTTATTTCGATCATGGAGGAAACTTCTTCCAGATCTAGAAGAAAATTATTTGCAAAGTTTTCCTTTAGTTTAATATATATGGTTGTATCTGAAGTATAAATGATTTTTTTTATTAAATTTAGTTGAAAATTATAACCTGTTCCTGGAATTTCATCACCATCATAAACACCTGTTGTCATTGTAATTCAGCTGCTAGTTTAATTAATGTTACTGTGTTGCCAGGCTATGAACGCGTCAGTTCTCTTGATCTACTTAGTGTATCAGGGCTGGTCAACTATTTTGGCAAGTGGACGGATCTGACACATGTTGAGATTTCTCCACTGCTCATGCGGAAGGGAGCCACTCGCCTTGCCCTCTATGGGTTGAGTTACTTGAAGGATGAGCGACTTTCCAGACTATTTGGAGATTACAAGGTGAGTTCAATGTCAGTTTGCTTGTGATCCTGTGGACAGCTTGTAATTGCGGTGAAAGAGGCAGAGTTCAACTCTCAAATCCTCTCTCTTACTAAGCTTTAAAACTGTAGGTCTTTGAGCCTTGAGACATTACCATACATGCTTGAATATAATCCATATTTTTAACTCCCAGTACCTTCCAAAATGTTGACTGCATGTTATATCTGCTTATGTTCTATTCTGACAGCATTTCTTAGAAGCTGCTCTAACCTTCACCTGCGCAGCTTTTGTACTTTGCAAGTTTTCGGCTGGGCTCCATTTTATCGTTATACATTTGTACCATTTTGCTGTGACTTTGAAGTATGCAAGTTTTTGATTGTACATGTATGTATGTATCCTTTTTGTGTCATATCAGAACCATATAAGCCATATATTTCCTGTTATTTCTTTATTGTTTTAATATGTATGTCATTTTTTATTGTCTTCCCTGGGTTTTTTAGTTACTTTATTTTGAATTGACTAATGAATTGAAATATTCATATTGAGTGATCCAGCATTATAAATGCTCCTTTTTCATGTTGTGTTATGGCACAAAATTTCAGGTGAAGATGTTTCGGCCACGTGAGGACCAGGAGGAATGGTGCAACGTGTTTGTGTTGCACCAGAATCGAGCTGACCGTGGACCCAAAAGCTTCATTGCTGAAGAAATGTTGCCAGATTTCCTGGATCTTGTCATTTGGGGTCATGAGCATGAATGCAGAATCGTTCCCGAATGGAATGATAACCGTCGTTTCTTTGTGTGTCAGCCAGGTGAGAACAAATCTCTGTGGATATGCTGGGGTGTTGATCAGGAGCGATGAGACTGCATTACGATGCAAGAACTAAGCAGGTGGGGCTGAGACCCATAATTTGAAGTAGGAGCAATACAGGATTTAAAAGAACAGTCAGAGGCCAATCAGAAATATGTTGATTTTTGCTTGTATTTAAAATGCACTATATTTCACTGGATATAAAAAGTAAGGAAGGATATGTTTGAAGGTACATAGTGTAGAGTAATTTTTGTTCTTACCCAGTTTTGTTAAGGTAATTAAATGAAGGGGCTTTTAATAGATAGGCCAGGCAACTTGTGTGGGGAAACAAGAAATACTACAGAATTTTGATTTGAAAAGCATGGAATGAGACGACATAGTAGACAATGTAGATGTGAAGATAATTTTAGATAAGTAGATTTTGAGACTACGAACTCACTTCACTGGTGACAGTGATGGCTATCAGTCCCTGATTATATGACTAGGTCACTGTACTCTACCGTGGGGTTAGACTCTCAGTACTCATAGACCATGACATTTTAAGTTCAGATACATTTAACAATAGTTCACTAAGTGTGTTAATAATAGTGTGAGCTTATGTAATCTCGTTGACCCGCAATACTGTTTATCTGTTAAATTGTTGATATCTCAATATTCTTCATATTTCTTGAGATTTCTTACATAATGAATTTTTGTAAACTTAATATTTTATTTATCTGTCAGTCTTGTCATTTATTTTTGCTTCTAAAATATTGTTAATCTGTTACATTTTTCTGTAAACTGCAGTGCATGTTACAGGAAATTATATGGAAGAAAAGCATGATGAAGTGTGAATATAATAATTTGACCGTAGTTTGTGGATACATTATTTAGTGTGATGTGAAGTTCCGAACTACATTTTATTGTGTTGCCGTGTTGATAATATATAGTACAACCACCAAAGTCATAGGTAGAATGCTGTAAGAACCCAGTATTATGGGAATTTAAAGATAGAAACAAGACATGTAGATGAGTGATTGGCCCTATGATTTTCAGGGAGCCCAGTTGCAACTTCACTCTGTGAGGGAGAGGCTGTCCAAAAGCATGTGGCCATCTTAAGCATTTACCAAAAGAAATTCAAGGTCACTCCAATCCCCTTGAAAACTGTACGCCCATTTGTGTTTGACACCATCGTGTTGTCAGATTGTACAATAGACTTATCTACAGAGAAACCATCTGAAGAGGTGAGTTGGTACTCCTGGTGACTGGGGGCAGCACACAGTTTGATAAACAAACACAACACATATTGAGGGCCTTAAGTATGACAGACAGTGTTGGGTTAAAATTGGATGAACGTAGTTTTATTTCCACAAAAAGCAAATCTTCACAACCACTCTACAGGAAGTTGTGTGATCTAACATGGTATTTTAAATACATACAGTATTTCTGTGGGGCAGCCTGTTTGAAAATAGGAGGATAAAATAGGATGAGTCACAGTGTAAGTAGTTTCAGGTTATTGAAGTGGTCTGACTGTCCTGTACGGTAGAGGTTTTGGTTTTAGCATTGGTAAACCTCCAGATTCTGATATCAGAGAATTTGTTTGTTTAAATATGACTGTCTTCTGGGATGTTGCTCTGTATATTCTCACAGTAATTGACTGACATTTCAGAGGCACTTACTGCTTCCATCATTAGGATGATGGAGGCAGCAAGGACCTCTTAACCATCAGTAAACTTATACCAGACTACATGGCGCAACAACCCAGAAGACAACCATCTTCACACTCAACGCCGTGAAAACTTCAAATCCTACACTCTGATTTTCTTGGACTTCCTGGATGGCATATTCTAAGACAAAATTGAAAAGCGGCGACGCTTTTTCAGGCCATTCTGAATATAAAATGCATCAGGCAAATGTTTACTTATACAAATTTTGGTATAGGTTTCACTTAAACACATTTTAATTAGCCTGACTAGCTTCTTAGGTACACCAAATTCAAGCAAAATATTGTAAAGAACTTCTCTTTTAACTGAGTCATAGGCTTTCTTTAAGTCTATAAATAGTTGATGTACTGTCCTGACTTTTTCTCTAAAATCTGGAAAATGTAGAAAATTTGATGAGTTGTAGTGCAATTGGTTTCTTTAATAAGTGTTTGGACATTTTTTGAAAATGTTCTTGGTCTTAGGACAAAGTATTCAGAAATTTATGATAATATGTGCTCTACCAATTTTAAAATTACTTCATCTAACTAAAGCAGTAATTGTCATTATTTTGACAGATTGAAAGGAGAGGTCATCTACTCCATTTATTTTCTTGGAATTGAAGTGGTTATTAGAAAGGCTGATTGGTTCGAGAATACAGAGAAATACATTCTGAAATGTAATGTGAAAGGATGGATGAATAGACATTTTGAGATTCCATATATCTGTAACATCAAAAATTCCTGTTGATTAGCTATATATTGCTTTTGTCATTTGTTTGCAGGTTCAGAAGTATGTCAGTGACTACCTAGAGACCTTAATTGAACGAGCAACTGAACAGATCTCAGGTATGTGACATGCGATGAGTCAGTTCATTAAGCACAATAGTATATACGAGGCGCGTCCTCAAAGTAAGTTTCCCTGGGGCCGTTTACAGAAACAAAACACAATTTCATGGAAATATTTATTGCAACAGATACAGCAAGTGTCCAGCTATTTTTCAACATATTCGCCACCGGAATTGAGACATTGGTCATACCGTGGGACCAACTTTTGAATACCTGTGTCGTAGAAATCTGCCGCCTGGGATTGGAACCACTGTGTGACAACCATCTCCGCCTCTGTCATTCTCAAAACGCTGACGCTGACCGGACAGGAATTTCTTGAGGTGTAGGAAAAGATGGAAATCACTGGGAGCGAGGTCCGGGCTGTAGGGTGGATGATTAAACACCTCCCAGCTGAACTCCTGCAGGAGACTTGCTGTCCGTCGAGCCGTGTGCGGCCTAGCGTTATCACTGACCGCACTTCACAGTCGGCGGGAGCTGGAATAAGAACCTCCATCTTCAACAGCTGCAACGATGCTAATGTGAGAACGCGGGAAGTTCCATTAGTGCATGCGCCATGCTACGTCATTGCTCTATCACGTACGCACAGTCGCTTCGCTCAATATAAGGTTTGCTAGCTGTGGGACGAGTGGGAAACTTACTTTGAGGATGCGCCTCGTATTAATTGTCTTCACTGTTTGTAAATTGCTTATTTTTGTTGGAGTGATTAAGCCAAGAAGGGCAGGGCATACAAACACATAGATGAAACAAAACATGCCATAGAAGTTTGAAAAGTGTTAAAAGAAGAGACCAATTGAGAGACCAAGACATAGATGGGAGGATGCCAAAATTGCTCATGATCTTTCTCAGTGGTGGATATTTGTATTAATGATGTTGAATTTTATGTTCTGTTATCAGAGAGTTATTTTATGTTTATAACATCAACAAGAGCCACGGTGGTCTAGCGGTTAGAACGCTGGCCTTGTAATCCTGGGGGTCTCGGGTTTGATTCCCGGCGGTGCCCAAATTTATAACTTGTGTTGGGCAAGGCCGTGGTCTAGGCAACACGGAGTTTTCCTCCGTGGCATCCCAACAATTACTCCATTCACATACAGAAGAAGGCAATGGCAAACCACTTCTGGATCATCTGCCAAGAACGTATATGAACAGGTCCCAGTCCGAGTAAAGGATGGAAGGATCCTGTTCATATGGACCTGTCGTCAGACAGAACACTAAATAAAAAATAAATAACATCAACAAAATGTCCTCATTATGAATGCAGCTTTATATGGCAGTGTTAAAGCCCACTGCTGTTAGGATAAGTGACATCACTTCATGTTATGCCAGGTGACAGACGGCAGCCAGAACAGCCACTTATTCGTCTCCGAGTAGAGTATGCAGAAGAGAAGCACATGTTCAATGTGGTCCGCTTTGGGCTAAACTACACTACTAAGGTAGCCAACCCATCAGACATTGTACTGTTTCGCAAACAACGAGTTGCAGGTAATGTGAAGACGGAGAGCAAGTTTGACAAGGACACTCTGGAGGCCCTCTTTAATATGGAGGGGGTGAGTATCATTCAGTTACATTCATTCCAGAGGTTAGGTTTCACTGATAGTAGGGTGATTAGAAATGTTAAATTTAGAGGAAATTGATTTGTTGGAAGGCTGTGTCTCGGCATTTGTCTGGAGGGACTGGCAAAATGCACAGAGTATCTCTGTCAGGATAGCTGGGAACTCTGGAAAATGAAATCAATGGTCTAACCATTGCACCATCTGCTCCAGAAATTATACATATTTCCATAGCTTGCTAGTTAATTAATTCATTTATTTATATATCTTTTTCACTCATGCGTGAAGCATAGGGCCTCCTCTTAGAGGTTTCTTGATCTATTTAGACATTTGGTAGAACTTGCTTATTCATAGTTCAAATAAATTATGAGAAGGCTTGTATGTATGACAGCAGAATTAAATTTAAAATTTATGAAAGGTTAACGCTTTTCTAATGCAGGACTTGGCGTACCGTTGGTGCTGGGTCATCGTGGTACCTGAAATATTCATTTTGGTGCTTAGGGTTGTCTGGCATATTGTTCTAGAGATTTATATGTTCATATGTAAAAAAAAATGTTAAATTCAGGGATTTTTGTTTCTGATTCCATCATGCAGATCAGCTTTAATGAATGGGAAAATTGAAAGATGAACTGTTTATAGTATATGATCAGTGATAAAAGTGTGGAACATTCTCATTGGGATAACTAATGATTTTAAATTGATAACAGCCGATTAGCACGTGTACTATGACACTTTTTTTATGTTAGGTCACTGTGAACACCTTGCTGCAAACATCAGCTGAACAATGCTTTGAATGTATGCATAAATCAAAGCCTGTTGAATTTTATCACATAGTACATTTCAGTGAATAGCACTGGACTTGTAATGGAAACTCTTGTTTTTCGTAATATGTGGGGTTTACAACCGCTGACTAAAAATCTTATTTCCAGTCTCTTGTCTTGACTCCCATTGCTTGAAAATGAGAATTTATTGGGGTCTGTGTTAATGTACTGTTTATAAACATTTAAAATCTCGATCCTTCTGCTGTCCTGAAAACCTGTCTGTGGAAAATATGTTACTTCTCTTAAATCTGGTTTGGTTCCTTAAGTTCTGCTTTGTCTGACTAGACTAACATTTCACAGTTTCTATTCATATGTAAGCAAAAGTAAAGCTGTCCCACTATACACCATGTAGGCGCTTGGGGATGGGGGTGGGAGGAGGTATAGCTCCTACTCATTCTGAACCTTGGCACTAGTTGGGGCTGAGTGGTCAGCGTCACGCGCCTGCTGCGCTTTACCCCCAGGAAAGGACTCCAGTACCCATTGGATAGGATGCTGGGTGGGCCTCAGAGCCGGTCTGGACACAGGCTAGAGGAAAAGTCCTCTACCCCCGTTCGGGATCGAACCCCAGTCGTCCAATCCATAGCCAGTCACTATACTGACTGAGTTACCCTAGCTATTTGCATGAGTATGTTTAAAATAAAGTTCATGCCCCTCTTCTGCTCAGAGCTGTGAACATTGTTACTATATTAATAGTTGTGTGGTAGTCTTTTTGTCTACATGTGGAGCCTCTGTCAAGTTAGTTGCAGGGAAAATCATGTTAATTCATATTCTGTTATTTTCACATCATGCGTATTGTTTATCTCAAGGGGTCAGCATGCGGCCTGCACCACCTTATTATGTAGCGAATGTGAGAAGAGCAACATTTTTCTGCTACTTAGGAGAACATTAATAAAAATATGCGCTATATAATCATAAGAGGGAACAATCACTAAGGAATATTTTAATTAAACAAATAAAAATTACTTGCTGCTAGTAGGTTAGACAAAATAATGTCAGATGATTATTGAATAACTGATAGGAAAGGATGGCCTATTGTAAGATACTATCCTGGCATTTGCCTGGAGTAACTGAGGAAACCCTCAGGAACACTTTATTGAGGGAAGTGAGATCAAGCCGTGACTGGCAATGGGTGACTTTTTTCTTGTCAGAGGAAAGATTAGCTATTTATAATATTAATAAATAATTTATTTAATTTTTAATTTATTTAATTTGAAGCTGAGCCAAATCTAAGGTTCTTCACTGTTGTAGTTTTGTCTTTATATTCTCATAATTTTTCTCAAGCAGTATGATGTTTTCTTGGTGAATAAAAATTTATTCTTGTTCAAATAACGTCATTATTTTGATGACTTAGTAAGTGGTGTCTATGTTGTAACTTTTTTTACTATTATTTTAATGATCACTGTATCCAGTATAGCAAGAAGCAGCTGATTTAATATTAATGTTATTGAGAAGGTGTGAAAATCTGTTGTGTTGTTTTATCAGAATTTGTGTTGAAAAAATTGCTAAGGTGAAGAATGTTATCAGTAAGAAAGAGACATTCAAAGGATATTAAGGTAGCCTCAGTATTTCACATTACAGCGGCAGAGTGTCTCTGGGAACAGAGTGGAGAAGATTGTGGAGTGTTACTTTGCAGATGTTGCGACTGACAAGCACCTCCAGATTCTCTCTATCAAAGGGCTAGCTGAAGCAGCATCTAGATTCATTGACAGGGAGGACAAAGAAGCATTGGTGTGCATAGTCGAGTAAGTTTTTCAAATATTGTCTGTTGTAATGTTGATTTGTGTGGTATAAAATATAAAAAAACAAATAAGAAGTTCTGTAAAGAACTCCCTTTAAACAAATTTTTAAATTAAGCCAGCAGAAATTTGTGCTATTAGACATTTTGAGTGTTTAAGAGTTGTGATACATGACCTCAAGGTTTTGTGTAGTCGCTATGTTTGTAATTTTGAATGCACAAAAGAAATATCAGACAAAATTTATGTGCTTTGATAAAATATGTAGCAGACATTTACCAGTTACTTCTTCCCAAATAAAACTTGATTGCAAGCTTTGGTTTTTACAATCGCCTGGAAAGCGCCTGTTCTTGTCTTGGGCTGTCAACTGACTCGGCTACTGCATAACAGTGTGAGGGAGGTGATGTTCTTCGAAGACTGCTATCTCTCACTCACCTTAATATTAGTGTTCATTATTAGTCCTCAAATTTAGGTTGAGCTACAATACCTAGCAGGTGGTTTTTGTGGTGAAAATCAGATAATTTTAACCCTTTTATTTTGAAGAAAATTATTTTTGTTCCTCTGTATTTTGAAGTCATGTGGTATTACTGGGGCTCCTGGTCGATTGTTACCCTGCAGTTCAGGTCCTGTTTTGCAGTATGGCATTGAACCCTATTATGACTTCCTGAGGATAATATTAGGTGTCAGCACTCCACTGTTACTTTGTAAAAAGCGGTTTATATTCTGCATTCTTCACTGTTATTTCTTAAGTCCTGTAAAAACAAGTAACCGTACAGGGTTACAGTTGATCAGGTCTCCTTGCAAGTGGTTGGTATTACTGAAAATATATTAGTTGTTTGTTTACCATCAGAATGTATATCTGTTCAGATTGGTCTTCTGGATTGTACAGACATGTGGACTTGTATGTTCCTTTGAAATTCTGATATCTACCTACGAGTTCACGTGGCATTGTAACCTTGAAAACCAGTATGAATGTCTTTACCAATGTGAGAATCTCAAATCTCAGAATATTTATGTGTTGCTTTACTCTGTTTCAGCCATCAGATAAGTAAAACAATGAACCACCTGCTGTCAAAGGTACTAGCAGAAGATGATATTGAAAAGGAAATTGAAAATTTCAGGCAGGAGCGGCTCTCAAAGGCAGAAGAGGAAGTCAAAGATGTGAGAACCTGTAGCTTCTCTTTTATACACATTCTTCCACTTCAGATGTTTCTGTTCTTGTAGGTTCCTTTTTCTCCCATACTATCATTTTAGTCCCCTTCATTCTGTTGCCTTTCTTTCCTTCTTGTAACTTCTGTGTTTTTTTAAGATGGCTGTCTTCTGGGTTGTAGCACCATGTAGTCTGATAGAAATTTATGAACATTTCAGAGGTCCTTGCTGCCTCTATTATCAGGGTGACCTCTCATGACCTTCATGGAGGCAGTAAGGACCTCTGAAACGTTGGTAAACTTCTACCAGACTACATGCTGCAACAACCCAGAAGACAGCTGTCTTCTGACTCACCACCATGAAAACAGCAAATTCTAATTAGTAAGCTGCGTGTGTGGAATCGGTTTGAGATACAGGTATCAGTCACTAAGGCAGACCCTTAACTAGACCAGTGGGGGATAGGGTTTGGATTGGGTGATTGCCAGGAGCCATTAGGAGAGAGGGGCATACCGCAGCCTGTCCAGAAGGAGGGGGAAAACTCATGCAAGAGAGAGAGGTCAAAGGATGCAGCCCTCCCTCATATGGGCCCCTTAGGGTCCAGCAGGTGACCACCTGCACATAAGGAGGTGCAGGTGGTCATGATGAGGAAGGCAGGGACAGAAGTATACAGGGATAAATGGACAGAATGTCACCCTCGGTTAACGTGCTTGCCACTGGACCCAAGGTTCACAGGTTCAATCCTGGCCAAGGTCGATGAGTTTTTAAGGGTGGTAAAAATCTGTAGTACATCTTCCTTCAGTGGGGAAGTAAAGCCGGCGGTCCCACGTCATAAAAGAACCTTACAAGCATGATACGAGATGTTTCGTAAGCAAAGTTCAGCGGCTATTTCTCACCCAAGTCTCCTGATTTACTGCTAGATGGCAGTCAGTGGGCTGGTCACTCACTGCTAAAAAAAAACACGCTTCAAAATACCAAGAATCCTAAGTGTTGAGGTCATGGCCCGAAAACGGGCCGAAGCACCATAGATGATGAAATGGTCAGAATAACATGAGAAACTAGGGTGATGATGAGGACCCTTTTCTTTAACCTCTGTCTCTGTGTCTCGGACATAGGTGCTCCTACCTTCTGAGGTAAGCAGAAGCCAGAAGGATAAAATAGAAATGTTAATGTAATTGTTTTACAGACTACAGAACGACTAAATACAAAACAAGACGAACAACAAAAAGAAACAATCTACAAAAAATGAAAACTACAAAACAAACAAATCAACGATAGTTGCATAATAAATATACATTAGTTTTAAAGACGAAAATAGCCTGAAGATGATGCGGTTGCATTGAAACATGTTGTGAAATAAAATAATGAGCGCTAAAATATTGTAACATCGTAATAGCGATGATAAGCGCCAAATTTTAAAGTTTTAGCTTTAATAACACCAATTTTAACAACTAAGTTTGTGTACTGACGGAAATAAATAAATATATTACTGAATTAAGCACAAACATGACGCATTTAAACTACAAAGTTAATGTAGAGTCTGACTGTTTCATGCTTTCTCATGAAGTGCATTCACTACTCAGGCTCTTACACAGCAGATACCTGACAGAAGCAGATATTCAGACTACCAAGATAAATGCAGAAAGATTAAATAAAAAATAGGTAAAAAGCTTATAGTGATGGGAACTGGATTGAACTGGCTGAGGATGAGGTGTGAAGGTGGGTTTCCATTTTTGTAGTACTGGATCATGGAAACAGCACTTCCTGTAATTGTATAAATGTTGTCTCTAGGCACAGGACATGTTGAACCATCCTTCTCGTCAGAACCCCACCAGGAAAGTGCAACAGAACAAAACTGTCATTGATTCTGATTCAGACGACAATGCTAATTTTGATGTGGACATCCGTGTTGCTGGCACCAGTCGAGGTGGAAGAGGTAGGGGACAAGCAACAGCGGCAAGATCTCGGGGAGGCAGGCGATCCCAGGCCAGAGGTTCCTCGTTATTTAAGGGGAAGGTGAGTTAGCATCTAAACATGATTGTTTACACATGGCAGTTGTATAATTCGTATAGGACTAGGAAAGGTGTTATGGCATAAACAAGGAATTTATTGTGGGGCGGTCATGCCCATTTGTCTTTGGAGATATGTCCTATGTTACTCTTATATTGTTTAATGAAAGTGAGTGTACCACTGCACCAGATTTGAAAGCTTGCAGTTTATTTATGATGTGACAGACATCAGTAGCAGATTACTGAATACAAGCATGTTGATATTAAGGCATCATGATGTTAAACAGGAAGAAAAGAAAAGTACCATATTTCCTCTATTTAAGACCCTTTTTTCCCCTTTAAATTTCTGAAATTGTAGGGTGCATATTATACTTGATGGCATCTAAAAATCAATATAGCATCTTTTCTCCTTAAAACTTATTACTAGATCAAAGGTGTGTCTTACAATCAATGGTGTTTTAAAATTGAGGAAATATGGTAATTTAAAAGAGACTCCTTCTGAGCGTTATGGCAGTCAAGAGAGCAGGCTTCTCCAGACACAAGAGATAGTTTCACAAGGTCAGTGTTGTAAGGTGTGAATTGGAAGCTGAATCAGTAGTATTTGTCAGGTAGACTGCTTGTTATGTTAGTTTAAAGCATATGCATTTCAATGTGTACTGCTGCAGAATGGCTGGCTAGTGCATGTAGGGAGGTAGACTTAGTTTCTTTTCTCTCTCCCCCCAAAAATTTGTGCTGAGAATACTAAGGAGAATGTTTGGGCCCAAGGGAGAAGGTAACAGGATGATGGAGAAAATTATATAAAAGGTGCTCCATGATTTATGCTCCTCACCAGATGTTATTAAAGTGATCAAATCAAGGAGGATAAGATGGGTGGGGCTTACATGAATGGGAGAGATGTGAAATGTATACACAATTCTGTTATCTTTATTTCTCACATAAAAAATGATGAATGTGGTCTTCTGGGCTGTGGCTGGTCTGGTCTTGCAGGTAGTTACCGATGTTACAGAGGCACACAACACCTCCATGTGTCAAGTTGCTTTGATATTTTTACATGAACTATTTAGACTGCATATAAAAGCATTGAACTTTATAACGGAACAGTTGACAGCAATTTATTGTCCTTTCTGAATATGCTGTTGAGCAAGAATCTGGATGATTACTGGGCCACAAATTACCAGAGTGTGTTTTAATTTATGTAGTACTGGACCATGGAAACAGCACTTTCTGTAACTGTATTAATGTTGTTTCCAGGAACAGGAAATAATGGACCATCCATCTCGTCAGAACCCCACCAGGAAAATGCAGCAGAACAGAACTGTCAATGAGTCTGATTCAGACGACAGTGCTAATTTTGATGTGGACATCCGTGTTGCTGGCACCAGTCGTGGTGGAAGAGGTAGGGGACAAGCAACAGCGGCAAGATCTCGGGGAGGCAGGCAGTCCCAGGCCAAAGGTTCCTTATTGTTTAAGGGGAAGGTGAGTTAACATCTAAACATGATTGTTTGCTCATGGCAGCTGTATAATTCTTATAGGACTAGGAAAGGTGTTATGGCATAAACAAGGAATTTATTGTGGGGCGGTCATGCCCATTTGTCTTTGGAGATATGTCCTATGTTACTCTTATATTGTTTAATGAAAGTGAGTGTACCACTGCACCAGATTTGAAAGCTATTTATGATGTGACAGATTACTCATTATAAGCATCATGATGTTAAATGGGAATAGAAGAAAAATAATTTATGAACCATGCTTTCTCATTACATTGGAAGAACGTTCTGTGTATATCCAAGTACCAAGCACAACTTTTGTAAAATGTTTGCCGTTAGGTGAAGTAAGAAGTTTGACCTTCAAAATGTACATAATGTAGTTTACAACATTATGCATGCACTTCTGAGATCAAATAAGTGAAAGAACTATATTAATATTTACGGAAATAAGCCATGAGGACTTTGAAATGCCTCATATTGGTGTTGAACATTAAGTTCCATTATGGGAGAAGTATTTTGTTAGTCTGTTGTGGTGCAGATATGTTTGAATGTGTCATGTCACTGTGCATTGTTCATACAGAGTCAAGGCGAGCCTTCAGGACAGACCAGCATCAGGGATATTTTCAGCCAACAGCAGAATAAAACATTTTCTGGGAACAGGCCAGATGTGGTTTACATTGATGATTCTGATAGCTGAGATGCAGCGTGATGAGAATTGAAATGACCTGGCTTCTACACTTCATGCTGAACATGTCCAGGTGATTGGTTCAGAGATTGGCTGCACTGAGTGATGTGCTTTTCCTCTGTCTCTCATGGCAAATACAGAGATAGTACCTTAAATTAAGCTGTGACTACTTTATAATTTTTTATGCATTAAGTCGACCACAAAACAAAAAATAAATATTTTAAGAGTTCATACAAATGTCAAGATTACTAGTAGGCCTGGTGACACAAGCTAAGCACAAACTGAGGAAGGTAGGAGAATAGCAAATCACGATTATTTCAGCGGTATGTTATCAGACTTCCCTACCTTCAATGGCCTCGACTGATTCAAGATAACTTTGGAGGACATGGGTTCCTATTCAAAAGTTGTTCTCTCTGAGTCACTCTGTACGCTCCTTCAGTTTGGCCCTAACCTTTTGAATCACCCTATATATGTAGGTGGCATCTTTATTCCAAACTTAGAGCCTGAAAATACAAGTCCAAACTATACACAGATCAGAATGTTCTTGTTCGTTGCTGGAAAAAGTGACATATACCATTTCTCTGCACACCTAAATGTGTTTTCATATATATAGTGTATTAATTTATACAGCCATGTCTGTAAATAAAGTTGCGGTAATTGAGGACTTGGTTGTAAAATAATGAATGAATGAATGAAAACTTGAGAGAGTTTAAAAATATTTCAAGATAGGGTTTATCTTAAAATATTTAAAATACTTCCACAGTCAAAGGTGTTGCAAAAATGCAGTGATTACAAGCTGAATCTGGATTTCAAATGAAGGTCTTATCATGGCAAAGTAAACTAGAAATATGCAGCACAAATAAGTTTTCTTAGTGAAAAACAGAGGCCTTGCGTCTTTTTACTTCATCAATATCACACTGAGATAAATGTTACTAATTATATAAGGATGTTTGGTTTTATTGTGCCATAACATTCATTTTTAGTATAAATACACGAAAGGTTCTTATATCAACTAAATAAGACTTTTAAAAAAGTGACAAGCAGAAATGTTTTTGAAGATATCCGTCTTCTGGGTTATTGCGCTGTGTAGTCTGGTCGATGTTAACCAACGTTTCAGAGGTCATACTGCCTCCCTGATGACGGAGGCAGTATGACCTCTGAAACGTTGGTTAACATCGACCAGACTACACAGCGCAACAACCCAGAAGACAGAAATCTTCATACTCATCGCCCTGATGATGGAGGCAGTATGACCTCTGAAATGTTGGTAAACATCGACCAGACTACACAGCGCAATAACCCAGAAGACAGACATCTTCATACTCATCGCCCTGATGATGGAGGCAGTATGACCTCTGAAACGTTGGTATACATCGACCAGACTACACAGCGCAATAACCCAGAAGACGGATATCTTCATACTCACCGCTGTGAGAACCTCAAGTCTTACAGAAATGTTTTTACTGCAGACATAAGTCTGATTTCTGGCTTTCTTCTGCTCTGTAAGGATTTCAGCAATATAGTTAATTTCATAAGCTTTAAAGTGATGTATTTATTCAAAATGTGTATTTTATACTTCACATGTCTAATTAACGAAGCCCCTTTTCTCCACCATTGACTTCCCAGTTTCTGAGGTTTTCCCTAGTAATTTCAAAACCTGGTGGAGCCCGAACTACCGTAAACTTCTGTGATTTTGCCAAGAAAGATTCCGGTGGCAGTTGTGTAAAACTAGGAGTGTCAGTCCCATTTCTGATAGAAGGGGGCAAGGGTCTTGGGGAGAAAGAGCCCCACTGATTCAAACTCTGGATGCAAGCCTCGGTGGTGGTGGTGGTGTATGATCCTTGAGATCCTGGTAGTTGTCTGGTTCCTGTGGGCAACCTAGGTTAGGGTTATCCGCGACACGTGGACATGGAGACGAGCCCGTAAGTTTGTTTACACTTAACGTTAAGTGTAAGGAACATCTGAATACCATTCAACCACCTGACACGGCTTGTAGCCTGAGAATCTTTCATCAAGCATGCTGTTGTTGGCAACAGTAATTTAACATTGAAAGATGTAGCAGTTTGTTGCATGCGTAATATAGAATTGAATATGAGAAAACAAAGCATTTGTAGGCAAAGACGATTTAAGATCGCCCCTCTCATATCCCGCTTGCTAGAGCTCAGGTTTGGATCGCGCGCTACTTTGTTACACACCACATTGATTTTCTAGTTTGCAATATGTAAAATAAATGATTGGGACCGGTATCTCAACAGAGCTGCCATCTACACGGGCGGTAAAGTAGGTGGAAGTTTCTATAAAGTCGCTAGAGGCAACTCTTACAATTCCGCAAAGAGGCTGTACACGCTCAGATTTCTACTTAGACTTGTCTGCTCGGAAGATCCGTTATTTAGCCCACCAAAATATTTGTATGCATTGATCGTTCGCTTTTTCGCCTCACATACTGATGATTCTGTACTCAGATTTTATACTAGGACAAAATGCGTATCCCTCTGACTATTCTTGTATGACCATTAGATAGCCGCTGAAACGGGTTCGTTCAGAAATACAGCAACATATGGGGAATGGTAGAGCACAAAACGAACCCAGATGGTCTGTGTATGTGTATGCATTATTGCGATTTGTGTTGTGCTGTAGGTGGTCGGTTTTATGAAGTGGCGTTTGAATTAAAAGAATTAAGTTGTGTGCGTTTTTATTCTCGATAAGTTTAAGTACATATCATTTTTTCCAATGGCAGCAAATATTGATTGGGTAACCTGTGCGGAAGAACAAGAAAAACTGATCACAAAGGTAAATGATGTTTCACTCATTTGTAGCATGCTTTCAAAGACTTGGTGTTTTAATAATGAAATTTGAAGTTCTCACTGCGGTGAAGACGTCGGTGTTGGTCTGCTGGGTTGTAACACCATCCGGACATAGATACACTTGGGAGGAACACACTACATTCATCTTCAGAGCTTGATTATTGCAGTACTTTTTTATAATATTGGGTCGTTCTGAATGGATGGGAAAGAGAATTGAAATGTGTGTTGTTGTGTATGTAAAGGAAGTGTGAGCACATTTTTAAATGTATGAAATTGAGTGTTTGGCAGTATATTCATTACACTTTCTGAAAAGGTGATTTTTTGCAATGACAGGTGGACAGTATTTCTCTGAATAAGACTGATCGGATCCCTAATGGAAGTCCGAAGACTGGCATAGGTGCTGAAGGTGAACCAGAAGATAAGAATGTAGATGAAGCCCCAATTTCTCCAGCTGAAAGATCGCTACTGCAGAAAATCATCCGGAAAGGTCTGGTAGAAAACAAGAATGATATTGAGGTCCAGCGAAAGGATCCAACATCACCTCTTTTTTCTATCAAGTCTTTTGAAGCATTGCATCTGTAAGTTTATTTTTTTTGCTGTTATTAAGAAACAAGATTTGATTTTGTTTTCAGCTGCACGAACTATGGTTTTAAATTCTTTTTTCAGAGATCCACAGCTTTTGAAAGGTGTCTATGCAATGGGATTCAATGCACCTTCCAAGATACAAGAGACAGCACTACCAACTCTCCTGGCTAATCCGTAAGTTTATTTATTTTGACGTAAATACGTCTATAAGGAAGGGTCATTCGGCAAAAATGTGTTACAAAAAAGGGAAACGAAAAAGTGTAACTTCATTGTTATGTTACGTAGGAAACGTTGTCTGTTTACTCGGCATTGTTGTGTTACATTATTGCTGTCAACAATCCACTTTCGTTATTACGTAGGAAATGTCATTGTTTACTTAGCATTGTTGTGTTACATTATTGCCGTCAACAATCCACTTTCGTTATTACGTAGGAAATGTCACTGTTTACTTAGCATTGTTGTGTTACATTATTGCCATCAACAATCTATTTTCGTTATTACGTAGGAAATGTCATCTGTTTACTTAGCATTGTTGTTACCTAGGAAACGTTACCTTACATTACATGCTTGTGTTTTCAAATTCTCTTCTTATATTTTTTTATTTATTTTTTCCATTATTATTTTAAAAGGGTGTTAATGTGAAACAGCGTAAAATGAAGTGTCATAAAGTGGGGCCTACCTATAGTTATGTAAACAGCCATAATAACAGATACTGGAGCACAGAAAATCCCCATGTTGTTCATGAAGTGCCATTGCATAATTTAAAAGTTGGGGTTTGGAGTGAAATTAGTGCATGGAGGATAACTGGACCTGTGTTTTTTCACAAAACACTCGCTTCTGAGCATTATGTGAGATTGATTCTGTCATCCTTCTTTGATCAACTGGCTGTTGAAGAAACCTCATACTGTCATTTAAAGGAAGACAATGCAACAGCCACACTGTAAACAATTTTACGGTTGCTTCAGATGAAATCTTTGGTGAATAAGTCATAAGTTAAGGATTGTGGTCTCTGTGATCACCCAGTTTAAATCCTTGTGACTTTTATTTGTGGGGCACACTGAAAGAAAAAGCATGTGCGAACAATCCACAGTCTTTGGAAGAACTTAAAGAAAATTTTTGGCATGAAATTTCCACAGTCGCTGTACAGCAATTTTGTCATGTTTCCAGAACCGTATTCTCATGATGTGAGGCGTGTATTTGATAGTTTTATTGTAGCTCAGTGTTTGCTGTGGGTACAGGAAGCCAATTTGCATTTCAGGGCACAAAACATGATAGCCCAGTCTCAGTCGGGTACAGGGAAAACTGCGGCATTTGTGTTGGCCATGCTGAGCAGAGTTGATCCTAAGAAGGACTATCCCCAGGTGAGTTGTGTATGAGATATTAAAATGAGCAAAACTGCTTGCTTTTTTTTGGAAGATGTGGTAAAACTTTGGTAATTTAGTTATGGGAAATTGCAAGTATTGTTTGAACGGGATATCCTTGCAGATATATTGAATAAGTAGTCGCAGACAAACAAGGGGTAGTCATTCAGATTGGGGTTTATTGTTATGAAATGTTACCTAGCGCTTTGGATTTGGGACAGACTCCTTGCAGTGAACTAAGCAATGGAAAATGGAAATGAGATTTGGATTTATCTGGCTCAGGATAGGTACGCGTGGCAGGCACTCGTGAACATAATAATGAACCTTTGGGTTCCATAATAGGCGAGGACTCTGTTGACTGGCTGGGCAAACATTAGTTTCTCAAAAAAGACTCTGCTTCAAGGAATTAATTAGTTTAGTTTGCAAGTATTGTGTGATTTGATGTCTGTAACATTTCCAATAATAAAGCTTGGTTAATTGAAGATTATATAATATTTAATAGAGTAACAGGTAACATACAGTAGAAGTGTTTGGTGTTGAAAATGAATGAGATCTGACATCTGGCTGATTGTGTCAGCAGAGAGAGAGTGCACGCGCACGTATGTTTGTATGTGTGTATACACATGTGCGTGCACACAGAGGCTATATACTATTCTGTAATGGTTCGGTATCTCTTTATCAATAAATGTGATATGCTAGGCCCAGACATAGCATTCTTAATCTCAGGTGTCTTTTTCAATTGATATAAATTAAACAAGTCTCACAGCGGGTTTGTTATGTTAAAGCCTTAAATGAGGAGTAATGTTTTCAGGTGCTGTGTTTGTCCCCGACATATGAATTGGCGATCCAAACTGGTGAGGTGGCTGCGAAGATGGCACAGTTCTGCCCAGAAATTAAAATACGCTTTGCAGTGCGAGGAGAAGAAAGTAAGTTAATTAATTTGACAATCATGACAGTTTTTTTTATACAATGTCTCTTTCTTGTTGTGTAATTTATCTGCCAGTCCTTTACGTCAAACCCAGAGCGGACTGGAATTTTTTGTAGTAGTTAAGTGGAATTATTTGAGAGATTTTCTATTCTTTCTGCCACATTTGTTAACACCTGACTGTAATAGTGTGGCAAATGGTGGCCAGTGTTACAAAGACAATGTGCTTCTGCTGTGACTTAAGAAATTCTAGTTGCGTTTATCATATAAAAACAGACATACGAGGTCACTTGGCACATAAGATGACCCCAAATTTTTAATTAAAAATTAAAGTTGTGGGCTATGTTCACCAAACAGGGTGGCTTTGACTTCCCCCTTATCTTGCTAGAACAGATTGTTCCCTGTATCATCCATTGAATTTGATATTCAATAATTGTCTGGATTACTGCTTGGCTCCGGTGTTTGTTTACATTATGTCAGCTGTTGTAAGTGGCATGTGGTGTCGAGTTCTGATGACCCCTAGCCAAGTAGAGTTTAAGGATTTAAGGTTCACAATTAGGAAACAGTTGAATCACCCTGAAATGAGCCATAGATAAGCAAGTAAAACAAAGATTTCCTCGATCATCTTAACATCAGTAACTCATAGTTCACGCACCATTTGTTTGTTAGGTTAGGTTAGGGAATGTTATAGTGCAGGACCTCAAGTTTGAAACCCTCTCCCCTCATCGTAACAGGCAATGTTTTGCCTGTGAATGCTTGAAACACTAGGCAACACAATGGTCCTATTTGTTAGCCACCATCATCAACTCTTAACTAGAAATAAATACAATTTAGTGCTACGGGTGCTTGCAACTCAGATGTTGATTCCATCATCTTTTACTTGTGGGCAGAGGCTGTAATGGTCATAAGACCATACTGAGAGCACTGGTTTTACTGTTACAGTTCCTCGAGGGACAAAACTGAAGGAGCACATCATCATCGGGACGCCGGGAAAAGTGGTAGACTGGGGTGTGAAGTATCAGTTCTTTGATCTAGGGAAGGTTAGCGTGTTTGTCCTTGATGAAGCAGATGTAATGATTGCCACTCAAGGACATCAAGATCAGAGTTTCCGTATCCACAAGTGAGTCGCAGAATTAATGGCAGTCTACTTTTAATGTTTCTCTATATTTTTGTGATTTTTTTTAAATTCCGAGAGCGAGCGCATGTACTACCTCCAGCTTCTTGGTGAGGAAAGTGATTTGGTACGTGTACAGCTGCTCGGTGCAAAGTGCTAAATAGGAATTTCATTGTACTTATGTAGTGCGCTGTCCAAAGATGGATTGTGCTGAAATTGTAAAGTTTCAAAATCATGGAATGGGCTCAGTATTGTGTCTTATTGTCAGCTTTGGTCTTAATGGTGTTGGACTTACAGGTTCTGTTAATGGAGATCATTGTACTACTGCCGCCACGGTGGTCTAGTGATTAGAACGCTGGGCTTGTAATCCTGGGGTCCCAGGTTCAATTCCCGGTGGTGCTCAGATTTACAACTTGTGTTGGGCAGGGCCGTGGTCCAGGCATCACGGAGTTTTCCTCTGGGGTTTCCCCGGTTTCTCCGTGGCATCCCAACAATTACTCCACTTTCATCATCATTTCGCAAAAAGGGGATCTCAGCAGGAGCGTTAAATGTAACGGTCCCGGTCGAACCCATGAACCGATGGGTCGTGAATCCTGCTAACCACCAGTACACACCATGCTGAATGGTGTGTACTGGATATAAAAAAAAATTGTAATACTCACTTACAGCCTGGCCATTAATGGTTAGAACTGAATTTTCCTTATCAGGAGAGTTCATTTTGATATCAACACCATTAATAGTGAAATTCTATTATGTTCCTATTTCCAATCTTCTGTAATGTTAGATTACAGACGTGCGCAAATATCCTAGCACACCTCTTACATGTGCTAACCGACTATCAGTTATGTAGTTGTATGTGAGCTGTGTAAATATTGAGAATTTTGTTATATTATTTCCTCCTTCCTTATTTCATCTCCCTAAGGTCCAGATATTTTCTGTGGTACTTTCATTTTGAATACTCGCGATTTATATTGCTTAAAGTAAAAGAACCGTGCTTCACAGCAAAACTAAAACTGCTGTGCTGTGGCAAGGCTGAAGTTAGCGTTGGAAGTTCATGTCTTGGCGCTGTTTAATTATACACTTGACCCTCACTTTAGCCACCACCACATATCCCAACATTACCAGATAATGTGTTCACTTGAAACTAAGGAGCAGGTTTAATGCAGTACATCAATGTTTGCAGATTGCTGCCACGGAACTGTCAAATTATGTTCTTCTCGGCAACATATGAGCACGATGTTATGGATTTTGCTGAGGGTATTGTGTCAAACCCCGTGATCATCCGACTGAAGCGGGAAGAGGAGAGTCTGGACAACATAAAACAATATTATGTTATGTGTCGCAATCTGGAGGACAAATACACCGCCATCTCTAACATCTATGGTGTCGTTACTATTGGCCAAGCCATGATTTTCTGTCATGTGAGTTATTTAGTTGCTATTATGCTTTGTGTTGTTAAATTGTGGTTGGTTTGTGGCCATCGTGAACGTTGCTGCTTTCGTGATCAGGGGACTTCTGTCAGACTACACCACACTACAACCCAGAAGACTGCCATCTTCATGCTAGTAATAGTTTATATTTGTGGACTGTTATCTGCAATGAACAATGTGAGATGAGAGTTTGTCTCTTTAGAAAATTCATTGTTGCTGTACTGGTCTGTGAATAAGAACAGATTAGAATCTACTGATCTAGGGTATTAATAAATGCTTTGTTTTATAGTAATGTTATTTTAGAGATTGTCGCAGTGAAACTTTCATGTGATGAAAATTTATGCAATTTCGAAAAATTGTTTTTTGTCTAATATCAGAAAATGGCTAAAGTGCATAATCTTCAAGTCTGTCTTCTGACTTTTAATTAATAATCCGTGGCGTAACAGCCCTCTGAGAGCCAAAGCCGACTAGGTGGCTGCTGGCCTCACGTTCACATGCCTAAGCAGAGGTGAACGATCATCCAACCAGATATAGGGTGACGTGTGGTCAGCACGACGAACCCCCAGCCGTTGCTAGTTTTCATGACCGGATTACGCTACCAATTGTAGCTCCCCAATTTCCTCACGATGCTGGGTTGGCACCGGTCCCATACACTGGTCAAAAATCTCATGAGAAATTTCTTTCCCCGAGACTCGAACTAGCGCGCATTCCGTATCACCGGTCCGAAGCATGATGCCTCAGACCGCGCGGCTACGGTGCAGGACTCTGACTTTTAATTATTATATTAAAATAGGTAGTAAGGTTTAAAAATCATTGATGCTGTTAGGGAAATATTTGTTCTATGTTCAAGTATTTATGGAAATATGAAAATGAAGAAAAACTGTAGTTCTCAGTAACATTAGCATTATCTGAACTTAGAAGCTACGTAACGTCTTATAGTTGTAACTGAAAGTTGCCAGAGTCATACCCATTATTGCATTGTGCTCAGAACTGCCCATAATTCTCTGCATGCGTAGACATGTGAGAGGTGTTTCAGGTGTAGAGCCAACTCCAAAATTGTGCGTATTAAATGTACCTCAGGCAGTGGATAATGTACAATGTAATATTAGTATATTGAATTAGCCACTGTCACAAACCTTGATATAATCATTGACTGCTTTGTGGGAATTAGGCCCCTGTGACATGTTTTATGAACAAAATGTTCTCATATTTCTGTAGACACGCAAGACAGCATCATGGTTGTCGGAAAAGATGTCTGGTGATGGCCATGCAGTGGCATTGCTTTCTGGTGATCTGGCCATTGAGCAGAGGATAGCCGTGCTGGATCGCTTCCGTGATGGCAAGGAAAAGGTGCTTATCACAACCAACGTTCTAGCCAGAGGTAAGCTGTAGACTGATGGCATGTGCAGTAGAGTTCAGAAAAATTAACTCACATCATAGAATCAATATCAGCCTTCATATTAGTGATGAGTGAAAAATCAACTTTCAAGGATTGGGCCTACTAAGATAATTAGAGACTACTCTAAATTTATGGTTAATCACTATTTCAAGGTAAATCTTTCAACTAACTGGTCCTCTCATGCAAATGCTGTTTGCAATTAATACGTAAGAAAGATAAATACAATAGAATAGAATGTAGTAAGTGTCTAAAAATGGTAAGAGAAAAACAGAAGAAAAGTATAAATGTGTTTGCCTTTGCAGCTTTGTAATGTACGTGTTATTATATATAAATGGTTTGTGTGTGTTGAAGTCGACACTTGGCACATTTCGTGACAGTTTGCCAGTCGTCATTATCAATTGTATGACAGATCTTGTGGTAAACTAAATCTGAAATTGTAAATGCAGATTTTTTTTATTCATACTAATGCACTGTATTCATTTATAGAAATTAGCTGGAGAAGGCCGCAAGGCTGAAGGTTTGCCTAGGGTGCTGATACCCTTGTGCTAGCCCTGAAACCTTGTCAGTTGTTTATATCAGATTATTTACTATATTTTCAGCCTGTCCCCACATCTGGAAGCTTTTCTCTTTTCTGCAAAATTCAGGTGGCATTGCTCAACTGTTTTTTTACTGCAGAAATTGTTGATTAAGTAAACTTATTTGTTCAATTGACACTGCCTTCATTCCAATTAGTGCACATGTGTGTTGGGGTGTGCATTACATGAACACCTAATGTTCTGTAACTTCATTGGTCCCCAAAATATCTCGACCATTTGCCAAAAGGACGGCACGTCAAGAACATAAAGTGTTTGTTTCAAGTTTAACTTAAGTTCATTTTCTTTACGCTTAGCTTTTGAACTAGACCACACTCTGAAGTGCTCTTGATGTTTTGATTTTCTCTGACAGGAATTGATGTGGAGCAGGTGACAATTGTAGTGAACTTCGACCTTCCCGTAGATCTGGCACGTAAGGCTGACTGTGAGACATATCTTCATAGGATTGGAAGAACTGGGAGATTTGGCAAGGCTGGACTTGCAATCAACCTTGTTGATGGTCCAGAAACACTCGCAGTGCTGAAGCAGATAGAGGACCATTTTGGTAAGTGTTAAGTCTTAAGTGTACTCTGTAGACAGATTTTCAGATGTGGATATTGGGAATTTTTTGCATGGTATACAATTCTGAAAAGAGCACATTAGTTAGTAGCCTGTGCTTGTTATATTAATTTACAAGGAGTAACATATATATATATATAGGTAATACAGACGTTTTATAACTTTGGCTTTCAGGTGAGAACCATGTTGAATGTTTTCCAAAACATTGGTTAATGCCAGACATTCAGTGCAGCTCTCACCCAAAAGCTGAAGTTATATTTTGAACTCCAGCCATGAAAACCTACAGACAAATGATATAAACCTTCATATAATGAGAATTTATAAAATTTGGAAAAATGCTGTTCAAGTGGATCCTTCTCCTCCTCTGTCCTTGACCCTTAACAGGGCATGGTGGCACTTCATGGGTTGGCTCTCCTGGCTTCGTCCTGCCAAGCCCTCCGGACCACGGCAAGTTGTGAGGCCTCGTACAGAATATTCCCCACTAATGACTGCAGTTGGTCGACCCACCTGTTCGGTGATATTCCTTGTGGTCTTCATCCATTCACTTTTCCTTCCACCACCAGCTTCTCCATAGAGCCGTTTCTCTTAAGGAGCCTGGTTTGAATTCTGAGCTCCTCTAGCACAGATTGGTTTGTGCGGTGTTCAGTCCGCGAGACTCGCCGGGTTGCATGGCAAAACTATTACCTTTGAATCCATCGGAATATAATCAGGTGGTTTCCCCTTGCCTGCCTGAATCTATGCCGTTGACTACACAAGGTAGTTCATCTGCCTTCAGGGACGATTTCCCACCCCCAGGACAAGAGAGTGCCCTGTTCAAGTGGATACTCATGTGCAAAAATTTGAATGAAATGCATATCTAAATCAAGACAGTCTTGTAAATTCTTAATATGTATATCACAGTATAACATTATTAAAGTGGGTACCTTTTATTATTTCTTTAATTTTTTTATTATGGTGATATGAAAATAACTAATAATTTATTTGGCTAACATGGTATTGGCTGTAAGTGGTTATTCTACAGTTACAATTTGTAACATTTTTATCGATACTAGTTTATAATTCCTGTAGGGGCAGGGATGATTCTGTTTGCCATTGTGTCCACTCTGACCGCGGATCCTACCCATGTTTCTATCCATTGGGTACCAGGAGCTCTTTTCCTCGGGGTAAAGCAGCTGTAGCGTGAAAGCCATCACTCGCGTCCACCCATTCTCAGGATTAAGACTGTATGGAGCCTTTTCCACTCCCTAGACATAAAGAGAAAGTAAACTTTGGTATCATTTTTCAGGCAAGAAGATCAACAAGTTGGATGCAGAAGATGTGGATGAAATTGAGAAGCTCGGCAAGGAATGAGTGGCATTGTTATGAACTAATTATGGTGGATTTAATGACGTTCAATAAACGTGAAAGCAATTGCTTCATACTAGGATCAGGCAAACAAAAGTCTTTCCTCTTACTTTGATTGCCTGTCTGTCCGTTCTGCATAAAATGGCATTGTTCATTGTGTTGAAAATGCAAATGCTGTGCCCTATCCCACCCATTTAGTGTGTATATATATATATATATATTTATATATGTATATGCACCCTTTTTATTCCTCCTCCTGTATCCACTACACACCTTTTCGCGAAATAATGATGATGAAAGTGGAGTAATTGTTGGGATGCCACGGAGAAACCAGGGAAACCCCGGAGGAAAACTCCATGATGCCTGGACCATGGCCTTTCCCAACACAAGTTGTAAATCTGAGCACCGCCGGGAATCGAGCCCGGGACCCCAGTATTGGAAGCCCAGCGTTCTAACCGCTACACCACCGTGGCGGCTATATGCACCATGATATTAGGTTCATGCAGTGTGCTATTTCTGTGTTGAATAAAGTGCTTGCCAGTTGGCAGGTTGGTAATGTTGAATGGAGAAATTGCTGTTATATTAAAAAGTGTCAGGGAGAAGAAGTTTTTATTTTTTGTTTTAATTATGTTTTAGGATTACATGCTGATAAAAGGCTCTGTTTGAATTCTGCGGAGCAGTATCAATGCAGCAGTCTTCATAATAATAGGTTTTAGGTCCCACACAGGATCTGACTGCAATTAATTGCTACTTATTTACAAGATAAACTGAATATTCATTTGTATATTTTACAGTTAATTTTTCTTTTAAATATTTACTTCTGTGTACAAAACAAAAGTTTTAATCACTGGAAATAACTTTTGGGTTCAGTGCACTGCACTGCACTGCAGAGGTAATAAATTATATCAAGTAGTTGAAGGATCGACAAAGTAATGATACATGCCAGTAGACTTAGACGTGCCATAACTCAAAAAATGGGATGCCACTTTTAGCAGAAGAGAATTTCATGTTTGGTTTCTGATTGATAAAGTAGCACTGAAGTTATTTTTGTTAATAAGTAGTTTGTTTTGATGTTACAGCCATGGTCTACGCTTATCTGCGATCACTCCTGATCTATGCAATGGGCCTGACAAGCTGGCACATTCTCTTCATTTCATGCTGTTGGTTGGATGTTAAAGATAGAAGTTTGAGTTTGCTTTAAGAGTACATGGCATGTTTATTGCTCTTGTTTTATCTGCTTCCTGCAAACTGTATTGAAATTCACAGCTGGAGTAATGAGATGGAAGTGACCCACTGATGTCAAGTAGCCAGTGTGGCGGCCCATACTGCTATAGACGCGTATAAACCTATGGACAAAAGTGACAAGATGTTACTCCTTTCACGTTTAACAGGTGCACATAGCTCTAAAAAGTTAAAGTGCTAACTTGTCTTGGAATATGTCAAGACTGGCATGTAAAACTATTTGTATTCTGTGTACAATTTTATTTGGAATGTTTTTGGAATAAATTAGTTTGAATTTTTAGTGTCTGATGTAATTTCCAGTGTTTGATTCCAGCTGTCAGACCATAAGTTATGTAAGAACATCCAGTCTTAGGCAAAAACTGAATAACAGAACATATAACAGAAGAAAAGTGAAATATTTTGCATAATGTTATTGTTTCTTACTAGGGAAGTGTCTTTGGTGTTGTGCCAGCGGCCCCTTGCCGTGTATTTGCACCCCTGGGTAGCACTTGTTTCAGAAGTCTTGGGATTTCACAGTGTTACGCAATATACAGGATGACTGGTGGGAAGTCCGGAGAAGTCGGATTAAACCAACCACTCGTCCTACCGCAGAAGTGAGCATACAAGTTCTGTGTTTTCTTGGGAAATAATGCATACGAGACTTCCATAGTGTGGTTAGGAGAATTACGAATCCAATTGACCAATGAGAAACGCCGATTCCAGGGCGGTTCCCGTGAACCACGTCATAACTGCGCGTCTTTTGATCTGTATAAAATTGAAGGATTGGTACTAAAAAGGGGCTCTCACTAATAAGAAAGGTTGTTACTGGAATCTGTGTCGCTCGTGCTCGCCATGTTGCTGTTGCTCGCGGTGGTGTGTGGTCTGGGTGAGTACTTGTTTGTTCTAGTGTGACTGTAGGTGAGATACTTGGTCTGGTTCGAGCTAGTTAATGGGTCAGGGAAATGTATTTTATAATTAAATATTATTAATGTAGCTTTGTAATTGGAGTTTTATTTAGTATGTCATATTTACTGCTCCTTTATCAAAGTCCTTATCCGATGGCTAAAAAGAGAAAGAGACAGAGAGAGGGTTTGACCTGTAGAGCATAACATTGGACAACCATGCAGTTTTACATGAGATTTGCTGAGTGCAGTGGAGTGGAGTGGAAAGCAAACTTCTGTCGCCACTGCACTCAGCAGCCCACAAGTCATCACACATTTTGATGTGTGGGCAACCAAAAATATTTCCCATGTTTGTGAATTGTGAACAAAGCAGTCATTGGATCAGCCACATTGGATTGTGCTGAGTTAACTGAAAGGGAAACAGTCAGAGTTAATTTACTGAAGTTCGTTGCTGTTGTAGTCATGGATGGATGTTTCCTGCAATTTAACTTGCGTGCAGGATGCACGTTTTTGTTTTAAAGTGGTTTGGTGCACTTCTGTCGGCATGCTGGAATGGAATATTGGTGTGTTTCATTACAGAGCTACCTTATTCATAAAATTCACCAGGACAGATTGCAGAAATTTAGAGCCAGAGAGATAATGGGTGTGAGTATTTTATGTTTATAATGACGAGTATTTTACCATTTTTTATATATACAGAATATTTTTTCATGCAGTTTGTTGGTTAGTCTATGTTATCAACTGCTTCTCACGCTGCAGATGGCTTTCCAACGAAAGTACAATAGTCGTCACCAAATCTTAGTGCCCAGTTTCATAAAACCGATCTCATGCTAAACAAATAACAATTTTACCAAACATTTGTTAGTTATGCAAAGGCAGATTAAAAAAGAAATTTGGAGAAAAAATTATACGTGAGTGGGAACAACGGATCTAAGACTCGAAGGTGGAAATATTTAATACCTTTGTGTGATACACAGAGTTTTCAATGATATGGACTACTTGCTGGATCTGGCAAGGATGCTGCAGAGGAACGGGGAAGCTTTACTGCCTTGAGCTAAATAATCGTTTTGTTTTGCCTCGGTATCACAGACACAATGGGCCCGCGGGAAGGTTAAAATATTTGATTTTAAATTAGTTCTTTGTAACGAAAACAAATTTGTTAAAGAAAATGATTGGGTAACAGGTGAACTTATTTGCTTAGGATCTCAGCACTGGCATATAGTTTCAGTTATTTGCCCCCATTTATAATATCATATACAGGTGTCTCGTTATATGTTCTTTTGCTATCCGCGTTTTCGCATATCTTACCCCTTGCTAGATTTTAAAGTCTTGCGTCGAACCTGAGCCAGGCTTATCAGGGAATGTGATGTCGATGTTTCCTTACCAGCTAAAAGCATTAATTTGCACATCTGTAAACAGATGTAGACGTAATCAATTTTAACCTGGTTGTCATCACGATTGCTCTTTCTTTCTGAAAGATGTCGTTGACAATCGATGACGATATGACGTCATTCTACCAGTCACCTGACGAGAGGAGTAGCCTGTGCCTGTCTCCACAGTTTGGTGATTGTTGTGGATTCAGTGTTTGATATTGTGGCTGGTTTTGTGAGAAGAATATTAGCACAGAGTACTGTAAATATGGGGAACTTATTTCGGAGCGAAGAAATGACATTATGCCAGCTGTTCTTACAGAGTGAAGCTGCATATGCATGTGTATCAGAATTAGGGGAACTTGGGCTTGTACAATTTCGAGATGTAAGTAAATATTTAAAATTGATAAAGTAGGTTAGTGCATGACAGTTTTCAAGAGTCGTGTATTTCGTTTTGAAAATCGGAATGTTTCAACTTTATATTATAAATTTATATTTTATCCATTTCCACTTCTCTAATAGGCCTTGAACACCAGTCATATGACTAATGAGGCCAAACTAAAAATGCACGGGTTTTCTGTTCCATTAATGTTTTGTTACACATTCGTAAGTATGGCCATTCCGAACGCTGATGCCACATCCTGTGGGTATAAAATTTTGCACTTTAAGCTCTTACCCAACCTCTCTTTCGTTTTTGAGAAAATACGTAGTAAATATGACTAAAATTTATATCCTTTGCAGTCTCCATGTTCTTGGCTTTATGGTGGTCTGGTTTTTCAGGAACCAAGATTGAAAAAGAGTACAAAGATCCAGATGGTTGACTGCAGAAAATTCATAATACTCTGCTGGAAATGCTTTTACTGGAAAAACTGTATAAATGGGGTTGGCTTTCTTCTGCCATAGGCCTCATGAAAATTCTATGCCCTTGCTAAATACCTCATTTGCGTGCCATCTACAACCATAGTACCACCTGTTGCATTGTAGTTTCATTAGGTAGCTCATTTCACACTATACAACCTGTGCATTGCTACATTGTAACAAGTTAATATGAGCTAATTTTTATAGACGTGTCTTTGTCAAGGCTGTGAAATGCTTGTTTCTAAGAGTTTATGAATGCAAGTCTCTGACTAGTAATAATTTATTGTATAAATTTAGTTTTAAAAGTAGTTTGGTTTAATTTGTTTCAGTCCTTGAATATATGTTGTCCAAAACACAAATATTTATCATATTCTCTTGTATATTATACTGGGAAGTAGGCCATTTGTTATAAGCTTGGAGGAAGACATAACTGGGAGAACACAGCAGATGATGATTTGGTAGAATATAATATAATATCATTTATTTACATTCAATATAACCTTTAGCACAAATACAGTCCTTGTTTTTAATACAAATTACATAGTTGTGACAGTCAGCTGCAGTGTTACCACAACAATAATTATACAAGAAAGCATACCCACTATTGCTTACACGTATTTGTAATAGCTGAGAATTTTTGCTTGAGGTAAATTCTTCTGTAGAATAACACTGGTCCTCAATTAATATTGATTTACGTACTCAAAATGGTGAAAGCAGCAAATTTATGACATTTCTCACATTGTTATTAACCCTTATCAATTGTTATGAGACCCTCAGTGTTAACAGATTTCTTACGTAGATCATTTGTTGATTCTTCTTTGTTATAATAATGTACAGAAGGTTATAGATGCTTTTTCTGCCATGTATGAGTACTTTTTAATGTTTTGTGTGGCTGTTCACATTTGTATCCAAAATCAGAGCATGTGCAAATGAATGTTTAATGTTAATAACAAAAGGTTAGGTTGAGAATTATTGTATCAATTTATATAAAATCAGAAGTTGCCTGCTTTTATGTAGTAGAACTGACCACCTTTTGGTATCTCTTCAGCTGAATCCTGATGTGAACGCTTTCCAACGGAAATTTGTAAATGAAGTCCGTCGGTGTGATGAGATGGAACGCAAGCTCCGTTATTTGGAGAAAGAAATCAAGAAAGATGGGATACCGATGCTGGACACGGGTGAAAATCCTGAAGCACCTCAACCTCGTGAGATGATAGATCTCGAGGTAAGCAAGTACAAATCGAGTTAATGTCGAAAGTAGTTACTGGTCTCTCAGAATCAGGGATGGATTATGTTCGGGCCACTGGTCCTTGTTCATTGTAGGCAATTCCTGTGCAATATGAGGTTGTGATTTATGTTACTTAAGTAATTCAACTTGGTGTTCTAATGTTTAAAACCAAATGGAATCACACCAGACAGCATTTATTTTTCTGGTATGCATTCAGCAGATGCCACACAATTGGTTAGTCTTCACTGTTAGCAGAATTACTCTTGTAGACTGTCACATGGCAGTGTATTGTATCAGAGGAATTTTGACTCATCACTTTATATTCCATTATATTATTGTCATCATGAGCCGGGATAGCTCAGTCAGTATAGTGACTAGCTACGGGCTGGACGACCGGGGTTTGATCCCCGACGGGGGCAGAGGATTTTTCCTCTAGCCTCTGCGTCCAGACCGGCTCTGGGGCCCACCCAGCCTCCTCTACAATGGGTACCGGGGTCCTTTCCCGGGGGTAAAGCACGGCCGGGGCGTGATGCTGACCACTCACCCCCATCTAGTGCCAAGGTCAAGGAAGAGAGGAGCCTTACCTCCTCTAACCCCAAGCGCCTACATGGCGCATAGTGGGACAAACTTTACTTTACTTTATTATTGCCATCTGGGTAACACCCCCCCCCCCCCAGAAATTTAAATTTGTGTATTTTCTGAAAGTTGGAATCTTTTGAAATTATTCTGTATTGTTGTGTGGACAGCATCAGTAGACAACACGTGGATCGGGCGAAGTAGTAGTTTATTGTTGTTTTAAATATGTGTTATGGAAATGTGATTGGCAGGCCTGACCTTTAGTACAGGGGATGATGTCAGTGATTGAAAGCATGACCCCTCTCAACGCAAAAGAGAAAGTAGAGTGAATTTTGTGTAAATAATGTTTGATAAATTCGATGATGCCCAGACTGCTGTAATATGTTGTAAACAGGCTACCTTTGAAAAATTGGAGAATGAGTTGCGTGAAGTGAATCAGAATGCTGAAGCCCTGAAAAGAAACTTCTTGGAGTTAACAGAGTTGAAACACATTCTGAGAAAGACTCAAGTTTTCTTTGACGAGGTAGGTGCCAAGTGGAATTTTATGTTTTCTGATATTGGTAAGCTAGCAATAAATGTCAGAATCCAGACTGACAGAAATAGCAGCTATGTTATTTGTGTCATGCACTACGGACTGGAAAAAGAAAAGTTTTCCCAGGTGTGCTGCATTAGTAGCATTTTGTTTTTGCCATTAATATAGCAGTCTTCACAAATTGTATCATTTCATGTAGAACTGTCTAGTTTTCTGTTTTTTTTTTTCCATAGTGGTTAGGTGAACGTAACAACTTTTTTCAGCACAAAAGTGAGCCACATCACTGATGTATCATTATTTGACAGCTGTTTAATAATGTCTGTTCATAAGTGATCTGTTTCTCCCATTGTTGTATTACTTGTAACCATTTAATACATAATGTGATCACTGTCTGTGATGTTAGAGATACAATCAAGAGGAATACATATTCATAAAATTGTCGTAATAAATAAGCGGTTTCATCGTTACAGTAGAGTTTATTTCACGAAAACCCAGAATAATTTATTTAAAATATGGAGAGTAAGACAAAATTGTTAGATTTTATTATTGGTCTAGTCAATGTTTTTATCGATCGTCTAGTTCAAGTAGTGTATGCGGTTTGAAATAAAGTGTGGGAAAACTTTTTTTATTCAGTGTGAGTGTGTAATTTACATTACATCCTGCTTTATAGATCTCTCTCATGGTCATATGATATTTATTGACAGGATTCAGTGAATGCGTTGAGATTAAATTGACAGCTGTGACTGCTGTATTTGTATGATTCAGATTATTTATGACTTGTTCAGTTATATATTTTTTCATTGTCATTTTAGAAAATTGTTGAAATGATATCTAAGTAGGAAGAAGTGGAATTTATTTTGCAGCAAAATGTGCAGAAAGATCTCAGAACACATTTATATCCAGAGCCTGAAGATGATTACACAACGCTGCATGTCTCTTCAAGCTCTGTTGAAAAAATTTCAGTATCCTGTTTTGAGTGACAGCAGTGTTATTTAATCTCAGAAATACGCACACCTGGCGTTTTTATGTTGCGTAAGATAAGGTTTTAATAATATTGTATCAGGATGTAATCTAGTGGCATAAACTTTATGCCAGGGTTTATGAATATGCATCATTTGTTTAAAAAGTTACAGGAATGAATACACCTGCGGTTTCTGTTTTAAGGTAACGAGAACAAATAATGCCATGAGATAGGTCTGAAAATCATTTAATTTTTAGAGAAGGTTGTAATGTTTACATTTATTCTGAAATTCATTCTTCAACATGTCCTTTTAATATTGTGTTCAGAACAGAAAGTAATGTGTATTGACTTAGAGGTATATCAGAATTGAATTACCTCGTGCTTGATACTGACTAGTCTAGCGTCGTCTCACGCTAGTCGTACATGCTCCGTTTTGTTCATCATTTTGCCTATCTTGCTGTTAAGTTTGCAGGTAAGGTGGCACATTTTTGGGTGCACAGTCACAGACATAATCCAGATGTACCATCAGTTTCTTGGCTGAAATGAAGTCTTGTCATGGCTTGATTTTTTTTAGAGAGACATGCGTATTCAAGGTCTAGCATCCATATGACTTTGATTAGGCAGTAGTTAAAAATATGTTCCCGGTTTAATTCTTTCCGAATGGTTTAAAGAAGTTAATGCAATGAAAATGCTTTACTTCCAATAAAAATTTAAGGAATGTCATCAATGTTTGTGTCTTTTCTGTCACAGTTGTTCTTGCAGAAGTGTTAAAAGAATTTCTTTGTATTTTCAACTACTACTCCATCTGATATTTTGCCTATGTCATTGAAAATAAATTCGTAGTTTGCTAACGCAATGGCCATTAGGACCAAACCTTTTTTATTTTATTTTTTAAATTTCCGAAGAATGTTTCAAGAATTGGAGAACAATGCTGAGCTATTCATGTATCATAGCTCACCTTTTTTCAGAATTCGTAGAGTTTATGTATGCAACAGCTCAGTGAGGGATGTTGTTGTTTATCCTCAAATAATTATACTAATCGTCAGCTTCTACTCTGATGTGTGACACATGTCCTCTTTTTCATTAGCCACAGCTTTGACTATTCACATTGTTTATTCTCTAGTGTCTTTTGTTTGGTTTTTACATTTACAGCATTGTTGGTACAATTTATTAATTTATTGGAGAGTCTTATGTTACCTTGATTATAGTTGGTGTGAACTGAACTGTCTTACCTCCAGACTTTGAGTGTGCAGGCAAAATGATGAGCACTAAGGAGCATGTTTGTTCAGCTTCAGGCGTGTTATATGCCTTTGTCAGCATGTTTGCTTTGTTATCGAAGCTAACTCAAGGGTTGAGATTTTAATATGTCTTGGTTAGGCACATTTCATACTAAAGCAAAGTTTTGTGTTCGTTCCATTGGTCTGTATTAATATGAAGATTAACTGAAATTTTATATTATGACTTTTCGCTATGAAATTGAAGTACGGAAGTTGAAATTGGATGTGGAAAATGGGGTGCTTCAGGAACAGTCTGGCAAGAGTTGCAGAATGCTAAAGAAACGTGATTTGTATCTGAACACAACATTGAAGTAATTTCTGTCGGCATGGTGTCGGGTCAGGGGCAAAGCCTGCAAGAGATATACTTCACAGGGCTGAACTTATCAGTTGTGTACCTTTGGGGCAATGATGGGAAAACCCTCAGTTCAGTGTTAAGAAAGCCTGCCCAAATGTTATTTATCCAGCACTCGATTGCTGTTGGATTGAACCTGGATCTCTGTATTGACGAGCCATTCTGATCTGTATCACACCTAACACTGAGTGTAACAAACTGTAATTACAGGTTTTTTCATCAAGTTTTGTAGACGTTGAACTAACTTTGATATCTGTTTCCAGTACTAGCTAACCGACACAGTCCCAAGTTATTCGTTTGAAATGTTATGCAGTAATCATTAGGTCCACCAGAATTTTTCTAAAAAGCTTTTACAAGTAGTAGAGGAAAAGTTTCATGTTCTGTTTTTTTGTAAGAAGTTAAAAATGCTGGTAAGTAAATAATGAAATGTGCCTAATTTGCATCAAGCAGGAACTGTGGTATGTGGAGGTATGCATGTGTGGATGGACGTAACATGCCTCTTTATATCCTAAGATAATGTGTTATGAAAGTGATGGCAAACCATTGGTGCACAAAGTACTTTTGAAATATTGTGAGCGAGCTTTGACAGGTTTTCCGTTGCTGGTCTTGGCACATTATTTTCAAGGATAGGTGTGTACGCGTGTCTCATATGTATGGGTCAGGACTAAACATCTTGTTTGTTATGTATTGTGTACTGACAGTGATGATATGTAGAATTCTTTATTTCATAGAAGGAACTTGTTTTAGTGTATTGTTCTAACTGATCAGCCTGGCAAACAACCTCTACCAGACACAACACGTGCCTTGCCAAGCCTGTTTTATTCGTCAGTGAAACATTTTGTTTTTCTGTGTAAGAATTACCGCTTTTATTCTGTTATAGGTATCGTGTGTTGTATTGTAATGTATTGCATTGTATTGTATCGTATTGTTTTGAAGTTGTGTGATGCAGTGTTTGATTTTATTTTTTCCGAGGCAGCACACTTGAAGTACGGTGTTGTGATGATGATGGGGGTCAAGGACAAAACAACTGAATTTAGAGCCTTGAAGTTTCTTTTAATTTTTTTCTTTTGTATGTCTTTTTTGGTTTACACTTCTGGTTATTGGTTGTTTGCATATATTGTATGATGGTTGACTCATTTTTACCCCTTCTGTTATATTTTCTCTCCTGTAGCTGTTAAGTACTGTTGTGTGGGTGTAGAGTGATTGCTGTGTACTTTTATCACTTGGTTATATTTGGTGATGATGATAATGTGTCACTGTAGTGTCAGTGGTGACATGATTTTGAAAGGGACTAATGGGAACATCAAGTAATGTGATAATTTTTTTTAATAAAACGTCCTAGTTTAGTTTAAGTCAGCGGAGTATTTAGAGGGGAGGTTTAAAGTTCAAACAACTCATCTCCCCTCCTGTCAGGAACGGCGCGAAAAGCGGCAAAACAATTTGAGAAATATTTTGTGGTGAAGAGGCCAATATGTTTGATTTTTCAAAATGTCTCCCAAAATATAATACCTGATACAATACTGGTTCAACTAACAAAGTTGTGGATTAAATTATGTCCATGCATAAGGGATTTAACTTCCTTATAAAAGACATGCCTTGATTAGTTTTGCCATACAGACTGCAAAATATACCATTTATTCTATGCTTGGCAGCATGTTGTAATGCCCATGGAAGTAACGCTCCAAAACATCACGGCAATAACACAAAGTATTCACCTTTTTGACAAAATGTCTTGATGTAAATAAATTTATACAATAGAGACATTTTTAACCTACATTGTCGTGCTATGCTCAGTCTTTTGTGTAACTTATTTGGGTTTGAACTAAGATGACCCAAAGTTCACTTTACTGTGTAAACAGACTGTAAAAACTATTCAACATGGAGATTATGTGTTGATGTCGGTCTTCTGGGTTGTGACAGTATGTGGGCCTATAGATAAACGCCAGTGTTTCAGAGGAACATTCCGTCTCCAATGCACATGACACCACAAGAAAGAAGACCAACATCAACTGCTGTGAGAACCTTCAATCTTGTATGGAGAACATATGTTGTAGGGGAAATAGTTAGAAACCAAGATTTGTCATTTTCAATTCTTGTTGATTCAGAATGTGGTGTAATTGAGTGGATTGTCCAATACTTATGGTCTTTCAGATGTAAAGTATTTTCATTTCTTAAAATCATTATTGATCTTCTGCAGCTTATAATGCAATTGAGGTAAACAGGTTGGACCCAGAGTTGGTTTCATTAGTTTGCTTTCTTCTTGTTCTTGGAAGGATTTGCTAACATTCCTAGGTGGTTATTGGCCATGATAAAGGGATTACCATTAATTATATTAGCCCTCATAATTTATTACGAGTATAATTGGCATCAGTGTAATTCCATTAAAATAGTGTAACTGCGCAGAGCCCCATGTTGCTCACAGCATTTGTAACTGATGTCACACCCCGACTGTTTCTGCCTGAATCTGATGTTCCAGTCATGGTTGGGATCTCTCTCTCTCTCTCTTTTTTGTATAATTTTTTTTCGAGTTGCTTGGCTGACTCCACATGAGAATTCTCTATCTTTAGAGATAAGGGATTGATTTTATGATTGATATTTTAGGTGGAAGGGGGGGGGGTACATGGTGGAAGAACAGGAAATAAACAGTGTTGTGATAGCAGCTGTTATCTTGAATATACACTGAATGGAGATAGTTCATAATGGCCTATCCAGTTTATTTCATCCAGCGTAGGAAAAAACAGTCACCAGTTGACCCAAAGCCAGCAGCTGAATCATGTCAGTACTGGGGTGCTGTCACTGTACTTATTCATCATAAATTTTTAGTCACCTCAAGTTTTAGTTTGTGATTTCCAGATGCTTGACATGTGTTTTTCAGGTGATCTATGCCCAGGAGCACACTTCTCTCTTATTGGTAAACCTTTCCAGTATAATCCAGACTCATTTGATCTGGTTTCAAGTTTTCTTCCTGTACATATTACTGAAATTTGCATGGAATGTATCGGCTACAGCATGATTGGCACTGTCTCTCTCCCTGAACATTCGTTCCATATTTACTGGATCATCGCCTAAATCTGGTCAGCAATCCCATGGAGGCATTGAACTCACCTTCTAATCCCAAAGCTTCATGAAACATCTTGGCTTTCTGTGCATGCATGGAGCCTGAGACTGATGTTCCTTCAGCTCACTTCTGCTTGAACCATGAAAGAAGATCAACGTTCGCCTCTTTGTATGAAGACTTTTTCATACTTTTGCTGTTGGAAGGTCCAGTGCCACTCTCACAGTACCCTACAAATAACATTAATTTCATTTTGATCTTCTTCATGTAACAGTTTGTATCATATCTTCTGTATACACTCCCAAAACTAACCCTAATATACACCCCCCCCCCCCCCCCCCCCCCAATAGCAGAGAGAACAGTGCCGAAAGGTTGAAAGCATAGTTCACACATGTTTTAAAAAGTATTCAGATATTTTTTTACTGTGATAGTAAATTCTTGGTTCCAGTGATGGAATGTTTTGTATTTGAACTTCATTATTATATTTGTAGGTGAACTTGATTTATCAACTGAATCACGCATTTTGATACAAGTAACTTTAGTCACTAGTTTCATTTGATGCTGAAGCAATAGTCATGGCACCTGCCAACCTACTGTCAACTTTGACAGATACAAGATTAAGGAACAAGATAAATATGCTGTCACACGTCATGCTATATAAATATGATAGCTTTGTTTCTGCATTGAATCTATGATTATTTTTAAAATAAATTACATTTCTGTCTTGTTAGAGGACAAAACTGCTTCTGAAACTGCTTTATGAGTGTCTGTACGCGTAGCGTTTCTCACACTTTTGCCATGATGTTTCAAGGAATTCACCTGTGGCTGAACGTTTTATTTCACAGTGAAACATATTTTGTTTTGACAGAAGTTGAGTAAAATATTTAGTAATGTGGAAGTGTGGCTTCCACAGATTGCAGGTGTTTGAGAATCGGGTGTTGAGGAGGATATTTGGGCCTAAGAGGGAAGACGATGGGGCGTGGAGAAAACTGCACAATGACGAGCTTAAAAATCTGTACTGCTCCCCCAGTATTGTGAGGGTGATTAAGTTGAGAAGAGTGAGATGGGCGGGACATGTAGCGCGCATGGATGGGACAAGAGGTGTGCACCGGGTACTGGTTGGGAAACCTGAAGGGAAGAGACCGCTGGGGAGACCTAGACGTAGATGGGAGGATAATCTCAGGTGGGATCTATGGGAGATAGGAGTTGAAGGAAACTGGAGTTTGTTGGCCCAGGACAGGGTCCGGTGGAGGGCTTTGGTTAATTCGGTGATGAACCTTCGGGTTCGGTAAGCCATCTAGTTAGTTAGTTAGTTAGGAAGTGTAGCTTCATTAAATTTATGTTACAAGAAAAGGGAGGGTGTATACCAGTACCGTGTCACATTAACACTACTGGTGTTGCTGAGAAACCTTTCTGCACTTCTGTTAACTAAATACACTTATTATTCTCTGTTCTCACAAATTCTTGATGAGTATATCAGCTGTTACTTCATGACATCTGCCAATAAAGGTAAAAAAGGAAAAAGTCAAGATAAGTGAACGCTCACACAAGACATAGTGGCAGATTTGGAAAGCAGTATGTGGCCTGACAAGTTCAGGTCTATTACATTCGATCATCCCGGATGTTATAAAGAACTACATAAACAGAAAATATTTTAATTATAGATGATAAAGTCTGTGTTATGAAGCTATGAGGTATGGAAAATCATCTGAAATTTGTTATAATTTCCTGCATGTATTTTTATTACTACCTGCAAGATTTCATGTGGAAAAGAACACCGCGTTTCATGCTGCATGCATAGGGAAGGTTCAATAGAAACCTGCCTCAGGATGATTAGCCGAGATAAAGTAGAGTAGTTTTCTACCTACTGAGTGGCTGGTGGCAAAGTTTCATTTGCTGCTATGAATGCAGAGACAAAGACATTGCTTGAACAATGCTGATTTGATTTTATGAGCAGACTAATGAAAACTATGACAAAGGCATTTGTCATGTTGCAAACTCAGTGGGATGTCATGCTCTTGCAAGAAGTGGATAGGAAAGAAGAAGATTTTGTATGATGCTTTTGAAAATTCCAGACTTGGCATTCTTAGTGCATCTGGAACCTGATTTGTCTTCTCGATTACAGACGTTCATTTTATATCGTTGTGTAAATATCAGCAGTTCCTCACAATTTTGGAATACCTTGTTGCCCAACCATAACAGTGCAATAATGAATTTCAAGTAACAGCCATCTTGAAATTACATGAGTAATTTACGTGCAAGATCATCCTTGCACGTACCGTGCAGAAACCATGATTACCTTTAAATGAGTTCAACTTTAACTTTAACTGTAGATTTCCTGCCATGCAAACATATCAAGAAATAATAAACCCATGAATATAAGAGCATCGTCCTTCTGGATCAATATGTATAATAAGATACTTGGAGACATTTTGTATTATTTATCATGGCCATATATTCTTCATTTAAACTTACACATACAGTGTAAAGATATTAGCTGTTTATGCTACCTGTCACGTTACATTGTGCTACTAATCTAACGCAAGTGGCACATCTGACGTTTTACCAGTAATGGAAAAGTCTGTGTAAGAACACTATGTATATAGTTAAAATGTACAAATGAATCCTTTCTTCAAACAAAACATGGTCCTTTATTCAGCAGTTAAAAGAATTGATTGTATTTATGTAAGCGTTTTAGTTGAGGTTCCACAGACACATTTGAGGTACAGTGGCGACAGCTGGGAGAATATTATCAGTACATACAGTAATAAAATGCAGCATAACAGTGGGTTATGTTGCTTGTGTGTATAAAAGTATGCATGTTGACTGTTGGGTTGTGGCTTAATAACCTGTTGTTTGACTGTAGTTGCTTTGTATCATAATTTGTCTGCTATGATTTTTTGTGAGTCATCTTGATTAATGTGATGCAAAGTGCATGAATTTCATCTTGAATCTATATTTTAAGTTCTTTGTAAAATGCGTCATAAAATATGTAATTATAAGAGTTTAGCAACATGTATTGTGATAGGTTCATCTGTGTTCTTTACTTCATAAATATCAATGCCTGTTATCATAAAAGTAGATTTTTTGTTGCAAAAGTCATTGTCCTGCTTGCCCTTATGTTTTTAACCTCTGTTGGCTTGGGAGTAGATATTTTTCCATTTATCGTCTTGCATGTGCCGATGCGTCGTTGTTTACTTTCCCAAGTTCCGTTGCCTTGGAAGTTGATTCTCTCTTGCATAATGCAAATAGCAGTATCTTCCCAGCTGAATTTCATGTTTATGCAGTTTTGCCATTGCAGTATTTGGTTTCATGTGTCCATGGTTTCTAATTTATGTGCACATGAGTAAAAAAACTTTTTTTTTATACCATGTGATCTGTGTGTGCTGGGGGTTCGGCTGTAATGGCTTCTGAAACCAGTTTTCTAACTTCTGCAGTAACCATTAAAGTTCATAATAGTTCTGAATGGTTCTGACAGTGATATGTTAACATTTACTATTACCATGCAATTGATAGAGTCCAGTAACAGTAATTGCTGCGGTGCATCTGTTAAACATTTTCATATTTTATATGTGATATTAGGGTTATGAATATTTTGTGCATATTGGGGGAACAGGCAACACATTTTGGCTTTGATGAGTGTTGTCAACCTCAGTTTCCCATAATTCCTTTTGTCTTGCCTACCACAGATTTGCTGACTGGTATTTTTTAGGAAATATTTTCTTTCATTCAAGTGGAAAATTTAATTTTAACATTGTTAATTACTTAAGATTGCATGGTTACTGTTTTAAGCCATGTGTTGGGTATAGAAGAGCACCCCAAGATCTAAATATGTGCTTGAAAGAAACATGGAATATAAATAATACTATTCTGCTCTTCTCTGTCTAATGTCTGTGTGACTTTTATACTGTATTCGACATATTTCACAGAATGACACAATGTTAAATCATTTAATTACAGCGTATATTTTGACCCAGTTCCTCCATTTTGACAGGGTATTTGCTGTCATTGCATGACTGAAAACAGAAATATACCAGTTCAAGAAAATTTGGTAAAAAATTAGTATTTCCTCAGTTAAACTTTGTAGAGAAAAGCAGACATGGTGTGACCTTTTGGACCCATTAAGCTCACAATTATGGGTGAAATTACCTCACAACACCTTTATCACAAATTGTGCAGCTCGCATAGTTTATAATTAAACAAAATTATCCTTGTGATTAATTAAATGTGATGCTATGAAGATATATGGGGAGTGGATGTGTAACTTCATGCATTCTTAACACTGGCACTAGATGAAGGTGACTGGTCAGATTCACGCTTTGGCTGCTTTATGCCAGGGGAAGAGGCCCTTGGTGCCCAACATATAGTGGGTTAGGTGGGCCCCAGAACCAGTCTCGACATTACGAAGAGAGAGATCTCTGCTCCTGCTGGGAATCAAACCCCAGTCTATTTCATAGCCAATCAACTACATTGAATTTAACTTTTATATGCATGTTTGTTGGAAAAACTCTGAGGATTTAAACTTGAGGTATTGAAGGCATAGTGTCATGTTAAATTATTTAACTATATGAATGAGTATTTATTCTTTTATTAATGATTATAAACCACCTGGCGCGGCTTGTAGCCTGAGAATCTTTCATCAGTTATAAACCATATTATCAAAGAATAACATTAAAAAAATTCTGTTTCTCCACATTTGTGTATGACTTAAAGAAGCCACAGTACTTACGTAGATGAGTTTTGCTGGATTGGAAAAAGTGTTTTTTGGATAAACTTTGAACCTTAATCAAAATGGTTCCATCCTGCTAATTTGAAGTTGATCAAGTTCTTCCGTGCTTTTGCATTGATTTTCTTTACACTTCATTCTGTTGTTTTATTCAAAAGGAATGTTTGGTATAATATAGGTAACTTTAAAAATAAAACGTATGTCGAGATACCTCATTGTTGATTTAACAAATAGAATTTTTGTTTTCTCTGAGAGGTATTCCTTATAACAGTAGTTTTTAAATTAATTTGGTATTTGGATAACATAAGAGAAACGTAACATATCCTGGGCTGTTTACCAAGAATTTGCCACCACATACATTTTCTGGAATTAAAAGATTGGAATGGTGCTCGAATTTATAACTTGTGTTGGGCAAGGCCGTGGTCTAGGCATCACGGAGTTTTCCTCCGGGGGCTTCCCCGGTTTCTCCGTGGCATCCCAACAATTACTCCTGTCACACACAGAAGAAGGCAATGGCAAACCACTTCTGATCATCTCTGCCAAGAATGTATATATGTATGAGCAGGTTCCTGACAACCTGAAGAGGTTGGAAGGATCCTGTTCATAATATATGGACCTGTCGTCAGACAGAACACTAAAAAAAAAATAAAAAAAAATAACTACATTAAGAAGGCACCAGATATGCGTTAGTTTTTAGATCGTAATGTTTTATATTATGCTTCATTGACTTCTTTTGCTGTACATAATTTTGTAATTATTGGACCATCAAACCACATACTGAGAATCACTACGCTTAGATGTTGAGCTTGCTGAACTGTTAATACTTTGTGTTTCATGTGCCTCATTCTTCAGAGCATGGATGTGCGATTAGCTTTATTCTTTACGCAGGTGCATTTTGCATGCTAATGCTGTGTGTGTTCACCTTACCGTGTGACTCCTTTCACATCCTTGGCAAAGCATTGTTTCTCCTCCAGGAAACATGGGTGGGATTGGCTGCAGGGGACATTGTGCATAATTGCAGGGCTCAAAAATGCATTTAAAAATTGAATATGCTGGTTGACTTAGATATCTCAGGCATTGTGGTGGCATAATAATCTGTGATAAAATTCATCGTCAGATTACGTATACATGCATAAAATACTGTTTAATGTACCTGAAGGTACTTCTAAATTTATTCAGCGTAATGGCAGAATTCCATTTGTATCAACTGTCTGGTTTGGTTATGTAGTGTGCACACATGAAATGTGACCTTCATTTGGAAAGTAGACAGCATTAAAATTATATTGGGACTTTCAGATGTAAATTGCTGTTTTGTTAAACACTTTCTCAGTGTGGAATATTATCTTGTATACTCACTTGTAATTCATACTCTTTTGGGCGTATTTAAGGACAATGACTGAATCAGTGTATCAGTTCATTCATAATATAATAGAGTTAAATGGATTTAGTATTTGAAGTTATTGTTAAAAGTTAATAGTCAGATTAGATTTGATGTGTAACTTTAGCTTTCGAGGGTCAGCTGTGTCAGACGATTATTATTCGGTGCCATGGAAAGCATTGCATTTGCCATGTTGTGGGTGAAAGTGTAGTGGTTGGGTGAGTTTCGGAGCTTTATATAGGGCAGGCAGTAGGTGAGCGGTTTGATTTTGTGGTGCTGCTTGGTGGAGCGGAAGAGTTGGCTTTTGTCCAGTGGGAGAAAGTTGAGGAAAGGAGATGATAATAGATTTTAAAGTTACCTCTTTCATTATCTTTGTATAACCTCTTTTCCTTAACCACCTTCAGTTCTTCCATTGAATAGCTGCTTACCCTTCCACTCCACCAGTCAGCGCCATCAAGCCCAGTTCATCACCTATTGCCTGCCCTATATAAGTCTTCCAAAATCCCCTATCCACTACACATTCACCCCAAAGATAATAATCAACATTTGACATGGCTGACCCCTGAAAGCTGAAGTTATATACTGAATTCCAACTGTGAACGTCTGAGGATGCGAGATTAAATTTGGATGCAGACTGGATAATGTGGACTATAATTTTGCATGAAGGCTAAATACATTTTGGTAAATATTTAGCTGATCAAAAATTGTTTAAAGGAAAAGTTTTACTTTCTAATCAGATGAATGTTTTGTTATCTATGCTGGGTAGTGAAAAGAAATTAGTATTTTTAAAAACAACATTCATATGAATGAAACACCAGATTTGAATGAAGCTCCAAACTGAATAAATCTTTTTGTACACAAATTTAGTTTGTTTCTGCACAACTTACGAGTTTCATTCAGATATGTGTAACAGTTCATTTTTGTTGCTTTGAAAAAAGTAACTTTTTTGTGACACCCAGTACACGTTTGCGAAGAGATAATACTCGTCAAACACTGAAGTGGACTTCATAGCTATGCATATAAAAAAATATGCTTATTTCTAACTTGCCATGCCCACGCCCATTACCAATTCAGTTATTGCTTTATTTTCAACCAGTACAATATTGTTACCAAAATTTAAGATCTTATTTTGTGTAAAAAATGAAATGTTTAAATGTGTTTTGAGTCTTGCATGAGGAGAGTTCTCCCTATGCAAGGAGAGTGTTCTCTCTGCACAGTGTGCAGCAACAAGAAAGGGGGTTGGGTTGGTTGTTGTTGCCAGGCTGAATATGGCTGCTACCCGACATACTACTCCTCCTCGCAGATGGCGGATCCCAGCCGAGAGGAGGAACAGGTGACTCTTCTAGGAGAGGAGGGGCTAAGAGCAGGTGGACAGGCCCTGAAACTGGGGTAAATTTGTAACCTTATTCTCCTTTTTCCTTCGTTGAAATTTGGGAATGAAAATCTTAGAAAGAACAGAAAAATTTCCCAGTTAATATCATGATGCTTCCATTTTCTCGATTGTTGATGGATCTCATGTTACTTTCATTTACTTTTTTCTTTTCTTACAATGTTCACACATGTTAAGAGGTATGGATTAAGGATTTGTTTGGACGTTCAGATAACAGATTTCTGCTCATTATATTCTGATCCGCCATTCACAGATATTCCTGTCAGCATCAGCATAATCCTAACAGCAGAAACTGCATAAAAATGTGCAAGCCTTTGAAGTCACACAGGCACATTCTCGAGTTCTTACCTTTCTTTTATGTTGGGTTTGGTTTTATTACAAATTTTATAAACTCCATTATTTATATATCTAGTTTTAAGAGATTATATTAACTTAATCACATGGATTTTATTGCTTAAAACAAAAGAAAATGTATATGGCATGAAGTTTTAAGCAGTATGTCTGTGAATTCCCTTGTCTGATATGCATGACATAAAATTACTAATTTTGTATCAGGTTTAGGAAGTGGAATGTCCTGTGTGGTAATGGTAACTTTCTAAGATTTTCAGACGTAACTCACGTCCCTTTGCATCCGTAAATGTAATTTAATCTAACCTCCCTCTGCTTAATACAGGCCAGAGACAGGATTGGTAAATGTTTTGTTGAAACCAATTAATTGGAGCTGTAAGCATTTGAAGACAGTAGCCAGTCGCAAAGTGTGATGTTAGAAATACACATTCACTCTTCAGAGGTGATGTGTAGATTCATTTCAATGTAATGCACATAATGTTTTTAAAGAATATAATTGTTTGAAATCTTGTGAAGTAGAATGTGAATTGGGTTGAGTTGCATTCTGTGTAATCAAGGAATTTATAGAATAGTAATTGTGTACTGCTTAGGGAATAGACTATACCACATATTTGTCTTATTAAACATACGTACATACGTGAAATGTAAGAATGTTTATAAAATTAGTAAAATATTTCAGCCACTAAGATTTCTGGCTGTGGTCTGGATGACGGGTTCGATTCCCAGCAGGAGCAGCGTTTCTTTTGCCACCACATCCAGACTAGATCTGAGTCCCACTCAGGCTGGGGCCACACGGCCGTACAAAGTACGTCCGTTGTAATGCACATTGTGACGTCCGTCATAGAATTACGAAGGGGCATATAGTGCTTTTCTGAGGCTTCTGTTAATCCTACCAGATGAAATTAGATCATGTCTCTCCTGATTACTTGATTCAGAACTGACAATGATTGTTCTTTTTGTCATGTATGTACATACTTTAAAACTGCTCGGCTGCAAATGTCATAGAGTTTACAGTTACATTTTCTGTCTTATTCCAGAATTACCAAACCTGTTTCTGTATGATGTCCTGCAGTATGATAAGACGCTAGTGTTTGCAGTTTATGTTGAAAAATACGGTTTTCAGTGTTTTATTATTTAATTGTACATTTGTCACATCTTGCATTCTACAGGTACAGTATATAATTATTAACACAATATTTACACTCTCACTCTCTCTCTCTAATAATGCTTTTACTGACACCGAGATGATCATTTTCCATTAAACGGGTGCACTCTATTATATTGAACTTCTTTAATCTTTTGTGTCGTCCTAATTTTCACACTATTTCACATTCACGTTATGAAAATTTTACATGAAACTTCTCATTAATCGGTTGTATTTATCAGGTTGTCCGGTGTTCTGAAATAATCTATCATAAGAAGGTGGCTTCCTTCTGAGTTGTAATGCCATGTAGTCTGATAGAAGTTTACCAACATTTCAGAGGTGCTTGGTTCTTGCTCCATCATCTGGGTGTTTGCCCTGCAGCAAGGACCTCTGAGACATTGGTGAACTATTAGACTATGTGGCACTACAACCCAGAAGACGGCCATCTTCATCACAGAGGTTCTTCCATCACTGCTGTGAGAACCTCAGGTCATACACAATTAATCACAAGTACAATTTTTTATGGTAAAAATGTAATGTTGTACCTGTGCTTTAGCACCGTTGCAAGGGGCGTGTGGGGACACTGGAAGTAAAACTTATTCTGAGCACTGGAAGAAAGTGAGTAGTGGACCGCTTCATGCCCTGGCTGCTTTACCGGAAGACGTTTTAGATCGGAGGGAGGGCGGGCCTCAGGTGGTTTGGATGTGGTTGAGAAGTTAGTTGTTAAGTTTGTCCATTTGCCAGTACCGTTACTGACTGAGGCATTGAAATTCATACAAAAACATTAATTTGTAAATAATATTGTAACCATTTTTGAAGATGATTAGTTAGTTCAGGTTACAGGAACTAAACGGTGAAATTGAATGGTAATTTCTATCATCATTCCCAGTTTATGATAAGATTTAAGGTCAAAGTTGTTTGTGTAACCTGTGAGATGCGTGTAAATTATTTTGTCATTTCACTGTAAAAGTGTTAATTGGCGTTAATGGCATAAGCAGTTTTTCACATGGGTTGTCCTGGTCCTCACATTACTAAAACACCTTACTTTAATTAAGAACGTGAAGCTAATTGTGATTCGAAAGTCAGATGTAGAACGTAGAGCTGTGAGGTATATATATATATATATATATCGTACAGTGACAAAATTAAGTTTAAAACAATAACCCACATGACTCTTCACACAGCATAAACTTAAGTTGATATACTAATGGCAGAATGTGATAAAATAATGTTCTTATTCAAATGCTGCAGGACATCAACTTTTAACTACTTCATTTCTTACAGTAATGTGTTATTAATGCTCAGTATGTAGTTTTCCGCCACGGTGGTCTAGCGGTCAGAACACTAGCCTTGTAAGCCTGGGGTCCCGGGTTCGATTCCCGGCGGTGCCCGAATTTATAACTTGTGTTGGGCAAGGCCGTGGTCTAGGCATCACGGAGATTTCCTCCGGGGGCTTCCCCGGTTTCTCCGTGGCATCCCAACAGTTACTCCACTCACACACAGAAGAAGGCAATGGCAAACCACTTCTGATCATCTCTGCCAAGAACGTATATGAACAGGTCCCAGTCCGAGAAAAGGATGGAAGATCCTGTTCATATGGACCTGTCGTCAGACAGAACACTACAAATAAAAAATAAACGTAGTTTTGTGCAGTGTATGTCAGCAATGAGAGTGTGATATAATTTTGTAACTAAAGCTTATCTTATATATTTTATGAGCAATAAAATCAGGCCCCACAAAGAAACTTTTATCACCTTTCAGTTGGCTGCATGGATGATTATTTGGTTAGATTTGTAAAATATTGAGTGTTACAGTGCTATCTGGGTGGAACAGTTTTTGTTTTCATGGAATCAGTGATCATCTCTTTCATTTGATTTCTTTCTATTCTCATTAGCACCTTCAGAAATGGTCTTTTACTTGCAAGGTTTTTTTTTTTTCAAATTTCACTTTCTACCTCTTTTTATGTTACTGTGTGTGAACAGCTTTTGTGGAAATTTCAGACATGCTTACAGACTGTTCATAGATCGGCTATAGAATTGCCAAGTGATGTGAATCGTGCTAACTCCATGCAGTAAAAAGTCCTTTAGAAGTTAATAGATGCTAATCTTAGTTGTGTTTTAATGTTTAGTTTAGTTTTTCTTAATTTTACAATCATTTGGGCCCCCACGTGAAACCAGAATGTGCAATCTGACCTTTAAAGATGACTGTCTTCTGGGTTGTTGTGCTGTGCAATCTGGCAGAAGTTAACCGATGCTTTCATTGGTGCTCGCTGTCTCCGTCGTCAGGCCATCCCGATGACAGAGGCAGCAAGCACCTCTGTGCTCTGAGACCTGAAATCACATCAATCTGACCTTCATTTGACATATTCACTGTCACTGCCACGGAGGATCCCAGTGTGGCTTTACCGTTGATAGATTGTACCAAAGACCAACATTGGTCTGTGCTCTGAGGGTGTGAACGGTAATGAAATTTATGGAATTTTGACATTTTAGTGTGGCAGTGACAGTATGAACCACAGGAAAGTTAATGAATGGTTGGAAAGGTTCAGAGGAGGGCAGATGAGTATTGTTGATGTCAGTGTTCTAGATGGCTGTAACGTGTTGAGGTTTAGAGGCAGTGATGAGTGTACCTGGGTAACTGAAGAATCAGCGTTGATGCGTCTGAAGTGAGCTTAAGTTATGGAAAGAAGTGGTACAAGTATGGCTGAAAACCCACCTAAATGATTGCATTTAATTTTCAGTGTAACCTACATATTTTAGAAGTGGAGGCACTAATATGGGTAATGTGGTGACAGCTGTTGGGGTTTGTATGAAATGCACTTTAAGCAACTTAGTTTTGTAAGCAGTGGCCTTTATGTCCTTTGCATGAAAATGAATGCTGCTTTGAATTTTGATGACGAGGTATGTTTTCGTGGCTCTTGTTAGTGTTATAGGCTTTATTTCACCTGAAATACGCAACAGATCCCCGAGTCACATCTTATAGTAAAATGCCTTCTTTGGACTAACATTTTTATCAAGTTTTTGGGTCTGCAGAAGTTTACTGATACTGTTAGTAACACCAAAAAACAGAACAGTACATTTTAGTTCTCTATATCAGTGGTATTCAACCTGGGGTACGTGGAAATTTAAAAAAAAAAAATTATGATAAACACTGAATAATCAGTAATGTAATTTGTTTAATTTATTTTAGATGTAGATTATATACTATGTATAACTTGAATTATACACCAACAACTTTGGGGGTATAAAGTCGAAGGGAAATTATATCTGGGGGTACGTGAAATTTAAAAAAATATATATTATTTTATGATAAACACTGAATAATCAGTAATGTAATTTATTTAATTTATTTTAGATATAGATTATATACTATGTATAACTTGAATTATACACCAACAAATTTAGGGGTACAAAGTTGAAGAGAAATTATATCTGGGGGTACGCGAAAACATCTTAGGGGGTACGTGAAATTTAAAAAATATATATATTATTTCATGATAAACACTGAATAATCAGTAGTGTAATTTATTTAATTTATTTTAGATGTAGATTATATACTATGTATAACTTGAATTATACACCAACAACTTTGGGGGTACAAAGTTGAATAGAAATTATATCTGGGGGTATGCGAACAAAAAAGGTTGAATACCACTGCTCTATATGGTGGAACTGGATATTATATAATGTTTTATTTCTTGTTTATTGTAACCACGAAGATATTTTAATTTCTTCATCTATCTTAATAGGCACATTCTATGTGAAAATGTGCAAAGCTCATGTAGATTGAGTATTAGTAAAGAGCAGATTTAAGGAATTTTACTGTTTTACATTTTTTAAATTCCTGTCATCCAATTTACCTTGGCTGTCGTCTGGTTGGTAGGCGACTGTAACCAGGTATGTAGTGTAAAGGTGATCTATGCCCACATGTTGGCAAACATTTATTGCATTAAGTGATCACTGTGTAGCACCACAGTGATAAATAGTAGAATATTGGTAAGTGGACAAAGCACTTTTATTGACATTTTTTTGGAGAGTTGTCTTAATGAATTTGCTCTGTTATTATGTCAGTTGTTTATTTAAAAGAACCTGAGGAAAGGAAAAATATTTTTGCTAGTATAAGAATACAATGTGTATGTATCTGTCCTGACCTATTAACAACATTGTTACTTTTGTACTCGACCGCATGAGCTTTTTTTCTCCATGAATCAAAACCGTTGCTTTGATTCAGCTATTGGTGAAGGGAATAGGTAGTACGTGATGTAACTACAAACTAAATGTGACCTATAACACGTAATAATATACTAAAAATATTTTCTTCTTGTAAGGTTTGGGCCCATTAGACCTCTCTGAAGGTTACGCAGAATTTTGAAGTTTCTGTATCCATAGGAATAATTATTTTTTCTCGTTATTTGTTACAAGCTAATGGCTACCGCAACTGTGTCTCTGGGCCTGAACTAGTCGATTTCAGAGTTCCACTCTCCTATAGCTCTTGATGATATTTCGTTTTCCTCGCAAGGTAGCAAGTTTTTGCCATATCTGGTACTCACACATTGTTTATCCTGTGGGTCATCACATTTCTGGGTGTACCAGTAGGAGTCATAGGTAAGAGTTAGGAGCACAGTGAAAACCAGTCTCCTCCCCCAACCAAAATTAATTCCTCATTCACCCCATAATTCTTATACAGTGTGTTTGAAAAGTCACTGTGCAGTTGCAGTTGTGTAGTAATGTATGACTGTTTAATTAAGCTTGTCAATGCATGCAGAGAAGCACGAGGTTGTTATTTCCACCACTACTTAATGACACTTCATGAAATCTGTATGTACTGTGTTATGTGGTTAACTGCACAATGACTTTTTGAACGCCCTGTATAACCAGTTTTGTTGTTGCTAGTAAATAATATATTTCTTATTCTTCTATGGCTCTCCGGTCCGTATTCGGTCCATGGCCTCCTCAATTCTCCTCTTCCATTCAGTCCTCTGTTAGGTCCGTCTGTCCGAGGCTTCGAAACATTTTCCTTTTTACGGTGCAAGGTTGTTAGCCTTGCGACCAACCCCCAACCTGGAGGACCAGGGTACCTGTCTTAGTCTGACCTCTCCCCCCTCGACCAATCTGGCTAGGGAGGCCCTACCAGTAGCTCTTTGGGTCACTGAGGTACTCGAGCTGCACGACCATGACAAGGTGCAGGTACCATTAAGTGGGGAAATAATATATATCAGTGCACATAAATCATAACGCTCTTAGGGAAATGTGTATAAGTGTATAATTTTTTTAACTCATATAATATTCATGAAGTGTGTGACGTAGGCTTTTTTAAAAGGGTTTCTGGAGGAAATTCTCGTGTCAGAAATGTAACATGCAAAAGCAGCTTGTAATTTGTGTGTCAGTGAATGGTCTGATGACCAGACGACATCGTACAGTTGGGAACTTTGACAAAGTATTGCATATTGAAATAACATTGTGTATTTGTTCATGTTACCTTCTACCATATAATTTCGTTATTAACCACAATAACTGTTCAGAATAGCGTGCCCTTTTCTAGTTGTGTATACTTTAACTGTACTGGGACAGGGTTTGGTCTTGATGTAGCAAACCTCGAGAGTTTATGAATTATGAGAACGTGGGAGCCAGGAGATGGAAACAGTATGTTTACATATTTCTCATACTGTAATTTTGTAACTCTGTTTCTTGACAGTGGATCACATTGCCATCTTTAGGTATTGTGATGTTGCGTGAGTCGTACTGGAATATGAACTTCAGAGCACAATATTAACAGATGTTCCACCTACAAACGAAGTATTTTCAATGTTTAAACTGTTGTTGAGTTTTGTCCTGAGCTATATAACGATCTCTTAGATTGTTGGTGTTAAGTTTGTGTGTTCTGTTGTGTGAGTTGTTTAACTCTGTTTATAGAATTATGTGATTCAGTACTTACATTGCTGCTTAATAGCTTCTTTTCATTCACAGTGTTAACGTAGATTGTAAGTGTTTTTACTTATCTGTAAATGTGCACTGTGTTTGTACTCATGTTCCATCTTCGATTCCATTTTATGCACGGATGGAAATGTAGAATTAGGAAAGAACCTATTCATATTCTCCTTTGTATTTCATATTACATGTAGTTATTTTACTAATGGTTCATTAGTAAATGATTTTGAGTCATGATAACCTTTATTAAGTTGTCTTTGATACGTAGGTCTTTGTCGACATATCGCTGAGTTCTAGTGGCCCACAGTTCTTATGAATACAGGTAGTCCTCGATTTACGCCGGGGATGCGGTCCTGGACGAACCGGTGTAAACGGAATCGGCTTAAATTGAAACTTTTATAATATAAATCAATGTGAAGTCAATGACATGCGTTCCCAGCACCCAAACATTGACTAATATAATGACATTACATTTAAAGCTCTGAAATAACGTAAATAAAATAAAAGGAATTTAAAAAATATATTAAATTAGTCCTTTGAAAGTTTAAAGCTTATATCGATTCATCGATCTCATTGGAGCAAATTCGCGTTAACGAAACATACGTAATTGAAGAGATGACTGTATTTATAATTTTTATTCAAAATCAGCGATGTAAGAATTACGATTTAGTATAAGAATCAGTACGAGATACATTGTAAAACGTTATGAATAATAGTAAAATATATTTTTTTTACCCTTTTTGACTTGCTGGTTTCAAAATCGGCGTTATTCTGAATCGGCGCAAATCGAGGGCTACCTGTATATTTCCCTTTGGTCTGCATGGTAATTGTATATATGACTGTCTTTTCTTATAGCCTTTGAATTTTTGTTAGTTATTTTTATTCATTCTTCAATTTAGAAGTTATTAAATGACAGTTTTGCAGTTGGGGGGAAAATTTCTTTTCCATTCTCTATTTTGTTACGCATGTTCATTAAGATTTCAGTTTCCTCCTCAAAAAATTTAAAGGGTCCAGATTTGTCTTTATGCGCCACCATTCACCAATAGCACCATGACTATAGTTCTCAGAAACAAAATTTTGCTTGCAGTTGTATCCTCCTTGAACCTTACCATCATGTACTTCTCTCTACACTTTGCAACAAATAATACCAGTTCTGGTACAGCATGCTTCAATACTAAGCCCCATATTAGCACTTCAGAACATGTTCTTCTACAACTATTTTACAACTCCTGAAACTAAATCATATTTTATGCATTGAAGAACTGAATGGATTTTGGAAAAAAAAATGGAGATAAATTTATCTCCGATCTCTGAATTTTTATCGATTTGTTCTAAGAATTTTTGTATAGGAAACTCTTGGTTGTTGATGTGGATTATTTATGCAGAAAAAGTAGAGGACGATAAAAGAAACATTTTAGATAAGACAAATTGCAGATTATTTTGTTGTGTGCAGTTACAGTAAGGTGATATTTTTATTTTGGTCCATTTGAATATCAGTGAACAGGCAGTGTATAAGTTGTCTCTTGGTTTCTTTGTCACTTTTATGTAAACTGCTCAGGGTGTGTATTCTTCATTTAAATTGGTTTATTTGACAGCACTCTGTCAACTGCTTAGGTTTTCTATTAGTTATTTGTGAATGTTGATTTAGGAAGGATATGGGAGGAAGTGATGGTGGTAGCCTGTTTGAAGGTAGTTTTAAGAATTTGCCTGGAGAGGCTATGGAAAACTCCAGAAAGTCCGCATTGGCATGACCAATAAAACCAGGGACTTTCCATGTGTTACAGAATATTAATTGTGAAATTGTGACATTTAATACACTTCCAGTGTAAAGGCTTGAAACATATCAACACATGTAGTATTTGAGGTTTTCACAGCGGTGAGTCTGAAGATTACTGTCGTCTGGGTTGTTGCGCCGTGTTTTCTGGTGGATTTCCACCAATGTTTCAGGGGCAGTATGACCTCTGGGACGGTGGAAATCTACCAGACAACACAGCGCAACAACTGAAAAGACAGCAATCTTCTATCAACACACGTCTATTAAATTACAAAGCTATAAGCTTACCTGTTGTTTTGTATCAGTATGAAACTTATCTGTCACCCTGATCAAAAAAGGGAAAGATTGGTAGTGTTTGAGAGCGGGCTGCTGACGAGAATATTGAATTTGTACCCTCATCGAATAATATTAGGGTGATCAAGTCGAGTAGGATGAGACAGTGTGGGAGATGGGCTTAATAGGAAGGATGATATTAGATTGAAATTGGGTATGAGGATGTATGCTGGATTCATCTGGCTGAGGGTAGGATGTGGTGTCATCTTGTGAACATGGCAGTGAACCTTCTGGTTCCATGGAAAATGGGGAATTTATTCACTAGCTGAGAGACCATCAGCTTCTCAAGAAATATTGTGCACATTGGTGTTAGTCAATTTGTGACTTGACTGTTCATCTTTCAGATGGGGTTATAAGAGAGGAATCTGATTTACATTCATGTAGAAACAGAATTTTGATTTTTCCAATTTTTAATGAATGAATTTTCCCCATTTCCAGTGCCCCATTCATAATCAGCAGATGTCTGTATTTATTTAATGGATATTCAGTGGTTTTGCTCTGTGTGCTGTGTGTGTGAAGAGATTGTGGATGTGACTGTTTTGTCCGTGACCTTGTTAATGCCTGTTTTTTTCAGTTTGTTTCTTCCGTTAGCAGCCAGCCATCGTGTTGTACAATGAGTGATGTTTTTGCAACAGCCTATGGCCCACATGGCAGTCCCAAACTAACATGCATGTTGCTTAGTTTTATGCATGCTGAGTAGTAAAGGGGAAATTTGTATAAGGGATCATTGAATTTACAGTTTTGTTGATAAAAATATGCAAGATTTGTAATTTTTGTCCAGTTTGATATTAATGTTACGTTAATGTTTATTGAAACAATGTGTTGTTAAGTAATTTTTACTGGTTATGTTCTTTAGTAGCAGAGTTTTGTGTGTGTGTGTGTGTATGTGTATGTGTAAATTCTGACGCAGTAACTTGAACGTGGTACATTTCCCATTGTGTTTATGCTGTTGTGATTTTATTCACAAAATTTGCTAGAAGTAACCTGATAAAGAAAGGATGTTACTACAACCTTAAGTGTATTACTTTATCTTAAGAAGATGACCATCTTCGGGGTTGTTGAGCTGTGTAGTCTGGTAGATGTTTACTGACATCTCAGAGGTGGTTGCTGCTTCTGTCGTCAGGGCAGTGACTCATCACCCTGATGATGGAGGCAGCAAGCACCTCTGAAACATTGGTAAACTTCTATCGGACTACACAGCTCAACAACCCAGAAGATGGCCTTTTCATACTCACCGTTGTAAGAACCTGAAATTCAATTTTATCTCAAGTTCTCCATTTTGTGGTTTCTCCTCTCTAATGGTATCACAGCATAAAAGTATTTCCTTTATTGTTTTAAAATTTATATTCATATGCATACCACAATCTATGTCTCTTGCGGTAGTATGAAATGGTATTTCATAAAGCATTCTTTTGGCAACTGAGACACAAAATTTGCTTGTGAGGATGAATGTGAATGGTGAATTGAGAGAAAACAGTTGTGGCTTTCTCAAAGATACTGAGGAAAGCTGAAATCCTGATCATGATTGTCCTGGTTTGGTATTCAAAGCAGTTACATGAATCTGTGAGATATGTGGCAACATGTTGAATTGGACTGGTGTGTGTAATATATAATAAGTGACTGTTTTGTGATTGGTGGACACCTCCAGCTTAGCACTGTACTCAGTATTCTTTGAGTGTGCAGCAACAAATTTAATGACTTGGTTAACGTTTTAAGTATAAGTTACGCTTGCCCAATCAGATGCATTGATATTTGTCTGTTGCTAATGTGATTGTGTTGTTTTTCACTTTCCTACACTTCCTTTTTGTGGTATTTTTTCGTGTAGCATGAAGGGGGGCTGAATCCTACTGAGTCTATGACACGAGCTCTCATTAGTGATGACTCGATTGCTCGCCAGACTCCAACTGGCCCGGTGCAGCTTGGGTATGTATGAAATCTCTCACAGAGAATATATTCAGATGTAGAGTGTAAGGGAGACCTAACCTGTACGTATACGAATGAAGATTGATGTTATTAAGTATGGTTATGTACTCTTTCTAAACCATGCATTTGTGATTTCTTGAAGACACATTTTATGTTGGGAATGCATATGAGCCACTTACGACACCTGGTTTAAATGAAGTTCTAATCGGTTCTCTTCACAAAAGATATTAATAAGATGTATTATGCATGAATGAGCTGTAGTTTAATCTTTATTTGAGGGTTTAATTTTTCAATTTATCAATAAATGTTTCATAGAATTTTTGATGACAGAGCGATACCTTGAATGTGTTTTGGGATATGTTAAACCTTTCATTTTTAGAAATTTATTAAGTGAAATTTGACAGCAGCTAAAAGTGTAAGGCTGTTCACTCTAATTATTTGGAATTTGAATTTTTAAAAATGTTAAATGATTTCATTTCTCATCTCCCACAGATTATATATACTTCTAATAGAATACAGGCTTAATGTTTGGTTCAGTTTGATTAAATTTATGTGTGCACTGTACATTTTGAAGAAAGTGAATACTGAAAGATGCATTGTTTTTATCCAAATAAGTGTCATGGAAGATGGTTGCTTTGTTATGGTAGTGATCCGTTGCGAGATTTGTTTTGAGTTGTGTTTGTGCTGATGGTTGGTTTGGTCTTCTTTACGCTAATAATGCAGTTGTTCCATCGTATCTTTCAGAAGCAAGTAGAGGAGCTTTCATTCTCTCAGGTAGCTTTGAATTTTAAATTATCCTTGGTTGTGTATATCTGGATATTACAACTCTGTACCATGCAATCTAGACCAGTATATATTTTTTTTGCATATAATAATGAAAAAAGGAATCATGAATTTTCACTGAAAATTTAGTCTTGTTTAACAGCCTGAGTTTTAACATTATTTTAGCATGAAATTTAATTGTACCGTTGTGGATAGTGTAAATTGATTACCTGAGAATGGAGAAAGTGCATTCTTTAAATTTTATACTCTGTTGTAAGAGGTGTGCTTAGGAGACTAGGTATAGATGGTGGGATGAATGGACATAAAAGAAATTTGGTTTGGATTTAATAGAATTGACTTGGGTTATGTTACTGAGAAGACTGTAATGTATGTCAGGTTCCATAAAAAAATGATTCATTTCTTGACCAGCTGAGTGACTGTCAGCTTCTCAAGAAGGGCTGTTTTCCATGGAATCAGTTTAAGGTATGGTTTAAAAGGAATGGTCCTTACCGACTTCAGTTACCTTTTTGATGTGAACATCCAATCCTCACCTATTCTGTGTGTTTATGTTCAATATTTGTCAAGGACATAGTTGCTCTGGGGCTGAGTACATCATTGCCCTCCTACCACTCATCACGTTGCCAGAACTGTGTGCTGATGTCACTGCTTCTGAGGTGAAAAGTTTTGTTAAAGATACCATAACAGCCTAATGTTCATGTAATGTTCGGCAGACTTATTATGAGTGGTGTTGTATCTGGGCAGAAATGGTGTTTGTGATGCTACTTGGTATATCTGCAGCTGATATGTGGTTAATATCAATGAACATGTTTTCTTAGTCAGTGTGTCCACTCCCTGGCAACAGAACCCACAGGTCCAACACTTAGTCGGTATCCCCACGCAAAACTTAAACTCACGCGGCTGTTGTTTTCTCACTTACTGGCAGTAACCTTTCTGTGAATGATTTTAGAGTCTTCTGATTTATACAGAAAATATGTTCCCTTGTTATGTTACATCCTAGCTGCCTTGAATTTTTAAAAATATGAAATATGTTACAAGCTTTCTTGATGTATGTTTTTATTGAAGTGGATGAATTTTATAACGCTATGAATATTATGTGAACAAAGATTATGAAGAGTTTTCCAGTCAGTGTTCCTGACTGCTGAAACAGTAATCTTGTAAGATGCATGGAATGGTTTTTGGTGCATGAAAGGACATAAAGGAAGATCTGTAGTTTAAGATTAATTTTAATTCAAAGAAGTCTCTTGACCTCCTGATGTTTATTAAATCTACATTTTTGTAACTTCTGTTGTTAATATTCGTTTTGTAAAATGTGTGCTTGCTTATATACTGAACATTGAAGCAAGTCCTGGTAACTTTAGACTACTTTAAATACTTTTTATAATTTTATTGTATTACATTTTATGGAACCATTTCTCTGCACAGAGTTAATGAGTTATTTATAACAAAAATAATACTCACTTTTTATAAGAAAATATTGAATATTTGGAATGTTAAATATTTGAAATTGAGTGAGAAACTTAAATTTACTGCTGATACAACTGTCACCACTATATTGATGTTACCGTTATATTGAGATTACTGTTGTTTACTCTCAATACTGTCACCACCATTGTTACTGATATTACTGCTGTCATCTAGTTTGTGTTAAATACTGACATTGCTGTGACATCCACTAGTCACACCATCACACTACTATCATCTACACTACTGTTACTGTTACATTTGTTGTGGCTACTGTAGTCACTTATATTACCATCGCCACTACTTTCATTATCACTTTATAGCCTTAAAGTACTGATAATACTGTCAACATTGTTTTGAGAGACTGTGCTAGTTAGTTGATATGTGCCTTATGTAGGTTTGTAGCAGGTGTGATCTTGAGGGAAAGAATTCCTGCATTCGAACGCATGCTGTGGCGAGCCTGTCGTGGCAATGTATTTCTGCGTCAGGCAGAGATTGAAACTCCTCTTGAAGATCCTTCTAGTGTAAGTCCTACTGGCAGTGTTGTGGTAAGCAAGTGCCTTACAGTGATTTAGATTTCAAAGTAGTTTTCATTTTCCAATTTTATGTGATAGTCAAAATGCTTGTGAATAGCTGGAGAGTATGGAGACTGTGCAGAGAGTGCAATGAGCTGTCTGTAGGGAGCCAGTTTTCAAAATTCCGAAAGATAAGGACATTTACGTCAGACAGTGCACACCAAAATGAATTTCTGATGATGCCTTTTGCACATTTTGTTCATGCTGTCATGGAAACACACAAGTACTGTGATGTTTGGCATCTTTTGAAAGCTTTTGACTCTTTATCTTGTATTATTGGCTCCATAGAACATTCGTTCCTAATAATCATTGTTACAGAAACTTAATGTTGAATAAGTTAATGCTTTTTTAATTCCAGATTTATTCCCAGTAGATAGCTATTGTGAATAAATTTTACATCCATGTGTTGATGTTGATCTGGGTTGTAACGCTGTGTGGAATTATTTTTAAATACCAGTGTTCTGGAGAAACGTGCTATCTCCAACAACCCTGAAGGTCAACGTCAGCATATTTACCACTGTGAGAGCCTAAAATTTTGCATCAGGTGTTAGTTAATCATCTTGTGATTTGGTGAGTGTTTTGTTTTTGTGCAGGGGGATAACGTCTTCAAGTCCGTATTCATCATATTCTTCCAAGGAGATCAACTCAAGACTCGGGTAAAGAAAATCTGTGAAGGTTTTCGAGCCACCCTTTATCCCTGTCCGGAAGCCCCAGCTGATCGCAGAGAGATGGCCATGGGTGTCATGACACGTCTGGAGGATTTGAACACTGTGAGTGTTCTACTTTCACAGTCACAAATAGAAATAGCTTATTTTTAACAGTGAAGTTAAGTGACTGGATGCTGAAGAAACCACATAATGAGGAGCTTTATAATTCTCTTTACCAAATTATTAGTGTGCGTAAACATAAGTCAAGGGGATATGTAATGTGCATTTGGGGAGATAAAAAACTGCGTACAGCAGGGAGGTCAATTGGGAGACCTGGGCACAGAATGTTTATTTGAAAACCTTATGGAATGAGACCTTAATATGAGATGGGTGTGCATGGGAATATAATAGGAATGTTATAGAACTAAGTTGTGGGGATATGAATTGGATGAAACTTACTGAAGATAGTGTCTAAATATCAACAGGCTGAAGATGGCTGTCTTCTGGGTTGTTGTGCCGTGCAGTATGGTAGAGCAATGATGGAGGCAGCAAGGACCTCTGATATGTCAGTAAACTTCTACTGGACTACATGACACAACAACCCAGAAGACAACCATCTTCAGACTCACCGCTGTGAAAACCTCAAATCCTATATCAACAGGCTGTTATATGGTGGCGAGGATTCCGTATCAATGCATTGTTTTTTAATCAGCTAAATTAAACATCATTTGCTGATTTAATACACTACACACTAACATAACATTTTGTAGATGACTGTCTCCTGAAATGTTGTAAACGTCTATTAGACTGCGAGGTACAACAACCCAGAAGACAGCCATCTTTATACTCACTGCTGTGGGAACCTGAAATCTCACAAAAGATTTCGTGTTTGTAGGTTCTGGGTCAAACTCAGGACCATCGACATCGAGTCCTGGTTGCTGCTGCAAAAAACATCAAGAACTGGTTTGTGAAGGTGCGCAAGATCAAAGCCATTTATCACACGCTGAACCTGTTCAACCTAGATGTGACCCAGAAGTGTCTGATTGCGGAATGTTGGGTGCCTGTTCTGGACTTGGAGACCATTCAGCTTGCTCTAAGGAGGGGAACCGTAAGCAGTACTTAGAGAAACTTTTTGTGCTGTGTTTACCTGACTCACTTTCATTTATTCACAGGATTAAGAATGTATGGTGCTTTAATCCTGTTTCTAAACACAGAGGCAACTTTACCATTTCATGTTTACCAGATTATAAGGTGTAGGTAGTAACCTTAGATCTTAATATATGTGAACGTGCCTCATTCTACAACTGTATTTTACTCAATTTTATATTGGAATATGTATATAAAGATTGTTATAACTCCTAAGAAACTAGTTAATCGTATAGGTGTTTAAATGGATCTTGCATTAAAATCAATACTGCCGTCCCTGACATGTAATAGTTGTGTTCCCAACAGCATTCCGTTTAAGGTTCAAGTTACTTGAACACAGATTTGGTTTTTACATCATTGTTTTTTAAAGTATAATTAATCATCATTGGGGATAAAATTGACAATTCTTGGAACTTAACTGTAACAGCTAAAACCACCAGTGAAATTATTTTTCATTGTGGCTAAATTTTGAAAAGTAATCTGAAGGTAGTTTTTACACTGACGCAAGTCATAATGAAACTTCAGCAATTTTCGACTGCTTCAGTTAGACTGAAGTTACTTTTGCCAACACTGAAAAATAATTTTATTTTGTTTACATAGTTTTCTTATCTCACATGTACATTAACTGGCATGGAATATGAACTACCATTTCTTAGTGCCAATGGCACACATGTGCATCACAGGCCATTTTTTGGATTTTTTAAAAAAATTAAAATGTAATAGTGCAACTTATATCTGGTGAATTATTAGGTATTCTTCATATTCTGACATAAGCAAAGAACACCTTATGGGCTTGTTTATATCTGTCACATTTGTGTGTGTGTGTGTGTGGGGGGGGGGGTAATTGTTCCTGTGGGGATACTCAACCTATATGACTGGGGATCATTATTTCTTTGGGGGAAATCAACCTGCATGACCTGGGATGATGTTAGTGGAACAATAATGTATGTGAAGAACATCTTTGGAATGCCAGTATACTCCATTGAGTACGCCTTTCCAATCTTGTATCTCCTGTAAACCCCTAAAGAATACATCCTTAACGTGTCGGGAGAAGTGTAAAAATGTTTTTTTTAGGGAAGTATGGCATCTGACAGGAGATATAACCATAAAAATAGTATGAAACTGTGGACTGAAATCAGCTGGCTCAAGATATTGGTATTGAACACTCGGCTACCATGAAATTTTGGTAATTTTTTAAGTGTCTGAGTGACTTTCACCTTCTCAAGAAGGACTGTTGTCAGTTTGTTAGTTGAGATACTAACAGAAGTGTGGTGTGTTGCGTAGGAACGGAGTGGAAGTTCAGTACCTCCGATTTTGAACAGAATGGAATCATTCGAGGATCCTCCAACATACAATCGGACCAACAAGTTCACTTACGGTTTCCAAGTGCTGATTGATGCATATGGTGTTGCAACTTACAGAGAGGTGAATCCAGGTCAGTGCAGTGTTACACTTTGTGGAGTGCCCCTTTTTATTCATGTGTCTTTACTGAAATAAAAAGATTTTTGGATGTATTCCATTGTCTCTAAAAATTAAATTTTAAACATTTTTCTGAGATGGGACTCTGTCTCCGTCTTCAGGTATACAAGAAAACACAAATCAGTCTCCTTTTCAAGGTAATTCTTGAGCTTGTTGTTTCCCATCCAGTAATGACACTTTTTTATTAGCGTCGAAAGTTCTGTAGTGGGAAAACATTCTGTTTTTTCAGCTCCATACACTATCATCACATTCCCGTTTCTGTTTGCCATAATGTTTGGTGATCTGGGACATGGATTGCTTATGGCACTGTTTGCTGGTTGGATGGTTCTTCGTGAGAAACCTCTGGCAGCAAAGAAATCTGACAGTGAGGTAATTATTTTTATAACAACGAACCAAGTAACTTCGTAATATATCTCGGTACTTGAAACAGTCGTGTAACTTCTTTTTACGTGCTATCTTGAATTGTTTTTTTTCTCCTTTTTCATACGTTTAATTGTGTATCTTTGTTCAATTGCCAGATCTGGAACATATTCTTCGGAGGCCGTTACGTAATCCTACTTATGGGCCTGTTTTCCATGTATACTGGCTTTGTGTACAATGATATATTTTCAAAGTCCCTCAACATATTTGGTTCTTATTGGACTGTCAATTACAATAAGTCAACTGTTGTAACAAACAAGGATCTGCAGTTGAATCCTAGCACCGATGACTATTATCAGCATCCATATCCAATTGGACTGGATCCTGTATGGCAGGTAATGTTCCTTACTAATACTTGAATTTATCGTTGTCAGTCATGTTCTTGACATACGTACACATTTATTTAAATTGCAAATTTCTTCCTTGGATGGAGCCAGAATACAACGGAATTTTCGGAAGCTATAATGAATGATTGAAGGTAAGGACGTTCATGCTGCTGTGCATCTGAAAGTGGCTTTACTGTTGGTAGCAAGTACCAGGCAGGCAAGATGGAAAGAAACAGTCGGAAGGATTTTCTATTACACACATAATTTTCATGGGTCCAGTGATTCATACAATTATCTTCCTTTGTCAGACATAAAAATTTCTATGTTCTGGAGAAAATTCAGCATGCAGGATGGTATCCAATTTAAGTGACTTTGGCAGTGTTTAATACAGTCTCATGTATTCAAATTATGGTCTTCTAGATTGTGGCACTATGTAGTCTTGGTAGGAGTGAAGACTTTTGCTCCAAAGTCCGCAGCCTGACTGAAATATCACCGCTGTTGAACCACATATATTACACCTCAGATATGCTCGTGTTGTATATAATGCCAACATCAGGTGCTGAATTATTGTTTCAGGTAGCAGAAAATAAAATAATTTTTATGAATGCTTATAAGATGAAGATTTCCATCATCGTTGGAGTTTTCCACATGTTGTTTGGGGTGTGCCTCAGTCTTTGGAACTATATGTAAGTAAGAGGAGATTACTATGCTGCGTGTGCGCGCGCGCCAAAGCTTTCCGAAGGTTTGAGGTAGCAACCATATTGTAGTAAAATCTCAGTATAATGAACTTTTGTAGACTGGCAGATTATATTCTTTATAATTAAATTTTATTATCATTCGTTAGACTATTGTGAAATAATCTTCTGTAAGAGGATATAGTATTTTGGTAAGAGATGAACAGTGTTTTTGTTATTCTATCATTTGTTATATTGAAATGTTACTGTATGGAACTTGCCATTTATTGCTAGATAACCAGTGTGTGGACCCCTTATGTACTGCTTTTGAGGTGTAATAATTCTATACAGGTAGCCCTCGATTTGTGCCAATTCAGAATAACGCCGATTTTGAAACCAGCAAGTCAAAAAGTGGAAAAAACATATTTTAGTATTATGTATAACGTTTTACAATGTTTCTCGTACTGCTTTTTATACTAAATCGTAATTCTTACATTGCTGATTTTGAATAAAAATTATAAATACAGTCATCTCTGCAATTACGTACGTTTCATTAACGCGAATTTGCTCCATCGAGATCGATGGATTCGTAAAAGCTGTTTGTGAAATGCAAATTTTTGCACATGCGAGTTTGCTCCTATGCAATTGCAAAGGACTGATTTAATCTCTGCGGAGGTACCAGGGTTATTTTTACTACGCGATTTTCTATAGGTCGGCGTCTTACATGAATGCAACTATCGCATAACAGCAGAGATGACTGTACACATCAATCACATGAAAGAATCGCGGGGACCAACGAATTGCCGATTTTAAGTGTATAAAATATATTTTTTAAATTCCTATTATTTTATTTACGTTATTTCAGAGCTTTAAATGTAATGCCATTATACAGTAAAACCTCTCTAACTTGGACACTTGCGGTTCCACGATAATGTGTCCAACTTACAGAGGTGTCCAGGATAGAGGGAAAGGGGAAAATATCCTTTCATATTGTGGTGTAATGACAATGTGGTAATTGTGAAGTATTATGGAGCCCTTCCCAAAAAAGGAAATTATTGATAAGAAAAATCAAAGGGGTAAATTAAATTTTCATAACTTTTGTTTTCACTAAATTAAACTTACATGGATAAGCTCAAAGAAGGGCACCAATACCTTACGTTTACCGACAATGTATTCTATTTTACATAATCTAACTACTGTAGGCTTGCTTGAATTAAGAATTAATGACAATAGTATTAATAATCTTTTGAACCCCACTCTCATGGTTGCACATTACACCCCAGCCTCAATGAAATTTTAAATGTTCAGAATGTATTTTTTTAATTGTACTTACAGCATTAGCTCAACATATGATATCACTTAATTCTTGTAAAAAAGTCCCGTCACAATACACTGCTTTTTTGCTTTTATCTTGGAATTTGCCATCCTCTTTCTAATTTTCGCCGCAATCCGAATAAAGTTTCAACCATTGCTGGTTGATTATGAGCGAAACCATACCGTTCTAATTCTTCCATGCATTGCAAAGCCCTCTGATGTGTAGGTGGTTCTTCCTCTGAAGATTCTTTACACACATCGTCACTTGAAGTCATCACTTTGTCTAGCACATTATCGATTGTTCCAGCAACATCGTCGTGAACCTCTAGAATGTTGTCGAACGTTGAAAGAGCTTGGACATCAGGAATTTGGTTGCGATACTCCTCAGGAAGACAGTTTATTTCTTCATGAAAACTGTCTTCTTCCATCGCTTCCGCTTCATCCTCAATGGAATCTGCCATAAATCCTGCATGTCGGAAACACTTTGCAATGGTTTGAGGAGAAACTTCTGCCCAGGCACCATGAATCCACCGAATGGCATCTAAGACTGTAACGCTTCTTGAAAATTCGGTCACGTCTTTGCACTTATCTGCAGCATTGATTAGTGAATGCATTAGTTGCTTCCTGTAGAGCAGTTTCACAGATTGAATAATGCCCTTATCTAGTGGCTGCACTTTGCTGGTCAGATTTGGCGGCAGAAATTGTATACTGACGTTTGAGAGATTTGAACTGACGTGGCTTGTAGCGTTGTCGACAAACAATAATATCTTCCGATTAGCCCGCTTCATTTTAAGGTTGACCTCGTTCAACCACTCAGAAAAAATTTTAGATGTCATCCAAGCCTTCTTGTTGTGACACCAAATTACGGGAAGGTCGTCCAATTTCACATTGTTCGTTTTGAAAGCTCTAGGACGTGCAGCATTTCCAATAACTAATGGCTTTAATTTCGCTCCTCGCGAATTGCAACATAGCAAAACAGTAATCCGTTCCTTAGATTTCTTCCCTCCTTTACATGTCTCTCTCATTTCTATTAAGGATCGCGTTGGAAGTTGACGGTAGAATAATCCAGTTTCATCCGCGTTGAAAATGTCCTCTTCTGCGTATCCCAACAAAAGGCTTGGAAGTTTGCGTTTCCAATCTTCAGCAGCTTGAAGATCAGCAGAAGCTGATTCGCCAGAAAGGACGTGCAGACTTATGTTATTTCGTTTACGGAAACGATCCAACCAGCCATTGCTCGCCGAGAAATCTTCGGTGTGGAGTCTAGTTGCAATTTCTCTAGCCTTCTCCTGTAAAAGTGTGCCACTAATGGGAATGTTCTTTGCACGACAACACCGGAAAAACTCTAACACTTTGTCATTTAGTTCATCATGAGGTGTTTTTCGTAGTCTTTTTCTGTGTGCATTACAATTCTTTTCCCACGCATCGGTAATTGCGGCTCTGTTGCTGTTGATGTTGGAAACAGTAGATTTTGAGATGCCGTATTTCTCTGCCAGCTTCCTGCAACTTTCTCCTATCTTCAGAAGATCCAAAACTTCTTTCTTCTTTTCCAGAGTTAATTCCGCCAATTTTCGTTTCCCCATCGCAAAAAGAAAAATCCAATTTCTGTTAACACTGTTGCAAGCTAACTCAGCTGCAAGCACAGTACTGACAAAGTTAGAACTGTACCAGCAATACTACTGTAGTCCAGTGAAGGGTTCAACAAAAGAATTCCAATGATGGGTTCAAAGTCTCACACCCTCAATTATAAGCTAATCCTCAGGTAGAAGGCATTCATCAGTCAGAAATTCAAAATAACAAAATACTAACTGTAAATGTTTCCCATAAAAGCATTGAAGCTAAGTGCATGAACCTGTCCAACTTGCAACAAAAGGGGTGTTCAAGTTCCAGGATAGAGGGGTGTCCAAGATATAGAGTGTTGTGGACATGTAAAATTATAGGATATTCGCCGGTTCCAATTAAAAGTGTCCAATATAGAGGGGTGTCCAGGATATAGGGTGTCCAACTAGAGGGGTTTTACTGTATTAGTCAATGTTTGGGTGATGGGAACGCGTGTCATTGACTTCCCATTGATTTACATTATAAAAGAGTTTCAATTTACGCCGATTCTGTTTACGCCGATTCTGTTTACGCCGGTTCGTCCAGGAACGCATCCCCGGCGTAAATCGAGGGCTACCTGTAATGTTATATCTGTAACATGTCAGATAGCCTATTACATGGAAATATTACTATGATCAGGTCTTGATAAAGCATGCAGTGCATGAAAGATTTTTGAAAGATTTGTTGTTTGTGTTCCAGGTACTTCCGGAAGCGCATCAGCATTTTCTGCGAGTTTATCCCCCAGATGATTTTCTTGTGTTTCTTGTTCCTCTACATGGTGATCCTCATGTTTATCAAGTGGACTTGTTATGGACCAAAAACTGATGGTGAGTGGTATTTGTACATATATGCTCTGAAGATTTGAAATGTGTTCTTTATGTTAACCCATAATTTATTAATGTACTCAAGCATAAAATCGGATACCAAGGCCAAAGTTCTTCAATTTAAAATTTTTGTTGGTAATAAAAGTATAGATTCAGGCTGGTTCTTTGCGATTGTTTTTTAATTTATGCACGTACCTAAATATTATTCTAAGATGACTTGATTTTTGAAGGAATATATGTAGAACTAGTTAAGTGGGATTTGATCTATAGCCATGAGTTGTTCTTCAGTCAGGTGAGTACTGTAAATCTCAAGGTCACAGCTCATGCTTCAATGAAATACTGTACTGTACTGAGGTTGCGGAAAGAAGACCCATGGATCGACCACCCTCACTTTCCCTCAAGCTGTTATGCTTACCACATCCAGCATAATCCCTCATATTCCCCTGCACATGTTTGTCATTCTGTTCACAAGAATGTTGGTGATAACATGCACTAGCAATTAGCGCTTTGGGCTAGATCGACATAGACCGTGGGGAATCTGAAGGAAATACAACTGCAGTCAGATGTCAAAGAGGGGAAGGTTCAAGTATCGTTACCGCCACGTATTGAGCTTCATTTGATGGCGTCAGTTTAGCAAGACACGCATTGACTGGAGTTACTTGAAGACATTATTTTGTTTTATAATGTTTGTTTGATCTTCTCTGTTTCAGATGTAAAGACAAGTCCATACTGTGCTCCATCAATCCTGATAACTTTCATTAATATGGTGCTGTTCAATGAAAACAGTGCCCCAGAAGTATGTGATCAGTACATGTACAGTGGGCAGGTGAGTGTGTGATCGTAGTAATAGGAAGTAAAAAAGGTAAAGGCAGTTTATGGTTTTTCTCAAAAGCAGTTGTGGTACCATGAAAGAATATGGGTGATACGAGCAATATAACCTTCCAGAATGTACACCTGATTGGTTTTGCTTGTGATGATGCTATGAAGTGTTTAACGTGGCTGCTGTATTGATATGCACCAAAGGACAACAACCGTCCATCTTCAGATTTTTGTGGTTTGACGGTGTGTACCGCAATAAAATTTATGAAAGAGAGGAAGTTCGTTATTGCAATAATTCCGTAAATCACAAGAACGTTATGAATGATAAATGTTCAAAGGAGGGGTGACAAGTGTTGATGTGAATTGTGAGTGGCCGTTGATTGTAACGTTTGTTGAGGTTAAGAAGCGTACTGATCAGCATGATTGAGTTTGAATTGACGAACTTGTCTGATAAATAACACCCTTCTGTATGGAATTACAGTAGCAGGTTCGCACTAATTTATCAGGTGAATTTAATTTTTCTTTATGTTGTTCCGTTATACGCCTTGCTTTACTTGAAGCCAGACAGAAATTTGATATTTTCTTTGAAAATACGTTCATCATACATGATATTAAATTTAAATAAAGTTAATATCTGTTAAGTTTTATTTGAAATATGTTTCAGTGTGGTGAGTATTTGACAAAATACAAGGAGAAATCATTTTTGACCCCCGTGCAGCTTGGTTTGCGTCGTATGTCTGCCGTAAACGGACGTAAAATCCAGTGAGATTTTCAAAATAGCAGAGTGCTTTTGGAAAATACTTGGAGTGTGTACAGTTCCACATTTGTTTTCTGAATATGTAACTTGGAAAATAACAATCTTTATCAAGTTTGCAAACAGATTGATTATTTTAACAGTTTCCACTTACATCGTACATCCTAATTATGTAATTCCTTATAACCCATGAATCAAGCAGTTCTTTCTTATTACATATTTAGTGTTTAACTGACTTACCGAGTTTTACAATTCTGTTTTCAGCGGCCATTCCAGATGCTGCTTGTGGTGATAGCCCTTCTGTGCATACCATGGATGCTGTTTGCCAAACCAATGCTCACCATAAGAAATCAGCGCAGAATGCATGTTCTAGTAAGTTGTAACATGAATGAAACTTTGAATAGTGGGATTAAATTGTTGAAGGGAGCTAAAATCTAGATCAATTTTAATATACTAATTGATTGGTTCTGAACTGGATTAAATAAGGATAGGCTTCATGACAAATGAAAAATATAGCTTATTACATTTTCCAGTAATTTCATAACCAGTGTCTCCCACCTACCAAATATGAAACAGAGTGTCCACTACTCATTATAGATGAGAGGTTGGGTGGGCCCCAGAGTCACAGTGATTGAGAAGAAAGAAATCCTGTTCCTGCTGGGAATCTAACCCCAGTCTGTTTATATCCCTTGTTTCCAGTTGAATAGCAACCACCAAAATCATGCCGTGGGCTCCGAGAATGGAGATGCTGAGGCTGCATTGGCTCAGGGTCAGATTCCTCCTCCACTGCCACCACACAAGGAAGAGGAGGAACTTCCTATTGGAGAAATCCTTATTCACCAGGGTATCCATACGATAGAGTACGTGCTGGGATCTGTATCGCACACAGCCTCGTACCTCCGGCTCTGGGCGTTGTCACTTGCACATGCTCGTAAGTAGTATTACACATTATCAGGTACTGGATTTGCCATTAAGTGTCACCCAGTATCAGTTTGTCAAAGGTCATATATGTCTTTTATTTAAAACGAGTATGATTTTTTAAATTGTGGTCGGAAGATGTTAGTATCTTTGATATTAACATGGTCTTTGCAGGTGTGTTATCTTTTGGCCAGAATCTGAACAGTGTTACATGTATATTACGGTCTTCTGGGTTGTAGAAACGTGTAGTCGTTCAGCTATGCCTTTATCATGAAGATGGAGACAGTATGTGCTCTGAAACATTGGTATACGGCCAAAAGATACACAGTACAACAACGCACAAGACCACTGTGTCTGCTTACATCACTCTGAAATCTTAAAGTCCAACTAAGACACTTGAGTTTTGAGTTCAGATATTTATAATTCATTATAATTCTGTCACAGCATTTTAGAAGTGATTACTGTGTGTTTCATGGGTCTGTTAACTTTTCTGGAAACAATTTTTGCAATTGAGAAAATATCATTGTAGAATTTGACAGTGTATTTTCTATTAGAATATTTAAGCAGGCATAATTTCATAAATACTAATATTTCTTCAGAACAGTACTAGTGAAACCCCAAAATTGAAGTCTATTCACCAGCTTCATAAATTCCCTATTCCTGTACAACATTTAATTTTGGACGAGTCTGCTGTGACGTGCTTGCCGTTTCAGAGTTGTCCGAGGTACTGTGGAACATGGTGCTCCGTAACGGGCTGATGTTTGAAGGCTGGGTTGGAGGAATCGCTCTTTGGATCACGTTTGCTATATGGTCTACCCTGACTGTCGCCATCTTGGTTCTTATGGAAGGCCTGTCTGCCTTCCTCCACACTCTGCGACTACATTGGTATGTTATTTTGATGAATATGTACAGAAGTAGAAGTACTGTACTGTTTTTATGTATGAATTGTAGGACTTTGGTGTATGTGGGTCATAAGTTTAGTGATGAATTGCTTTGCCGATGGTCTCAAATTTATTAAGACCAGCTGGACCTGGTATTGATATATCCACCTGCTTTCCATCAACTGTGATAGAATCGAGACTCTACGAGTAAGGACGATCTATGATTCTTACCATGTGGTTGAGCTTGTATGAAGCATTAAAGCCTCGCTTTAAGCCATTTTTCTACATTACAGCACAAATATTAGAACAAAGGAATAGCACGCTGAGCTATATTAAAATGGGTCTGATTCTGCCCCCATGTTTTTAAATTTTAATTTTCTGTTATAAATAACACCAACTTGACAGCCAGATGAACTTATGAAGTGGCAGTGACATAAACACTGTTTAATGTAGGGTCCTGAAATTTTGCGTGGTAATGGATCTCGAACAGATGTATAATTTTTTTGAGTAAAATCCGTATGTAGCTTTCGCATTTGGTGTTGATAGCTGAACCATTGGAGTTGGGCATTTTAAATTTTTTATGGAGATAAATGTACAGACATATTTTGTATGTTGGCAGTTACAATCATGGTGACTGAAAAACTTCATCACACGGATTTAACATGAAAGGAATACATACCATTGAAAAATGCACATAAGTGGATCATTGATTATAATCCTGCTAACCTCATAATATAGATTGAAACAACTGAAGGAAAAGATTTCTGTCCTCTGGGTTGTTGCGCTGTGTAGTCTGGTCGACGTTAACCAACGTTTCAGAGGTCATACTGCATCCGTCATCAGCGCAACAACCCATGAAGACAGAAATCTTCATACTCACCGCTGTGAAAACCTCAAAATCTTACAAATGAAGGAAAGTAGATATTTTAAGGTCTTTCAGAAATTTTGTTCATTTATATCAATAGAGTGTGAGTAGAATGAACGACAGTATACAAACAAGAATATTTATTATTCTCCTACATTTATCCTTCGGTTATATCTTTAACGTTCTTAGCAAAGTTCCTACTTTGGTTCTTCAAGAATTTGTCGGTGTAATAATTATGTTTTCTTTTTTAGGGTGGAGTTTCAGAGCAAGTTTTACCAAGGCATGGGCTATGACTTTCAGCCGTTCTCATTTGAAGCAATCTTAGATTCTGCTGCCCAAGCCCCTGAAGAATAGATATAAATGTTGAATGAAATAGTTGTCTGTATAGTAGACCAGTTGTGGAGATGTGTAGTAGATGTACTGATACTGTCTCTGATTAGTGTAGTTTATTGTGATTTCTAGTTGTAAAAATCAATCATTTCAATTTATTGAGGAGAAAGAAAAAGGAATTTTGTATTTGTAGTAGACTCGATACTTTCTGGAATTGATGATGAGCAAAATAAGAATGATCAGAAGATTTGTACAGTGTAATCCCCATCTAAGGATTCAGACACTAAACTGAGGAAAACCTTAAGTGGAGTGAATTTAACTTCGGAATTATTGGCTTAAGATAACTTTATGTTGGAATGTCTTAGGATTAAAAATAAGATGTGTGTGGTCTATCAGTACTTTGGTGGAGAAGTAAAAGAGTTTTCTGGATATTTTCAATCGTCTAATAAATAAAATCATAAAATCCGGGACGTTTCGAAGATGGGACTCTATCTCCGTCTTCAGGTAGGCCTACTCAGTCGGGCCCAATCGATAGAGCTAATTCCTATCTCCGGACGACGGAGAGAGAGCGAAATGAAGGAAAACCTTAGATCAAGAAACCTAGAACTGGGACTTCACTGTACTGGGTGTCGTAGTGTCTGACTGGACCATTCACTGTTTAACTTAAAACATTGTTTTAATAGTGAACGCAAATGTTGTCAGATATTTTTGCTGTTACATAATCATCTTAAAACCGGTGGGTTTAATCTGTTGGTAGACCTGGCAGTGTTTTTGAAGCTGTAACCCAACGCAAGCATTCTGATCAACCCTCATATGTGGTGCTCTCGAGTCATGTGACTGCAAGACGACCTTTGTTCTTCACTGCTTTTTCCCTATCCTCTTCTTCCGTATGTCAAGGAAGTGTCTGAAGTAAGTTTAAAGTACTTAACATCACAGCATTAATTTAATGAGTCGAGAAACGGGAAGAGGGACGTCTTGTCGTAAGAAGCCGGATTGGACTGGAAAAGGCAGGTCGACTAGTAACCCTTCATGACATAGAATGACTACAAGGTGATAGATCTGATAAGGCTATTTAGTATTAGTTGACTTTCGTAACATTGTTACCATGCATTTGTGTGTATATATAAATGAAGTTGTAATCAATACTCGTTATGTGAATACCGTCTACTACCAGATTGTATTTATACTTACAGATGGAATAAGATATTTATAAATACAGGGCAGGCTTTGTTATAGGCTGCCGGTTAACTCTTTATCGCCAGTGTACGGGATTCAAACATTTGACTGGAGTGGGACAGTGTGATTAAGCGAGCAGCACTCCACGTGACGGATACAAAGAATAAATGTATAAAAATGTAATTCCATTGTATTTAAACATGTTTGTATTATAAATGTCTTATCTGGATCAAATTAAAAATTAAGTAATAGTGTAATTTATAGCGTTAATCATATTTGTTTGTGTTTTAAAGAAATGATGATTTATCCTTCCTAACGAGAACTTTCCCTGTTACCAGAGAAATTTCAGCCACCGATGTTTCTTGTCAGTTTTCTCTCTCCGTTTCTCAGTCTTGTTTCCACTCTGAAATAAGATGTTTGCCGAATACATTACGAAATATTCCTTTTAATTTGATGTCTCAAATTATGAATAGAGATTACCTTGTGGATACTGGATTTTTGTAATGTGGATTTACTAACAAGCTGCATGGTCTAGGACTCGGTGCAATTCCATTCCTTATATATTTTTTGTTGTTGCTGCCCAAAACGATGAATTATGAATGCCTATTTAAATGTAATTTGTCACCATATAGAAATTAAGGCACCAGAAAATTTTCATTACTTGCTTATCCCATAAAATTTCAGTTTGCCGGAACAATTCCTGTCTTTTGGGTAACGAATAAAATTTTGTACCATTGTTTTTCTTTTCTTTTACAGTGACAGTAATCGTGATAAACTTACCGCATATCACATGGTTATTCCATGTGATATGGGGTAAGTTTATTCAGTAACATTCTTTGGATTTCTCTTTGTTCATTATTCTATTTGTTTATTTGCCTTCCAAGGTGTTTATTCTTGTGATAACAAAGGAAGTGTTTTATTCCTAGAAGTACATTGGTAACCAACGACCCTTTAGCCCAAATGCTCACACTTTCAGTAATTCTATATTTTGCCCGTATTCATGGCTTTTGTATGATTTGTAGAATAAACAGTTTTCTCATAAAACACCAGCCAGCTGATTTTTATAATGGATTTGCATGATTTTCTTTGAGACAGGAACAACATTGTTAAACATAATTTAGACGATCTTCAGGCATGTGCAGTAGAGAATTTTATCAAAGGTCATTGGAGTAATGCTTCTGGGTTTTTCGAGTACCCTTGCTGTTCCCTGATTGAAAATAATTGCTACTGCCATGCGGTTAAAAGGAGGTTCTCATGGTAATGAAGATGTTGACTGTGGTCGTCTGGGTTATGACGCCGTATTATGTGGTTGACAATATTTTGGAGGAACGCTGACGACTGAGACGATACCTTCCTCCTAGACGTTGATACTGTATCTGTCTACAAGGCTATACATCGTCATAACTCAGAAATCTACAGATAACATGTTGGTGTGGATCCGTGTCTAATTCTGGTACAACCACGAGAAGGGTAGGAAGCAGGCCAAAGAAAGTTTAATTACAGAATTAACTCGAATGAAACCGAAGAATTTGTTCCGCGCGATTTGCATCTATCATGCCAGTAAATTTCAACGTAACAATGTGCCGTGGATACGGATGCAGTAATCACTCTTCGTTTACGATATATAAAATGAACTTGCTGTAAATCGCATCAGGAGATATTAAAAGGTATGATCTAGTGAGAAAATATAAAATGTGTGTGAAAGTTAGCAATTTACGAAATGAATTAATGTGTGAAATCGACTTCGAAACTGAATCTCCGTAAGGGTTAGGATGCTGCCCAGTTTAAAGACGTGAATAACCTAACCTAAAATGTACTCGTGCATAAGAGTCTGCGTTCCATACCAAATGTCTGCATACAAAGACGAAGGTAAGCTTTCGTGCGTTTATGTATAATGATTATAATATAATTATATGAGTAAAGGAGAGGTTATGTCCAATTTTTTCAGCAGGACAGTAACCAATTGCAGTTAAAATGACTAATGCCATGCCCCTCATAAAAACATAAACTTCAAAATTAGTCTACTTTGTTTATTTCCATTCTATCATGTCATATGGAATTATCTTATGGGGAAACTCAGCAGATAGCAAAAAATTATCTTACATTAAAAGAAATCATTAGAATAATGACAGGCACTAAAAGGAGAGACCTATGAGGGGAATTATATAAGAAATTTAATATTATTCTACTAGCCAGATATTTCTAGCTCTCATTATTTTCTTTTGTAGTGGACAACATAGACAATTTTTAAACAAATTCAGATATCACAATACAAGTACAACATATAGAGATAACCTTCGTGTTTCCAACACTTAACATGTGCTAAGATCCATATACAGGGTGAGTCAAAAGTATGTTTACAAACTTCGTGTGCGTGTTCCAGGGTCAAAAATAAGAAAAATGTTCCTAAGATCATGGGGTCGCAAATGTTTAATTTTCGAAATAATAGTCAAAAATAAGTTTCAATGAATTGACTTTATATCAAAGTGAATCCAGCTTTCAGCAAAGATTTTTACCAGAACTAGAAGTGCCTTATGGTACTCTCTCGTAACTCAAAGTGTCTTGTCCTATCATCCAATAGCTGTTAGAGACTTACATTGTTTGTAGTACCATTTCATAATTGAATTATTTCCTAGGCGTAACTTAATATATGAAAATAATTTTTTTATCGTTCTATATGTGACAAGACGTGATCTGTTACCATAAGGGTAGAATACAAAGAAGGCGCTGAGCACTGAACCTCCTGGGTTCTGTTCATTGGCCAAGTAGCCAGGAATACTGATTGAGGATATTTTCTTCAAATAGGCCACGACTAATTCCTCTTCTCATTACGTGCAGTTGAAACAATGTTAAACAGCCGAAGAATCAATAAATTTCCAAGGAAAACATTTGGACCTAGGAGCAAGTGAGGAGGTGGAATGGAGAAAATTACACTATAGTAAACTCATTGACTTATAGGCTTTTTAGAACTGAGTTTAGGAACAAAGGAGCTTAACAAAGACTGGAAACGTAGTTTGTATGGAGAAACAGGAAATGCCACAGAAATTTTGTAGAAAAATTTCTTGAAATGTGATAACTAAAAATAAATGACAAGATAATATTAGCATTCAGAATATTTTATTTAGACTGTAAAGATGTGATTGGCTGACTCAGGATCCTGTCAAAGGGTGGACTTTGTTTGGGATTAGCAGTGTTCAGTCTTAGGGTTACGAAAGAGTAAAGAGGTTATATAGCATATCTTTCACTGAGGAGACAATCAGAATGCCGACGAGACTGAGGTCTAATAAAGAAACATCCTGTAATCAAAATGTTGTCTTATTTAATGTGTATGAAGGTACACTGTTATACATGAGTGATACAATCTACTTGTCCATCTGCTATGACTGTGCCATAAGCCATAAGATGGATAGTTTATCCCCTTCAAGTTAGACATTAAACATGACTTTCTTGTACTTTTGCTGAGATGTATTACATACTGTATCTTGCTTGTACAATCACGACAAAAACATTCCCATTAAATATTCACCTGCTTGCTACTAATACCAAAATTCATAACTGTGTTATTGATCTTATAAAAATTGTGCATATTTCATGAGTTCTATAATAGAACTATGTAGATATCTTATAAAATTATTTTGTGCAAACAGAGAATAATTTATATATATGTATCCTAGGTTTGGCCTAACAGTTAAAGGTGTATTGCATGCATTTTCATGAATGTGATAATCGCTCCCAAATGAAATGTTTCTACCATTATTTAACAGTATACTGGAAAGTATCGCATGTCAAGTAGACTAAATAACTGGGTATTAACAGTGATGAGCCTTTATTAACAGGCGTGCACCAAACTGATTAACGTGGTACGGTAATACTCAGTTGGAGTAGGAGAATTTGTCTCTGAGGTGTGTTGAGCTCTTAGCTATGCATTGCACATTTCAGTTCATGCCACCTTGTAATCAAAATATCTCTCTTGAATGATCACACTCAATACTCATCATCTGCTTCATCTACCTCACCGTCAGCTGAATCCACGCCAACCTCTTCGTAGTCTTTCTCGAGAGCTGCTAAATCCTCACGTGCTTCAGAAAACTCACCCTCCTCCATGCCCTCTCCAACGTACCAATGCACGAAGGCACGCTTTGCATACATCAGGTCAAACTTGTGGTCCAATCGAGCCCAAGCCTCAGCAATGGCTGTTGTGTTGGACAGCATGCATACGGCACGCTGCACCTTTGCCAAGTCTCCACCAGGGACCACTGTTGGTGGCTGGTAGTTGATCCCGACCTGAGGACAGAGACACCTGTCAAATAAAGTGTGAGTGACTTCGCAGTTACGTTTTGTTTTGTTATCGCAGTTAAATCAAGGGTAATTTGTGTTTTTTCACGAAACATTAGGGACATTGAATTCAAGGAGGATTAGTTTAATAAGTAATGTAGCATTTTAGTCAGAAAATCTGAAGGGTTAAGACCACTTGGGGCACCTATTAGATTTAACTGGCTCAGGATAAGGTCTTACGATGTGCTCTCGTAAACATGGTAATGAACTGTAAAGTTTTTTAAAAGTTGAGGAATTTTGTGGGAAGTTAAAAATGACTATCAAACTTCTGAGTATAACTCCGTTCCACTGAGTTGGTTATGAAGGAAATTGTCTGAAAATATAGCTTTGCTGTTTAATCTAGACGTGCATGTGGTATTTTGGTAGGGAAATCCCTTGCAAGGTTTCCATTTGAATGATTGACAATAATGCAGAAAAATTCCGTATGCAATATGAAAAATCCTTTTCAGTATACAGATTTCAGGGGTCTACGTCACTGTGTTGGATGAATTTTGATGCTAGTACTCAGGGGCAAAATACTGGCTTCTAGTTTGAAAAAATGTAACAGGGCACACCTTGAAGCCAGTGGGGCACCAGTCCACAAACTGGATCGTCCGCTTGGTCTTTATGGTGGCTATAGCGGCATTCACATCCTTTGGAACCACATCGCCCCTATGAACACAACAAACACACGTGAGGAAGGTCACATATCATCCTAGAATGCGTACATAAATCATATACTTTCTGTTTTGTAGTGGGCACGAATTATCTGTCAATCCCAGTGGATTATTATATGAAAATTATATTTGTTTAAATCTTGTCAGTCTAATCACAATAAAATTCCCATTAAATATTAAAATATTACTATAATTAACATTTAAATATTTAAAATATATTAAATGATGTTCTCTATCGAAATGTTCGATTTACATTAGATCATCACTTTTTTACACGACATGTTTCAGTTCTAAAAGAACCATCTTCAGGTGTATAAACTTATATAAACTTAAATATAATTTCTTAAATGCAACTTTTTAGTCAGATGTTTATCAGATTTCAAATGATGAAAATTAATTAAATTATTTTGAAAAGAGCGTATGACACTGAAATCAAACTTTACACCAGAAACAACAATATTAGATAGGCGTACTGTTTGGAGTACATGAAATTTCCAAAACAAGTTCTTTATACCACACACGCGTTAAAGTCACCAACTTAAGAACAGCAGTTATTAATGAAACCAACGTTCCATTTGCTATTATTACCCTTTTCATGTACTCGCGTATTCATTGCCATCCTCTCCAAAATGGGATAAATTTAGATACGGTTTTCACCAAGTCAGAAGGGAAGTTTAGGATAGTAAGTTTGTAATGGAAACCTTTGATCCAGAAGATTTCAAGGACAAAACTGCGTCGAAGGTGTCTGTGGTGTTTTGTAAACAAACAAGACGAATTAAACAAGGCAGAAACCCGGGGTTCGAGGGCTTACCTGTACAACATACAGCATGCCATGTACTTTCCATGTCGAGGATCGCATTTCACCATCTGATTGGCTGGCTCAAAGCACGCGTTCGTGATCTCAGCCACAGTCAATTGTTCGTGGTAGGCCTTCTCGGCCGAGATGACGGGGGCGTACGTAGCCAAGGGGAAATGAATCCGAGGGTATGGCACGAGGTTGGTCTGAAACTCTGTCAGATCCACGTTCAGAGCGCCGTCGAATCTCAGGGACGCCGTGATAGACGACACGATCTGCCCGATCAGGCGGTTGAGATTCGTGTAAGTGGGTCGCTCGATGTCCAGATTCCTCCGGCAAATGTCGTAGATGGCCTCGTTGTCCACCATAAAGGCGCAGTCTGAGTGTTCAAGCGTCGTGTGTGTTGTGAGAATTGAGTTGTATGGCTCCACAACGGCCGTGGACACCTGCGGAATGTTACGGTTTGTCTCAGAAATACAAATAATTTATCTGAAAAGAAAAACGCTGGATAGAATGAAACAAAACTGTCCAATAAATGATACGGTAATGGACTCCTGGTTCATAATTTCGGTATATGTAGTTCTTTTTGCCCAAAATGTTTAATAGAATTAAAGTTACAAATAAACGTCGTAAACTTTACAGCAGATTTGCATGTTAATCACTCGCACGTATTAAAATAAACCCTCTAATGTCAAGTACAGACGAACATTTGTCCATGTCGAAGTATTTTTTTATGGTTTGGAGGAAATCTAAAATTATAAGCATTTTCCCCACCTGAGAAAGTTTCCATATAAAATATTAACTGAAATATTATTGTAGTTTATTTATTTACTTTTGTGTGTGTTCGTGAAAAATGATGGTTCATTCACAGAATATGTTTATAATTCGTTTGTTGCAGCCTTGCTGCCGTGTCATTTATATAAAATATTTTAATTTTTCACATTTCGTTGAGATGAAATTTAATAATCTGTAGATAAATATGCTGAGATAACAGTTTTTCTACGTTTTATATCACGTTCATTTGATAATATTAAAATGTACTAGAATTTGGTAATTTAATTTTAAGTCTCATTATCATCAGAAACATAAGATATCATTTTTCTGAAAGAAATATATCTGCATACAAAAATTAAAATTAAAAAAAAACATGTGAAATTATTGAAGGAATTGAATCATGTAAGTTTCATTACTAGGCGTGATGTCGGTAAACAGGCCTTTCGTTACAAAACTGTAAACGGGTGTTTTAGACGACAGTGAATTCCATTAGGCCAAGAAAGGTAACCTACATAATCGGCACATTCAAAAATCATTGTGTTCAAGAACTCGCCAATGCTTGAATGTGTAATTCACATTACAGTGTTCGATTAAAATATCCAAAACTTGATTTCAGTCTGTTATTTGCTCGAAATTTAACGTTACCGATATATTTTATCCCCTAACATTAGTGCAAGTTTTGAGTAATTGAACTTTAAGAAAATATTGGGTTATTTTAATTTTTTTAAATAAATGAACGTCTTCCGTAACTTGCCGATTGTCATTAGTTTATATAGAAAGATATTTTCACATTACTTTTATATGTATTTTATTGAAAAGCATGCGTGTTTTGTGTTATATAAGTTCACTTCAATTGGACGGAGGGCTTCTGTCTGTTGGATGAAAACAAATGAGGCACGCCCCACTACTGATATTGTAATTTGTTGGTTATTTTAGTCGGAAATGTGGACATAGCAATTGTTTTCTTACGTGAACGAGTACGTACACAGAGCATTTTATAATTGTCACCTGAGGCGCTGGATAGATGGAGAACTCGAGCTTGCTTTTTTTCCCGTAGTCCACGGAGAGGCGCTCCATGAGCAGGGATGTGAAGCCGGAACCAGTTCCTCCACCGAAGGAGTGGAAAATGAGGAATCCTTGCAGACCAGTGCATTGGTCGGACAGTTTCCTGACTCTGTCGAGAACTAGGTCCACCAGCTCCTTGCCGATAGTGTAGTGGCCTCGAGCGTAGTTGTTAGCAGCGTCCTCCTTGCCCGTGATTAGCTGCTCCGGATGGAACAGTTGCCGGTACGTTCCCGTGCGTACCTCGTCTGCAAACACGTGTGACGTCCGACCGCGTCTCTTAAGACTGAAGGGCCGTGGAGTCGGTAAAAATGTACCGACTCCTACGTCGATATAAAATCTTAAGAACAATTTCTTTACCACACGCTAGGCTTAACCGGAAGGCCTACCTTCCAAGTTAAAGCCGGAAGGTAAGCCTCAAACCTCTGAGAGTCCAGACACGTACAGACTTTGTGGCAGGTTTGTACTCGGTCTTTTTATTGTTCAGTCGACGCTACAACATGTTAAGTGAATACGATGCGATTTTAATCTGTCTTGCTCTTACTTTAATGTTGAAGAAGAAATGAAAGTTGAAACGTTCTAAGTGGGACAGAAGTTGGTTAGATGGATCAAAACATTCTCACATAAATTTGTTGAATTAAATTCGATTAGAGCCGACGAACTAGCATAACTACATGCGAATGGATGATGACACATATTTGAAACTGTTAAACTTAGTTAAGTTAGATGGTAAAGTTGCGTCATATTGTGATATAATAAATATTATTTAAATCTTGTCCGTCTAATCACAATAAATTCTTATTAAATATTAAAATATTACAATAATTAACATTTAAAATATTAAATGATGTTCTTTATCGAAATATTCGATTTACATTAGATGTTCTAAAAAATATTTAAAATATTAAATGATGTTCTTTATCGAAATATTCGATTTACATTAGATGTTCTAATGTAAATCGAATATTTCGATAAAGAACATCATTTAATATTTTAAATATTTTAAATGTTAATTATTGTAATATTTTAATATTTAATAAGAATTTATTGTGATTAGACGGACAAGATTTAAATAATTAGTTAAGTTAGGTTATGTTAGGTTGGGTCGTGTTAGGTTAGGTTAATTTGGGTTATGGTTAGGTTAGGTTAATTTAGTTTAGGTTGGGTTAGGTTAGTTTTCAAGGTCATTGCCAAATCCAATTTTTGTTGGAGACTAACAAAGGCCAGTGGTTATCGACAGAAGCGCGCTGATGTCTGGTTTTTCCTTGGTTGAGATATACCAATATTTTCGTAGGGAACACTTGCCCCATATTCGTAATTCATAACCTCGTTGCCATTCCTTCTATTCGACTCTGCATGATCTCCGCAAGATGGTGCACTCACCGACCACTGTTGGCTCCAGGTCCACGAACACCGCCCGGGGAACGTGCTTGCCCGCCCCAGTCTCGCTGAAGAACGTGTTGAAACTGTCGTCACCCCCGCCGATGGTCTTGTCGGAGGGCATCTGTCCGTCTGGCTGGATGCCGTGTTCCAGACAGTACAGTTCCCAGCAGGCATTGCCTATCTGCACGCCCGCTTGGCCGATGTGGACCGAAATACACTCCCTCTGTAATTACAAAGATGAATTCTACCTATCTCGTAACAATTTTGGCTGAATATCATCACTTAACATATTTTTTGAAACCAATTTACGTTTAAATTCACGTCGACAGTCACTTTAGCTAAAGAAATAAACAGAAAATACTTCTGGAACCATACGTATTCTACAGGTATCTTAATTGTAGGCGGGTCTTATAAGCTGTTTTTGCATAAAACATCGACTGTCATCCCTAGGCAAAAATTACCCTCGTTTGAAGCCATATTTATAATGTGATAATAATTAATAATATACGTCGTTAGTCACAGAAATGTTCTAAGAGTCTCGTCGCGTGATTTTTAAATGATGTTATTGCTGAGAGCAACATAAATTCTTCACGAAGACAGACTTTTTCTAGTTCATGTGCAATAAATGCCACTCGTGTCGCGTAATAATTTATTAATGTTGCGGGGTGGATTTTACAATACCTCCCCCCCCCCAAAAAAATTTCCCTTTGTAATTTGTTTGTTTTTAACCGTCCACCCCACGCGATACTATTGAAGGTGATGCAGGTCCTTTATCGATTATTAATCCAGACGTTGCAGAGTACAGATGCTTTGCAAATGAATTCGCCCCGATTTCTGTACATAAAAGTCAGTTTTACCACGGGGAAGACGACTCTAAAAATTGAATTCAATTAGATTGTTAATAACTTATTAATTAACCAACTCCATTTATCAGAGTCCTTTCTGAGATGTTATAGAACGCTAGGCTAGTCGATAACGAGTCAGATACAATTTTTACGAAATTTTATCGTATTACGTAAATAGCTCGGAATTTCAGTCGAGTTAGATTTTCTGTCTCATATCTGAAAAACTATAGATGAAAGTTCTATATAATACTCTATAGTTTTTCGTGTTTTTTTTTGTATTGGGGCGAAACGTAGTCTTCTACAATAAGGGAAGGAAAATTGTGTGTGTTTGTAAACAAAAAGAGAGAGAGAGAGAGAGAGAGAGGAGAATATTTGGATTTAAGATATACAAAGTAACTCTAGAAATTTACATACTATGAGCTTTACAATTTGTAAGTCTGCTCTTCACCAAATATCATTAGGACGATTAAAATTAAGGACGATGAGATTGGCGTTGTATGTGCCCTCCAATGGGTTAAGGTGCTCTAGGTGGTCTAGCGGTTAGAACGCTGGCCTTGTAATCCTGGGGTCTCGGGTTCGATTCCCGGCGGTGCCCGAATTTATAACTTGTGTTGGGCAAGGCCGTGGTCTAGGCAACACAGAACACTAAATAAAAAAAATGTCTTTAATTACATAAACCAAGACCAGTCATAAGGCGCATTACCTCTTTGGTAGTTTAATGAATTCGTAAGAACGTGGCTGTTGGATAGAATTATGATCAAGTTTTTAACATTTTTTTCTTTCATAAACCCGACCTTTTTATTTTACTTAAAAAGAATTACTCTATCAAAGTTTTGCAGCACTGTTTATGACTGTTTCAAGTGACGCTAGTTTCCATCCCACCTCCGCCATGTTGGTATTACCTGTCGTTTGAAACTATAATGCAATTTTAGGGTATTCCCTAATGACATAATGTCCATACAAGATTTCATTCAAATCCGTCAAGCGATTATCGAGTTCAATCTTGCGGACGGACGCATAGACATGGTCAGCCCAATGCGCCATCATTTCACGTACATCGTACAAGGAACGCATAACAACTGCATGAAGTCAGTGGACCAGACAGGATTCGAACCGGCGACTGAATATTGTGAGCTATACCGACCCTTCGGACCCATGCGACTACGCTGGCTGTTCTATGGGCCTCACGCGTTCTAAATATTACCACGATAAATAGATGAATCGTTAGATTTATAGTTACAAAATAATGTAGTTATTTATTTATTACGTTGGCTAACATGAGGGTCACCAGTGGGTCTCGTGAGAATTAATCTCATTACCTTGAGAGACACCGGGTTAAACAGTACGAAGTCTTAATTATTTTAGGGTCAATTGACGAAATTTGTACCTGGCAAAAATCACTTTCGAGCCATCGTGTTAAAATTCTTGTTAGGCTCGGCATGTAGATTGAAGTATTCGAAGTAAAAAGAAAAGTGATGATCTAATGTAAATCGAACATTTCGATAGAGAACATCATTTGATATATTTTAAATATTTAAATGTTAATTATAGTAATATTTTAATATTTAATAGGAATTTTTTGTGTGATTAGACTGACAATATTTAAACAAATAAATAAATATTCGAAGTAGTTTGCGATGCAATTTCTTGATGTTCTAGTCCTGTAAATTAACATAATTAACGTCGTGTGTGTGTCCTGTTATGTACTGTCACTTCCAGTAATTATATGGTTTCGTTTTAATTTTCTCATTTTCGTTTGAGTAAACTAGGATTCAAACCAATGTCGTTAACAAAATCTTTTAATATTTTAATATTTTCCGTCAAATCACAATTTTAATAAGATAATAAAATATAAAATATTTAAAATATCATTTCACGTTCCGCATCGAATGATATTTTAAATATTTTATATTTTATTATTTTATTAAAATTGTGATTTGACGGAAAATATTAAAATATTCCAACGTTCCAATTTGTAAATCGGTCATTCGATGCGGAACGTGAAATTATATTTTAAATATTTTATATATTTTATTATCTTATTAAAATTGTGATTTGACGGAAAATATTAAAATATTCCAACGTTCCAATTTGTAAATCGATCATTCGATGCGGAACGTGAAATTATATTTTATATATTTTATATATTTTATTATCTTATTAAAATTGTGATTTGACGAAAAATATTAAAATATTAACCTAATTCACAATATGACGCAACTATACTACCTTATAAAAAATCTTTTAAATTTGGCCTCGTTTTACGTAAAATCTGTCACAACGAGACAGCAATAAGCGTGAGATTTTGCTACACGTAACAGCGGGAGGCTCTTCAAGGTAGGCGCTTTACCTCGCACGCGAAATGTTGTGGCTGGTGGCGTGTCATGAGGGGCAAGGCGCCAGGTCATGCTATAAAGGAGTCGATAACAATCACGAGGGTGTGTGGCGAGGAACTCTCGTGGCGCCAGTTACCATTGTATTGCCATGCAGATTACCATCGAGTCTCCCATTGTTTCATCTTTTTTAGGTAAGGACAACGTATCGAACGAACTGTCACCATTGGACCATATCTACATCTCTTAATCATATAGGATAACCATGAAATGCTAGGATCTTTCTTGGGTACGATGGTGTCTAATTCAGTAATTAGAAAATACGTATTCCAAAATCACTATTCCATATTCGATTTTGTGTACGTGAAAATAATCTAGATATAGTTTAGGAATGATTCAAAGAAGTAATTTGGAATCTGGGGTTTGGATAAGTTTGCCTAATTGCTGATATTCTGAAGTCTCCCATGCTAAACTGCCCTTCGTCTCTTAGAATCACGCCACCGTCATGGGACATGTCAGAACAAAAGCTAGTGAGTGCATTGAAGAACACATTGAATAGATCTGAATAAATACCAACATATGACGTAAAATTTAAAACGAAACTCATCGATATTCACGTACCATAGCACAATATTTAAATCAGAATAGGTTCACCTACTTGAAATAGATTCTTTCAACCTCCCCTCTGACACCCTAGTTAAGTTTTCTAGGCCGCTGCTGATGAAAGTTGCCCCAAAATCTGCGCAAGTCCGAAGATGGTACATTCGCGTGCATTGCACCAAAATCATCTTGTGCTGTTCGTGAAGCAGCCTTCATGATTAAGACTCGGGACGCCATTCTGTTAGGGTGGGCCCTCGATGCCGCGGAGCAGACTGGCTTCCGGGGCGGAGACCACAAGAAATATTTCTTTAATAGAGGTCCCATTGTCTCGGTGTTTTGAGAATGAATAATTTGGTCGAGAGAGCCTGTCCGGATACTGCCTTGTACTTACGCCCACACGAGTTAAAGTAAGTGGATCGTTGTCTGTGGAACATACACAGAAAAGAGTTTCAAATATGGTAGAGTCGCGATCATTTGACGTAAATTGGACCGAAGGACGATCGGATATTCTAAAAAAAATTTGATAATCCGGAAGACCGATGAAAAATACTATGGTAAATATCAAGCATTTTCCTAGTTCTTACTGAATATTTCCTGTCCGTCAGCGAATGCCAAGACAATGCCATGAAATCGGAGTAACCGCTTCATTATGATATTGTATATGTTTGTCTTTTGGGTGTAACGCACTGTGAACATGGAGTCAGTATTATTATTATTATTATTTAGTGTTTTGTCTGAGGACAGGTCCATATGAACAGGATCCTTCCATCCTTTTCTCGGACTGGGACCTGTTCATATACGTTCTTGGCAGATGATCCAGAAGTGGTTTGCCATTGCCTTCTTCTGTGTGTGAATGGAGTAATTGTTGGGATGCCACGGAGGAAAACTCCGTGTTGCCTAGACCACGGCCTTGCCCAACACAAGTTATAAATTCGGGCACCGCCGGGAATCGAACCAGAGACCCCAGGATTACAAGGCCAGCGTTCTAACCGCTAGACCACCGTGGAGGGTAGGAGTCAGTATATTTCGCCTAAATGTTGGTATCTGTGTACAAGTTAACACGGCTTTCCTACGCGGAAGACCAAACCTCAGCATCTCCACCACAGCGAAAACCTAAAATCTCATTCATAAACTTTTTCTCATTTTGTGTCTACGAGAACCTGATGTTGTACTTCTGGCAAAGTGAGTGTTTGGCAGATAAAATTTACCTGTTACTTTAAAAAGTATTTATGACATTAAATTTAATCAAACTCCAAGGATTACGCGGAATAATAGACAGACGAATACAGCTGATATTAATTTTAAACCTTTGAAGCAGAATGTTAATTATACATATTATATATTTTAACAATAACTAACTCTAAATTTTGTACAAATTTGTTTTAATATCATTCTCAGTCTAAACAGCGATTATTTCCTTAAACAGCATTAACCAGTTGATCGTTGTGATGGTGAAGTGCGGTGTTTTCTTTGCGGTACGGACTGAATTCTTAAATATTGCTTTGAGAAGCTTCGGGCTTCAAAGCGTTAAAACATAACACGGTTCAAATAACCTACGGCTCTTGGTTTTACTTTAAATTGTTTTGGACATTATATTGAATATTTATTTATCCATTCTATAGTTATTATATGAGTAATATACAGAATTAATAAATAGGCCTATTTCAAAAGAGAAATATAAAATGAATTCAGAATGTCAAATGTGTTTCACTGAAATGACTCGCAGTTATAAATTTTGGAGTTATATAACACTTTCTGGTATAAAATATGATCAGAACAAGTTTGTTATTGTGTGTATTCCTGTAGAAGTATTTTCTCCGAGGAGTCGAAAAAATGTTTCTATAAGAGACACACACACACACACGGCAAGAGTTGTCACAAAACAGAAGTGACAACACACTCTGCTCGCTACGTCATTGTACTCACCATGTTGTGATTATAGTTAGACTCGCTCGCCGTGCACAGAGACGTTCAAAGTCGAGAGCCTTAGTATGTCTGCGGGGAGACTGCGCTCTCCGTTCGATATATAGTCCTGGGAGGTTGGGGGAGGAAGGCACGAATAAATTTACGTGTTTCATTGTTCTGATGATAAATGACCCAGCGGCAGAAGGAAATTGATCACGAGAATATCACGATGGAAAGACATTACTTTTTAAAAATAGTATTAAAATATATTAAAATTGTCCGTCAATCACAATAAACTAATATTGTGATTGACGGACAATTTTAATATATTTTAATACTATTTTTAAATAAAATCACAATATGACGCACCTACAATATCTTATTACTTTTTAACTTACACATCAGCATAACTCCTAGAATTAGGCGGATAATATTAAAATGAATCTTAAAGAGCGCGAAGGATATATGTAGGTGTCGGAGAGATACAATTCTAATATGAATGACGAAAATCAAACCCCGAACTTATTTTACTCTTAAATTCTTAGTGGTTTTGATTTTGATTTGTTACTCTCTTTGTAAAATATTTTAATCGTGCCACACATTACAATTATTAATTTATATCTATATATTCTCTTTGTCCTCCGTTCTTTTGACTTAATTTATTTCTAGAACAAGCGTTTAATATTTCTTCTGTTTTTCTCTCATTATATTTATCAATGAGGTAATACATAACATAAGTGGGCCTGTGTTTTGGTGTAGCGTCTTTATATAAACTGGAAGAAGTACTGAAATCTACGATTCGGATGCCCTCAATAAATTTCACCACTCGTTCAGTTCAATACACAAGACGAGCCAGTGACCCTAAGGAGTTTCGTGACTTGAGACGCTCACTTCCTCATTGCCTCGGATATAACGCATTGCAGATTGCCCGCGTCTTTGTAAAACACTTCGTGTAATACTGGGCCAGACTTTTGATTCGATTAAAATTGGTATGAAATGTCTACGATAAACTCTAATGGATGAATTTCATCTCGCGAAATGTCGATTTCCTTCAACATCCATTTTACACAAAACTCAAATTTAAATTTATAAATAAGATAGTGTAATTGCGTCATATTGTGAATATTATATCAATTATTTATTTTAATCCGTCTGATCACAATATAATTTTTATTTAAAATTTCTTATAATAAAGATAATAAAATATCATTCATGTTCCGTATCGATTGATCGATTTACATTTCGGAACATTTACACAACATGTTTCGGTTTTTATAAAACCATCATCAGGTGTAAAATATATCTAAGAACTTAAAACTCAATTATGATTTCTGTAATTGAGTCTTAGATATATTTTACACCTGATGATGGTTTTATAAAAACCGAAACATGTTGTGTAATTGTTCCGAAATGTAAATCGATCAATCGATACCGAACATGAATGATATTTTATTATCTTTATTATAAGAAATTTTAAATAAAATTATATTGTGATCAGACGGATTAAAATAAATAATTAAATTTATAAAGATTTATCTTCTGGGTTGTTGCGCCGTGTATTATGGTAGACGTTTACCAACGTTTCAGAGAAATTTTCATACTGACCGCTGTGAAAACCTCAAATCATACTTAAATTTATAACTTTTTCTGATAGCTTCATACCTCACAGCGAATTGGCACTCTGTTAAAAAAAAAAATATGTACCTCCCTGAGGTTCTGTGATTTCAATAGTTTTCTGCTGTATAAAAACTTACTTTAAAAAAAATAATCCGCTAAATTGCTCAAAATTTAATTGATTAACGCCCAGAGACTAGCCAATCGGTTTAGGATATGCGTTTTGACGTTTTTTTCCCTTCAGGTTTTGAGATAAAATACAGTCTGAATATTTCTTATTAAAGAAAAGTTTACATTACGATCTCATCTAGTGGCGCCTTCCAGACCTAATATTTATTTTGCTTCGAGGTGTATTCTGGTTGCGGTCCCATGTCCGTCATCTGTTTTCTCTCCCCTAAAACAAAGCTTTCTGACGATACACGTGCCTCGTAAGAGCAGGAGGGTGTGATGTTCATTAAGAGATTTGACCACGCCCATTTTGGGGGATACTGCAGTGTATCTCCAATATATTAACGACCTGATAATTAACGCAGATGCGTGAACAAAATTATAGACGATTGTAGCCGCTGGGTTCTGGTATTCAAATGCTGTTTGTCCTGAATCTTGACTGAAAGTCGTATTATTTTTACTATTGTCATTACTTTTGAATTTGTTTAGTTACTGTATGTTTTTTTACGTAATCTAAGCTTACGTGCTAATACGGTAAATTATTTATTATCGGGCATAAATGTTGATTACAAGATCGGTATTTATTATTTATTATTAAGTGTTCTGTCTGAGGAGAGGTCCATATGAACAGGATCCTTCCATCCTTTTCTCGGACTGGGACCTGTTCATATACGTTTTTGGCAGATGATCCCGAAGTGGTTTGCCATTGCCTTCTTCTGTGTGTGAATGGAGTAATTGTTGGGATGCCACGGAGGAAAACTCCGTGTTGCCTAGACCACGGCCTTGCCCAACACAAGTTATAAATTCGAACCCGAGACCCCAGGATTACAAGGCCAGCGTTCTAACCGCTAGACCACCTCATCTTATTATTATTTAGTGTTCTGTCTGACGACAGGTCCATATGAACAGGATCCTTCCATCCTTTTCTCGGACTGGGACCTGTTCATATACGTTCTTGGCAGATGATCCAGAAGTGGTTTGCCATTGCCTTCTTCTGTGTGTGAATGGAGTAATTGTTGGGATGCCACGGAGGAAAACTCCGTGTTGCCTAGACCACGGCCTTGCCCAACACAAGTTATAAATTCGAACCCGAGACCCCAGGATTACAAGGCCAGCGTTCTAACCGCTAGACCACCTCATCTTATTATTATTTAGTGTTCTGTCTGACGACAGGTCCATATGAACAGGATCCTTCCATCCTTTTCTCGGACTGGGACCTGTTCATATACGTTCTTGGCAGATGATCCAGAAGTGGTTTGCCATTGCCTTCTTCTGTGTGTGAATGGAGTAATTGTTGGGATGCCACGGAGGAAAACTCCGTGTTGCCTAGACCACGGCCTTGCCCAACACAAGTTATAAATTCGAACCCGAGACCCCAGGATTACAAGGCCAGCGTTCTAACCGCTATACCACCTCATCTTATTATTATTTAGTGTTCTGTCTGACGACAGGTCCATATGAACAGGATCCTTCCATCCTTTTCTCGGACTGGGACCTGTTCATATACGTTCTTGGCAGATGATCCAGAAGTGGTTTGCCATTGCCTTCTTCTGTGTGTGAATGGAGTAATTGTTGGGATGCCACGGAGAAACCGGGGAAGCCCCCGGAGGAAAACTCCGTACTGTACATTAATTTGAAGTGTCTGGGTTTATTATAATTATGAATAAAATTCTTAGAAATATTATACACCAATACTAACTTATTTATTTTGATTCTTTCGTGTAATTATATAAAATACATAGTAGTTTCAAAAAGTTTCGGGACTGGAGCTATTTTTTTTTAATTAAGTTAGACTTACCTTTACAAACTACAGTCTTTCTGAAGATCTGCCCTTCAGTCAGTATTCGTAAAAGTGTTGAAAATATTTCTGGAAGTCAAAATTCACGACATCTGACAACGAAATTCCTTGAATCGACATCTGTTTTTTTGTTCTCGTAAATCGATAAAATTCGATACATATCGCGAGAAACATTTGAATGGTTTCCTTCGTCGATTTTCGTAGTCGATTGCAAATTTTGATCACACTACCTGCCTCATTTTCGCTGTATTCTCTTCCGTCCCAGAAATTTTTGAAGTTACGATACAAACAAAGAGTAAACCTATAGCATTTGAAACATTTTCCGAAAACTTTGCAAAAAAAATGCCATCAATTGGTTTGTTCCAATACAAAATGTCCTTACTACTTACACAATATTCACAATCTTGTATTATCTCGAGTATTATCACTTACTAAATATATTGAGTGGCCCTGCGAATTACTGATAAAAATTACAGAGCTCAAAATTATCATTTGTTTGTATGCATATCTGGTTTATTCTGTATAAATTACGAACTTGAAAATTAGATTCCAGTTAAACGAATTTTAAACTACTAGTGCCATCTGCTGGGAATGCTAATAAATTCAAATATTAAACTTCATGATGTTGGTATGAATTGTTTTATTTGAGGTAGGATCACATCTTTAAAATATTAAATTGTCGTTGAAAGACGTTGCCAGATTTTCTACATATCAACCAAGTTAAAAACATGTGATACTGAAACAAACGGTATACACCTAACAGGGAAAATATTTTTACACACAGGGAGATAAAATAATATTCATATAAAACTCAAACGTTATAATACGTTTGTTAAATTACCTTCATATATTGGCAGTGCATCAAGAATATTAAGAAAAACTAAGATAAAAAAACATATCTGATAAGGATGATTTTAAGAGTAAGTTTTGAGAGTGGAAAAAAATTATGAATGCATTATAAACAATATCAAAACAGGTAGAAATAAATTTGATCAAGTTACAATGAAAACAGTTGATAAAACTAAGAAAGGAATGTAAGATAAAGCTGTTATTACGTGGGGAGATTCAGATTTAGATATAAACGTGAGTTCGATATCTCGAAGCAAACGGTTTTATCGCAGTACGAAGAAGGAGAAAGATATATCAGAAGTGATAGTTAGAAAGAGAAGCATAGAACAGAGGAAAATGATGTGATGGAAGAGGGTGAGGATTAGAAGCAGCAGAACTACATTGAAAAACAAGAAAACTTAACCTAGGAATTTTGAAAGCGGAAGTGTATTAAATATCGAGTCGTGACATCCGAGCCTGGGATTTGCCTTGTCGCAAATGCAGCACGTTGTAATTCCGGCAGAGGTTGTCACCGTCGCTATTAGTTTCGCTAACCGACCCTTGGCGTCGCTGCGAGTTGGCAGGTGTATTTGTTGAGGCAAGGATCGAAGCAGCACTTGTCAGTCTCACCGCAGCTGTAATCGAACGTGCAGGTCACGACATCAAGCCTTGGAGTGTAGTTCATACACACCTCATGGCTGATCTGCGGGCACGTGCCGGGCTTACCGCCTGAAACGTGAGACTGAACGTAAATGTCAGAACCATCAAGTGCCAAGATGGCCCCTGTGCGAACATTCAATGTGGAAATAACAGTGTTGTCGAACATGTTATGTTTTTATTTCTGAACGTGACCTTACATTACATTATTCTTAAATAGTGGCATTTAGTCGGTTAATGCACATGATACATTGCGGTAGTTTTTTGTGTTTCCATACCAAGCTTTTGAAGGACCAGCATGAGACAGTTTAATGGATTGTACGAGATTGTGTAACATAAATTAGAAGCCATTGAAAATCCATTCTTTGTATACATGTACATACATGCGCGCGCACACCCATTATCCTTCACATTTTACACAACAGGGCAACATTGCTCGCTCACGCGGGGAAGTTGTCAACATTAGGACAAGTTGTCTCACCAAAAGTGTTCGTACGTTTAAAAGTACCAATTTAAGCACGACTAAAATGAGGTTCGTTGCCGTCTCGGCTGGTCTGTGTACCTCGGAGAAATATTGCGGGTTCGGTTCCAGACCACCGCAATAAAGCGAGTTACACGAATTTTTGGTTTCGCAGTGCATATAAAAGTTATGTTTACACTGTACTGTAGTCTATTAAGTGTGCAATAGCATTATGTCTAAAGAAAACAATGCGAGAATTACCAAAATGTGACGCAGAGACACGAAGTGAGCACGTGATGTTGGAAAAATGGCGCCGATAGACTTGCTCGACGCAGGGTTGCCACAAACCTTCAATTTGTAAAAAAAACCCAAAAAAAAACCCCGCAATATCTGCTAAGCGCAATTAAACGAGGTATGCCTGTATTTATACGTATTTTATGCAAAAATTTAAGCAAATATTTGTTAGGATTCTTTATTCTGGAGACATTCAAATTGAGGTAACGTAGAATTTCTTTTTATACGTTCGATTCTTGAATCTTTCAACTTAGAAACTATTTTAAGTAGGATTTCAGGTTTTCGCGGTGGAGTCCATTGCTATGTTGGCAAACTTCTGCCAGGCTATACGGCGTTATTACCCATAAGACAGCCAGCCATCTTCAAATCACCATTTTACTGAACAGTGTAAAGTTGTTAGTGTTGCCTACTGCTGAGGCGCGGGTTTAACTTACCCATGGGGCAACAGTAAAAGTGACGCAGAATCCCCGGAGACTGGCACCAGTACCTGCAGGAGGCCGGCGGGTGCGTTATTTCTGGGGTCTGCCCCTGGGGCGCCAGTTGGCCTTGGAAAGGGAGTTGACCCTGGAGGGGATACGGTAACTGAATTGGATACTGGTTTTGATATGGGTACTGACCCTGTATGGGAACGGGAAATTGTCCCTGGAATGGAACTTGATTCTGAAATGGAATTTGTCCCAGTTGCCCCTGGACCCTGTTCCACGCAACCAGCATTAATACCAGAAGATTCGCTGCAGAAGTCATCTTGAAGCCTACAAATATTAAAACACTAAAAACAGCAATGAACTGTGTGAAGGTGAAAATAGATTAAACTGAATAGGATTTGAGGTCTTCTGGGTTGTTGCTCCGTGTAGTCTGGTAGAAGTTTACCGACGTTTCAGAGGTCATACTGCCTCCATCATCAGGGCGATGAGTAAAGAGTCACCGCCCTGATGATGGAGGCAGTATGACCTCTGAAACGTTGGTAAACTTCTACCAGACTACACGGAGCAACAACCCAGAAGACAACCATCTTCAGGGCTTACATTGCTATGCCCACAGCAGGTTGAAGAATCCAGTCTACATTCTCACATATATTTTATATGACAATACTACCCCTACTGCTTTTGGTAGTAGTAATAACTAACTAACTAACTAGAACTCGAAGGTTCATCACCGAATTAACCAAAGCCCTCCACCGGACCCTGTCCTGGGCCAACAAAATCCAGTCTCCTTAAACTCCTATCTCCCATAGATCCCGCCTGACATTATCCTCCCATATACGTCTAGGTCTCCCCAGCGGTCTCTTCCCCTCAGGCTTCCCAAATAGTGGACCCAACCAACCAGATGGCTTATGAAACCCGAAGGTTCATCACCGAATTAACCAAAGCCCTCCACCAGACCCTGTCCTGGGCCAACAAAATCCAGTCTCCTTAAACTCCTATCTCCCATAGATCCCGCCTGAGATTATCCTCCCATCTACGTCTAGGTCTCCCCAGAGGTCTCTTCCCCTCAGGCTTCCACACCTCTTCTCCCATCCATGCGTGCTACATGCCCCGCCCATCTCATTCTTCTCGACTTAATCACCCTGACAATACTGGGGGATGAAGTAGTAATCATCGAGCTTAATTTTCTTCACAGATTCAGTTAAATTTTTGGCATTCTGTTCTGTTGGAGCAGAAACATTCGTAATTTTATTTATATTAATAACTAAGTTCAGTTTTAATTCCGGTAATAATAATCTGGTAAAAATATTCATTACTGACGGTGATGGATATACAGGAGTCAATTTTGTGGGAGTATCTGTTAACCCTTTAGTGGTAACTCTATGTACCGTATGATTCAAAATCAGTAAATCTGCATTTCACTCACAGTATCTATTTATGGATTTCTCATGATTCTTAGATTCTAACAGCAAATTTATCTAATGGATATACGTATTTTTGCCAGTCACTAAATATTATTTATACGGGCGTCAGCCTTAGTTTCTTAGCTGCGTTAATTTCCTTGCAATTATTTCAATACAAACTGCACTTTATAACAATCAGCACTTACCCCAAACACAATCAGATGGTGATCTTCAGGGTTGAAAGCTTCGAAACTTTGGTAACCACTTCGCTGCGTCACAAACCAGAAGTCCAAAATATGAACACTAACTGCTATAAAAACCTAAAATTGCATTTGTTCAAATAAATTAGTGCATAAGTGTTGACACTAAAAACCAATACGTTGTAAAAAGATATAAATTTACGAATCTATGTTAATAAGATTCAATTTAAGTTTACCCTTTGAAGTCTAAGTTCGTCTAAATAATATTTACGAATTCAGTCCGTACCTCAAAGAAAACACAACTCTTCACCATTACACGATTATCTTGTTAATACAGTTTAAGTACGTAAACCCTGTTTACAGTGATAATTGTGTGGAACACGTATAAATACAAAATGAAGAGTTACTGAGTATCCTCCAAAATCTACAATTAACATGTCGACTTCGAGTATAGGAAAGTTTTTATCGATATCTAAAGTTGTGTAAAAGAGAGACAACCGAAATGTTAACCATACCTCGTGTGATGTTCGTAGCTTTGTAAGCAATTGGACCTCAACCCGAAGACACGCGAGGACATAGTGTTTGGAATACAGCGAGCCAGCGATTGCAATAAGATCTACGAGCTACATAAAATAATATTAATATTTTATGATTTTCGTGTCAATGAGAATTCCGTGTGTTTATGTGCCGTTCGTCTGACACATAATTGAATCATTTTATTCTCTGTATTTTGTATGCTTAGATAGTGTTTATTAATTATTTATGAGCACGTAATTTACTATATTATGCTTATATACCACCTGATTTTGACATACAATGGCGCTGCATTGTGAATTTTTGCTTAATATGATTATCAGAATAAGCTTCGACCGTGCTCCGTGAGTTTGCTTGGTTGAGCGACCGTCAACTGTTACAAATACGTTGCTGGCCGGCGAGTCACGATGCTGGTAGGAAGGGGGGGGGGGTTTGCGACTGCGCATTAGACGTCTTGCTTCCCCTTCCCCTTTCCGTCCAGTGACGTAGCTCAAGCTCGCAGATGTGTTGATTCGACTGTATCTGTGAAATGCAGGGTACTGTAGTTGAGAACGACTTCAAAAGCTGAAGGCTGGTGGCCTGCAGATAATCTCTGCCCTTCCTTATCACCACGCGTTGCACTGACGAAACTTGGCCCTCAAATCTGACACACTTTGTGTTTATCTATGTTAAAAGTTAAGAGTTTTCTAAAGTTCCTGGCTTCTAATCAGGCGTGAAGTTTCTTTTGTGGTACTCTACATTTAATGGTGTGGAAACCATCATAATCTCTTCTACATATCTTTACAACGTGTTAAATTTTAATATTATCTTACGTTCTGTCGATAAAAGTCGAAAGATTAATATCGCCAACGATAAATTATTGTTGGATACTAATATTAAGTGTTTCAGTTGAGGTTAACAAAACTGTTTAACCCATTGTCAAATTTATTATGCTTTCTGAGCATAAAGGGACGGGTTTATGGATGCAGCATCCATCCGCGTTGTCTCTCCGAAGGAAATGAATGGATGCTGATGAAATTTAGTACTGTGGATGCACAATAGAAGATATGAAGAGAGTTTAATAAATTATGTCCACCTGTCAATTATAAATAATCCCTACTTTACCAGAGGCTCAAAGTGCGAATATTTTGTGCTGGGCAAAAGTTTTGTAATTTCAACGCAGGAATAATTACGAACGCTGAAAATTGTTATTTCCAGCAACCTAAGAATTGTATGTCTTTTACCAACCTGACAAGATTTAAGTAACGATGATGATGATAATTAGTAAATTTAACTCTGAAGTATCTTCCTTCCCCAGTGCACAACCTGTATCTGGAAGTTCTTCGTCTAGAATCTTGTATAAAGTGGAACCAATGTTCTGCAAGCAACACTGATTAATTTTTGTTTTAAATTAACAGAGGAACACCATTTCTTCTGACATCCATCTCATGTTCTTTAAAATTAGAATCATTAAATAATTTAAGAACATAGATCGAACTGTTTTAATTTTAAACAAGATAAACTATTTAATAGTTGATAATCTAAGGCCGTGGTCTAGGCAACACAGAGTTTTCCTCCGTGGCATCCCGACAATTACTCCATTCACACACAGAAGAAGGCAATGGCAAACCACTTCTGGATCATCTGCCAAGAACGTATATGAACAGGTCCCAGTCCGAGAAAAGGATGGAAGGATCCTGTTCATATGGACCTGTCGTCAGACAGAACACTAAATAAATAAATAAATAATCTCTTAAACACGTATATCCATATGTTGAGGACTTGGGTGCACAGTTTCATATATTAATAATTTAATCAGAAGTCAGTGTAATTAATTGGAATACTTTGTGTGACTTAACAAGTGTTTGTCTGCGTCTTCCTGTGTTCTGTTGTCTTGTGTAAAGGTAGAGCCCTTTCTACGGGCTGATCACTCATCCAAGGAGTCCTGCCAAAAGTCTAAATAGCTGAAGAAACATGACGCTTGAAACTGCTAATATCCTTAAATCTCGACAGTAAATTTACGCACCCTATGGTCTGAATAAATTTTACGTCTGTTTCATTACGTAAAAGACCTGATTATAAATCAGTTTAGTGTTGATAAAACAATTATTTGATAGGCTACAATTTGTAAGGCAGTACAATTGATCGATATTGAGAATAAGATATCGCCATCTATTATGAATACGATAAACTTCATTTACTGACGAAAGTTCCTTCCAGCAGCTCCGTAACTTTACTCCTGTCCTTAAAACGTAAGCAATTGAGAACGAACATTACAGCATATGCTGTTGCATACATCCAGGAAGACTCTACAAAGACACTCTTCCATATGTTGTAACAACATGTTAAGAAGAAATGTGATTATATACAATTTGTATTCGACTTTCACTTGTTTACAAATGGAGTATCCTCTTATGACTCCGTGTCGATACAGGCGATTCAAGAGTACAAAAACGTTTATAACAAAGTAAATTTTAACACGAGTAAGTTGGGCGAAATTATGCTTAAAAAAGAGACTGGCAATTCAAAGGCGAAGTTGTCCTCATGCTTAATTAAGTACCCCACAGCTGCAAGTAGATTGTACGTGTTTTCCATAAGCATTCTGTGCGATTTTAAATAGTACTCATGAATTATGGCTAATAGCATCAGTTTTTTCATAAAATACTGAAGGCGAACAAGAATAATTAATTCTAAAGGGTAAATTACACTTAAAATTATTCGTTGTCAGGAACCCACGTCGTTTCGGAGGTTGGTTCTGTATCCGTCTTCAGGTGAGGTACGTACTCTGTTGAGTCCCTTAGATAAAGCTAGTCTCTGTCCGAAACGTCGTGGGTTTTAAAGAATAGACGATGGGAAAATGTCGTGACAACGAATAATTTTAAGAACAAGAATAATCTTACAAACACACATACATTATTAGAAGCTTCGCTATCAATTTTATGTACAATCTGTGCGGTTACCTGGCCAAGAAATTCGCATAATCTAATTCCGTCTAGTTATCAAACTTCGAACCTGATCATCTAATCCGAAGTCACTGAGAAGTTGGCTGATCGTGGCTTGAGATCCGGAGAACAATTACGTCGTACCTGAGACAATGGTGATGACGATGCTGAGGATGAAGACGCCTGAGTCCATTGTGAATCGGATCTTTCCGAGTATCAAAATCTGGCTGTCTGTGCCGATCCCGTGCTAATTCTGCAAGTCAGCATTTCGCTTTATCATAACGACGTGTTGCCTTCGTTTTGCTAATGTTCGGACCCTTACATAATCTTTCCTGACAACTCGGAATTGCATCGTTATAAATTACACGCGACTGCAATTATGCCATGCGCAGTAAGTACTTTGAATTATAAATTTTTTGACGTAAATACGTCTATGAGGAAGGGTCATTCGGCAAAAAAGTGTAACGAAAAAGTGTAACAATGTACCTACGAAACGTCGTCTGTTTTTTTATTATTATTATTATTAGTGTTCTGTCTGACGACAGGTCCATATGAACAGGATCCTTCCATCCTTTTCTCGGACTGGGACCTGTTCATATACGTTCTTGGCAGATGATCCAGAAGTGGTTTGCCATTGCCTTCTTCTGTGTGTGAATGGAGTAATTGTTGGGATGCCACGGAGGAAAACTCCGTGTTGCCTAGACCACGGCCTTGCCCAACACAAGTTATAAATTCGGGCACCGCCGGGAATCGAACCCGAGACCCCAGGATTACAAGGCCAGCGTTCTAACCGCTATTCAAATTAAATAAGCAATGTCTTAATCAAAATTATCTCAATTGTAAAGCATGTATAAAGGAAATATTTAGAATAAAGCCAATATATAAACTTCCTTTCCGTATAGACGTATTTACGTCTAATTCTCCGGAACCGTGGTTCCACTGACAACTTTTTACCCCTGAATTTCTATCATTTACGGTCTTGTTATATTACCCAAATCCTTGCTATGTAACAGTTTTCGTAGAATCTCCCTTCTTCCTACATGGGGCAACTTCCTTTTCAAGACTTCTCCTCACCCCTCACATTTCCAAATTCCAGTCTCAAAATATGTTAAACTACTGATCTAATTTCTTGTTCACGAGCTGTTTATTCTTCACAGTGCCATATAAATTTTATGAAATTAGCCCGGTACAATTATTTCATTCCTAAACACTTGTTAATGACGTCTAAGGCTCGCGTTTTCCTTACCATTAATTTTGTTTTGTATTCTTTTTCCTGTACTGTATAAGGTTACCACTAAATAATTTATTCCAATTAATGTTTTTATTATGTGATCGTATATTTACCATTTCTCATTCTTCGTATATCACCCTGTCTTAAACAGCAGCATTTTAAAATTATTTAATTTTAAATTTTAATCACTATAATATTTTACAGTTTAGCATGATCCATTCTGTAGATCAGGCATGACCAAAACTCAGTAAATACTGAGAGCGGCTTTAAAAAAGGGCGAAGACCGCCACGTGGGCACGGAAAACCATGACCACCTATATTTACTAATTTCAAGATCGAGTATAAGATATATTTTTCGTTCCTCCATTTTCTCCAATAACTCACACAAATGTGAATTTGAATTAAACATATTTAAAATTATTTACATCATATGACATATATTTCAATCTTTTAAATGCTCTGTATAGCACTTGAATACATAAAAATAAATGTGAATCTAAAATAAAAAATACAGTTTATCTTAGGTCCAGCTTTAATACCAGTATTGGCGGTATACAAAGTGTGGCGCTCTAACGGGGTTTGATTCTTTACATATGATTCGAGTGGTAAAAGGCAGTTTAGAATGACGTCTTTATTCCTTCTGTTGTTGAACACGAAGATTTTTAAGTTTTGTGGAGATTTTTTAAGAGTCGGTAGGTAGGGATGTGGTAGGAAGCAGTTGTTCGGTGCAAACAGACATGAAGCTCACTCGACCGTCATCTGTTGATCTCCGTAGGATTTAAAATGGCGTCCATCTCTCAACGTAAGCATTACCGTGTTATCACTGTTATAGATAACATGCTTATCCAGTTTTTCCACATATAATTTTCACAAATCCAGAACTAATTTGATGTGATTTGCGATATTCGTAATTCATGACTGAACATAACCTCTGATTCTTCAAGGTCACACGTGCAGTTAGTGAAAGTAAGAGTTGTGCTAAAGACTTTGTATACCACGTGTTTATGCCCTTAAATTCTCTTCTGTGGGATGTTGTGTCGTGTAGTATGGTAGACGTTTACCGGAGTTTTAGAGGTACCTACTGCCTCCATTATCAGGGAGATAAGTCGGTAACTTCTACCAGAGTACACGGCGTAACTACCCAGAAGACAGCCATCTTTTGGATAAGGAATTATTAACAGCTGCTATTAAAAAGCAACTCTGGAAGTATCACACTTACTCTCGGAGGGATACCCCCAGATGCGCGTGGTACTGGGAGTAACAGAGAAAAACTGAGGATTTTTTTTAAATGGTTGATGTTGTGGCAGGTGAAGCAGGCTGCCGCGATGAGGGAATGCAGGGGCAGATCAAAATGCTGACAGGCGAGCCTCTGGACTTAGGAGTAGAAATTTTGAGAAATGGGTTTTATCAAAATTTGAGATACTTGTTCAATTTTATCAGTCTAATCACAATAAAATATTATTATTAAATATTAAAATATTATTACAATTAACATTTAAATATTTAAAATATATTAAAATGATGTTCTCTATCGAAATGTTCGAACATTTCGATAGAGAACATCATTTTAATATATTTTAAATATTTAAATGTTAATTGTAATAATATTTTAATATTTAATAATAATATTTTATTGTGATTAGACTGATAAAATTGAACAAATATTCAACACAATATGACGCAACATTATCATCTTATGAAAATTTGAGGTATGCAACCAAGGAGATCTAGACTAAAAAGACAATCCTCAGGAGCAGTCGCGGAGTCACTGGAAGCAACGACGAAAGGAGTAGCAACTGAGGAAAATCATCGAAATGAATATTTTTCGCCTCTATTCGGTTTTTGCGGGTGCGTTCCGTAAACAGTCGAAGACGGACAGAACGCGTATTTACCATGTCACATTGACGACAAAGAGTCACAGTGTCGGTGACTTATGCGATGTGGTGGGAAACTTTGTCGAGATGCCCGTTTCTCCAGGGCGTACACTATCTGCAAACTCTTTCCCCCCTTTAGTGACCCTAATTTTTACCGATCAACTGCTCAAGGCCAGTGCATCGAAGGAGAATGTTAGAGATATTTGAAACGTCTGCCAAGTTTTGTAGGAGTAAGTACGAAGATGGCTGCCTTGTGGGTTATACCGCTTAGCTAACTGATTCTCCTTCATTTGATCATAAAAATAATTGGCGAATCTCCCAGATTATGAAGACTAACTTTATGTAATGATGAGAAACTCTTTATAGTTTTATTTTATTTAGTGTTCTGTGTGACGACAGGTCCATATGAACAGGATCCTTCCATCCTTTTCTCGGACTGGGACCTGTTCATATACGTTCTTGGCAGATGATCCAGAAGTGGTTTGCCATTGCCTTCTTCTGTGTGTGAATGGAGTAATTGTTGGGATGCCACGGAGAAACCGGGGAAGCCCCCGGAGGAAAACTCCGTGTTGCCTAGACCACGGCCTTGCCCAACACAAGTTATAAATTCGGGCACCGCCGGGAATCGAACCCGAGACCCCCAGGATTACAAGGCCAGCGTTCTAACCGCTAGACCACCTCATCTTATTATTATTTAGTGTTCTGTCTGACGACAGGTCCATATGAACAGGATCCTTCCATCCTTTTCTCGGACTGGGACCTGTTCATATACGTTCTTGGCAGATGATCCAGAAGTGGTTTGCCATTGCCTTCTTCTGTGTGTGAATGGAGTAATTGAAACCGGGGAAGCCCCCGGAGGAAAACTCCTGTTGTCGATAGGACCGACATTTTCCGCTGAGGGATTCTATAATTTCTTAATTCTCTTAAGTGCGAATGGCTCTAGAGGATCTTCAGGTTAGCCACTACCGTTAGCTTCTGTAGAAGACCTTGGACGAGCCGACCTCCCATACAGCGAGGCCTACCGAAGGTTTGGAAAAAAATTTCAGATTGGGCTATGACGCGTGGATTTTCTGTGGTACTTGGCTTCTGCATTGACTCAGTGACCTTTCGTAAGTTTTCTTGATTCGTAGGAAACGAAAAAGCCAGATCTGGACAAGGCTTCCAAAAAAAAAAAGTGTGAAATATTAAAAGGTCTTCTGAGCCGCGCGCGTAGTATCGCAACACGAGCCCGGAGGAGAATATTTGGTAACCCACCAACCAATCAGTCATTCCATTCACCGTCTGAGTCAGTCCCATGGTCTTCTCATCACCGCGATTTACCGTTACACGAATAGGCCTCGCGTTTAATGTCAGGGCGCGTGTCTGTGCATGAGCGTCACAAGTCCTTCTAAGGAATTAAAAAGGGCTTAGTGTAACAATCTGCTGAACTAGTGGGCAATTACCCCTTAATTTCGTCTAATCTGGTACATCCACTAACCGTACCACATTATTTTTACCATCTAAATTTAAATAGAAAATTTTAAACCCCAAATTCCTTCAGTCATTTCTTGTTGGTTTGATTTTTCCTTTATCTTACAAATTCCTTCATTGATGCCGACATATTTTACTTCTACGTCACTTTAGATATGCAACATCCCGTGTTTCTAAAGTGAAAAATCTTAAGTTTGAGAGTTTATTTAATTTTTCAGCGAATATGTTTATTTAACAAGTTTAAAAAGTCATACTCTTGGGAGTACAATGAAATTCCACAGGCTTTCGTTATGTTACGTGCCAGGCGATGACGCCAGCAGGTTGCTTGGTTGATATTTATTTATTTATTTATTTATTATTATTATTATTATTTAGTGTTCTGTCTGACGACAGGTCCATATGAACAGGATCCTTCCATCCTTTTCTCGGACTGGGACCTGTTCATATACGTTCTTGGCAGATGATCCAGAAGTGGTTTGCCATTGCCTTCTTCTGTGTGTGAATGGAGTAATTGTTGGGATGCCACGGAGGAAAACTCCGTGTTGCCTAGACCACGGCCTTGCCCAACACAAGTTATAAATTCGGGCACCGCCGGGAATCAAACCCGAGACCCCAGGATTACAAGGCCAGCGTTCTAACCGCTAGACCACCTCATCTTATTATTATTTAGTGTTCTGTCTGACGACAGGTCCATATGAACAGGATCCTTCCATCCTTTTCTCGGACTGGGACCTGTTCATATACGTTCTTGGCAGATGATCCAGAAGTGGTTTGCCATTGCCTTCTTCTGTGTGTGAATGAAGTAATTGTTGGGATGCCACGGAGGAAAACTCCGTGTTGCCTAGACCACGGCCTTGCCCAACACAAGTTATAAATTCGGGCACCGCCGGGAATCAAACCCGAGACCCCAGGATTACAAGGCCAGCGTTCTAACCGCTAGACCACCGTGGCTGGTTCTTGGTTGATAAACACAGTTCAAAGGAACTCGTGGACTTACGCCACTCTTAATCGAAAGGAAAACACACAGAAATGTCACCCAGAGTCATCGTTGCGATGACGTAATCATGTCCTCATTGTTGTAAGTTGTCAGTGTACTCGGTTCCAATTGTTGCAATGTGTTCGGACAACGAAACCCCGATGATGTGGTTTGCCTAGTTTCTAGGATGAACGCGACGTTGCCGGGCCCATACCGCGCACTTCGTTTGCGCAACAGCGTGAAGAACCTCTAAATATAGTCACTACTTCCAAGGTCTTTCAGGAAAAGATGGGAGTTCTGTTGATCTCCCTTCGAATCTTGAATAATAATTTCTACATCGAGGAAGGCACGCACGTTGTCTGGGAAAAAAAAAACACTTTGAAATTCATACCTGAATTGACTTTTATGCGGATTCGTCCAACACATTACGTAATTAAGATGTAGGCGAGAACAAATGTTTAAAAATTTAATTTTTACGTTAAAAAACCCACCATCACTGTTATGACCTTCAAATGAAGTAATCTGTGTTATTTGTTTTCGGTTCAAAGTAAAAACTCGTGGCCTCTGTGAACGATACACAAACTCACGAACGTAAAAACAGGTGGTATATATAGTTACCAAGTCCTATAAAGGGTTATATATGAAAGTCATAACGGGAAGGAGGAGAGCTAACACAAGCGTACGTGAAGTTCCACCGTGGTAGTATAATGAATGCCCTTGTTCACTTCTTACATCTGGATAACGGAATTTACCTGTACCTTCCAATACGTCCTCATAATTTCCTGGAATCCGCCAGTGTTGCCCGTCAAAGAAATAACTAATCGATGCACGTATGTCTCTTTGTAATGGTTATATAATGACTAAAGTAACAGTATCTTTGCAAACAATTTAAGAAACATGGAGGAAGCTGGTGTGAATATAAATCACTGTTGTTCTGAACAGATTCAGTAAACAATTCCTTGCTTATTTTTGTATTCCTCTGTATAGCGCATCTTATTTTGACCTATTGACCTCGTTAAGAAAACCACTTGCACTGACTGGACATTTCTGTGTGTGAGGTTGTGCAAACTGGCTTGGAGGGGAGGTGTTTGTTGTGAGGGAGAATCCTCAGGCGAGAGTGATGTGGCCTTTCTCAGGGCAGGACAAACTGCGCGTGCGCGCGCCTTATCGTGACGCCGCACAACTCATCATGACGTCATTAATCACAGATGGCGCCCGAAACAACCGTCTTATGTCCTTATTACGCATCATATTCTATGATATTTTAATTAACAATGTGAGGTTACTGTTCAATCTAACTTGACACACATTCGATAACATTCCTTGGATATGGAAGATTCTGTATTACAGAAACGCGGGTTCATATCCCTGCACCATGTGGGGTCAGAAATCTAATAAAAATTTGGAAGATAATATTAAAATAAATGTTAAAGATATTTCGATATTGAACCAGACAAGTAGAATGGATACGAGTGATGAATTTGTATTCCGAATTGATTATTCGTATCCGTGACAAACTCAGCGGTTTATTTACTGTTTATCAGTTATTTAACAACAATAACACGTAAGACATTGAAATGTTCATTGGACATATTAATTCTGGGATAGGGCGTATGCGGTTCTGTTTCGAGCTGATCCAACGGCCATGTTGGGCGCGATTCCTTCCACTTCGACCCAAGAGATGGCAGCACCGTTCACTGCTAAGAATTCTTAGCTGCTATTCGGCTCTGCGTAAAATATTAAGAATCAGATTTGTTCTGCACAAGAAACAATTTATAAATTAATTTTGTCTTTTGGAAAGACGAGTAGAGGAAACATAAGGTGTTATTCATCGGAAATCATCGCTGATAAACATGAAGGAATTTTACCTTACTTACGTGTAGCAGAGACTCTTTTCAGTAACTGATAGATGCAGAGGTAATCATTTTGTAGAACCATAAAGCCCACTGCCGTGTACACCAGTTCATATTACGTCCTCAAATCTATTTATTCAACGTTTATTTCAGTATTGTCCTCCCATATTCCAATTCGCACCTTCTCTTCAGGTTTCTCAACAAAAACTCTACGAATTTATCATTTTCAAGAGGATGAACTATCTTCTAAAGAACAAACTGTTTATACCAACGAGAAAAAAAAAACATGCGAAAAACAAAACACGATCTACGTGCGTGAAAATCATTGAGAATCCTACGTGGATAAACTGCTTAGTCAGCAGATGTTTTTTATTTGTCAGATACTGAAGAGATTGGAAGTCCAATCCAATAAGAACTGGAACTATATGAGATATATATCAGCTTGTCGTTTATGATGATGATCTTAATTTATTGAATCGAAACACAAATATCGTAAAGGAAAACGCAAAGATCTTTTATATGCTAATGAGGAGGTTAATCTGATAGTAAATGCAATGAAAACTAAATATTGGTTCACGTGTCGTAAGTAATTTGAAATATAATTTTTTTTAAAAAAAAAATTAAAAGTAGCTAGCAAATCTTTAAAACTCTGACTGTAACAAATAAAAACTGCATTTAAGAAGACATTATGAGCATATACAATTCGGGGACTGCTTGTTACCAATTGAGAATCTTTTGAACAAAACATACACAAGTTCAAGGTGAGGATAATATTAAAGTGGATCTTAGGGAGACAGAATGGTAGATTAAACTGACTCAGGATAGGGATAATTTTAGGTTCAGTGAACATGTTAATAAATGTGTTTCGTGTATATTTGAGTGTACTGTACGTTCTTAAGAGCGGCTTTGATCTTTCGTACAACAGCCAGACGCTGAAAACTGGTAAGAATTGGTATGTGGTGTACGTGACAGTGAAAATCACTGGGTGACAGTTCAAAATATTTGTCACTTTTATTCTTAAATTCCGTCATAATTCGAGGTAGGCCCAAAACTCTGTTCAGTTCTTACGCGATGATATTCCGACTCATGAAGCTTATTCTCTGTAGGACCTGGAAATTTTATCAACAACCGCCTTAGGCCTTGCAGGCAACTTAGATATAGGCCTAAATGTGGGGTGCAAAGGTCAGGTGACACTACTAACCATCCCTCAGAGGCGGACATTTTAAAAACTTAAAAAAAAGCATTGTAAAAATATTTGTAAGAGTAGTTTATCCGAACTTTTGAATCGACCTGTACTTTGCTACGTAAATAATATATCCTACTTATTACGCTCGGTACTGGGTTTGTTTAGGCAGTCCAGGGAACGATTACAGAAGCTGTTTGTCTTAATATTTTCACCTCCGTTGATAGACTGACGTCTGTTCTGATTGCATAACCCGTCTATTGAAAGTCTGAGGTTTGAGGTTTCTACAACGGTAAGAACGCGCATTGTGGTAATACTGATTGTGACGCCATGTAGGCTTGTAGATGGTCACCTGAAGATGGACTCTACACATTTCGCCGAAGTGTCGGGGACCACCTACGAGATTCGCAGAGGATCATTATTTACATTCTTTGAATGGTTACTCTGTACTTTAAATAATCTTTATCTGAGTTTTAGCTTTGGTAGCCAGTCTTTGGCATTCTCGCCTTACCTGTGATGTTACAATAAAGATTTTGCTAATTACTTAAATTATCGGTTTTAATTAGTTTCCAAATTCTGACATCCCATGATACCGATGTCATGTCTGAGTGCGAGGGTCTCTCACAGCCGATCTGACCTACGAATAGAGATTCTTTATCAACATTGACTATGTTTCAACTTTGTTTTACGATGTTTTATCAGGAAGGTAGAAACAAAATCAATAGGAATTGAAAATGAATTACACATCCACTTATGGCCTATGCTAATTATGTTAATACGTGGGTAGTAGATGGTTAATATGTTCATAAAATTGTTTGTCTTCATACGTGAATTACACCGTCATCACCACAATAAACTAACCAGAACGTTTTCAATGTAATTCATATGGTCACTGCCTATTTATGACTGAGTTTGAGGTTAAGAACCTGATAGCATCTCCATGTTTCTCTGTCCGTGTACACGCACGATGACCTAATGCCATTACATTTGACATTTGGTATTGGTCGGTTTCACTAAAATCTGTCGAAATATTAAATATTCTTGCGCGATCGTATTCAAATAACTAACACTTACGTGGAGACCTAAATGCGTTTCTGCGCTGCGAAAGTTATTGGGTGGGGAATCCCCAGTCGGCCCACAACCACTTGGGGGAATCTCCGTTATGACGTCATAATGTTATCCTAACTTGCTCTGTCCTTATCAATTTTGCATCTGGATCGTCAAGTATTTATTTTCGTGTAGGTTTCAATCCATGTTCTGTTACTGATTATGGATTATTATGTGCGTTTTAATTACAGGATATAAGTTCTTGAAAATACTGAGATGTCGCCTTTAAAAAATGACGCTTTCAGAATGGTGAGATATTTAGCGAAGACTGTCATATAATTGTTACTACGTAATATCACTTAATATTAATTTTTATAATGTCGATTGGAACCGATTAGTTTTAATCGACCCTCCAGAGGAATTGATAGCTTATTTTACAAGACTTTATTTAGAATAAGGTAGTATATTTGCGTCATATTGTGAATTAGGTTAATATTTTAATATTTTCCGTCAAATCACAATTTTTAATAAGATAATAAAATATAAAATATTTAAAATATCATTTCACGTTCCGCATCGAATGATCGATTTACAAGTTGGAACGTCTCTTACGATCTGATAAGAACATTTCAATAAACTGCATAACATTGTAAATGATTGTAATTCGAGTTTTAAATTTTACCAATCTAATTTATACCTGAGGACGGTTAAATATAACCGAAACATGTCGTAAGAGACGTTCCAATTTGTAAATCGATCATTCGATGCGGAACGTGAAATGATATTTTAAATATTTTGTATTTTATTATCTTATTAAAAATTGTGATTTGACGGAAAACATTAAAATATTAAATGTTATTTGGAATGATGCAAATTTGTTACATTTGGCCAATTTAAAAGGAACGGGGGTGGGTGGGGGGGGGGATGAGCGACCGTGGCCAATTTTAAGATAATATCCCTTCTCTTTCTGGGGGAGGGATGAGGAAAATTACAAATATTCGTCAATGTGAGCCAGGAGCAATTTTTTTTATCGATTCGACATTAGCTCCGAGACATATAAATCCATCATGTGATATGGTATTTATATAGACATTTAAACAGGTTAGCTCAGTGATGTGCTGGATGTATATTTGAATGTGCCGTGTGTGCACAGACCTGAAAACCGTGATGTGGGAACACATATTAATTTTATTATTATTAAATATTATTAAATAAATTCCGAGAAACACAATTCTACCCAATAAACCAAATTATATTCTCATGCGACATTAACACTAATTACAACATTAATAATGGTAGATATAATTAAAATAATAACAACAATAACAATTTGTAAAACAAATCCTGATTATATACGTTCTACAGATGTTAGCTAACGAAAGAACTCAAAAGCGACGTTACTCTGAAGGTAAATTGGACTTGTGTGATTTTGGTAAACACGGCTGCTAGTGAAAACAAACAAACACCGCAGGCTTTTCAATAAGGAACACGCTAGCTACCGTTGCACGCTATTATGAAACAGCGCTGTCAGGTGTAGCGGAGGTTTGGACAGCCCTGTGTGTATCCAGGGAGGGCCTGAATGAGTATGTAAAGGTTAACACGTAGCGGGGAATGGAGGGAGGGCGTGCGAACTACCGGAGACATTTCGGTGAAGGTGGGAGTCAACTATCCCTGGCAGATGATCGTATATAACGTGACTGCTCATCTCCTTACAGCATCCTTCGCATCTCAGAGACCAAGTGCCTCATCTTCAGCCATGAAACTGGTAAGTAACTGCCGTTCGCTGCTACCATCGAAGCAGACCAACGAAGTACCTGTTTCTGACAAGTCTCAGAGCTTAAATTCCTAGGACGAGAAAAATTTTTCAAATAAAATACACTAGCCTGCTACGAACGATTTAATTTTGTTTTCAAATTTTATACCAGTTACTGTTTTGTCATGAGGTATTTTTACATTAAACTTAGCCGCGCGGTTTAAAAAGTATTTGGATAGGCGGAAGGTCGTTGGTTCGAATTTCCCTTGCAGTTTTCATGAATCACCAGAGGATCTTCCATAAAGGCGTATGACGTAACAACGTAAATCTACTGTAACAAACATTTTAGCCGTCATTTGTCTGGAAACGCAGTTACAGAAAAATTTCTATATAAATACTTTATTAAATTAGTCGTCCAAAAAATACGCACATTAGTTTTAATGCGTGAGTTAAGAGTTCAAAACTTCCGTTATGGTATATCTGACACTAATTTTATTACGGAAATTGTGTACGTGTCATGTTTCAGAATACCGCTCCAAGCGGCGTGGTTATGAAACACGGCGAGGAACGTTACTGAAATGCGACGCTGTTAGGTTATGTTACAACGAAAAGTTACAACTATACGCCTATTAGCAGCCAAGTCTGCCTTTCCAGAGTCGCTGTACGGGTTCCATAACAATATTAACGAGCTTTAAATTTGTCGGCGTCGGACAATAATAACGACAATTTTAAATGAAAGATCTTCGTGCGTGTATGCGTCCATTTCGAGCATAACTCGTTAGATACTGATCGATCTATCGACCTTCCTTTTCATTCGACCTCAGTCATTGTTCAGAGTTACGTTCAGAACAATTGAAACTCGACAGAGATGTCGCTACAGCGGGTATCTGAAACCAAACGAGCATTTTATGGTTGACTGCCGAGCTACAAACGGAAGATATTACAATGGATTTCTAAATACGCTTTACCTCAGTTTCAGCGTTTGGATCGAGCTCTTAGGATGTACAGCGCGCTTTCTTACCGACTGAAACTAGAAGCTGGAGGAAGCTCGCTGTAATAAATAACACAAAGACGTTTCTGTTTTCTGACACAGATCCTCGTACTCTTTGCGCTCGTGGCCTCCGCTTTGGCAGTGCCTCAGTCTTCGAAGGACGCCCAGATCACAGCTTACAGCAATGACGTAGGCCTGGACGGATACAACTTTCAGTAAGACTTTGAGATTTTCGTGGTTATGGTAATTTGGTTTGTAGTCTTCTGGGTTATGACACCGTGTAGTCTGTCAGTTGGTTACTAACATTTCGGAGGATTATATCTCCTTCATCTTCCATTCCTCAAGACTAGACGGAGTCATGACCCAAAACGCCACAAACCAACTCCAATTTCGTAGTTGTCGTCTCTACAGTAATCAAAAACACAGAAGTATTTATTACATTTATGCAGGATCAGAGAACATCTAAAAAATATTAAATTACCACCAGGTTTTTATCCTTGAAGTTAAATATCGTATCTTATTTCGTCTATGATCAGGACTTTAAGATTTATTAACTAGACTTGGATGTTTGTCTGCAAACGACGTGTATTAGATAAGGTAATAAGTTATGTATCAGGCGTTGTTTACCAATCGCCATGCGGATTTCCCAAGTGTTTGTTTTTGAAACACCGGTTTGTTGTGAAAACCAAAAATAACTTAGGACATAACTGAATGTATTTACTAATCACCAAGACGTCCTAACCAGCCTGTAGTAATAAATATATGTAATAATAAATAATAATAAGATGAGGTGGTCTAGCGGTTAGAACGCTGGCCTTGTAATCCTGGGGTCTCGGGTTCGATTCCCGGCGGTGCCCGAATTTATAACTTGTGTTGGGCAAGGCCGTGGTCTAGGCAACACGGAGTTTTCCTCCGTGGCATCCCAACAATTACTCCATTCACACACAGAAGAAGGCAATGGCAAACCACTTCTGGATCATCTGCCAAGAACGTACATGAACAGGTCCCAGTCCGAGAAAAGGATGGAAGGATCCTGTTCATATGGACCTGTCGTCAGACAGAACACTAAATAAATAAAAAAATCTTAAGGTGATATATTTGCGACATATTGTGAAACTATAATTTAATTAATTATTCGGTTTTGCCCGTCTAATCACAATTCAAATTTAAAATTTACAATTAAGATAATTAAAATATCATTTGATGTTCCTCATCATAGATGTAATGTGTTGAGAGGATTAAACGTTATCTCTCGGCTTCATGAGTCGGTATAGGGCGTGATAGACTTCGTCATTCACTTTATTGGGTTTTGCTACACGTCTCCGTTAGCCAAATGTGAGTAGAGTCAACTCACTTTTGCAGAAAAATATCATCGTGTATCCATATATGAAGGCAATAAAAAGGTTCTGTAGGGAACTGCCGACATATGTTGCACGTAACAGTAAGAGCATAGTCTGTCTTATGTCACGTCATGATTTTACGCAAAAAACTGGTATCAAATGTATTCAGTACTTTCAGGTCACATATGACGAAATATTATGTAATATATTTTATTTATTTGTAAAGACAGCCACAAATTGACATATTTCCTACAAGAAATAAAAGTTGGGACAAAACTGGAATTGTTACTTCGTAACCTTAAGTGGGATTACAAAATTTTGAAATCAAAGACAGCTGACATGGGTTAAAACTTAGCTTTGCTACATTAACGATGTGAAATTTAAAAGTAACAATTTAACAATAAAATTAATAATCAGTGGATCATCATTAATCATGTCCCAACACTCTGATTGGTAGAATAAATAAATAAATAAATAAATAATTGTGCTCAGTAATTTTTGATCTTACGGGATTTCCAAATTCATACCTAGCGATTTTGGTAATTCAAATTTTTTTAAAGCTTATCTTAAGCTTTTGAAGAAATTCTGTCACAAGAAATCGGCTGAATCTCGGTTGAATGTTAATCAAGAAGGCGAAGACATTTTATAAGTTCATCATTCACCTTCACCTATGCATTTAAAAAAAAAAAAATCGACTAACAATAACTGCCACCATAAAGTAACGTTATTCTGTTATAGTTACATCTGTGACAAATAACTTTGAACTTTTGTCTCGGAATAGCTCAGTATTTGACAATTTAAACAAACTGAAATGAGGAAGATATGTTAATACAAACTTCTTGTTATTGTCTTCAGCCATCTTACATTCTTTTAGAGAAATACAAAAAAAATATTAAATGTTCTAATCACATTTACAAATATTTCAGATTCCAAACGAGTGATGGCATATCCCGCAATGAACAGGGAGTCCTTAAAAATCCTGGAACCGAAAACGAGGCCCTGGAGGTGAAGGGCTCTTACACGTACAAGGGACCTGATGGCAAGGACATCACGGTGACTTTCGTTGCCAATGAGAACGGCTACCAACCGATAGTATCGGCTCGCCGGAAGTAGACCCCACAAAGATTATCGGCCAATCATACCAACCCAGGGTCGTTTACAACCCTTGACGTTTTCTAATCTCATCCGTCTGAATTTGTGCCATTCCTATGGAATAGATCTATTCTTGTTCCTCGACAACTGTAGCACTCCGGGGGGCTCTGCCTTCAGAGAGCGACAGACGAGTGTCGATCTATGTAAATTGAAGATACGAACTGTTAAAGGTAATGGAATAATATAAGACGTGATTATATTGCTCCAAGATGATGCAGATAATTTAAAAAAATGTGTAAAAATTAAATTGCAATATCATTATAAAATATTTATTCTGCTTATACCCTAACACCACCTCCAAATAATGTACCTGTTTCAATTTTATACATTGACATATTTTAAATGTCTTCTGGCAATGAGTAAGAATTCATAATGAAGAAATTTCAGGTGTCTGAAAGCTGCCAGTGAACAAATGGGAATAAGAAATTTTGTGGGGGTTAGTGGCGGACGTGATGACAGCGTAATCTAGACCATAATCATGAGACATGACGAAATATATTAGCAAACCATTGTTGTAAAGTTATACAAGGAATTATTTTCAAAGCGTTTGTGATGTAGTATTATCCCCCCCTTGAATCTACGAAGAGATAATTTCTTGCCACAACTGACATCACGAATTGTCACTGTTGGTCACAATGTCATTCGAAGTTTTAATAGAATATATGTTTTACCTGCATTTTTGTAGGGAGTCTGCAATGATCCAAAACAACCGGATGTTCGATATTAATTTTTATCATGTTAGTTACGTAAACTGTCGTCAGAGTTCACTAATATGTAATAACACCACAGAGCTCAAGTATCCTAACAATAATGGTTACAATGCGGTAATAAAATATACACGCTTTAATTATAATTAATTAGAATTATTCGTTTTCATTTATAATTCTGAATGTGAAAGTTACTGAAGTGTTACGAAGCTACCGTTTCAGGCAAAGAATTTTGAACTTGCGAAGAAATGAGTATTAAAACTATTAATCGTGCTGCGTGCGATTGTGTTAATAGAACAGGCTGGCAGTAGGTGACTCTGTAAACAGTGCAGGTGTGTACAACTTTCCTCATGAACAAAATATTTATGAAAAGACAAACACTCTTTGAGCGTCATCTGCGAGAGAAACACGCAACGTTTCACAGAGTTCCCGGTAGATGGTAGCACCCATTGTTTTCCACTGCACTGCATCCGTCTTGGTGATTCACGTCAGTTGCTATGAAACCACAGGATAATGTACAGTGCGTGGAGTGGTTTAAGTGTGTCTGATGAAGACGTCGAAAGGATACTAAGAATCTTGTCCGCAGTCCACGCTACAGTGGAGCACATTAGAGACAGCCCCTAAGTTAATGTGTGGCGTAGCCTGTTGCACGATCGTTTGATCGAACCTCTTCTCTTTGCTGATCCGTCTGTGACATCCAGCATTTACCTGGATAAGCTGGAAAACTTTGTCTATCCACAGTTACAAAAACTGCAGCATGCCATGTTCTTTCAGCAAGATGGCGCACCGCCACACTGGAGCTTGATTTGATTGTGCGTGTGTCTCTTAATCAGCATTTGCCAAACCGATGGAATGGCCGTGCTGGTCCCGTCAATTGACCGGTCACAACACCGGATACCACATCCGGTGAGGATTCATAAAAGATTCCAGTGGCCGGCAACTGCTTGAAGGGCACAATTGCAGCTGACAGTTGACGTTGTGATGCTGCAGCAAACATTGGATATTTGTACATGTGAAAACAAATAGTGCCCATGTTGAATGTGTGTAATATTCAGAAATTTTTTTTGAGAGTTTCTCTCGCACATGACGCTTAAAAACATTTTGTCTGTGTCAGTTTTATAAAGGCTTTATTCACTAGTAAATTTTAATAAGAACGAATCGATTATGGCTCCTTAATTGTGAATAAGGTGTATATGAGTGTTACTGATTGTGGACACGGCACAAGTGAGAGTTAACTGACCTGCATCAGGAGACCAGGCAACACAGAAGGGAATATTTAACTATATCCGTATAACCAGGACTGTGATTTGTGAAGCAACAAACATTAATCTAGGGAATAATAAAGTGTAAGAGTGGGAACATCAGTGACTCTGGCAGTGAAGGTGAGATAACTCTAGTTGAACAAAACATCAGTCAAAATATACTGCTTTTCAGCTATTCTTAAAAAATGGGGAATGATTGCTTGAAGCGTATATAATTAGTCTTTAACTTATAAAAATGTGTGATTACCCCAGTTTTACTGCTATGATTTTTATAATCCTTTCCTTAGTAACACTGCTTTAAGGAAACAGTTCCTGGGAAAAATATCTGCCTGCATTTAATGTTCAGTAGGATTTGATGTTTTCACGGCATTGTGTCTGAAGATGGCTGTCTTCTGGCTTGTTCCACCATGTAGTCTGGTAGAAGTTTACCAACAAAGAGGGAATTTTCTTCATGCTGGGACAGACAAAGCATGACTCTTATAAATTTATATTCTTCCCAGAACAAGGGAAAACTAAACAGCGATTTCCATGGCCCTTCTGAGGATAGAAAAGTTATGGTTAAACACTCATTCATATATACGATAGGTATCACATGCAGTACTACTTATGTGCCATACCATGTACTGTCCACAGATCACGAGAAAAACCCTGCTGTGGGAAGTCGTTTCTGGTGCGGTGCGGGGGGAATGTTACTTATCAGCTGGACTAGAGGGCTGCTATTGGTGGGAAGTGTGATTCGTCAGAGTTTTACGCTACTACACAGACTGAAAACATCAAGCAGTTAAGCGTAGCATGTAGTGAGTGCACCTGCACTGTATTCTGTGGGTGTTGTGATAATATTCTAGATTAAATCGCTGTGCCGCTTTGAGTTAATCTTAAAGCTGTACCCATTAAAACACATGAAAGCCTGTCGTCTGTTGTTCGTTCAGTGGTTGTGGAACGAATGCTTATGGGATGGGTCGTCACTCACCGCGAAATCTTGCACGTATATCGAATTCCTAGCAGGGATTTTCTCCTGATCTGTGGACTGTAGGCATAGCACTGAAAAACAAAAGGAAATTAATACTTGCATTCACAGTAATTTTATAGTGTAGAAACAATTCATTTATGTCACACGAAAATGTTTCTAGTCCAGAATTGGTTTTCTACAATGAAAACTGCATACTTTAATGAAAAGTGCGTGGTCTACATTATATGCATATTTTTGCAATATGAGCTATTTTTGAGAATTTTAATAAAATTTGACTTGAGTGCTGAGAACCATGTAGAAGTTAACTTTCAACTTGTGTGTAAAGTACCAATCCAGAGAGCAGCTATATGTCTCATCTAATATCATAGTAATATGATTACGTATGTGGCAAGACTATCGTAGTTAGTACAGAAATGAAAAAACCAGTTTTAAGAAGAACATATTATGATGCATATTTCCCTTTGAATTATTTAATCTACATTGTAAGGCTAGAATAAACTGTAAATAAATAATTTTTATAACCAAAAAGTCCGTGTGGCCAGCAACCTAACCTAATTGCCAATAAATAAGAAGAATGTTGTATGTAGAATATTGGTATGTTTATGATTTGTCTGTAATGGCATTTTATGTGACTAGCTCTAACAATTCATTGGATACTACCATCAAAAACACTTACCTTAACAAAAGCTGCATATTTGTTGAAGATCTATAATCACAAAGTATTTATGGAATCGACATTAATTGGCAGTAATGATGTGCGCAAATCTAAAGTTTGTATGACTGCAGTGCTGGTATTATTCTTAGGAAATGTTTGCGTACAATGGTGATGTGGCCGCTAGTGTTATAATGTTCACAGCAGTGTTCGTGAAAAAAATCTGTTAACTGCTTAAAAAGTTATTGGGGGGGGGGGGGCATTGCATGAAACATTATAATAATAAACCTGTCCTTCCTTATAAATATCTGTACAGTTTAGTGTAAATTACAGCATACTAAGAAACCATCTTATTATGGCATATATATTTATTATTTGATGGAAGTTAGAAGTTTTTTTTTTCATCTCATGTAAGGGTCTTAAGCAACTGCGTACCGAGAACATGCATTGGCGAGAAGGCTTCCTTGTTACTTGTCAACCCGTAGTACTAAAAAAGAAACCGATAGATTGGATGGACATGGGAGGAAGAGGAAATACAAAATTAAATAAAAGATCTTTACAAAAGGTTTAAAGATGAATCTAAAAGACTATAGAGATTTTCAGAAAAATTTGACTGTGATTATGATGTTCTATGCATTCACAACAGGTGAATGGTCAGGTATTTGTGATACTGACGAACCTCTACACTGTAGTCACTTCCGACTTCCCTCAATGAATGGGGAATCCGATAAAAGGGATGAAGTGGAGTGGGAAATCACATCATGGCTGCCACACTTTAATATACCTGAAATAGGAAAGGTGTATATCACCGCTGTATTGGATCCAGGTATCATTTCATGATTTAGTTGATGTTCAGATTTTAGTCGAAATAAAAAGCAGATGATAGGGGGATGGGGAGGCAGTATGTATGAAGCTGACTTAGAAAAATATATTAGTAGTAAACATAATGGTTGTCACCTTTACAGGGTGTCAATTTAAATTACAGGTTAGTGCAAGAATTACTTAGTTCAATACTGTGGTTATGTTTGGCATACTGCATGCATTTTATAGGGATAAAAAAAAAATAAATGAAACTTAATTGCAAGAACCCAATTATAAATAGTTATACAGTGTGATCATTACAGATAATTAAAATCATTTTGATTCGATAATTATTCTTCTTATGTTTTAATACGTATGCATCATTTTTTTTTTTTTTTTTTGCAGTTTGTATAGTTCATCATGTACAATATGAATTGTGGCATCTTATATTTCCTGAGTCAGCAGTGTTTTAAATCACTGTAGTTCGGGAAGAAAACGCCTCTTTGAGTTTTCCCTTACATAGACTGTTTAAATAAATTATTAGTATTATATTTTATATAACAATTTTTTTTTTCTTCCTCTCTAATATATAAAAAAGAGCAACAGTACCTCAGCTCAACCTTTGGTAACAATAACGAGTGACTGTCAACAAATGTGATGACGGCGATAATAAGAATATAATGCGTTACTTTAGTTAGTTATTTCTTTAAACGTTGTTTCTGTGACAGTGATGAGAAGGAAACCCATTAGAATATAGTAATATATTCATATTATGTATAACATTATTATAGTATATCATGACCCAGGTCATTGATTAATCACATTATTATTTAATAAAAATAAAAATTAGAGATTAAGCATACGATTTTTAAAGCATTTGAAAAGGCTTTCCTCTCTCTATTTATATTATAATATAATATAATAATGGTAAGATTTAGAATTGCATTTTTTTTTTAAATATAGGCAAGTGCCTCCCACCAAGTTACCATGTTTGTTGCTCATTTCAATCCAATTCAGTCATTGGACTAGAAGAATTAGTCCACTCTAAAAATCTCTTGTTCCTTTTTTGTTTTAAATAATAACTATAACAAACATGTTTATTTTATGTGTGGTCAAAGAACTGGACCTTTCTATTGTTTTTAATTGGAAACTGTGCTGCTGATGTCAATCTAATAATGATTCAAGGTCAAAATACTCTTTTAAGTTGTCATCGTCAAAAGACACAACATATTTCACACAATGGTTATGAGGAACAACCCTTAATGACATTAGTTACAATAACTTTGTTAATCCTGCTACAGCATTTTAACTCTGCTGCTGCACTTTCATAGCAAGTGAATGACACAGCTAAATTTGTTCTGGAATTAACGCACAAGATAAGATAATATAACGTACTTATGAAATAGGTTATATCTTAGATCATCAATGTAAAGCTGGACTTAATTCATAGAGCAAGAAGATATTTCAGATGACAGCAAAGAACACAAAAGTATCGTCAAGGGCGATGTCATATGAACATTACATCGTTTATTACAAATCATGACAACTCCAGTTTTGGAAAATAATATCATTTGAGTGTTTAGGAAATACTGTTTTTTTTTTTTTTTGGAAGTTAAAACAATGTAGCTGGATGTTCAGTATTTGAAGGGTCATATATCCCAAGATTTTAATGTAGGGTTATCAACACTATGGAATTGACAAAACAGATGCAGAATGGGCACTCAGATTTTTTTTTAGTAGGCCGATTATCTCTGGGGGTAGAAAAGCCTTTAACTCCAGGTCAATAGGCCACATTAACCCCATTATGTGGAATATAAAAATTCCACCTGCTTTGTAAATATAATTATTTTCACATCCTTGTAATATGTTGCCCGTCACAGGCCCATTCCTTTCATTTGAATGATAAAAAGTTTATGTGTGTGTTACTGTGAGTGAATGAGAAAATGTCAGTACATATTTGTCCCTTTGTGTAGCACAGATAATATGATATGGTACACTTTTTTTGTTTTTTTGTTTTTGCAAATAGACATAAAGGAGGAGTCTTTTACAAAATTATTAAAAAAATCTTTGCGAGGATCATACAAACTTTGAAACACTACAGTAAGTTGGAGACATTAAAGACATATACAGAATCAGACCCATTTGTGGTGAGATGAGGTTCAATTAGAAATGTTGAAGAACCATAATTAGAATTTCCACACTCTGCGTAAAGTCATCAGATTGGTGTCTACTGGCATTTACTGTTTGCAGCGTGCGTCCCACATTTTCAAGGTCATGAGATGTTTTCCTTTATCTAATACACTATCATTGTTCAGGATACCTGAATGGTAGAAGAATGAAGCTTAATGAGTTGTGAAAAATATGAAATTATATACGAAGCGAAGTTTCACATATTTCAATATCTGATACGATTTCTGAACCAATGAAAGATCAGATGCAAGGTTAGTGAACTACAGGTTAGCAGTTATATGATTCCACAACCTTCTTTACACTTCTGATGAAGGAAGAATCCATATGAATCCATACAAAGATATATTAGAAATGGTCAATCCGGCACGGACATAACAAAGACATCGAATGTCAGCGGGCAAAAGTGGTCATAAAAGGCAGGAATCTGAAACAAAACTAATTTATAATGGACACTGATATAACAGGTTCGTGGTTTTTTTTGTAAACAAATGAGTTCGCATTTTATTTACCCAACTTTATGTACAAAATCTCTTGGTGTAACGACTAAAATTGTTATCCCTGGCAAAATAGTTTTTTTAACTCTTTGCATTATGAAACATTTTCAGTTGATTATATTCATATTGATACAGCTCAGGTCAATTTTGTCTTGTGCCTGCACCAATAGGGTTGGGTTTTGTCGTGACTAGCCCCTCTCGTAACCATTAACCAGTAAAGATTTTACCCCTCAATGATTAACATGTCTAACTTGTTAAAAAACTCAGGATGTTGTGCAAAAACATTACTGAAAAAGGAATCTTAGACACATCTAAGTAAAACTGATGAAACAATTTCTATCCAGTTTTTGTTTCAGATAAACAAGGAAGTAATTAGTCTAAGTGTGCATCGATATTTTACAATTATTTTACGTATTTTTACAGTTTCTGTGTTATTTTGAACTCTATTTTCTAGATAAAACATTTGAATTAAAATATGTAATTATAACAATTTTTCATAAAATATCCTGAATATCATATAATCGTTGTAATTTGATATGCAATTTGTAAATGTGTTTTTTATGTTCTGCATAAAGCGAATAACGGTCTTGCTGCCCTCATTATAACCGAGTTTTACTGTATATTTAGCTTGCATTGTCCGCCATTCCGGTTTGTATATATATTGATGACACTGTGCACCAAAACCATTTTTATATCAATAAAAAGGTTTAAATAAGGGGAAAAATTAAAAACGTAAAAATGTCAAATTTTTCAAGCTTCAAAGACTTGCCAAACTGTAAGTACAGTTCCTTTCCTTAACATACGTGCGACTGTCGTGAATGTGTGCATGCTGACACAGAAAAAACAAGTAATTATTCTATTCATAGCTTTACTTTCAATCTGATTCATAAAACCATGACCACTTCTGCAGCTTCATTGATATTCTAATATTATATCTCGATTTTCATAACTACGTGATACTATCGCATATCACCATTTCGTGATTCTGTAAATAAAAGCGAGTATTTAGTTTGAAAATACATTTGTTCCTTCTATAAATTTCTTTGACATGATAAATTGTGATATTTTAAATTATAAATTGGGCTTTTCTACTTCTGTTTCCAGTCACTCAATTAAATACTTTCTCTCCTTTAATCCACCAAATTAGAGCGGTTCTCTCATCTGAGTTTTAATTTGTTATTTTAATTTCCTTGAACACTGCTTTGTACGACCAGTAGACACCACAATCTTGTTTTCAAAGTTACATTCATTTTTGGTATATATTAATAATCACAGTAACTAACATGTACATAGAAAATGGAGGTAAAATATGTGAGAAAGAGTGACTGAAATAAACTGATGCTATGACCAAGAATACAGAAATAAAAGTTTGGGTTCATGAATATAAGATGTAAAATGAGAGCACAACAATGGTATAGTGGTTAATAACAGGCTGACTTGCTACAGATGGCAGACACACTCCTGCAGAGAAAATAGCAGTGAGATTCCTGTAGAGCCTTTGGGAACATTTGTTTTACCAGTCATTAAGAATTGTTAATTTTCTTTCCTATATACCATACACAAAAAATTTAAGGTTATGTTCTCAATGTAAGCACCAGATACAGAGCTTTTATGATTACAAGTGTACCACAATTCTCTGGGAGACATATGGTGTGGACCCACAAGTTCATACAATGGAGGGTAAGGTGTTCTACTGCTTAAAAGCAAGAACTGCACTCAACTTATAGCACACAGAAAAATACAACGATACATATAATGTTTTCTTCTGACAATTAACCTCACTTTTCAACTCGGAGTTCCAGAAACTCTTCGGTTCTCACAGTGTAGGTTATCACAGAAAAAGGAAAATTGAACTTCTTCTATTGTTGATATTATTATATGCACCTTCTCCATATTCTTGAATTTTTTTGACTGTGGAGTTCATCAGTCCACTGCTCTGTGCAAACAAGGAAATGTGTTTTGTTGTGTTTATTGAAACAACTTGAAACACAATTCATTTGCACACACACACACACACAACTATGTGATGCAAAATACAACCCTGATAATGTGGTACTGGGGGTATGGAATGATTATCTGACTGGGAAATATCATTCATGCACTGTTATGAAATATTATGAGAGTTTGGTCCCGTACTAGAACTAGGACAGTGGACATGTTTTAAAATTAAAACGACAGACAAAAGAGTGAATCGCTTAAAAATTTGTGTGACCATTCTTCTTCTACAATCTCTAAAAGGAGCCAATTAATTAATTTTAATAATCAATAATTAGTGTTTACTAGGTTGTATACTGTAATACTAAAGGTGCATGGAGAGTTGCTGTAAACATAAAAATATAAAAACAGTTACTAATACTGATAGAAGGAATCAGTAAGAAGACTACAGATATTGGGGGCTGTCAAGGACCAATCACACAACATTACAAGACCATTTATACTCTTTCGCCATACAGTGCAATTTCAAGCAATCAGAAACCTTGAAACAGAATTCAGAATATCTTCTAAGACAACGTGTTTCAAAACTACATAATTACATGTTACCCGATTAATCGGAATCAGTATTAGGGATCATCAGATAGAACACGTCCAGGGTCTCCAAGTTAGAGAGAGCTCCGTTCTTCAATTTCAAAAAGGACAGTTTAGACACGCAGTGGTCTCTTAAAAAGTTCTTTTAGAGTTAGCCCATTTCCATATTTAAAGAGACTGGAAAGGTGTAGTTCACGTCAGAGTACACAAGAGTTTCTGCACCTTGGCATTCTGAATGCTCGTAATTCTGTGTGCGTATACAGGTTGAATGTTCAATGCCTTTTCAGTTTTTTATGTTACGCAGTACCACATAACTATTATACGCTCTTACTTGAAATAATATACTGAAGCAGACGTTCAAACCAGGTGGCCTTCGTGGGTTAAACATGCTAGCAAATTCTGTTGCCAGATTTTTTTCCTTTTATATTTCCCTATTCCTTCATCCTATGTAAAGTAAAGTTTGTCCCACTATACGCCATGTAGGCGCTTGGGGGGAGTGGAGGTATAGCTCCTCTCTTCCTTGACCTCGGCACTAGATGGGGGTGAGTGGTCAGCATCACGCCCCGGCCGGCTTTACCCCCGGGAAAGGACCCCGGTACCCATTGTAGAGGAGGCTGGGTGGGCCCCAGAGCCGGTCTGGACGCAGAGGCTAGAGGAAAAATCCTCTGCCCTCGTCGGGGATCGAACCCCGGTCGTCCAGCCCGTAGCCAGTCACTATAATGACTGAGCTATCCCGGCTCTCTCCTTCATCCTATGTATTATATCATATCTGCATTTCTATATGCGTCTGTATTCTATTACAGCGTTTCTACGGGGGAAACTAATTCTTTGTCGGTTAATGCGTACCATACTTTGTGGTAGAACCGTAATTCCACACCATGTGCTTGGGAGAAGATGAGTCCAAGAGACTTTGATAGGTTGTTCAGGACTGAGTTACATAAAAAGTCTGAATGAAATGAACATCCATTCTGTATACAGGTACACAGAAATAGACAGAGAAGGCTGTATCAAGATAGTATTTTGTTAGTTAACAATTTAGTCCTGTAGTGATTGCTGTGATAAAAACCTTCCATAATTTTCATATTGTAGCTGTGTTCGTAAACACTCACTTATTTCCGATGGTTCATTAGTCAACTGAAAGACAAAGACTTTTTTTTTTTTGCACAGCTCCCATGTTGTTTTATATTCTAGGGAGAAATTATCTTAGTAAAAGTTTCATATTTTTTAAATTACTTATTACAATACAAAATTTAAAGATCCAATATTTAGTGGTGTTCCAGCTTCATGTGTTTGTGTATCTGCCATGTTGTTATTAATTGTAGAAATTTAAAATATATGCGTATGGAGTCACTTCTGATGGCATAAAGTTCATACGAAATTTCATTAAAATGTGACCGGTGGTCCTGTACTTTAAACATGCGAACAGACGTGCAAGATCAGATCTATATGTGTATCATGCAAAGAACATGTAATAAACCCACATAAATATACTGTAGATGCTACTAGGTTTTCAGCTTGGTACTTAGTGAATAAGAAAGTTTGTATTTTTCAGTTTGCATTAAATGAACATGATAATGCCTTGATACAAAATTATTTTAAATTATATTGAACTATATCTGTCATTGGCAAACTGGAAAGGGACAGCATGAAGTGAGTTCAGATAGTTTTCTAAGAAAGGCCGTGTTAGGGTAGCGTGTTTGACATTTCACAATTTACAAATGAGGTTTCATTTCTTGAAGAAGGATTTTTTTCATATACCTGGCAGTGTTTATATGGCAGTGAAGCTATTAAGAAAACTAAAGTTGTAATTCATGTAAGTCTATAAACTGATGTGTCAATGATGGAAATATAATCCTGAGGTTATGTAAGGTTGTAAAAAAAAATTATTTGGATGCAGCGATTACAAAACAAAATAGTTTGCTGAAAAGCTTTGCGTCAAATTCTAAGTCTGTGGTACTTATGATTTGAAAAACTGTCTACATCAGCGTAATAATATTAAGCATATTCTTTCAAGCCTTTTTATGACACTGGATACAGCTTTTGTCCAAGGCAAATCACCGGACGCTTTTCTATTTATAAATTGTTTTTCAAATTGTTAATTTAGTTCAGCCCTTTTAATTCCAATTGCCCTATTCATACATGCTCATCTATGGATTTGTATGTGAGTCTATTGCTGTACCGAAAACTCATTTCATCCAAGAAGAGGGCTGAGACAAGTGCCACGTAGATACCTTAGCACATTGCTTCTGGGATGCAAATGTCCCCAGGGCGTACGAAGCTCTTGGACGTGGAACGTATGGCTTTGTTTAAAAAAGAAGAAAATGGAAGGGATGAGTAAATTGAAATACTAGTGGATTTGAGTGATTAACTGTGTGAGTATTATGGTGTTGATTGACCTTCAAAAAGGTGATTCAAATTTGTCTTTAATGTTGTAAATGTGTCCACTGTGAACAGTTGTATTCCGTACAGTATGACAAATGGACGACCGTGCACTGCACATGGGAACAGGCAGCAAAATTCTATAATGAACTAACTGCAGCATCTAAGTTAAGACTTCATGTTACAGATGCACTGCGCTCTGAAAGGAAAAGAAAGGCCGTCATTGACAGCGGAATTCAGATAAAGCAATGCGACCACCCAAATATGGCTTTTGCAGTAATGCGGAGCGAGGGATGCTGACGTTCAAAATGGAGGGCAAGTACAGAAATTATATCTATATCTTGCAATTTTTGAAAGTTGTGCATCTATTGTACCAAATTTTTTAATGTGCAAAGGTTTCTTTAAAAAGAAAACAGTCTAAGAGGTTTCAGGCACTGTCAGTGTGAACAAGTCTGGATGTCAAAGGGTTAATACCAGTGCCACATAAAGGCTTTAAAATTTTATTGTGAATAGATATGCTAGTAATAATTACATTTTCAGACTGTTACAATGCTTGCTGTGGGATAAATAGGGTTATCCTTCTTTGGGAAATTTGCTAATCTTTTACTAGACTGTGAGTCAGAAAAGGCTGAGAAAACTTCAGTGTGGAGTTCTGTGAAGTTTGTCACAATAATTTAGGTTCATATCATGTATCAGCATTCACAACCTGTGATTTTATGCATACTGCAGAACTTTCTGGGCTGTGCAAAGGTTTTATTGTGTTTGTAATCTGAATGGAAGAACAAGAATACTAATGTTTTTTTTTATAAAGTGTTAAAACTTTTCAAGAAATTTTCCCATCGTTAGCAAACTCGAAAGCTCAAATTCTATACTGAGCCAGTTCTATGTGCGTAAATATCTTGTGATCATTTTCATGCAAAAGATACCTGCGTCTCATTAAACACCATGCCATGAAGATGTATATTCTTAACCTTGGCGCTAGATGGAGATGAGTGGTCAGCTCGATACTCCAGTCACTTCATATATGGGGAAGAGTCCCCAGTACACACTGAAAACAAGCTGGTCTGAATGTGGAGGAAATGAAAAAAAAAACTCCCTTCCACTACTGAGAATTGAACCCTACTCATCCAGTCTGTAGCCCAGTTACTGAAGTGTCTGAGCTATCCTATCTTACTCTTCATCTTACCATATTATTTCCATAATAGAGAGTACTTTTGGAGATGAATGTATTACTATGCCTGTTGCTTGTCACTTTCTTCCCATATCAATTGCTGTTATAATATATGACCACTTTTAAATTTACAGCATAAAGTTTTCTGGCACTAAAATGGAAATAGATTTATATTAATATACTTTATTCTACCTGTCAGATATTTTGAAATGAAATACTATAAATTACATGATATTTAAAATCTGTTCATTGAATAAGCACTGATGTTTTCACTCTGTTAGAATTTAGTGACGCGGTAACATATATTATAAGCTCAGTGCTAATGATGGTCCATAATTTTTGCACCCCGCTGACTAAAATTTTTCCTTCTGATACCTTCTGTGTCAATATCGAAAGGAGAATCTTGATTCTCAAATAAAATTCTCGTGTGCCGTGCAAGAAGTTTGGTGGAAGAAAATAAACATTAAGATTTTTTTCCAAAATAATTGCATTTGAACAAAGTTCTTGAGTTTCACCAAGGAATGGCTGTCTCAGGATGTCAGGATATTGGAGATGAAGTTCAGTACTAAATGGTTATAATGTTTGTTACTCTACCACACAGTCTGTGTACCCGTGCCAGTATGTCGGCACTACTTGTGTTAACCACACACATACACAGCCTAGTGTCCTTCATATCAGGATTGTTTATATTAAACTACCTGACACACACACACACTAGCCAAGAAGCATTCCAACTTCACCACAATCTGAAACAAGCAAAACTGCACCACCACGTAGGCCATGTGAAACTGAGAGGGCTTGTGGTGAACAAGGTGCGGTGATAGAGTGAGTGACTTATGATGGCTGCTGCCAGGCAGCAGCAGTCTCTGGTGTTAAATGATGGATTCACGATTGCGTTCATTGTCCTCTGTGCTGCTCCCACCACTACTGGCTCCACAGATCTGCATCTCTATCTCTGCCAGGCGATGCTCAACCTGGTAGCATCATATAAAGCTTCTCAGTACACATTTAATGTTCTACTTCCTTGAATAATACGAGGCGCGTCCTCAAAGTAAGTTTCCCACTCGTCCCACAGCTAGCAAACCTTATATTGCGCGAAGCGACTGTGCGTACGTGATAGAGCAATGACGTAGCATGGCGCATGCACTAACGGTACTTCCCGCGTTCTCACATTAGCATCGTTGCAGCTGTTGAAGATGGAGGTTCTTATTCCAGCTCCCGCCGACTGTGAAGTGCGGTCAGTGATAACGCTAGGCCGCACACGGCTCGACGGACAGCAAGTCTCCTGCAGGAGTTCAGCTGGGAGGTGTTTAATCATCCACCCTACAGCCTGGACCTCGCTCCCAGTGATTTCCATCTTTTCCTACACCTCAAGAAATTCCTGTCCGGTCAGCGTCAGCGTTTTGAGAATGACAGAGAGGCGGAGATGGTTGTCACACAGTGGTTCCAATCCCAGGCGGCAGACTTCTACGACACAGGTATTCAAAAGTTGGTCCCACGGTATGACCAATGTCTCAATTCCGGTGGCGAATATGTTGAAAAATAGCTGGACACTTGTTGTATCTGTTGCAATAAATATTTCCATGAAATTGTGTTTTGTTTCTGTAAACGGCCCCAGGGAAACTTACTTTGAGGACGCGCCTCATATAAGACATAATTTTTCAATACTGATGCTTCTCTGTCATATCACAGAAAATCGTATCATGAAGAAAAAGATGCATACTTACAAAGACGATAATATTATGAATTTAGCGTTTTCTTATAACACGAGGAAAACAGGCTAAACGTACTACCACTTTTATTCTGTATGATACAATGCATGTTTTATTCTTCATTACTGCAACCACATACATTTATGAAAGGTATAATCTTTATGGACATGCCTTCATGTATAAAAAAAACACTTATGACTGAAAAAGTGAAACTATCGAATTCTGTAAGAGAAAATTAGTTGGTAACGCGGTCCATTTTCATACGTCACTATTTCGGTGGTAGGCAGTCGAAGCGTTAAATTCATGACTTGTCTGTATGAATGGAAACTAAGAGGTGAAAAGAATTTGATGTTATAGTAATATACCTCCCACTGTTGCTGGTTTAATTTGATGCTCATGGATGCATTCTCTGTTTCCAACGTTATAAGTCGCTCGCGCAAACGCTTGATCTCTGCTATTAAGGCCTCGTGTGACATTAGTGATGTTGTTTCCTTGTCATCATCTTCCTCTAGCTGCATCATGCTGTTACATGGTAACAGGTGACCTGAAAACAGTGAAACATGTTGTTATAATGAACTGTACTAGAAGTTGAAAATTTCTTTACTTAAGTAAGAGTCCGTTACAATGACAAGTAGCCGACTAGAATAGTATTAAATTTTTTGGGTAGTTTATTAATCTCTGGAATATCTGTTGTTGTGAGGCAGTAGTAATATAATTTTGTTCCTCCGAGTTGGTACTGTAAAATTCTGATTAATTTATAACACTTTGTGATGTAATAGGATCTCCCTGCTCACCGATCACACTTCCACTGGTTTGTGACGCATCACCAGCTTTCTTATCTGAATCTCTCACAGGAAGTCATGTTAAACTTACGCAACATTTTATTCTTTACCCAAAGAGACATACTTCGGGTCAATATCACTCCATCGTGTTCACATACACAGGAGCGAAAGAACTATCACAATCACAAGCAGTCATTTTGGAGCAAGTGAAAGAGAATATGAGACTGTGTGGTTAATCTGTAGCACTTATTAGAACAAGTCATTATTGTAGACCAGTGGTTCCCAAAGTAGGTGGTCGGCGCTAAAGTGGAAATGCATAAAAATCATGGGAGTGCTTTTTTATACTTATTGTGCACTAAAATACAAAACTATCAACTGTTTATAAAGTTATACAACAGTACAGTTGAGATGTCTAAAGATAGGCAGTCTGAGCACTAACAGTACCAGGTGGCGATACATGATTTGAAGCTTTTGCTGTGACGAAACTCAATAAAATCTTCTCGGGAAATCATCTGCATCTCTTTGTGTAACCATCTGATGTGACTGATTGCCCAAGAATATTTTCATGAGTTCCAGGTGGTATTCTGTAATGAAACTGACTGAGATCATTGGTAAGGATGGTGGTGAGATTATTGATAGGTCTTCTTACAGGTGAATAAAGAAATGTAAAATACACCATGTTGAAGGTCATACTATTGGAAATCATCGTGGACTTAGTTTATCAGAATCACCCAACACAGTAAATGTTAGAACAGTGTGCAGTGTGACTTTAAGTCATTGTCAGTAAAAGTATGGATTCCTGGTTTATAAAACAACCTAAAAGTGAGAGCATGGCTGTGAATGACTATAAGTCTTCAGAAGATATTTTGTGGTCAAACTATATCAGCATCTGAATGGATTCAGCATCAACCGCCACGGTGGTCTAGCGGTTAGAACGCTGAGCTTGTAATACTGGGGTCCCGGTTTCGATTCCCGGCGGTGCTCAGATTTACAACTTGTGTTGGGCATCTCAGAGTTTTCCTCTGGGGTTTCCCCGGTTTCTCCGTGGCATCTCAACAATTACTCCACTTTCATCATTTTGCGAAAAGGGGGTCACAGCAGGAGCGTTAAATGTTGCGGTCCCGGTCGAACCCATGTACTGATGGGTCGTTAATCCTGCTAACCACCAATGCACACCATGCTGAATGGTGTGTAGTGGATACGAAAAAAAAGCAGTGACTCTGACATGACATAAGCTGAAGTAAGGCAACTTCCTCCTCACATAAACTTCATACGTTACGTCACTGATAGAGAAGATTTAGCATTATGTGACCATCAACCACAATTACAGGAGAATGTAAAAGTAATGAACTTTGCGAAACCTTGCCCCTTGAACTCTCGCCTATTTGCAGTGTGTTGCAAGGAAATGCAGGCAGACCACAAATTATTTATATTGCATTAGGGGGTAAGGTGGTTATCTAGCGGCAAAGTTCTTACATGACTAGCTGAATTGAAAGAAGATGAATGATGCTTCGCTCTCCATTATCACCACTAGAATTGAAGTTAAATCTTCATACCACATGTAAGTAGAAGTGTGATAGTAACAGAAGAGGTCATGCATTTTGGAATGTATGCACATGTAGCGAGTTTCCCTCTTTGCTGTTCGCCTCATACTTACAGCTTGCAAAACGTACCTGTAGTGGATGTATGAGCTGTGGGCAGGTCCCCACTAATTGGTGAGGCAGAAGAATGTTCGCTGGCACATGATGCAACAAGAGGTGTTGTCTCTAGCAGCTGTGTGAGGGTAGTACTTGCACCTATCCGGGCCCCTGCACCAGCCCCAGCGTGAACTTCTCCAGCACAAGACCCGTAACTACGCGAAGTGGAACCTGAAAATTTGAATTTTGATCTGGGTGAAAAAGTCTTCATTGTAGTCATTCACTGTCTTCAAAGGAAACTTCCACAGCAAAATCACTTCTCTTCAACCAGCTAACTAAAAATTTGCTATCAGCAGAGCTGAAAATGGGCATAAACACATGTAGATATCATTTATTTAGATCCAGAATGCCTTTTTAACTAAGCTATTTCTAGTTTCTTAAGACTTAATGACGAATGTCCCTACTCCTTAGTGCCTGATTGAGCACTGTGCCATGCATGTATATTGGGGGAGTGGAGGTATAGCTCCATGCATTCTTATCATTGGCACTAGATTAGGATTGAGAGTGTGCTTTACCTATGACAGATACCAGGAGCCACTGGAGAGGAGGTTCGGTGGACGTCAGAACGTGTCTGTATTAAGTGCTGGTTTCTATTTTAATCTTCATTCATGTTTCAAGTTCATGATATAAGAATTGTGTACCACAACATAAAACAAGTTGAGATTTATTAACAGCCACAACTGTAAATGGGAATTTAACATTTCAATATTCAGTCATTTTATGCAAAGTTTTTATTTGTAAAATGAAAAATTTTGAGAATTATTTTATGTCAGTGAAACATATAAACACATATAAATATAAGAATAATTATGGTGATGGAGTAATATGTATAATTTTATATGTTTTCAAGAACACAACAAAATGTTTCAGTATATTTTTCAAGTGGGCAGATCATATTTGAAGTATCAGTGCCCGAAATGACAATGGAATTGAGATCCAAAGGAACATAAATGATTTGAAAACAAACATGCTGGACCAAATGAAGTTTAACATGAAAATAGATATGATGCAGTAGGAAGTAATGGAAATGAAGCTGCGAAAGAATCAAGGATAAATCCTTTTACTACAAACAGACAATTTACGAGGACAAAAGCCAAGAAGAACTTAATGATTATTCCAGCGTTGCAGTTACCTGCATGAACAGCTGCCTGAGGCACATGATGGCTTGGGGCTTGGATCCCACTGCCTCTTCGCTCATCATCTGAAGACAGTCCGCTTGATGTGGCTGATAGGGGCGACTCCATGGTGCGCACACGCCCTTGTAAAGACCTGTGAGATATGTATAACAGAGAGTTATTTCATGATTCAAGTGGCCCCAAAGTATTAACTTTTAACTCTTTAGATTCTAACAATCCAAAATATTAGAAACATATTACCCTCATCTGCAACAACACATTGCTTTTATAATGAATGTTCACTGTAATTGTTGTCATCACATTGCTATCATCACCACTCATTACAACTATAATCAATACCTTTCCAACATTGTGTGTCTTAATTCTGTTTAGATAATTCTGTCAGTCATACCTTTGAATGTTTAATCTTATTAGATGAAACTTGAAGCTTAAAAATTATACATTATTTTATGTTTACTATTACAAAGTAATCCAACAAGATCTTGATTTATTTTAACACTTATGAAGAATAATATATGGAGATTTTGGAAAGCTTCTGAAGCCAGTATAAGAAAATTTTAAGGCAACATTACTTGAATTGCCTTATACGTACTACCATCAACTTTGTAGGTAAATGCTTCCAATGGAAAAATTAATACTAAAACCCATTACTGATACAAATTCCGATTATAAACATTCCATCATATTATATAAAATTATGGTAAATCAAAATAACATTTTATTCTTAGAAATGTAAGCAGAATAGAAGCAATGTTACAATCTTCTTATTTTTCGACATATTTTCCCTGTCTCTTGAGGCACCTAGTTCAACACATCACAAGAAACTTGATGCCAGCAGCAAAATAATTTTTTCAATGCTCCTGTAGCCTTAACCTCACTTTTACTTCATTACATGGGGATCTTTATCCTTGTGAGTCCTCCTTCAGATAATGCAAGATATGAAGTGAATAGTAAATTAATCAGCACCTCAAATTATATGGAAAGTGCAGTGTTTTAATCTAATTTCTAATTAAATCTATTTCTTATGAGTTTCTGCATGAAAGTTAACTGTGACTCATCCTTCACTGTCCTAGAAAACAGTTCATCAGTTGAAGCTTGTGTTTTTAATTCCTTGGAAGCTGAAGTGCACTGAAGGCTATCGAATGTGCTTACATGTTAATAAAGACACATCCTTGTTTCATTACAAGTGATGATTCAGTTTATAAAAGGATCCCTAGATGATATACACAGATCTCCACGTAGCTTTCAGAGTGCTGATAATACAGGACATTGTAATTTTACCGTCTAATACTTTGGTGAGGCTGGCTCTTATTGCCTCTTGTGAAGAGCTGTCACTAAAGAACAGCATCATACTGGAACCATTATGTATTCTCAAACTGATATCATATTAAGTTACCTGGAAGTAGGACTGAGCGTGGGGCTGAAGAGCGAGTTAACAGAGTAAGGTGGTGGTCCCAATGATGACCCCCCAGTGATGAGTGGCTCCAGGGGAGACACCCACATATCTTCCAATGGTATTCGTCCTCGAGATTCCACCAGACCTGGTGTAGATTGACTGCGACACATTGCAGCTGTAATGTAATGTTATAAATATTACACACTCAATAAGCAATATCAGCAGGATTATAGCACAAATAAAATAAAATAAATTGAATTTATAAATCAACGAGTGCTTCAGGAGTGCAGCACCGGCAAAGTATGAAGAAATCATTGGATTTAACTCCAACATCTTTCGACAAAGTAATAAATTAGTGGTGGAAATGAACATGTGATATCTTGAGATTTGAGGTTCTCACAGCGGTGAAGAGGTCAGTCGTGGTCTTCTATGTTATTTTATGTTACCTGAGTATCAGCCTACTACAAACAAGACAACGCAGTGTCACAAACTAGAAGATCATGCTCAAAATCCATCCATCCATCCATCCATCCAATGTCTCTGCAGCCCATATCGGGCCTTGGCCTCCTCCCATGTGGGAGGATTCCTTGTCTTTGAAGTGTGCATTTGTGAGTAGTGAACGACAAGCCCACTGCCTCTGCACAATTTCTACTCAATCCTGATTTGACTCCTAGAGCCATCTAGTAGAGACTCAGGAGAGACTTGGGTGAGAAATGGCCACTGAATTTTGCTTATGAAACATCTCGTTCATGCTCGCAAGGTTCTTTTACATGCCGTAAATCTACGACGTGAGACTGCCAGCTTTACTTCCCTTCCAAAGGAAGATAAGATATCTTACTATCAGAAGAGGAACTAATGCCAACCATCAATGCCATGTATCATCCTGTTCTTCACAAATTCAGGCAGATCCTCAAGGAAGTTCTCATATGCCATCTCCGATTTCTTACACGTAAGCACTCAAATAATGTGATTTTCAACTACTGGTGTTGGTTCATACCGCACTGAAGTGTCCTCACATGTTGACATTTCAGATGTGGACACACACACATGTATTACAGTCGACTGTTGAATTGAACTTCAGTGCAAAATGGATAATAAAGTTTGTAGCCTGCAGAATCTGTCTGTAATGCTTGTCATTTCCATTGTCTGTACGCATAAAACATGTTGAGAATGGCTGAATGGATTTTCATGAAATTTGGTATGAATTTTATGCCCCTGTAAGCTACTCAAAACCCATACTTTTCTAATTTGCTGCTACCATTAATACCAATATGATGGATGACCAAAATTATGAGGTGGGAGGAACATGTTAAGTGATGATATTACTTATGAGCCTACATGCCTATGTTGACGTCACACATGAAGTATCCACATAAAATGAAAACAGCACAATGAATTTTGTGAGAACAGTAGAAACTGCTCGTGTAGGACTTTGGTTTTGAGACAGTAACTGAAAAGATATATTTTTCTTAAAATTTCATATTCCTATTAAGGTTTGTTTCTTTGTCTAAGGAATCACATTTTTGGAGCATTATACATATGTGTGGGTCTAGGTCAACACATCATAGTAAAGTTAGATTCCTACAGTGTATATATATTTCATAGAACAAGATGAATATTATGTGATTTGAAAGATACAAAATTATGCAGAGGAAATTTATAAAAAAACAATGCAAACTTTTAACCATGTACGAGGAAAATTAAAGAAATGGGGGCACTGCTGGAAAAATTTATGGTATAAATGGGAACACTCCTGAGGGCTATTCATGCTGAAGCTCAAGGTCAAACAGTGACATAGTGTGATTGTGGTTCAGTTGAAGTCCATTTATGCCAAGTGAGCATCAATTTATGGAAAAAAACATCGCTTGATCATTCTCCATGTTTAGTTGATTTGTTGGTCTGAGAGAAAAGAAACATCTGCATATTTTAAGGTGACTGCATTAATATCACTATACTTTTCAAGATGTGGGTCTTATGATAGCAGAAAATGTGAATAGGTGTGATATTCCTTCCAATTAGAAGTAATCTTGCAAAGCAATAGCTTAAGGAGTGGTTCCAAGTGGTAAAGTAAACTCTTCTGAATGATGTGAAATGTATTTAATTGTTTTATGTGGGTTTTTAAGAAAAAAATACATGGTTTAATCAAAACCATGCACAACATAGTGTGATCGTGAGATTTAAATTGGTCCAGCAGAGGATACAGGGATTTAAAAGCCTAATACTCTAATGATTAATCCTCCGTCACTAAATGTACAAATAACATGGTTTTAGTCTCAGGCCTCATTGGCTGGAATTTCCCATGAAGCAACAGGAAAGACAATAAGATTCTTTAAAGAGAATTCTGAGGCTTGTTAAAGTGCAAGTTCCCTAATCCACACACACAAGAAGAATACAATAATTTAACGGTTCATCTTTTTTTGACATGCTGGACCGCAAACTTGGAAACGTCAAAAACCACTAATGTAACACAGTTACTTCAAATACAGCCATATGCTGAGTTATGAGCATGACACCTATTAAAGACAAATGCTGTGATATTTGGGTTTTTCTGACGTGTTGTATGAATTGAGAGATAAATATAAAACACTGGAAAAAACGTGACTGGCCAGGGAAAATCACTCTAATGAGAGAAGACCCTACCCCAACTAAATTACTGTTAACGAGACCTGAAGATTCTACACCATTAACACTGTATCTTCAGTGCACTCAATTCCAAACTAGTCCAATCCAAGAAACATCCTCCTGATGCATTAATCTAAATCCAGTTTAATGTCACACTGTTATCTCCTTCTCAGTTTTCCAAGTGAACATTCCAAGATGTTTTGCTACAAAACTCTGTAACAATTCCTTGTTCATTCCATCTGAGCTACAGGTCCAGAAAATTGGCCCCACTATAATAATAACGGAGAGGAAAAAGTCAAAAAAAATTATTTACAATCTAATATCCTCCATTCTTCACAAATTTTATCCCCCATAGATCCAAAAATCTTGCATCCAATTTGTTATTTAATTCTTGTAACATGTGTCATTTATTCAAACAAATTTTCATCATATAACACCATCTCATTGGATTACAATAAATTAAATGAATTTTATGGATGCGAACAGATACAAATGTCATACCTTAATTTACCATTAGATCCACAACATTTTCTAAGAATTTTTGACCCATACTACTCTTAATACTGTCATATATTCTGTTATGTTTGATTTTAATTGGCTAGAATAACTCTGGAAAGCTTGCAGTTTTGTTATATGGGACACATAATAAATTCACTATAAATTTTATAAGAAAATGTTAAATTTAAATTCCTTCTCTTGTGTGATAGACTTTGAAAGCTTTTAATAATAACCCTGTTAGAGTAAAGTTGCTTCGAAGACAACCTTACTGATCTTGTGGCATCCCGAGACACGTTTACTCTCATGAGCTTATATAAAAATGTTGAACGACACATCAGTGTCAAACTCGCTGACATTGTATTAGATTACAGCGCTACATTACCACAGGCCATTAAAAGACATCAAGTGCAGTTACAGTACACGGTAGTGCTGCAATCACTCACCATTCCAATTTGTGCTGTGTTTTTCATGTTATATGCTGTACCATCCACGTGAAACTCTTTGAAACTGTGCTAAATGGCAGTGCAACAAAGTTATTACCACTACAAGAAACTACGTGTATTTTATGAGCATACATCAAACAAGAGTGGTTGTATTCTTTGGCTCTATTGCATTTCAATAGCTTCATATAAATTCTAGCATGCGTAGGGACAATATTTTAGCACACATACGAAAAGCGTTAAGTGGGATTCATTAAATATTATTATCTGTGAAAATGATAAACAGTTGTCATGGAAGTTCTGCCACCTAATTAATATACTGTACAGTCTAGAACTCTTTGTCTAGCTTCAATATCATCCCAGTAGTTGGGGTGGTGAGGGAGGAGCATGCATATTGACTTAACTCCTCAACATGGCACTCACCGCCCGGTGGCAGCACTTGTCTGCCTGACTGCCGCCGCAGAGCGCCACCTCCGCGCCACAATGATGACATCTCCTCCATCTCACCACCCCAAGTATCTACAAACACCAGCAGCCATTATTAGTGACTCCATGTTGGAATTGTTCACAGTTACTGTTACCACCCCGGTCCATATTTACGTACAGCTTTGCATCTACAAAGACATTCTGCTTTCAGTTGGTTGATGTAAAATGACAAGAAAACACAGAATGGGTTATGAGCGAATAGGAGACAAATCATTTTGCGCTAAATAAGAAAATGGACGGCAGATGAATGCTGCAAAGATAACGAGAAGGAAGTTTACTCGAGAATATCACAAACAAAGTATTTTCAGAAATATGCAGCGTATTCAGGTTACTGACACAACAGGCTTTTGAAAATGCAGCCAAACTTCCTCTGGAGAATGGAACGCAACCGAACCTTCTGTCTGACTCACCAATAAGAATATGACGACAGGTCTGTTCAAAATCACTTGTGAACATAGAAATCCATCGGAGGAAGTAGTTAGTTATATCGGCACTGGTCATACGCATCGATATTCAACGAGTAAAAAGAATATAGGCCTATCTTGTTTTTCAGAGATGCATCACTGAGAAATCTGCAGCTAATAGTCGTGAAGATCTTGTGAAAGTGTATTTAACATTTTTCTATGATGTGTCGAGATTTGTGGCAAACCTGTGTTTTATTCTCGAAACAGAATCAGTAATTAAAAATTTATTGATTCTGTTTTGAGGTGGGTCATTACTTTCTGGAAGAAATGTGCCATTATATAAGCTTCGGACATTCCTGTGCCTAATTTTGAAAATAGTTGTCTTTTCAAAATTAAATGTTTTGTATTATTTTTGTGATTTGCTAAATTATAAAACCCTGTAACTAATGTCCAAAATGGAAACATATATTTATACTTTTCCCATAATTGTCTGTCCAAAGGGCAAACATTCTCTGTATTTACCAATTTATTTTCTACAAAGTGCCACTGTACATGTTTCAGGACACCCCTGATCCCAATTTTTGAAATTGATGAATTCAGTCACTTTCTATGGTTGCCTCTTCAAAAGAAAAAATCTTCTGTACCTACTATTCTTATGACATGCTGTTTGGGAGAATAACGCTGTTTTTTGTTTAGCGGACCACCCTCAAGCTTATTCTGAGGACACGAAGAAGTGGATAATTTTCCTAAGGTTTTCTATCCAAGTCGAACTTTTTCTTTTCATTTATCATTTTTCTTATGAAGCACATTTCAGAGAAATGTCCCACTGTTTTAGTTTGTTAACTCACATTGTTCGGACAGCGACCTCAGGTCATGGGAATTTCTAGTTCCTGGAAAAAATGTGGCAGATGGACAGACGAGATGATGGGAGAACGTGTAAAATATGGGAAGAGATGAGAAATGAATAGTGAATGTTAGTCAGAAAAGAGACAAAACCATGGAGATCGCCTAGGCGTAGATGGACCCGGAACATGGAGGACTGTCGCGTCCAAGCTGGGATAAGACGGACAGATGCTCACATGAAGCAGCACACGAGAAACAGGAATTAAGCCTTAATTAAACTGATGAGTTTAATCAGGAAGTTTAATTGTCGATGTGGATTTGACGCTTTCATTTCACGACAGGGACCAGGCATCTGCTCGAGTTAAGATGGTAATGATTTTTGGAAATATTTAATCTAGCTGAGTGGTTCTCCATGGAGTTGATTACTTTGTTAGTCGGATGTATGTAGCCAAAATTATTAGTAACCAATTAAGTAATATTATTTTCGTAACAATAATATATAAATTAGTGATCTATTCATTGGCCCTTGCATTCATCTTAGTAATTCTGTAACAGTGGTTAACTGACATTTGAAAAGTCACAATAATTTAAATAAAATATATTTATATAAAAAAAAATGATGGATAAATTTAATTTTTTATTATAATTAAATATCAGAAATCTGATTCTGTTCACAGGTAATCTGAAGTTGGGTTCTGGTAAAGCGTAAATTATGAATGCTTCAAAGCGTGAGCTTGAGAAATAATCTTAAATTTGGCTCTACCGTGTAAAAATCCAGCAAGCTCGCTCGTATTATTTTCAATATTCACATAATATTCAATAAGAAAAGCTTGTTTAATTTTCTATTCTCTCTCGCTTGCAGTAAGGAACTGCAATATTATATTTAGGTCAAGGCTTCAGAGCAGTGGCTTAATTTAATTTATGGCTATGTTAGTTTATTTTTAGAAAGTTCTCCATCAGTTCATGTAATACAGAGTCTCACTCGCGGACTCATGATGACTCTTAAGGCTTTGACCGGGATGTTCTTTTGTTAAATCTTATGTGGTACCGCCTGATTCGACTTCTAATGGTTAAGTGAAGTGTTTTCTTCGCGGTACGGTCTGGATTCGTAAATATTATGAAGACGAGCTTCGGCTTCAAAGGGTTAACCAGCTGATTTTCGTAATGGTGAGGTGTAGTGCTTTCTTCGCGGTACGGACTGAATTCATAAATACGTAATATTTAGACGATCTTCGGCTTCAAATGGTTAATTGTGTGATCAACAGAGACACTCACCTCTCTCTAGCGGCGCCCTCTTGTACTTCTCGAGGCGCTTGACGGCGATGGCCTCGAGCCTCACCCTGGCAGCTGGGTACTCCTTGAGCACATCCCACATGTCTTTCTTCGACAGGACGAACAGATCGCTGTAGCCCACCGACCGGACTGAGGCCGTTCGACGGTTTCCTGCACAGAACTCACTCTTCTGATGATGTTGCTTACATTAAAGATTGCGAATACGACACAAACAGTGACGCATGGCCAACGATAACTGATGTCAGACACTGAGTAATTAGAAATTTTGCTTTATATTAGGGAGGACCTGGGTTTAGATATCCGCCCAGAGACAGGGTTTTCTTCAGTCCCTACAGAAAAATGCTATTTCTGAATAGTTCATTGCCTGAAACATTTGCTATGTACACTGATTCGGGCTCTACTCCTGTCTTCAATTGTTTGGTTATAATTAACTAACCAATCAACTCGATGGAGCAGACGCCTTCATCAGAAGCTGATAGTCACTCATCTGGTAAAGAAATTTCTTACACTCTTTGAAAAACCATTGCTCTTTACAATGTTCACAAATTCTCATTACCTGATATTATTCGGAATAAAATGAATGGCAAGCTCTTAAGCAGCTTACGTATTTTAGAAGCGTGGACTGTGTGGAAGTACTTACCCGTGGAGAGCCGTAGTTGAACTGAAGGGGTTGGTTGAAACATATATGAATATCTGAATGCAGTATTAATATTTAATGCCTTTATATACTTTAATAAAATCTGTTTAAGACAAATTCTAATACTCATATATGTTCAAATAAAAAATAAAAAAACCCACTCAAGAATCCAAGATTTACACAAGAAAAAGAAACATCTAAATCGAACATACAAGTTACACATACAAAAATGCACTAATTTGGAAAGATTTGTGGATTTAAATAAACAAAATACAAAAAAACTGGAATACGAGACAAATAAAATACAACACTTCATAAGAATATTCAATACCAACGAAGGTAACGTAACAGAAATGGTATTTATGAGCACTCAATATTCTTCAAACGTGTCGAGAATCTTAGCAACATTCAAGTTTCCTCCGACGAAGAAGACTTGAAGAATAAGGGACTAGAGTACAATCTACATTTGACGCCGACCTCCATCTAGTGCTCCCCCAAGCGCCTATATGGCGTGTAGCGGGACAGCTTCTTGGACGCTTAAGTCGTCGCTGAGGACGAACTTTTTCGTGTGTCGTATTATCGCACTCCCCGACCCGAGGGACGTCTTCACGCCAACTCACTTCGCATGCAGACACTGATGCAAGCCGCGTACAGCTAGCAGCTGAAGCCATATTTACCAAGGTTTTTACCTGCGGTACCCATGTTCAGGATGGATATCTCGCCGAAGTAGGAGCCTGCCTTCAGCGTGGCCAGAACCGTTCGCCCGTTATCGGCGACTACCTGCAGGCGCCCCCTGTTGACGATGTACATCTCCTTGCCCACTTCGCCTGCACAGAAACACACAACCACGCATCTTTAACTTTGTTCAACAATAAATTGTTGTTTGTAAGACTTGAGGTTCTCACAGCGGTGAGTATGAAGATTTATGTCTTCTGGGTTGTTGCGCTGTGTAGCCTGGTCGATGTTAACCAACGTTTCAGAGGTCATACTGCCTCCTTCATCAGGGCGATGAGTATGAAGATTTCTGTCTTCTGGGTTGTTGCGCTGTGTAGTCTGGTCGATGTTTACCAACGTTTCAGAGGTCATACTGCCTCCGTCATCAGGGCGATGAGTATGAAGATTTCTGTCTTCTGGGTTGTTGCGCTGTGTAGTCTGGTCGATGTTTACCAACGTTTCAGAGGTCATACTGCCTCCATCATCAGAGTATGAAGATTTCTGTCTTCTGGGTTGTTGCGCTGTGTAGTCTGGTCGATGTTTACCAACGTTTCAGAGGTCATACTGCCTCCATCATCAGAGTATGAAGATTTCTGTCTTCTGGGTTGTTGCGCTGTGTAGTCTGGTCGATGTTAACCAACGTTTCATCGTCCTGATGACGGAGGCAGTATGACCTCTGAAACGTTGGTAAACATCGACCAGACTACACAGCGCAACAACCCAGAAGACAGAAATCTTCAAATTGTTGTTTATATCAAGGCATTGACTTCGTTGTACCCAGGTATATAAGTCTGCAGAATGCGAGGAGATCTTGGCTTACTGTCTCAACACTGACTCAGAATGAAAGTACAGAGATAGATGGCATTATTCAGGGAGATATGGTTTCTTAATCTTAAAATTGTGAATTTGAGCGAGAAGAGAACTCCATCAACTAAGTGATGTATGATTCTATGAAGAACGAAATTGTTCACAGTCTAGTGGAGGATTAAATATAAGGAAGTTCCAACAGTGAATAAAATACTTTATTGGTTATAAACAACATTCAATTCCGTCAAGCGATGCTAATCATTACAGAGAGGTTATTTGTTCTTTGCAAAGAATGGTCGCTCACCCTCTGAACCAGAAAGGAAAGCAACTCTAGGCGAATGATGCTTGACGTAATCCAAGTTCCAACCAAACCAGAAAGAATTCGAATGTTGAAAATACCTTTCCTACAAATGTAGTCTCCAGGCGAGAAGAGGACGGGACGTAACCTCAGCACCAGCTCGCACAAGAAGCCCGCTTCGGTGTTCTGGAAGATTTCCACCCTCTTCAAAGTGTCCAGATGGACATTGATCGCTATCTCCGCCTTCAGCTTGTCTAAAACACATGTCATCAGTTATTCCAGCGCTCAACAGCCATGTTTGTTACAGGAACCTCACATTTGAAACATCATAAAAGGTGATGAACACCTTCTCAGCTGATTTAATGACACTGTTTCAGTTGCACAGGTTACCTGGCGTCTTATGATAAACACACGAGTCTGAAACGACGTGAGAGGAAGGAATCAGGAAGTATTTATTTTCAGACGCCAAAAGTGTTATACATTTTGGGAGGCATAATCATTGATGTTACATTGTATCGCATGTAAGCAGAAACATTTTAAGGGGACCGTCACTTTTAACTCACACTGCATCTGTCTGCTGAATTTGTTATGGGACTCGGAGGCCTAAAACTGAGACTGGACCCTATACGATCAATTTCATACTCGAACATCATATTTAACCTAAGATTTATTTTTAGCTAAATATTTGCATCGCTCTGTTGCGAGTTTGTCATACCCACTTGCTGGTATATAACGTTCCTCCGAAGCACTATTACGTATCTGAAAGTCCACGCAACGTCAGATTAGAATTACTCTTCTATTCGTATTTTAGAATACTATTTTCGTTTAAACTCAATGTTTATCTCTCACGCTAAAGTCTAAAAATCTTGGTGATCATGATCGGTGTAACGTGTTTGATGTCACAAAGTTTTTGACATTCCAGAGGGTTTCTCGATTTGGTAGGTCGGGCATTTTATTTTGGATAAATAAACCTGAAGGTATTAGTGATGACTTCTCGTTGTCTTTGAGAGGTATATTCATCATATCAGCGAAACATACTACATCCATTCAGTGAAGTATTCACGGGCAATCAACCGTGTGAGGTGGCCTTAGAAAAACGGACGTTTCGAGAGCCATCTCCATGCTTAAAATTGCAAACAGCGCCTTAAAACTGCGGGTGGTGGTTACTGTCTTGAAGAGAGTATTTGCCTCATAATTACGCGCAATAGCAAGCAAAGAACAGTACATTCATAGTCTCATTTAGAAGGGTCAAATTGTCAGAGCAATCAAACAATGTTAGCGTGTAGAATGTTTGTAGATCGGCGTTGGCTTTTACGACGCACCACAGTAGAGATTATTGTTGAATGACATCTTCCAGCACGCATTATCGGTTCCCGATCAATTTTCGTCGAGAGGTGATTTCTCTGCCCATCTTATTGACATGAAAAAGATGATACCGTATCACTGAATGTGTATCACCGGTAGTTAAAATGGTTAGAAACGTGTTATTAAAGTTAAAATTAAATTATGACTGAAATTAAGTGTAGTAAGAATAAGGTAAAAATATATTTCAAATCTAAAACTTCTTGACGATGGTGAAGAGTCAATTGAATAAAAAATTTCTTGGAAATTATCCATCGTCTAGTAAATATAAAACGTAAAAACGACGTTTCGGAGATGGGATGGGATGGGATTAGCTCTATCTAGTGGGCCCAACTGTGTAGGAACCTGAAGACGGAGATAGAGTCCCATCTCCGAAACGTCGTTTTTACGTTTTATATTTACTAGACGATGGATAATTTCCAAGAAAATTTTTATTCAATTAAAAATATATTATTATTAGTTGGTATTTTTTGTTGTTGTATATACATTATGGCACAGACTGTACAAGGAGTTTCCTTCTTAAATGGGGTGTACTGTACTGTGCGTTGAATTCTGGACGCATAAATCTTGCGAATCGAAGGGTGAAATGGGGATTTTTATTTATAGTCGATATCGTTAGGTCGATTCGTAGTGGAAGTGCATGTCGATTTTTTTAGACGTTAAAGTTTTTAAATTTTAAAGTCAGATGGAGCTTTATAATGTAAAAGTTACGTGTATTTGAATCTGGGCAGAGGTGCATGTGTGTTCAGGTACTTTTGAGAGACTGCCTCTCTCACTCGTTCCGACAAGAGTCACTAGAGAGTTGAACATAGTCACTCATTAGTCGAGACTTTTGGTTTCCGTAGGTTCAGCTACTCATGAAATACCAGGTAGGAGTCACCACGCTACATCCTAGGCTCATCGGCTTCATAAATTGTATCTTTTCTGGCGTCGTTACGCCAATCGTCAGGACCCTCATCTTGGGATCGTTTATGTCATCCCAAGGGTTGCATATCCTTGCATTCCTGCACTTACAATTTCCTAAACCCGAAATCTTCTCCGAGACTCGAACTCAGTACAGTTTTGGAGTTTGTGACCTTGGTTTCTGTAATCTCCTCTCCGAAAAGAACAAATTTGGTCTTTGCGCCATTCTTCTAACGCTTCACCTGGAATCGAACTCAGTACAGCTTCTTCCGGAGTTTCGATCCTTCCGTGTTATCTTTCAGGTTTCAAGCTGTAAGTGCGCGAAATTTGGTGCAAAACAGGTTTAATTTTCTCGAGCTATAAGCGATCAAACAAAAACAATTTGAACATCATACGACGTAAAATTATTTATGCGAGCTTCGGCTCAAAATGGTAAAAAAATAGGATGATCAACCGGATTAAGGACGTTGTCCACAAGATCCAGATAAGTCCAAGGGCAGACGTGATATATATTTGAATTTATAGTTTGTTTATCAGTGTTTTTTAATAGCTCAGACTATAATGAATTGGAAAAGATGTGGAATAAAGCGGTCGTGGCCTAATTTAAGGTACTATCCCTACAATGTAGTGATGCACCTGGACAGACTCACGTCATATCGGGGACCTTCTCGGGACAAGCAGCCTCTAGGATCACGTATACACCGTCCCCAGCGACCTCTCATAGCCAGCCAGCTCAACATGACGTCAACCAGCCGAGTTACATTCGTGGTATTTGCTTAAAGATGTTTCTACTTACGGTCTGTATTTTCAAGGTTTGATTGGTCAATGCGTCTTCATGAGAGATGACGATCGCTGTTAAACATGATCTGTGGTACACTTGGTTCTTTTGTGAATGTCGCGATGTCCTTTAACTCGGTGTATTTTACTGTTTTGTGGTGCGTGTAAGAGACTTTAGACACCCCTGACCATGTAGGGGGGCATAAAGTTCAGTAGCTGAACCACAAGTTGCCTCCGGGTCCAGTAGGAAGGCCAAAGGCTCTTCAAGTCTCTCCTAAACATCGGAGTGAAGCATGTTTGATTGTCGTCTTCTGTCAAGACGAAATCGTGAATGATTGTCTTTCCAATGGATGTAGAAGTGCATTTAATGAAATTTGCGGTCTGTGGAAGATTCTACTCAGGGTAGACTTTCTACTCGGCCCAGTTGGCTTCTCTCACTACATTACTAATTTTGTGTATACGAACGACCCTTAGTATAATATATGACATACCATACCAAAACCCACTACTCATAATCGCTGATATGAATCTATTATATAAAAAAGTCTGCTTTCAGTCACGATCAGTATTAAAATGTTGGTTACATGGTCGTCTGATTACTTAGTTCAGTCCCATCTGACATCCCATACTCCCAATAAATCCAACTTATAGTATTTTGCTAATTGTACGAGGTGCGATCGGAAAGTTTCTAGACTGTGTCAATCGAGGGCAAACCGGATGTAGTACGAGCTTCTGCCGCTAGGGGGTGCGGCCTACATTCATAGTGAATGAGTGTGCCAGCCGGCATCATCGAATTAGCATTTGTTTCTTAGTTACGGGCGTTTTGGTAGTGCATTACACCGACCCTCCTGCGATTTCGGAATGGCGTGTGCATCAAATTTTGCCAAAGACTCGCCAAAACGGCTACGGAAACCTATGAAATGCTAAAGCAAGCATTTGGGGAGTCCGCAATGGGTCGTGCACAAACTTTTGTGTGGCATTCACGTTTTAAAAATGGCCGAACCTCTGTCGATGATGACGAGCGTTCTGGACGTCCATCTTCGAGCACAACGCCCGAAAATGTTACGAAGATTCGGCAGGCCATTCACGAAGATCGACGTCGTACCATCAACGACTTGTGCGACATTGTTGGGATAGGCTATGGGACCTGTCAGCTGATTCTAAATGAAGAACTCCACATGCGACGCATCCTGTCTGAGGACCAGAAGCAGAATCGACTTCTCGTTTGTCAGGAGCTCAAAGATCTTGCAAGAACCGACCCCAACTTCCTTTCTAAGCTCCGTGTGACTTCTTCCTCTTCCCAAAGATGAAAATTCAGCTAAAGGGAAGGAGATTTGAGACGATTGGAGAGATTCAGGCAGAATCGCAGATGGTGCTTGACAGGCTGACAAAGAAAGATTTCCAGGGATGCTTCCAGGCTTGGCAGCGGCGCTGGGATCGTTGTGTTCACTCCCAGGGGAACTACTTCGAGGGTGATGGATGAATTTAATACCTGAGATAAGTGTACGGGTTTTTATACGCGCAGTCTGGAAACCTTCCGATCGCACCTCGTAAAACTAAGAAGAATGCTTTAATATGAACTCCTAGGGGCCTTATTGTATGAGAATATTTGCGTAAAATATGTAATTTATCTGCAGAGTTGAAGCAAATCACTCAAATTACTGTGTCAAATATAAACGAAAATTAGGGGAAATTATCGAAATAAATATCGATATATCAATTGAATATCGTTGAGAAGCGTTATTTCACCAATAACTAGAAGTCGAAGTGCTTCAACTGGCCTTTTTGTCATGGGTCAAAAATTTTGCGAGCATTTTTGTTCTCCCGGCCCTTAAATTTTACATCGAATTTCTAACCTGGAAGACAGCTGACAGCCTTCTCTTCGTCCGAACATTTCTGCGTCAGCCACAAATAGTCGAACCACTTGATAACTTTCACCTGAAGATGGTTCGGGACTCGTCGCATCCTCATGTACGTCTTAACTCCGTCCAGCTTTGCTGCACATGGAAACAGAAAATGAGGCCATGAGACAAATGATCTGTTGTCAGCTGAAAGAGAACAGATAAATGCTTTTCTCTCAATGTCTCTAGAATTTTTGGCAGCCACCGGACGGTTATCAACGCAGACCACCATCTTATAACTAACTAGATGGTTCATCACCGAATTAACCAAAGCCCTCCACCGGAGCCTGTCCTGGGCCAACAAAATCCAGTCTCCTTCAACTCCTATCTCCCATAGATCCCGCCTGAGATTATCCTCCCATCTACGTCTAGGTCTCCCCAGCGGTCTCTTCCCCTCAGGCTTCCCAAATAGTGGACCCATCCAACCAGATGGCTTATGAAACCCGAAGGTTCATCACCGAATTAACCAAAGCCCTCCACCGGACCCTGTCCTGGGCCAACAAAATCCAGTCTCCTTCAACTCCTATCTCCCATAGATCCCGCCTGAGATTATCCTCCCATCTACGTCTAGGTCTCCCCAGCGGTCTCTTCCCCTCAGGCTTCCCAAATAGTGGGCCCAACCAATCAGATGGCTTACGGAACCCGAAGGTTCATCACCGAATTAACCAATGTAGGTCCGTACTTTACCGTCGTCAACTACGAACGTGACTGAGATTCCAACATAATCTATCTGATTATGTGTGTTACATTCTTAATTATAAAGTCGTGTAGTTTTGTGTGTGGTTAGCAGGGTTACGGACGAATGTATCACCTCCCCATATTAAATTCTACCCTGAAGAGGAAGGCATTAAAATCGTTCGAAACTTATTACCAGTCATGCTACAGATCTGGCGAAACAGTGTAGCTGAATAGACGAGCTCTTGAATAGTTAATCGGCACAAGGGAAATGTTTTATAATCAGGAAGGCATTGAAAAGACATCGACAAAAGGACGGAGGTCTCTGTCCGTGGCTTTGTAGTTGTAACCCACACAATGCCATCACTCATAAACTTCTGTGACGTAACTGTACTCAGAACATACGCAGAATAAAGTTAGAGGTTATGAACTTGGAGTGGGTCACGCAGTGAGGGACAGACTGGTGGGAAATGTTGACACTACTCACTGACGTCAGAGGATTGGTTGAGGGTGCCCTCATTCTCTCTTTGAGACACCACTTCAGTTATCCTGGATGTAAAAAGGCTTACATCCAGCAGCTGTTTCTATACGATTAACACTGGCTCACGTACATAACACTTAAAGATGTGTACTTCATTTGCTATTTCATGTAAACTCAAATCATACGGAGGACGTAATGTCTGCCCTTCCGCTGGAAAGTTCAGTCTCGAAGGCTAATTCTCAGCTGAAATGAAATTCGGTATTGTGTATGCTGAAAACATGTGAAATTATTCGTTTAGACTTCGTCCATTGTCTAAATTACAACGTTTCGGAACCAGGATTCTGCTTCCATCTTCAGGTTGAATACGGGGGAAGAGGATATGAAGCCAATGTGTTCCGCCCCTGGTCCTCTGAGGCTAGTTTCAACCTTTGGCAGAACAAATGGGTTTTCTGTTCCCTTACGCCCAAGACGGAAACAGAATCCATATTCAGAAACAGATCAGTTTTATAATGCTGACTATGGACCGAGTTCAAAAGAACAATTTTACGTCGTCGTGGGAAACTTTCAGATTTCGACGCTCAAAGCTGCTTAAATATAATAATTCTTGGTTTCTCTTCTTTGCCAATTTTCATACACTCAGTTCACTGACCATTCACTACAGCAACATGTTTCGGTCCAATGTGGTCATCATCAGGTTAAATTCCCTTTGACTCTGAACAAAGAAGCAAGAATTTCCTCTGAAACGTCGATTTTTTACCGGAGATCGGCTATCCCTCTTGGTTTTCCTCAGTCCCCGGGATATTTTCAATTAGTCCATGTTCACTTCATTCCAAATACATTCCAAAATTAATCTTCCTACTGAAGTAAGATTTGAGGTTCTCACAGCGATGAATACGAACATGGCCGTCTTCTGGGTTGTAGCGCCGTGTAGTCTGGTAGGAGTTTACCGACGTTTCGGTGGTCCCTGCTTCCTGCCATTGAACTCTGTATATAGTCCGGGCTACTCAGAGTGTTGTTAAATATATTACAAAATAATATACCACAAGACAGCAGTCGCTACACCTCATTGACATCTAATGAACCCAGCAGAATAGGTTCTACTTTCCGTCCTGACGACGTTATCATATTTTGCTTCCGAAATATTTCTGTATTTATGAAGAAACCATACAATGAAAAAAAGTCCAAAATATGCATCTGTTCAATAATGCACGTTCGTTAGAGACTATTACAGTTATATTAATTATTATTTCTTAATTAAATTATTTCCAATTTGTGCTTGTCTTTTCAATAGATAAGTAAATTACCGTAGGCATCTCTAATTTAAGTTTTTTTGTTCGCCATTCGTTTGTTATTTGAGGACACAGTTTCAAGAGCATTGACTGATTTAATTGGGACTTTATCACGAATGGTAGGCGGTAAATATTCCAAAGAAACACGCCAAACATCTTTGAGAGTAACTGTTTAACCAATTTACGATTTGAACCAGCTACGTCCGGAATGCAAGTCCAGGGCATTGCCTCAACACCGGCCTCACTCTGCGTTGCGTCTATAAATATGATAGGCCGGAATCAATACTCGTTGTTAAAGAGAGAGCCATGATCCGTCTTTCGTCACACAGGCCCCTGGTTCTATCCCCATTACAGTTCCTGTGACATTTTTGGTAGATGTTGTACGTGGAAAGGTTCTTTCGAGAAGCCAATCAAACAATTCAGGATATATGACTGATTCATCTCTGCTTAAAAGCATTTATATCACATTTAAGTATGATTTACTCCTTCCTTTTGGTGTTCACCGCGTTTCAAGAACTGTAGAGCCTCAGAGCAAGTGGATATCGACTAATGAATCATTGAAGATTCCTGTCTTCTGGGTTGTTTCAATAAGTTGACAGTGCCTACAAAGAGACGCTTTTAAAATGTCACAATGTTCACGGAAAAAAGAAAACCGACGATGCTACCAACTGTGAAATGTAACTAATTTATGTGAAGTATGTGACAAAACCTTTCTTTTATTTGTTTTTCTGTTGTTTTAATACTCAAAGTCCATTACGGAGGCAACGTTGTAATAATGGCAACCAGTGCTGGTAACTTAACTGCCCTAGAACCACAATGAACACGCATGCCGGGAAATCTTATCGATCCATCAAACCCATTTGTCATCATCTCATCCTTGTTAAGTTGCTCATCCTAATAATATTTAATGTCTTGCGACGGGCTGATCACTTGTCCGAGGAGTCTTGTCAAATGTCTAAGTAGATTAAGAAACCTCCCATGCGTGAGGAGAGCAAGGTCCTAATATGGACCTTTCTCGAGCCTTCTCTCACTTCATCCCTCTTAGGCCTAAATATTCAATACCGGCTGAGAGTACAAAGGATTCTGAACTGCATATTGGCAAGCGTTTTATCCTGATGTCCAGAATTTTCGGAAAGGAAACCTTGCGAAGGCTGTTCTTATAGTATAAGAGATTTAACACTCCTGGTGGCCTTTTACTGCTGTCGTAGTAATGGTCTCCCGGCTTGTCTTCTGAGTGTGTTTCAAGTCTAGCAAGGATTTGGTACAACAATTCTTGGTGGGGTCAATTAGAAGTGTCAGGCCCTAAAATGTAGTCTCTCTCACTCAAATGGAGGCACGTGTTTTACGCCAGTTTCAGCTTGGATAAATGTTTTACACGTACGACAGACGGTTGTCTAAAATACTTCTTTTGGCACTGTCTCTCTTCCTCGCTTCTGCCTCTAGTGTAAAGAGGTTTGTTACAACAACCAAGAAAGAGGAGGGAAGAATTAGGCACAGAATATAAACGCATTACGGTGTTTCACACTGATACCATTACTTTGAATAACGTGAGCTTGTAACCTAACCTAACCTAACCTAACCTAACGTAACCTAACCTAACTAACCTAACGTAACCTAACCTAACGTAACCTAACCTAACGTAACCTAACTAACCTAACCTAACGTAACCTAACCTAACGTAACCTAACCTAACGTAACCTAACCTAACGCAACCTAACCTGACCTAACCTAACCTAAACTACCCTAACCTGACCTAAACTAACCTAACCTAACGTAACCTAAACTAACCTAACCTAACGTAACGTAACCTAACGTAACTTCAACTAACCTAAACTAAACTAACCTAACCTAACCTAACGTAACCTAAACTAACCTAACCTAACCGAACCTAACGTAACCTAACCTAACTAACCTAACGTAACCTAACCTAACTAACCTAACGTAACCTAACCTAACGTAACCTAACCTAACTAACCTAACCTAACGTAACCTAACCTAACGCAACCTAACCTGACCTAACCTAACCTAAACTACCCTAACCTGACCTAAACTAACCTAACCTAACGTAACCTAAACTTACCTAACCTAACGTAACCTAACCTAACTAACATAACGTAACGTAACCTAACGTAACTTCAACTAACCTAAACTAAACTAACCTAACCTAACCTAAACTAACCTAACCTAACGTAACCTAACGTAACCTAACCTAACGTAACTTAACCTAAACTAACCTAACCTAACGTAACCTAACCTAAACTAACCTAACCTAAACTAACCTAACGTAACCTAAACTAACCTAAACTAATCTAACCTAACATTTTCATCTTCATTAGATGCTGTAACGCCCTTATTATTAGAGCTTGTTTTTGCCATGTCTGATAATTTACGACAAATTTCTTCTGTGAATGTCTTTAATTTGTTCCCCCACCCACAAAAACACCTTATTCATTAAATGTGGGGGCTCATTACTTTCTGAGTTCGAAAAAACTAACAAAATACTTGCGCTATCGGCATTTCTCACTGGAACCTCTCAATAAAATTTTCCAATCATCTTGGTTGCAGGCATCAAAAATGGAAGGAACCGTCTCTGTGATATTAGAAACACTTCTGCACTAGATGGCTCTCCTGCAGGAAAAGAAGAACGAGGATATATCAAATGGACGTCCTGACATTCGGTTTTACTTAACACAGCGTAAAAATTCACGACGATCCAGGTGCAGACAGCGCTGCCACGGCTGACGGTGGGCAACAACGTAACCCACAAGAGAGACTTCGGTCAATGGACGTGGTGTTGCAACACAAGAATAGCATATGAGGGACTCAATGCGATAATACACCAGTTCTTGTGCAACACAAACATTGCAAAAGTGTGGTTTATGAACATGACATACATATTTTGAAAAATTTCAAATTTAAATTTTTTCTAAAATATATCAAACATATTTGGTTTTGTGTGCTCTTCAGACAATTTCCAGCAATTTTTGATTTCTCGATTTTTTTTAAAAAATTTGAATTCTTTTTCCAAAATTTTCCCTACCCTTTCACTTCCACGACCGATGTGTGCTGGACAAGGTGTCTGTAATACGCGATGTTACACGGACTCAGTCACTACCATACCTGGTCTCTGACTCACTTTTCTCTGTCGGACGCAAACTTTGCAGACTGCCGTGCTTTCCTCGGTTCATACAGAGACCGACTCCGGCAGTGGCTGAGTCTGTCACACAGCGTAAGGTAGAGGCCGTGTCCGACAGAGGCTGGTTCTTTCGGAACGTGTGGGCAGTATTTTGAAAAAAATTAAAAATTTTGAAAATTTTCGAAAAATAAAAAATACTGGAAATCGTCCAAAACGAACACAAAACTAATAAATTTTGAAACATTTAAATTTCAACATTTTTTAAAATATTTCAATTTTTTTTCGAAAATATTGAAAATTTTCAACTTTTTTTCTACATTCTCCCCAAAGATGGATGTCAACATCGGTGAATGCCTATCCCTGTCTCTTCCGAACTCGGCCTCTATCTCACCCAGTTGCTGACTGCATGTGTCTGCAACAACCGACGTCTCCAGGACCCGGTGTGTGACCGTCCGTATCTCTGCCCGTCTCGTTCTCTACCTTACGTGTTGACTGCCGCACTCGGGCTTTTAAGATACTGCACGTCAGAGACCGTGTCAGGCACAGTACCGCAATCGTGAGAGACTCAGTACATCAGAAACATTCCGACAGACGGTTTACAAATTTTTCAAATTTTACAAAAAATTTTGGTTTTGCGCGCTTTTCAGACAATTCCGAGCATTTTTTGATTTTCCGAAAATTTTCAACTTTTTCAAAATTTCCTCGAAATTCTACCCACGTGATGCCCTGCAGAACCGGTCGCTGTCGGACTGTTGTTTCTGATGTACTGTGTTTCGGACGATCGCATTCTGTGAATCACACGGTCTCTGGCGTGCCGTCTCTGAAAAGCCCAGGTACTGCAGAAAACACGTAAGGCAGAGGCACGGTCTCGGTCACACATCGAGTCCTGCAAAGGCGGGTTGCTGCCTCAGCCAGCAATCGGAAGAGATAGAGGCCGAGTCCGGCAGAGAACGGGTGAGGCATTTATTGAGGCTGGCATGCATCTCTGTTGGGGAGAGTCTTGAAGAAAGTTGAAAATTTTAGAAAAATCAAAAAAAGCTGGAAATCGACTGAAAAGCGTACAAAACCAAATTTTTTAAAATTTTGAAAAAAATTTGAAAGTTGAATTTTTCAAAAAATTGTTGGTTTTGTGCGCCTTTCGGAAGATGTCCTACGTTTTTGGATTTTTAGTAAAATTTTATATTTTTGACAAAAGTTTCTCCACAATATCCAGGCCAGGACCGGCCTTTGCACGACCCGGTCACTGCCGATCCCTTTCTCTGTAGGACGCGGTGTCTAACGGACTCGCTCTCTGCAAGATACGTTCTCTGTATCACCCGACATATGCCAGGCCGTCTGTGCAAAGACCTGGTTCAGCAGAGACCGGGTGAGGCACAGCCCGAAACAAGCAGAGAAATGTGAGACAGAGAGAGTGAGGCGAAGACGTGGTGAGTCACAGAAAATGGGAAGCAGAGATCGGGTGGGGCAGAGACCGAGTCAAGCATGTACAGGCTGATGCACACACCGCATCAAGCGGAGACCGGTGAGGCACAGGACGAGTGACGCAGAGACCTTGTTAACCAGGGACGGAGTCAAGCACAGACATGGTGAATCACACACCGTGTACAGCAGATACCGGTTGCCTCACAGACTGTGTACGGCTGAGACTGTGTGAAATAGACAGTCCGGCGGAGTCTGGTCCTGATAGGGATGAGCCAGGTCAAATTTAGAAGAAAAAAATTTCAAATTTTTCGAAAAATCAAAAAACGCTGCAAACGCTCTGAAATGCGCACAAAACCGAAAATTTTCTGAAAATTCGAAAGAAAATTAAAAGTTGAAAATTTTCAAAAATTCTTAGTTTTGTGCGCGTTTTGGACCATTTCCAACGTTTTTCGATTTTTCGAAAATTTTCGAAAAAATTGAAATTTCTCAAAGGGGTACCCCTTTGAAGATTTTCAAAAATTGTCGAAATTTTAAAAAAATTGAAAATGGCTGCAAATGGCGTGAAACGCAAAGAAAACTACAAATTTTCGAAATTTTCGACAAAAATTTTGAATTCAGAATTTTTCAAAAATTTTTGGTTTTGTGCGCCTTTCGGACGATGTCCTACGTTTTTCGATTTTTGAAAATTTTTATATTTTTGACAAAAGTTTCTCCACAATATCCAGGCCAGGACCGGCCTTTGCACGACCCGGTCACTGCCGATCCCTTTCTCTGTAGGACGCGGTGTCTAACGGACTCGCTCTCTGCAAGATACGTTCTCTGTATCACCCGACATATGCCAGGCCGTCTGTGCAAAGACCTGGTTCAGCAGAGACCGGGTGAGGCACAGCCCGAAACAAGCAGAGAAATGTGAGACAGAGAGAGTGAGGCGAAGACGTGGTGAGTCACAGAAAATGGGAAGCAGAGATCGGGTGGGGCAGAGACCGAGTCAAGCATGTACAGGCTGATGCACACACCGCATCATGCGGAGACCGGTGAGGCACAGGACGAGTGACGCAGAGACCTTGTTAACCAGGGACGGAGTCAAGCACAGACATGGTGAATCACACACCGTGTACAGCAGATACCGGTTGCCTCACAGACTGTGTACGGCTGAGACTGTGTGAAATAGACAGCCCGGCGGAGTCTGGTCCTGATAGGGATGAGCCAGGTCAAATTTAGAAGAAAAAAAATTCAAATTTTTCGAAAAATCAAAAAACGCTGCAAACGCTCTGAAATGCGCACAAAACCGAAAATTTTCTGAAAATTCGAAAGAAAATTAAAAGTTGAAAATTTTCAAAAATTCTTAGTTTTGTGCGCGTTTTGGACCATTTCCAACGTTTTTCGATTTTTCGAAAATTTTCGAAAAAATTGAAATTTCTCAAAGGGGTACCCCTTTGAAGATTTTCAAAAATTGTCGAAATTTTAAAAAAATTGAAAATGGCTTCAAATGGCGTGAAACGCAAAGAAAACTACAAATTTTCGAAATTTTCGACAAAAATTTTGAATTCAGAATTTTTCAAAAATTTTTGGTTTTGTGCGCCTTTCGGACGATGTCCTACGTTTTTCGATTTTTGAAAAATTTTATATTTTTGACAAAAGTTTCTCCACAATATCCAGGCCAGGACCGGCCTTTGCACGACCCGGTCACTGCCGATCCCTTTCTCTGTAGGACGCGGTGTCTAACGGACTCGCTCTCTGCAAGATACGTTCTCTGTATCACCCGACATATGCCAGGCCGTCTGTGCAAAGACCTGGTTCAGCAGAGACCGGGTGAGGCACAGCCCGAAACAAGCAGAGAAATGTGAGACAGAGAGAGTGAGGCGAAGACGTGGTGAGTCACAGAAAATGGGAAGCAGAGATCGGGTGGGGCAGAGAACGAGTCAAGCATGTACAGGCTGATGCACACACCGCATCAAGCGGAGACCGGTGAGGCACAGGACGAGTGACGCAGAGACCTTGTTAACCAGGGACGGAGTCAAGCACAGACCTGGTGAATCACACACCGTGTACAGCAGATACCAGTTGCCTCACAGACTGTGTACGGCTGAGACTGTGTGAAATAGACAGCCCGGCGGAGTCTGGTCCTGATAGGGATGAGCCAGGTCAAATTTAGAAGAAAAAAAATTCAAATTTTTCGAAAAATCAAAAAACGCTGCAAACGCTCTGAAATGCGCACAAAACCGAAAATTTTCTGAAAATTCGAAAGAAAATTAAAAGTTGAAAATTTTCAAAAATTCTTAGTTTTGTGCGCGTTTTGGACCATTTCCAACGTTTTTCGATTTTTCGAAAATTTTCGAAAAAATTGAAATTTCTCAAAGGGGTACCCCTTTGAAGATTTTCAAAAATTGTCGAAATTTTAAAAAAATTGAAAATGGCTGCAAATGGCGTGAAACGCAAAGAAAACTACAAATTTTCGAAATTTTCGACAAAAATTTTGAATTCAGAATTTTTCAAAAATTTTTGGTTTTGTGCGCCTTTCGGACGATGTCCTACGTTTTTCGATTTTTGAAAATTTTTATATTTTTGACAAAAGTTTCTCCACAATATCCAGGCCAGGACCGGCCTTTGCACGACCCGGTCACTGCCGATCCCTTTCTCTGTAGGACGCGGTGTCTAACGGACTCGCTCTCTGCAAGATACGTTCTCTGTATCACCCGACATATGCCAGGCCGTCTGTGCAAAGACCTGGTTCAGCAGAGACCGGGTGAGGCACAGCCCGAAACAAGCAGAGAAATGTGAGACAGAGAGAGTGAGGCGAAGACGTGGTGAGTCACAGAAAATGGGAAGCAGAGATCGGGTGGGGCAGAGAACGAGTCAAGCATGTACAGGCTGATGCACACACCGCATCAAGCGGAGACCGGTGAGGCACAGGACGAGTGACGCAGAGACCTTGTTAACCAGGGACGGAGTCAAGCACAGACCTGGTGAATCACACACCGTGTACAGCAGATACCAGTTGCCTCACAGACTGTGTACGGCTGAGACTGTGTGAAATAGACAGCCCGGCGGAGTCTGGTCCTGATAGGGATGAGCCAGGTCAAATTTAGAAGAAAAAAATTTCAAATTTTTCGAAAAATCAAAAAACGCTGCAAACGCTCTGAAATGCGCACAAAACCGAAAATTTTCTGAAAATTCGAAAGAAAATTAAAAGTTGAAAATTTTCAAAAATTCTTAGTTTTGTGCGCGTTTTGGACCATTTCCAACGTTTTTCGATTTTTCGAAAATTTTCGAAAAAATTGAAATTTCTCAAAGGGGTACCCCTTTGAAGATTTTCAAAAATTGTCGAAATTTTAAAAAAATTGAAAATGGCTGCAAATGGCGTGAAACGCAAAGAAAACTACAAATTTTCGAAATTTTCGACAAAAATTTTGAATTCAGAATTTTTCAAAAATTTTTGGTTTTGTGCGCCTTTCGGACGATGTCCTACGTTTTTCGATTTTTGAAAATTTTTATATTTTTGACAAAAGTTTCTCCACAATATCCAGGCCAGGACCGGCCTTTGCACGACCCGGTCACTGCCGATCCCTTTCTCTGTAGGACGCGGTGTCTAACGGACTCGCTCTCTGCAAGATACGTTCTCTGTATCACCCGACATATGCCAGGCCGTCTGTGCAAAGACCTGGTTCAGCAGAGACCGGGTGAGGCACAGCCCGAAACAAGCAGAGAAATGTGAGACAGAGAGAGTGAGGCGAAGACGTGGTGAGTCACAGAAAATGGGAAGCAGAGATCGGGTGGGGCAGAGACCGAGTCAAGCATGTACAGGCTGATGCACACACCGCATCATGCGGAGACCGGTGAGGCACAGGACGAGTGACGCAGAGACCTTGTTAACCAGGGACGGAGTCAAGCACAGACATGGTGAATCACACACCGTGTACAGCAGATACCGGTTGCCTCACAGACTGTGTACGGCTGAGACTGTGTGAAATAGACAGCCCGGCGGAGTCTGGTCCTGATAGGGATGAGCCAGGTCAAATTTAGAAGAAAAAAAATTCAAATTTTTCGAAAAATCAAAAAACGCTGCAAACGCTCTGAAATGCGCACAAAACCGAAAATTTTCTGAAAATTCGAAAGAAAATTAAAAGTTGAAAATTTTCAAAAATTCTTAGTTTTGTGCGCGTTTTGGACCATTTCCAACGTTTTTCGATTTTTCGAAAATTTTCGAAAAAATTGAAATTTCTCAAAGGGGTACCCCTTTGAAGATTTTCAAAAATTGTCGAAATTTTAAAAAAATTGAAAATGGCTTCAAATGGCGTGAAACGCAAAGAAAACTACAAATTTTCGAAATTTTCGACAAAAATTTTGAATTCAGAATTTTTCAAAAATTTTTGGTTTTGTGCGCCTTTCGGACGATGTCCTACGTTTTTCGATTTTTGAAAAATTTTATATTTTTGACAAAAGTTTCTCCACAATATCCAGGCCAGGACCGGCCTTTGCACGACCCGGTCACTGCCGATCCCTTTCTCTGTAGGACGCGGTGTCTAACGGACTCGCTCTCTGCAAGATACGTTCTCTGTATCACCCGACATATGCCAGGCCGTCTGTGCAAAGACCTGGTTCAGCAGAGACCGGGTGAGGCACAGCCCGAAACAAGCAGAGAAATGTGAGACAGAGAGAGTGAGGCGAAGACGTGGTGAGTCACAGAAAATGGGAAGCAGAGATCGGGTGGGGCAGAGAACGAGTCAAGCATGTACAGGCTGATGCACACACCGCATCAAGCGGAGACCGGTGAGGCACAGGACGAGTGACGCAGAGACCTTGTTAACCAGGGACGGAGTCAAGCACAGACCTGGTGAATCACACACCGTGTACAGCAGATACCAGTTGCCTCACAGACTGTGTACGGCTGAGACTGTGTGAAATAGACAGCCCGGCGGAGTCTGGTCCTGATAGGGATGAGCCAGGTCAAATTTAGAAGAAAAAAAATTCAAATTTTTCGAAAAATCAAAAAACGCTGCAAACGCTCTGAAATGCGCACAAAACCGAAAATTTTCTGAAAATTCGAAAGAAAATTAAAAGTTGAAAATTTTCAAAAATTCTTAGTTTTGTGCGCGTTTTGGACCATTTCCAACGTTTTTCGATTTTTCGAAAATTTTCGAAAAAATTGAAATTTCTCAAAGGGGTACCCCTTTGAAGATTTTCAAAAATTGTCGAAATTTTAAAAAAATTGAAAATGGCTGCAAATGGCGTGAAACGCAAAGAAAACTACAAATTTTCGAAATTTTCGACAAAAATTTTGAATTCAGAATTTTTCAAAAATTTTTGGTTTTGTGCGCCTTTCGGACGATGTCCTACGTTTTTCGATTTTTGAAAATTTTTATATTTTTGACAAAAGTTTCTCCACAATATCCAGGCCAGGACCGGCCTTTGCACGACCCGGTCACTGCCGATCCCTTTCTCTGTAGGACGCGGTGTCTAACGGACTCGCTCTCTGCAAGATACGTTCTCTGTATCACCCGACATATGCCAGGCCGTCTGTGCAAAGACCTGGTTCAGCAGAGACCGGGTGAGGCACAGCCCGAAACAAGCAGAGAAATGTGAGACAGAGAGAGTGAGGCGAAGACGTGGTGAGTCACAGAAAATGGGAAGCAGAGATCGGGTGGGGCAGAGAACGAGTCAAGCATGTACAGGCTGATGCACACACCGCATCAAGCGGAGACCGGTGAGGCACAGGACGAGTGACGCAGAGACCTTGTTAACCAGGGACGGAGTCAAGCACAGACCTGGTGAATCACACACCGTGTACAGCAGATACCAGTTGCCTCACAGACTGTGTACGGCTGAGACTGTGTGAAATAGACAGCCCGGCGGAGTCTGGTCCTGATAGGGATGAGCCAGGTCAAATTTAGAAGAAAAAAATTTCAAATTTTTCGAAAAATCAAAAAACGCTGCAAACGCTCTGAAATGCGCACAAAACCGAAAATTTTCTGAAAATTCGAAAGAAAATTAAAAGTTGAAAATTCTCAAAAATTCTTAGTTTTGTGCGCGTTTTGGACCATTTCCCACGTTTTTCGATTTTTCGAAAATTTTCGAAAAAATTGAAATTTCTCAAAGGGGTACCCCTTTGAAGATTTTCAAAAATTGTCGAAATTTTAAAAAAATTGAAAATGGCTGCAAATGGCGTGAAACGCAAAGAAAACTACAAATTTTCGAAATTTTCGACAAAAATTTTGAATTCAGAATTTTTCAAAAATTTTTGGTTTTGTGCGCCTTTCGGACGATGTCCTACGTTTTTCGATTTTTGAAAATTTTTATATTTTTGACAAAAGTTTCTCCACAATATCCAGGCCAGGACCGGCCTTTGCACGACCCGGTCACTGCCGATCCCTTTCTCTGTAGGACGCGGTGTCTAACGGACTCGCTCTCTGCAAGATACGTTCTCTGTATCACCCGACATATGCCAGGCCGTCTGTGCAAAGACCTGGTTCAGCAGAGACCGGGTGAGGCACAGCCCGAAACAAGCAGAGAAATGTGAGACAGAGAGAGTGAGGCGAAGACGTGGTGAGTCACAGAAAATGGGAAGCAGAGATCGGGTGGGGCAGAGAACGAGTCAAGCATGTACAGGCTGATGCACACACCGCATCAAGCGGAGACCGGTGAGGCACAGGACGAGTGACGCAGAGACCTTGTTAACCAGGGACGGAGTCAAGCACAGACCTGGTGAATCACACACCGTGTACAGCAGATACCAGTTGCCTCACAGACTGTGTACGGCTGAGACTGTGTGAAATAGACAGCCCGGCGGAGTCTGGTCCTGATAGGGATGAGCCAGGTCAAATTTAGAAGAAAAAAATTTCAAATTTTTCGAAAAATCAAAAAACGCTGCAAACGCTCTGAAATGCGCACAAAACCGAAAATTTTCTGAAAATTCGAAAGAAAATTAAAAGTTGAAAATTCTCAAAAATTCTTAGTTTTGTGCGCGTTTTGGACCATTTCCCACGTTTTTCGATTTTTCGAAAATTTTCGAAAAAATTGAAATTTCTCAAAGGGGTACCCCTTTGAAGATTTTCAAAAATTGTCGAAATTTTACAAAAATTGAAAATGGCTGCAAATGGCGTGAAACGCAAAGAAAACTACAAATTTTCGAAATTTTCGACAAAAATTTTGAATTCAGAATTTTTCAAAAATTTTTGGTTTTGTGCGCCTTTCGGACGATGTCCTACGTTTTTCGATTTTTCGAAAATTTTTATATTTTTGACAAAAGTTTCTCCACAATATCCAGGCCAGGATCGGCCTTTGCACGACCCGGTCACTGCCGATCCCTTTCTCTGTAGGACGCGGTGTCTAACGGACTCGCTCTCTGCAAGATACGTTCTCTGTATCACCCGACATATGCCAGGCCGTCTGTGCAAAGACCTGGTTCAGCAGAGACCGGGTGAGGCACAGCCCGAAACAAGCAGAGAAATGTGAGACAGAGAGAGTGAGGCGAAGACGTGGTGAGTCACAGAAAATGGGAAGCAGAGATCGGGTGGGGCAGAGACCGAGTCAAGCATGTACAGGCTGATGCACACACCGCATCATGCGGAGACCGGTGAGGCACAGGACGAGTGACGCAGAGACCTTGTTAACCAGGGACGGAGTCAAGCACAGACATGGTGAATCACACACCGTGTACAGCAGATACCGGTTGCCTCACAGACTGTGTACGGCTGAGACTGTGTGAAATAGACAGCCCGGCGGAGTCTGGTCCTGATAGGGATGAGCCAGGTCAAATTTAGAAGAAAAAATTTCAAATTTTTCGAAAAATCAAAAAACGCTGCAAACGCTCTGAAATGCGCACAAAACCGAAAATTTTCTGAAAATTCGAAAGAAAATTAAAAGTTGAAAATTTTCAAAAATTCTTAGTTTTGTGCGCGTTTTGGACCATTTCCAACGTTTTTCGATTTTTCGAAAATTTTCGAAAAAATTGAAATTTCTCAAAGGGGTACCCCTTTGAAGATTTTCAAAAATTGTCGAAATTTTAAAAAAATTGAAAATGGCTGCAAATGGCGTGAAAAGCAAAGAAAACTACAAATTTTCGAAATTTTCGACAAAAATTTTGAATTCAGAATTTTTCAAAAATTTTTTGTTTTGTGCGCCTTTCGGACGATGTCCTACGTTTTTCGATTTTTGAAAATTTTTATATTTTTGACAAAAGTTTCTCCACAATATCCAGGCCAGGACCGGCCTTTGCACGACCCGGTCACTGCCGATCCCTTTCTCTGTAGGACGCGGTGTCTAACGGACTCGCTCTCTGCAAGATACGTTCTCTGTATCACCCGACATATGCCAGGCCGTCTGTGCAAAGACCTGGTTCAGCAGAGACCGGGTGAGGCACAGCCCGAAACAAGCAGAGAAATGTGAGACAGAGAGAGTGAGGCGAAGACGTGGTGAGTCACAGAAAATGGGAAGCAGAGATCGGGTGGGGCAGAGACCGAGTCAAGCATGTACAGGCTGATGCACACACCGCATCAAGCGGAGACCGGTGAGGCACAGGACGAGTGACGCAGAGACCTTGTTAACCAGAGACGGAGTCAAGCACAGACCTGGTGAATCACACACCGTGTACAGCAGATACCGGTTGCCTCACAGACTGTGTACGGCTGAGACTGTCTGAAATAGACAGCCCGGCGAAATATGGTCCTGATAGGGATGAGCCAGGTCAAATTTAGAAGAAAAAAATTTCAAATTTTTCGAAAAATCAAAAAACGCTTCAAACGCTCTGAAATGCGCACAAAACCGAAAATTTTCTGAAAATTCGAAAGAAAATTAAAAGTTGAAAATTCTCAAAAATTCTTAGTTTTGTGCGCGTTTTGGACCATTTCCCACGTTTTTCGATTTTTCGAAAATTTTCGAAAAAATTGAAATTTCTCAAAGGGGTACCCCTTTGAAGATTTTCAAAAATTGTCGAAATTTTAAAAAAATTGAAAATGGCTGCAAATGGCGTGAAACGCAAAGAAAACTACAAATTTTCGAAATTTTCGACAAAAATTTTGAATTCAGAATTTTTCAAAAAATTTTGGTTTTGTGCGCCTTTCGGACGATGTCCTACGTTTTTCGATTTTTCGATAAATTTTATATTTTTGACAAAAGTTTCTCCACAATATCCAGGCCAGGACCGGCCTTTGCACGACCCGGTCACTGCCGATCCCTTTCTCTGTAGGACGCGGTGTCTAACGGACTCGCTCTCTGCAAGATACGTTCTCTGTATCACCCGACATATGCCAGGCCGTCTGTGCAAAGACCTGGTTCAGGAGAGAACGGGGGAGGCACAGCCCGAAACAAGCAGAGAAATGTGAGACAGAGAGAGTGAGGCGAAGACGTGGCGAGTCACAGAAAATGGGAAGCAGAGATCGGGTGGGGCAGAGACCGAGTCAAGCATGTACAGGCAGATGCACACACCGCATCAAGCGGAGACCGGTGAGGCACAGGACGAGTGACGCAGAGACCTTGTTAACCAGAGACGGAGTCAAGCACAGACCTGGTGAATCACACACCGTGTACAGCAGATACCGGTTGCCTCACAGACTGTGTACGGCTGAGACTGTGTGAAATAGACAGCCCGGCGGAGTCTGGTCCTGATAGGGATGAGCCAGGTCAAATTTATAAGAAAAAAATTTCAAATTTTTCGAAAAAACAAAAAACGCTGCAAACGCTCTGAAATGCGCACAAAACCGAAAATTTTCTGAAAATTCGAAAGAAAATTAAAAGTTGAAAATTTTCAAAAATTCTTAGTTTTGTGCGCGTTTTGGACCATTTCCAACGTTTTTCGATTTTTCGAAAATTTTCGAAAAAATTGAAATTTCTCAAAGGGGTACCCCTTTGAAGATTTTCAAAAATTGTCGAAATTTTAAAAAAATTGAAAATGGCTGCAAATGGCGTGAAACGCAAAGAAAACTACAAATTTTCGAAATTTTCGACAAAAATTTTGAATTCAGAATTTTTCAAAAATTTTTGGTTTTGTGCGCCTTTCGGACGATGTCCTACGTTTTTCGATTTTTCGAAAAATTTTATATTTTTGACAAAAGTTTCTCCACAATATCCAGGCCAGGATCGGCCTTTGCACGACCCGGTCACTGCCGATCCCTTTCTCTGTAGGACGCGGTGTCTAACGGACTCGCTCTCTGCAAGATACGTTCTCTGTATCACCCGACATATGCCAGGCCGTCTGTGCAAAGACCTGGTTCAGCAGAGACCGGGTGAGGCACAGCCCGAAACAAGCAGAGAAATGTGAGACAGAGAGAGTGAGGCGAAGACGTGGTGAGTCACAGAAAATGGGAAGCAGAGATCGGGTGGGGCAGAGACCGAGTCAAGCATGTACAGGCTGATGCACACACCGCATCATGCGGAGACCGGTGAGGCACAGGACGAGTGACGCAGAGACCTTGTTAACCAGGGACGGAGTCAAGCACAGACATGGTGAATCACACACCGTGTACAGCAGATACCGGTTGCCTCACAGACTGTGTACGGCTGAGACTGTGTGAAATAGACAGCCCGGCGGAGTCTGGTCCTGATAGGGATGAGCCAGGTCAAATTTAGAAGAAAAAATTTCAAATTTTTCGAAAAATCAAAAAACGCTGCAAACGCTCTGAAATGCGCACAAAACCGAAAATTTTCTGAAAATTCGAAAGAAAATTAAAAGTTGAAAATTTTCAAAAATTCTTAGTTTTGTGCGCGTTTTGGACCATTTCCAACGTTTTTCGATTTTTCGAAAATTTTCGAAAAAATTGAAATTTCTCAAAGGGGTACCCCTTTGAAGATTTTCAAAAATTGTCGAAATTTTAAAAAAATTGAAAATGGCTGCAAATGGCGTGAAAAGCAAAGAAAACTACAAATTTTCGAAATTTTCGACAAAAATTTTGAATTCAGAATTTTTCAAAAATTTTTTGTTTTGTGCGCCTTTCGGACGATGTCCTACGTTTTTCGATTTTTGAAAATTTTTATATTTTTGACAAAAGTTTCTCCACAATATCCAGGCCAGGACCGGCCTTTGCACGACCCGGTCACTGCCGATCCCTTTCTCTGTAGGACGCGGTGTCTAACGGACTCGCTCTCTGCAAGATACGTTCTCTGTATCACCCGACATATGCCAGGCCGTCTGTGCAAAGACCTGGTTCAGCAGAGACCGGGTGAGGCACAGCCCGAAACAAGCAGAGAAATGTGAGACAGAGAGAGTGAGGCGAAGACGTGGTGAGTCACAGAAAATGGGAAGCAGAGATCGGGTGGGGCAGAGACCGAGTCAAGCATGTACAGGCTGATGCACACACCGCATCAAGCGGAGACCGGTGAGGCACAGGACGAGTGACGCAGAGACCTTGTTAACCAGAGACGGAGTCAAGCACAGACCTGGTGAATCACACACCGTGTACAGCAGATACCGGTTGCCTCACAGACTGTGTACGGCTGAGACTGTGTGAAATAGACAGCCCGGCGAAATATGGTCCTGATAGGGATGAGCCAGGTCAAATTTAGAAGAAAAAAATTTCAAATTTTTCGAAAAATCAAAAAACGCTGCAAACGCTCTGAAATGCGCACAAAACCGAAAATTTTCTGAAAATTCGAAAGAAAATTAAAAGTTGAAAATTCTCAAAAATTCTTAGTTTTGTGCGCGTTTTGGACCATTTCCCACGTTTTTCGATTTTTCGAAAATTTTCGAAAAAATTGAAATTTCTCAAAGGGGTACCCCTTTGAAGATTTTCAAAAATTGTCGAAATTTTAAAAAAATTGAAAATGGCTGCAAATGGCGTGAAACGCAAAGAAAACTACAAATTTTCGAAATTTTCGACAAAAATTTTGAATTCAGAATTTTTCAAAAAATTTTGGTTTTGTGCGCCTTTCGGACGATGTCCTACGTTTTTCGATTTTTCGATAAATTTTATATTTTTGACAAAAGTTTCTCCACAATATCCAGGCCAGGACCGGCCTTTGCACGACCCGGTCACTGCCGATCCCTTTCTCTGTAGGACGCGGTGTCTAACGGACTCGCTCTCTGCAAGATACGTTCTCTGTATCACCCGACATATGCCAGGCCGTCTGTGCAAAGACCTGGTTCAGGAGAGAACGGGGGAGGCACAGCCCGAAACAAGCAGAGAAATGTGAGACAGAGAGAGTGAGGCGAAGACGTGGCGAGTCACAGAAAATGGGAAGCAGAGATCGGGTGGGGCAGAGACCGAGTCAAGCATGTACAGGCAGATGCACACACCGCATCAAGCGGAGACCGGTGAGGCACAGGACGAGTGACGCAGAGACCTTGTTAACCAGAGACGGAGTCAAGCACAGACCTGGTGAATCACACACCGTGTACAGCAGATACCGGTTGCCTCACAGACTGTGTACGGCTGAGACTGTGTGAAATAGACAGCCCGGCGGAGTCTGGTCCTGATAGGGATGAGCCAGGTCAAATTTATAAGAAAAAAATTTCAAATTTTTCGAAAAAACAAAAAACGCTGCAAACGCTCTGAAATGCGCACAAAACCGAAAATTTTCTGAAAATTCGAAAGAAAATTAAAAGTTGAAAATTTTCAAAAATTCTTAGTTTTGTGCGCGTTTTGGACCATTTCCAACGTTTTTCGATTTTTCGAAAATTTTCGAAAAAATTGAAATTTCTCAAAGGGGTACCCCTTTGAAGATTTTCAAAAATTGTCGAAATTTTAAAAAAATTGAAAATGGCTGCAAATGGCGTGAAACGCAAAGAAAACTACAAATTTTCGAAATTTTCGACAAAAATTTTGAATTCAGAATTTTTCAAAAATTTTTGGTTTTGTGCGCCTTTCGGACGATGTCCTACGTTTTTCGATTTTTGAAAATTTTTATATTTTTAACAAAAGTTTCTCCACAATATCCAGGCCAGGACCGGCCTTTGCACGACCCGGTCACTGCCGATCCCTTTCTCTGTAGGACGCGGTGTCTAACGGACTCGCTCTCTGCAAGATACGTTCTCTGTATCACCCGACATATGCCAGGCCGTCTGTGCAAAGACCTGGTTCAGCAGAGACCGGGTGAGGCACAGCCCGAAACAAGCAGAGAAATGTGAGACAGAGAGAGTGAGGCGAAGACGTGGTGAGTCACAGAAAATGGGAAGCAGAGATCGGGTGGGGCAGAGACCGAGTCAAGCATGTACAGGCTGATGCACACACCGCATCAAGCGGAGACCGGTGAGGCACAGGACGAGTGACGCAGAGACCTTGTTAACCAGGGACGGAGTCAAGCACAGACCTGGTGAATCACACCGTGTACAGCAGATACCGGTTGCCTCACAGACTGTGTACGGCTGAGACTGTGTGAAATAGACAGCCCGGCGGAGTCTGGTCCTGATAGGGATGAGCCAGGTCAAATTTAGAAGAAAAAAATTTCAAATTTTTCGAAAAATCAAAAAACGCTGCAAACGCTCTGAAATGCGCACAAAACCGAAAATTTTCTGAAAATTCGAAAGAAAATTAAAAGTTGAAAATTCTCAAAAATTCTTAGTTTTGTGCGCGTTTTGGACCATTTCCCACGTTTTTCGATTTTTCGAAAAATTTCGAAAAAATTGAAATTTCTCAAAGGGGTACCCCTTTGAAGATTTTCAAAAATTGTCGAAATTTTAAAAAAATTGAAAATGGCTGCAAATGGCGTGAAACGCAAAGAAAACTACAAATTTTCGAAATTTTCGACAAAAATTTTGAATTCAGAATTTTTCAAAAATTTTTGGTTTTGTGCGCCTTTCGGACGATGTCCTACGTTTTTCGATTTTTCGAAAAATTTTATATTTTTGACAAAAGTTTCTCCACAATATCCAGGCCAGGACCGGCCTTTGCACGACCCGGTCACTGCCGATCCCTTTCTCTGTCGAACGCGGTGTCTAACGGACTCGCTCTCTGCAAGATACGTTCTCTGTATCACCCGACATATGCCAGGCCGTCTGTGCAAAGACCTGGTTCAGCAGAGACCGGGTGAGGCACAGCCCGAAACAAGCAGAGAAATGTGAGACAGAGAGAGTGAGGCGAAGACGTGGTGAGTCACAGAAAATGGGAAGCAGAGATCGGGTGGGGCAGAGACCGAGTCAAGCATGTACAGGCTGATGCACACACCGCATCATGCGGAGACCGGTGAGGCACAGGACGAGTGACGCAGAGACCTTGTTAACCAGGGACGGAGTCAAGCACAGACATGGTGAATCACACACCGTGTACAGCAGATACCGGTTGCCTCACAGACTGTGTACGGCTGAGACTGTGTGAAATAGACAGCCCGGCGGAGTCTGGTCCTGATAGGGATGAGCCAGGTCAAATTTAGAAGAAAAAAATTTCAAATTTTTCGAAAAATCAAAAAACGCTGCAAACGCTCTGAAATGCGCACAAAACCGAAAATTTTCTGAAAATTCGAAAGAAAATTAAAAGTTGGAAATTTTCTAAAATTCTTAGTTTTGTGCGCGTTTTGGACCATTTCCCACGTTTTTCGATTTTTCGAAAATTTTCGAAAAAATTGAAATTTCTCAAAGGGGTACCCCTTTGAAGATTTTCAAAAATTGTCGAAATTTTAAAAAAATTGAAAATGGCTGCAAATGGCGTGAAACGCAAAGAAAACTACAAATTTTAGAAATTTTCGACAAAAATTTTGAATTCAGAATTTTTCAAAAATTTTTGGTTTTTGTGCGCCTTTCGGACGATGTCCTACGTTTTTCGATTTTTGAAAAATTTTATATTTTTGACAAAAGTTTCTACACAATAACCAGGCCAGGACCGGCCTTTGCACGACCCGGTCACTGCCGATCCCTTTCTCTGTAGGACGCGGTGTCTAACGGACTCGCTCTCTGCAAGATACGTTCTCTGTATCACCCGACATATGCCAGGCCGTCTGTGCAAAGACCTGGTTCAGCAGAGACCGGGTGAGGCACAGCCCGAAACAAGCAGAGAAATGTGAGACAGAGAGAGTGAGGCGAAGACGTGGTGAGTCACAGAAAATGGGAAGCAGAGATCGGGTGGGGCAGAGACCGAGTCAAGCATGTACAGGCTGATGCACACACCGCATCAAGCGGAGACCGGTGAGGCACAGGACGAGTGACGCAGAGACCTTGTTAACCAGGGACGGAGTCAAGCACAGACCTGGTGAATCACACCGTGTACAGCAGATACCGGTTGCCTCACAGACTGTGTACGGCTGAGACTGTGTGAAATAGACAGCCCGGCGGAGTCTGGTCCTGATAGGGATGAGCCAGGTCAAATTTAGAAGAAAAAAATTTCAAATTTTTCGAAAAATCAAAAAACGCTGCAAACGCTCTGAAATGCGCACAAAACCGAAAATTTTCTGAAAATTCGAAAGAAAATTAAAAGTTGAAAATTCTCAAAAATTCTTAGTTTTGTGCGCGTTTTGGACCATTTCCCACGTTTTTCGATTTTTCGAAAAATTTCGAAAAAATTGAAATTTCTCAAAGGGGTACCCCTTTGAAGATTTTCAAAAATTGTCGAAATTTTACAAAAATTGAAAATGGCTGCAAATGGCGTGAAACGCAAAGAAAACTACAAATTTTAGAAATTTTCGACAAAAATTTTGAATTCAGAATTTTTCAAAAATTTTTGGTTTTGTGCGCCTTTCGGACGATGTCCTACGTTTTTCGATTTTTGAAAAATTTTATATTTTTGACAAAAGTTTCTCCACAATAACCAGGCCAGGACCGGCCTTTGCACGACCCGGTCACTGCCGATCCCTTTCTCTGTAGGACGCGGTGTCTAACGGACTCGCTCTCTGCAAGATACGTTCTCTGTATCACCCGACATATGCCAGGCCGTCTGTGCAAAGACCTGGTTCAGCAGAGACCGGGTGAGGCACAGCCCGAAACAAGCAGAGAAATGTGAGACAGAGAGAGTGAGGCGAAGACGTGGTGAGTCACAGAAAATGGGAAGCAGAGATCGGGTGGGGCAGAGACCGAGTCAAGCATGTACAGGCAGATGCACACACCGCATCAAGCGGAGACCGGTGAGGCACAGGACGAGTGACGCAGAGACCTTGTTAACCAGAGACGGAGTCAAGCACAGACCTGGTGAATCACACACCGTGTACAGCAGATACCGGTTGCCTGACAGACTGTGTACGGCTGAGACTGTGTGAAATAGACAGCCCGGCGGAGTCTGGTCCTGATAGGGATGAGCCAGGTCAAATTTAGAAGAAAAAAATTTCAAATTTTTCGAAAAAACAAAAAACGCTGCAAACGCTCTGAAATGCGCACAAAACCGAAAATTTTCTGAAAATTCGAAAGAAAATTAAAAGTTGAAAATTCTCAAAAATTCTTAGTTTTGTGCGCGTTTTGGACCATTTCCCACGTTTTTCGATTTTTCGAAAATTTTCGAAAAAATTGAAATTTCTCAAAGGGGTACCCCTTTGAAGATTTTCAAAAATTGTCGAAATTTTAAAAAAATTGAAAATGGCTGCAAATGGCGTGAAACGCAAAGAAAACTACAAATTTTCGAAATTTTCGACAAAAATTTTGAATTCAGAATTTTTCAAAAATTTTTGGTTTTGTGCGCCTTTCGGACGATGTCCTACGTTTTTCGATTTTTCGAAAAATTTTATATTTTTGACAAAAGTTTCTCCACAATATCCAGGCCAGGACCGGCCTTTGCACGACCCGGTCACTGCCGATCCCTTTCTCTGTCGAACGCGGTGTCTAACGGACTCGCTCTCTGCAAGATACGTTCTCTGTATCACCCGACATATGCCAGGCCGTCTGTGCAAAGACCTGGTTCAGCAGAGACCGGGTGAGGCACAGCCCGAAACAAGCAGAGAAATGTGAGACAGAGAGAGTGAGGCGAAGACGTGGTGAGTCACAGAAAATGGGAAGCAGAGATCGGGTGGGGCAGAGACCGAGTCAAGCATGTACAGGCTGATGCACACACCGCATCATGCGGAGACCGGTGAGGCACAGGACGAGTGACGCAGAGACCTTGTTAACCAGGGACGGAGTCAAGCACAGACCTGGTGAATCACACCGTGTACAGCAGATACCGGTTGCCTCACAGACTGTGTACGGCTGAGACTGTGTGAAATAGACAGCCCGGCGGAGTCTGGTCCTGATAGGGATGAGCCAGGTCAAATTTAGAAGAAAAAAATTTCAAATTTTTCGAAAAATCAAAAAACGCTGCAAACGCTCTGAAATGCGCACAAAACCGAAAATTTTCTGAAAATTCGAAAGAAAATTAAAAGTTGAAAATTCTCAAAAATTCTTAGTTTTGTGCGCGTTTTGGACCATTTCCCACGTTTTTCGATTTTTCGAAAAATTTCGAAAAAATTGAAATTTCTCAAAGGGGTACCCCTTTGAAGATTTTCAAAAATTGTCGAAATTTTACAAAAATTGAAAATGGCTGCAAATGGCGTGAAACGCAAAGAAAACTACAAATTTTAGAAATTTTCGACAAAAATTTTGAATTCAGAATTTTTCAAAAATTTTTGGTTTTGTGCGCCTTTCGGACGATGTCCTACGTTTTTCGATTTTTGAAAAATTTTATATTTTTGACAAAAGTTTCTCCACAATAACCAGGCCAGGACCGGCCTTTGCACGACCCGGTCACTGCCGATCCCTTTCTCTGTAGGACGCGGTGTCTAACGGACTCGCTCTCTGCAAGATACGTTCTCTGTATCACCCGACATATGCCAGGCCGTCTGTGCAAAGACCTGGTTCAGCAGAGACCGGGTGAGGCACAGCCCGAAACAAGCAGAGAAATGTGAGACAGAGAGAGTGAGGCGAAGACGTGGTGAGTCACAGAAAATGGGAAGCAGAGATCGGGTGGGGCAGAGACCGAGTCAAGCATGTACAGGCAGATGCACACACCGCATCAAGCGGAGACCGGTGAGGCACAGGACGAGTGACGCAGAGACCTTGTTAACCAGAGACGGAGTCAAGCACAGACCTGGTGAATCACACACCGTGTACAGCAGATACCGGTTGCCTGACAGACTGTGTACGGCTGAGACTGTGTGAAATAGACAGCCCGGCGGAGTCTGGTCCTGATAGGGATGAGCCAGGTCAAATTTAGAAGAAAAAAATTTCAAATTTTTCGAAAAAACAAAAAACGCTGCAAACGCTCTGAAATGCGCACAAAACCGAAAATTTTCTGAAAATTCGAAAGAAAATTAAAAGTTGAAAATTCTCAAAAATTCTTAGTTTTGTGCGCGTTTTGGACCATTTCCCACGTTTTTCGATTTTTCGAAAATTTTCGAAAAAATTGAAATTTCTCAAAGGGGTACCCCTTTGAAGATTTTCAAAAATTGTCGAAATTTTAAAAAAATTGAAAATGGCTGCAAATGGCGTGAAACGCAAAGAAAACTACAAATTTTCGAAATTTTCGACAAAAATTTTGAATTCAGAATTTTTCAAAAAATTTTGGTTTTGTGCGCCTTTCGGACGATGTCCTACGTTTTTCGATTTTTGAAAAATTTTATATTTTTGACAAAAGTTTCTCCACAATATCCAGGCCAGGACCGGCCTTTGCACGACCCGGTCACTGCCGATCCCTTTCTCTGTCGAACGCGGTGTCTAACGGACTCGCTCTCTGCAAGATACGTTCTCTGTATCACCCGACATATGCCAGGCCGTCTGTGCAAAGACCTGGTTCAGCAGAGACCGGGTGAGGCACAGCCCGAAACAAGCAGAGAAATGTGAGACAGAGAGAGTGAGGCGAAGACGTGGTGAGTCACAGAAAATGGGAAGCAGAGATCGGGTGGGGCAGAGACCGAGTCAAGCATGTACAGGCTGATGCACACACCGCATCAAGCGGAGACCGGTGAGGCACAGGACGAGTGACGCAGAGACCTTGTTAACCAGAGACGGAGTCAAGCACAGACCTGGTGAATCACACACCGTGTACAGCAGATACCGGTTGCCTCACAGACTGTGTACGGCTGAGACTGTGTGAAATAGACAGCCCGGCGAAATATGGTCCTGATAGGGATGAGCCAGGTCAAATTTAGAAGAAAAAAATTTCAAATTTTTCGAAAAATCAAAAAACGCTGCAAACGCTCTGAAATGCGCACAAAACCGAAAATTTTCTGAAAATTCGAAAGAAAATTAAAAGTTGAAAATCCTCAAAAATTCTTAGTTTTGTGCGCGTTTTGGACCATTTCCCACGTTTTTCGATTTTTCGAAAATTTTCGAAAAAATTGAAATTTCTCAAAGGGGTACCCCTTTGAAGATTTTCAAAAATTGTCGAAATTTTAAAAAAATTGAAAATGGCTGCAAATGGCGTGAAACGCAAAGAAAACTACAAATTTTCGAAATTTTCGACAAAAATTTTGAATTCAGAATTTTTCAAAAAATTTTGGTTTTGTGCGCCTTTCGGACGATGTCCTACGTTTTTCGATTTTTCGATAAATTTTATATTTTTGACAAAAGTTTCTCCACAATATCCAGGCCAGGACCGGCCTTTGCACGACCCGGTCACTGCCGATCCCTTTCTCTGTAGGACGCGGTGTCTAACGGACTCGCTCTCTGCAAGATACGTTCTCTGTATCACCCGACATATGCCAGGCCGTCTGTGCAAAGACCTGGTTCAGGAGAGAACGGGGGAGGCACAGCCCGAAACAAGCAGAGAAATGTGAGACAGAGAGAGTGAGGCGAAGACGTGGCGAGTCACAGAAAATGGGAAGCAGAGATCGGGTGGGGCAGAGACCGAGTCAAGCATGTACAGGCAGATGCACACACCGCATCAAGCGGAGACCGGTGAGGCACAGGACGAGTGACGCAGAGACCTTGTTAACCAGAGACGGAGTCAAGCACAGACCTGGTGAATCACACACCGTGTACAGCAGATACCGGTTGCCTCACAGACTGTGTACGGCTGAGACTGTGTGAAATAGACAGCCCGGCGGAGTCTGGTCCTGATAGGGATGAGCCAGGTCAAATTTATAAGAAAAAAATTTCAAATTTTTCGAAAAAACAAAAAACGCTGCAAACGCTCTGAAATGCGCACAAAACCGAAAATTTTCTGAAAATTCGAAAGAAAATTAAAAGTTGAAAATTTTCAAAAATTCTTAGTTTTGTGCGCGTTTTGGACCATTTCCAACGTTTTTCGATTTTTCGAAAATTTTCGAAAAAATTGAAATTTCTCAAAGGGGTACCCCTTTGAAGATTTTCAAAAATTGTCGAAATTTTAAAAAAATTGAAAATGGCTGCAAATGGCGTGAAACGCAAAGAAAACTACAAATTTTCGAAATTTTCGACAAAAATTTTGAATTCAGAATTTTTCAAAAATTTTTGGTTTTGTGCGCCTTTCGGACGATGTCCTACGTTTTTCGATTTTTCGAAAAATTTTATATTTTTGACAAAAGTTTCTCCACAATATCCAGGCCAGGATCGGCCTTTGCACGACCCGGTCACTGCCGATCCCTTTCTCTGTAGGACGCGGTGTCTAACGGACTCGCTCTCTGCAAGATACGTTCTCTGTATCACCCGACATATGCCAGGCCGTCTGTGCAAAGACCTGGTTCAGCAGAGACCGGGTGAGGCACAGCCCGAAACAAGCAGAGAAATGTGAGACAGAGAGAGTGAGGCGAAGACGTGGTGAGTCACAGAAAATGGGAAGCAGAGATCGGGTGGGGCAGAGACCGAGTCAAGCATGTACAGGCTGATGCACACACCGCATCATGCGGAGACCGGTGAGGCACAGGACGAGTGACGCAGAGACCTTGTTAACCAGGGACGGAGTCAAGCACAGACATGGTGAATCACACACCGTGTACAGCAGATACCGGTTGCCTCACAGACTGTGTACGGCTGAGACTGTGTGAAATAGACAGCCCGGCGGAGTCTGGTCCTGATAGGGATGAGCCAGGTCAAATTTAGAAGAAAAAATTTCAAATTTTTCGAAAAATCAAAAAACGCTGCAAACGCTCTGAAATGCGCACAAAACCGAAAATTTTCTGAAAATTCGAAAGAAAATTAAAAGTTGAAAATTTTCAAAAATTCTTAGTTTTGTGCGCGTTTTGGACCATTTCCAACGTTTTTCGATTTTTCGAAAATTTTCGAAAAAATTGAAATTTCTCAAAGGGGTACCCCTTTGAAGATTTTCAAAAATTGTCGAAATTTTAAAAAAATTGAAAATGGCTGCAAATGGCGTGAAAAGCAAAGAAAACTACAAATTTTCGAAATTTTCGACAAAAATTTTGAATTCAGAATTTTTCAAAAATTTTTTGTTTTGTGCGCCTTTCGGACGATGTCCTACGTTTTTCGATTTTTGAAAATTTTTATATTTTTGACAAAAGTTTCTCCACAATATCCAGGCCAGGACCGGCCTTTGCACGACCCGGTCACTGCCGATCCCTTTCTCTGTAGGACGCGGTGTCTAACGGACTCGCTCTCTGCAAGATACGTTCTCTGTATCACCCGACATATGCCAGGCCGTCTGTGCAAAGACCTGGTTCAGCAGAGACCGGGTGAGGCACAGCCCGAAACAAGCAGAGAAATGTGAGACAGAGAGAGTGAGGCGAAGACGTGGTGAGTCACAGAAAATGGGAAGCAGAGATCGGGTGGGGCAGAGACCGAGTCAAGCATGTACAGGCTGATGCACACACCGCATCAAGCGGAGACCGGTGAGGCACAGGACGAGTGACGCAGAGACCTTGTTAACCAGAGACGGAGTCAAGCACAGACCTGGTGAATCACACACCGTGTACAGCAGATACCGGTTGCCTCACAGACTGTGTACGGCTGAGACTGTCTGAAATAGACAGCCCGGCGAAATATGGTCCTGATAGGGATGAGCCAGGTCAAATTTAGAAGAAAAAAATTTCAAATTTTTCGAAAAATCAAAAAACGCTGCAAACGCTCTGAAATGCGCACAAAACCGAAAATTTTCTGAAAATTCGAAAGAAAATTAAAAGTTGAAAATTCTCAAAAATTCTTAGTTTTGTGCGCGTTTTGGACCATTTCCCACGTTTTTCGATTTTTCGAAAATTTTCGAAAAAATTGAAATTTCTCAAAGGTGAAGATTTTCAAGATTTTGAAGATTTTCAAAAATTGTCGAAATTTTAAAAAAATTGAAAATGGCTGCAAATGGCGTGAAACGCAAAGAAAACTACAAATTTTCGAAATTTTCGACAAAAATTTTGAATTCAGAATTTTTCAAAAAATTTTGGTTTTGTGCGCCTTTCGGACGATGTCCTACGTTTTTCGATTTTTCGATAAATTTTATATTTTTGACAAAAGTTTCTCCACAATATCCAGGCCAGGACCGGCCTTTGCACGACCCGGTCACTGCCGATCCCTTTCTCTGTAGGACGCGGTGTCTAACGGACTCGCTCTCTGCAAGATACGTTCTCTGTATCACCCGACATATGCCAGGCCGTCTGTGCAAAGACCTGGTTCAGGAGAGAACGGGGGAGGCACAGCCCGAAACAAGCAGAGAAATGTGAGACAGAGAGAGTGAGGCGAAGACGTGGCGAGTCACAGAAAATGGGAAGCAGAGATCGGGTGGGGCAGAGACCGAGTCAAGCATGTACAGGCAGATGCACACACCGCATCAAGCGGAGACCGGTGAGGCACAGGACGAGTGACGCAGAGACCTTGTTAACCAGAGACGGAGTCAAGCACAGACCTGGTGAATCACACACCGTGTACAGCAGATACCGGTTGCCTCACAGACTGTGTACGGCTGAGACTGTGTGAAATAGACAGCCCGGCGGAGTCTGGTCCTGATAGGGATGAGCCAGGTCAAATTTATAAGAAAAAAATTTCAAATTTTTCGAAAAAACAAAAAACGCTGCAAACGCTCTGAAATGCGCACAAAACCGAAAATTTTCTGAAAATTCGAAAGAAAATTAAAAGTTGAAAATTTTCAAAAATTCTTAGTTTTGTGCGCGTTTTGGACCATTTCCAACGTTTTTCGATTTTTCGAAAATTTTCGAAAAAATTGAAATTTCTCAAAGGGGTACCCCTTTGAAGATTTTCAAAAATTGTCGAAATTTTAAAAAAATTGAAAATGGCTGCAAATGGCGTGAAACGCAAAGAAAACTACAAATTTTCGAAATATTCGACAAAAATTTTGAATTCAGAATTTTTCAAAAATTTTTGGTTTTGTGCGCCTTTCGGACGATGTCCTACGTTTTTCGATTTTTCGAAAAATTTTATATTTTTGACAAAAGTTTCTCCACAATATCCAGGCCAGGATCGGCCTTTGCACGACCCGGTCACTGCCGATCCCTTTCTCTGTAGGACGCGGTGTCTAACGGACTCGCTCTCTGCAAGATACGTTCTCTGTATCACCCGACATATGCCAGGCCGTCTGTGCAAAGACCTGGTTCAGCAGAGACCGGGTGAGGCACAGCCCGAAACAAGCAGAGAAATGTGAGACAGAGAGAGTGAGGCGAAGACGTGGTGAGTCACAGAAAATGGGAAGCAGAGATCGGGTGGGGCAGAGACCGAGTCAAGCATGTACAGGCTGATGCACACACCGCATCATGCGGAGACCGGTGAGGCACAGGACGAGTGACGCAGAGACCTTGTTAACCAGGGACGGAGTCAAGCACAGACATGGTGAATCACACACCGTGTACAGCAGATACCGGTTGCCTCACAGACTGTGTACGGCTGAGACTGTGTGAAATAGACAGCCCGGCGGAGTCTGGTCCTGATAGGGATGAGCCAGGTCAAATTTAGAAGAAAAAATTTCAAATTTTTCGAAAAATCAAAAAACGCTGCAAACGCTCTGAAATGCGCACAAAACCGAAAATTTTCTGAAAATTCGAAAGAAAATTAAAAGTTGAAAATTTTCAAAAATTCTTAGTTTTGTGCGCGTTTTGGACCATTTCCAACGTTTTTCGATTTTTCGAAAATTTTCGAAAAAATTGAAATTTCTCAAAGGGGTACCCCTTTGAAGATTTTCAAAAATTGTCGAAATTTTAAAAAAATTGAAAATGGCTGCAAATGGCGTGAAAAGCAAAGAAAACTACAAATTTTCGAAATTTTCGACAAAAATTTTGAATTCAGAATTTTTCAAAAATTTTTTGTTTTGTGCGCCTTTCGGACGATGTCCTACGTTTTTCGATTTTTGAAAATTTTTATATTTTTGACAAAAGTTTCTCCACAATATCCAGGCCAGGACCGGCCTTTGCACGACCCGGTCACTGCCGATCCCTTTCTCTGTAGGACGCGGTGTCTAACGGACTCGCTCTCTGCAAGATACGTTCTCTGTATCACCCGACATATGCCAGGCCGTCTGTGCAAAGACCTGGTTCAGCAGAGACCGGGTGAGGCACAGCCCGAAACAAGCAGAGAAATGTGAGACAGAGAGAGTGAGGCGAAGACGTGGTGAGTCACAGAAAATGGGAAGCAGAGATCGGGTGGGGCAGAGACCGAGTCAAGCATGTACAGGCTGATGCACACACCGCATCAAGCGGAGACCGGTGAGGCACAGGACGAGTGACGCAGAGACCTTGTTAACCAGAGACGGAGTCAAGCACAGACCTGGTGAATCACACACCGTGTACAGCAGATACCGGTTGCCTCACAGACTGTGTACGGCTGAGACTGTGTGAAATAGACAGCCCGGCGAAATATGGTCCTGATAGGGATGAGCCAGGTCAAATTTAGAAGAAAAAAATTTCAAATTTTTCGAAAAATCAAAAAACGCTGCAAACGCTCTGAAATGCGCACAAAACCGAAAATTTTCTGAAAATTCGAAAGAAAATTAAAAGTTGAAAATTCTCAAAAATTCTTAGTTTTGTGCGCGTTTTGGACCATTTCCCACGTTTTTCGATTTTTCGAAAATTTTCGAAAAAATTGAAATTTCTCAAAGGGGTACCCCTTTGAAGATTTTCAAAAATTGTCGAAATTTTAAAAAAATTGAAAATGGCTGCAAATGGCGTGAAACGCAAAGAAAACTACAAATTTTCGAAATTTTCGACAAAAATTTTGAATTCAGAATTTTTCAAAAAATTTTGGTTTTGTGCGCCTTTCGGACGATGTCCTACGTTTTTCGATTTTTCGATAAATTTTATATTTTTGACAAAAGTTTCTCCACAATATCCAGGCCAGGACCGGCCTTTGCACGACCCGGTCACTGCCGATCCCTTTCTCTGTAGGACGCGGTGTCTAACGGACTCGCTCTCTGCAAGATACGTTCTCTGTATCACCCGACATATGCCAGGCCGTCTGTGCAAAGACCTGGTTCAGGAGAGAACGGGGGAGGCACAGCCCGAAACAAGCAGAGAAATGTGAGACAGAGAGAGTGAGGCGAAGACGTGGCGAGTCACAGAAAATGGGAAGCAGAGATCGGGTGGGGCAGAGACCGAGTCAAGCATGTACAGGCAGATGCACACACCGCATCAAGCGGAGACCGGTGAGGCACAGGACGAGTGACGCAGAGACCTTGTTAACCAGAGACGGAGTCAAGCACAGACCTGGTGAATCACACACCGTGTACAGCAGATACCGGTTGCCTGACAGACTGTGTACGGCTGAGACTGTGTGAAATAGACAGCCCGGCGGAGTCTGGTCCTGATAGGGATGAGCCAGGTCAAATTTAGAAGAAAAAAATTTCAAATTTTTCGAAAAAACAAAAAACGCTGCAAACGCTCTGAAATGCGCACAAAACCGAAAATTTTCTGAAAATTCGAAAGAAAATTAAAAGTTGAAAATTTTCAAAAATTCTTAGTTTTGTGCGCGTTTTGGACCATTTCCAACGTTTTTCGATTTTTCGAAAATTTTCGAAAAAATTGAAATTTCTCAAAGGGGTACCCCTTTGAAGATTTTCAAAAATTGTCGAAATTTTAAAAAAATTGAAAATGGCTGCAAATGGCGTGAAACGCAAAGAAAACTACAAATTTTCGAAATTTTCGACAAAAATTTTGAATTCAGAATTTTTCAAAAATTTTTGGTTTTGTGCGCCTTTCGGACGATGTCCTACGTTTTTCGATTTTTGAAAATTTTTATATTTTTGACAAAAGTTTCTCCACAATATCCAGGCCAGGACCGGCCTTTGCACGACCCGGTCACTGCCGATCCCTTTCTCTGTAGGACGCGGTGTCTAACGGACTCGCTCTCTGCAAGATACGTTCTCTGTATCACCCGACATATGCCAGGCCGTCTGTGCAAAGACCTGGTTCAGCAGAGACCGGGTGAGGCACAGCCCGAAACAAGCAGAGAAATGTGAGACAGAGAGAGTGAGGCGAAGACGTGGTGAGTCACAGAAAATGGGAAGCAGAGATCGGGTGGGGCAGAGACCGAGTCAAGCATGTACAGGCTGATGCACACACCGCATCAAGCGGAGACCGGTGAGGCACAGGACGAGTGACGCAGAGACCTTGTTAACCAGGGACGGAGTCAAGCACAGACCTGGTGAATCACACCGTGTACAGCAGATACCGGTTGCCTCACAGACTGTGTACGGCTGAGACTGTGTGAAATAGACAGCCCGGCGGAGTCTGGTCCTGATAGGGATGAGCCAGGTCAAATTTAGAAGAAAAAAATTTCAAATTTTTCGAAAAATCAAAAAACGCTGCAAACGCTCTGACATGCGCACAAAACCGAAAATTTTCTGAAAATTCGAAAGAAAATTAAAAGTTGAAAATTCTCAAAAATTCTTAGTTTTGTGCGCGTTTTGGACCATTTCCCACGTTTTTCGATTTTTCGAAAAATTTCGAAAAAATTGAAATTTCTCAAAGGGGTACCCCTTTGAAGATTTTCAAAAATTGTCGAAATTTTAAAAAAATTGAAAATGGCTGCAAATGGCGTGAAACGCAAAGAAAACTACAAATTTTCGAAATTTTCGACAAAAATTTTGAATTCAGAATTTTTCAAAAATTTTTGGTTTTGTGCGCCTTTCGGACGATGTCCTACGTTTTTCGATTTTTCGAAAAATTTTATATTTTTGACAAAAGTTTCTCCACAATATCCAGGCCAGGACCGGCCTTTGCACGACCCGGTCACTGCCGATCCCTTTCTCTGTCGAACGCGGTGTCTAACGGACTCGCTCTCTGCAAGATACGTTCTCTGTATCACCCGACATATGCCAGGCCGTCTGTGCAAAGACCTGGTTCAGCAGAGACCGGGTGAGGCACAGCCCGAAACAAGCAGAGAAATGTGAGACAGAGAGAGTGAGGCGAAGACGTGGTGAGTCACAGAAAATGGGAAGCAGAGATCGGGTGGGGCAGAGACCGAGTCAAGCATGTACAGGCTGATGCACACACCGCATCATGCGGAGACCGGTGAGGCACAGGACGAGTGACGCAGAGACCTTGTTAACCAGGGACGGAGTCAAGCACAGACATGGTGAATCACACACCGTGTACAGCAGATACCGGTTGCCTCACAGACTGTGTACGGCTGAGACTGTGTGAAATAGACAGCCCGGCGGAGTCTGGTCCTGATAGGGATGAGCCAGGTCAAATTTAGAAGAAAAAAATTTCAAATTTTTCGAAAAATCAAAAAACGCTGCAAACGCTCTGAAATGCGCACAAAACCGAAAATTTTCTGAAAATTCGAAAGAAAATTAAAAGTTGGAAATTTTCTAAAATTCTTAGTTTTGTGCGCGTTTTGGACCATTTCCCACGTTTTTCGATTTTTCGAAAATTTTCGAAAAAATTGAAATTTCTCAAAGGGGTACCCCTTTGAAGATTTTCAAAAATTGTCGAAATTTTAAAAAAATTGAAAATGGCTGCAAATGGCGTGAAACGCAAAGAAAACTACAAATTTTAGAAATTTTCGACAAAAATTTTGAATTCAGAATTTTTCAAAAATTTTTGGTTTTGTGCGCCTTTCGGACGATGTCCTACGTTTTTCGATTTTTGAAAAATTTTATATTTTTGACAAAAGTTTCTCCACAATAACCAGGCCAGGACCGGCCTTTGCACGACCCGGTCACTGCCGATCCCTTTCTCTGTAGGACGCGGTGTCTAACGGACTCGCTCTCTGCAAGATACGTTCTCTGTATCACCCGACATATGCCAGGCCGTCTGTGCAAAGACCTGGTTCAGCAGAGACCGGGTGAGGCACAGCCCGAAACAAGCAGAGAAATGTGAGACAGAGAGAGTGAGGCGAAGACGTGGTGAGTCACAGAAAATGGGAAGCAGAGATCGGGTGGGGCAGAGACCGAGTCAAGCATGTACAGGCTGATGCACACACCGCATCAAGCGGAGACCGGTGAGGCACAGGACGAGTGACGCAGAGACCTTGTTAACCAGGGACGGAGTCAAGCACAGACCTGGTGAATCACACCGTGTACAGCAGATACCGGTTGCCTCACAGACTGTGTACGGCTGAGACTGTGTGAAATAGACAGCCCGGCGGAGTCTGGTCCTGATAGGGATGAGCCAGGTCAAATTTAGAAGAAAAAAATTTCAAATTTTTCGAAAAATCAAAAAACGCTGCAAACGCTCTGAAATGCGCACAAAACCGAAAATTTTCTGAAAATTCGAAAGAAAATTAAAAGTTGAAAATTCTCAAAAATTCTTAGTTTTGTGCGCGTTTTGGACCATTTCCCACGTTTTTCGATTTTTCGAAAAATTTCGAAAAAATTGAAATTTCTCAAAGGGGTACCCCTTTGAAGATTTTCAAAAATTGTCGAAATTTTAAAAAAATTGAAAATGGCTGCAAATGGCGTGAAACGCAAAGAAAACTACAAATTTTAGAAATTTTCGACAAAAATTTTGAATTCAGAATTTTTCAAAAATTTTTGGTTTTGTGCGCCTTTCGGACGATGTCCTACGTTTTTCGATTTTTGAAAAATTTTATATTTTTGACAAAAGTTTCTCCACAATAACCAGGCCAGGACCGGCCTTTGCACGACCCGGTCACTGCCGATCCCTTTCTCTGTAGGACGCGGTGTCTAACGGACTCGCTCTCTGCAAGATACGTTCTCTGTATCACCCGACATATGCCAGGCCGTCTGTGCAAAGACCTGGTTCAGCAGAGACCGGGTGAGGCACAGCCCGAAACAAGCAGAGAAATGTGAGACAGAGAGAGTGAGGCGAAGACGTGGTGAGTCACAGAAAATGGGAAGCAGAGATCGGGTGGGGCAGAGACCGAGTCAAGCATGTACAGGCAGATGCACACACCGCATCAAGCGGAGACCGGTGAGGCACAGGACGAGTGACGCAGAGACCTTGTTAACCAGAGACGGAGTCAAGCACAGACCTGGTGAATCACACACCGTGTACAGCAGATACCGGTTGCCTGACAGACTGTGTACGGCTGAGACTGTGTGAAATAGACAGCCCGGCGGAGTCTGGTCCTGATAGGGATGAGCCAGGTCAAATTTAGAAGAAAAAAATTTCAAATTTTTCGAAAAAACAAAAAACGCTGCAAACGCTCTGAAATGCGCACAAAACCGAAAATTTTCTGAAAATTCGAAAGAAAATTAAAAGTTGAAAATTCTCAAAAATTCTTAGTTTTGTGCGCGTTTTGGACCATTTCCCACGTTTTTCGATTTTTCGAAAATTTTCGAAAAAATTGAAATTTCTCAAAGGGGTACCCCTTTGAAGATTTTCAAAAATTGTCGAAATTTTAAAAAAATTGAAAATGGCTGCAAATGGCGTGAAACGCAAAGAAAACTACAAATTTTCGAAATTTTCGACAAAAATTTTGAATTCAGAATTTTTCAAAAAATTTTGGTTTTGTGCGCCTTTCGGACGATGTCCTACGTTTTTCGATTTTTGAAAAATTTTATATTTTTGACAAAAGTTTCTCCACAATATCCAGGCCAGGACCGGCCTTTGCACGACCCGGTCACTGCCGATCCCTTTCTCTGTCGAACGCGGTGTCTAACGGACTCGCTCTCTGCAAGATACGTTCTCTGTATCACCCGACATATGCCAGGCCGTCTGTGCAAAGACCTGGTTCAGCAGAGACCGGGTGAGGCACAGCCCGAAACAAGCAGAGAAATGTGAGACAGAGAGAGTGAGGCGAAGACGTGGTGAGTCACAGAAAATGGGAAGCAGAGATCGGGTGGGGCAGAGACCGAGTCAAGCATGTACAGGCTGATGCACACACCGCATCATGCGGAGACCGGTGAGGCACAGGACGAGTGACGCAGAGACCTTGTTAACCAGGGACGGAGTCAAGCACAGACATGGTGAATCACACACCGTGTACAGCAGATACCGGTTGCCTCACAGACTGTGTACGGCTGAGACTGTGTGAAATAGACAGCCCGGCGGAGTCTGGTCCTGATAGGGATGAGCCAGGTCAAATTTAGAAGAAAAAAATTTCAAATTTTTCGAAAAATCAAAAAACGCTGCAAACGCTCTGAAATGCGCACAAAACCGAAAATTTTCTGAAAATTCGAAAGAAAATTAAAAGTTGGAAATTTTCAAAAATTCTTAGTTTTGTGCGCGTTTTGGACCATTTCCCACGTTTTTCGATTTTTCGAAAATTTTCGAAAAAATTGAAATTTCTCAAAGGGGTACCCCTTTGAAGATTTTCAAAAATTGTCGAAATTTTAAAAAAATTGAAAATGGCTGCAAATGGCGTGAAACGCAAAGAAAACTACAAATTTTCGAAATTTTCGACAAAAATTTTGAATTCAGAATTTTTCAAAAATTTTTGGTTTTGTGCGCCTTTCGGACGATGTCCTACGTTTTTCGATTTTTCGATAAATTTTATATTTTTGACAAAAGTTTCTCCACAATATCCAGGCCAGGACCGGCCTTTGCACGACCCGGTCACTGCCGATCCCTTTCTCTGTAGGACGCGGTGTCTAACGGACTCGCTCTCTGCAAGATACGTTCTCTGTATCACCCGACATATGCCAGGCCGTCTGTGCAAAGACCTGGTTCAGCAGAGACCGGGTGAGGCACAGCCCGAAACAAGCAGAGAAATGTGAGACAGAGAGAGTGAGGCGAAGACGTGGTGAGTCACAGAAAATGGGAAGCAGAGATCGGGTGGGGCAGAGACCGAGTCAAGCATGTACAGGCTGATGCACACACCGCATCAAGCGGAGACCGGTGAGGCACAGAACGAGTGACGCAGAGACCTTGTTAACCAGGGACGGAGTCAAGCACAGACCTGGTGAATCACACACCGTGTACAGCAGATACCGGTTGCCTCACAGACTGTGTACGGCTGAGACTGTGTGAAATAGACAGCCCGGCGGAGTCTGGTCCTGATAGGGATGAGCCAGGTCAAATTTAGAAGAAAAAAATTTCAAATTTTTCGAAAAAACAAAAAACGCTGCAAACGCTCTGAAATGCGCACAAAACCGAAAATTTTCTGAAAATTCGAAAGAAAATTAAAAGTTGAAAATTTTCAAAAATTCTTAGTTTTGTGCGCGTTTTGGACCATTTCCAACGTTTTTCGATTTTTCGAAAATTTTCGAAAAAATTGAAATTTCTCAGAGGGGTACCCCTTTATAGATTTTCAAAAATTGTCGAAATTTTAAAAAAATTGAAAATGGCTGCAAATGGCGTGAAACGCAAAGAAAACTACAAATTTTCGAAATTTTCGACAAAAATTTTGAATTCAGAATTTTTCAAAAATTTTTGGTTTTGTGCGCCTTTCGGACGATGTCCTACGTTTTTCGATTTTTGAAAAATTTTATATTTTTGACAAAAGTTTCTCCACAATATCCAGGCCAGGACCGGCCTTTGCACGACCCGGTCACTGCCGATCCCTTTCTCTGTAGGACGCGGTGTCTAACGGACTCGCTCTCTGCAAGATACGTTCTCTGTATCACCCGACATATGCCAGGCCGTCTGTGCAAAGACCTGGTTCAGCAGAGACCGGGTGAGGCACAGCCCGAAACAAGCAGAGAAATGTGAGACAGAGAGAGTGAGGCGAAGACGTGGTGAGTCACAGAAAATGGGAAGCAGAGATCGGGTGGGGCAGAGACCGAGTCAAGCATGTACAGGCTGATGCACACACCGCATCAAGCGGAGACCGGTGAGGCACAGGACGAGTGACGCAGAGACCATGTTAACCAGAGACGGAGTCAAGCACAGACCTGGTGAATCACACACCGTGTACAGCAGATACCGGTTGCCTCACAGACTGTGTACGGCTGAGACTGTGTGAAATAGACAGCCCGGCGGAGTCTGGTCCTGATAGGGATGAGCCAGGTCAAATTTAGTAGAAAAAAATTTCAAATTTTTCGAAAAATCAAAAAACGCTTCAAACGCTCTGAAATGCGCACAAAACCGAAAATTTTCTGAAAATTCGAAAGAAAATTAAAAGTTGAAAATTCTCAAAAATTCTTAGTTTTTTGCGCGTTTTGGACCATTTCCCACGTTTTTCGATTTTTCGAAAATTTTCGAAAAAATTGAAATTTCTCAAAGGGGTACCCCTTTGAAGATTTTCAAAAATTGTCGAAATTTTAAAAAAATTGAAAATGGCTGCAAATGGCGTGAAACGCAAAGAAAACTACAAATTTTCGAAATTTTCGACAAAAATTTTGAATTCAGATTTTTTCAAAAATTTTTGGTTTTGTGCGCCTTCGGACGATGTCCTACGTTTTTCGATTTTTGAAAAATTTTATATTTTTGACAAAAGTTTCTCCACAATATCCAGGCCAGGACCGGCCTTTGCACGACCCGGTCACTGCCGATCCCTTTCTCTGTAGGACGCGGTGTCTAACGGACTCGCTCTCTGCAAGATACGTTCTCTGTATCACCCGACATATGCCAGGCCGTCTGTGCAAAGACCTGGTTCAGCAGAGACCGGGTGAGGCACAGCCCGAAACAAGCAGAGAAATGTGAGACAGAGAGAGTGAGGCGAAGACGTGGTGAGTCACAGAAAATGGGAAGCAGAGATCGGGTGGGGCAGAGACCGAGTCAAGCATGTACAGGCTGATGCACACACCGCATCAAGCGGAGACCGGTGAGGCACAGGACGAGTGACGCAGAGACCATGTTAACCAGAGACGGAGTCAAGCACAGACCTGGTGAATCACACACCGTGTACAGCAGATACCGGTTGCCTCACAGACTGTGTACGGCTGAGACTGTGAAATAGACAGCCCGGCGGAGTCTGGTCCTGATAGGGATGAGCCAGGTCAAATTTAGTAGAAAAAAATTTCAAATTTTTCGAAAAATCAAAAAACGCTGCAAACGCTCTGAAATGCGCACAAAACCGAAAATTCGAAAGAAAATTCGAAAGAAAATTAAAAGTTGAAAATTTTCAAAAATTCTTAGTTTTGTGCGCGTTTTGGACCATTTCCAACGTTTTTCGATTTTTCGAAAATTTTCGAAAAAATTGAAATTTCTCAAAGGGGTACCCCTTTGAAGATTTTCAAAAATTGTCGAAATTTTAAAAAATTGAAAATGGCTGCAAATGGCGTGAAACGCAAAGAAAACTACAAATTTTCGAAATTTTCGACAAAAATTTTGAATTCAGATTTTTTCAAAAATTTTTGGTTTTGTGCGCCTTTCGGACGATGTCCTACGTTTTTCGATTTTTCGAAAAATTTTATATTATTGACAAAAGTTTCTCCACAATATACAGGCCAGGACCGGCCTTTGCACGACCCGGTCACTGCCGATCCCTTTCTCTGTAGGACGCGGTGTCTAACGGACTCGCTCTCTGCAAGATACGTTCTCTGTATTACCCGACATATGCCAGGCCGTCTGTGCAAAGACCTGGTTCAGCAGAGACCGGGTGAGGCACAGCCCGAAACAAGCAGAGAAATGTGAGACAGAGAGAGTGAGGCGAAGACGTGGCGAGTCACAGAAAATGGGAAGCAGAGATCGTGTGGGGCAGAGACCGAGTCAAGCATGTACAGGCTGATGCACACACCGCATCAAGCGGAGACCGGTGAGGCACAGGACGAGTGACGCAGAGACCTTGTTAACCAGAGACGGAGTCAAGCACAGACCTGGTGAATCACACACCGTGTACAGCAGATACCGGTTGCCTCACAGACTGTGTACGGCTGAGACTGTGAAATAGACAGCCCGGCGGAGTCTGGTCCTGATAGGGATGAGCCAGGTCAAATTTAGAAAAAAAAAATGTCAAATTTTTCGAAAAATCAAAAAACGCTGCAAACGCTCTGAAATGCGCACAAAACCGAAAATTTTCTGAAAATTCGAAAGAAAATTAAAAGTTGAAAATTTTCAAAAAATTCTTAGTTTTGTGCGCGTTTTGGACGATTTCCTCACCTGATGCCTTGCAGAACACGGTCTCTGGCGTGACGTCTCTGAAAAGTCCAGGTACAGCAGACAACACGTGAGGCAGAGACACGGTCGGTCTCACATCGAGTCCTGCAGAGTCGGGTTGCCGCAGACACCGAGGCAGTCAGGAATCGGGAGAGATAGAGGCCGAGTCCGGCAGAGACAGGGTGAGGCATTTATCGGGGCTCGCATGGATCTCTTGGGGAGAGTCTTGAAGAAAGTTGAAAATTCTAAAAATTTTCGAAAAATCAAAAAATGCTGGAAATCGTCTGAAAAGCGCACAAAACCAAAATTTCTTGAATTTTTTTAAAAAAATTTGAAAGTTGAATTTTTCAAAAATTTGTTGTTTTGTGCGCGTTTTGGACAATTTCCAGCATTTTTTGATTTTTCGAAATTTCTTTCAAAATTCTCCCCACCTGATGCCTTGCAGAACCGGCCGCTGTCGGACTCTATCTGATGTACTGTGTCTCTGATGAACGTGCCTTGTGCCTCACACGGTCTCTGGCGTGCCGTCTCAAAAAAACCCAGGTACTGCAGACAACACGTAAGGCAGAGACATGGTCGGTCACACATCGAGTCCTGCAGAGGCGGGTTGCTGCAGACACCGAGGCACCCAGCCATCGGAAGAGATAGAGGCCGAGTCCGGCGGAGACAGGGTGAGGCATTCATCGAGGCTGGCATGCATCTCTTGGGGAAAGTCTTGAAGAAAGTTGAACATTTTCAAAAAATCAAAAAATGCTGGAAATTGTCTGAAAAGAGCACAAAACAATAAATATTTGATTTTTTTTTAAAATTTTCAGCATTTTTTGATTTGTCGATTTTTTTAAAAATGTGATTATTTCCCCAAAATATTCCTTACTCGATCACTTCCACGACCGATGTCTGCTGTACAAGGTGTCTGTAATACGCTGTGTTACACAGGTTCAGTCACTGCCATATCCGGTCTCTGACTGACAATCTCTGCTTCACCCGGTCTCTGAATCATTCGATCTCTGTCGGACCCGGTCTTAGCAGACTGATTTTGGCAAAACTTTGCCTTGCCCTGTATCTGAAGGATCCGGTCTCTGCACTATTCGTTCTCTGTATTTCCCGATCTGTAACGGGCCGGCTCTGCAAAGATGTGGTTTTTTTGGAAAATTTCGAGAGATGCGAAATTACCGAATTTTGTTTAAAGAGCCCAGAGAAATTAATATTTTCTAAAAATACAAGTTTCAAAAATAATTGTCCAAAGAATTTAAAAAAAATATTTTATTTTTTATTTTAGGAGTATTCATAAACTTGGTACACATTTTGAAATTTTGCTAAATTTCGTAAATTTTATGAATTTTTTAAGAAATAAGTTTTTAAATAATTTTTTCCAGTTTTTTAAACTATTTTCTATTTTTTAATATTTTGAAGTATTAGAAGTCTTTTTCGAATTTTTTTCCATATTTGTATCATAGAAATCCACAGAATTTTCACGCCCCCAACAGGGATTGGGATAAGACGTTCCGGCGAGACCGTGTCCGGGTACGGCACAGAACAGGTCGGGCAGAGAGAGTCCGGCAGAAACCAAGTACAGCAGTACGGCTGCAATGAGATGAGATGTGCTGAGCTTGGGGTGGGATGTTCTGCGACGGGATGACATTGTGTGACCTGCGATTGTCTGTGATGGGATTACTGCGTTATTCAGGGCTGAAATGGGCTTGGGCGGCCTTGGGAGGAGTCTCTGTTGAGGACGGTTGAGGTGGGCTGCGGTTCAATATTCTAGGTTTGGCTGTCATAAGCTATTCTGAAATTGGCTGCGCTGCGCCTGGGATTTGGTAATTTGCACTCTCTGTGCTGAGATGCGGTGACCTGGGATCGACTGCGATGGGTTGAGTTGGAATGGGCTACTATGTGCTGGTATCGGATGGGCGGCGATGTGCTGGGATGGGTTTGTGATGGGTTGTGTGAAGCTTGGACACAATACATATGATTGCGATACGTGTTGATAAGTGTAGACAAGTTTTGACAGGTTTAAACTGGTATCGCCTCATTAGGATATGTTAAGAGTTTACGTTGATAGTTTAAGTTAGGTTACTTTAGGTTTGTTTGCGAGAGCTATCAAGAAATCGACACGGATTGGTACAATTCGACAAGCGTCGAAATTCATCTTGAACTAAACGCACGCACCGATACGCACAGAAATATACAGTCACCGACACATTTAATCCTGTACACACTTGCACGCATCGGCAAGGATATTTAAGTACGGTTCTCGTCGACACGCTATGTATAATTTAAAAAAAAATGGAAATGTTTCGACTTTATTAGATGGGTTTCCACAGGTATCGGTTTTCAGTACAGGTTTCCAAAAGTTAGTGTAAATTAGGTTAGGTTACGTTAGGTTAGATTAGTTTAGATTCTGGTAGGTAAGTTAGGTTATGGTAGCTTAGTTTGTTTCGTTCAGGTTAGGTTAGGTTAGTTTACGCAGGGTTAGGATAGGTTGGTTTGGGTTAGGTTGTGTTGGGTTGCGTTAGGTTAGATTAGTTTAGATTCTGGTAGTAGGTTAGGTTATGTTATGGTACCTTAGTTTAGTTTAGGATAGGTTAGGTTAAGTTAGGTTAGGTTATGTTTGGGTAGGTCATTTTAGGATAGAATAGGATAGGTTGTTAGGTTAGGTTAGTTTGTTTTGTTAGGATGGGTTAGTTTGGGTTAGGTTAGGTACGTTTAGCTAGGCTAGAATAGTTTAGGTTAGGTTAGGTTGGGTTAGTTTAGATTATATTAGGTAGCGGCATACAACCCTGAATTTGTGTAAATGGCTGATTGAGCTGGATTATCATATTGTCTGTCGACAGAGCGTTTTGCATGTTCTTGTACTCCGACAACAACCTCTTACACAAGAGAACTTACTTTCCCATGAATACGGCGAATACACCGATGTTACGTCGAAACTATTCTTTATCTCGATGACATAAGACCGACACTTCCACAAAGCAGAAAGGAAGACGGAAGTGTTCTTGAAAAGTAAGTGTAACCAACTTGAAATTGAAATTTTCCTTTTTATATGGTTTCCTTATGCACCTCGCTCACAATAATCCTCACCAGTTTATGGTACACGTCGTTTATCCTCACAGATGCAGGCCACAGTATCGTTTCATGTAAGTTTCTGTCGCCAACTGTGAACGTCTTTGCTGGTCTGCGTGTAGTGTCTGCCTGCTCCAGCGGAGGAGACAAAGCGAGGGGAGGTGAGCTATTTTTAGCTCTCGCGGTCCATCGATCGGGACGCGAAGGATGCTGTCGGAGCTGTACGCCACTACAGAAGTACGCGCTAATTTACAATTCCGTCTGTGTGGTTCCATGCACAAACTGTACCACATGTAAGCTGTTAATTATCCGAGGTACTACCATCTTCTTCACCTGCTATTCTGTATGTGTTGTATTACGTGAAATCTTAATTAAGACCTATAAACGAATTTTCTCGAGTCTTCACATGACATAAAATACTAATAGGCCTAGAACTCTCTACCTTTCATGGAACCAGAAAATGTATTGCCTTTTTAACAACAGCTAGCCACTGGCCCAATCCAGAGCCATGTGAGTCTAGTACACACCCTTCCATCCATCCTTTGGTCATCCTAATGGTTTATTTCCTTAAGGTTTGCAGACGAAAATATTACATATATTCCTCAGTGTTGAAATTTATAAAGAAATTTGAAAGTACGTAAATCGTAAATCTAATCCCAATAGAGGAGAAAATATGCATCTATATATTATATAGCTAGATGCGTCGTTTACGTATTAATAATATAAAAATCAGTGAAGACAAGAGCAGAATCTGTTTCACAAGATCACAACGCCAATGCACATTAAAGTAAAATATAAAATAAAAATTGGAAGTTAAGCAGCTAATTAATTTCACAGATCTTAATACTCAACGTATTCCAGCGAAGTTATTACAATTTTTAACAAAACACTCAACTTAAAGTAACATATGCACTTAAGACCCTGAGTGCTCGAGAGGTTTTTTCTGACGCATTGATGGAACGTACTGTTTCAGTAGGAAGCGAACGCACGTGCTGACATGACAATTCGAGGTTTCACAACTGACATTAAACCAAATGCTACAAATAAACAAAAGATTATAACAATTTGTTATGGATTCTACCGCATTATTCGACTTAGACGTAGATAAAGACAGTGGCAGAATGTGACAGCAGAAACGTTGGCACCACTGATCACAAATCTTATTATTAAATACGCATTACACGTACGCCAACTTCGTGTAAGTATAGATCCAAATTCACAATTCAATATCCAGACTTAAACTACAGCATGCAAATGTTGCTGACAGCAGTCGCGAGATAAAGTGGAGTGACTGTGAAATTCATAGATCAAATGCTACGTCACAGGTTTGTGACAAGACGAACAAACTAATTCTTTGGGAGTGGCATGTGCGGAGGATGGCCAAACTGCAACAATTTTTTAAACACTCTCGCGGAAAGTTTCTGACTTGTAAATGTTTTGCACTGTTTAGGTTAGTTTACATTCCAAAAAAAAAAACATTGTTTTTAAAATTGCTGTTTTTTTAACTATAATGTTCAGATGTCACAGAGTTTTATACTCGACAATACTGTTCTACTTTTAAAGTTTTATAAGAACCGTAAGACCCACGGTGGTCTAGCGGTTAGAACGCTGGCCTTGTAATCCTGAGGGTCTCGGGTTCGATTCCCGGCGGTGCCCGAATTTATAACTTGTGTTGGGCAAGGCCGTGGTCTAGGCAACACGGAGTTTTCCTCCGTGGCATCCCAACAATTACTCCATTCACACACAGAAGAAGGCAATGGCAAACCACTTCTGGATCATCTGCCAAGAACGTATATGAACAGGTCACAGTCCGAGAAAAGGATGGAATGATCCTATTCATATGGACCTGTCGTCAGACAGAACACTAAATAATAATAAGATGAGGTGGTCTAGCGGTTAGAACGCTGGCCTTGTAATCCTGAGGGTCTCGGGTTCGATTCCCGGCGGTGCCCGAATTTATAACTTGTGTTGGGCAAGGCCGTGGTCTAGGCAACACGGAGTTTTCCTCCGTGGCATCCCAACAATTACTCCATTCACACACAGAAGAAGGCAATGGCAAACCACTTCTGGATCATCTGCCAAGAACGTATATGAACAGGTCCCAGTCCGAGAAAAGGATGGAAGGATCCTATTCATATGGACCTGTCGTCAGACAGAACACTAAATAATAATAAGATGAGGTGGTCTAGCGGTTAGAACGCTGGCCTTGTAATCCTGGGGTCTCGGGTTCGAATTTATAACTTGTGTTGGGCAAGGCCGTGGTCTAGGCAACACGGAGTTTTCCTCCGTGGCATCCCAACAATTACTCCATTCACACACAGAAGAAGGCAATGGCAAACCACTTCTGGATCATCTGCCAAGAACGTATATGAACAGGTCCCAGTCCGAGAAAAGGATGGAAGGATCCTATTCATATGGACCTGTCGTCACACAGAACACTAAATAAATAAAATAAGAAAACGTACAACTGTATCTAAACCATAATATATAAATAAAATGTGAAATTATTCTGTCAGCGACTTGGGTGTTGAGGAAGGTAGCGGGGAGGAGGGAGTCTGCTTTGTAGCATAGCAGCAGTTCAGAACACATTAGCCACTAGCTCGTATGCTTTCGTAGTACCACTGTAGATTAAGAAGAGAAGGTTTTTGCTTAGGTAGTAAGTTGTTGGTGATCCACGGCTTCTGCCCTTATCTCGCAAGTCTCAAGATCAGTCAAGAACTTTTTATCCGTACGGTTGAAGTGTCATCAACAAATAGTATAATAACTAAAGAACTTTAAACGTAACGGAAATATAAGCGCAATTTCTAAAAGCAATAACCAAATTGTATCTTAGTATGCAACTTCTTAACAGATGTAATATTAATAATAAAGTCCACAGCTGCATGGAAATTTAACAAAAATCGAATTAACCCAGTGAATCGATTGATTTGTAGGTTAACTAACGACTTCATTTAAATTGTGGAGGCAACGAATGAACGCTGAGGGACTGGAAATCTAACCGGTAGGGGCTAAAGAGACTCACAGATTAATGGATTCTGTAGACTGGCTTTGAGTCCACTTCACGCGTGTGTTGATGCATCAAGGAAATATATAATTAAGGCACTGTCGTCTGGGACGTGTAACGAATTAAGCCGGAGATGTCCGTCTTCTGGGTTGTTGCGCTGTGTAGTCTGGTCGATGTTTACCAACGTTTCAGAGGTCATACTGCCTCCGTCATCAGAGTATGAAGATTTCTGTCTTCTGGGTTGTTGCGTCGTGTAGTCTGGTCGATGTTTACCAACGTTTCAGAGGTCATACTGCCTTCATCATCAGAGTATGAAGATTTCTGTCTTCTGGGTTGTTGCGCTGTGTAGTCTGGTCGATGTTTACCAACGTTTCAGAGGTCATACTGCCTCCGTCATCAGGGCGATGAAGATTTCTGTCTTCTGGGTTGTTGCGCTGTGTAGTCTGGTCGATGTTTACCAACGTTTCAGAGGTCATACTGCCTCCATCATCAGAGTATGAAGATTTCTGTCTTCTGGGTTGTTGCGCTGTGTAGTCTGGTCGATGTTTACCAACGTTTCAGAGGTCATACTGCCTCCGTCATCAGAGTATGAAGATTTCTGTCTTCTGGGTTGTTGCGTCGTGTAGTCTGGTCGATGTTTACCAACGTTTCAGAGGTCATACTGCCTTCATCATCAGGGCGATGAGTATGAAGATTTCTGTCTTCTGGGTTGTTGCGCTGTGTAGTCTGGTCGATGTTTACCAACGTTTCAGAGGTCATACTGCCTCCGTCATCAGAGTATGAAGATTTCTGTCTTCTGGGTTGTTGCGCTGTGTAGTCTGGTCGATGTTTACCAACGTTTCAGAGGTCATACTGCCTCCATCATCAGGGCAATGACTCATCGCCCTACGAATTTAGCTGGCTTTCTGCGAATTTAGCAATAGTATAACTGTAAAATACTTCTTTCTTTGTCCCATAATATCTCTCAGTTTCTATTCTTTAGAAGGCACATAGGCCCTATTTTTTGTTTGTATTTCCTAGAAATTACATCAAAGATTTCATTTCATCGATACAAGTGTAATATACCTGAGACAGCAAAGGAGTGCTTCTGAAGGGCCACATCTTCTTCCCTTTGACACTCAAAGAGTTCATTAATGCATTTCATCCTCTTTTATTATTGTTTATTTACATCTCTCTTCTTGGGGGAGATTCGTATCGTATAACAATTTTCCGATTCGTATAAAAGTATCATTACTGCAAAAGCAAATTATGTATAAAAGAACTTAATGCACCATAAAGTAGTCCGTGAGGGGTTTGCACAAAAATGTGTATTTCTTATATTTGCCTGAATTTCTTGTTTCTCCCATGCGCTCTGCATGTCCTGCCAATGCCATCCATCTTGAGTTAGGCACTCTCCTCTTAAAAAGACGCAGAAAAACGGAATTTCTAGAAAACAGCCTGGATTTTTGTCGTGTCAACATGAATGTAGTGCCCTAATGAAATACCAACAACAGATTTTCATAAGACTTGGTACAGATGTCATTAAACTATACGTCACTCACTTCTTACACAAAAATAATATTAAAATGACGTGCACATGAATTTATTAGTTGGGAATGATATTAGTGTCATTTGATGTACGATCCAAAAATTCTGCGTGTACTTTTTATCATATTATATTAAAATTACATTCATATTTTTTCCTTTAAAACAACAAAATGGTGCCCAAGTGGCTTCCGGTTAAAGCGACAACCAACGAGTTAATAAACCAAAGTGGAAGATAGACAAGGTGGCACATTCCGAAATCCAAACTTTCTAACGTTCGTCTCGAAAAATTCTGCTGGTACTGAGACGTAAATTGCCGAGGTGGATTATAAGGAAACTGCAGTTGTCTTCAAAATGAGTTCCAGCGGCTTTATGGAATGCTGGAGAAGTCCGTGACCCTGCTCTTGAAACTCTTTATCATTACTTCCTGAGAGTCACGACGAGGTCCTTCTCACCCCTTTTCCCACACACCACCCATCAACCAGAACTTCATTTTATAAGTAGAAAGGATTACGTACATTCTTGTCTGTAGTGAAACGTTTCTACGTAGTGTAACTTCAATTCGTATGCCGCGTAGACAATGTCAAATGGCCTGTCCAAACAATGAACACAAGTTGCAATCATCCATCTTGTTTCTGTGTTCCCTTTCTGGAAAGGAACAGGCCACTGACGTCTGTGGAGCGCACTCCTCGAACTCTGATGGAACAAAGTAATGTGACGTTTCGCATTTGGAACATCACAATATGACTAGAGTATTGAATGGGGTCGAATGTCGATGTTGGAATAATCCCATCCGTAATCAGTTTCGACAATCTTAACCTAAAATGACGTAAATGTGTCCAAACATTTCCCTCGGTTCACAGTCTTGAAACTTGTTCCAACAACAACCTCAGTCCAATTTGTTTAAACAATGTACTCCAATAATGACAATTGGTCATGCCCTTATTAAACTGCAACATTTTGGTCCTTGCATCTCTTGTCATAATGTCACCAGGTCCGAATCCTACTTCTCTAGCATTCACCGAAGCCTGACCCGAAATTTCCCAAAGCTAATTCTCATATATATGAAATTTTTAAACATAAACCATTTATTAAATGTAAAAGACATTTTAATCGAGTAATACTAAGGGCTACATTCGAATCTAGGCAGATCAAATGAAGGGCTCGAGCATTCGTTTACACCCCCCCCCCCAATTACGCTGTGAGAACAATTTTGTGTCTTAATGCCCATAAGAATTTCGCTTGTGATCGGTTAAACTCATTACTATCGTGAGTTTCTGCTCGCCACGTCGCGAAATCTTCTCCCATAAAAAGAGCGGGCTACCAGAACACTGAGAAGGGAGAGTCGTCGACTGCAGATAGGAGTGAAAGTCGATAAGGACGATGGTGTAAGACTCACCGGAGTGAAACATTTCTCTCCAAATGAGAAAGGAGGAAAACCTCTGTAACTTACTGAGTTCTATCTTTTTGAAAGCTCACAAATGGACGCGGCCTTAAATGAAAACCATCTTGAGCAATAATTTATAAAAAAAAAAAAAAAATTAAAGCCATGTATCAGAATACAGAAAACAGAATGTAATTCTAATTTGCTATTGGCTGAAATTGAAGCTCTCAATCCCCTTACCTGTCAGCGAACAAAAGCAGGCGAAAATGTGAAATTTAAGAACGTAAACGAATAATGGTAAGGAAAGATTTCTGTCTTCTGGTTTGTTGCGACGTGTAGTCTGGTAGGAGTTTACCAACGTCTCAGAGGTCCTTGCTGCCTCCATCTTCAGAGCAATAAGTGATGATGTAGGCAGCAAGGACCATCATCTCAAGCTGCTCGAAAATTTGTAGCTTCCTTCGGGATACGACGGAAAGCAAGGTAATGAGGTACACGGTACAAATATAAAAACAGAATCAGGTCCATCCCCTAGCAACAGACTCTGTTCACCTTCTCTGATACAGTAGTTATGGTCACCTTCGTTGCTAGGCCGCTGTCAACGTTAGCTTCAAGATATGTCATTTATTCGTGTGTTCATTGTCGAATATTAACTGTTTTGCATGGAAATCGTTTGCCTCTGTTCGCGAAGCATTTAGTAATGACTATCCTGACAAGGAATTAGCAAGTAAAACAATAACACGCCGACTGGTAACAGAATTTAGGAACAAAGGAAGTGTTTGTCTATGACAAGAGCTCATCAAGTGAGGAAACAGCTCGAACTACGTCCCTTCACATTTAAGACGCTGCCATCAGCTGCAATAATTCAATATTGTCCCTACGTAATACGTGTTTAGGGTTGAACTCTGTGGATTCATACTTTTGAATGCAGAGATGAACATCCTTACTGACGCTTCAGAATCGGAGATGTAGAAAATTAAACTAAAAATTCCATACTTTTACAGTAAACAATTATATTCAATTTCTAGAGGGCGTAATCTGTATCGTAATATTTTGGACGGGAGGACTTACTCAACTCTTGCCCTTACGTTACGCCAGTGATACTCAACCTGAGGTACGCGTACCCCCGGGGGTACGCGAGGACATCTTAGGGGGTTAGTGAAACTTAAAAGAAAAATATTATTTTATGATAACACTGAATAATCAGTAATGTAATTTATTTAAATTATTTTAGATGTAGATTATATACTATGTATAACTTGAATTATACACCAACAACTTTGGGGGTACAAAGTTGAAGAGAAGTTATATCTGGGGGTACGCGAAGACATCTTAAGGGGTACGTGAAATTTAAAAAAAATATATATTATTTTATGATAAACACTGAATAATCAGTAATGTAATTTATTTAATATATTTTAGATGTAGATTATATACTATGTATAACGTGAATTATACACCAACAACTTTGGGGGTACAAAGTTGAAGAGAAGTTATATCTGGGGGTACGCGAAGACATCTTAGGGGGTACGTGAAATTTAAAAAAAATATATATTATTTTATGATAAACACTGAATAATCAGTAATGTAATTTATTTAATATATTTTAGATGTAGATTATATACTATGTATAACGTGAATTATACACCAACAACTTTGGGGGTACAAAGTTGAAGAGAAATTATATCTGGGGGTACGCGAACAAAAAAAGTTGAATACCACTGGGTTACGCCACGATACGTAATTTCGAAGAAAATGGATTGAACACCTGCGGTGGGTGATAACGGCGAAGTGTCAGGAATCAGCAAACACTCCACAAGAACGGTGCAAGTCAAAAGTCTGTCTATTCCTTAAAAATTATGAATAAGTAACACAAATATGTCTTGGGGGCAATCGCCCTGCATATACGAAGATATTAGGCAAACAATCTTTTTCCCTTTGGTGCGGATTTAATCGTACTTCGTAACACTCAGTCAACTAGATAAATCAAAATTTTAATTTCCAAACATCTGCCCCCAAAACAAACAGGAATCATTCATCCTGACTGCAGAAAAAGAAAGAGCTGACGTGGTGAAAAGCAATGAAAGATAAAAATCTCATTTAGAAGTTCAAACTCGGTCTATCAAACCCACCCCCGACCATTCGTCCGTTCTACCAGGAAACCATTTTCCGGTTCCAGCCCCAGAATCATTTGGTGATGTCAATGAAAGAAAGGGTCAAATTGGTTCCTTCCAAACGGTTAGAAACCCACCCCCACTGAACTTATAAAATACGTTCGCCATATCAGTCATCCGGGCTCAGATGTTGGTTGATGGATTCAATTAGAATTTTCAAAAAATACATCTACTTATAAGTATCAGCTTCATCTATATCTGTACGTCGCAGAGAGATCACAGGCCAAGCGTCGATATTAATTCTTCATCTTAAACTTTGTGTGAACGTATTTTTACGTGTTTGTGTCATTATTGGTATTTAACAAATTTCTAATAAAATTTTTCACTGAAATTACATCTGTCATTCTTTACTTAGGAACTGCGCAATTTTTATAATTTTCGAAAACCCATTTAATTAAGAACACTGAGCTCAAAAACCAAAAATCAAACATTTTTAGTTTTAGATACAAGAAATAAACACCTTTGCGTACAGAATCTTCAGAATAAAAACGTGAAATGTGAAAGTACGAGGTGCGATCGGAAAGTTTTAAGACTGTGTCAATAGAGGGCGAACCGGATGTAGTACGAGCTTCTGCCTTTAGGGGGTGCGGCCTACATTCATAGTGAATCAGTGTGCCAGCCGGCATCATCGAATTAGCATTTGTTTCTTAGTTACGGGCGTTTTGGTAGTGCATTACACCGACCCTCCTGCGATTTCGGAATGGCGTGTGCATCAAATTTTGCCAAAGACTCGCCAAAACGGCTACGGAAACCTATGAAATGCTAAAGCAAGCATTTGGGGAGTCCGCAATGGGTCGTGAACAAACGTTTCCTATACCTTGTTCCCGAGGTCATTTGCAGTCTGATTCTCAACAGTTACAGAGCCCAGGTGCATTCTCTTGTTAATAAAACGCTCTTGGATTAAGATACATTCTTTACACCCCTCAGAAGAATTATTAAACCTCAATTTGTCCACATACTTCAGTATCAGTAAACACCAAATAGAAACATAACATAATTTGCAAGATAAATATTTTATATCAAATTACCTATTCAACTGGCAAGACACTAAAATTTTGATAAGTCTGTTAAAACATGATTGTGTTCTTACATAATGTAACAGTAAGTGAAGTTTCTTAGTTACTTACTCAGTACTTTTAATTTACTTTACTTCGGTAATTATCCCATGCTATTTCCCGTGAGTCACAGAAGTTATGTTCTCTTGTTTTCGTTAATATAAATATCCATTGCCTATTCATGATTTTAATAAAACTGTCGCAGACATCTTGTGTCTTGTTTTGCTACTAGACGTAGACCATGAAGAATTTAATGAAATCTACACGCTACCTGCAAGCCAAATGCAATTATAAATCTATAGACAATCAATCTTCGTTTACCGCGTGATAAGACAGAGTCATCTGATAACCTCATCTTTCGTTCTATTTTATGATATTTATTGAATCATTTTATCATTAAGAGTAATAACAGAGGCAGGACATAGTCTGGTTTCTCGTTGTGATTAAATCATTTTGTACAGAATATTCTGGACCATATTTATAAAACAGAGAACAGTAAAAGTGGCTTAAATGTTACTGGTCTACAATGCATAAAGCTGAAAGCTCACTCACTGAGCAAAATCTCTATAAAAGAATTCACAATACAGTTCCCCATCCTCGTAATATATCGCAATGTTAACATTTTTCCCAAACTTACCGCCTGATGTCCTAACCGGTCCCTTCCTGAGGACAATATCGTGTTCGCTTCTCATTATCATGACGCACAATTCGTGCCCCTTAGTAGACAATGCCATCATCACGCTGAGTCGTGAAAATAACGTGGGGAGTCATTTCCTGATCTGAATATAAATGGGACTTCAGAAGCCAGACGATATTAAAGTAATTATGTAAACGTTCTACAGAGCGACATTCATGTTTTCTGCGATTAGTAAAACGAGTAATAGAAACAGTCTACCGTCTCTTAATATCGGACACACAACACATCAATTACAACCCGATATAAAACATCCAAGCACAACCTCCAAATTTAAAGGAAGAGACAAAAACTTAAAATTAAAATTAAACAAATTAAAATAATCAATAAACGCAACGCAAGATGTACAACAGTTTTTAAAATATATTAAAATTGATAGACCTGATGATGATGTAATACACATCGAAACATGTCGTCGATAACAAAAAATGTAACAAGATACAGTATCTACTGAGAATGTTATAATTTTAAGTAATTTTAAACAACATTATTTTAAGTTTGTGTATAGACGGAAAATAAAAATATTGTATCAATAAAACACAAACATGACGCAATTAAGATATATATATAAAAAAAGTAACATATTTAGCAACGAGACGTTTCTGAAATAAAACAAAACATTGGCCATTTTCGTTTAAGTTTAAACAGAATTGGATATTTTATGCTATTGTAATCTCAGCTGTAAATCTTCTTGATTTTTAGATAAATCGTTCAATATCCTTACGGAAAAGGCGTTAATAATTCACAATGAAAGTTAAAATAATTGCGTTCAAACCAAAAATTATTTACCGCTGGTCCTGAATTTGAAGAAAATCCACATTAATTTTTATTTTCATAAAACTGAGGTCTGCCTCACAATGTATTAGATTTTTCATACATTTTAAATTCTTGTTTTGTTGTAAAAAGCCCACAAGACTGTCTTCTGGCAAGGACATTCATGTACAAAAATGAAGTTAAGATAACTTAAAGAACGTAAGACATCGCAACCGATCGCGTAATTCACTATAATCTTCCGAAATATCCGGCAGGGGTTCGAATGGGGGGGGGGGGGGGACTGATATTAAATGAACCATATTATGAAGGCATTTTCTAGATTCAGAAAAACGATAAATCTGAGGCTAAAGACGGACGCTGCGTGAGTCAAGTCTCTAGACCTCGGCTTGTGTGAAGGAAATGTTTTTGCAGGCAAACAATTGAAGTTCGTTAAAACGGGCTACATGCAGAGGCCAGCGACATTTGAGGGGACGGCGTACGAACCCACGTAGTTAAGGAAGAGGGTATAGAGGCTAAATTGGATACACAAACAAACACATGTTTCAAGGAAGGGTGAGAGTAGTTAATTTACATACTAGTACAACGAAATGGACGAGAGACGCATTGTACCTCATAACTTCACTTCGCGATGGAGAGGTCATCAATATTGCGTATTTGGGTTCAAATCTCAGTCTCGATACCGGCTGTACTGACGTTTTCCCGTGGTTTTCGTCAGTATATGGAGGCGAATGAACATCCTTTCCAATTCTCTGAGCACGTATTACCCTATTTGAGATTTATATATATATATTTTTTAAATATTGTCCGTCTAATCACAATAAATTCTTATTAAATATTAAAATATTATAATATTTAACATTTAAAATATTTAAAATATATCAAATGATGTTCTTTATCGAAATATTCGATTTACATTAGACCATCATGTTCTGAAAAAAGTTAAGAAGACTTGTTCTGAGTCTAGGCTTACACGTAGATGCCATGTTAAATCTTAAAGTTCGAAAAAATGTGTTTCACTGAAACATTTTTATCTACTTTCGAGTCTATACGGCAGCATAATATACATAAATAATCTTCTTCCAACAATGAACATTGTAATTATATGCGTACGTACGTATTTACGTATGTCGGTGTTTGTGTAACAATATCTTTATAGTCCCAAAATTTGGATGATGTAAGCTATAATTTTAGCATATGGAAGGGATGTTTAATAAGCCAGAGATTAATAAAGTAGGAAATCAGAAAACATGGCGGATATCTGTTAGAATTGAATGGAATTCAGGCCGGGTAGGCTCTAACGTTGTGTAATAAGCCAATGGTTCAATTCATTGGTGTCCGGTAGTTCATATAATGAAAAGTGGCGACTACAAAATGCTAAACCTTCCCAACGATGTTAAGGTCAGATTTATGGATTTGGGCAACAATATACGATCATTCCGCAAAAAAAAAATATATATATATATATATATTTTATAAAGCGAATCTCCGGGTTGAAGCGTTTTAAAACAAAGATGTTATAAAAACAAGATATAAATGTCGGTCCAATTCTTTACGTACGAAGTAGATGTTTCAAATTTATTCTTAGAAACAGGCGTAGTACATCAAGACGAGACTCTGGCCCTGACAATCTACGGCTTCTGTTATGCCGTACATAATCTGAAGAAATTACCGATTTTACACGTAACAAATTTCCCTTTCATTCAGCATGTATAACATAGGTTTCCAAAATTTTCTGCGAAATGTTTTTCCTGTCTTCCGTAATGATTTGACGGGACAAATAGTGAGTTGTTTTTGGAAAAATCCATGTCCTAAATATCACAAAAGTTATCTCTCGTACTCCGGGGGTTCATTTTACAATTGCAAGTATTCAATCTGACTGAACACGAATCCGTTCGGCCTAATGCCACATATAAAGCACACATTTTATGCTGTAAATTAAAACGATGAAGCGATGGTATAATTCGATTTGAACGGGTGTTGAACAATTGATTCAGCCGAGGTGTACGTGGGCGAGAAACCTCGTGCTAATTGACAGGTCCCAACAAGTTGCGAATCGAAACAAACACGAAACTGGCAAGTGTTCGCCACTTCGCCCTACTAAATGGCACCTGTCTAATTTTTTATTTGAAACTCTGAAATTTATAAATACAGCAAAATATCACAAAAGAATATAACAGAAACGTTACATTTCTGTGTCCTTTATAGAATGAAACAATCTGGTAAATTTTGTTCGGGCTGCATTTCATAGAGAAAAGAGCAGAGTACAGATGAATAATGTTCTAAGACAGGCAGGAATAAGACAGGAGGAAGGAAAGAAAGATTAAAAGTGTAAAAAATACGAGACTACACGGTTTCAGCAATCGTTTTGTCTTCAGATTTCTGAATATTCATCATAAGTGTGCGGGTTTAAAGGAGAATTCACGTCATGTCAGCTAACAATTTAAAATCTAATAACGAAATCTCTCATAACACCCTCCGAAAATCAATGGATTAATTGTTCAGTGTTCAGTGGACTGTACAGATAAAATGTCAATTGTTAATCCAACAGAATAAAATTCCATGTGGCAGTCACTTCTGGCTGAAATCGATACAACTTGTCAACTATTCCATAAAATGCAATTTTGTTGTAGGCTTGTGGGTTGATTGTCGTATTCCAGTCGGGCCGGATAATTGCGTATGATTTTAAACACGTCACAAAATGTTATCACTATCATCATCATCATCATTATTATTATTATCCCTTCTAAAATATATTATTTTACAAAATTCTGTAGCTTATCTTTCAAGTTCCTGTTACTCTATATCATTTCAGGATGATAATTAAGTGTCGCTATAATCGTTTCTAGATGCCACGTTCTAGCGGTTAGAACGCTGACCTTGTAATCCTGGGGTCTCGGGTTCGACTCCCGGCGGTGTCCGAATTTATAACTTGTGTTGGGCAAGGCCGTGGTCTAGGCAACACGGAGTTTTCCTCCGGGGGCTTCCCCGGTTTCTCCGTGGCATCTCAACAATTATTCCATTCACACACAGAAGAAGGCAATGGCAAACCACTTCTGGATCATCTGCCAAGAACGTATATGAACAGGTCCCAGTCCGAGAAAAGGATGGAAGGATCCTGTTCATATGGACCTGTCGTCACACAGAACACTAAATAATAATAAGATGAGGTGGTCTAGCGGTTAGAACGCTGGCCTTGTAATCCTGGGGTCTCGGGTTCGATTCCCGGCGGTGCCCGAATTTATAACTTGTGTTGGGCAAGGCCGTGGTCTAGCCAACACAGAGGTTTCCTCCGTGGCATCCCAACAATTACTCCATTCACACACAGAAGAAGGCAATGGCAAACCACTTCTGGATCATCTGCCAAGAACGTATATGAACAGGTCCCAGTCCGAGAAAAGGATGGAAGGATCCTGTTCATATGGACCTGTCCTCAGACAGAACACTAAATAAATAAAATAAATAATATAATCGTTTCTACCTCTAAAAGACGTGCGTCGTCCATGTTGTAATTATCGACTGTAGAAAAATTATAAATTACAGATTGGGGCTAGGTTGTCAATATTTTGTATGAACGCTATGCCATTGTAAAATTGGATATCGTTCCATATCTGTCCACACACCCCTCCTTATATTTAACTGAATAAGAACAACACGTATCTTACACGAAGACCCACAGCGCTCTGGTGCGTGACTTTCCAAATATTTGTGAGAGCGGAAAATGTGTGCAACGAAGTTTACACAGAGAACAAAGTAAGCATAGTCTATGAGCCAAGCACATTTCCCGCAAGTCTTACGGTTATCAAGATAAGCCAATGGAGCATTCCGGGTCCTCCTACCTTAACCTTCTCGGGGGGTTTTAAAACAAATGACTACTAAAATTCGAAGGTAACTGGAATTTATCATTGGTGATGACGAACTACACTTGTATTAGACTGTAGATTCTTGGTAAAGGCATAGAAATATACAGAGAATGTCGCAAGGATCATGACTTAAGAGTTTCCATCGGTTGCGAGAACTATAGTCATCCCATACGTGAAAGGCATTTCGCAGAAATTTCGACGTATTGGCGAGGGCTAACATATGAAGACAGTGTTCAAAACGTGGAAGATTCTACGTAGCATGTTAACAAGAACCATGCGGCACGTGGAAGTACAAGATATGGTAATCGTGGCCAAAATACTTCATTACTACCTTCAAGCGTCAGGCGTGTAATTTCGTCAGTACCGAGTTCACAGCCCATTATAGCTTGAAGCAGTATTTCCTTGAAATCATTAAAATTCACCGCGTATTATAGTTCAAAGTTAACCCGATGACTTTACAGCCTATCAAAACTTAAGTTCCGCATTTCATAATTGAAATGCCAACGCTTTCTTGCGTTACGAAACAAGTAAATAAATAAATATATTTTTCTGATATTTCACTATACTCGAAAGATAAATTCCATCGAGGGAGAAACCGAACACGTAAGAAGTCTAAAATGTTTTTTTCTAAATGAGATGTTTCAGTTGAAGGCTTTCAGGCGTATGAGATCGGCAGCCGCCATAACTCAAGTCAAAGTTTGACGTCATATCTGTTTACATTTCCAGTTACACGGTTAGGCCATTTCAATTCAGCAAATTCGTTATTAGGGGGGGGGGGGGAGCATATGTTGTGGACGACTTCGACGAAATTTGGTCTGTATTCGTCCAACATGATGTTTAATATATAAAATGTGTAATTCGTAAGTGTACGTTGATTATAAATACTTTTATCTGCATATATATTTTTACATTATATGCAACAAAATTATACTCATAATATGAAAGAGTTATAAAATTGCAATTCACATCATTTTAGCACATTTTCACAAAATTAATTAGTAATGTATGTCTCCGTAACAAAATTCTCGTAATATTTTTAAAACAAACATATATTTATAAGGGGTATCCTAGAGGAAAACAGACAAATAAAGCTGATTCACATTTTCAATTCGTCTGACGCACGAGCAAACCGACATCTCATTTCAGACAGTCCGTGTATCTAAAATACAGGAATATAAATTCCCAAAATTATGAATTTCGATTAGGAAAGTATCACAACGTCCTCATTAAGCTCGTCCCTTTGCATACAACCCGTAACAGTTTCGAAACGTCCATTTCATATCCATCTTGGGGTAGTCTTGTCTGGGATCGAATTCAAACGCGCTGACATAAGAGCCTATTTTTACAAACTCTGAATCTGTTTGCTCCCCTTAATGCAAGAGCCAGGTAAACTTATAGTTGTGTATTATAATGTTAACCGCCACGGTGGTCTAGTGGTCAGAACACTAGCCTTGTAATCCTGGGGTCCCGGTTTCAATTCCCGGTGGTGCTCAGATTTATAACTTGTGTTGGGCAAGGCCGTGGTCTAGGCAACACGGAGTTTTCCTCCGGAGCTTCCCCGGTTTCTCCGTGGCATCCCAACAATTACTCCATTCACACACAGAAGAAGGCAATGGCAAACCACTTCTGGATCATCTGCCAAGAACGTATATGAACAGGTCCCAGTCCGAGAAAAGGATGGAAGGATCCTGTTCATATGGACCTGTCGTCAGACAGAACACTAAATAATAATAAGATGAGGTGGTCTACCGGTTAGAACGCTGGCCTTGTAATCCTGGGGTCTCGGGTTCGATTGCCGGCGGTGCCCGAATTTATAACTTGTGTTGGGCAAGGCCGTGGTCTAGGCAACACGGAGTTTTCCTCCGTGGCATCCCAACAATTACTCCATTCACACACAGAAGAAGGCAATGGCAAACCACTTCTGGATCATCTGCCAAGAACGTATATGAACAGGTCCCAGTCCGAGAAAAGGATGGAAGATCCTGTTCATATGGACCTGTCGTCAGACAGAACACTAATAATAATAATAATAATATAATTATAATGTTTATCTCTTTAGATGGCAGACAGAAGATTCTGAAATGAACGACAACATTAATTCCCCGAAATTAAACTGCTCTTAGAACGTAACTTCATTCAACCACTGTGATTATTTAACACTTTAAAAATTAACTTGACTATTCGGGAGTTAATTAAACGACTTGATTAAATCGGTGAGCAGTGGAGACCTGCCCCACGATTAACAACAGAGGTGACATCTGTTAACGCACGCATTCTCGTATACTCCGTGACATTAGATCAGATCCATGTTACCTCAGCTATATGAACCAAAATTAAACTCAAAACCGGCAGAGTGTCGTGGGCCTAAGACGGATGAAGCGATATGATCATGAAGAAAATGGTACATTCAGGAGCTTCATATTAGCACCTTTTACCAGAAAATTTTGATATCCAATCATAACGGAGACAGAGTACATATTCCGAAACGTCAGACTTAAAAAAAACATACAATTAGAAATGTCCAGATAATGTTGATAATCCTTATGAAAAACATGTCGTTTTCAAAGACATTCAGGTTTTTACTCAGGCTAGTTTCGTCATGTCAGCTCCTATCTTAAAAACAGAATCGCCCGTATTCTTTGTACGAATTTTCTTTCGAAGAAAAACCACAAAGTGTTGAATCCAAATAATAAATCATAAAGGAACCTAAAATGTTGAGTACCATCACGTATTTTTATGGCCATATTTGTCTCGGATCACAAAGACACTACAAAGTACTTAGACGCGTTCAGAAAGAATTATATAACACAGAGCAGAGCTGGAATTAGGTTTGCATCCAAGACCTCCAAAGTTAGAAAACCGTTGTTAAGGTAACTTAACTGTTGTGTCCTTCTGAGTCGTTCCGCTGAGTTTCACTCATATAAACTGTGCTTCGGGCAATTTTGGTACGCCGACATCCACATTAGTGGCAGCACGGAGGCCGAGATGGTTTTAAAGTCACACGTATGAGGTGATAACATCATTATGATACAGTTTAGGCTTGGGTTATGCGTTCACGTCTACCTAAGTCACTAAAGTAACTGATCCCTTCAGGATTTTGGTCCCCTGTAGGGTCATTCTCTACATCGTCACGATCTGCAGTCGTGTCTTTGCCTAACCCATGAGTATCGAAGTTCTCGTTTCATCTCTGCCTTAGATTTCAAGTTTCTGATTTCCAATAATATTTCACACACAATTCTACTGTCGAAATTTGTTTCTTAAATCAAATTTGCGACTATGAAATCATAGCTTTCTCATCATATGACCAATTTCGTCCAATTAAGGCTGCTAATATAAGATCTGGGGCAGTAGACATGTCTATTTACATTCGGAGCGCACCCGGGTTAAAGTTAGATAAGAGGAATTAATTTGGTGATGAAATGAAATCTGTGTGTTGTTTAGAACAGCCGACAAAAAAAAACTGCGTGTCCAAACGTTACAACACGAACAACAGAGCCCAAGGCGAGTGAAGACATCTCAGAACTAGCAGCGTAGCAAAGCTGGTAACGGTGTACTGCTGACTTGGAGCCGCGCGTTATGGATAAAGTGAAGTCCATTCGTGACCTCTATGCATGCGATCTTTTGACGATTGCACTCGATATAATTCGCTATAAACATTGGTTGGTTGCGATATAACAAATTTACAAACTGAAGAGATCTTGAACAAATACTGAAGAGTAGAAGATTAGACAACCAGATAAAAAATAAAACAAGATTCCAGAAGCAGTGATTGATGTGTTATTTAAAGTAACTTCGGGCGATGTTACAATTTTTAAGAAGAATGACTGGGGAAAAAAACAGCTTAAGAACTACACACTGACTAATGGAACAGTTGAAAAGACAATTAATTTCCGTACAGATGATGAAATAGTAACGTATGATATCCTACAGTTGAAGAAACTTCACACAGATGTGTGTTGAATATCCACTCGCTGTAAACACGAACAAGCAAAGTGTACATCACGCCAGAAAAAAATCCCAAAAAAGCGAACATAATGTTGACGGTGACGTTCGTTACATGAAATTTATGTATACAGGTAGAACTCGGTTTGCGCCGGTTCAATTTACGCCGATTCGTTTTACGCCAGAAATCTCACGAACCTAACCCCGGCGTAAAACGGGTCCTACCTGTAATGTAAAAAATATCTTGCTGGGGATAAAATATTTTTGAGAGAACGCTTGACTGTTCAAGATCGGAAGTGCAAAGCTTCTAGTGTTCTGTGCAACCCTAAATCTTACCTCGCACGCATAAATAATTTATAAGTTCAATTTACACGTTGTTCTTTAAAAAACGTAAACAATCGAACACATAATGTTTTCACGTCTGAAACATTAACAGTTTTATGTAAAATTGCGTAATTTATTTGTATTCTTGTTGACGTATCGATTTTTTACGTCACACAGAGCAAAACCCAGAAATATCACATTGTTCGATTCAATCTCTTTAACTGACACAGCTTAAATTAATTTAAGAAACTCCTTTTTTGCTATTAAGAATCCAATTCTCGCTATGTCAACATTATCCAGCACACGTTTTAAATAATTTTTAAATATTTTATTTCAAAATTTCGAAATTTGTGATCTTGCGAATTTTATATCATAGCTTCACGAACATTCTAGGGAGCTCGATAAAAATTGCCCAGACACGAAGTTATTCAGGGCCGTGGAGTGGTACTGATCGCGTTGTCCAAGCTGGTTATGAGTTAGCAGAGCGGTAATTCCTACAGTAAAAATCAGTTTGGAAGTTACTGAGGGTAGCGTTCTTCCTGATATTCGTTATTTAATAAATTATTCGTATTTATAATAGCTACAGTGGTCGTAATAATCCAACTTCAATTCAGTTCCTTAGTCATGTAGTCTGATGTGGAAATAGTGATTCAGCTATTCAAGTAGGCACTGAAGTTAATTGGGACTACAGGTAAGCGTTTATTCTACTATTCAAATCACTTCTAAGTTCCTTGGGGGTACTTGGGTAGACTTTCACGTTACTATTGGAATTTGCTATGCCCAGCGAGCAGAGAGGTTGAGAGTTATATCGACTTTTGACTCAGAGTTTATCGTTTTTATTCAAAGATCGATACATATTATACATACCGATGATACGCTATATTGCGAATCATAACGGAAATATTTCAACAATTATCCGGAATTAAATAATAAATGCGAAATTATTCACAACAGTAAACACCATCTATCTGAATAACTGCGTAGAGGAAGGATATGGAAAGTTTTACATGCCTTAGGCATGAATGTAATCGGAAGATACCGTTAAAATCTGTCCGGAATGTGAATACCTTAGTTTTAATGTATATGTTAGCGGCGACGTATAGAATGCCTAAAGTCATTATATTGTTCGGTTGTTTAAATTAAAATTAATCGAAGTCGATTGGGCAAGCTGTCAAGATGGAGGTTGTGTAAGATAGTCGCGAAAACACGAAAGCTACTGAATCTGAACATAACAAAAGTTTTGAGAATTAAAATATTGTTTTATATTAAGTTTTTGAAAATATAAAAAATAAAACTGTATAAATCGTATTATAGAAACTTTTTTTATATACTTTGCCTAAAGAATCCGAGGCATTTTATAAAATTCCTAGATATTCTATAGATTACCTAGGCAAAGTATAAAATAAACTGTTAGTTTCATACATTTCCTAAAAGTCCTAGGCATTTTATAAAATACCTGGGCATTCCATAGAATGGCTGAATTTAATACTTTGCCTACTGACTTTAGGCATTCTATACATTGCCGGATTTCATAGTTTGCAGGTAACACAAATACTGTTAAACAGGATTTTATAATTGTTCGGTTTTGTGATACTTTCTGTGAAATTAATCCTTTTAGAGAATATATTTACAATATTCTTCTTTTAATAAATGGAAATGCAACTAAACCTGAAATACTTCACGGCTTCCAGACTACGGCTCTGGATTTTCATCACTGACAGTGCAATACATAATGTGGGATATCCCCAATACGAGTTGACTACCGCAGACAAGATCCTTACATCCAACTGTAATTATGAAATGTGTAATAGGGATGATAATTTGGTCCAACATTACTGACAGCGTTCTAGTTCTGCGAGAAATTCGTCCATACTAGACGCCGTGTTGTTAAGTGTCGGTGACACGAGGTGTAAGATTAGGGTGATATTTTTCTACGCTGTTCTTAATAGCTTTAAAAAAGGATTGAATTTGTCAGAGCTATGTACCACTGATAACGATGTCCACCATCATGTTCACAGATGGAAATTCATCTTCCTCGAATATCAACGACTGGGAAAAACCAACCCAGTCTTCACATCTGGTGATTCGACTCTTATGTCTTGACACTGTTAAAGACGATACAGAGATTCAAAAATTTAATGGTCAGTTGTAGCTACGATTTAAGCCCCGGAAGAACTGACGAGTCCTACCGGGGTGCAAAAGTCAAAATCTAGGGTAGGCGAGGTTCCTTCCCCGAGGCTGAACAGTGTAGGTGCACGTAGGTTCGAGAGAATTCAGATTAACCCACCACATCGCTTGCAAACTAATGTCCCCCTTTTGTCAGTAACGACTACACCCCAGACAATAAACTTGGCATTAAAGTCAACAACGAGAATTAATGGTGGGATTAGTTGTGATATTACGAGTGTCAGATCGGCCGGAGATACTGTTATTGCTGATTCAAGTAAATATTATATAACGTGAAGCTGGGATTGAATAGGTACATCATTGACCTGCATCAGAGAACGGAGGTTGACCGTCATAAAACACATGAAGTCCTCCACAATGATAGTTACCCTTCCACCAGAAATCACATCGTGTGGGTGGTCGTAACGTTGGGTCGCTTAACGGCGTAGGTTTAACGCATAGAAGAGACGCAGATGGGTCTCCTAAGGGCAGATAATGGACGGATCACAATACTGAATTAAAGCCCGCAAGTCAGAGAGCCGTGTCCGGAAGCCACTTACGTTCCAGTGAAGCATTAAGAACAAAAAGTGTAAAACGTTTTTAAGAAGTGATCTCTTGTTTCCATCTTTCTATTCCTTCTCTCAGTGCCTGTCTGTGAGTCACACGTGTCTGAGAGGGCCTCGCTTCGGTCGGGTGCGGCCATCGAGTGGCGTGTCCTCCAGAGCAGATTGCATAGGGGTGTGTGTCGGTACACGGTGATTCGCCACGCCGAGGATCACCACAGACATCACAAACCACCTTGGTTGCACACCGCTGTTGAGTGTGTCCAAACGTTTGTCATCAAAAACATTGCATCAGGTTTGGGATGTATTTCCATACAGAAACCCTTTCGTACCAAGCGGAAATGTAGCTGGGCACAGAAGGGATTTCGAATGTTATGAATATTGTTCCGAGTGAAATTGGTTTTAAAACTTTTTCCCGATCAGTGAGTATGCACTTGAAACAGACTCATCTCGTCAAAAGCTTCCTGAATCTCGTCGTCAGACATGCCGTCAAAGGAGGAGTTTCTGACGACCCTTCGAGAGTAGTTCTACTTGGATTTGGTAAGACCCCGAGGATGTCTCTTGTGTGTTTGATGGGCTCGATGGATCCATTTTCAGAATGTACCCTCTACGGAACTTTAACGTCAGCGTTCCATTGAAGGATAAAATAGTTTAGAAGCCGACGTCTTCAAGGTCTGTGCCAGTGTGGGCATCTCCACCACGACTCGATCTCAAGAAAACGTTTGCGGTGTTACTCTGACCTTGGGTCAGCGCTAACACGTGACAGTACCACAGCCAGATCGTCGATTACGTCGTCAGAGAGTCTGTGCCGCCTCGGCCGGTGTTTTACTGATCTCTCAGCAGAAACTGCTGCCTCGGAAATACAATTTTCGTCGCCAGGCGGCGTCTAGTGCAACCTTTACGACGATTACAAATCTGTCCAACGTTTGTACACCTTGTTGTTTCTTGGTACCTCGCTCCACTGAAATTTTCGTCATGGGCCGTGGCTGATTTTAGTCCCCCCACCCTCAAATTTGTCGATAATTATTACGGTTCATTTATCTCTGTGTTCCCACTTGTATCTTAACAGTTACCACGTTTCACAGGAGTTAAATTCTACCGCCAAAACTGAAAGTCTGATACGTTTTAAATATTTTCATACATGGGTAAGGGACTGTACCGTATTTCCCGATCAAGTCACCTGATCGCTGTTAAACCATTGCCCTACGCGCTACAAAATTATGACGTACAATTTCAAAGTTCCTGTACGCCACGGGACGGCAAGATTCTCATCGCCGCATGACCGCAGGTCGCATTGCCTATTCATAGCAATTTCTAGGGCTGCAAACACGTGTCACGCACAATAATTGTCAATAATATAAGGCTCTTCAGCCACGGTGGTCTAGCGGTTAGAACGCTGGCCTTGTAATCCTGGGGTCTCGGGTTCGATTCCCGGCGGTGCCCGAATTTTTAACTTGTGTTGGGCAAGGCCGTGGTCTAGGCAACACGGAGTTTTCCTCCGTGGCATCCCAACAATTACTCCATTCACACACAGAAGAAGGCAATGGCAAACCACTTCTGGATCATCTGCCAAGAACGTATATGAACAGGTCCCAGTCCGAGAAAAGGATGGAAGGATCCTGTTCATATGGACCTGTCGTCAGACAGAACACTAAATAAATAAAATAAATAAATAAATGTAAGGCAGAGAGCGATTTGGAATGCCGGGAATTATGACGTCATTTGCACGTTTACATCACTTCCGGTTTCGGATTACGACAATTTTAAGTTCTTGGTTTTTGTTCCGCTGAGTGCACGTCTTGTGTAAAGACAGATATTGTAACTAAAATAACTTTAATTTGTTACCCTCAGATAATGTATTTATTTGTACAAATATCCGTAAGCGGAAGAAAGTTTCCATCCTCGCGATGTCTAATTCGCAAATCATGTGACTTAACGCATAATAAAGTTTCGTGAGCCACATTCGGCCCGGGGGCCGCAGCTTCTCGCCCCCCCCCCCCTGTTTTAAGGGAACAGTCCCTATTGATTTATCCGGCAGTAGACAAATGTAATGGTATACAATTAACTTTACTCAATCACAACTAACTGCTTATATTGTACGAAATGTTACAATTACCTTGTGAGTTCGCTGTCAAACGAGTTGCGTGCGTAATTCTCTACATTTCCAGACGCAATCTATATCTGAGAGTTGTCAAAGTGTTGAAGAAGCCAGGACAGCGTAAAAGCGACGTGGACTATATATTTTTTTTTTTTCCGGAGAGAGATGCAGGCCATTAAAATGTCAATAAGGAACACTTCAGCTCACCCTCACGAATGTCTATTGAATTATTAGTCTCGCCCCCCACACCCTGAAGGGCTAATGTCTAAAAACTTCAAACCGCAGGCCTCAGAAAACTTACGCAACGGTTGTGAAACCTCACACAGCAAGACCAAATGCTTTAAACTCATCATTTATTTTACTTTAAAGCATGATTAACGACCCTGTGAGTACGTATATGGATGGAGGGGGTAGTGGCCTATTTTGATATATTACATCAGGTCCGATCGAATCCGAGCGAACAACTTCTGAACAAAAAATACTTAAGCCTAACAAAGGATCGTCCTAGTAGACTCATTTTCGTAACATCTTTAACAAAATTAACAATAATCCAAGTTTAATCGTAAACCAGTTTTGTCCTAAAATATAGATTATGTTTCCACGTAAAAAAATGTAAATAGCCTTTTATCTAAGTGATAGACAAAATAATTATTGCTTCCCCGGTTTCTCCGTGGCATTCACACACAGAAGAAGGCAATGGCAAACCACTTCTGGATCATCTGCCAAGAACGTATATGAACAGGTCCCAGTCCGAGAAAAGGATGGAAGGATCCTGTTCATATGGACCTGTCGTCAGACAGAACACTAAATAAAAATAAATAATATGACATAACATAACGCACACACTTTCAATTACTTAATAGCATATGTCGCTCGATCTAAAGTAGAACACAATCCCTCTTCTGTTCTAATAAATTCAAAAGTTAACGTACGATCGCGGACACACATTAATTAGCTTTACCTATCAAAGCTCGTAAGTTAACCTTTGAAACGCCCTGTGAATAATTACGACGGTGGAAGAGAGTAAGTGACGTCACAGTAGTCATGGCGACAGTCTAGCCTGATGAGGGAGACAAGCACGTAAAATTTCTCTCTACTAGTGAATTACAAAATGTTAGCCTCTTCACCGGTGGGGGCCACGAAACAAACGAAAGCTATCGGTACACATTAGTGGCGCCAGATCGCGTCTGAGTAATTTCACGCAATGACTGATTTCTTTCCCTTATCTAAGGCCATTTACAATTATACTCGCCTTCGCTTGTCCTGGACATAATGATTCCGCTTATTTCTTATTAAAAATTATTATTATTCCATCTATTCACCACTTTATAGGGTATTTACTTCTATGTACCTGAGACAAACCTTGCCCCCTGAGGTACATAGTGCAGCAGCTATTTCCGAAATACATTTTGCTCTTTGATACGTGTTACATGTACAGGTAGACCTCGATCTGCGCCGGTTCAATTTACGCCGATTCAGAATAACGCCGATTTTTAAACCAGCAAAGTCAAAAAGTGAAAAATATATATTTTACTATTATTTATAAAGTCTTACATGAATGCAACTATCGCATAACAGCAGAGATGACTACACATCAATCGCGGGGACAAACGAATTGCCGATTGTAAGTGTATAAAATATATTTTTAAATTCCTTTTATTTTATTTACGTTATTTCAGAGCTTTAAATGTAATGCCATTATATTAGTCAATGTTTGGGTGCTGGGAAAGCATGTCATTGACTTCCCATTGATTTACATTATAAAAGAGTTTCAATTTACGCCGATTCCGTTTACGCCGGTTCGTCCAGGAACGCATCCCCGGCGTAAATCGAGGGCTACCTGTATTATATAGTTTTATTGTGAGGGATGACTACATATTTTACAACAGCGTCTTTCGAATGATGTATGAAGATCCCAAAATGGCAATTATCTGGAGTTCCCTGATGTCGTGTTCGCCCGGGATGTTGGCCAAATATTTTCTGAGTGACTTTGAGACAGTTCCATTTGCTCCTATAATTATTGTGATTACTTTTGATTTCACTTTCCACATTCGCTGTATTTCAATGAGAAGGTCTGCTGCTGAAGTTCCGTGTGCCTTCTACTGTGTGATGACATGTAGAAAACTGTTCTTAACAACCACGAACACACAAATTCTTTCTTGATAAATGCGACTTCACAAACAAATATTCCTTCTAGTCCACACAACAAATGAAGTAAAGATTTCCTCGTAAGCAGTCCGTGATCTGGCTACATACTGCGCTGTTAAAACAAATATACATCCGCCCCATGTTCTTTGTACATAAACAACTAAAGCAGAACATATAACTGTAATATCTAACACTATTTATGTTAAATGCTTATGCCCTAAAGGGAGCCGAGACAGCTCATTGGATTTTTCCTCTAGCCTCTGCGTCCAGACTGGTTCTGGGGCCCACCCAGCCTCCTCTACCCAATGGGTACCGGGGTCCTTTCCCGGAGATAAAGCGCGGTTGGGACATGACGTTGACCACTCACCCCATCTAGTGCCGAGGTTAAGAATTAATAGGAGCTATACTAACTCTCCCCCCCAAGCGCCTACATGGCGTGTAGCGGGACGGCTTTACTTTAATTACTTATGCCCTAAGTCGTTTCATTCTTTGAAAAATCAGGAGTGTAATATAAAATGACACCACGAATAGGAAGCAGGAGAGCCCGGTTCTTTAAGCATAACTCGGTTGAAACAGTCAGGTTCTTATTACTCATGCAATCCTCAGAGAGTAGAATCAGAAAACAAAACATTAAATTATACTTCGATGGAGAGATAGGAGGGCTATTGCAGCAGAACACAATAGATCAGGCACAGTGGAAGTAATCAATACTATAGAAATCATTGAAATGGAACACAAGAGCAAAATGCAAACCCCTGGCTACGGAAATGAAGCACGATGGACAGAAGCTGAATTCGAGATCATTTGCAATGTACGATTAAGTCTAGCGCATAACTCTGGGAACAGAAAAAAAGAAATGCAGGTAACACCAACGCATCCATTGTGTTGTTGGATAACTAACTAGATGGCTTCCGGAACCCGAAGGTTCATCACCGAATTAACCAAAGCCCTCCACCAGACCGTCCTGGGCCAACAAAATCCATCCTCTTTCAACTCCTATCTCCCATAGATCCCGCCTGAGATTATCCTCCCATCTACGTTTAGGTCTCCCCAGAGGTCTCTTCCCCTCAGGCTTCCCAAATAGTGGACCCAACCAACTAGATGGCTTACCGAACCCGAAGGTTCATCACCGAATTAACCAAAGCCCTCCACCGGACCCTGTCCTGGGCCAACAAAATCCAGTTTCCTTCAACTCCTATCTCCCATAGATCCCGCCTGAGATTATCCTCCCATCTACGTCTAGGTCTCCCCAGCGGTCTCTTCCCCCCAGGCTTCCCAAATAGTGGACCCAACCAACCAGATGGCTTATGAAACCCGAAGGTTCATCACCGAATTAACAAAAGCTGTCCACCGGTCCCTGTCCTGGGCCAACAAAATCCAGTCTCCTTCAACTCCTATCTCCCATAGATCCCGCTTGACATTATCCTCCCATCTACGTCTAGGTCTCCCCAGAGGTCTCTTCCCCTCAGGCTTCCCAACCAATACCCGGTGCACACCTCTTGTCCCATCCATGCGCGCTACATGCCCAGCCCATCTCATTCTTCTCGACTTAATCACCCTGACAATATTGGGGGAGGAGTACAGATTTTTAAGCTCATCATTATGCAGTTTTCTCAAGACCCAATCATCGTCTTCTGGATAATTATGGAAAATTTAACACATCAGCATGGGAAAAATGAAGGATGTAATGTCCCGGTCTGAATACCCGAAGGGATAAAGCTAAAACTTACGTTTACATGGTTAGATAATATTAAAATGAATCGTAATGAAACACAGTGAGATGATGAGTACGGAATTATTGAAAACAGAAAAGGAGGGCATCCGCAGGCGAGGAATTTCTCTGTCTGAATCTGTGTAACCTTCTCAAGACGGAATGCGCTGCGTGTAATTAGCATAATACAGGCGCAGAGAATCTCTCAAGTTTCAACTTGCGCGTGTACGTACTAGGCTGCTTTAGTACGAAATTATTTTAATGTCAGAATAATGGAACTAGCATAATAAATTCTTGATCACTAGGGCCACACAGCCAGAGGATGAAATTGACTAAAAATATTAATGAAACGAGGTAATATTTCTACGCTCTCTACAAGCAAGTGAAATGAAAAAGGTATAAATGCATTTACAGTGTGTAATGAATGTAAAGTAATTAGCTTTTCCTCTGTTCATATATTAAAATATTTATGACAAGGGAACATATAAATGTTTACAGAAGGTAACAACTTAAAATTATAAGCAACTTTATAATACACGAATCTGAGACGTTAATATTTCCGATACCGATAAGAATAGAGTTTGTCTTGATTAAGATATTTTTATCATTCTCACACGGATTGACTGAGTAAAACAATGAAGAGCTTGAGCCAGGACTTCCGGTCATCAAGCTGAGATTTGAATCCGGGACTACTGCATACGGAGAAGTACAGACAATTTGTCTACATTGGATAACTCAGTTAGAGGAACCGTACTGAATTTGTGTCACTGGCAGGCAAATTAAAATATTAATAATACAAGAGAGAAATTATTTTTTCAATGCCAGCGTTGTCTCATCCTTGGGCTATAAATTTTCACAGCTGATAGTACAGTTCTGCATCTTGACGACATAAACTCATGGTCCAAAATGAAAGAGGATTTTCAAGTAGAAACTTTAAATGGTTGACCAAAATCGTGCAGATAAAATGCGTCATTATTTTTGGTTCAGGAAAGTGATTTTGTTTGGCGAAATCAAAGATTTGTTTTGGTCATACAGAACGCGGCCACAAACACCAACAGTAACAGAATTAGTCTGCACGAAGCGTCAAATGTTACAGCAAAGTTTATAAACGCGGATGCCCTGCAGTCTGTCAATAGGAATAATTTGTCGACATGCTCGTATATCAACACATTTCAATAAAATGTGAATTATTAAATAAACTCAACTCATACAGCAGGTATTTTAACATATTATGTGACGGTAATTGAATAATTATAATCGTACACAGCGGTAATTTCAGACCAAGAACTTGTAGTCAGAAGGGAAATTCAGCCTATTGCAAATTTACTGACGTAAATGAAGGAGACGTGGTGCGCCTTCCTGACGTGGTAATCTACAAGCAGCGCTCTTTAGTCAGTGTTCGCTGCGGTTTTCTTAAATTTTTTATCAATGTTTTCGTTCTTTAATCAAAGGCGGTATCAGAGGCTCAGATTATGTGGCATGGCACCGATAAAAATTGACAGAGATGTGCTCTTTACAAAATGAAGAAATTTAAACGGGGAGTAAGGGACATTGAAGCGTAACATATAGATTCATTCAAATGTAAACTTCGCCTCCACATTTGCACTAGTAAAAGTGGTGTAACTGTACCATCAGTAGCAGAAAAGGCTTGACGGAATCCTTCATAAATCAAACCTACGACCGGTCTGAGCTACTATTACTCGAAGATCCCCTCAAAACAATAGTCGAAAGTTTCTAAACTGAAGATGACCTCGATGACGAGAAAGGTATAATGGAACTGAAAATCGCATCATGGAATATAAGAGTAAAAATAATAAATTACAGGAATTATCCAAATAATTAGAAGAACGAAACATAAATATGCAGGCTGTATTGGAGACATAAGGGTTCAATAGATAAAGATTCCCTTGTCATGATTTATTCCAGGGTACCAAATAAAAATTGGACTGATTCATTAGTAGCAATCTTAATATGGAAGCACTTGAAAAGTAAGACACTGGGTAGAACGTGGATGCTACCCAGTTAAAATGAGAATTGCATGTCGGGAGCTTAACATCATCGACGTACACGTACCAGAGCAAGGTAAACAAGAAAAAACCGAAATTTTTTTACACAGAACTTCACGAAACTTAGAAAAATAAACACAAATTGAGCATCGTAATACTGACAGGAGACTTCAATGCAGGAACAGGTGATCAACCGGTTAAGGACTGTGTTGGATCGAAAGAGAAAGTAACTATTAATATTAATGAAGAAATTATGATATGTTCTTATGTATGCGACACTTTAAGAATTACAGGCACGTTCTTTCGACACATAATGGTTCAAATACACCTGGGAGGGAAGGACAGAATCGATAATAGACTAATAATGTATTATAATAGATCACATTATTATTTGTAACAGATGAAACGCCTATGTTAGTGTCAATATTGTATATAAACATTGAAGTGAACAGTGGCCACTTTTTCCTTGAATCCAAGGTCGAAATTCCGTACAAAAGACAAATATAATGGAATGAAGGAAAACCTGAGGAGAAATCTTAAAAAGAAAAAGATGAAAGGAGAAACTGAAACCTATTAGATGGGATGTAGAACACGACTGGCGAAATGCAAAAAGAAGTAGTATCAAAGGTAGCAAACGAAAGTCTTGGACACAAATCAAACAAAAAGAATAGTTGGGCGGGGGGCCTGGAGTGAAAACATCAAATCGATAATTCATGAAAGGAAACATGAATACGGAAATATCTGCAGAGCGTAAGAATGGATAATTATATTAGTTACAAGAAACTGCTAGCAGAAATAAAGAAACACTGAGGAAAAAGGCAAGATCGAGACGAATTTTTAAATCGGAACACATAACTCGATCACAAAGAATAAATTTTATAATATTTTAAAAATTTAAAATGGAGGAAAACAAAACATTTGATTAAATTTAATACCTAAAGACACATGAATGAAACACTACGCAGAATTATGGAACACAGAAACAATGAATAAACACAAAAGGGGCAGAAGACGATGGAACAGATGAGAGAACAGAGGAAGGCAGCCAAGAAGAAATTAGAACATTAATACAATAACAAACAACAGAAAGAGTACAGGATTGCGTAATAAACTAATAAAATTATTTAAACATTGGATAAATAAACTAAGAGGCAAATTGCTCGCACTACTTAACAGTTTATGAAATTTAAGCCAGATACCGAAGGACTGGGAAGTTGGACCGGTAATCAGCTTATGTATAAAGGGAACTACAGACAACCTTGCCGAGGCATCACTTTAACGTCAACGACCTCAAAAATATGAGCTAAAATCTTAGGGAACAAATTAAACATCCGGAACAAATAGTTGATGAAGAACGGCGTTGATTACTAATATGAAGAAGACACGTACATAAAATATTTACAGATAATGAGATATAAAAAAGAGAAGAGAACGAAATTTAACATCGTACCTTCCGATCACAGATAATGAGAATGGAATATAGACGTACACAACAATAATTCATTAACTAGCGTCATTCATGTTTCCATTATCAGTTTCTCTTTTATGTAATTATTTCATTTTTAATTGTTTTAATTATAAGACACCCCAATCAGTGCTTTATTTATTATCAATGTTTTCAAGGTCAAAATAAATTGCTATTTTATAATGGACACAGTTCTTATTCACGTGCCAGTGAGGCAAACAAAATCAATTTTCACCATCAGCATAAACAATGAACGAAGACAAAACTCCTTCAGCTGTGAGAGCCATTGCTAAAAATTGTGTACGTACGTAGACAATTCAATATTTTTAGAAAAGAGAATATTTCCCTTGAGGAAACTCTTGTCGTTTGTGTTTGTATTAGTTTTGTTTCGTCATAGATTGATTCCTGGTACTGTTAACCTTAAGCCAATGGCGAACCCAACCACTCCGGCTTCAAATTTCTCATTCCATTACTTTCCTTATAAAGTTCGATGTTCCTAGACTCTACTTAATTTTTTCCTGGTATTGTTTAAAGATTCGTTTTGTCTCTTTAATTACAAATCCTGTCTCCAGTTGATTAACGGTTTAACGAAACAATTTATGTTCCACATTCACTGAATTTAAATACTTAATTTTTTAAAAACAATTTCTTCCGTATTACTTTCCTGTCTGCTGGTATTACTACATCTGACAGTAAGCAACTTGCAGAATTTACCAATTTCACTGTTCCATCCTATCACTTCTATTGATTTTCTTACCCAGCTGTGCATTTGATGTCCAATCCATCCTGTGCTTGGATTCTCCCTTCAAACATTGCTTCTGATATCAACAGTTGATCCTTGCATTATTAACATCCTTCTTAATCTGCCCCGGTAATAAATTAGGTTCATTCAAATAAACTGGGATTCTTACGGCAAATATTCCTGTCAACATTTCAATACATAATCGCTAAACCAAATTCGATATGGACATAGAAGTTTTATATAAATTTATAATTTTTAAATATTTTCACTTTCCTTACAATTTCTTTCTTGGTTTGATAATTTGGTACACAAATAAAAAATTAAAACTTCATTTTCTAGACTGTTTGATAATAAACGTATGTAATTTCACGCACCACTTTCAGAAAAGCAAATTCAGCCTTGACAATCCAGTTAGTAACGACCTACCTTAAATTAAGGCCACAACCACATCCACTCTCATCTTTTCACTAACCATCCTCGACGCTTCGCGATTGGAAATGTTTTAACCTTGCAAGTGGGTTGAGGTCACAGTTCTAGACAACTTATAGAAATTCTATTGGTCATTCAAGACGTATTTGACTTCATGATTTGAATCAATTGATTAAAACAATCTTTGTCTATATGTAGCGAAATCTTAGAGCGTTTGAGTAACTCACATTACGGACTCGAGCGAACGACTTGAGCAGCTGACAAGAACTGAAACCTGATTTAAAATGTTTCCAGCATGACGTCACCACGACTTTCACTGTAACCCCTGCGAGCCGCTCGTAACGGTCGCTCGAGCGCCAAATACTTAGCTCATATCTACACATCCATCGATAAACGCGCATGAGCACACACCAGTTTAATTGCATTCATGTACTGAGCGAGTAGCAAATTACTGTTCAGTGCAGCCAACATAATTTCATAACCTCAACATACACTGTCCCGAAATCACTCGGTATTCCCTCTCTCTTGAGTTATGGGATCATGACCTTTGACACGGCAAAATTTTATGTATATTAAATTTGACTAGGAGATGTTAGTCAACGCTGTCAGCCATTATTAACCAAAAAAAAAATCGCTGTTAGATTACATTTAATCGATCTGGGTTCTAACACATATTAATTTTTGCATTCGAGAGTTACGTGTGTCGACTATCGATCGAGTTAACATCGAGTTATTTGAATCAGATTTCTCGTTATTTTTGTCACTCTTCAGACAAATTCTAAAATTCCACCTTTATATGCCCACAATCTATTGGGTCGAAAGAGAGTAGTTAAAAACCAAAAAACCATAATATTTTTAAATAAACAATTAGGAAATCCATGATGGACCTGTTATTGTAGCAACGATTTAAGTGAATCACGCAAAGAGATGTGACAATGTAAAGACATTAATGGGAAAAAAAAGTCTTCAAAATGGTAGACTACATAGAGCACAGATGCGTAGATGAGATGGCAGGCCAAATATTAAAATCGTATCATAAAGGAGCAGATAGTGAGGATATACATAAGATTCATCAAGTTTAATCTAAAAAGGGAGTGTTTTAAAAACGCTATTAAACTTTCAGGTTCCATAAAAGGACTAATTTTCTTGAATAATAATTTCTCAAGGATTTTTAAAATTCATGAAGTAATTTGGCTTTTTGGAGCAGCCCACATTTTAGTGGAAAGTACATTATATTTTCCGGGCTTCTTGGGTGCAACAGCGGGGCCCACCTCGATTTCTACGCATTTCATTGGACTCTTGCTTACGTGTTTAAATACGCCTTGACTGCAACCAACCTTCCAAAACGTAATGAAACTGAAGTTTTAATGTTAATTTATCACACCCACACAGAGTATCATCGAAACTAACCTCAATTTATAAACTTGCTCAATTTTATCAGTCTAATCACAATAAAATATTATTATTAAATATTAAAATATTACAATTAACATTTAAATATTTAAAATATATTAAAATGATGCTCTCTATCGAAATGTTCGATTTACATTAGAGCATCTAATGTAAATCGAACATTACGTACGATGAACACTGGAAATAAAATCTGTTCCTGACTTCGATACGTTGCAGTGCTATTTTCGCAAATTAACTCAATGTTTATATGAATAAAAATGTCCTTGGATATTATCCATCGTCTAGTAAAATATAAAATATAAAACGTAAAACGACGTTTCGGAGATGTTACTCTATCTCCGTCTTCAGGTTCCTACACAGTTGGGCCCACTAGATAGAGCTAATCCCTATCTCCGGACCTAGTAAATATAAAACGTAAAACGACGTTTCGGAGATGTTACTCTATCTCCGTCTTCAGGTTCCTACACAGTTGGGCCCACTAGATAGAGCTAATCCCTATCTCCGGACCTAGTAAATATAAAACGTAAAACGACGTTTCGGAGATGTTACTCTATCTCCGTCTTCAGGTTCCTACACAGTTGGGCCCACTAGATAGAGCTAATCCCTATCTCCGGACAAAGTATAATAAAAGTTTATAGCTCTGGATTCTGAAGGATTCCATTTTATATAAACGAAAATAAATCTCCCAACTGGTACTAAACGATGTTTCACAAAATTTTAGGCGTAATACTGAGAGGTTTCTCAAAATTCACGTTACGTTTAAATGATTATGGCGTACCAGCGAAGCAGGGTCGGTTTACTTTACTCAGATGACTCAATATGTGCGTCCGCGTGACGTACGGCCTCGCATCAGTTTAAAAACTGAGGCATGCGGTTGATTTATCACTTAAAAGATAAACACCGATAATCCCCAATAACTTCGTACACGTATGAGAGTGTCTTGTGAGAATAATTCCAGATAACATTTTACGTGCAGTTCATTACAGCGATATTGCCGGATATCGACCTCTTCATAAACATGTACGATGATTGATTAGTCTTAAAGTTTGGTGAGGGACGTGTATTGTTATAGTGCGATGTATATTTTTTCTACACTTAACAGCATTTCTGTTTTTCTGCTATCAGATGGAGATAATCTTAATCCCAGGCAAAATATTATAGACCAGCATTTTCTAAAAAAATATCTCTACCACTTATAAAACACAGTAAGTAATTTTATGATCCAGAAATTGACTAGCATTTAAATAAATAAATTAAGTAGTAACGTTTGTTTCTCTAATATTTTCACCCGGATAGAATAGCAATTTTGATGATTTTCTGTTCCTTAAATTAATCGTAATAAATATCCATAAGTCGCGACACCAATCCCAATCTATTAGACATGCATGCAAATCTGCGAGGTTGAAATCATTCTTGGCAGAGTGACATTATAGTACACCGCTGTAGGCGATAAGCTAAGGGGGTAGAAATATCAGGACATTTCACACCTGAGTAGGTATACCGCACTGTGGAGTTGCCAGCTGTCAAATTCTAACATTCTCCAGCATGATTGGAAATCTCCCGAATAAAAATAAACCTCAACGATAAACCAGAACGATGCCACAAACTGAAATAGGTGGCTTGGATCGTGAAATGTTGCTTTCGACATGTGGTTAAGACAGACTAGTGGAAATGTTTTCGTGGATATCCTGTTCCATTGAGAGTCATGAACAAGTGTTTACAACTCCTTCATCGTGTTTGGGAGGTCTCTGGTTCAAATTTCAGTTCGAAGACCGACCACCCAGACTGAAACGTCTTGGTTTTTCTCAGTTCGTTCAGGACGTTTCATAGATGATACTCTATACTTAGTCACGATCGCTTCCTTCCGCATTCATTCCAATTCATCATTAATTAATCATGACCCCCCCCCCCATGTATTATTATTATTATTATTTAGTGTTCTGTCTGACGACAGGTCCATATGAACAGGATCCTTCCATCCTTTTCTCGGACTGGGACCTGTTCATATACGTTCTTGGCAGATGATCCAGAAGTGGTTTGCCATTGCCTTCTTCTGTGTGTGAATGGAGTAATTGTTGGGATGCCACGGAGGAAAACTCCGTGTTGCCTAGACCACGGCCTTGTCCAACACAAGTTATAAATTCGGGCACCGCCTGGAATCGAACCCGAGACCCCAGGATTACAAGGCCAGCGTTCTAACCGCTAGACCATGTAACACGATTTATTGAAATTTCCGTATATAAAATAAAGAATTCACAAAATAACATTCATCACTTTCTGGAGATGAACCTCCAGTCTTCGTATTGCAAAACCCCGAGACCGAAAGTTAAGTCACGTTGCGTTTATAAATTAAAACGTGGTGAGATGGCAGGTTCTCGCGGTGGTGAGTATGAAGATGGCGGTATTCTGAGTTGTTGTGCTGGCAGAACTTTACTGGTGTTTTAGAGGTGTTCTCTCCTTCCATAATACGGGCGATACCACAGTACTAAAAGGTCGCAAGATCCCAGAAGACAACTATCTTAAAAAGTTCATTTCGCGGTTCATTGGCGAACCTGTACGGCAAACTCATTTCTTCCTGAGAGAAGGCCTTCCTATTATCATGCTTAAAATGTCTTTTTGGGGTACAGAAGATGTGAGACGGTCATAGTGTAGAATTCTTAAAATTCGAAAAGTATTTCTGTCTTTGAATCATAATAATTAATTCGGATCTAATTATCAAAACAACGACTGTGATAACAATTTCCCACATATTCTCTGAGCCGTTGTTATAAACGCATTAATGTGGATAATACTTTTTCGAAATTCAATGTACTCCTAGGAGTACATGTTTTTAATCCTCTTAAAATTTATTTATGATTTATTTACCGATGAGCTCAGTAGCTCAGAATTTTACGTCTAATTGTAAGATGAAAGTGAATAATGAATTTGAAGGAAGAAGTCGTGGCCTGTTTTAAGTTTGTACCGAGAATCTCTCTGGAAAAAAAACTCAAAGACAATCGAAATTCTAGTTAAGCTAATCCATCTTCTAGCCGATATTTAATAGAAGATGGAGTGATAAGAAATTTGCCTCGACATTTGTTCATGTTAGTCCACTAAAAGAAATGTCTGATGCTAATTTCAATGAATAAAAACATGAAGCCCTTATAGATGATTATTCACGAAGTGGAACACGTAAATGAAATTTTTATAAAGAATTATATAAAACAAGATATTGTAGATGCGTCATATTGTGATTTATATAGTATTAAAATATATTAAAATTAGCCGTCAATCACAAATATAATAATATTAATATATTTTAATATATTTTAATATTTTAATCTTTTAATATTATTATATTTGTGATTGACGGCTAATTTTAATATATTTTAATATTATATAAAACGTTTATAAAACTAAGTATTATAAACACACCACAAGCCTGTCCACAGTACTTTGCTAAATTATAAAGAAAAATCTGATATTAAATAAAACATCCATAAATTCTGACCCATATTTTGTTTTCTAAAACAATGGCTATGTTAATTTAAACATTAAATGTATTTAAAAATTTTTGCATCACAGGCCTCATCATCGTCAAATGACTGATACAAAATTCCAGAGAGTGAAATGGGAACCGTGGCTGTGTCCGGATCTAGTAGCAAGAGGTCTCGCAATCACGTGCAAGAAGGGCACAACAACGTGACATTTTCGCGTCCGAAATGAAAATATACAGGGGGGGAGAAAAACAATAATATTTTACAGGAAAGTCTAATGGAAATGATCTACATAAATAAAAGGTTTAAACTGGAAATAATATTTTGCATTCCAATAGTTAAAAAGCTACGTTTCTCTATTGTTTGGGGTTTCTAAAACAAACATTCAGCATTACATTACGCTTTCAGAATAGAGAAAAAAGACGTTCTAAGCAGATTACAACACACGGAACAGAAGGTGATGAATAAAACAATTTTGAAGTGTATCCTACTCACTTGAAGCCGCAAAATCTGAAAAGAATTCGAAAATATGAGAAAAAATTTATATATATATATATTTCTTAGCCCCTAATGTCTAATCACACAACCAGTTAGTCATGTCAGTAATCAATTTCATATGAACTGCTACGAAGAAACTGTACAGTCAGTCCATCACAATTATAAGTACGTCTACAACATAAACGTTTTATGTGAGATGGATTAGTAAGGATACGTGTCACGGTTTATTTTAACGTCAATAATAACCTATCTAAGAAACATTTATACAATATATCTGATAGCTTAATGCTAAATTGCATAATATTTATTTGTGTTTATGTGTAATAGAATAAAAAAATTATATACCATAAAGCAACCTGCCCGCGTTCGTAATATGAAAATTATATGGGATCTTCGTTACACTTAATTTATCATAAATCCAAAACTGATTATGGGCCTAAATACTTTGTTAAGAATAAATTTTTGTTTATTTACCTGGGAGAGAGGCTGACGTAATTAAACTGAATATTTAAATAGTGCGCACTCATAAACCATTTGCACAAACGAAAATGGATTAGGGAGGTACAAATATAACTTCAAAGGCTGTAAAACCAATGCAGATCTGTCGTCTTCATGACTAAGATTTGTAGAAGCTACGTGTACGCTGTAATCTTTCTGTTTTAACAATAACGTTCACTACTGGCAGAAACACGCTTTGGTGGTTTATTCAAATCGACGGGAGTCTCCTTGTTTCTTCAAAAAACTATACCTGTTATACCTTTTGTATTGAAACCCGGGAATGATAAGTTTATTTGGGAGATCTAGATAAAAGGATAATAATAAACGAGAATATAAATTAGTGGAGAGGGTAATGGATTTGATTGGCTTGAGATAGGACATAGTGGACAGGTTTGCCAACGCCAGAGCAGGTCATGGACACACGATGTGAGGAATCTATTGCTCGGCTGAGCAACTGTCAGCTTTTTAAGGCGGCTTCAGTTCCATGATTTTTTTTCTCTCCAAACTTTCCAGTTGCATTCTGCAACAAAATTCAAGTGTTTAAAATTTACGTAATCCGAAACCGGAATTTATGCAAGCGTACATTTTGGCGTCATAACCGAAATAATTCGGAATCTTCCTGTATCTGTTTGTACACAGCGTTCCTCTTCCTAATATTTATAATTATTTTTTTTTTTTACAGATTTGAATAAAATTTTGAAAGTTACATTTTCATCTCGAGGCCTGATGTCCTCATAAGTTTCTTTAATGCGTCAGTCAGCTTAAAGCTGATACCGAAATATGTCGGTTGCGTCATTCGAAGGAGAATCTGTAACTGTCTGTCTGTTAAACACGCGTAGTCCACAAAAGTTATATTAATGATTAAAATGTGGTAATATATAACTTCGTCCATATTATCACCATAATCTTTTGCTGAATTATCAAAGGCAGGTGTACGTATATAAAACACGAACGAACATGTTAGCCCTCGAAGGGGTTTCTTTCGAGACCCGACATATTTTATAAAAGGGCCAGCATATCTAAGCTTCGCCCGGTCATCTCATTCGAATTAATCCATGACAATCACAGGTTATTCGTTTTATTTCCTAAAATGATAAAGTCTCGACTTTAAAAATTTGGAAAAATAGAATAACGTTCTGCATACATAACCTCACTGTTTGACAACAAATAAGGAAAGTCGTTAAAGCATTCATTGTTTGGATTCTGGAGACTTCTCAAACGAACGCAGAAGGCGTGAAATTCTCTGTTGTTGGAAGAAATGAATGTTACAGTAGACACGTGCTGTGTAGTTGAAGAAAGGTTCCCTCCAGCCTGTTTCGTCGTAACATTTCGTATTAAAAATCTGAGCAGCAAAACAACACACGTCATTGGTTAAATTAGAAATTCCTAAGAGCTAGTGGACATCAAATGAGCGCTGAAGAAGGGTAAACTAACTTATTTCAATAGTGACTAACAGACAAATAATAGAAACGAGAAATGAATAGACTCAGAAAAATATACTAATACGAATTAGTCTGAAATACCTGTGTTATCAAACGCATATATCATTTTAAATTTTTAAAAATCAATTGTATAAGTAACGGGAATTGAAACAAACATTTAAATAAATTTAAGAGGAATTTTATAAAGAATTAGAATGAATAACGTTCAAGGAATAATTGTTATATTAACACTCAGAACTGTGTTGCCCGTATTTACTTAAAACATTATTCGTAGACTTTGCATGCTTCATGTAGCATTCTCTAACTTTTCTGGTGTCATATAAAGGAAGAAGGGTACTTAAAATCCTATTTAGTTAAGCTCTGATAAGGACGCTTGCACAGAAGTGAACACAATAATTGTCTACTAAGCAGCAAAGGACATAACTAACTCAAACATAACTCGTTAAATATCACACTAAACACAAACAACCAGGTTACACATAAAACAATTCAGTTGCACGGTATGAGTGCCCGTTCGTCCAACGAACATTCCGCCAAAGAATCCATCAGTCCATCGACCAGTCTTTGTCTAACTACGTCGAAAGCAACATGCCCCCGAAAGGAATGCAAATCCATGAACGTGTGGCCACCAGTCTGCATTCTTTATAATTTGTGTTGAGAAAACGTATTCACCTTTCAATCACTAGCAATCAAATTGAGTGCTTGTGTGTATGATGATATTGGGATCGAATCCATTTGCACCACGTCATACGTAAGTTAGTGTCCCCTGTCTCACAATTTTATAACAGACTTTCCACAAAGTTCTGCAAATAATAACAGTATCAGATATAAACGCAACTCTCGGTTTACGAACGAGATCCGTTCCAAGACGTTGTTCTTGCATTCCTGAGCTTTTACGATACGTGTCGTATACGTTAGCAGCCATCTATTAAGCAGAAATACACTTGACCGTCTAAGATACGAGGCTCGTCCTTAAAGTAAGTTTCCCTGGGGCCGTTTACAGAAACAAAACACAATTTCATGGAAATATTTATTGCAACAGATACAGCAAGTGTCCAGCTATTTTTCAACATATTCGCCACCGGAATTGAGACATTTGTCATACCGTGGGACCAACTTTTGAATACCTGTGTCGTAGAAGTCTGCCGCCTGGGATTGGAACCACTGTGTGACAACCATCTCCGCCTCTCTGTCATTCTCAAAACGCTGACGCTGACCGGACAGGAATTTCTTGAGGTGTAGGAAAAGATGGAAATCACTGGGAGCGAGGTCCGGGCTGTAGAGTAAATGATTAAACACCTCCCAGCTGAACTCCTGCAGGAGACTTGCTGTCCGTCGAGCAGTGTGCGGCCTAGCGTTATCACTGACCGCACTTCACAGTCGGCGGGAGCTGGAATAAGAACCTCCATCTTCAACAGCTGCAACGATGCTACTGTGAGAACGCGGGAAGTACCGTTAGTGCATGCGCCATGCTACGTCATTGCACTATCACGTACGCACAGTCGCTTCGCGCAATATAAGGTTTGCTAGCTTTTGGGACGCGCCTCGTATAATAGGGGAAATCACCGATTTCTTTCCCACGAGAAAACATTCTCCGCGGCGTGGCATGTAAACCAACGTCTTTTTACTGGCTAGATTAGTTTTATTAATAAGATAGTATAATTGCGTCATATTGTGAATCAAATATCTACACTATCATCTTTGGTATGTTTAATTTTATTTTCCAATTATATAATTATTATTTCATTTTGTTTTCTATATTCTCTCATATTCATTGGTGTTTCTTTGAATCATTTGCTTTGCAGGCCGATGTAGAACATCAAAAGCATTTCACTTCAAAACAATACATTCGCTCCAATATGTGAAAATAATCTGGATATGAACATCACCAGAAAACATCACCAAAAAGCTACACAACAGAAATTGTAATTGAGTTTTAAGTTTGTTGATATAATTTTACACCTGAAGATGGTTCGATGAAACCGAAACATGTTGTAAAAATGTTCCAAATGTAAATCGATTATTCGATGTGGAACATAAAATGATATTTTAATTATCTTATTTGTAAATTTTAAATATAATTGTGATTAGACGGACAAAACCGAATAATTAATTTAATAATAGTTTTATTAATCAAGAAAAGTTCAGCATAATTATCATATAATAATTTTTTTGAAAATTATTATAATAAAAATATTTTTTTTAAATTTTTTTATTTATTTAAATCTTACAATTATGTTCACTTTATGTTTGGTATTTCATTTTATAAGGAACTCTATCTATTGGAGACTTTAAGAAATTTTTAATGAATTGTGACTTTCGTTATAGTGAATGTTTGTAAACCGAGAGTTTCCTGTACTCAATTTCCTTTTTTTTAGAAACACCACAAAGAGAAATCCTGGAGGAACATTTAAACTGGCGACGATTAACAGGTGTCCTGGTATCGCAGAGAAACGATCCTAGAAGCATGCAAATGTGCAGTGTAGTTTAGAAGGAATTCACAAGAGATGACAAAGTGCCCTAGCGTGAACTCCAGAAATATTCTCCAGGGGTAACAGTAGCCCTCTTATGGTGGAGGACAGAGCTAAAAGGATTTACGAACTTGTAATGGGTGTGAGGTAAATATCAGTACGAGTAGAACAAGATTCTGTAAGTGGGGGGGGGGGGGGGACCGCGGTGAGAAAAGGGAACACGGAAAGAAAGCAAGAACAGGTTGACTACTATTTTCAAAATGCTTTCCACAGTCAATAAATCTAAATGTAACCTTAATGCAGGATAACGTGACTTGTATCCTCACAGTTACCTTCGCCGGTATGTATTTGAATGCTGCAATGCTTTATGAATAAAAATAAATAAGCATTTCCAGGGGGGGCAAAGCCAACAACAATTTAGAATACATTTGATATTCTTCTAATGGCGGTCCCATAACTCTGCCTGATGTTCTTCATGCTGTATTTTTGAAAGTAGCGCATAATACAAAAAGGTGTCTTCATAATGGTTGCAAAGTACGTAATTCCAAATAAAAACCGCTTTATTCGAGCTTCCATAACTGATTTTGTACGCGTAAACAAGGAAAACTGGCGAACTCTTTTTGGGCAGAATAATGGACCTGTCGTCAGACAGAACACTTAATATTAATAAGATGAGGTGGTCTAGCTGTTAGAACGCTGGCCTTGTAATCCTGGGGTCTCGGGTTCGATTCCCGGCGGTGCCCGAATTTATAACTTGTGTTGGGCAAGGCCGTGGTCTAGGCAACACGGAGTTTTCCTCCGTAGCATCCCAACAATTACTCCATTCACACCCAGAAGAAGGCAATGGCAAACCACTTCTGGATCATCTGCCAAGAACGTATATGAACAGGTCCCAGTCCGAGAAAAGGATGGAAGGATCCTGTTCATATGGACCTGTCGTCAGACAGAACACTAAATAAAAATAATAAAATAATAATGAGTCATACCGGATACAAATAAATGATATTCGGGCTTTCAAATATTTGTCTAACAAAAAAATTAAAAAAAAAACCCACAGAAATAAAAGATTGCATCAGTTGAAGAAGTTTCAAAATCCTTTTGTATAATTCAAATTTTATTGAATCTCACACTATGCCTCATTCCAGCTTAGATAACAGGCAACCATAACAAATTCCCCTCTCCCCCCACTCACCATGTTAGAATTCATGATAATAGGGAAGACACTGAGAACACAATAACAATCCAAGGCGGAAGTGTCTAAGATGTGGAGAGCTAATTCAATTTTAGGTTGATCGTGACGTATAAATACCAGCACACTTCAACTAATGTATCCCTCCGCACAGACACAAGAGACACGTTCGTAATATGTAGTAATATCACTTTACCTGAATATATAATCAGTTTTACTGCGCTAAAGGTTCATATAATGCATGATTCACTGCATACTTAAACATTTCTGAAGCCAGGAAACTTAACTTTTAAAAACAGAATCGGTGTGTTTGGTACGATTATACCACTCGAGTCAGGACCACAGTGGTAAAATATTTAATACAATCGGTAAAACCAACGCTATCAATGCTCAATTTAGTGGAGTTAAACGATGATTACGCTATAACATGTGATGAGCTTGGTATGCGCATGAAGCTGTTGACAATATAATCGCCAGTCATTCCCGTCAATACGTATTTTACAACAAGAGACTTGTTCGGAGGACCATCCATGTTCCTCCGTCTTGACGGAACTATCAATAATTCTCGGGAACGAATGATAAATTGATGACCGTCTGTCTTCTATTTGTTATAAGAAGAAATCTTATGCTGCAGTCTGTCGATGAATTATAAGACCACAGAAGAAAGTGTATTTTACTGAAGGTAGCAAACTAATTTAAAAACACACGAATTATGTGCACTGAAATACAAATATATCGCTTCTACGAATTAAAAAGACAAACATTTACATGCAAACAGTAATGATCGTGAATGGAAGATTTTTTTAATTAATAATTGCTATTCTTATAAACGTTTAAATAGGTGCATCAATGTTCGGCGTAAAATACATGTTTGTAAACATTGTGTAATCCGACGAAGACATTCCTAGTCTCCTTGTTTGTTAACAAAGGCACAAAATTTCCCATAATATCTCAGTGTTTCCATCAGCTATGTTTTTTTTTTTTGTGTGGACATAACGCCCGTGGTTTATGAGAAATTGCTGTATTTCTTTAGACATGAAAGTTTAAATTTGTTTTCATATTCCCACACAACACGTACTGAATACTTTTTCTGGCCCGAATTAAAATGGCTTTGAATAAGGTCAGGTCCTATGACCCTTAACCTAACTGTGGCTCTTCGACAAAGGATGTACTTCGCATTTTCAGTATTCTAAGAACGAATCAACATTATCTTAAGTAAAAGCTCCTATATTAAGTGTCATGGCATTATTAATAAAGCAGGCTGTACTCGAAAGCGTACGTTAGAAGTGCCCTGTGTTTTATAGAATAAATAAAGTAACGCGTTTAGACGTTCATTTGTTGCGTTGAACAGCTGAAGCGTGAAGGTCTGATTACGTCACACAATGGAGTCATGATTGGGCCTCCACATACATACATAAGCCTTTTGTATACCAGCTTCCGTCATAATGCTAACACGTATTCATACGATAGAACCGGTTAATTTTCACAGCATCCCAGATACAAAACTCTTCACATTTAACAGTCGTTAACTTAATTCTCTTTACAAAAAAAAAAAAATCGCACCGTATTAAAATATTTGCGGTCATAAAACAAACGACGAATAACTGTTACTGGGAAATCTGTTTTGTGTTTCAAATCAGTGAAATCATGAATATGTTGTCTTGAGTTGTGTTTTTATATCGTTGACGTCTGAAATAAAATTTAGGTATTCTGAACATTAATTAACTCCATTTAGGAAAATCCGTCTAGACAAACATAGTTGGCCAGGGAATTATAAAAACTCTGTGCACTTTATGTAAAGTCAAAATTAATTATCGTCTTTACAAGGTCACCCCCCCCCCCCGAGTTTGTGTATTGCTGAAACTCAGTGTTCTGGAAATGAATACGTAAATCGAAAATTAAGTGTCCGTCTGTAAACATAGTATAATAATTATATTCTTAATTTACTCATAAGTATATATTATTGTCTCCTTAACGTTGTCTTAACAGTGACAAATCGGATTTCACGTTTTCTTTTAAAGTTTGAAATGTTGACTTTCTTACGAAATTCGGAATATATTTTAATGTTTCTTTATGTAGTTCGTTACTTAAGGGGCAAATTCTCCAGAAAGGGAAATTTGCTGTTTGAACATGACTTCCTGCCGGATAGACAGAGCACGAAATCTGTTAACTAAACAACTAAGCAGTTTAAACTATCAATACATATATTTCGATATTTACTCGAAGAAGATATCGATTTTTATAGTATATAATACAGGTTTAAAAAGTATTACATTCAACTATGATGATCTCTCTCAACGTCAATCATATCACAGCAAAAAAAAACCTATTAATATCCACGAATATTCATTATAAATAAAATAACGATTATTTATAAATACAAACATCAGCACTAAAATACCATATCTAGGAAAATATTTATCCAAACATTTTATAATGGCGTTCCTACTAATGCAGTTCCGCTCAGACATAGAATTACATTCGAATTATGCTGCAGATAAACCGAGTTCATTTCACCAACTTAAAATGAATCTATGCTGTCATCTGGTTAAAACATAATTTAGCTGTTCTAATCTAAACGTTGCATACAAACGCTGTCAGATTAAAATGCAAATTCATGCAAAAACTATATTTGTACTAATGAAACTGCTTTTAAATAGAAATGTACCCTTAGGCTTACGTGCTGTATTCAACCGATAATTGAATTTATCTGAAATGGTCCCACTGTAACGAGCGATCTATTCAGACAAAATAATTTACTCTCAAGAAACTTTCGTTAAACACTTTAAACCTGCAATAATTACAGGACTTATAACCACATGTAACCGTAATAAAGAAGCTTTTGGTCTATAATATAGTTATTAAATAACTTAAGACAGCAGTTTGTAAGCGAATACAATTTGGGTCCAGTTTTACCTACGCGCTTGAAATTTAATCGCCTGAAACAAACCACGTCTCTCACAAAAGTTTAATTAAAACTTTTAGAAATTTCATAATGAAGACGCTGAATTTGACACCAGTACCACAAGATCCCTTAACAACAGAATTAAAAATGGAATAAACTTTGACGGCCATTTTAAAAAAGCATCAGATGTCTGAAGGTTCCAACATTGAACTGATATTTCCAATTTAAATACCAAAAACACGATTCAAATAACGTAATAAATAGAAAAGGTTTAATAAACTTTATACATTATAATTCAAATCCGATTAAATATGTTTTTTGTCTTAATTTGCTCTGCGATGTACTTGAATCGAACTGTCCTGAGTAACAAAATGGCGCATCAAACCTGCGTTCAACCACAATGAAATCTTTTTCCGAAATTCTACAAACACAGGCATTTGATATCTTCATTACGAAAGAACTTAAAAGTCTGTTTATCCTATTCGGAAATCATTAATCCGCTCGTAAAGAATCCGTTTCCATGAAGATTTCTGTCTTCTGGGTTGTTGCGCTGTGTAGTCTGGTCGATGTTAACCAACGTTTCGGAGGTCATACTGCCTCCATCATCAGGGCGATTCTTAGTATGAAGATTCCTGTCTTCTGGGTTGTTGCGCTGTGTAGTCTGGTCGATGTTAACCAACGTTTCAGAGGTCATACTGCCTCCGTCATCAGAGTATGAAGATTTCTGTATTCTGGGTTGTTGCGCTGTGTAGTCTGGTCGATGTTAACCAACGTTTCAGAGGTCATACTGCCTTCATCATCAGAGTATGAAGATTTCTGTATTCTGGGTTGTTGCGCTGTGTAGTCTGGTCGATGTTTACCAACGTTTCAGAGGTCATACTGCCTTCATCATCAGAGTATGAAGATTTCTGTCTTCTGGGTTGTTGCGCTGTGTAGTCTGGTCGATGTTTACCAACGTTTCGGAGGTCATACTGCCTCCATCATCAGGGCGATGAATATCGACAACAACCCAGAAGACAGAAATCTTCATACTCATCGCTGTGAAAACCTCAAATCTCACAATCCGTTTCTAACAATTTTCTCACTAAGAACAATTGCATCAGCTAATTTATAACACATAACTTAATTCTAAGAACGACTGAAATTTACATTAACATTTAAACTGTTCGCTAGTGCGTCCAGTGGGTCTCGAGTACTCACCCTGGAACTCCTTGCGGGCCGTGCTGACGCTCGTGACGATGTTGGCCACGTGACCCAGTACAGTGGCGAACAGGAGGAGTCCGAAGAACAGCTGGACGATGACGAAAAGGTATTCGAACTTGCTACGCGGCCGAGGCAAGTCTCCGATCGTGGTCAGCGCCAAAGTACACCAGTAATAACTCTGCAGGTACTGTTTCACGACGTCTGCAGTTTCACTGTCACTATAAACCCAGTTTTTACTACCAAACCCGTTATTCTTGTATATTATATGATACAAACAACCGTTCCAGTGGAATATCACTAACAAATAATGTATTAAACTCGTAGATCTAAAGAGATTCGGATAATTTGTGTGTCTCTCTGTACGGTCCATGAAAGCCCAGAACCTGTAGATTTTAACAAGACGAAACGAACGAAGTATAGAATTAAAACCTATCGAAAGATATAGGAAATCTAACGGCAGAAGACAGAGGCAATCGATGTAGAACGTGGTGGAGTTCATGTAGTGGTTACGTAACTTTGTCGAGTCTGTCTGAAGAACGCCGTCTTCGAGATAACCCGTTCTGAAGTGGAACACGATGTCGATTAGGTACAGGAAGTCGGCGAGGTAATCAAGACAGAACCACACCACTATCGTCTCACCTGCAAACAGAACAAGGGACCTTCAAACTGACGTCACTAAATAAACAAGGAACACCAAGTCTTATTGCACTACAAAAGATCAAAGCTACTTGGCTTATCCGAAATATATTAGGCTATGTTGTGGACTTAAGGAATTTCACAGTCCTTGCGACAAACGTCCGTGGTTCAAACCTATTTATTTCATTATATTTTAAAGCAAAATTATCATGTTTATCCCACTAGTGCTAAGGATCGAATCCTTATAAACATCCCTGAGCTAATGACAGCCTCCCTAAGTAAATAATTGGCTCGGTATCAGGACAGACCTAACTCTTCACAAATTCATTTCCATGTCTTCGTTCTTTTAATAAATTCACACACGAGCATTGCCTTACTGTATGACATGAGAAATGGATGAAAGATTAGTGAATTACATTCAAAGCCTACGTCGGTCTCCACACTTCAAGCCTCCCAAACACCTGTAAACACTCCTCCCCTCCTCCATGCGTGCTGCATATCCCGCCAATCTCATCCTCCTCGATTTAACCAACCTAACAATACCAGGTGAGGAGTACAGGCCGTGAAACTTTCTCCAAGATCTCCCTCCCTTTTAGGTCCAAATATCTTCCTCAACACTCAGTTCTCAAAGACTCTCAATCTATGTTCCTCCCTCAATGTGAGAGACCAAGTTTCGCACCCATACAGCGCCACTGGCAAAATTACACTTTTGTATATTTTAATATTTAGATTTTTTGATATGAGACGGTAGGATGAATGATTTTGAACTGAATGACAGCAAGAATTTCCTGAATTTAATCTCCTCCTGATTTCGTAATAAATGTCATTCTGACTTGTCAGCTTCGTCCCCGAAAAATTTGAATTTTATCCTTATGTACTCGTAAATACGTGGACGCCACAAACCGTTGATTTCTTGGAAGGCGAATCGGTAGATGATGACCCAGAAGTTGTACAGGAAGGCAAGCGACACGACCATGGACCAGTAGTAACAGAGGCGTCCCGCGGGGTCAAACACGAAGGACCAGTTGGGCGCGCCGGCCCTGAAGCGAGGATAGTAGCCTAGCCGGCGAGTGTGGTAACCATTGGCACCGCCACAGGAATTACCGTTCTGATTGCTCGAATCGGGTCCTGGAACAGAACAGCGAATCGAGTTTCCTTCCAAGTGAGTATTTCTTCTACGAGTATCCTAAAGACACGGGCCTTCAATGCAAGGACGAGTGGAAAAGTACAGAGCATATTAGAGACTAGAGAAGTCGTCTTCATTCGTTCAACATGGATCTGAAACAACTGCATTCTGTATGTTCCATCACAAGTCTCAGAGAAACGAACAAGAGACCAGCCACAAGGTGACTGACGAAAAGTACCTGTGCCACCAGGTCCACCGCCCGATGCACCGCGATGTCCCCAGTGTCCAATCAGTGGCGGCTCGTTACCACAGACTGAGGACGCTAAAGCGACGGTAGGTGGCAGCTTGAGGCGTCCCCTAAGGTCTCGGCGTCGAGTCTTTCGGCTCAAGTCCAGCTCGGACGCGGTAGATGAGACGGCAGCAGCCCGGTTCACATAGGCAGCCGCGAGGGAGTCCCGCGACGACGAGAAATATCTCTGCGAGGACAGACACTCATCAGGAACAACAAACAGGCAAAGAGATGCTTTGAAGTACCTTCACTTCGACGTAAGTCAATAACACGGATCGTGTATAATGTTGAGGCGTGCACCCTGCCTCAGAAGTAATAAATACTTTTGGCCTGAGAACAACTTGGTGTCCACCCTGTGACACATGTCGTAACCACGCCAGGTATTGCATTGAAGCAACACAGAAGATTCACTGGGAGCTTCTAGATTACCTGGTCTTCAGAACTTTCCTTTAGCTTCGATGAAACCGATCACATGTCATTCTCTGACGTTTTGATAATATTCAATTTCTGTATTTAATTTTTTTAATATAGTGTATAATTTGCATCAATGTTTGCCGTATTGGTGAGGCTTAGCAACCGTTAAACTATATAGGATTTGAGGTTTTCACGGCGATTAATCTGAAGATTGCTGTCTTCATCGCCCTGATGATGGAGGCAGCATGGACCTCTGAAACCAGACTACACGGCGCAACAACCCAGAAGACAGCAATCTTCAAACTGTTAAACTGCTACAAGCTTCAGAATTGATGGTTGTAATTATTAGGTCTTACAGCGTGTCACGGACTTCTGCCGTTTATGCATTCATCCGGTTCATCAATACACATCCGCCGAATGCCATTGGTTAAGAGTGGTTGGGCGTCTAGTGAAAGGGAACTGCGGATGGTATAGTCCGTGTTATTCTTCATGGCCTCTGGGCGGCGTGATAGGGGAATGTAGGGGAAAGTAGTGGGGGAACTTTCTCTGAAGCAACGTAAACTTCACTGGTCCGCAACTACTATTCAAATGAAAAACATACACAATACTCGAGACACGCAGAAAACAACTCCGGATTTTTATAGCACCACAGTGTATCTGTAACAACACTACAAGACACTTTCACTACACCAAAGTATTTCAGATAATTTTTATACGAAGGCATCTTAGATGCTACCGGATGTTTGTCTGCAAGTTAGTATCACAACTCAGTGTCAGGAATATGACGTCACGTGTCCACAACTAACCTAGACACCCCTTTGTGAGGCAATATAGGAATGTGAACTCACCCACAAACGAGAGGCCATGAAGAATAATCACGGGTAGTACTGAGCGTACCTCCCCACGTGCTCAGGTTTCGTATTGAACGCCGAAGTTCAAGTCACTTTACAACTGACGGTCAGGCAGTCTGTCTTCGCGTCGAATCTCTGTTCGGCCAAATGACCGTTACAGTACGTCACGTGGCGTCCTCTCTGACGAGAGGGCGGGCCTGTCATTTATCATCTGTCCTTGTCTCTGTCAGATCTATACAAACATACATCTTTCATTGTATGTACACATTTGAGGTTTAGATTTCATTATGTGCAGTATACATACATTGTCCCTGCCAGAGCAGGCAGTGTGCAGCACATTTACCTTATCTTATCTTGCTCTGAGCTAAAACGGTAGCTCAGTCACATCGCTACCGAGCTTAAGGCTTTGACTGGGATGTTCTTTTGTTAAATCTTATGTGGTACCGCCTGATTCGACTTCTAATGGTTAAGTGAAGTGTTTTCTTCGCGGTACGGTCTGGATTCGTAAATATTATGAAGACGAGCTTCGGCTTCAAAGGGTTAACCAGCTGATTTTCGTAATGGTGAGGTGTAGTGTTTTCTTCGCGGTACGGACTGAATTCATAAATAATATTTAGACGATCTTCGGCTTCGAAGGGTTAAGCTTACTACAGTTTCTGTGTTCGACTTCACCTCGTCCATTAACGCGGACATTTGGAATACGATGATTTCGCAAACGTGTGGAATTTTTAAAGCCGAATGCAAATCGCGGGCTGGTATGCGATTTACAGAATTGCCAGTGGTGAACAGAACCTTGTTTTGTAGGAGCCGCTGTTTCAAAATATGGGTGCCTGGTGCAGACATAAGTCATTATTGATATAATGATAACTTTATCGAGGGACCGCTTAATAGCTTGCTTTCGATATTTTTATGCGTAATCTCCGTGGAATGATTTTATCAAAGATTACACCGAGATTATTCACTTCGTTTACAAATGGCATCTTCCGTCCGTTCAAAGTAAGAAAAGTCTCAATCGGTCCAAGTCCCCAGGATAAACAAACGACCTTGACACTTATCCTTATTGATTTCTATGGTCCACGATCACGCCACAGCTTATTAGAAGCAAAATGTAATGGAGTTGCTTAGTCGAAATGTCACTAAATCGATATTACTAAAGCTCGCAGTTCTGACAAACTTATTAACAACAGTAATCAGTATTTTCCTTGTGATGACCGAACTTGTATGCCTATATGATATTATACCACCTTTTTTATTTTTTGTAGTGTTCTGTCTGACGACAGGTCCATATGAACAGGATCCTTCCATCCTTTTCTCGGACTGGGACCTGTTCATATACGTTCTTGGCAGATGATCCAGAAGTGGTTTGCCATTGCCTTCTTCTGTGTGTGAATGGAGAAATTGTTGGGATGCCACGGAGGAAAACTCCGTGATGCCTAGACCACAGCCTTGCCCAACACAAGTTATAAATTTGAGCACCACCGGGAATTTAACCCGGGACCCCAGGCTTACAAGGCTAGTGTTCTGACCGCTAGACCACCGTGGCGGAGATACCACCTTACCGTAAAAGTAACTACACTTGTTTATTTAAAGAATCCGTGGAAACGCAGATAATTTATTTCATAAACAAAAACAATCAAATCCACGTCACAGCACTAGGTCTATCATGCAGATATTCGTTTCCGAGATAGTTTATAAGAGCTTGGAAAATCAAGCTTCTCCTTATATGTTTTTCATTGCGTGGGGTCTGTTATTTCATTACTGTTAACATCACACTTGCTACTGGGGGAAATCTTATTTTTATTAGACTGTTATTGGTCTGGATACGTCTTGATTACAAACATTCCTATTAAGAAAATAAATTTCTCTTCGTTCATTTGTTATTACTCCGATATCTTTCTTTATTATTATTATTATTAATATTATTTAATATTGCTTGTATTTATTAATTATTGTTCTCCAAGTTGATTGAATATAAATGGTGGCATGATTAATAAGTCAATTGTGACGCGGTATAAACAGTGCTGAAGAGTGTGAACAAGAATTTTGAAACGGCTGGGACCTTACGAGAAGAAACACGTAGAATAATTCGTTTATATAAGATATTAAACAATTATCACTGAAACTATTGAGAAGGTGATAAGGTTTATTTAATTCTCACAAAACAAAGGAATGTATTATCTGAAAAATCACAATTTTACACTTTTTATACGTCTTCAACACTTTGTTTCTTAACGTCATTGAATAAAGTCTAAAATCCTGAAGAAAAAAACTTTAGATACTATGCTGTTGATCTTGAACAACGGTTGTGCAAAAACGAATATTTCATTACAAATATTTCTTCAGAATAAGAGAAAATATCTGCTGATAAAAAGAGACTGCTTGCTTGTCCAACGATGCTGTACCAACTGCAAATAAGATCTGACGACGGCCTTAAATAACTAGGGAAACGGCGACAGAGGAATCAGGATAGCGAAGTGTGAAAACGACAAGAAATGTTCGCCGCGCTTATGCGGCAACTTCTCCATCACCGCTGTAACGCGGGTAATCTGAACACGAATCTGCAGGCTTCCAGCTAACGCACACAATCCAAGCGGCAAGTAGATTGTAAGATTTGAGGTTTTCACAGCGGTGAGTCTGAAGATTTCTGTCTTCTGGGTTCTTGCGCAGTGTAATCTGATAGAAGACAGCCATCTACCGATATATTTTATTTATACATTCACATGAATTTTTTGAATCAGACTTAGTGACAGTGCCGCTTGTAGCACGTGTTTTATTTTTGATTACGTATTTATTTTTTGGATGAAAGTCCTATCGTGACTTTACATAATACCAGTGCTAATTGTTTTAAAAATGTGTCTTTTACATACTATTAAATAATCTGGAACAGGGGTTCGTCATAATCATGGATACGTCAGATACCAATCTATTATGGTAGGCATAGTCATTAATATGGGGGGTCTCGTAAAAAAACATTCAAGTAGTGTGCCGAAGGTATTGAAGATAATATGAAGCTACCGAAACCAAATCGGCATTAGTCTTCGGCGTTCCACCGTGTAAAAAAAAGCCGAGAAACGATATTGAACTGTACCAGAACAACAAATGAAATGAGCCAGCTTGTAATCCGATTACCTCATTAATATTGCGACTATAACCACACAGAAATAAGTGGGAGACGAAATTGTTACAGTGTTAAAATTGTGTTATTTTGTGCATATCTACCACGAACAATTATCACAGCGATTTAAAAAAGGAAAAGGTGTGATACTTGATATGCTCGTATTAAATTGCGTGTCTAACGTTACACGTTCTCAACATCCATATTAGCACGCGTGATTCATCGGCCATCTGATACAGTCAGCACAGCTATTCGCCGTCATTAGGTTATAACCATGCGTCATTAAATATTCTGTTCGCTTTAATTTATATGGAAGGAAAATTGCATAAAAACTAACTCAGAATGTCGATAGCGCATCTGACATCTAACGTTACATTTTTTCTTTTACAAAAACGATTTGTTCGTAACATACCATACGAGCTCGTAATATTTGTAAAGTTATTTATATTCATTTTTATAAGAATATACCGAACGAATGTATGATATGGGGTTTTCACAGCGGTGAGTATGAAGATTTCCGTCTTCTGGGTTGTTGCGCTGTGTAGTCTGGTCGATGTTAACCAACGTTTCAGAGGTCATACTGCCTCCGCCATCAGGGCGATGAGTATGAAGATTTCTGTCTTCTGGGTTGTTGCGCTGTGTAGTCTGGTCGATGTTAACCAACGTTTTAGAGGTCATACTGCCTTCGTCATCAGAGTATGAAGATTTCCGTCTTCTCGGTTGTTGCGCTGTGTAGTCTGGTCGATGTTAACCAACGTTTCAGAGGTCATACTGCCTCCGTCATCAGAGTATGAAGATTTCCGTCTTCTCGGTTGTTGCGCTGTGTAGTCTGGTCGATGTCAATTGGCACATTCATCGCCCTGATGACGGAGGCAGTATGACCTCTGAAACGTTGGTAAACATCGACCAGACTACACAGCGCAACAACCCAGAAGACAGAAATCTTCATACCGAACAAACTTCTAATAAATGACACTAATCCATGTAGTGCAATGTTTACGAACTTTAAGCCTTGTTGACGTTTAATTTTGCAAGGAGTATGACAAGCTAATGGACGTGGCCTCGCGAACTTCTGAGTTTTTGGTAGACGACGTACGACGCGTAGTATAGACTGCAAACAACAAGGAACCGACCTGTCATTACCGTAGTTAACTGAGGACTAGAAACTGGAAACATGTTAGAAGAAGTCACCATTAAACTAATCAGATTAGAGGTAAAGGATATGTGCGGTTTGATACAATTACTGAAACGCGGAAACTTTACAGAAACATCGTGAACAAGGAAAGTTATTTCGAAGCTCACAACAGGTTTCCTTTTGTCAGACTGTACTTGCTTTATTCTACCCCTCATGATATCAAGTAATGTTGACTACAAGTCTTCGAGGGTAAACGCAGTCACTGCCCTGACAGTATACAGAGGTACAATGACGTAGAGTCCTACTAAGTAATGGTACGTCTACTGTTGAACTGTGATTGTTTCTGTAATACATGAAAACAACGGGAGAGAACGTAGAACAAATTTCAGACTTGGGTGAATATTTACACTACTCCTGTTTATTTCACAGTAGCTTGTATTATGATCTCTGACGCACATGAGTAAACAAGCGTTGTGTGTTTCCATTGAAGTGAAACTTCAGGTATTCCAGGCAAAACCTTCTGTTTCAACAACACGTATCGTCATTAGACTGAATAAACTTCAGTTTAAATACTGTTGGATTATATGAAATCATAACGAAAAAAAAATAGCAACGATTCGCATTTGTATCAGTTTCGCCATTCTTCTCATAAGTGGCACTAACCCCTCCTGCACGGAGCAGACAGATGGGCGGTATATATAGGCTATATACCGTTCAGAGTTTTCATCGAACGTCAAACACAGATTCCAGAACAATGCATCTCCATGGAACAGCCTTCCATTGTTCTCATAACAAAACTGTCGGTCTCTGATATGAAGGAAAATACCTGGACTACATTTAGCAGGAACTTGTTTGAGTTCGTGTCCACTTTCTTGTGGGACAGATTAAACAGAGCGTGAAGATATCCCATACAGAATTCCAGCTGTACACAGACTGATAGTAAATTTATGTTCTGTGTGAAGTTCGAGGTTTCCAGGACGTTGAATACGTGGTCAGTTGTGTCCTGTTACGGCGCGGGACAGTCTCGAAAGTGGTGCTAGTGTTTCGGAGGACTTACTGCCTTCATCCTGGCTTCTGGACCACATTAAGAGATAATATTACAACGCGAATGTACATCTGACTTGCTTACACAATAATGAAGAAGTATTTATCGAGTCTTGGTGTTTTAAATAAGTTCGCCTCTCTTCGTAACTTACTTAATCTACAACGGGACTTGATGGTCTACTCATAATGTGCTGACGTTCTGTGTTGAACAGCTCGGGCTCCAAATGAACAGGATAGTATGTTGAATTTTCTGTCATCTCTCTTCAAATAGACATATGAGTCTCTCTCAATTCGACTAACAGGAGAACGCGTGTCATTAGACAACCATGGATTAGATCCCAAGTTAAGCCCTGATGATGGAGGCAGCAAAAACCTCTGAAACGTCTACAAACTTCTACAAGATTACACGAAGCAACAACCCAGAAGACAGCCATATTCATACTCACCGCTGTGATAACCTCAAATTCTACTGTTATTATTACACCATGAACCAACAAATTTTTTTAATCCTTTTAGCGAAGTAAACTGAAATTAACCCTACTAACTGTATCCACGGTTAATGATCTTAGGATATTTCCTGAACTGCATGAATTCGGTTCACACCTTACCAATATCTCGGAGGAAGACAAACGCAATTACGACCAAAAATAAATATAAATTAAGAAGAAAAAAACTATAGCTTTCACAGCAATAAGAGTTATCACAGACTATAGCAACCATATTCAATTATGCTTTGGTGTTGTCCTATGCAATATGTCTCTTTCAATTAAACGCACTTCGGTTTTTTGTGTGCAAACGCACAGTTCTCAAAAAAAAAACTAATTAATTACTAAACGAAAAACAGGTTGACACTGATGTATGAATGTATATGGTTACAATTAAATTGGTGGTCATGTCAATATGATGACGTCCTCTGCAACGCAAAGGCGTTAAAGATGGTCACTACGTACATACTTCAGGGATGTCCAAGTGACAGAATGGGCACTATCATATTTAAAAAAGAATTCAAATATCTGTGCTTGCAGAGTTCACAAACACACATACTTCGTTTAGTCTATAATGTAGTTAGAAGTTCGCGATATTTAACGTAGGTTCGTTCAAAACAAAAATTTAACTTGATAATAACCTTGATAATATGCTTACTTTTTACAGATGCACATTACCAGAAAAAATGGTAAATATCAAGTTGAGTTCTCCATTGGCAATCATTATCCTCGATTTCAAGTAACTTAAACCCTCAGAAGAAAATACTTCTTTAAACAAATAAATTCATAAAAATCTAACATACTAATGTATCAATTTTATTTATTTTTCTTTTCGTTAAAGTGGCCAAATTACGTCCATTCTATATCGTTAGGGAAATGAGATTAAAGTCCCTAAACATCATTTGTTGATCAAAATGGGCATTGTTAATTGTATAGAAGCAAATACTTAGGACACTAGTCCATGTCACCAAATGGTAAGTACTGCATTTTGGTAGCATAAATCGTCTTTTATTCGATTATATTAGTAAGGAGAATTTCGGGAACACCAACCTAGTTCTAAACAACTTGTTACCTTTACCTAACAATACATCATTTATGAGGGCAATTTTATAAAAAAAAATTGTATTCCTATGGGCAAAGTACCCAAATGTTATAACATCAGCTACGATTTTTTTATGGGAGTATTTATCTAGATAAAATTAATTATTTAGTTACTCACAAAACTAACAAAAGTGTCAGAACGTACTGTCAGGTTCATAATAATTGTCACTAGTGTATACAATTTTACAAAAAATTTTGTTGTGTAATTCCCAGAGATATCAGCTGAGTTAATCTTTGTTGATATATTAGTTCGTTCAACTAACAACACATAGCATGCGACACGGTCATATAAAGCAACATGCAAACACCATTTTACGTATCCTAATATTTACGACGTGTTCTGGAAAGAACAATTGTATAGTTCTCCGAATAACATAGAGAAGAACTCTTTCGCCACAGGAATGTCGACTAACATGGAGAGAGAGGCACAGAAATTGCTGGCTAGTACCTGGTGGTGTTGTTGTTGTTGTTGGTGGTGCTGCTGCTGCTTGTTTCGACCGACCCCGAGTCGACAGCTCACGATGTCCAGGAGACTCTGCCGAGACACAGACTTGAGTCCTCCGGTGCTGGAGCGAGGTACGCTTTCCGTGCTGCTTTTGTTTCCGTGGTAGGCGGACTGCACCGGACTGGAGGTGTTGAGACGCGTACCAGAAGCACTCAGCCGCTCCCCGATCATACGCCCAGAAGTAGTTATGATCCCTGCAGATGGAAATTATTCCGTCAAGACATTTGTAGGCAGAATAATAGCAGATCTTGGGGTGACTGCGCGGTGATTTTGTCGATTTTCGTCTTCTGACGGTGTGTATATATTCGTAGGCGAGTACCAACATTTATTAAAGTACACACTACATCGATGTTCAGCCCCAAAGACTGAGACAGCATATTTGTCCCGTTGAGGGCGTTACCTGTAGCTCGAAAAGTAAGCACGATACAAGTCTAAAGGCCTTAATCCACAAATCCTGCGTTAGATTTCCGATAAAGATATTTAAGGCAACTTGGTAACTAAATACGATGAAATATTCTGTCTCGGCGCCGTTATTTTACCATAATGGAACCAAAATTTACTTCTCCAAAACTGTATCTTCACTTCACAGTGTGGCATTATCATTTAAAATGTCTTGGCTAATAATCTAAGCGATTTGGTTAATACTTGCAATGCCATAGGGTAATATACAGTTTCTCAATTTAAAATCTGATGCTTTTAAATTAATACTGAACTTGATACTTGTAAATTCCGAACGTCCGTCGAGGGCTCCTTAGAAGTTCGAACGTGCCAATTAACCGAGTGACAAAAACAGCGGTAATTTGTTTATGAATTGTCGAACTGTAAGCCCGTCACAGCCACAACGCAACTACGGTGGCCTTCGCTTCAGGCGGGATCATGTTCGGCGATGGGACGGATTACATTATATTACGTTCATAATCCATCGTAAACGACATGAGTCGGTTCCTCCAACTTCTAAATAAGGATTTATCCATACAGAAAATGACGATCTAGTATCAACTGTGAAAAAACTTAAAGAGTGTAAGATAAAATATTCTCTAATGTAAACTGTATTTTTAAGATAATTCGCATAAATCTGATTCAACGACAAAGAAAACTAGTTTCCCTGTAAAAACGCTTGTTCAATTCCAAACTTGCTACTACAAAAAGAGCTAAATGTCATTCTTGCAAGATGAATAATCTCGCTTCGAAATAATGAAGTCCCAGTGCATTATGTATTTTGTTACATTCGATAAGTTTTGAAAATTTTTGAGACGATTCGACACTTATGGCCACCATTCGTAACGAATTTACAGTACGTCACGACTAGTCACGCTTTGTCACGCATGGTCACGCTTTGTTTAAATTCGTCATCTTTTGACTCTTCTGGAAACATCTCGTCACGCCTTTACAGTAAATCACGCCTAATCACGCTTAATCACGCTTTGTCACGCTTAGTCACGCTTGCTCACGCTTTGTAAATTTTCGTCACAATTCGACACTTATGGTGATCCCTTGTCACGACGTGAGCGCAGTTCACGCTTAGACACGGTCCGTCACGCTTGAGCACGCGTGATAACCATGTCACGTTTCGGCACGTCTACCTTATGTTACGTGAGGCTCGGTTATTTTTGGCTATATTGTAACACGTTAGAAGAAGTAACTACTGGTTAGGTTAGCATGTGCCGGGTTACGTTTTAGGTTAGGTTAGGTTAGGTTAGGTTAGGTTAGGTTAGGTTAGGTTAGGTTAGGTTATTTTAGGTTAGGTTAGGTTAGGTTAGGTTAGGTTAGGTTAGGTTAGGTTTGTGTATTTTGTTACATTCGATATGTTTTGAATATTTTTGAGACGATTCGACACTTATGGCCACCATTCGTCACGCCTTTACGGTGAGTCACGCCTAGTCACGCCTTGTCACGCATTGTCACGCTTTGTTTAAATTCGTAATCTTTTCACTCTTCTGGCCACATCTCGTCACGCCTTTACAGTAAATCACGTCTAGTCACGCTTTGTCACGCTTAGTCACGCATGGTCACGCTTTGTTGAAATTCGTTTTCTTTCCACCCTTCTGGCCACAACTCGTCACGCCTTTGCAGTAAATCACGCCTAATCACGCTTAATCACGCCTTGTCACGCTTAGTCACGCTTTGTTCAAATTCGTCATCTTTTTACTCTTTTGGCCACATCTCGTCACGCCTTTACTGTAAATCACGCCTAGTCACGCTTAATCACGCATTGTCACGCTTAGTCACGCATGGTCACGCTTTGTTTAAATTCGTCATATTTCGACTCTTCTGGCCTCATATCGCTAAACATTTACAGTAAATCAAGACTAGTCACGCTTTGTCACGCTTTGTCACGCTTGCTCACGCTTTGTAAATTTTCGTCACAATTCGACACATGGTGATCCCTTGTCACAACGTGAGCGCAGTTCACGCTTAGACACGGTCCGTCACGCTTGAGCACGCGTGATAACCATGTCACGTTTCGGCACGTCTAACTTATGTTACGTGAGGCTCGGTTATTTTTGGCTACATTGTAACACGTAAGAAGAAGTAACTACTGGTTAGGTTAGCATGTGCCGGGTTACGTTAGGTTAGGTTGGGTTGGGTTAGGTTAGGTTAGGTTAGGTTAGGTTAGGTTAGGTTAGGTTAGGTTAGGTTAGGTTAGGTTAGGTTAGGTTAGGTTAGGTTAGGTTAGGTTAGGTTAGGTTAGGTTAGGTTAGGTTAGGTTAGGTTAGGTTAGGTTAGGTTAGGTTAGGTTAGGTTAGGTTAGGTTAGGTTAGGTTAGGTTAGGTTAGGTTAGGTTAGGTTAGGTTAGGTTAGGTTAGGTTAGGTTAGGTTAGGTTAGGTTAGGTTAGGTTAGGTTAGGTTAGGTTAGGTTAGGTTAGGTTAGGTTAGGTTAGGTTAGGTTAGGTTATTTTAGGTTAGGTTAGGTTAGGTTAGGTTAGGTTAGGTTAGGTTTGTGTATTTTGTTACATTCGATATGTTTTGAATATTTTTGAGACGATTCGACACTTATTGCCACCATTCGTCACGCCTTTACGGTGAGTCACGCCTAGTCACGCATTGTCACGCTTTGTTTAAATTCGTAATCTTTTCACTCTTCTGGCCACATCTCGTCACGCCTTTACAGTAAATCACGTCTAGTCACGCTTTGTCACGCTTTGTCACGCTTAGTCACGCATGGTCACGCTTTGTTGAAATTCGTTTTCTTTCCACCCTTCTGGCCACAACTCGTCACGCCTTTGCAGTAAATCACGCCTAATCACGCTTAATCACGCCTTGTCACGCTTAGTCACGCCTTGTTCAAATTCGTCATCTTTTTACTCTTTTGGCCACATCTCGTCACGCCTTTACTGTAAATCACGCCTAGTCACGCTTAATCACGCATTGTCACGCTTAGTCACGCATGGTCACGCTTTGTTTAAATTTGGCATATTTCGACTCTTCTGGCCTCATATCGCTAAACATTTACAGTAAATCAAGACTAGTCACGCTTTGTCACGCTTAGTCACGCTTGCTCACGCTTTGTAAATTTTCGTCACAATTCGACACATGGTGATCCCTTGTCACGACGTGAGCGCAGTTCACGCTTAGACACGGTCCATCACGCTTGAGCACGCGTGATAACCATGTCACGTTTCGGCACGTCTACCTTATGTTACGTGAGGCTCGGTTATTTTTGGCTACATTGTAACACGTAAGAAGAAGTAACTAGTGGTTAGGTTAGCATGTGCCGGGTTACGTTAGGTTAGGTTGGGTTGGGTTGGGTTAGGTTAGGTTAGGTTAGGTTAGGTTAGGTTAGGTTAGGTTAGGTTAGGTTAGGTTAGGTTAGGTTAGGTTAGGTTAGGTTAGGTTAGGTTAGGTTAGGTTAGGTTAGGTTAGGTTAGGTTAGGTTAGGTTAGGTTAGGTTAGGTTAGGTTAGGTTAGGTTAGGTTAGGTTAGGTTAGGTTAGGTTAGGTTAGGTTAGGTTAGGTTAGGTTAGGTTAGGTTAGGTTAGGTTAGGTTAGGTTAGGTTAGGTTAGGTTAGGTTAGGTTAGGTTAGGTTAGGTTAGTTTAGGTTAGGTTAGGTTAGTGTATTTTGTTACATTCATATGTTTTGAAAATTTTTGAGACGATTCGACACTTATAGCCACCATTCGTCACGCCTTTACGGTGAGTCACGCCTAGTCACGCATTGTCACGCTTTGTTTAAATTCGTAATCTTTTCACTCTTCTGGCCACATCTCGTCACGCCTTTACAGTAAATCACGCCTAGTCACGCTTTGTCACGCTTAGTCACGCATGGTCACGCTTTGTTGAAATTCGTTTTCTTTCCACCCTTCTGGCCACAACTCGTCACGCCTTTGCAGTAAATCACGCCTAATCACGCTTAATCACGCCTTGTCACGCTTAGTCACGCTTTGTTCAAATTCGTCATCTTTTTACTCTTTTGGCCACATCTCGTCACGCCTTTACTGTAAATCACGCCTAGTCACGCTTAATCACGCATTGTCACGCTTAGTCACGCATGGTCACGCTTTGTTTAAATTCGTCATATTTAGACTCTTCTGGCCTCATATCGCTAAACATTTACAGTAAATCAAGACTAGTCACGCTTTGTCACGCTTAGTCACGCTTGCTCACGCTTTGTAAATTTTCGTCACAATTCGACACATGGTGATCCCTTGTCACGACGTGAGCGCAGTTCACGCTTAGACACGGTCCGTCACGCTTGAGCACGCGTGATAACCATGTCACGTTTCGGCACGTCTAACTTATGTTACGTGAGGCTCGGTTATTTTTGGCTACATTGTAACACGTAAGAAGAAGTAACTACTGGTTAGGTTAGCATGTGCCGGGTTACGTTAGGTTAGGTTGGGTTGGGTTAGGTTAGGATAGGTTAGGTTAGGTTAGGTTAGGTTAGGTTAGGTTAGGTTAGGTTAGGTTAGGTTAGGTTAGGTTAGGTTAGGTTAGGTTAGGTTAGGTTAGGTTAGGTTAGGTTAGGGTAGGTTAGGTTAGGTTAGGTTAGGTTAGGTTAGGTTAGGTTAGGTTAGGTTAGGTTAGGTTAGGTTAGGTTAGGTTAGGTTTGTGTATTTTGTTACATTCATATGTTTTGAAAATTTTTGAGACGATTCGACACTTATAGCCACCATTCGTCACGCCTTTACGGTGAGTCACGCCTAGTCACGCCTTGTCACGCATTGTCACGCTTTGTTTAAATTCGTAATCTTTTCACTCTTCTGGCCACATCTCGTCACGCCTTTACAGTAAATCACGCCTAGTCACGCTTTGTCACGCTTAGTCACGCATGGTCACGCTTTGTTGAAATTCGTTTTCTTTCCACCCTTCTGGCCACAACTCGTCACGCCTTTGCAGTAAATCACGCCTAATCACGCTTAATCACGCCTTGTCACGCTTAGTCACGCCTTGTTCAAATTCGTCATCTTTTTACTCTTTTGGCCACATCTCGTCACGCCTTTACTGTAAATCACGCCTAGTCACGCTTAATCACGCATTGTCACGCTTAGTCACGCATGGTCACGCTTTGTTTAAATTCGGCATATTTCGACACTTCTGGCCTCATATCGCTAAACCTTTACAGTAAATCACGCCTAAGCACGCTTTGTCACGCTTAGTCACGCTTGCTCTCGCTTTGTAAATTTTCGTCACAATTCGACACATGGTGATCCCTTGTCACGACGTGAGCGCAGTTCACGCTTAGACACGGTCCGTCACGCTTGAGCACGCGTGATAACCATGTCACGTTTCGGCACGTCTACCTTATGTTACGTGAGGCTCGGTTATTTTTGGCTACATTGTAACACTTAAGAAGTAACTAGTGGTTAGGTTAGCATGTGCCGGGTTACGTTAGGTTAGGTTGGGTTGGGTTAGGTTAGGTTAGGTTAGGTTAGGTTAGGTTAGGTTAGGTTAGGTTATTTTAGGTTAGGTTAGGTTAGGTTAGGTTATTTTAGGTTAGGTTAGGTTAGGTTTGGTTAGGTTAGGTTAGGTTAGATTAGGTTAGGTTAGGTTAGGTTAGGTTAGGTTAGGTTAGGTTAGGTTAGGTTAGGTTATTTTAGGTTAGGTTAGGTTAGGTTAGGTTAGGTTAGGTTAGGTTAGGTTTGTGTATTTTGTTACATTCGATATGTTTTGAATATTTTTGAGACGATTCGACACTTATTGCCACCATTCGTCACGCCTTTACGGTGAGTCACGCCTAGTCACGCCTTGTCACGCATTGTCACGCTTTGTTTAAATTCGTAATCTTTTCACTCTTCTGGCCACATCTCGTCACGCCTTTACAGTAAATCACGTCTAGTCACGCTTTGTCACGCTTTGTCACGCTTAGTCACGCATGGTCACGCTTTGTTGAAATTCGTTTTCTTTCCACCCTTCTGGCCACAACTCGTCACGCCTTTGCAGTAAATCACGCCTAATCACGCTTAATCACGCCTTGTCACGCTTAGTCACGCCTTGTTCAAATTCGTCATCTTTTTACTCTTTTGGCCACATCTCGTCACGCCTTTACTGTAAATCACGCCTAGTCACGCTTAATCACGCATTGTCACGCTTAGTCACGCATGGTCACGCTTTGTTTAAATTCGGCATATTTCGACTCTTCTGGCCTCATATCGCTAAACATTTACAGTAAATCAAGACTAGTCACGCTTTGTCACGCTTAGTCACGCTTGCTCACGCTTTGTAAATTTTCGTCACAATTCGACACATGGTGATCCCTTGTCACGACGTGAGCGCAGTTCACGCTTAGACACGGTCCGTCACGCTTGAGCACGCGTGATAACCATGTCACGTTTCGGCACGTCTACCTTATGTTACGTGAGGCTCGGTTATTTTTGGCTACATTGTAACACGTAAGAAGAAGTAACTAGTGGTTAGGTTAGCATGTGCCGGGTTACGTTAGGTTAGGTTGGGTTGGGTTGGGTTGGGTTGGGTTAGGTTAGGTTAGGTTAGGTTAGGTTAGGTTAGGTTAGGTTAGGTTAGGTTAGGTTAGGTTAGGTTAGGTTAGGTTAGGTTAGGTTAGGTTAGGTTAGGTTAGGTTAGGTTAGGTTAGGTTAGGTTAGGTTAGGTTAGGTTATTTTAGGTTAGGTTAGGTTAGGTTAGGTTAGGTTAGGTTTGTGTATTTTGTTACATTCGATATGTTTTGAATATTTTTGAGACGATTCGATACTTATTGCCACCATTCGTCACGCCTTTACGGTGAGTCACGCCTAGTCACGCCTTGTCACGCATTGTCACGCTTTGTTTAAATTCGTAATCTTTTCACTCTTCTGGCCACATCTCGTCACGCCTTTACAGTAAATCACGTCTAGTCACGCTTTGTCACGCTTTGTCACGCTTAGTCACGCATGGTCACGCTTTGTTGAAATTCGTTTTCTTTCCACCCTTCTGGCCACAACTCGTCACGCCTTTGCAGTAAATCACGCCTAATCACGCTTAATCACGCATTGTCACGCAAAGTCACGCTTTGTTCAAATTCGTTATCTTTTTACTCTTTTGGCCACATCTCGTCACGCCTTTACTGTAAATCACGCCTAGTCACGCTTAATCACGCATTGTCACGCTTAGTCACGCATGGTCACGCTTTGTTTAAATTCGTCAAATTTCGACTCTTCTGGCCTCATATCGCTAAACATTTACAGTAAATCAAGACTAGTCACGCTTTGTCACGCTTAGTCACGCTTGCTCACGCTTTGTAAATTTTCGTCACAATTCGACACATGGTGATCCCTTGTCACGACGTGAGCGCAGTTCACGCTTAGACACGGTCCGTCACGCTTGAGCACGCGTGATAACCATGTCACGTTTCCGCACGTCTACCTTATGTTACGTGAGGCTCGGTTATTTTTGGCTACATTGTAACACGTAAGAAGAAGTAACTACTGGTTAGATTAGCATGTGCCGGGTTACGTTAGGTTAGGTTGGGTTGGGTTAGGTTAGGTTAGGTTAGGTTAGGTTAGGTTAGGTTAGGTTAGGTTAGGTTAGGTTAGGTTAGGTTAGGTTAGGTTAGGTTAGGTTAGGTTAGGTTAGGTTAGGTTAGGTTAGGTTAGGTTAGGTTAGGTTAGGTTAGGTTAGGTTCGGTTAGGTTAGGTTAGGTTAGGTTAGGTTAGGTTAGGTTAGGTTAGGTTAGGTTAGGTTAGGTTAGGTTAGGTTAGGTTTGTGTATTTTGTTACATTCATAAGTTTTGAAAATTTTTGAGACGATTCGACACTTATAGCCACCATTCGTCACGCCTTTACGGTGAGTCACGCCTAGTCACGCATTGTCACGCTTTGTTTAAATTCGTAATCTTTTCACTCTTCTGGCCACATCTCGTCACGCCTTTACAGTAAATCACGCCTAGTCACGCTTTGTCACGCTTAGTAACGCATGGTCACGCTTTGTTGAAATTCGTTTTCTTTCCACCCTTCTGGCCACAACTCGTCACGCCTTTGCAGTAAATCACGCCTAATCACGCTTAATCACGCCTTGTCACGCTTAGTCACGCTTTGTTCAAATTCGTCATCTTTTTACTCTTTTGGCCACATCTCGTCACGCCTTTACTGTAAATCACGCCTAGTCACGCTTAATCACGCATTGTCACGCTTAGTCACGCATTGTTTAAATTCGTCATATTTAGACTCTTCTGGCCTCATATCGCTAAACATTTATAGTAAATCAAGACTAGTCACGCTTTGTCACGCTTAGTCACGCTTGCTCACGCTTTGTAAATTTTCGTCACAATTCGACACATGGTGATCCCTTGTCACGACGTGAGCGCAGTTCACGCTTAGACACGGTCCGTCACGCTTGAGCACGCGTGATAACCATGACACGTTTCGGCACGTCTACCTTATGTTACGTGAGGCTCGGTTATTTTTGGCTACATTGTAACACGTAAGAAGAAGTAACTAGTGGTTAGGTTAGCATGTGCCGGGTTACGTTAGGTTAGGTTGGGTTGGGTTAGGTTAGGTTAGGTTAGGTTAGGTTAGGTTAGGTTAGGTTAGGTTAGGTTAGGTTAGGTTAGGTTAGGTTAGGTTAGGTTAGGTTAGGTTAGGTTAGGTTAGGTTAGGTTAGGTTAGGTTAGGTTAGGTTAGGTTAGGTTAGGTTAGGTTAGGTTAGGTTAGGTTAGGTTAGGTTAGGTTAGGTTAGGTTAGGTTAGGTTAGGTTAGGTTAGGTTAGGTTAGGTTAGGTTAGGTTAGGTTAGGTTAGGTTAGGTTAGGTTAGGTTAGGTTAGGTTAGGTTAGGTTAGGTTTGTGTATTTTGTTACATTCATATGTTTTGAAAATTTTTGAGACGATTCGACACTTATAGCCACCATTCGTCACGCCTTTACGGTGAGTCACGCCTAGTCACGCCTTGTCACGCATTGTCACGCTTTGTTTAAATTCGTAATCTTTTCACTCTTCTGGCCACATCTCGTCACGCCTTTACAGTAAATCACTCCTAGTCACGCTTTGTCACGCTTAATCACGCATGGTCACGCTTTGTTGAAATTCGTTTTCTTTCCACCCTTCTGGCCACAACTCGTCACGCCTTTGCAGTAAATCACGCCTAATCACGCTTAATCACGCCTTGTCACGCTTAGTCACGCCTTGTTCAAATTCGTCATCTTTTTACTCTTTTGGCCACATCTCGTCACGCCTTTACTGTAAATCACGCCTAGTCACGCTTAATCACGCATTGTCACGCTTAGTCACGCATGGTCACGCTTTGTTTAAATTCGTCATATTTCGACTCTTCTGGCCTCATATCGCTAAACCTTTACAGTAAATCAAGACTAGTCACGCTTTGTCACGCTTAGTCACGCTTGCTCACGCTTTGTAAATTTTCGTCACAATTCGACACATGGTGATCCCTTGTCACGACGTGAGCGCAGTTCACGCTTAGACACGGTCCGTCACGCTTGAGCACGCGTGATAACCATGTCACGTTTCGGCACGTCTAACTTATGTTACGTGAGGCTCGGTTATTTTTGGCTACATTGTAACACGTAAGAAGAAGTAACTACTGGTTAGGTTAGCATGTGCCGGGTTACGTTAGGTTAGGTTGGGTTGGGTTGGGTTAGGTTAGGTTAGGTTAGGTTAGGTTAGGTTAGGTTAGGTTAGGTTAGGTTAGGTTAGGTTAGGTTAAGTTAGGTTAGGTTAGGTTAGGTTAGGTTAGGTTAGGTTAGGTTAGGTTAGGTTAGGTTAGGTTAGGTTAGGTTAGGTTAGGTTAGGATAGGTTAGGTTAGGTTAGGTTAGGTTAGGTTAGGTTAGGTTAGGTTAGGTTAGGTTAGGTTAGGTTAGGTTAGGTTAGGTTAGGTTAGGTTAGGTTAGGTTAGGTTAGGTTAGGTTAGGTTAGGTTAGGTTAGGTTAGGTTAGGTTTGTGTATTTTGTTACATTCATAAGTTTTGAAAATTTTTGAGACGATTCGACACTTATAGCCACCATTCGTCACGCCTTTACGGTGAGTCACGCCTAGTCACGCCTTGTCACGCATTGTCACGCTTTGTTTAAATTCGTAATCTTTTCACTCTTCTGGCCACATCTCGTCACGCCTTTACAGTAAATCACGCCTAGTCACGCCTTGTCACGCTTAGTCACGCATGGTCACGCTTTGTTGAAATTCGTTTTCTTTCCACCCTTCTGGCCACAACTCGTCACGCCTTTGCAGTAAATCAAGCCTAATCACGCTTAATCACGCCTTGTCACGCTTAGTCACGCCTTGTTCCAATTCGTCATCTTTTTACTCTTTTGGCCACATCTCGTCACGCCTTTACTGTAAATCACGCCTAGTCACGCTTAATCACGCATTGTCACGCTTAGTCACGCATGGTCACGCTTTGTTTAAATTCGGCATATTTCGACTCTTCTGGCCTCATATCGCTAAACATTTACAGTAAATCAAGACTAGTCACGCTTTGTCACGCTTAGTCACGCTTGCTCACGCTTTGTAAATTTTCGTCACAATTCGACACATGGTGATCCCTTGTCACGACGTGAGCGCAGTTCACGCTTAGACACGGTCCGTCACGCTTGAGCACGCGTGATAACCATGACACGTTTCGGCACGTCTACCTTATGTTACGTGAGGCTCGGTTATTTTTGGCTACATTGTAACACGTAAGAAGAAGTAACTAGTGGTTAGGTTAGCATGTGCCGGGTTACGTTAGGTTAGGTTGGGTTGGGTTAGGTTAGGTTAGGTTAGGTTAGGTTAGGTTAGGTTAGGTTAGGTTAGGTTAGGTTAGGTTAGGTTAGGTTAGGTTAGGTTAGGTTAGGTTAGGTTAGGTTAGGTTAGGTTAGGTTAGGTTAGGTTAGGTTAGGTTAGGTTAGGTTAGGTTAGGTTAGGTTAGGTTAGGTTAGGTTAGGTTAGGTTAGGTTAGGTTAGGTTAGGTTAGGTTAGGTTTGTGTATTTTGTTACATTCATATGTTTTGAAAATTTTTGAGACGATTCGACACTTATAGCCACCATTCGTCACGCCTTTACGGTGAGTCACGCCTAGTCACGCATTGTCACGCTTTGTTTAAATTCGTAATCTTTTCACTCTTCTGGCCACATCTCGTCACGCCTTTACAGTAAATCACGCCTAGTCACGCTTTGTCACGCTTTGTCACGCTTAGTCACGCATGGTCACGCTTTGTTGAAATTCGTTTTCTTTCCACCCTTCTGGCCACAACTCGTCACGCCTTTGCAGTAAATCACGCCTAATCAAGCTTAATCACACCTTGTCACGCTTAGTCACGCTTTGTTCAAATTCGTCATCTTTTTACTCTTTTGGCCACATCTCGTCACGCCTTTACTGTAAATCACGCCTAGTCACGCTTAATCACGCATTGTCACGCTTAGTCACGCATGGTCACGCTTTGTTTAAATTCGTCAAATTTCGACTCTCTGGCCTCATATCGCTAAACATTTACAGTAAATCAAGACTAGTCACGCTTTGTCACGCTTGCTCACGCTTTGTAAATTTTCGTCACAATTCGACACATGGTGATCCCTTGTCACGACGTGAGCGCAGTTCACGCTTAGACACGGTCCGTCACGCTTGAGCACGCGTGATAACCATGTCACGTTTCGGCACGTCTACCTTATGTTACGTGAGGCTCGGTTATTTTTGGCTACATTGTAACACGTAAGAAGAAGTAACTACTGGTTAGGTTAGCATGTGCCGGGTTACGTTAGGTTAGGTTGGGTTGGGTTAGGTTAGGTTAGGTTAGGTTAGGTTAGGTTAGGTTAGGTTAGGTTAGGTTAGGTTAGGTTAGGTTAGGTTAGGTTAGGTTAGGTTAGGTTAGGTTAGGTTAGGTTAGGTTAGGTTAGGTTAGGTTAGGTTAGGTTAGGTTAGGTTAGGTTAGGTTAGGTTAGGTTAGGTTAGGTTAGGTTAGGTTAGGTTAGGTTAGGTTAGGTTAGGTTAGGTTAGGTTAGGTTAGGTTAGGTTAGGTTAGGTTTAGGTTAGGTTAGGTTAGGTTAGGTTAGGTTAGGTTAGGTTAGGTTAGGTTAGGTTAGGTTAGGTTAGGTTAGGTTAGGTTAGGTTTGTGTATTTTGTTACATTCATATGTTTTGAAAATTTTTGAGACGATTCGACACTTATAGCCACCATTCGTCACGCCTTTACGGTGAGTCACGCCTAGTCACGCCTTGTCACGCATTGTCACGCTTTGTTTAAATTCGTAATCTTTTCACTCTTCTGGCCACATCTCGTCACGCCTTTACAGTAAATCACGCCTAGTCACGCTTTGTCACGCTTAATCACGCATGGTCACGCTTTGTTGAAATTCGTTTTCTTTCCACCCTTCTGGCCACAACTCGTCACGCCTTTGCAGTAAATCACGCCTAATCACGCTTAATCACGCCTTGTCACGCTTAGTCACGCCTTGTTCAAATTCGTCATCTTTTTACTCTTTTGGCCACATCTCGTCACGCCTTTACTGTAAATCACGCCTAGTCACGCTTAATCACGCATTGTCACGCTTAGTCACGCATGGTCACGCTTTGTTTAAATTCGTCATATTTCGACTCTTCTGGCCTCATATCGCTAAACCTTTACAGTAAATCAAGACTAGTCACGCTTTGTCACGCTTAGTCACGCTTGCTCACGCTTTGTAAATTTTCGTCACAATTCGACACATGGTGATCCCTTGTCACGACGTGAGCGCAGTTCACGCTTAGACACGGTCCGTCACGCTTGAGCACGCGTGATAACCATGTCACGTTTCGGCACGTCTACCTTATGTTACGTGAGGCTCGGTTATTTTTGGCTACATTGTAACACGTAAGAAGAAGTAACTACTGGTTAGGTTAGCATGTGCCGGGTTACGTTAGGTTAGGTTGGGTTGGGTTAGGTTAGGTTAGGTTAGGTTAGGTTAGGTTAGGTTAGGTTAGGTTAGGTTAGGTTAGGTTAGGTTAGGTTAGGTTAGGTTAGGATAGGTTAGGTTAGGTTAGGTTAGGTTAGGTTAGGTTAGGTTAGGTTAGGTTAGGTTCGGTTAGGTTAGGTTAGGTTAGGTTAGGTTAGGTTAGGTTAGGTTAGGTTAGGTTAGGTTAGGTTAGGTTAGGTTAGGTTATTTTAGGTTAGGTTAGGTTAGGTTAGGTTAGGTTAGGTTAGGTTTGTGTATTTTGTTACATTCGATATGTTTTGAATATTTTTGAGACGATTCGACACTTATTGCCACCATTCGTCACGCCTTTACGGTGAGTCACGCCTAGTCACGCCTTGTCACGCATTGTCACGCTTTGTTTAAATTCGTAATCTTTTCACTCTTCTGGCCACATCTCGTCACGCCTTTACAGTAAATCACGTCTAGTCACGCTTTGTCACGCTTTGTCACGCTTAGTCACGCATGGTCACGCTTTGTTGAAATTCGTTTTCTTTCCACCCTTCTGGCCACAACTCGTCACGCCTTTGCAGTAAATCACGCCTAATCACGCTTAATCACGCATTGTCACGCTTAGTCACGCTTTGTTCCAATTCGTCATCTTTTTACTCTTTTGGCCACATCTCGTCACGCCTTTACTGTAAATCACGCCTAGTCACGCTTAATCACGCATTGTCACGCTTAGTCACGCATGGTCACGCTTTGTTTAAATTCGTCAAATTTCGACTCTTCTGGCCTCATATCGCTAAACATTTACAGTAAATCAAGACTAGTCACGCTTTGTCACGCTTAGTCACGCTTGCTCACGCTTTGTAAATTTTCGTCACAATTCGACACATGGTGATCCCTTGTCACGACGTGAGCGCAGTTCACGCTTAGACACGGTCCGTCACGCTTGAGCACGCGTGATAACCATGTCACGTTTCGGCACGTCTACCTTATGTTACGTGAGGCTCGGTTATTTTTGGCTACATTGTAACACGTAAGAAGAAGTAACTACTGGTTAGGTTAGCATGTGCCGGGTTACGTTAGGTTAGGTTAGGTTGGGTTGGGTTAGGTTAGGTTAGGTTAGGTTAGGTTAGGTTAGGTTAGGTTAGGTTAGGTTAGGTTAGGTTAGGTTAGGTTAGGTTAGGTTAGGTTAGGTTAGGTTAGGTTAGGTTAGGTTAGGTTAGGTTAGGTTAGGTTAGGTTAGGTTAGGTTAGGTTAGGTTAGGTTAGGTTAGGTTAGGTTAGGTTAGGTTAGGTTAGGTTAGGTTAGGTTAGGTTAGGTTAGGTTTGTATATTTTGTTACATTCATATGTTTTGAAAATTTTTGAGACGATTCGACACTTATAGCCACCATTCGTCACGCCTTTACGGTGAGTCACGCCTAGTCACGCCTTGTCACGCATTGTCACGCTTTGTTTAAATTCGTAATCTTTTCACTCTTCTGGCCACATCTCGTCACGCCTTTACAGTAAATCACGCCTAGTCACGCTTTGTCACGCTTTGTCACGCTTAGTCACGCATGGTCACGCTTTGTTGAAATTCGTTTTCTTTCCACCCTTCTGGCCACAACTCGTCACGCCTTTGCAGTAAATCACGCCTAATCACGCTTAATCACGCCTTGTCACGCTTAGTCACGCTTTGTTCAAATTCGTCATCTTTTTACTCTTTTGGCCACATCTCGTCACGCCTTTACTGTAAATCACGCCTAGTCACGCTTAATCACGCATTGTCACGCTTAGTCACGCATTGTTTAAATTCGTCATATTTCGACTCTTCTGGCCTCATATCGCTAAACATTTACAGTAAATCAAGACTAGTCACGCTTTGTCACGCTTAGTCACGCTTGCTCACGCTTTGTAAATTTTCGTCACAATTCGACACATGGTGATCCCTTGTCACGACGTGAGCGCAGTTCACGCTTAGACACGGTCCGTCACGCTTGAGCACGCGTGATAACCATGTCACGTTTCGGCACGTCTAACTTATGTTACGTGAGGCTCGGTTATTTTCGGCTACATTGTAACACGTAAGAAGAAGTAACTACTGGTTAGGTTAGCATGTGCCGGGTTACGTTAGGTTAGGTTGGGTTGGGTTAGGTTAGGTTAGGTTAGGTTAGGTTAGGTTAGGTTAGGTTAGGTTAGGTTAGGTTAGGTTAGGTTAGGTTAGGTTAGGTTAGGTTAGGTTAGGTTAGGTTAGGTTAGGTTAGGTTAGGTTAGGTTAGGTTAGGTTAGGTTAGGTTAGGTTAGGTTAGGTTAGGTTAGGTTAGGATAGGTTAGGTTAGGTTAGGTTAGGTTAGGTTAGGTTAGGTTAGGTTACGTTCGGTTCGGTTAGGTTAGGTTAGGTTAGGTTAGGTTAGGTTAGGTTAGGTTAGGTTTGTGTATTTTGTTACATTCATATGTTTTGAAAATTTTTGAGACGATTCGACACTTATAGCCACCATTCGTCACGCCTTTACGGTGAGTCACGCCTAGTCACGCCTTGTCACGCATTGTCACGCTTTGTTTAAATTCGTAATCTTTTCACTCTTCTGGCCACATCTCGTCACGCCTTTACAGTAAATCACGCCTAGTCACGCTTTGTCACGCTTAGTCACGCATGGTCACGCTTTGTTGAAATTCGTTTTCTTTCCACCCTTCTGGCCACAACTCGTCACGCCTTTGCAGTAAATCACGCCTAATCACGCTTAATCACGCCTTGTCACGCTTAGTCACGCCTTGTTCAAATTCGTCATCTTTTTACTCTTTTGGCCACATCTCGTCACGCCTTTACTGTAAATCACGCCTAGTCACGCTTAATCACGCATTGTTACGCTTAGTCACGCATGGTCACGCTTTGTTTAAATTCGGCATATTTCGACTCTTCTGGCCTCATATCGCTAAACCTTTACAGTAAATCACGCCTAAGCACGCTTTGTCACGCTTAGTCACGCTTGCTCACGCTTTGTAAATTTTCGTCACAATTCGACACATGGTGATCCCTTGTCACGACGTGAGCGCAGTTCACGCTTAGACACGGTCCGTCACGCTTGAGCACGCGTGATAACCATGTCACGTTTCGGCACGTCTACCTTATGTTACGTGAGGCTCGGTTATTTTTGGCTACATTGTAACACGTAAGAAGTAACTAGTGGTTAGGTTAGCATGTGCCGGGTTACGTTAGGTTAGGTTGGGTTGGGTTAGGTTAGGTTAGGTTAGGTTAGGTTAGGTTAGGTTAGGTTAGGTTAGGTTAGGTTAGGTTAGGTTAGGTTAGGTTAGGTTAGGTTAGGATAGGTTAGGTTAGGTTAGGTTAGGTTAGGTTAGGTTAGGTTAGGTTAGGTTAGGTTAGGTTAGGTTCGGTTAGGTTAGGTTAGGTTAGGTTAGGTTAGGTTAGGTTAGGTTAGGTTAGGTTAGGTTAGGTTAGGTTAGGTTAGGTTAGGTTAGGTTAGGTTATTTTAGGTTAGGTTAGGTTAGGTTAGGTTAGGTTAGGTTAGGTTTGTGTATTTTGTTACATTCGATATGTTTTGAATATTTTTGAGACGATTCGACACTTATTGCCACCATTCGTCACGCCTTTACGGTGAGTCACGCCTAGTCACGCCTTGTCACGCATTGTCACGCTTTGTTTAAATTCGTAATCTTTTCACTCTTCTGGCCACATCTCGTCACGCCTTTACAGTAAATCACGTCTAGTCACGCTTTGTCACGCTTTGTCACGCTTAGTCACGCATGGTCACGCTTTGTTGAAATTCGTTTTCTTTCCACCCTTCTGGCCACAACTCGTCACGCCTTTGCAGTAAATCACGCCTAATCACGCTTAATCACGCATTGTCACGCTTAGTCACGCTTTGTTCCAATTCGTCATCTTTTTACTCTTTTGGCCACATCTCGTCACGCCTTTACTGTAAATCACGCCTAGTCACGCTTAATCACGCATTGTCACGCTTAGTCACGCATGGTCACGCTTTGTTTAAATTCGTCAAATTTCGACTCTTCTGGCCTCATATCGCTAAACATTTACAGTAAATCAAGACTAGTCACGCTTTGTCACGCTTAGTCACGCTTGCTCACGCTTTGTAAATTTTCGTCACAATTCGACACATGGTGATCCCTTGTCACGACGTGAGCGCAGTTCACGCTTAGACACGGTCCGTCACGCTTGAGCACGCGTGATAACCATGTCACGTTTCGGCACGTCTACCTTATGTTACGTGAGGCTCGGTTATTTTTGGCTACATTGTAACACGTAAGAAGAAGTAACTACTGGTTAGGTTAGCATGTGCCGGGTTACGTTAGGTTAGGTTAGGTTGGGTTGGGTTAGGTTAGGTTAGGTTAGGTTAGGTTAGGTTAGGTTAGGTTAGGTTAGGTTAGGTTAGGTTAGGTTAGGTTAGGTTAGGTTAGGTTAGGTTAGGTTAGGTTAGGTTAGGTTAGGTTAGGTTAGGTTAGGTTAGGTTAGGTTAGGTTAGGTTAGGTTAGGTTAGGTTAGGTTAGGTTAGGTTTGTATATTTTGTTACATTCATATGTTTTGAAAATTTTTGAGACGATTCGACACTTATAGCCACCATTCGTCACGCCTTTACGGTGAGTCACGCCTAGTCACGCCTTGTCACGCATTGTCACGCTTTGTTTAAATTCGTAATCTTTTCACTCTTCTGGCCACATCTCGTCACGCCTTTACAGTAAATCACGCCTAGTCACGCTTTGTCACGCTTTGTCACGCTTAGTCACGCATGGTCACGCTTTGTTGAAATTCGTTTTCTTTCCACCCTTCTGGCCACAACTCGTCACGCCTTTGCAGTAAATCACGCCTAATCACGCTTAATCACGCCTTGTCACGCTTAGTCACGCTTTGTTCAAATTCGTCATCTTTTTACTCTTTTGGCCACATCTCGTCACGCCTTTACTGTAAATCACGCCTAGTCACGCTTAATCACGCATTGTCACGCTTAGTCACGCATGGTCACGCTTTGTTTAAATTCGTCATATTTCGACTCTTCTGGCCTCATATCGCTAAACATTTACAGTAAATCAAGACTAGTCACGCTTTGTCACGCTTAGTCACGCTTGCTCACGCTTTGTAAATTTTCGTCACAATTCGACACATGGTGATCCCTTGTCACGACGTGAGCGCAGTTCACGCTTAGACACGGTCCGTCACGCTTGAGCACGCGTGATAACCATGTCACGTTTCGGCACGTCTAACTTATGTTACGTGAGGCTCGGTTATTTTCGGCTACATTGTAACACGTAAGAAGAAGTAACTACTGGTTAGGTTAGCATGTGCCGGGTTACGTTAGGTTAGGTTGGGTTGGGTTAGGTTAGGTTAGGTTAGGTTAGGTTAGGTTAGGTTAGGTTAGGTTAGGTTAGGTTAGGTTAGGTTAGGTTAGGTTAGGTTAGGTTAGGTTAGGTTAGGTTAGGTTAGGTTAGGTTAGGTTAGGTTAGGTTAGGTTAGGTTAGGTTAGGTTAGGTTAGGTTAGGTTAGGATAGGTTAGGTTAGGTTAGGTTAGGTTAGGTTAGGTTAGGTTAGGTTAGGTTAGGTTACGTTCGGTTCGGTTAGGTTAGGTTAGGTTAGGTTAGGTTAGGTTAGGTTAGGTTAGGTTAGGTTAGGTTTGTGTATTTTGTTACATTCATATGTTTTGAAAATTTTTGAGACGATTCGACACTTATAGCCACCATTCGTCACGCCTTTACGGTGAGTCACGCCTAGTCACGCCTTGTCACGCATTGTCACGCTTTGTTTAAATTCGTAATCTTTTCACTCTTCTGGCCACATCTCGTCACGCCTTTACAGTAAATCACGCCTAGTCACGCTTTGTCACGCTTAGTCACGCATGGTCACGCTTTGTTGAAATTCGTTTTCTTTCCACCCTTCTGGCCACAACTCGTCACGCCTTTGCAGTAAATCACGCCTAATCACGCTTAATCACGCCTTGTCACGCTTAGTCACGCCTTGTTCAAATTCGTCATCTTTTTACTCTTTTGGCCACATCTCGTCACGCCTTTACTGTAAATCACGCCTAGTCACGCTTAATCACGCATTGTTACGCTTAGTCACGCATGGTCACGCTTTGTTTAAATTCGGCATATTTCGACTCTTCTGGCCTCATATCGCTAAACCTTTACAGTAAATCACGCCTAAGCACGCTTTGTCACGCTTAGTCACGCTTGCTCACGCTTTGTAAATTTTCGTCACAATTCGACACATGGTGATCCCTTGTCACGACGTGAGCGCAGTTCACGCTTAGACACGGTCCGTCACGCTTGAGCACGCGTGATAACCATGTCACGTTTCGGCACGTCTACCTTATGTTACGTGAGGCTCGGTTATTTTTGGCTACATTGTAACACGTAAGAAGTAACTAGTGGTTAGGTTAGCATGTGCCGGGTTACGTTAGGTTAGGTTGGGTTGGGTTAGGTTAGGTTAGGTTAGGTTAGGTTAGGTTAGGTTAGGTTAGGTTAGGTTAGGTTAGGTTAGGTTAGGTTAGGTTAGGTTAGGTTAGGTTAGGATAGGTTAGGTTAGGTTAGGTTAGGTTAGGTTAGGTTAGGTTAGGTTAGGTTAGGTTAGGTTCGGTTAGGTTAGGTTAGGTTAGGTTAGGTTAGGTTAGGTTAGGTTAGGTTAGGTTAGGTTAGGTTAGGTTAGGTTAGGTTAGGTTAGGTTATTTTAGGTTAGGTTAGGTTAGGTTAGGTTAGGTTAGGTTAGGTTTGTGTATTTTGTTACATTCGATATGTTTTGAATATTTTTGAGACGATTCGACACTTATTGCCACCATTCGTCACGCCTTTACGGTGAGTCACGCCTAGTCACGCCTTGTCACGCATTGTCACGCTTTGTTTAAATTCGTAATCTTTTCACTCTTCTGGCCACATCTCGTCACGCCTTTACAGTAAATCACGTCTAGTCACGCTTTGTCACGCTTTGTCACGCTTAGTCACGCATGGTCACGCTTTGTTGAAATTCGTTTTCTTTCCACCCTTCTGGCCACAACTCGTCACGCCTTTGCAGTAAATCACGCCTAATCACGCTTAATCACGCATTGTCACGCTTAGTCACGCTTTGTTCCAATTCGTCATCTTTTTACTCTTTTGGCCACATCTCGTCACGCCTTTACTGTAAATCACGCCTAGTCACGCTTAATCACGCATTGTCACGCTTAGTCACGCATGGTCACGCTTTGTTTAAATTCGTCAAATTTCGACTCTTCTGGCCTCATATCGCTAAACATTTACAGTAAATCAAGACTAGTCACGCTTTGTCACGCTTAGTCACGCTTGCTCACGCTTTGTAAATTTTCGTCACAATTCGACACATGGTGATCCCTTGTCACGACGTGAGCGCAGTTCACGCTTAGACACGGTCCGTCACGCTTGAGCACGCGTGATAACCATGTCACGTTTCGGCACGTCTACCTTATGTTACGTGAGGCTCGGTTATTTTTGGCTACATTGTAACACGTAAGAAGAAGTAACTACTGGTTAGGTTAGCATGTGCCGGGTTACGTTAGGTTAGGTTAGGTTAGGTTGGGTTGGGTTAGGTTAGGTTAGGTTAGGTTAGGTTAGGTTAGGTTAGGTTAGGTTAGGTTAGGTTAGGTTAGGTTAGGTTAGGATAGGTTAGGTTAGGTTAGGTTAGGTTAGGTTAGGTTAGGTTAGGTTAGGTTAGGTTAGGTTCGGTTAGGTTAGGTTAGGTTAGGTTAGGTTAGGTTAGGTTAGGTTAGGTTAGGTTAGGTTAGGTTAGGTTAGGTTAGGTTAGGTTAGGTTAGGTTATTTTAGGTTAGGTTAGGTTAGGTTAGGTTAGGTTAGGTTAGGTTAGGTTAGGTTAGGTTTGTGTATTTTGTTACATTCATATGTTTTGAAAATTTTTGAGACGATTCGACACTTATAGCCACCATTCGTCACGCCTTTACGGTGAGTCACGCCTAGTCACGCATTGTCACGCTTTGTTTAAATTCGTAATCTTTTCACTCTTCTGGCCACATCTCGTCACGCCTTTACAGTAAATCACGCCTAGTCACGCTTTGTCACGCTTTGTCACGCTTAGTCACGCATGGTCACGCTTTGTTGAAATTCGTTTTCTTTCCACCCTTCTGGCCACAACTCGTCACGCCTTTGCAGTAAATCACGCCTAATCACGCTTAATCACGCCTTGTCACGCTTAGTCACGCCTTGTTCAAATTCGTCATGTTTTTACTCTTTTGGCCACATCTCGTCACGCCTTTACTGTAAATCACGCCTAGTCACGCTTAATCACGCATTGTCACGCTTAGTCACGCATGGTCACGCTTTGTTTAAATTCGTCATATTTCGACTCTTCTGGCCTCATATCGCTAAACCTTTACAGTAAATCAAGACTAGTCACGCTTTGTCACGCTTAGTCACGCTTGCTCACGCTTTGTAAATTTTCGTCACAATTCGACACATGGTGATCCCTTGTCACGACGTGAGCGCAGTTCACGCTTAGACACGGTCCGTCACGCTTGAGCACGCGTGATAACCATGTCACGTTTCGGCACGTCTACCTTATGTTACGTGAGGCTCGGTTATTTTTGGCTACATTGTAACACGTAAGAAGAAGTAACTACTGGTTAGGTTAGCATGTGCCGGGTTACGTTAGGTTAGGTTGGGTTGGGTTAGGTTAGGTTAGGTTAGGTTAGGTTAGGTTAGGTTAGGTTAGGTTAGGTTAGGTTAGGTTAGGTTAGGTTTGGTTAGGTTAGGTTAGATTAGGTTAGGTTAGGTTAGGTTAGGTTTGGTTAGGTTAGGTTAGGTTAGGTTAGGTTAGGTTTGTGTGTTTTGTTACATTCGATAAGTTTTGAAAATTTTTGTACGATTCGACACTTATGGCCACCATTCGTCACGCCTTTACAGTGAGTCACGCCTAGTCACGCTTCATCGCGCTGTCACGCTTAGTCACGTTTGCTCACGGTTTGTAGATTGCAAAAATTCGAAAACCGGTTTAACCGGTTTTTTCAAAATTCGGTTTTTGTATAAACCCTAGGCAAAACCCTGGCAAACGACGACTTCGGAGGCAGAAAGAGTGATTGGATCACGTTACTCTGAATCTAGGTGAGAGGTCAGAATGCGAAATATATCTCGCAAAGCCCTGCTTAGACGTCAGATACAGACTTCCTGTTACGAGAACTTTTTAATTTCATCATCACAATTCTGAGTTTAATTCAAGCCTATTGTCTCAGGACTGAACACCACTACTCCCTAAATAGCTATCAGAAACGAACCCTGAAGATTAGAAATGCAGCTGATACAAAACGAAACATATTTCTGGTGTGCTAAAAATATCCAACAAGTTAGTTTTTCTCGAACATTTCGTTTCAGTAACTGAATTTGTTTCCTTCATCATGTAAAAAGTGAGAAAATGTCTCCACTCAGATGGGCCCCTTATAACGAGGTAGTTTCAAGAAATTCTTTTTTCCCGATGAATGACATAAACACAGTTTCCGAAACGTTGTGTTTTAGAGAACCCAAGACGATGGATAACGAGACAAATTCGATCAATATTTCCAAAATCAATAAATTTCTGTACTTCTGACACCACAAAAGTCTGAATGTTTACTAAACGTTGAATGTTATATTATTTAAGTTAACATTTAACTAGTTGATGCTGATCCCACATTTGTGCGCTTGCAGTGACCTAAGTTACCGACGTTTCAAATGAACATACCGCCTCCATTATCAGGGCACAAAGTGAGGTTTACTGTACAAAAAGTAGTTGATACAGGAATAAGATATAGATCATGTCGCTGATGCAGGCTGTACGTATGTTGCTCCTAAAAGTCGGTAAGTGCCTACAAATTCACAAGGCGTCACAAACCTGAAGCCCAAAATCGACATCTACACGGCCTTGAGAACCTCGATTATGTCCAGAAAAGTATTCAGTTACAGAATTTATTTCAAGCAAGAGTATTACAGTAGCCAAGATAACTCATTCGACTAAACGTGACTCTTCTAAGCCAGATCCCAGATGTCAGTTCAGTTCGTAGATTGGCCAAAGCACGTTCCATAATTGGTTTACTTAATGACGCTTCTTCAACTGCGTATATAATTTATATAAAGCACTGAAATGGAGATTGATTTCGGATAATCAGCTGGAAATAAATTGTAATTAAGTTGTGCCCCTGTATTTTTAGTGGGAATAAATAAAAATACGAAAGTATCTATTCAGGTTAGCCGGGCCTTTGAGCCAAAATTCTGAAGCGATATCTCCCGAAAGTGCCACGGTGGTCTAGCGGTTGGAACGCTGGCCTTGTAATCCTGGGGGTCTCGGGTTCGATTCCCGGCGATGCCCGAATTTATAACTTGTGTTGGGCAAGGCCGTGGTCTAGGCAACACGGAGTTTTCCTCCGTGGCATCCCAACAATTACTCCATTCACACACAGAAGAAGGCAATGGCAAACCATTTCTGGATCATCTGCCAAGAACGTATATGAACAGGTCCCAGTCCGAGAAAAGGATGGAAGGATCCTGTTCATATGGACCTGTCGTCAGACACAACACTAAATAATAATAAGATGAGGTGGTCTAGCGGTTAGAACGCTGGCCTTGTAATCCTGCGGGTCTCGGGTTCGATTGCCGGCGGTGCCCGAATTTATAACTTGTGTTGGGCAAGGCCGTGGTCTAGGCAACACGGAGTTTTCCTCCGTGGCATCCCAACAATTACTCCATTCACACACAGAAGAAGGCAATGGCAAACCACTTCTGGATCATCTGCCAAGAACGTATATGAACAGGTCCCAGTCCGAGAAAAGGATGGAAGGATCCTGTTCATATGGACCTGGCCTCAGACAGAACACTACAAATAATAAATCTCCCGAAAACGAAGTATAAACGTATCAGATCCATTCCTAGGATCTTAAGTTATTCGTTTCATTCCGAAACTAACGCATATCACGAATAATATATATTAATTACGAGAGTTTAGAAAAAAAAAGTATTAAAAGATTACGTTAGAACGTATACTTTATTTTGTTCCAATGTCCTTTCGGCAAACAATATCGGTCTGGCTGGCTGCTCGTAGTTCGTCGCAGGTTGGAAGTCATAATTGCTGAAAGAAATGAAGGCCGAGTTCTTCCTGAAATCCTTGATAACTGGACGCACTTGCGTCTTATTTCTTACAGATGTAATCCCCTCTCAAATGCGTCAATCTGACACAGGTTGGATCGTTCTAAAGAACGCGGTAGCAGCACTACGATTATATCAGTTGTTCTAAGGATTTCTAAGAAAGTTATTTCCTTCTTTACAAACCTATTTGCCAGATGTCCGCGCTAACTTTAATAAATTCCAAAAAAAAAAAATAATAATAATTATAATCGAGTTTTCATTAAACCTTAACCTACTCAACATATTCCAATTTAAGAGCATTTCTGCGTATTTTCGTTCTTTTTTGTTTTAAAAATGCTGGAATTTAGCAAAGCACAGAACGTACAGTGACACCGTCCTCCAATTCAATAACCATTGTCTCCTGATTTAATCCTATTAGGAGTCCCTCAAGGGTTTTGCGATGTTGGCAGTGTCTTTATTCTGATGTACCTCACGATTCGGACTGCGCAAGCCACACGCGTAAGCTGGTAGTTGTTGACCGTGGTCTCCGAATTCCATGGCCGTCAAGGTCACATGGCTTATCCTCCTTGGTTATGGTTAAAAGGGCAATGAGTGCGGAAATCTGTAGAAACAAACCCGAAGACAGTTCAATGACTCGTAACAACAATATTCAGAATTAAAATAATTTTGTTAAGTAAATAATATATCGATGGACTCAACATGTAGCATACACGGATATATAAAATATAAATCACGCTAGTGTTGAAATTTCAAGATGTGTGAATTCAATAAAAGAATTTACTTACTACTCTGTTCCTATGAATAAGAATATAGATTAAATTAGGTTAAAAAAAATCGTATGTTGCTTCATATGAGTTTGAGAATTGGTCTCTGAGTCTGAAATAACAAAAATTTCAACATCAGCGCCAATGGTCCAAATGCTTCTGAAGCGACCAACTTAAAACCCGGTTGTGATACACGTCATTATCAACCCAGAGGACAGCAATCTTCAGACTCACCGCCGAGTAAACCTCAAACCCTACGTAATATCAGTCACTTCCAGGATAATGACTTATACTCGTACGTATTTAATAAAATTCTTAGTTTTTAACACGTGCGTCTCACATAGCGATGATAGCCTAAGAAACTCCGTGGCTAGAGGCCTCGTTGATACCCTAAAGATCGTTCACTCAGTCAAATGATTCCATCTTTCATGTAAGCTGAAGGATTTTTAATCAAAATAACCCACGAACGGTCCCAAATATCTGTCGTGACCCAGATACATCAGAATCCATCATCACGTTTTTATATCAAGGAGTCATCCTGAAAACCTTCGAGTATAGAAGAAGATGAAAGCGGCAGTTTCCACTTAATCTTGGCAACTACCCGCATCATCACGTCATAAAGTCATAACCAAAATACCACGACATGAATTGTAAGCGATTCTCACGAATTTTGTTAAGACGCTGAATGCAATGCAAACTGGTTCCGATAAACCTCGCATTCTTTGTTCGCAAAACTCACACTCCCCTCCTAAGTTTTGAGATGGGCTATTACACCTGTTGCATTGCAGAATGTGCAATAGAATCCGTCCGTCTCGCTGTCACAAGTTTCAGACATAAAAGTGTCATGTGGTTATGCAACCCGCAACCCGCACCCCTGATATATATTCATAGTAAAGACGTCACAGTGAACTTCGTCTCTCAAGTTGTTATCAAGTAACCACGTCCATGCGAAAAGTTTAATTCATACACTATGCACTCATCTGCCACATGTTTTGACGTAGCATGTTTCGGATGTACTGGTCCATCTTCAGGGTGCTGTTTATGCAAACTTTTCTCTCTTCTCATGAATGTTAAAGAGTGTGAGATTGGATTTAACTAAAAGTTATATAACGTAACACTACTCGCATTAAATGTAGGTCGATGGTATCTGGTATGGTAATTACTTGATTTGTATCTGGGCAGAGAATAATTTGAAACAGAAGAAAAGATTTTTCGTTTATTAGAATAAATTAATTATGAAGGGATCGTTAACTAACTAAGGGTAAAAAACATAAAATGCAGTAATCAAAATATTTAATTAATTCTATTACAAATAAAAATATTACAGCGGTTTGGTTGAGCAGTCTCGTAAAATTTCAAATCGCCTGAGCCAGCTATCTGCCTTAAAAAGTGGTCTTAAAGACATAAGAATATGCTAACACGCCAAATCTAAGAATGAGTACGTATTTGGTACTGCACTGCATTCACGTGTGAACAAAACTTTCATTATAACTATACCGTGTTACATTAATCACTACCACAACACACAGCATTAATCATTTTATGATAAATGTTGTTTCTTTGTATCCAGGTAACGTCTGATTAAGGTTAAAACTTCACTTTGTGTAACCCCCCTTAACCCAACTACTCGGGAGTACATAAATAACCCCATTACGTCACACCAGAAGAATTATACAACACCTACCGTTAGTACAACATATAATGTCTAACCTTCCATAAGCATAACAGACAGAAGACGACGTGGATGTATCTACAAACATAAACTGAGCATAATATATGCTAACATCGCAGATAAAGTTCATGTTCCATTGCTAATATAGGAGCTTCCAACAGAAATCTCGACAGAGAAGCAAATTAACTAACCTAACCTAACCTAACCTAACCTAACCCGAAAACATCACAAGAATGAGTAGGAGCTATATTCCCTCTCCCACCAAGCGCCTACGTGGCGTATAGTTTAAAAGCTATACTTTTTTTTTTAGAATTCAGACTCAATCTGAAATTACGACTTAGGTTAGCAATGACGGGGTAGCGGAAGGTTAGAGAATGAATTTTATGTTGCTTGGCACATCTGATCGATTAAGTCGAACAAAACATTCCAATTATCATCATATCGTAATATTTTCTCGAAGCTACTGGGTTGCAGATGTTGCTGTTACGTTAAGTTTGACCCAACAGTAACTTGTGTTGGGCAAGGCCGTGGTCTAGGCAACACGGAGTTTTCCTCCGTGGCATCCCAACAATTACTCCATTCACACACAGAAGAAGGCAATGGCAAACCACTTCTGGATCATCTGCCAAGAACGTATATGAACAGGTCCCAGTCCGAGAAAAGGATGGAAGGATCCTGTTCATATGGACCTGTCGTCAGACAGAACACTAAATTAATTAAGTAAGTAAGTAATTCGTTATGGCATACTGAAAATATATACAATGCATAGCAAATAGCTATGTAATTATTGCTTTGTAAATGGGGCATCTCCTCATAGACTAATTTTGATACGAAACATTTAGTGGATTCAATTCTAAAAGTTTCTGACTATTGTGCGTTGTTGAAGTAAACTATTTTCTGGATATTATCCATAGTCCAATGCTGAATAAAATCAATAAAAACCACGACGTTTCGGAGATAGGAGTCTATTTCCGTCTTAAGGTAAAACCTACTCTGTTAGACTCCCATCTCCGAAACGTCGTGGTTTTTATTGATTTTATTTAGTATTGGACTATGGATAATATCCAGAAAACAGTTTACTTCAATTTAGTGGATTATTATATTTAAAGTAAGAAATTAAGGAGCCTTTATCTGGTACAAAAGAACTTTGGAATAATATTAACAGGAAACAAGGAACAAATAAACTAGCAAAAAATAATAAAAGTATGAAAGGACGAAGCGAGCTACACTTTATTGAACTCTCAAGAGTGTACGTCTCCTGCAATATGATACAGCCTGCCATAAGAAATAATGCAATAAGATATAATCTGCAGCATATTTCAACAATTTATTCAACCGTAGTTCTTTGTGCCTAAAATGTATATTAAGGAACAACACATATGGAATCTTTCAAAGCCGTATAACTTTAAATCAGACAAGCCCGCGGAGCACAGTTTATCTTTAAAAGCAAAGCAGTTTCTTACATTCTAAATATATTCCACGACTTTTATTGAACGTGAGGCAGATCAATCTATTCCACACCCTCCCACGATATCTTTCTAAGATTCTATGATCCTTTTAATATTATCCTCCCTTTTACGTGTGGGTCTTCAAAGATGTCTGCTCGGTTCGGGTTTTGTTTCCCTTTAAATTCTCCTTTTTATTTAACGTAATGATTCAAAAATGCGGAAGTCATCATTTAACGTCGTAGGTCTAAGTGTTAACTTCAGATTTTGCCTCAGTGAAACATAAGAAAACTATTTAAAGAACATTAATCATCTGCCATTGTACATGCATAGAGTCCTTCAGTTTTAACTATGAATGTGACCCTTTTAAGTGAAGTACTTATTTCCCACAACACCCGTTGATTCCCCCCAATGGATTGCTCGGATAAACTCGGATTACTGAGCACAAACTGCCACGAGGTAACGGCGACACGCCATGCCGATGGAATGAACGAGACCCCACGATGACAGACGCGTTGAACCAATTACAGATTTGGCGCGAAAATAAAGTTAACCAGAAAGTTATAAACGCATAGAACAATACTAACAATAACTATAAATCTCACGAACACAAATGTACCGGAACGTTCAGTAGTGTATAAAACTGTTTCAGTAGCTCAATCCTTTCTTAAAATGTTTTGAGAGTTTTTCCGGACGTGTGTCAGTCACCATAAAATCCCAATATTAAACCCAGATATAAGTCAGTTAAGTCCATTTCGTATAATCAAAACCTGCTTCCATCTTAATTTATCTCGTCCATAAATCGTAAGTGTTTTGTTCCTTGATATTTGTTACACTGGAGACTACAAACTTCCGTAGTTCCAGGAATGTTATAGTATTAATGAAAAACATATAAATTTAAAGGATCTATTCGTTATGTATTTGTCTCAATTTAACTTTTATGTCATCTTACGTCCAGATGTTGTTCGGAAAATAATATAAATGTGAATTACAGTCTTCTGCATTATGACACAATTTAATTTCATAAGTATTCGCCAAAGTCTGAGATTAAATACGTCATAGCATCACATCGCAGAAAACCACAATCAACATTTTCACTGCCGTGAAAAACTCAAATCCCTCACGTGAATAAATTAATAAAAACCAAAATTAATTTCCACCAAACATTTTACTGTGATAAAGATGAGAATGCATTATAATTCAAAATGCTCCTTTGCAATAAAGTTCGTATGTACTGCAAATTCCATCTTTTGCAATATTAAAATGTATAAAATCAAGGACGAGTGGTGTCGCTGTCTGTACGTCTAATACAAAGTCTTCTGGTATCATTCTGATGGTGAATCCTGTTACAAAAGTTCGTAAGAATAAAACTTGGTATATTGCAGAATATAAATTTGGTAAGAGGTAAGCCAATTCTTCTTATCTTATTTAAAACGTCGTATTAACTGCATGAATAATCTTCCCACACAATCTTAAGTAACTTTACTTACTCTTACGCGGTGAACAACGAGACATGAAATTGAGACAGATACATTCGTTCCATTGAAGGGCCGGCTTTGAGTCCGGTCGCCGAGGACTGATTCTGGTGTAACTCAGCATCGGAGGCTAGTGAAAAGCGATCACTTCAAAGAGATATACGGGTCCTTCCTTGTATTTCCTTGCATTCAGAACAGCGTTTAAAAATGTAAAACTTGATCTGTTACGTAATCTTTTCCACGGTAAACATTTCTGTATGGTGAGCTGTCTTAAGTAAATTTGCCTAGTTTCGGTTGAATGCAGGTCCATATATCATTCCTAATAAAAATGTATCAAATAATTCTGGAAACGTTGAGAGAACCAAAACAGACTCCCCATTTTAGATTCATTTTATGTACACAGAGCAAAAAACACGTGCGAATGTTGTTAGAGACAAGGATTACAGAGAGAGAGGGACGAGAACAATTTTGTTTAGGAAACAAGACGTTTTTACATGTGTCTGCAAAAATCCAATACCAGTAACAGCGCCGCCAACAACCACACAGGTTTCGTTCAAATTCAGTATGGTCTAGTACGCCTAGAGAATGTTTTTGTACGACATTCGTGGCTTTAGTAAAGTTCTGTTCATTTTACGGACCACTTAGCATAAAGGAAAAAATGAGTTTTTGACTCTCGCCACATTCTGATGAACCTCGATATAATTAGAGCCTGCACTACGTATATTAAAAAAATGGTATTTACCGCCTTAACTTAAATCGTTTCATAATCGCTCGCTATCTAGTTACTGCCCTCTCCACACGATGATAATTTTATTTGCGAAGCCGTGAAGTAACACCACGTCCCCCCAAGGCTGCAGGCGGTTCTGGAAAATGTTTCGTCGTCATGGTTACCATTTTCAACATTTCTTGTGACAACGAAACTGGTTATTATTATTTAGTGTTCTGTCTGACGTCAGGTCCATATGAACAGGATCCTTCCATCCTTTTCTCGGACTGGGACCTGTTCATATACGTTCTTGGCAGATGATCCAGAAGTGGTTTGCCATTGCCTTCTTCTGTGTGTGAATGGAGTAATTGTTGGGATGCCACGGAGGAAAACTCCGTGTTGCCTAGACCACGGCCTTGCCCAACACAAGTTATAAATTCGGGCACCGCCGGCAATCGAACCCGAGACCCCAGGATTACAAGGCCAGCGTTCTAACCGCTAGACCACCTCATCTTATTATTATTTAGTGTTCTCTCTGACGACAGGTCCATATGAACAGGATCCTTCCATCCTTTTCTCGGACTGGGACCTGTTCATATACGTTCTTGGCAGATGATCCAGAAGTGGTTTGCCATTGCCTTCTTCTGTGTGTGAGTGGAGTAATTGTTGGGATGCCACGGAGAAAAAGATATCTCGTCCCTGATTTTATTTTTCTACAGCTCTTTTACTCAAAAATATCCAATATTCTTGACTTCACTCCGTATTTAAAAGACAAAAAAAAAACACATTGTGAATCAAAATGCAGGAACAAGCTCTCCATAATATGATCTCTTGTTTAAAAAATAATTCGAAAATGCACAAAATATATCCTGAGACGCTTAGTCTTCGAGATGCACTTCACCGTCAGATGGAGTAACTTCTCAGAAGTGTTGGTCGTCGAGACGATACATAACGCGCGTTGCTAGGTTGTACTCCAGTCACACAGTGCACTCCAGGGTTCGGTTCTGGCCGAATGAACATAGAGCACACAAACGACGAAAATTGCGACCTGCTCGTAACCCTCGGTGCCTGCAATTGTCGAGCTACGTTACCCTGGTCGACGTCATCCGGACGCTGAAGCGTCTCCGTGAGAAGGAATGTCTAACACCTGCGGTACGTGTGGATTCAGGTCGGCCACGGACTGTACGGACGCCGTACTTAAAGCCGTGGAGAAGATCATGCGATGTCGGATGAAATTTGGACTAGACCAACCGAGGGTTCTCGACGTACTTTCATCAGCGTTTGGAATCGAATCGTCGAGGATATAGTCGTGGGGCCCTGTCTTCTACCCGAGAGGCTGGCTGTATACGAGAGACATGTGCAGTTTCGATTCTAACCCGCACTTCTGACGACGCAACACGACGCTGTCCTTGAATAGACGAAGGCCAGAAGGTTAGACGAAGTTCTTTTTTATGGATGTGGCTGAAGTCTTCAAAATCTTGCATCTACTGCAGCTGATCTGTACGGAATATTTCAACCACTTAGGAAGAAAGGAATTTGAAAGGCTGCGGAGTAAACAACGATTAGTGTCTGACTATTCTGCTATCCTGATTAAGGTTTTCCGTGCATTTATTCCATTGCATTGTAAATAAATACCAATGTTACCTTAAATTCCAAAACGGCACGTGTCAGTCAGTCATGGGGGGGGGGGCCTTGGTCCGTGATCCGTGCCCTCAGTCCACAGAATCGTTCAAAGAAATTTGATGCTAACATTTACGGATTCAACTCACATACATACATCCAATCAAATTCCTTTATCAAAGGCTTTATTGCCTTGACAGGTGCCTCCTGCCATCGGTATCAGCAACCGTTTGAACACTTCAAAGAATGCATTAACCCTAAAATATCAGTAAGTCTGCCTTAGACTATACAGAGCAACGTCCAAGTACACATCTCCCAACTCGTCACTGCTAAAACCTAACATCTATTTTGTAATGAAACTCATTCGAAACTGTTTCCAACATTCCTTGCATCCACTGAACATCAATTATTTGTTCCGCGTGGTTCTGTGATTCATAGTTTCGTACTTCAGCTGTTCGTAGCGTGTAACCATCCACGGCTACATTTTTATACAACTATTTTGAAAATTATTCCTTGATTTTATACTGTTTAATATCACTTAACTACTTCCATAGAGAATTCCGAAGGCCCATTTCAGTGTTAAAGAAACCGGGAAAATTAAGTCCGTACTCTTTCTCCTTATTTATCTTAGATCCACTGTAAGATCACGCCATTTCTCTAAAGTAAGCTTAAGAGATCTACGTGGGTACATCTACTCAGCCTCTCCGACGAAAACCCTACTTACATTTCTCATCTGTCTCCCAAAGTTTTCCTACACCACGCCCATCTAATTTTCGTAGATTCGATTATAGCCCTCACTTTGCACTCTACAGCCTGTAGTCAAAGTGTCTCTCTTCTCTGACGTATTAACGTTTTGCATAAAGTTTAATTATACATTATGCGATAGTTTTGAAAAAAAACCCGGGTATCATCTGCACGAACTACGCAGGGCAAATGTTCAACATCATTCAAGTAAAAATGATGAATATAAGCCTCTCGCAATTTTTCCAAGGAACTGTAGTGGTTTGAACTGGAAAATGTTTCACCGCGGCTATGTTTTCCATAATCTCCAACAACCACAAATGGAGATCTACAGACTACTTTAGAGTCTCCACTTAAAATAAATGAGAAATAATGCTCATAGTTAAGAGCCACCGAACGAGATATCTTAGGACTCTTTATAAAGAGCATATTTGCCATCGATAAAGGCGATGTAGCGAGGTAATTTACAACTAGACTCAAACAGTGTTAGGCAGAAATCGACATGTCGCTGTAGAATCAGGTCAAAATTCTCAAAAATTAAGTGAGTAAAACGACCCACGTCATAAATGATCCAGGAGCATAAAACAAGGTGATCCCAATCAATCTTACATTCACAACTAATTGTAAAACCCATTTTAATATCATACACTTGTGTGTTTTCGTGAGGTCAACACAGTGCGCTCTTAATTTTACAATCACAAATTACAAATCTCTTCGGCGTGTAATTTTCTCTCATTCACATATTAGTAAATAGCTTTAAAAAATATAACGCAATTACCATGGAAATACGACGCCTTCTTCAGGTAATTCATAAAATTATTTTCATTACAGTCTACAAACATGTTTCCCAAGCCCGTAAAATGCACGATTATTGTTTTAAAATTCGTAAAAAAAAAACTATCTCTCTGTACAGTCTACATATCACCAAAAGCATTGCATGTGACTGACGCACGTTTATGAACCTATTTAGTTATGTGGTTATAAACAGGAAACATTTATCAAGGCTTCTAAGATATATACTAAAATAAGATACATTTTGACGTAAAATAAAGCATATTAGCCTTATTTTATCATCGAAGCCAAATTCTCAATAAATGTTGTTGAAACAACATTAAAATAAACAACAGTGACTTTTAACGACCGTTTCTAGGCAACAAGATGAATTTAACCAGCTTCAAAATAAAATAATAAAATGATCTTCAGGGACCAGTACAGCTGAAACAGCTATCAAAACTATACAGGATGAGTGTGAAGTATGAAATACGAGGTATGGCTCGTAACTTAGCTGTAAATATTATCACCACAGGATTAATTAAGATAAGAACTTTATGGATGTAGAATCATATAAACCGTGCGGTAACTTCACTGCATTCATTCGCCGTAAAATCTTCAAATAAACGTCTCGTCTGCATTTGCATTCAGTATAAAATATAACCTATAAAATAAATTGGAAATGATATAACCTTTGTAAACAATAAATGAATAAATAAATTACAAACGAAGTCGGAAAACGTCCAAAACAGTTAACAAAGGACAAAATTAACCATGAACTTTGTACTTTTATTATCAGACAGGCCGATAATGGGGAAGGTGGTTTATACTGTTCTGTATTGTTTCGACTATTCGACTATAGAAAGTCACTTTGATCGTTCTGAACGAAATATCGATATTCGTTTCGAGAACGGTTTTCACCGACTGTCTCCGCTAATTCGGGTAGGGAGAGGCTGTCAAGTGTGGTTACACCACATGAAACCACTGACAAAACGAATATGAGGGTATTTTCAAGGCAAACCTCCGAAAACAAACGAAGCCTCATAATACAGGCCATTCCGCCTGTTTGTGTCCCCTTTATGACTTATGTTCTAATGTGGTCAACGTCATTGAAATCTGGCATTAAGTTCTCTAGATGTGTTCTATGCCAAATTCTAACTTCTGACCTTAAACAACCGAAAAACACCGAAGTGCAAATTTTTGTAGGCAGAAGTCGATCCCGATTCAGTTTAACGACCACTAAAATCAATTACATGGATCAGATTAGGCCTAAATTTTAAGATCATAATAAAAGAAAACTACTTAAGAATCTCTACTCCTCCCCCAGTATTGTCAGGGTGATTAAGTCGAGAAGAATGAGATGGGCAGGGCATGTAGCGCGCATGGATGGGACAAGAGGTGTTCACCGGGTATTGGTTGGGAAACCTGAAGGGAAGAGACCGCTGGGGAGACCTAGACGTAGATGGGAGGATAATCTCAGGCGGGATCTATGGGAGATAGGAGTTGAAGGAGACTGGATTTTGTTGGCCCAGGACAGGGTCCGGTGGAGGGCTTTGGTTAATTCGGTGATGAACCTTCGGGTTCCGTAAGCCATCTGGTTGGTTGGGTCCACTATTTGGGAAGCCTGAGGGGAAGAGACCGCTGGGGAGACCTAGACGTAGATGGGAGGATAATCTCAGGCGGGATCTATGGGAGATAGGAGTTGAAGGAGACTGGATTTTGTTGGCCCAGGACAGGGTCCGGTGGAGGGCTTTGGTTAATTCGGTGATGAACCTTCGGGTTCCGTAAGCCATCTGGTTGGTTGGGTCCACTATTTGGGAAACCTGAAGGGAAGAGACCGCTGGGGAGACCTAGACGTAGATGGGAGGATAATCTCAGGCGGGATCTATGGGAGATAGGAGTTGAAGGAGACTGGATTTTGTTGGCCCAGGACAGGGTCCGGTGGAGGGCTTTGGTTAATTCGGTGATGAACCTTCGACTTCTAGTTAGTTAGTTAGTTAGTTAGTTAGTTAATAAAAGAAAACGGGGAAGGCTGTGGGACGAAGCTATCAAGACAGGCGGCGACAGACTGAAATTAGAATACATAATTAAAATTTTCTGTACGGTTAAAATAAATATTTTTAGAAATCTCACTTAACTCGTTCTCGCTCGCACTTCGTTTTTGGTTAACATTATTTTCACATTTCCAGAAAACAAATATGTCAGTTTTTAGGAGCATTATTTGTAGTGATTGTTTTTTTAACAGAAATTGTTTCCGACAACGGGAACAATACTCAACAGGACTTGTGTGAGAATTGAGCGCCACAGAACCTTGCTCACAGAAAAGTAGATCCTATTAGTGGCAGACTCTGTCTACAAAGAGAACCAGTACAAATCATTTACAGAAAATAGAGAAGTGAGATACTTTCATACGTAATGTTCTAACACCACCACTGTCTACTATCTTTGTCACTAATTTAAGCTTTAATATTCAAATACGTTCATTGTAATGCTTTATGTAATTACTTAAATATAACCAATTAGGGTATTTATATCGTATTAACGGTTATTCGATTTTCAATTTGCATATTTCATTTCAAAGCCTCGTGGCACTGCTGTACAGTACTAATCTCACTTTTGTCCTAATTTTTGGAAAACTTTCGAAAAAATATTTCCCTCCCTCCAAACAAAAGAGTGAAAGGTAAGGCACTTTCAGCTGTTTCAAATTTAAGCATAAACAAACAACATACATTTTATTACTGGACATTATTTTTGTTACATAAACACCAACAACAGAAAAAAACATATGAAATACGAAAACCGTGTACTCGAAATTATTAAAATTTCTAATTCTCTGCAAAATGGCAGGGCCATTTGGGGTCGGTGGAAGGGATATTTTTATCAGTTATATTTTCCGCGAGTAAACAACTACGCGCTGTTACAGCATATTTTTTGTCCAGCCACATTCTGCAGTGTGGACATTGTATCCAGTAGCTTTTGAAAATCGACAATGGAGACATCTACAGTCTCGTTGCTGATTCTGTAAGAATCAGTGTAAGTTCCTCTGGTATTTTCAATTGCTTTTATTTCTGTTCGTGTCATTTCTTGGCATTTTTCAAATGTCCAAATGACGATAAATGTGCAACAAAATCCATTTTCCTTTATATTTTTCTTATTATTTTCTTAGGAGACGAAGTTTATGCTCCTAAAACGTTTGTTTTGTTTTTTCCATCAATACTAAGTTTATCTGCAATCATTTGTTCCGAAATTTGAAGGATGAATTCGTTTCAAGGACAATCATCAGTCTTGTCATTGCCACTCGCCTCTGCAGCTTTAATATGGTTAACGTAACAAAGCAGAATCTGAGTGGACACAGACATTTCAATGGAGCAAGTTGTTTCTGGCTTCTTGCTTTAGTTCACTTCAACCATCTGTATTGAAAACAATACGCTATAACACTGCAGGCAAGCTATAAAAAGATGGTTCAAATAACCTCCAAAAAATAAAAAATTAAAAACCTTCATACAGACTCCGCTACACAAAAGTGAGGTTAAAAACGACACCATAAAATATGTCTGCACTGATCACGAGTCGTATTTCTGACAATAAATTACGTCTATTATTTTTGCATCTCTGTGTTTAATGATTAAATCTTGAGGAGCGACACCTCTTCTTACAGTACGGTAAAAATTTTCCACAAGAGCTAATTTCTTTCTAGAAAAAAATGAAAACGTAAAAAACGACAGTTTATCCAACTGTAGCGCACCAAAACAAATGCCGCTCAGACCGAGGCTCGCCAACCTAACCTAAAACAACTTTAATGATCATCTCTTCTTTTTCTGGCATTCTGAATTTTTAACCATTTAAAATGTTTAATGTATAATTTCATCTTTGTCTCTTGACATAAAAGCTGGAAATTGAACTTGACAATGGCTGAAACATGTTCAAGTGAAAGGACAATAAACAGGGTGTGTGAAAAGTGAGGTACAGGAGAAACCAAGAATTATCCAACTGCCTTCACATACGCTGATCCTGAACTTGCCTTTAATGGCGGAATACGAAACCACTTCCACTGAAGGCAAAGCACGAGAGAATAGCCTCGCCTTACCCTAAAAATAAGACCTACTGTGCTGTAGGTTTCGATGCAATGTTGCTCTCCTGAGGCTCTGGGATGAAACTACTACTATCTATTTATTTATTTAGTGTTCTGTCTGACGACAGGTCCATATGAACAGGATCCTTCCATCCTTTTCTCGGACTGGGACCTGTTCATATACGTTCTTGGCAGATGATCCAGAAGTGGTTTGCCATTGCCTTCTTCTGTGTGTTAATGGGATGCCACGGAGGAAAACTCCGTGTTGCCTAGACCACGGCCTTGCCCAACACAAGTTATAAATTCGGGCACCGCCGGGAATCGAAACCGAGACCCCCAGGATTACAAGGCCAGCGTTCTAACCGCTAGACCACCTATCTAGGCCTATTTTATAAGTTCTTCGTCACTTAATCCAGTAATCATTAGCCTGTGTGGGTATATTTACTTTAATGACTATTATAAATATTTTAATAATAATATAACAGCGTTGATGTAAATAACTGAGTTTGGGTCAGGGATTCAATTCGTAAAGCAGCCGGTTCTCGGCTTAAACTCGGGGTCGAGGTGACAGGAGGTCGGATGAGTCCAGCAGTAAATTACTTGGAGAAAATGCAGGACTTCACGAACTGGCTTTTTATATGAGTACGTGAATATTGGAAACATTATTATTCCTCTCTTCAGCCAGCATCTACATCACGACAACCTTAATGCACAGGTCTCTAGTTCGAACCTCTGTCTAGAGGCCGACTATCCTGACTAAAGTTTTCCAAGTATTTTCCTCAGTTCCTTCAGGCAAATGCTTGAATAGTTCCTTAAACCCACGACCACTTCCTTCAACCAATACACACGACATACACTAGTACATCAGTAACTCGCAAATTATTAGACTGGCGTTTAAAAATTTCAATTACATACGTCACACTGTTGTTATTCTGACAACTTCCGGATCCACGAAATGTATATTCATATTTAAGTCTGTACGAATGCGCGCGTATATTTATGTATACATGTGCATTAATATGTGTATTTTTGCATGCATATATGAATATATGTGTGTGTCTATATGTATCCAACACTATTCAGCTACCATGACAGGTTTCTTTGTGATTTTCCGTAGTTACAGGGAAAAGGCCGTGGTACACACGTGGACATGCACTTAAGTGACACAAGATCCACGACTCGAGGCCTCCCCCCCCACCCCCCGGTCCCCGTCCCCAATCGAAGAGACCTTCAAGTTATTCGATCCACAAACATTCTGGCTTCAGTTCTCAGGACATCCATTCAACGGGAGTTACATTCGTAAAGGGAAAATCTTCTGAAGGGTTTCTTGTCCAACCTACCTCCATTCCTTAGTAAGCACGTGCTACCTTTATATTATATGTGCTCTCCCGTCACATCCTGACTAGCATCCTTAATTATTTCTAATAAAAAGTCTTTGCTCTGTTTTGTGACATTAATGTTTTAACCAGTATTTATAAACATCAGAGCCCATAAACTGATACGTACATTTAATTTAATGTTATATACTCCTAACAGATTAAATAAAGGGATATTGCGGACAAATTTCATTCGAAAGGTTGCATATCCTGGCAGAGATTTCCCGTCGTCTTGGTCCCTAAGTTTCCTGTAAACAAATTAAGCAGTCTTCTAAATTCCCCTATTAGTCCGTCTCTTGTTTCTGTTTTAGTGTCGTTAAATAACCACCCAGACGCTAGAAAAGTTGTCCCACCCCTCTTTGAATTGAGGTCACTCGCCAGTCGCTGTAATCCTCTCGCTTCAGATTATTTTGGGTAGAAAGTGCGCTCCACAAAACTCGATGCCTTTATAAACAAATGAAAATATAAAAGTTTAAGATGCAGATCGATATTCCACTGTCGAGAACAAGACAATGCGGATTGCCAAGGAAAGAAAGAAAATTATAATAAGAATTCAAGTTAGACAGTGTAGAATCCACTGCTCTGAAAAGGAAATTAGATATGTTTTTTGTTCGTTCTTCTCAGAGGCGTTCAAGTTTCGCCGATACGCAGCCATGTTCACGTGTTTTTTCACATGTGACAACGAGACTCTTGTTTAAAAGGATTTCGCCGATAAAAAAAAATATATGTACTCCTACTTAAAGATACACCTTTCTGGATTAGAAATTCTAAACTCATTATGTTTAAGTTTCAAGTAAAGATGTAGGTTTATTAACTTAGATTGCAAAAAAAATATCTTATAAAAATTATTTTAGCGGTGCCCGAATGTATAACTTGTGTTGGGCAAGGCCGTGGTCTAGGCAACACGGAGTTTTCCTCCGTGGCATCCCAACAATTACTCCATTCACACACAGAAGAAGGCAATGGCAAACCACTTCTGGATCATCTGCCAAGAACGTATATGAACAGGTCCCAGTCCGAGAAAAGGATGGAAGGATCCTGTTCATATGGACCTGTCGTCAGACAGAACACTAAATAATAATAAAGTGTGAAACGCAAGAATAGATTTATCCTAAAATCGGCAAACAATTTTTTAAAGTAAGATTCAAATGGCAGGGACACTCACACAAAATTTGAAATAGCTCCAACTATGGCCGGCAGTAAAGAAGGCGGTGACCAGCAGACATGATACTTTTATAGCAATAAATTCGTAATTTGCTCTAGAAACCACTGCTGAGTCACTTTTAGGAAATTTATTCCTTCATATTAGTTAAATAAAACTCGCATTCTTTTTAATAGCTTGGACAGTTCACAAAAAATCGTGAGATAAACATGGAAAGAAGGTTCAAGTACAGAAAACGACAAAATCTGAACATCAGAGAATCATTAAGGCATTCAAATCTCTCTGAGTCAGACGTAACACAGAGAGAAATGATTTGTTAAGACTGAGCGAAGTGAGGCGTGAGGACACATATGGGAGACCAAACGATTCCAAACATAAAAATAAACTAGTAAATCTTGGAAGAGAACTGCGATAATCGATTATTACACACTTTCTCGCTGTTCGAAGAACTCGAAGTGGTAATACCAAGGAACTTTTTCATATTCCGGAGAGATTTTATTAAAAATATAAATATCTAATAATGTGTACTCTGTCTTAAGGGTCTTGTTAGTTTCTTCAAATTCTCCTATGAATGTGTAAAACTGCAGAGTCCAATTATATTTCTACATCAGTAAACACTTAATTTCTTTCAACATTGGGGTTTAAATAATTCCATGCAACATAATTCGAGTCAAAATAAATTTTCGGAATTTTATGGTACTCGTAAGGAACACAGACATGTCACAGATCTCGTCACCTTACCCCAATCTGGATCATCTGAATCTATTCCAAATATTACACTGGGATCCTTTTTAATATTATAATTTTATCGACACCAAGTGCTCTATTCTGTGACAAATCCTGGACCTAAAACTTTGTGCACATTTATAATTTCTCTAATATTCTGTACGCCATATTATTCTTCGTAATTATAGTTTTGCGAAGAAAGCATATTGCAAGTCTTCATTATGCAAATCTAAGTGCATAATTGCATTACTGGTTTTTTTTTTGTGATGTATGAATGAAGAATTTGAATGAGGTGTTGAAATGTACATCGACTATCAAAAAGCATTTTACAGAGCGTAACGTAACCGACCGACCAACCGTAAAGCGGTCTAGGGGCTGAGCTGTGCGCAGGCGCAAACACATCACCCATTACCGAGCATTAAACGCATAGGTTGAAAAAGGGGAAAATATTCTATCATATATAAACTGGAACTCACGATAACGAAACCTTTGTCTTGACTAAAGGCTCTGACATGTTCACACAAGCTAATTCCGCTGCTGATGGGAAGAAACAACGCGAGATCTGTACGTGATACTACGATATTAAATACAAATGCAAGTTCAATCTTAAGAAATCCACAATTTGTCACTTGGGACGTGGATTCCTTCATAATTATTTTATTTTAATATCTTCATAGATTGATTCCTGGTACTGTTAACCTTAAGCCAACGGCTTCAAATTTCTGACTGCATTACTTTCCTTATAAAGTTCGATGTTCCTAGAATCTACTTAATTTTTTCCTGGTATTGTTTAAAGATTCTTTTTCTCTCTTTAATTACAAATCCTGTATCCAATTTATTAAAGGTTTAACGAAACAATTTATGTTCCACATTCACTGAATTTAAATATTTAATTTTTTAAAAAGAATTTCTTCCGTATTACTTTCCTGTCTGCTGGAATTACTACATCTGACAGTAAGCAACTTGCAGAATTTACCAATTTCACTGTTCCATCCTATCACTTATATTGATTTTCTTACCCAGCTGTGCATTTGATGTCCAATCCATCCTGTGCTTGGATTCTCTCTTCTCCTATTGGAGCCCTTCAAACATTGCTTCTGATATCAACAGTTGATCCTTGCATTATTAACATCCTTCTTAATCTGCTGGCCTTGTAATCCTGGGGTCTCGGGTTCGATTCCCGGCGGTGCCCGAATTTATAACTTGTGTTGGGCAAGGCCGTGGTCTAGGCAACACGGAGTTTTCCTCCGTGGCATCCCAACAATTACTCCATTAACACACAGAAGAAAGCAATGGCAAATCACTTCTGGATCATCTGCCAAGAACGTATATGAACAGGTCCCAGTCCGAGAAAAGGATGGAAGGATCCTGTTCATATGGACCTGTCGTCAGACAGAACACTAATTAATAATAAGATGAGGTGGTCTAGCGGTTAGAACGCTGGTCTTGTTATCCTGGGGTCTCGGGTTCGATTCCGAGCGGTGCCCGAATTTATAACTTGCGTTGGGCAAGGCCGTGGTCTAGCCAACACGGAGTTTTCCTCCGTGGCATCCCAACAATTACTCCATTCACACACAGAAGAAGGCAATGGCAAACCACTTCTGGATCATCTGCCAAGAACGTATATGAACAGGCCCCAGTCCGAGAAAAGGATGGAAGGATCCTGTTCATATGGACCTGTCGTCAGACAGAACACTAAATAATAATAATAATAATAAATTAGGTTCATTCAAATAAACTGGGATTCTTACGACAAATATTCCTGTCAACATTTCGATACATAGTTAATAGAGAGACAATCTTTCGATTCCTTACTATTGTCTGATTTAGGAAGTGATTACTTTATTCCTGCTGTCAGCCAATCAGGCATTTGCTTAGGTTTTTCTATTACTGAGTTGATGAATTTTTTATTTAACTGTGCGTACCCAATATTTTGGCATCTGATCACTTCCGTTAGACATCTAATTGCGAGTTTTTGACAGCAATGCAGAGGTTTCTGTAATTTTTATAGGTAATCAATTCATACTACTTATTTTCCTTCATCTTCTCATTCTTTAGGCAATTACTTATTCTTAACTTTTCTACTAATTGTGTTATTTACGTGCCATTTGTTACTTTACATTTTCGAGAGAAAAAAATATTCCTCAACTTCACGTTTTTTTTCTTCATATTATCACAATTAAAACCTTATTCTTTAATTATTGACAATTGTCTTCTCCGGCTACGTTTTGGTCTTCCTATTCCAATTTTCCAGACGCCTTTCTCTGTTTTGCCACGTTCAATAATCATTTCTGTAACGTACGTTTAAATCCGTTTTATCAGTTATAAAGTGCGAGAATGTTACTTCGTGGAACCGCGGCCACCCACTAACTGAGCCACTGTCATGAATAAATATGGATCAGCTTCGTAATTATACTGACATGGAAAAACCGAAGGACTTGGAGAAAAATCCGACCCAGTAAAACTTTGTCAACCACAAATCCCACACGGACTGCCGTGGGAGCGAACCAGTGCCTCTTCAGCGAGAAGCCGGTAGTTACTCGTCTGTACCACTGCACGTCCAGGCTATCTCAGCTCAGAGAAAAATACATTATCCTTCATTAAAACCCAATAGCGTCTGGTGAAGACTTCACATCACAAGTCTTTGTTATATAAAATTATTACCATTACAATTCTAAATAGTATATTTCTTAATTTCCTCCTGTTTTAAAAAAAAAAAATTAACCAGATTTTTTTTTTTACTTCGATATGTGTGAAACGATTAATTAATACAGTCGTTAATTTTGTAGGTTATGAAATTGTAATATAAGGAGTGGGCGAAATACCTCTGTTTCCATGTCCGGTGTAGTCCCTATGAACCGAAACAAGTACATCGGTTCAGATTCTTCAAATCGCCGTTATAACTACATTTATTTTCTGTTCTAATATAAAATAGCTCCATTTTTCAGAGTGTATTTATCACCTGTGGGTTTCGTACCATTTTCTGTATAAACCGATTATATTTTTAATGAAAACGCATCTCCATCCTTCAAAGGACTACACACTTATTTTCGTGCCTCGGCACTCAGAATGCCAAAAGTGCTTTTCCGTCGCCTGACCGATTCTTTTCAAACCCACAATAAAAATATTTTTTTATAAGCTATGGAGGTAGTTAAAATATCTCGACATATAAATTCAAAATGTTTGTTGCAGGTATTTAAGATTAATTCACTCGGGATTGAAAATATAATGAACGTTTCATGTTGCTGGTATGATGTAAATTAAATCGGTCATTTTCAGAACCACGTGAGTCCGCTTTTTCAGAGAACTCGGGTATTTCTGTTAAGACAATCACCAGAAACAAATCTTTTTCCACAATAATCACATTAGTCCAAGTCTTTGTTGCGCATTGGAGCCTAAATATAGTCTATTTCCCATAAACGAGATGAGTCCTGAGCGCATATTAAACGTTCTGGTTACGTCTCGGCCATAAAGAAACCACTGTAACCCAGATCAACTGAACAGGTCACCTTAGCAACGACAAAATACACATAATCACATGCAGTGTTCCTTCAATATTATATGGGTACTTGCAAAAACAACACGAGTCCAAAAATAACTTCAGCTTATAACTCTAAGTGCAAAAGATAATAAATAAACAGTGTGGCTGCTAGCATGGTCTTTTATTTTTCTCAAAATTGAGTGTTGTGGACTCATGTGCTTCTAATTACATTTATAGAAACACTCATATGAAGCAACACGGTTGAACAAAATTGAGTGTTGTGGACTCATGTGCTTCTAATTACATTTATAGAAACACTCATATGAATCAACACGGTTGAACAATTAATCATCCATCTGATACGACATTTATTAACTAACTAGCAACATGAGATGATACGATAAATTCAGTTAACGCGGCTTATGTTACTCAACTAATGACATAATATTTGGCAACGTAAATATCTCCTAAGGTGATTATTTTTATGTCATAAACCAACTGACTGGGCCCATAGAAATTACCTTGCAGAATTATTTCTACCACAGAAACTTCAGTTACGTCATTTTTCTCCCCTTTTATCATTTCATGTCTTTGTTTACGTTGTTCCTTATTCTTTTCTCATTATTCCAAACCTGAACTACAATTACAAATATCCGCCGTGCTACTCACTGAGTTATTTCAATGTTTTAGTCATCCACATGAGAAGAACGGCTACCAGCTTCTGAGCAGTTTAAGGAATTATACGAAGACTAGTTCACTATCCAGCCTCTAAGCACGCATCAAAGCATGAAATTGCAAATCTAAATTGTGTTATAATATCGGCATTTTCTTTATACGTCACGTTTCTTCCTATACTGACTCTTACGTACCTTAAACATAAATTCTTACATATTTACGCTGATTTTGAAGCCCAGTACCCGAAGAATAATAACATAACATCGAGGTATAGTTTTAAATTCCCGAAACAAAATTTGGAAAATTCAGGATGAGACTGAAAATTATATCACGCGTTTCCACCAATTCAGTATGATTTTTTTTTTTGCGTTTAATACAGTAATTTAATTCATTCTCTGCGAACTCACAATTGAGTGGATTAATTTAAACGTGTAACAAATTATCTTACTAGCCACAAGTGCCAGGTCGGCTCACAGGAGACCTCTGGTGAGGTTTAATGAAAACAAGACGTTTGGGCCCTTCATAACAAGCAAACAACTTGTTCAATTTACAGTACGCGTAAAATAGCTTTTTCAGAATAAATAAATTAACTGAACAGTACTTACAAATTAAACATGTCATGACGCTATAGAATAAATTCTTGTGGAGCAAATATTACCTGAAAAACTATCAATGACAACGTTTGAAGTAAGCTAATTATTTAATTCATACAGGGTGCCCCAAAAGATATATACACATTGTAATACAGTGGCAGCTCGTCAGTCATTTTACCGACGCTGTCAAATATGCCACGAAGCTAAGGCTGGTCACTACATAAATACCTACACTAAATAAATTTGCAAATTTACGAAGTACCGATGCTGACATATGTAAATATCTTTAATTGATTAATTTAATGAATGTATACCTCTTTCTGGGACAACCTGTGTTACATACATATTACCTCGTTAAAGCTTAAATACGGTGGAAAGACACTGGACTCGTAGCTCGACGTATGTATAATGTCTATTCACACAATATTAATTATTCTCATCTGGTTATCTTTGACAACGAACCTTTTGCTGTTTTATACGCCATGAGAAGTTAGTAATCAAATTTATATGCACCCCGTGTTCACAGAGTTTTTGACACGCTCCTAGTGGATCTTTGAAATACACAGGAACGAATTTTATATTTCGTAGGGAAAATACAGAATCCCTCGTAAACAGCGAGAGTTGAGTTCCGGAAAACAATGCGACAGGGGATAAAATAGGCCTTGTGGGGAAATACGACCACGTTTAAAATTGATCAAGTTCTACCTCAGTTTCATTAACTCCAAAAGCTACACGAGATCTTTTTTCATATGCAGAAACGATACAATATAAAATTGCAACAAAATATACATTGCAGTGGAAGGCAAAACCTCGGAGCTAGAAAACTGGTCCCTGGCGACATTACAGCCGCGAGCACATACAAATCTCTTGGTGTGGAAGCCAACAGAGTACACACACACCAAATTAAACAGATAAATAAGCCTTGTTACTGAATCCAAACGGAAATACAGGGTGGTCTAAAATTCACGCAACCCATTCCTGACACGTGTTCAGTCTGTCAAAAGGTAAATCGCATTGTAATCATAAAACGAACAGTAATTTTATGTTAAGTGTTAAAAATGCCCACCGTATACTTCGTCATTTAACACCGAAGATAGACGGGGACGGTTCCTGTCCTGCGTGTCACAGAGATGATTCACCAGACGAGATATTTTCGATCTGTTTCGCACAGCAAAATCTGGAAATATTTCCCTAGAATCATTCCGGAAAGTCAAATACGCACGAGATGCCAGGTTGCGTTCGACAATTGACGATCTATGCGCTTCTAAAAAAAAAATACATTGCATTTCGATTTTCGATAGACAGCTGACTGTCTGGCGCGAGCAGGTTACGACATGACGTGGTCTGCGTGGGCCCTCCTATAGAGCAAAGCGACATTGTGTGTTTATTAATCCAAATCGCATTGTACTGAATTTTAAGCTTCAATAAATATTTTAATATGGGTCACTCTGTATAAGCCAAATGCAGAGGTTGGCACAACTGGGTCCAAGTTGAAAACAGCGGTTGGGGATATATTGACAAACAAAACCCATACGTGAGGAACTCGGTGTCATGAATATATTTTACACAGTAACAGTAATTAACTCGTAATTACGAATGATAATCGATAATTATGCACATTTCCCGGCCGCTGAATTTGTATAATTTCTAGTTATTCATAATAATCCTCTTATTCGCTTCTACTCTAACATGTGCTCAAGAACCTATAAATATTTTATGATTTTTGTCCGCCCAATAAGTAGTAGAATTTTTGAGAACCTACCACTCGTTCTGCTATTCAAAATATTTCGCCTTTTATGAAACCCGTGTTCAAAAGAGCCTGCCACAGGTCCCTACCCAGAAGAAGATGAAACCAGTCAACCCTTCTTAAGACTTACCTCAATGTTTTGTTCTGATCTGTATCTGTGATTCACAAGAGATATTTTCCTTTCGGATTCTCTACAAAAAAATTTTGCATCCATTTCTCATGTTTCATTTTCGCCGTGAATCTCGGTCACCTCACCCTCCACATTCGCATCGCCTCAATTACTGACGAGGACAAATTGTCACGACGTCGGACAGCGCCAGTGGCCGACGTCGAGATTTACGGAAATCGCTTGATTAAAAGATGAAGAATAATTGCGAGTTTCAGGAAACGAACTTGACGTTTCACTTTATCGAGTTCGGGAGGTAATTGAACGACGGATACCAAAGTTGTGAAAGCTGTTATTTCCCCCAAATGTTAGCCGAAGAACTGAATCCGAAGCTGAGCTCAACACCACCCAAAATACGTAGCCCAGACCGGTCCAATCAGGTTTCACCTCTTCTCAAAAACGGACATAAGAACATCTGACACGGAATCACTTCTTATCTGGCGATAAATTGAATGTGAAAATGTAATTCCGACAAGACTCACAATTCAATCGTGACGTACTCATCAAACTAACTGGACCTTGATCAAAATATGTGGACCACAGAGGTTATAATATTGAGAAGTATTTCTACATTAAACGATAAAAATATTTATCATGGAATCGTTGATATGAAGTTGTCAAGGCTACCTTCTGTTTAAAGTAGAACCCTTTTGATTTTTAAGTCACAATTACGGATATATTTTAGAAGACTTCACATAACACATTAATTCCTGATGAACCGACACTGAGAAGTCATCACTCGAAGTATGAGAGACAAATGCATCAGTACGTACTTACACTGAAAATTGTTACGTTCTTATAAATTCAATTCAATTAATTTATTTAAATATTAGTAAAATAATAATGAAAAATACTACACAAACAGATTAACTATAAATATACGCATGTTATTATTATTATTATTATTATTATTATTTAGTGTTCTGTCTGACGACAGGTCCATATGAACAGGATCCTTCCATCCTTTTCTCGGACTGGGACCTGTTCATATACGTTCTTGGCAGATTATCCAGAAGTGGTTTGCCATTGCCTTCTTCTGTGTGTGAATGGAGTAATTGTTGGGATGCCACGGAGGAAAACTCCGTGTTGCCTAGACCACGGCCTTGCCCAACACAAGTTATAAATTCGGGCACCGCCGGGAATCGAACCCGAGACCCCTGGATTACAAGGCCAGCGTTCTAACCGCTAGACCATGTACACAAAATAAAAAAAAACATAAACGTTATAGGGGTTTAAAGCTGGTGAACGTGGTGGTTATCCCAAAGGTCCACGGCGTCCAATCAAACGATCAGGAAAATGTCCACGAACATTTTCGGACGAGTTCGCGACGGTAATTATTCCAGAGCTTCTGATGAAGAAGTTTGGTTTGCTGACAAATTTGTTCTTTGCAAACGATGTTCGAGTCAATTTGGGGGGACAGGCATTACCGGTCTTTTGAACACCCACACACTAGCTTCTGCAAGTCGAACATCTGTGGCGATGGAGAGCGGACGTCTAGTGCACAGCATCACCGGCGATCGATTGTATCACTGGCCCGTACTTCATCGAAAGGACGTTAATAGGACGCAAGTCCGAGAGCGCACATCGTGTTTGTCTTGACGTATTTTTTATTGTGACGAAAACAGATAAACTTCACATGGCCATATTGCCTTCAAGTATTTTACAACAAAGTTTTTGAATTTTAGCAGAATAACATTTTACACTGAAAACGTACGTGTAACAGCTGACGTAAATGCGTGGTAGTGACGATATAACAGCCGAAACCTATAGTATAACCAACAAGATAGGAATTTTATAATATTGAAAATTGTAGTCCAGAAGTGTGTGAAAATAAGGGACTATTATAAACTTTGATAAATAAATCAGGAATTAGGCGAACTATTCAATTTGAAAATGGCACCTCTGATATTTATCGAAACATGGGACAAAATTTGACGAGCTGTGCTGCCGAATTTTCCGTTTTTTACAAATTAGTTATTAACAAGATGGCTAGTAAAATTTTTTAAAAAGTTATTCAAATTTAAGATTTTTCGAATTTATCCTTTTTCAAGCAGATATCTGTAACAATCTCTGAAATTCTCTTTGACTCCGCGTCAAAGAACCTGAAAAGAAGATATATGTTCAATTACGTAGGCTTAGGTCACGTGGTGAGATAACAAAAACGAATCTTAAGATACGACGGTGTTGACAGAGTCAGTGGCGGATTTCATGAACGTTGTTTTAATTTACAAACGCTGATTCCCATAAATGCAAAGAATTTGACCAATTATGTCATTTGTGAAATATTCAAAGAATTCGTTGTTAACGAGGCTTATAAACTGTATCGAGGTTTTCAATTAACGTACCGGACTAATTGGCATCCACAATGGACAGGTATCATTCGGTTCTGGTGGATATCTCAACACAAATTAAGTTAAACGGAGGAATATGAACATCGGCGTTCATAACCTACATATTTACGTACTTTTACGTTGAACTCAGGCAACAGACTGAAAGCATAGTCGTTAAGTTGGTAATAAGTGCGTGGGTTATCGTGTTAGTGATCTCTCTCTCCGGAATATCTTAGGATTTTTATTTGTAGTGTTCTGTCTGACGACAGGTCCATATGAACAGGATCCTTCCATCTTTTCTCGGACTGGGACCTGTTCATATACTTTCTTGGCAGATGATCCAGAAGTGGTTTGCCATTGCCTTCTTCTGTGTGTGAATGGAGTAATTGTTGGGATGCCACGGAGGAAAACTCCGTGTTGCCTAGACCACGGCCTTGCCCAACACAAGTTATAAATTCGGGCACCGCCGGGAATCGAACCCGAGATCCCAGGATTACAAGGCCAGCGTTCTAACCGCTAGACCGCCGTGGCGGTCTATCTTAGGATATCCGTATATAACACACGTGACGAGTAATAATCCTTGTGGCATTTCATTCGATAGGGGCATTTTTATCTCCTCTCTCCACGCACCGCAGAGAGAGGCTTGTGACAGGGTCCACTGTACACAGAATGACACAGAGGTAACTAAAGATAATAACAATAGAAGGGAGACGAGCGAATGGTGGGTTTGGCAGGGGGGAAAGGGGGAACAGATGAAAATAGGCATACTTGATGGAATGATAATGAATTGTCAATTAATATGGCTTTGTCGCGTGACATTGTGACGAGTAAATTTTCAGGTAGAACTTTTAACTGATGACGGAAAGCAGAATTTCCATCAAATGCACATCAAGATGGGCGCCACAATGAAATACGAGTACATAGAGAAATGTTCGTTTGTCTCGTGTTTCGTCACTGAAATAGTTTTAAAATATTCCGACGACATTTGGTGCAGAGTGAAATTTGTCAGGTGTGTCTAAATAGAACTTTACCGATCTTACGATGAGTGCCGGCCCCGTCCAAAGAACCAATGAGTCTTACCAAATATCTAAAAGGGTTAATTAGTTTCAGAAATTAATTCTGAATTTCAACAGACACGAGTGTCTGATATACCACGAAATATAACTGTTTAAAACCCAGTATTAACTACATGTAAAACATGCTTTAACAAGTAATTCTGCATTTTGTATGATTCTCAATATAAACTAATAGCATTTCCTTAAACAGCAATAACCAATTAATCTTTATAATAGAGAACTGTTGCGTTTTCTTTGAGGTACGAACTGAATTCTTAAAACTAATTAAATGAGCTAAAATGACATCGACATTTGCTAAATTATAATCTACTTTAATTCAAATTTGACTTGAGACTACATTAAGATTTTTAATTGGTTAAGTGTCTATTGTAGAAGAACGTTTCAATGCACCAAACGCTTTAAAAATTTGTGCTGATTATCATTTCCATTTGAAATATTCTGAGGTAATAAACTTGAATGATAGAGTAAGAGACATTCCAGCCATTGGAATGGGATTGCGTAGGTCTGAGACCTCTACAGAACTTACGACAAACTTTCAGTTTACCGGGGTTATATTCGAGATACGTGTAAGAAAACAAATTCTTGGACGGCCTAAAAGACGGACGATAATTTTAAAATTTTTAGTAAGAAATTTAATGTGGGAAGTTGAGAGACCATATAAAATATAGGTTTGAAATTCATTAATGCTTTGTTTCAGACAACCGGCCATGTTATAAACACGTCAATGTTCTGTATAAAAATAATGCTAATGGAACAACCAATTCAGCCGATACCAAAGATTGAAGCGAGAAATGTAAGGCAATCAGCAGACAATTAAAGAACGTTTTACCAATCAACTATGAAAGAAATAAATAGACACTATTTCAGAGCAATACGAATTTAGAAGTAGCCGATTTTGACGACGTCAGTTGCACTGTATCAGAACAAATGATGAAAAGTATTCATACCCCGAGTAGTTCTAACAGATAAATTAAAACAAAGTGACGACAACTTCTCATTTCCATGTGAAATTTCAGGTTCTAACAGCGGCAGTTATGAAAATGACAGTTGGACGTTGCGCTATGCAGTCTGGTAGACGTTTCACACATTTTTACAGCCTCCATTTTCAGGGCGATTCGTCATGATGGAAACCTAATTTACCTTAGGTTCTCCATATATTGTACCTAGCAGCGGAAGAGGCTAACATGGACATTTTAACTGTGATAATTAAATATTTTCATTTAAAACTTCATAGCGAATGTAATTCTCCCCACAGCAAACTGTCTTCTAAATGCAACTTTGAAAATTCATCCAAGAATCCGTCACATGTGTATATGAAAACATGCCACGGGAATGTTGGATAGATTTAGTGTCTGTGAGTGTGTTTGGGGTGGGGAGGTCACAGGAGTATTCACACGAGGGAAGATTTTCGCAGAATGCGAAAGCTTTTACGAAGAAACCTGAAAAACACACAAAGTTTTCTGACCAATAATATGCAGCTCACGGCCTGAGAGCCGTCCCGGAGCTGATCGCGACTGAATACTTCTAACTATAAAACAAATGATTTTAAAATAAAATTCCTGGAATATTTTCAAGCGACATATATACTCTAATCAAAGAACAGGATCTGATTTGAAAGCCCCCATAAGTACTATCATAATATACCATGTATTATATATTGTAGCAGATAATCTGTTGGCTGGTGTTCACGATAAGCAATGTTACATTACTGAAATGAAATCTGGTCAGTGGACAATTCTTATTTGAATATCTGTGTCATAAATTCCTCGTTCTTTGCTGTGTGTAAAGTTGAAATTGTTCTGAAGCTATAATTGCTTTCCTTTTGTACGATTTGAGGTTTTCACGGCAGTGAGTCTGAAGATGGCTGTCTCCTGGGTTATCAGGTAGAAGTTTACCGACGTTTCAGAGGTCCTTGTTGCCTCCATCATCAGGGCGATCACCCTGATGATGGAGGCAGCTAAGATCCATACAACAGCCATATTTTCCTTTTCTTTTACTAACATGGAGTGAGAAAATATATCTTCTGTTTTTCAGCATACTGTCTTCGAGAGGCCATAGGTTTACGAGCTGTGGTGATGTTATTTCAAAACTATATTATACAATTTTTGATCACTGTTTATCGAAGTTCAAATATAATGGTTGTACAACAAGGTTTGTCAATATGAACATCGTATTAAGATAACTTCTGTTTTTGACAGACGGGAAACCCTGGATAATGTCACTTAAGAAGAGAGAATGAAAAAGCACAGTTCTGCCGACCGCGCGATGGGAATTACATTCACTGAAGGTGGGAAGAATATCTCCCACTTTGAGCGCTCCACCTGCTCATGGTCCATTAATCAGTTTGTGCCATTGAATATTCATGATATGGTACCAATTTACCCAATTAGTGACGAGGAAGACGCTCCTCGAGCAGCGTTATCCTTATTTTCCCCATTTCAGTATTTCAAAAATTTTCCATCTAGTCAGCACTGCCATCGGTAATTGATCCTAAGACCAGTGTAATATTCTACGTACGCCCATGAACCAAATATTGACGCCTGACTGGTTATTCAGCACATCCAAACACGTGCCATCCCTTTTTCCAGGACATCGACTACGCCATTCGGTCGCTCGGACATCTGTGTCCTTATTTCGCAGACAAAACTGACTTTCGACATGATCCACCAATTTGCAGTAAAGATAAAATGTGATGAGTGAGGGTTTACTGACACCCCCCCAAATTCATCAGGCCGATGATGGAGGCAGCAAGGACCTCTGAATTTTTGGTAAACTGCCCTAAAATCCACTACAGAGACTCGAAATTCTTAATGGTATCCAGTATTAATGACTGAAATTGAGATTTCACTTTCGACCTAGTACTTTCTTCTCACGTATGACTTCTAACAAAGAAGTTTCTGGTAGAAATACAATCTTTCAGAACCAAATTCAATATTACTGAAGAGTAAATTAAAATTAAATTATTTGGTTATTCCATCAAATCACAAGTTGATCCATTATATGAAAATATCTGGACACGACCTCCAAAAAACTACACTACGAAAAAATTGTAAAAAATTATAATTGAGTTTTAAATTTAATATAATTTTACACCTGATGATGGTTTAATAAAACCGAAACATGTTGTAACTGTTCCAATTGTAAATCGATTATTCGATATGGAACAAAGAATGATATTTTAATTATTTTAATTATTCTTATTTTAAATACATTGTGATTTGACGGAATAACCGAATAATTTAATTTTAATTTAATAAATCACAATATGACGCAACTACACTATTTTCTGAAGAGTAAAGTTTATTTGTGTGTCAATATACGTAGAATCGCTTGATTACCTAAATAAAAGGAAAGTGTTGGCAACCAGGAACTATAATAAACCAGTCTCAAAAAGCATAATCTGCTACAGAATAACAATAAATATCCTGAGTTCCAAACGTAACATCATTAAACCTTCAGCAATTACTAGAATTCAACCGTGGTACTTTCGCAAGAAAACCCCGACCATAGACGATAAAAAATAAATTTACTAGAATTGACACGAATTTGCTGTTGTTACTATCAGAACCATTGTAAATTACAGTAGAAAATTATACGAGTATTTGGTCGTGTAAAATATTATAATTAAATGTTATTGTAATTAAAAATGTCCAATTAAATTTTGATATAATAGAGCTATGACATTATCGTATTTATTTTTAATTTGGATATTTTACGTAATACTTTATATTGAATTGTTCTGACTTTATAACGCTTCATTACAGATAATATGTTCATGCTTTTCAACTTTTCAAACAGCAATCTCGGCCTGAAAGAACCCTTCACAGGTAACAACAACTCACGTGTACATATTTCAGTTGATTTTTAGAATCTACCTGTGGATTGCCATTCTCATCTTTTATAAAATATATTGTGGCCCAGATCTCGTGTTATCAAGGCTGTCGAGAATTCAATAGTGTTCTTGTATGTTCTGACGTCGTGTCAACCAACAAGCTATAAGAAATACCTTCAACCATAACACTGGTAACAACCTCCAAGGTCACACGTGTCACAACCCAGAAGAGTCGATCAGTTAGTTCTAGGTCGGTAACAACTCTTAAACATTTTTTTTGTCTCTACACGAGTGTCGTATATTCATACTGATATAATTTGTTTGTAGCAAGTTAACTTGCATTTCACACATAGTTTCCCTTATGCCAAAAAGTTATACTATTTTCACATCTTACAGCGTTCAACCATCTGCATTCATTTTTCTTGGATTTTAAAATTTAATGTTAAATTATAGTACTTTATTCAGCAAATCAGAACGTGTACATAGCCTCATAACTAACTAACTAACTAGATGTCTTAGGGAACCCGAAGGTTCATCACCGAATTAACCAAAGCCCTCCACTGGACCCTGTCCTGGGCCAACAAAATCCAGTCTCCTTCAACTCCTATCTCCCATAGATCCCGCCTGAGATTATCCTCCCATCTACGTCTAGGTCTCCCCAGCGGTCTCTTCCCCTCAGGCTTCCCAAATAGTGGACCCAACCAACCAGATGGCTTATGAAACCCGAAGGTTCATCACCGAACTAACCAAAGCCCTCCACCGGACCCTGTCCTGGGCCAACAAAATCCAGTCTCCTTCAACTCCTGTCTCCCATAGATCCCGCCTGAGATTATCCTCCCATCTACGTCTAGGTCTCCCCAGCGGTCTCTTCCCCTCAGGCTTCCCAAATAGTGGACCCAACCAACCAGATGGCTTATGAAACCCGAAGGTTCATCACCGAATTAACCAAAGCCCTCCACCGGACCCTGTCCTGGGCCAACAAAATCCAGTCTCCTTCAACTCCTATCTCCTATAAATCCCGCCTGAGATTATCCTCCCATCTACGTCTAGGTCTCCCCAGAGGTCTCTTCCCCTCAGGCTTCCTAACCAGTACCCGGTGCACACCTCTTGTCCCATCTATGCACGCTACATGTCCCACCCATCTCACTCTTCTCGACTTAATCACCCTGACAATACCGGGGGAGGAGTACAGATTTTTAAGTTCGTCATTATGCAGTTTTCTCCACGCCCCATCGTCTTCCCTCTTAGGCCCAAATATCCTCCTCAACACCCGATTCTCAAACATCTGCAATCTATCTAGCCTCATAACGAACGAAGGGTTTAAACAGTACCCTATTTCTGCCTGTTATGACAATACAGTTTAAGCCATGCGATAATTGCCATCAACAGTCACTCATGAAGATTGGCCTTCAAATACACACATTGAATACATTATATTCGCGACCTTGATACTTCAGTTTAGTGCATTTGTGTTTCAATTCGGAAACAAGAAAGCTCTGAGCAACGTTTAACCCCTACTACACGCCTTACAGAAATGCATATTTAATATTTTACACATGTTTCGCTTTAAAAAGCAGTTATGCGAGGCCCTCAGGTCTTGCACAACGTCTTAAGCACTAGGAAAACGCAGTCAGGACACAGCGTACCTGGGACAAGCCTTGGACCATTGGCGGCAGTCAGCGTTCCACTGCCATATTTAACGTGGAGGGGATCGGCGTTGGTTGAGACGACGGCTATCTCGTCCAGCTCGTGGTTACTGCAAAAGCTGGTGTGGTGGTGGTGGTGGTGGTCTCCGCCCCCCGGGGAAGAACACTGGGCCCCACCGCCGTAGCGGGATACTCCACCGCCTCCTATCACCAGCCGCGTACTGCTCGAACTCGAACCCGGGTCACAGGGCAGCACACCTCCACCGTTACCGCCGCTAAATGCACCCGGTGATGACTGCTTCCGACCCCGCAGGGAAAGGACCAGACGCTTGGCAGTGGACATGTCACACCGTCGCCACGGCAACGGGCCTTTTTAAACACGACACTGCCTATCCACCAACATTTTAAGAACCTTCCTCCTCGATGTGCAGTCGCCAAAGTCACCGAATGTCGACTGTGACGCTTGAATACAACTGTCTGGCTTCAGATGTAGTTATCCGATATGACGCTTGTTAAACGCAAGGCTTACGCCAAAGCCTTCGAATTTCACACTACTCACTTCTTAATTTGCACTTTACAGACTGTTTCTGGGAATGTCTTATGAGATATTTGTTGAAGAATCGAAAAGACTATAAAATTGTACAGTTGAGAATATTCGGCAAATTATAATTCAAATATACTTCGCAACATTCCGTTAATTATTCCTCTGGTTAGTTACCTTCTAGATAATCCACAACACTCTTCAATCACTTTACAGAAACTCGCTAATCTTTGGCAAGAGACAAATCCTTTGAAATATTATAAATAATCTTTCATTTCATCCAGGACTTTCACTCCAGAACACGTACCGAAACAGATTTGTTATTAACTTTTTAAATGTATTGAATTAAGCTAAATATGCTTAGTTTATACCCAACTGTTCACTCGTAAAAACTCGCGAACGGAATTATTATAAAATCCTTGGCCTAACCTATCACCATTTTACGTCCAACACTTGAAGAATTGTTAACAGTGTTCAACGACAACCAGATGGAATCACAATTTTTACCAAATTTCCCACATGTTCAGCGAGAAAACTTCCTTCGACCACCTGTTTTCTATATGATATTCCATAAATATTTCGCTCAGTTTACTCCAAATATGGTCGAGGAATATTCTCTTCAATGTCGTAAAAACAACAATATTTGGTCACTGCCGATGATTTTAAGAATATAATTAACTAACTAGGAACTTGAATGTTGCCAAATTCAGAATAAATGGAGTTCAATCAAAGAATTAATATATCATTTGATTCCATAAGAGCGTGACACAGAATCAAATCAATCGAGGACGAAGTCAGAAACGTTCACTTATTATTTTCATGAACACATTGCTACGTTATCGGCAATTATTTTCAGGTATCAACATTCTGTATTTATTCCAAAGTTTCTGTTACATTTCTTTTCCTTCATTTTCCGTCTACACAATACGACAAAGAATTTAACCAAGAAAGTTTATATTGTGGCTTTATCAGGCACTTTGCAATAGCTTATGAACTTTAAATCATGCAGTCTACCACAATATTTGCTTGTAACTACCGCACCATAAAACCCTCCCTACATGATGTCAACCCTTCTAAATCACTTCTGCAGTATTCTTTCATCTCACAACAAATAATTCTGCCTTATATGCAAGTGGAAAAACAGCACACAATGGTCGAAAATGGGCTCCCCCATTCGCTGACAGTTATGTTCAAGAATGTAAAAATGTCAATGTTTTTCTTCGTTCCCCTACTCAAGATATTTAGAAGAATAATAAGAAGAAGAATATGTAACCGCAGACGATAGGAGAGTTTTTACTAAGAGACGTGGCGAAATGAAATCAAAGACAGATACTTCTCTACGACTCTCTTAGAAACATCTCTGAAAGATATTAACAAATCAGAAAGTAATCAACTTGTCCTTGTAACCATTTTTATTACAATTTCCACTTCACTACATTCTTCAGTCTTGGCGATACCATCTTCACCCTTATGGTCCCCTGCATGTCAATGAGACGTTGTGTCAACAGTTTTTAAAACTTCTTTCGCTTCAGAAACTCCGTTAATTTCTTCTCTAATTAAATTATTCCAAAACAATTTCTTCTCTGTGTTCCAACTTCAGTTACACTCGTCAATATAACTGTATTGTCTATTGTCTTTTAACCAAGGAGGATCTTGGAAAACACGTATTGTTACCAAGCACTGACAACAATTCAAAGTCTAATGACGTGACCTATTTATTAACCACTTCTCAGTGTCTCCAACACTTAAAAAGCTTCCTTTCAAGCAAGATTTTAGTAGGAAACAATAACATAAATACAAGCTCACTGGCGAATAATTCATTGATGAATTTCAGTGTCTACGTGATCTGAGAAGTAACCAATGCAACGTCAGCTCAGTACAAGAATCATTGAGCAGAAATTAATTCTAGACAACAAAAAAAAAACAGTTAAATTCTTACTGAGTTAAGAAATGGACCAAACGATTGATCAACAGGAAGACGAACATCTTCAGCTGTGTTATCTCACCGACTCCAAAGCAACGCTTTCAGACCACGACTCCTTATATTTCTTCTTACTACACAACTTACAATAATTTATGGAAGACAACCCCATCACAACAATGCTATATACCATTGTTAGGGGGTATCAGTGTGTTTTTGGTTCCAATGTGAGATAAATATGAAAGTATCATCATCGTTCGTGACTGGTAAGAGTTATCGCGAAACACAACGTTGGCCTCGGAGACATTATCTTCTCTGACAGCGTGAACACAGCATCGCGAGTCGTAGCTTTATAGCAAACAGAAGAGACGTGGACCACTGGTGTTAAAGATATTTTGCGAACGGATGCCAGTAACTCAGATGGAAATCATTTAAATTCAAAATGACACATTTCATTGTCGTGAGGTTTAGAAGATACGTAGACGATAAATAGATTTAAAGACAGCGAGGACACACATAAAATACCCAAAGTCCCAAAATAACGATACTTTAAATATGATTACGATGTTCTATTATGCACTTCTGAGGACTCTGTGCATATCAGAGGCTCCCGATTAAAATCGGTTTTATGTAAAGTTTCCATGGTTCATTTCAAAAAAAAAAAAATTAAAATCCCATTCCAGCATCACCTGTACAATGTACTGACAATAACCAGACGTCAGTCCATAAAGTAGCACACCTGTAGTAATTATAACCCTCAAGAAAGTTCCACCCGTAGACACTAATCGGATAATAATTCACCGAGACTTTTACAGTGCGACGTCACAAACAGCGGACGTTATAATCGGCGACGTTTCTGGCTGGGATCAGTCACACAGGACGCGGAGAGAAAATCTCTTACTCTGAGACGCGCACTTAAATCGGTTTACTCAGACGCTAGCATGTATTCGACTAAAAATATTTTAAAGTGTCCCCATTTGATCAGACTGTTTGTCATTTGTGGTATCTTTCAACACAATAAATTATCAATTAATTTTATTACAGTTAACACGACAAAATAAAGCGGTATATTTAATAATTACCACACACTCTCCATTCACCTTTTACGTAAAATGAACAACAGATCCATCGTTCCTACACACTTCATATAAACGCGGACAATACCCGTATACATGTAACACTTCATCCATTCCATTCCTTGGAATGAGAAGTTTAACCCGTATAAGACATTTTATTATTATTATTATTATTTTGTATGTGATTATAATAAATAAATCGCTTTTAAAATCTGAAATTTCAAATACATCACAAATGATAACTGTTTTCTCGTTTTAAAAATCAAAATATTCGCACGCTCGTTCGAAAAAATCTATTCACTGTTCTCCTCTCTTGGCACACGGGTTTCCAGGCACTAGAATTTCAGTTTCACAGCGACATCTGTTATCATCACTATTTCTACTGGTTCTCGCGGTCTGCATGCTCGCAACTACAGATCTGCATGGCCGTTCACTCCCTGCCAGGCTACAGCACGCATTCTCTCCATCTTTATCTCGCCAGCAGTCCAGACTGCACGTACAGAGTTTCAGAAAACATCAACCCCCACGAACACCGCGCTCTGCCAGACTCTGCACAACACGCACGACGAGGACTGGATCGAGATAAATGATAAATAAATGCACTATTCCGTGAAATAATTCCTTGTAGTAAAAGCCCTGTTCCCATTCCTTCGCTATTATAGTTACTAGTCAAATTTATTGTCAAATTTTCACCTTCTAAGTGTAAGGCAGAATAATATTAAAATCGGAAGGAAACTTGATGCAATTTTAAAACAAAGTCATTAAATCAAAAACATCAATGAATATCGCCTTTACATATGATTACAGCGTTGTCTGGTTCGGCCGTAAAGAATGATATTTAGGATTAATATTGACAAAAAAACCTAACTTCATTATTTAACATATTAATTCTGTGACTCTTTCTAAATTATGTACAATTTCCATGTCCACATGTCCAACGGAGAGAGAGCCTACTTTAAATAATTATCTCGACATTTGAAGATGGCCGTCTTCTGGGTTGTAGAACTTCACCATCGTTTCAGAAGTCCTTGCTGCCTCCATCATCAGGGCGATGATGATGGTATCTTCAGTCATACCGCCGCGAAAACCTCAAATCCAACTCAACATCTGTCTGCTAAGAACAGAAGAAGATTCTGAGAGACTTAATTGGTCCACCAACCGATATTCATTCCAAATTAGACACACGAGTGTCGAGTATTCAAGAATTTTAAGTTGCACTACGGACAGCAAAGATACGTTTAAAATCCTGACACGAAATATGTTTGTAGTAACAAAGAAAGCACGGAAACCCGCGTGTGGGTAACTCAAAATATAAATATGGCGACTAATCTCGAACTTAACCTTAACATTCGTGTCCTTAAAGGGTTTCAGTCTGACATCTGTTTCTCCTAAGTGACTGAATAAAATCCTTCCTCTGCAATATTCTTTCGGTACATTAAATTATTAAGAAAAAACATCACCTGACACGTGACAAGCCAGAATTTGAAGCTTTCGCGACGAAGTTCTCGGTGATCAGCCGCGTCTGATGTCGGAACCCTGATGATGGGGATAGAGATGGTCTCTGAAACGTCGGTTTCATCGTTTAATCATCTGACGTGGCTCATCACTCGGTAACATTTTATTAACCTACAATTATTTACCGAATCATCGCCATCACATAAATTATTCTATTATCAAACAAATATTTTAAAAAAGAAACTGGCGTCACAAATTATCCATCACAGAGGTTACCACTTTAACCATTCTGGGACAACCAATGACAAAGGAGTGCAGAACTGAGGCTGTACCGTACGCTCAGCTAACCTCCTCTGAATTTCCAACTGTGTAGTCATGCTTTGATAATGGAGGCAGTAAGCACCTCCGAAACGTCGGTTAACTTGAATTCGACTACACGGCACAATATTCACGACGCCTTGAGAATCTTAAAACTCACAGGCCATAGTAAACGACTGAATTTAATGCAATTAATACTTCGAATTTATCATTTTAATCCGACGTAATCCATTTAATCTATTTTATAGACCACAATAGACCATCATGGAACAAGTTACGGATTATTACCCGCAATTATTTAGTACAGTAAGCCTATAGTTTGGCACCTGGGAGCCTGATTCACTTCGAGACACACAGGAAAAAGGCAAAGGGTAGCATTCCTGTAAAATATGAACATCATTCTTCTCCGTCAACTAAATTAGCGGTTCTCAACCTCTTTTTACCAACTGCGCGACAAAATTGCAGTGGTTTTTTCCGGGTCAGCTGCCCTATTTGTCTTACACTGTACAGTGTAACTAATAATATTCGTTCTGAACACAGAGTGCAACATTTAAAACGCAGTCCAAAATAATCACGTCTTATTATTATTATTATTATTATTTAGTGTTCTGTGTGACTACAGGTCCATATGAACAGGATCCTTCCATCCTTTTCTCGGACTGGGACCTGTTCATATACGTTCTTGGCAGATGATCCAGAAGTGGTTTGCCATTGCCTTCTTCTGTGTGTGAATGGAGAAATGTTGGGATGCCACGGAGGAAAACTCCGTGTTGCCTAGACCACGGCCTTGCCCAACACAAGTTATAAATTCGGGCACCGCCGGGAATCGAACCCGAGACCCCAGGATTACAAGGCCAGCGTTCTAACCGCTAGACCACCTCATCTTATTATTATTTAGTGTTCTGTCTGACGACAGGTCCATATGAACAGGATCCTTCCATCCTTTTCTCGGACTGGGACCTGTTCATATACGTTCTTGGCAGATGATCCAGAAGTGGTTTGCCATTGCCTTCTTCTGTGTGTGAATGGAGTAATTGTTGGGATGCCACGGAGGAAAACTCCGTGTTGCCTAGACCACGGCCTTGCCCAACACAAGTTATAAATTCGGGCACCGCCGGGAATCGAACCCGAGACCCCAGGATTACAAGGCCAGCGTTCTAACCGCTAGACCACTGTGGCGGATAATCACGTCTTTCAGAACAAAAATAAAATCAGAAGCATGTCAATCCCCGTGTAATAGACTCTTTTAGCCTGCTATGTAGGAGCAAGATAATATTTTGTACAAGAATTACATTTTAATATATTTATTTACTTTTAACATCCTACCTGTAAAGGTCTAGTTACTGGCTCTACCAAAACATTAGCACTGCTAACGAAACGAACGCTAAAATAATATTTTAATAACAAAATAATTTATAATATAAAATTCTAAATAATACCAGGCTAACAGAACTTAACTATCGAAAACTAATTCATAAGAATTTTTATAATAGACGATTATGCCTTCACATTGTAAGCAATTTATCAGTTTAAGTAAAAAAATTAGTTCCTAATACTTTACTTAGAGATCTTACTCTACAAAGCTTCTTATAAATCTTCCCCCTTGATTCTTATATTTTCTTAATAAAATGTAATCATGTAGGATTTGAGGTCTTCACGGCGGTGAGTCGAGAGATGGCTGTCTTCTGGGTTGTTGACAGACGTTTCAGAGGTGCTTTATGCTTCATTCATGTGGGTGACGATTGAAGTAGTACCTCTGACTACACGGGCCAACAACCCAGAAGACAGCCATCTTCAAAATGTAATCACCGTCTCCATTAACCTCTCATTACAATTATAATTCATAACAGAACATCAAATACAGAGAGTACCGCGCCTTATAAAGCGAAATGTTGTATTGTGGGGACTAAAACGATATATTTTTTTTACAAATAAGTTTCAATCGCTACTTTTTTAATCCTCACAAACTAACACTTTACAGCTAACATATAATAGCCTCATTAAATCTAAAGGCTAAAGTGGGACACGTTCAAGTACAAAAGAAACTTTAACAGCACACAAAACTGCGAGAAGATATTTCTGGTGACGCAAAACTTCAGCAGTCTGTTGCTAGGTTACATCAAAACAAAAGGAAATATGGCTGTAATTAGTAAATACGAGACATTGTAGAATTATTAACATATTATGTGTCACAAATGGCGTGTAATTTGACACAAAATTAACAAATTAAACCCGTTATTTCCCTGCTTTGTGCACGGGTATTCGGTCCCGTTGTTAATAACGTTTCTAAATGCATTAAAACAGAATGTAAATAAACTTGAATAAAATTGTTTTTGTAGTAAAAAAATATGCTTATGACATATACACATAAATTCAACGGGAAATCGAAACAAGGATTTCTGGGCAAAAATTCCCTACGGTTTAAATTTCTTTCCCTACAGAAAGATAATTGGTGTTGAATCTGTCATCAAAGACAGTCTTGCTACCAAATGCAAGATACTCCTATCCCGACAAACCATTTAGTCAGACAACACTCATCACTCTAGTTCTGATGATGGAGGCCGGAGGTTCCTCTGAAACGTCGGAAACTAAGCTCGCTTCCACATTTCGCAAAAAAAAAAACAGCAGTATCAACATCAACAAGTCACTGTGACATCGAAAGATCAATTAGAAAGCCAAATCGAAATTCTTCGCATAGCCGCCATATTTTTTCAAACATTTTTCGAAGACCTACTACTACGACACAGGCTCGCCTAAACCTCACACGTAAAGTACAAGATTCAGATAGCTTCTAGTGGCATAAATTTCTTTTAAAATTTCGTTAAAGTCAAGTCAGTGAATCAGAAGGTCAAAGTTTGAAACCAACGCAGACAGCATGATGATTTCACAAGCCTACTTCATTTTCAGTAAGCCTGAAAATTAGTCTCAATATCCCTTAGTCTTACCTTAGCGAGTAAAATGATTATGAAATTAAGAACCAAATCTGGAAACAAGGTCTGACATCGTAATGTCCCCTAATAAAATTCCTCTGTGAAGACACATAACGAGTAACTTCAGCCAAGATGGAGGTCTCACTAGCCTAGAAAAAACACCTCTCCTTTTTCCAACCTCCGCAGAGAACCAGAATTTATCTGATCGTGAAAGGAACAAAATTTTAAAAGGCTTATACACACGTAGCAACCTGCTTTAACGACTGAGCTATTCAGGCTTTCTTACGACCAATAATTCACACTTACCTTAAAATAGGCTTAACATTACGAAGGTAGAAAGTAGAGAAACTTCCACACTCTTACTACAGACAAAACCTCTAAACTGGTAACACGTACGTCTCGTGTTATAAACTTCAGTCTCCAGCTTCTGCGCTGGCAGAATGCTACTCCCTTGGCATTTATATTCCGGCACATAATACTTGAAAATGTATAGAATTTTTTTCGTAATTTAAACATGGATACTAGTTATGCTCAAGACACATTGCTTACTGACATTGTCATAAGCAAATAATAGATGTTCCAGGCCCATTCCTACAGACCCGCGTTCTAACCCAGTGTAGATCCATCTGCAAAGCGACGTCAGAAATATATAACTTCATACCGGTTATAAATAAAATTAATTGTACATAATCAACTGGCAATATATTCAAAACAAGTGTTTCTCTCTATTAGGAATGTAATTTGACCCATATATAACCAACAGACTTATTAAAATTAACTCGTCAAGATTTCATATTACACTGCTGTGTTAATGCTCGGTGTTGTTTGTCAGATATGTTACTGTAGTCGAACATCCATGTCCTCTCAAGAAATTTGAAACAAATAACACAAAAATTTCGTATGATGATTAACGTAAAATAAACTGGGCTGCGTAATATTAGCATTTTTTCAAACCTTTGCCATAATTTCGGTTGGTTTATAAAACGAAGTTGTCTCGTCTTCACAAGTTAAATTACATCGGATTTTAGGATGACTGTGTGCTTTGATGAATTCGATAGGACACAGAAGTCGATGTCTACTGTTTCAACATATTTCTGGAGGAAAGAGAGAAAATTACAAAAACTCTCAGTCATTCATTCAGAGAGAAAAATTATATGGGTTAAGCTACACCACATACATTTATGAGTTAACAGTACAAAATGTGACAGAATGAAAGACGAATAACCACGTAACATGATGAGTTGTGGAAGCGTGATTGTTCAGAATCTAATAACAAAAGCTAAGTTTTATAATAACCTCAAACATTTGTAATAATGAGGACATACGATTAAGTAATATTCTATCATCAGTATACATAAACTTTGACGGTAAAAAGCTGTCCCACTATACGCCATGTAGGCGCTTGGGGGGAGAGTTAGTATAGCTCCTATTAATTCTTAACTTCGGCACTAGATGGGGGTGAGTGGTCAGCATCACGCCCCGGCCGGCTTTACCCCCGGGAAAGGACCCCGGTAGCCATTGTAGAGGAGGCTGGGTGGGCCCCAGAGTCAGTCTGGACGCAGATGCTAGAGGAAAAATCCTCTGCCCCCGTCGGGGATCGAACCCTGGTCGTCCAGTCACCAATCGCACTTTCCCTCCGATCCATTCTACGTCACTGTAATACTAAACCATTTTAGTACAATGCCATTCGACGTAACGTATAACATCACCAGTTGAGTCAGCGTAACAACACAGTCCTTCACACATATTTCATGAAAGAATTCCGCAAACCTTAAATCTGAAACGAGGAAGACGCAACTTGGAAAAAATGTGTTTGTTTTATTTAGTAATTTATCTGTTCATGTGCGCGTTGTTTACGAAACTCGAAATTTTTGGACGCAAATATCGCATTTTCAAACTCCGATAACTCACCACGGCTGGTGTACGTTCGTGCCACACTTGTTCAACAGCACTATGTTTTCGGAACAGATAGTTGGGAGGCTGCTGGGCATTGATTTTCTGTAGCGCAGTCGCATCACAGAATTCATCCATCCATCCTTCCCCTTTGTCTCTCTCGATGCAACCTGCTCCTCCCAGGGTAGTGGCACTGTCGCCTAGAATCCTCGCCTGTTCAGCGTATACACACGCGCACTCAGGCACGGCCTACTGGAAACCTACCAGCCGACCGCCAATATAATATTATTATTCATTTTATCAAACGAATAAGTCCTCGCTTCGAAAAACTGTTTGCGTATTTGAGAATTACATCCAGATTCTCCTCTCTTTTTTTAAAAATATCGACGTAAATGTCAATGTATACTATTTCTGTACCAGTGAATACCAAGTGTTAATTACGAATCTGAAATGCCTTTACTCAGAATCCACTCTTGTGGCGAGTAAAAGCTTAAACCCGTAACCTATGACCAAATATAAGAAAATCTGCTGTTTCATGATGCCTTTAAGGGAATGGAAAAGTTATTATCAGCACGAAAAACTGAACATAAAACGTACTTCTAATCCTCTGGGATTGAACCCAGGTATTCGAAGTTAGGGTTAATGCATTTACAAATATTTAACCTATTCTGATTTATAACCCGTTTCAAAGAACCTGTTTCGGTTTCAAAAAACAAAGTCAATTGTACTGTGATTCTGTAGCCACCTTGATGAAGGAAAAGTAACTCAATCAGTCTTGCGTTCCGATTTGGTAGAAATTCAATACGAAAATTTCGACCTATAATAGTAATTCGGTTCAACTCCATTCAGATTTATTTTAATTTAGCGAGCTGCATCAACATTTAAATGGCCAATTACGTGTGAAAGGCAAAAACAAATTAAAATATATCTGTATCATTGCAAATTGTATATTTTGATGTTCCACATCTAGCAAAAGGACGTGTATTATTTACGGAACCAACAGTAACCAAACTACATTCTCTAAAACATCGAGTTAGAACCGTTTCACATAAGTTAACAAAAAATTTTAAATCGTTAAAAATATTAACAAGGAGATTAGCTCTCGTTTTACTAACATTAAGGCTTTGACCGGGATGTTCTTTTGTTAAATCTTATGTGGTACCGCCTGATTCGACTTCTAATGGTTAAGTGAAGTGTTTTCTTCGCGGTACGGACTGAATTCATAAATAATATTCAGACGATCTTCGGCTTCAAAGGGTTAACCAGCTGATTTTCGTAATGGTGAGGTGTAGTGTTTTCTTCGCGGTACGGACTGAATTCATAAATAATATTCAGACGATCTTCGGCTTCAAAGGGTTAACCAGCTGATTTTCGTAATGGTCAGGTGTAGTGTTTTCTTCGCGGTACGGACTGAATTCATAAATAATATTCAGACGATCTTCGGCTTCAAAGGGTTAACCAGCTGATTTTCGTAATGGTCAGGTGTAGTGTTTTCTTCGCGGTACGGACTGAATTCATAAATAATATTCAGACGATCTTCGGCTTCAAAGGGTTAACCAGCTGATTTTCGTAATGGTCAGGTGTAGTGTTTTCTTCGCGGTACGGACTGAATTCATAAATAATATTCAGACGATCTTCGGCTTCAAAGGGTTAACCAGCTGATTTTCGTAATGGTCAGGTGTAGTGTTTTCTTCGCGGTACGGACTGAATTCATAAATAATATTCAGACGATCTTCGGCTTCAAAGGGTTAACCAGCTGATTTTCGTAATGGTCAGGTGTAGTGTTTTCTTCGCGGTACGGACTGAATTCATAAATAATATTCAGACGATCTTCGGCTTCAAAGGGTTAACCAGCTGATTTTCGTAATGGTCAGGTGTAGTGTTTTCTTCGCGGTACGGACTGAATTCATAAATAATATTCAGACGATCTTCGGCTTCAAAGGGTTAACCAGCTGATTTTCGTAATGGTCAGGTGTAGTGTTTTCTTCGCGGTACGGACTGAATTCATAAATAATATTCAGACGATCTTCGGCTTCAAAGGGTTAACCAGCTGATTTTCGTAATGGTCAGGTGTAGTGTTTTCTTCGCGGTACGGACTGAATTCATAAATAATATTCAGACGATCTTCGGCTTCAAAGGGTTAACCAGCTGATTTTCGTAATGGTCAGGTGTAGTGTTTTCTTCGCGGTACGGACTGAATTCATAAATAATATTCAGACGATCTTCGGCTTCAAAGGGTTAACCAGCTGATTTTCGTAATGGTCAGGTGTAGTGTTTTCTTCGCGGTACGGACTGAATTCATAAATAATATTCAGACGATCTTCGGCTTCAAAGGGTTAACCAGCTGATTTTCGTAATGGTCAGGTGTAGTGTTTTCTTCGCGGTACGGACTGAATTCATAAATAATATTCAGACGATCTTCGGCTTCAAAGGGTTAAGCTTCGTTCTTCATCGTAGGTTCGTCGCGGGTGGCGTTCAATGTAAAACTTCGACTTCCGGGGGTCAGAGACGCGTCGAATATTTGGTGTTAACCAACGTTTCATCAAACACTTCAGTTACCACTTTCATAGTGGCTGTTCAGGCTTTTTGAACGGAATAGTTGGGAATCTACCATCGACACCTCAGAACAAGCGAACTGGCATTGACCGTCCACTAGTTTAGCCTCTTTCTGTGTCGGATGAACTACGCGTAGGTTTTAATCCAAGCCTTGGCCACTTCGAAAAACGTGTTTCCAACCAGGTCCCAGTTCTCGTTTTCGGGAGGGGTCTCAGGTGTCTTGTAGCGACATTTTTCGCTGATAGGTTCGCGCCCCCGAAAGCCAAATATCTTGGTGCACAGCCGTAGTTAGCTGGATGTTCCCAAATCACAGCGCAGCGCCCCTTTTGGGACACCTCCAACATTACTCGCAGACCGCAGATACAGATGAGAGACATCACCTTCATGACATCAGAGTCTCGGGCCACGGATACAATGAAGTGTTGTGTCAGAAGACGGTCCATTTCGGAGTTCTTCAGCTGGAATTGCGTCACAGCCAGGACATTGATGTCCAAGGTCTCCCTCAAGCTCCTCCCGAATCTCGGCTTCAGATATGCGCTTGCAAATTTTTTACAAAAAAAAAAAAGTCCATCTTATCGGAGAGAGAAAAAGTTAAAACTCACACCCTCGCCGACATCGAGGACGCGAAGGGCACCAGGACCCGGAAGCTGTCGGCAGTGTCGGGCTCCAACGTCCACATCTCTCCTTTCATCTGAGCATTTTCGGTCCCCCCCCCCCACCTTATTTGTTCTCCTGTGGGGCCCCTTTTTAGGGGGAAGCGATGCCAAGTTATCCACCCCAGTATTCGCCAATTTAACTAGCCGCCCGGCCACTAGCCTGTTGTAAAACATGCCAACCTCAGAGCAGCTGATTTCCCCGCCTCCAGACACGACTCTTGGTCGGCCGTGGAAGCTATGGGTTCGCTTAATCTCAGCTTCCAAGCTACAGGGAATCCAATTTGTGGAAATACCGGGCGTCTAGAAAATTGTTCACCCCCCACCGGCTCACTACTTCTTAGACGCCCGCGGTTTCACTAATCGGTATTCGAACGACCTTTCGACACCGGATACACGTCATATTCTGACGAGGCTGGGTAAGAAGTGTTGTTGCAAGAGTTAAAAAGTGGCGATTCGCTTGCAATTACCGATCGGAAGACAATTTAGCCCGTGTCTTTTCAGATACTGCGAACAATTCTATGATTTCAGTAGATAAAGTTTTCGGCAAACGAGTTATACGTCCAAGACAGTGGTCTCCTCGCCCACCCGATTTTACCTTTTTTTCGTGGGGATCTCTAAGAGAGAAAGCGTGTATGAACAGCCTAACTTTTTGCAAAAACTTTGAGCAAATATTAAGCACGAATGCTTCACTACACCAACTTCGACTTGTATCTAGTAACATATTATCATTACGTGAAGCATGCTTAGAATAAGATTGTCGTGAGGCTGAGACTTTCTTTTAATATTATTATTATTTAGTGTTCTGTCTGAGGACAGGTCCATATGAACAGGATCCTTCCATCCTTTTCTCGGACTGGGACCTGTTCATATACGTTCTTGGCAGATGATCCAGAAGTGGTTTGCCATTGCCTTCTTCTGTGTGTGAATGGAGTAATTGTTGGGATGCCACGGAGGAAAACTCCGTGTTGCCTAGACCACGGCCTTGCCCAACACAAGTTATAAATTCGGGCACCGCCGGGAATCGAACCCGAGACCCCAGGATTACAAGGCCAGCGTTCTAAAGTGCGGAAAATCTATCTACAGCGTCAAGCTATCAGCGGAATCCGGTCCATCCATTATCTTCATGTAGTACAAGCAGTGGACACGCGACAAGTGGACGAACGGTGAGTGGAATGACAAAATCTGTGTTTGGTGCCCGTGAAGTAGCTCTGTGTTACAGGGAGATTGGCTGAAGGACGGAAAATGAAAGCTATTACTGTGTTACTATCCCAGTTTAATCGTATCTGAGCCAAATAAACCCATCTTCAGTGACCCAATGAGTGATCAATGATTACGTCACACCATGAACGTCCCACGTCTGGAAGCTGAAAGTGTTCGAAACTTGGTTAGATTAGTATGAGGCAAATTTACGCGGTTTCCGGGAATCCTTCATTCGCCCACGACATCAGCGCTTCAAGTGAGAGCTTCGTATAAAAGTTAGGTGACACTGCCAACTTCTTATTTCAAGAAACTGGTTCATTTAACTCAGGATAAGAACCAGTGGTGAACTAATTTTAATTTAGACTTTTGTGGCAATGTACAGCGTAGGATGGAAAGATAAATATTAAGCCATCTGCGGCTATTTTAAGAGAGAAAAAAAAACATCTTTTAGGAAACCAATGAAGTTATTAATTCAGCTCAGATAAAAAAATACGTACACCGCAGGGCTCAGTTTTCCAACCCCTGAAATACAGAACGTTATCTTATTACATAATTAATTAAGAGCCAGATCAGGGCGGAGCGCCCTGCATGGGTGTGGTCACTGATAGAATTATTCATGTACATCAGTGTGGAAAATCTTTTGCATTAATATACATTAGTGCTTTATTTATGGACATCCACGAGGTCCGAACTTGTTATGCTTATTAATTATTAGCCTGATATTGTGGTTTGTTACGCCTGTACGTTCTTCACCAGACTGACGTCGTATCACCACTGCAGACGCTTAGGTATAAATATTCGGGTAACTCATTAATTAATAAAAATGACATTTTAATAATGTTATTTGACTAATATAAGTAAATGACGTACGTCTCTTAAGCTCATTATAAATTTGCAATTTGCTATATATATATATATATATATATATATATATATATGAGACTAACATTAGTCAACAAATCATGTTAATATGTAACGTAATATAGGTCTGAATGTCTGGTAACTAAGGTAAACAAACATTCGACATTAAGGTAGAGACTGTTGTTTTATCCAGTGATGAAAGAAATATTTTTCTGTGAACAAACCATTAAACTAACAGAGATAAGGGGAAAATTTGTGATTTATATCGTTATTTTATTGTCATACTCTACACATCAGATGCGTTTGCTTAACTCTAAAAAGTAATTAATATCAACAAGGCAGTTTAACTTACTAAATTAATCATCACAATCTACAGAAACAAAAGAATATATCCGAATAAAAACCCCACGTGCTTAAGATTTCAAGCAACAGAAATCACATTTACTGGGACTCGAACCCAGGAGTTTTCCAGCCTGTGGCCTTTGTTTCCATAACGTACTCTTCAAAGCCAGCAACTATGGTCTTAGCGCCCTTGAATTCTAGGTCGAATTTTAGACAAACACACTCTCATTTCTTCCTCGACACAATTTTTGCGAGACATGAGGAACCTTGTTCACAGAGACAAGAAGTTGAAAACTTTGAGTAAGATTTTTCACAACATTCGTAAATTTCGGGGTATTTCAAAATGTTTAATTATATTTATTCAACTATTTCTCGATAAACACTGACATAGAACTACGGTTGTGTTAACCGTGATACACCCCGCATCACACACACACACACGCCAGAGGCCTAATTCATTACATGCGAAGAAGGGATAGAGGGCATATTAGCGAAATTAAGGCCAGTAAGGGATAAACAGCGTGATAATTGGAGTTTTCATTTCATATATACACGTTCCCTTGTATACGATAAGCAATTAGTCGGTGGCTGTCACCTGGGATACGTGTATTCCGGTAGAAGTTGATAGACGTTTCAGATTTGATTACGACCCCCATCATCAGAGACCACTTCATCGCCCTAGTGCTGGTAGCAATGAGAATTACTTCGCGTAGCGACGTACACCGAGATCTCCGTCTTGCCACTCAGACGTAGTGAAACAAGCACGTGACTTTAGGTAGGCACGTTTGCCGCCAGAGGGAACTAAAGTATTGAGCTAGCAAGGCCGATTATCCGGATTAAGAAAATGATGAGTTACTTTGCAAAGCTTACAGCCAAAAAAAAAAAAAACTCTTTCCCTGGTTTAGGAATGTTGGAAAGTACGATTTATGGCTATAAACTAATGTATTCCGTTTTTGGTTATAACGAATGAACGATGATGAGACTTGATGTGATAGTTCATAGTATACCCGGCTGGTGCGCTGATTACTCATCATGGCGGAGTCCATGCGCATAATTTCCTTTATATCTGTTGTTTCCGTTTGGTAAACACATTTGTTATTGTCCTTTCTATGATTTTGCTACACTCATTATTGCAAATGAATAACTCTCAGGATTCTACTCAGTGGTCCGAAAATACATGGCGAAAAACGTGCAATAGCAAGCTACTACTACTACTACAGACAACACTCCATCAGCTGTTGTCCCCAAGGTTGTAAGTCCCATGCAGCGGACTGAAGTTCGCAAAACTTCCGCACAACGTCGTTCTGTTTCAAATTTCATTTCTGTATTTTCACACGGTTATGAAGTGGTTATAAAGTATATTTTGACATATTCTAGAACACGCTGTTCAAGGCAGTTACCTCTAATATAATGTCGTGATATCATATTAATTAACCGATTAAATTGCCTTTCCTCGCAATATTTACATGACGAGAGTTCACTGACCAGTATCATCTAATTAATGATTTCAAAGCCTGTTATTACGTAAATAATTTATGTGTGACTTGATTTTATTGACCCAATTAATTAGAATTGATGAATGATGCTGCTCCTTTACATGACAAGAGTACACTGACTGACACAGGCAGCCTGATAAATTGCATCAAAACCTGTTATAAGACAAACGAATTTAATTAATATGTAAATTGTATTTTTGATCTCGGTTAATTGCTCATTCAAATAATATGAGCCAACCTCCCTTCAATTTCGTCGAACAAGTGTGATTTTGATTCAGTTTGATTCAGTTTTGTAAGCAAATTAATTACATTCTAATCACAACAAGTGAGTCCTTCCCACAATTTTCTTCTCAGCTTCCTTGGGTTGACTAAAGCTACAAGTTCCTTGACGTAGTAAGCCAGAACTCCTGCCCCCCTCCTGCAAAGATACAGCTTAAAATGGGGGGCGCTGAGCCAGAGAGCGTTGGGAATATCGCCAGTGGATCATAGTTAACTTAGTAAATGAGTAACTACTTCCGCGAGCATAAACGCACGTGGGTTTTCATGTTAAGTGTGCATTATTTGTGTTCGATTCACACAAAAATTTTAATTTATCCATAAATTTCAACGGGACTCTTAACATTAAAATATAACTTAAATCCGTTCAGCAGTTCTAGAGATTTTACGTGAGGGCTGGTGGACAGATAGAAAAAGTGAACAGACGCAATGCGCAAATTTTAGTTGTAAAAATGCCTAAATATCTCTTATAAAATTCGCCCCACTGTCTTAAAGAAACATGGTAGAACTTCGTACACACATTAATACAAGGTTCACGTAAATGATGATATATTAATGATGTATACGGAAGACATCAACTGCGATCTGTTTTATAGCCTGAAGCATGTGACACTGGAAAACAAGGAGACTGAGAAAGATACACTTGTTGTGCTGGCCCGAGATTGTGCGTCGTAAGTAAAGCGGTAGGTAGTGACTGACAACTGTGGAATTTGTAAAGACAGTCAGACTGTTCCTGTAACAACTTACCCGTTAAAGCAGAAGTCGTTTCGGAATGACAGGCACGAATTTCCTTTTAAACCTTCTCTTCTATGAAATATTACTTTACACTCACGCTGCACCCTCACAACACTGCCATTTTGACAAAAACCTTTCACGCAAAACACACGAAGTTCACTGAAGTATGCCATTTTGCACTAGACTACTTACTTAATTTCCCGCTAGATGGGATCACAAATCGGTCAGAAAACTCCAGCCACTTACATGTTCTATTACACCACATTAATATCAGCGGCATATTTAAGCAGATATTAACATTTAAAATTAAGACTTTTCACAATGTACCTGCACATAAACGGAGCCTTAGCACTGCAATCTGAAGATCAGTAGAATAATGCATAAAGCTATAATCCTCGGTACATTAAACTGTTAGTTTGTAATTTTAAACCAGAGATAATGTTCAGTAACCAAGATGACATCGGTCAACCACTACAATGGTCTTCTGACGCAAAGACTCACATTAATCAATGTCGACCTGCGGACTGTTTTGGCTATTTTAACCATGAAAACTAACATTTATGTAGTTTTATTAACTAAACCAAGTAAACTACATCAAAGATTCCTTAGGTTTAGTGGCTTTAACAGAGGGTGTGATGCAAATTACATTTTATCTTTTTAGTTAATTATTGTTAAGTATTTTTACTCCTTGTTTATAATTCCAAATCATAGTTCAATTTTAATTTTACAAAATTATAGTGCCACCTGAAAATGGTCTAGCTTGTTGACTGACATATATCGTATAAAATAAAATAAGAAATTTTTGAAAATAACTAGCATAGACGAATTTAATTTAATTGTTTAATACACTACGAAGCAGGAAGCCTCGAAATAAGACTAATGGTAAGTTAATTGGCAGAATTTTTGTGACGAAACCTCAGCACTAAAACGTACAGGTCAGAACGTAGCTTTCGAGATTTGAACGTGTTGGGTATCGAGTTAAGGACATTAAATATTTAAGCGGCCATATTGCACCACCAGCATCCAACGCGCATTATGAAAGCATAATGCGGATTGCTGGCGAACTCTATCCTGCAGTAGAAGTGGTCCAGCGATGTTTCCTATCATCGGTTTTCATTGAGGTAGAGGGGAGGGGGGATTCTTTGTGCTGGTGTGCCTGCTTTCGTTGTCATCAAATCTTATTCGACGCCGACAACCTCTGAAGTTGATACAGTCTGCAAATATCATACTTGTTGAATTACGTGAATGAAGATATTAGATGGGGGGGGGGGGGGAGACAAAGCTCAGGGCGAAAGGTTCTTTAACTGGCCAATTATGGGGTACTAACGTGAAGAGTTCCTTTCTATTGTCACATGTTATAATGAAGAAGACTTCCATATTTTGGACTCCTAACAGGAAACACAAAGAAAATCACGGAAATTAATAGGTACAGGAGCTGTATTCTTCTGAATAATAATCACAGACGCTCTATTTACATCGCAAAATCCAGTCATTGTACAGCATCGTGGTACAGTCAAACTCACTTCACTGCAGACATATCTCGGTTACCAACGTGATGTTTTATCACGAGCTTTTCAACCTACGGACACGTGTAGAGGCCTGCGTTGTCTCACTACCCTCGGTTTTCGATAATATTTAAACTGAACTCCTGAAATTTATACCCCTGTTTAAAGATTTCTATGACAGTTTTTAGTTTTTTCCGACCAAAATTCTTTCCTCGTCTATCCGATGTGTGAAGCTGAACTTAACTAACAAAACGACACATACATGAAGATTTAATGTGGACTTCATCGTTTCTAAGAGCAGCATTTGTCCCATTCTGTCTGCTTTAATGTTCCTTCAAAATTTAAAAAAATTAAAATCTGTTTGTTCAGTATAACACAGGTACATTTTCAATTTCAAAGGTAAAGTCTATCCACGTACTCGTATATTTATTCCTGGCCAATATTTTATATTGATCAATACGTTATATTTTCTTTACGAAATATCTTATTCACTCTAAGCTACGAGAAAGGTTCAGTCTTCATATCTGATGCAAATATCAAAATGGCACGGAGCACATTTACAGTATAAAAAGTCAACAAAGTATTAAAATGAAAGCTGTACACGAGAATAAAATTTCCTTGGACCTGTATTTACTGTTTTGTAAGTCTGCAAATTCAAGCAGAACAACAAGTGTTTGGAGACACTCAGACTACGTTGATTTATGGAGTGCAGTTTACTCTTTAAAAGTTATTACGTTGAAACCGGCACACTGTATACAGAGAATACGCAGAATAGAAAACATTTGGTTTTGTCTGAGACTAGATCTTACGGAGAAATATTTAGTCTTCCCAGTATTTAAACAAAAACAAAGAAATAGAAATGTTCATAGGCCTCTAAAGTTCAGGAGGCATACGAAATTCATTATACGAAATCTAAAGCGTAGTAATTACATGCAAAAGGCAGAATTAGCACAGGAGGAGCCCTCTATAACCCTGGAATGAATAGAAGCCCCCCTCGTTCGCCTAGTCAGAGTTCTGCATTGCTCCTGGCTCTTGAAAGAGGGTAGCGTACAAGACGTACAAGGAGAGACAGTCTACTCCTTTCACTGAACTACAGTCCATGAGGGAATTCGGGCATTAAAATTACTTTTTTTTATTTATTTAGTGTTCTGTCTGACGACAGGTCCATATGAACAGGATCCTTCCATCCTTTTCTCGGACTGGGACCTGTTCATATACGTTCTTGGCAGATGATCCAGAAGTGGTTTGCCATTGCCTTCTTCTGTGTGTGAATGGAGTAATTGTTGGGATGCCACGGAGAAACCGGGGAAGCCCCCGGAGGAAAACTCCGTGTTGCCTAGACCACGGCCTTGCCCAACACAAGTTATAAATTCGGGCACCGCCGAGAATCGAACCCGGGACCCTAGAATTACAAGGCCAGCGTTCTAACCGCTAGACCACCTCATCTTATTATTATTTAGTGTTCTGTCTGACGACAGGTCCATATGAACAGGATCCTTCCATCCTTTTCTCGGACTGGGACCTGTTCATATACGTTCTTGGCAGATGATCCAGAAGTGGTTTGCCATTGCCTTCTTCTGTGTGTGAATGGAGTAATTGTTGGGATGCCACGGAGGAAAACTCCGTGTTGCCTAGACCACGGCCTTGCCCAACACAAGTTATAAATTCGGGCACCGCCGGCAATCGAACCCGAGACCCCAGGATTACAAGGCCAGCGTTCTAACCGCTAGACCACCTCATCTTATTATTATTTAGTGTTCTGTCTGACGACAGGTCCATATGAACAGAATCCTTCCATCCTTTTCTCGGACTGGCACCTTAAAATTTCAAGGTCATTCCTCGAGTTAAATGACAATAATTTCTTCTCATTCATGCCCCTTATCGAGGTATGTAGCTATGATTCACCAATCACATGAGCATCTCCTGAATACAAAATATTATTGGTCTCCACTCTAACACTAGAATAATACTCAACAAGAGGCTGGTTTCATGAAGTGACGTAATTTTCAAACTTTCCTTATGGAGGAGCATTTGGAAAGAAATTAGGTTGGCCATTCTAGCATTCAGATACGTGAGATTCAATTACAAAGCAGCCAAATAATATTCAGACTACCCTCAATTTTCTGGACTCCGCTTCATCCTTAGTTCACTCCTAGAAAAGTTCAAGTCCTCAATAAATTATAGAAGCTCCACTTTAAAGCAAGCCTTCACTGCATTAACCACCTTCTTCCTATTAATGGTATATTTTATTTTTGATGTTGTTTCAAAGTGCCTATCCTGAACATATCATGTTTATTTAAAAATTGCTCAGAAAATAAATTTGGAGATTATTATAATAAATTATCATAAATACCAATAATAAAAAAAATACACGTACCTGATAATCGGAACGAAGTATGATTCTACACGATTCTGCTAAATACAGCTTGTTCTAGCCACAGAATGCAATAAGAAATTCAACTATAGTTCGCGACTGTAATCTTGAAACTTGTGGGGGTGAGGTGAAGGAGAAAAGATAGAGTCAGCCTTCAACGATTCGGACTTCCTGCATTCCTTGCAAGTCTCAAGATTACAGTCGCGAACAGTAACTAAATATTTAATATTTGTCTCAATCACAACTCATGTCATATCATCAGTCAATAAAATCATTTTCTTTTGTCCCTTAAAAATGTTACCATACTTTCATAAGAGGGTCACTCAAAAAGTAATGCCCCACATTTTATTAAAGATATTTTTATTTCAGTTTGTAGCCATATTCTTCCCGCTTCTAATCGTACCTAGTTCAGTCCCTTCCCGCTATTGGCGTTGTTATACCATACGTTCAAGATGGCGGCTTCACTCGACATCTGGTAGAAGCAACGTGCGAGGACAAGTTGGAAACATGAACAAGCGTTTGCATGTGTGTGGGGATGATGGTGTCGATCTTACAATATTTTCGGTAAACTGAAAGACAGACTTCGTGGTTCCGAGTTCGAAAACGACGAGTCTTGTGGCAGTGGCGAAAAATTGCTTGAATACAGGCCCTCAATTTTGCAAGGATATAGAAACACTTGGTAAGAGGCAGTAAAACGCAGTAGAGAGTGGAGGTGATTATATGGAAAAATGGATTTATGTACCTATAAAATGTATCAATAGCAATGCTATAGAATAAATATCGATTTCTTTAAAAAAAAAAATGTGGGGCATTACTTTTGGAGTGACCCTTCTAGTTTACATTTTTATTCACTTTAATTACATTCCCAGTGTCTTTCCATTTGATATGAATTGATATTTTGATTGCAACCACACAAACTGGTTGTGCATAAATTCATCTTTATAACTACATCAATACATCTAAGCCATGTTGCAGAAGATAGCCACTCTGTTATAACCTTTGCAGAGCAGCTGCACTGAGGGATGAACATTTGTTTTTTCTTATTGGCTGCACAGACATAGGAGCAACATATGAAGACTCTTCCTTAACTGATGAGTTTTCCAATTCCTGAGGAACAAGAATAAGACATGAAAAAAATCCAGTAAGATATTCAATAAGTATTTAATAAGACTACATTAACTGCAGAGGTTATGTAATAAGATGTTTGCCATGATTTTATATTCTAAAAAATGGTGGCAGTTACAATGTGTGAGACTGACGGTAACTCCAGGCTAGCAAGCAGCTTCGCCGATCTCTGGTAAACAGGATTATGTGAGCAATTCCACACATATAATTCTTACAAGCAGAAAAAAATTAAAATTTTCAAAAATAAGCTGGAAATTCAGTTTCTAGTAAAATAAAAGGAAGAGGTGAGAACCGACAGAAGATGAAAATGCATTTCATTATGTTATTAGTCCATCGTTATTCACTAGAATATTTTCAATCAACAAGTAACTCCAATGATTAACCAGTTACTGGCTACTTAGCACTTACTGTGGATACTTTATATGGCCGGATCTAGCTAGGCAGTGAACATTAACAGTAACTTCGATCACACTACTTAAAATATCAAGCAAATAAAGGTGGCGAGAGATTTTTGAATAATAGAAATTAAATCTTCTCTAATAAAATAAAAAGAAACAAAAGCCGTGCTATGTGACACAGACAAGCAAAAACAATTCACTGGTAGTACCTGACGACATTAATTTTTAAGACATATCAACATTAATTGAACGCTGAAAATATAAAGAGCGGCTCTGCTTACATTAAGGTTATTGCAGCTGGCAAGCCTCATCTGCGCAAGTTGTGAGGCTGGGGTAAGGTTTGTTGTACTACCAAATGGACTCATCATTGTTGAAACTGCTCGTTTCAACTTGCTAGGAGTCTTATTGAAACTAAAGGCTCGGCCCACTTTCATTTTCGTCCTAGAAGCAAATCTGGAACATATTAAAGCAACAGTTGGCATACATTACAGAAGATCACTATTGTAATGTTCAGATATGAACATATATACTTAGTGTACTATATATATACTTACATGAAAGCCAGGAGTATTTTATAAGCTCTACATGTCTGATGAAAATTAAAGAGAGCTCACACATTACAGATGGCATCAGCCTCTTTTCAGATACAAGTAAAATTGTTAACGTTGAGCTATTTCAGCCAGGAAAATGTCTGAACAATGAGGTGAATGTAAATTACATATCTGAAACGTACTTGAATGCTTTACTCAGAGTCCCAAGTGTCACATCACTGGTGTCAATGTCCAATTGGTGAGAGTCCAGCGAAGCGAGGAAATTCTCCTGCAACAAGAACCCACATCAATGCAGCCTCACAACATACTGTGCCCGAGGCATTTGAAAACTGCAGTTCATGTCCATGTGCCTGTCATGACGTGACAGAGAGGAACACCCAAACTAACTTTTACTCAGTAGTCCCCACTTAAAATGGTTTCCCACCTCACCTCACCTAACCTAAAATCATTTGGTCCCGAAATTATCACCCTAAGAATAATGTATTCGCATGGTCTTTAAAACAAAAAGGGCAATTTTAAAGACATGTCAAATATTTTACTCATTTTATAAGTTTTTGTCAGATTATAGAAATGAAGATAATGACAAACTTAAAAATTTACACTCCTCCCCCAGTATTGTCAGGGTGATTAAGTCGAGAAGAATGTGATGGGCGGGGCATGGATGGGACAAGAGGTGTGCACCAGGTATTGGTTGGGAAGCCTGAGGGGAAGAGACCCCTGGGAAGGCGTAGATGGGAGGATAATGTCAGGCGGGATCTATGGGAGATAGGAGTTGAAGGAGACTGGATTTTGTTGGCCCAGGACATGGTCCGGTGGAGGGCTTTGGTTAATTCAGTGATGAACCTTTGGATTCTCTAAGCCATCTAGTAAAGTTAAGTTATATAAATGAAGAGAAACAACATAGATGCTCAAATAAATGAAACATTGCAAACAATTAGCAGCACTCAGTAGTGCTCATTAGAGCAGTAGAAGTCAGATGGAATTGGTGGTGACTGGAAAGCCAAGGAGCCTCAGGTACGTGATGTCCCTGCCATGTCCTAATGGACAGAAAGGAGGTGGGATTTTCACTTACGTGAGGTAAGGGATAATACAAAGAGAATATCACGTCATCACTGAAACTGTACTCACTGCATCTGGTTTGCAGACTGTGTTAGCCATTTGGCGACACAGGATCCTGAGAAAGGAAAGTTTGTCCGTCTCTTCATCTGCCAAAGTAAATGAGTACAACTTCTCTTTCATTTCCTGGTTACTTCGGCACATCAACGCAAACACATTATGGCAATCTGCAAAGATGAAACGCACACCAGGACTCTCAGTTCATGAGAAAAATGCAAGTCTCCACTTCAGAATCATACACTTCAAAACTCCATTGAAATGGATAACATCAGAAGCCACCATCATTAACTCCTTTCACCAGAAAGCCTGCACTAATAGTGCTTTAACCAAACACAAGGAATTCTCTGGCAATAAGCACATCCCTATTATGGATATTGATCACCATCACAATCCAAACCACCTAAGCCAGATCACATCCACACAATGTACATCACCAGAATTCATCGTTTCACAACCAATCAGGCATATATCAGGGAGAATGCCTTAAGACACTATTACAACGTTGTCTTTAATAATAAAACCACTTTGCTGTGTGTGACAAAAATATTACATATTATTTAAAATCAATTTTCATAAGTGCAAAATCATTTGTAATCACTATGTATGCATACTCACATTTTTCAGACCACAAAATTGAAGCGAGAACATAAACATTTCAAGTTTGATTTTAGATTACAAAATGTTCACTAAGTAACCACTTACCCTCTCCTTCCTTGATGTCAATCACTCGCTTGATATTGGACAAGGGAACAAGGCGAATATGTTTAAATGGTTTCCCGTTACTCAGCTTCGTAGAAGGCAAGGTACTTGTGGTGTTAGGACTTTTCAAAGAGTTGAATGCCTTTGAGCGTTTTTTGCATACCTACAGATAATAAAAAATTTGACATTACAACAAAATATGTATTATCTGAAGCTTTCACGGTGATTAAGTATAATAAATTGTTCTCGGGCTACCAGCCGTGTAAGGTGGCTGAATGAAGACAGCACCAGCGTTTCGAGAAGCATCTTCGTTAGCATCCTCAGTTCCGGTTTGCAGCCAATAACACGGAACTGGGTTACGTAAGTTGCGTATCGATGGACCAAAATATTAGTGTTTCATAATAAACTGCAATAGGATCCTTCCTTACAAGTTATATTTGACGTAGATCCAGACAGTGTCATAGGTTGACAACGAGAATGAAAATAAATTCTTTCACTATAGAAAGTTACCATTTCTTAAAAAAATCAGTGACTGACACACACACAACCCAGACAAACACAGAAGTCACTGCCTGAGAAGTTACACAATACACAATGGCAACATAAACAAAGGTATAAAGTGTTCACAAGTTTCTCTCAATTTTGTTATAACAAATATAATACGTTGGCCCACCAAAGTTGGTTATACTAAACTTCCACTGCAGTGCAAATGGCACTGATATCTACAATACAGACAAGCAAGCCATCCTTTCATATATACTAGTTGTATGACAGCACAAAAGTCACAGGAAAAATGAACATTGAATACTGAGCAGAAAATTGTGTTAAAAACCAAATTGTGTCTCTTAAGGTACAATTTGGCTGCACGCGACAGAGACGAGCGACCGAGGCAGGCGACAGAGACGGGAGACGGACACATCGCAGCTTGTCGCCACACACTTTTGAGGTGACGACCGAGACATGCGGCAAAGTGTTTGCTTTCTTTGTTTTGTTGAGACATACGTGCGCATATTCTGTGAAAAATGAGTACAAAAATGCTTCTAAAAAGGTTACTTGAAGAAGAAGACGATGTGTTGCTGTGTTATTTATTGCGAAAGAAACAAAGAAAACCTATGAGTTCAATATTCAAAACCAGACGCGAAGAAGGATCTTTCTGTTGGTGGTCGGTTTTCTGCTACTAATTCTACCAATTGCTCATCTTGGTCACCAGTAAATTTAATTTCTGCCATTATTTTACTCAACAACACACGTGCTGCCTGAGCCCGTCGCGAGACACTACTGGTCCGAGAGCGGTCTCCTGTGCTTTGTCTCTGTCGCCTGTCTTTGTCTCACGCTCGTACTTGTACTTCATACGATTGTACAGAGAGCAGACAGGAAGCGACCAGTCTCGGTCTCGTAACTCTGTCGCCTGCCTCGGTCGCTTGTCTCTGTCGCGTGCAGCCAAATTGTACCTTTAGACTGTAGTGAATACAATATGTTACGTTCATTCTTACACAACTTCTGTTTTTATAAACATTTCCCTACACTCACAGCAATTATTGAAACTTAACTTGCCTTGAATTGTCTAAATCAGTGGTCCCCAACCTTTTTGTGCCTACGGGCACATTTTAGAGTTTATGAGATCATGGCGGGCACCAACCAATTAACAAAGCCAAATTTTCTTTTCTCTGGACACCAAATAATACACAAAACAACACGACGTTTAATGATACAAGAAACCACGCAATCAAAAATACGTAGTTTTATAAGTACAATTATTATTACTCAAGTGGGAAGTTCGTGTGATGTTTGGTGATGCATTTCATCAGCCAATTTTTCAAATTTGGGAGTGTAGGATGTTGCTGCTCGCAAACAATTGTCAAGATGGGCGTCAGTAAGTCGAGATCTGCGCTTTGATTTTATAATGTTCATGGTTGAACGGCCTTCATTATTCAGTATAACCTCTTTCCGTAACAAAGCGGGCACCCAAAAAAGCCTTGGCGGGGACCGCGTTGGGGACCACTGGGCTAAATCCTATGAGCAGTTACATATGACCAAAGAGCTATATACTGCCCCCTCCTGGCTTATTAACTTGCAGCCTTATTCACAAAAGCAAAGAAAGCCAGACATGTACCTCCATCATGTCTGAGAACAGGAAGAAGACTAGACTGTCCCCACGACCACTCAGACCATCACTGAGTTCTACGACATCACAGCGTACAATAAAACTGCGATGCGAGGATACCAGTTGGGCCTGTAACAAAGCGAAGACCATGTTACATCATAATTTCAATTTTCTGACATATTACACGAGACTATTCTAAACTAAACATACGCTTTGTAGCCAATCATTAACCGCTTATCACCATTCTTTAAACCAGCAAACTTTCAAATCACATGTTATGTAACTTATACACAACAGATTTAATTCCATCAACACAAACACTGATTGTACTAAACTATCACGTGGTATTCCCTTTCAAATATTATTTAAGCCACAAAAAATTATTTGATGTAGTCAGTCAGTCAGGGGGCCATTTTCTTAAACTCACAGTATGTTAACGACTGTAATTCACATTTATCCTAAAATTGCTGTAAATTTATTCCAAAACACTCTACACATTGTTTTAAAAGATATCAATTATCTGATGTTACTTCACACAGTATTTTAACTCATAATTATACTTTCAGTGTTAAAGTAACCATTGAGAAGTTTAAAGTCTCTTCAACTACATTTTTTAGTTAAAACAAATTTCTACTTCATTCACATCAGCAACTTTGGTGGCCGCTTGTCAGTCAGTTGCTCACTGCTGTCAACTGTGCCAAGAAACTAACAGAGATCATTTTGAACACCTACACTAGATTCACTAATTCACAAAGTTCCAGTGCTGACACGTGTAATTGTTCAGTTTATTAAAATGTCTTTAATTCATCCACTGAATGTGTGTATACATCTTTTTGGGATACCTATATATACAATTAATTTCTAGGTCCAATTAGTGCAATACAGACATGTAGGATATACAGTCAACAGAAAACTTACAGGGCAGTTGTCTATATCATTGAAAATGTCGAACATAACAAGCTGGCCCTCAGTCTTGCGCTTGTCCTCGTTAATGTGAGTCATCACTTCTCGTATGCTACTCAGAGCTTGCTCCAGTGCACTGTAGTCCTGGTTGTTCTTATTGGTGTGCTTAAGAATATCTGTAATTCACATTCCAGAACCAAAGTTAACTGGATATACAGCAGCCATAATACAAGATCGACACAAAATAAACAAATGTTACAGCATCACTAAATTTTATTTCCAACAAAGCAAACTTTGTCTACAATACAGATCCTTCAGCAGGTCAAATATTAAATAAATAATAGCTATTTCATACACCCCCACACTCACATCACATACAGTATAACCTGGAATAAAATGTATTAAATGTTGACAGCACTCTTCTCGGTGGATTCTGAAGGGTGACGAGTGTATGTTATGTTTTTATGACATTGGCACCATTACAGTGTGACTGCATCCCCCAACAAAGTTAAATGATGCTTGTTGACAGAGGGCGCCACAGCATGAATTTTTGGAGTGTAACAGTGCCTCCGTTATGTTATGTATAGCCATGCAAATGAAAATGGGCCTCAACATTAAATCATATACTTCAGAGTACCACTGCACTGACCTCTAGAACAGGGGTTCTCAACCTTTTTCGCTGGTGTACCACTAATTCTATGAGCCGGGATAGCTCAGTCAGTATAGAGACTAGCTATGGGCTGGGCGATCATTCTCCCAAGTCCATTGAACTCAGACACATTAAGTACAATGAGGTTTACTATTAAGTTAGGTAATTAATAGTATTGAAACCTTTACTTCACAGTCCAATATACACAACATTGGCATCACTACGAAATACAATCATATTAGTGACTTGTGACACAACAACGGATGAAGATACAATATGAAGGACGTGAACATGATAAGAAAAATGAAAACTAAAAATCATTAAAAATCAGTAATTCAGTTAAAAAGTTTATAACATAACACCTGATGACGGCTATATATAGCCGAAACATGTCGTAAATGTTCCACATGTAAATCGAGTACTCGATACGGAACGTAAAATGATATTTTAATCTTTTAATTATCTTATATTGTGATTGACGGCCAATTTTAATATATTTTTAATACTATTTAGGTAATTATATGCAATTAAAACTGGAAATTTTTTAAAAAGACCCTGTATATTCACTACAAGACTAAACTGTCTTTTTTAATTTAACTGGGCCGTCCACATAACACTCACCATTTAATAAAAGGCTGATACTAGGAAGGCGCTGAACAGGGCGGATCAAAAGCTCCTGCAGGCTCTGCCGACCACACTCTGGTTTAGTTTGACAGATCTTCAAGAACGCATGGAACCGTGGCTTTGTCTGGTCACACTTCACCAGCATCTCTTTGGTGTTCTCAAAGAAATTAACAAATGGTGGGTATGCCTTTATCAAGTCAGGTGCCTGAAAGAGCGCCAGAAATCTATATAAACACTTTCAATTTTAAACAGAAATAAAACTAAGGAGTGATGTCTGAAACAGTTATCATTTCCTATATAATGCAAATACTTGTACACGTATATCTTTCTCACCCTGATCCCACATATTATTTGACAAAGAATGAACAAAGTACATACAGTATCCCTTAAAAACAGTCTTATCTTTACACAGAACTCCTTATTATTCAAGGAAACCACACACACATGAATTCATGTGTAAGTCTATTCAAGGGATTAGAGATTTTAGTTTTTCCATGCAAATACATATCCTCTCTTGTTTTCAGACGAGTGCATATTTTACAAGCATCAACATTTTCAATAATTTACGACCAAGTCTCACATGACTTCTAAATAAAAACACACAATTTAAATTTATAGTTTAGATGCGTCATGTTTGTGTATTCAATTCATACATATATTTATTCTTCAAGTTGCAAATTGTAACATCGAGGAAATGATGAATAGCGCGAAATATTTATATCAATTTTAATTTTTAACATCAATATTAATATAGTTTGTGTATAGACTTGAAGAATAAATATATGTATGAACACAATTTAAAGTAGCATTAAAAAGACACTTAATTACACACTTCTTTTACTCTCTCGATGAATTTTTAATGTTCAGAAATGTCATAATGTTCATTATAGTTATATTTTCTTAATGTAATATAAATGGGTAATATCAATTTATTTACTTCACATAATGTATATGAAACACATATGACTTGAAGCTTTCACGGCAAATGTAATAAAATCTTCTCGGGTGACAAGCCGCGTCAAGATGGAGCCGTATTCCAACATTTCAGAGACAATCTCTGTTTCCATCATCAGGGAATGATGATGGAGACGGAGTGTCTCTGAAGTGGACTACGGCTCCATCTTGACGCGGCTTGTCACCCGAGAAGATTTTATTATATGAAACATATCGCCAATTATGCAAACCCTTTGTTGACATGTGAAATTTTATAACAGTATGAATTGTACTTATAATATGCATTGTATCATTAAAACTTATTCCACATCCTGACTAACTTACGAATCCATGGAATGTAATAAATATGTATGAATGGGAAAATGAATAAGTGTAGTGAAGCACTGTCATGCCAGTCGACCAAGACATCATAGGAACAGATCTCTCCAGAACTAGTAGTCAAGGGATTTAAGATATGCCTCATACCTGAAGCAGCGGATGAAAATTTAAGTGTATTACATATTACTGACATGTCTCCGCTGTCCTGTCAATAAAAATGAGCACTCCAAGCACCCCCCTCCCCCATGGCTCCAAGTTTTTGGAGGTTGTTTCTAAAATTTAAATTTGTTATTGAACTTACATATTTAAGGAACACCTTTCCAATGCTTAAGTCTTCCTTCCAGTTAGATGCACTCCAACAGAGCTCCTCCAACATTTGTTTATGCACTTCATAGATAGGAGGAAGATTTCCAAAGATGATCTTCAGTTCTGTGTTGTTCAGTAATTGGCCTTCTGATTCGCTCAAGTCTTCCAAAGGTTGCTTAAACATCTGCCCACCAAATAAACAGAACTACAGCACCTGCTCTACATCACAGCTTGAAAGACTTCTTTATTCATTAGTGGTTTATTTAATGACACTTAAATATCTCAAACAAAACAGCAGTGAAAAATATGGTGATTAACAAGTACGAAATGGGAAAAGACTATGGAAGTAATCGGTCACTACCTTAGCACATGACTGGACAACTGACAACCACAAATATAAAATTCTTGTCCTTAGGTTTTCACGGCTGGAGTTTGTATGTCAGCCACATTAAGGTGGCGACTGACTTGTAACATTTACTCGTAATGTAACATTCGCGGCGAGCATGTTACATTACACCACATCTGGTGAGGCGTATCGAAAGCTCGTTTTGAACGCTCGGCTCGTGTGTGCTCCATTCATTTCATTCAATATGTCGGACGTGGAGGTTGTGTTATCTTTGTTTCATTTAATACGCTACTCTTATCTAAAGAACTCGTGAATGTTCGTTACGACGCCGCTTGACTGACTGACTGACTTGTAATGTAACACTCAAAGGGATTCGCAAAAAAACCGACAACACGATGGAGCACTCGCGAGCGTGAGCGGCTCGCATCGAGCGGCTCCGTTCGCTGTCTTCACTTGTGTAATGCTCGATTTGTAACACGTTACATTACAGGCAAATGTTACAAGTCAGTCGCCACCTTTAAATGTCGAGTCGTTTCAGCACATAATCCAGTTGCCATCTTCAGGGTGAATGTGAAGTAGGGTAAGTTCTGGATGGGTTTTTTTTAGGGCAGACAGTATGCAGGTAGTTACTTTGACGGAGCTGATGGTTGGAGCAAGGAGTGGGCATGAATATAATTCCTATCCTGTACATGTGAATATATTTGTCCTTGTGTGTGTATGTGTCTGCCTGTCTGAGAAGCCACCATATCACTACTTAACTTACCATGTGGTAAGAGTCACTGAACATCAAGTGGATCTGTATGTGCACGGTTGTATTTGAAACACAGCCTGATGCACTGCTATGTTCCATGAGACATGTGCTGAAGCATTTGTGGCGTAATGGTGACAAATGCCTGTTCTACAACTCGTTATGGTCGCGACAGTAGCGCACGGTCACTTTTCCCTTGATAATGCTCCACAAAAAAGTTGTCCAGTGTGGTAAGATCAGGACTAAATGGTGGCCAGGGCAATGGCGTGGGAGATGTTGGTGAACCATGGCCAATCCAACGGCCTGGAAAATGTTCATTCAAAATGTCACGCACAGTATGGGCAAAACGTGCAGGTGCACTATCGTTTTGCAGCCACACGCCTTCCATGATTCCTCTGTCTCTAAGCTCTGGTATTAACCAGGCCTCAAACATTTCTGCGTAAGATGTGGCATTAACAGGTCCGTCAGATAAATATGGGGTCAATCAAATGACTTCCTGTCATACCGGTCCACATCACATGTGGTAACTGTGCCATAAAATTTGAATTTTCCTTAAATAAAAAACACATTTCTCTCAAGGCTACTGCGACAAATTTCACAATCATCGGTGATGAGAACCTTGAGAGAACCTTTGTGCACCCGCATGTTCGCTATTAACCGCTCAACTCAATACCTGCACGTGTCGGTGATAGTCGCAACACAATAACTGACCGCTTTGACAATGTCCTGCGAGCTCATGCAATTGACACTGTTGCCACCTTTGAATTTCAGTATACCACGGTATACAGTGTGTACATACAGATCCACACAGCAAGATAAGTAGGGAAACAGTGACTTCTCAGCCATCCTGCAGAATATTATACAATAACGAACTTCAAGAATTACCAAATCTAAAACTTCTTGACGATGGTGAAGAGTCGATTGAATAAAAAATTTCCTTGGATATTATCCATCGTCTAGTAAATATAAAACGTAAAACGACGTCCCGGAGATGGGACTCTATCTCCGTCTTCAGGTTCCTACACAGTTGGGCCCACTAGATAGAGCTAATCCCTATCTCCGTCGAATAAAAATTTCCTTGGATATTATCCATCGTCTAGTAAATATAAAACATTAAACGACGTTCCGGAGATGGGACTCTATCTCCGTCTTCAGGTTCCTACATTCTTCTGCTAACAATGTTATTGAGTTACATCATAGCAGGAAAATTATATAAGGAACAAAAATATAACAAGTGGGTCATTGAAGTGGTTTTATTTAATTTGTAAGATATAGGAATTTAAATTTTCTAATGTAGACTCACAGTCAGATTAAACTGACATGTAAATTCTTAAAAGTACTTAAAAAACCTAACATGACATCCAGTTTCTAGGCAAAGATTCAAACCCAGATCCTCCCACATATGAAGCAGAAGAGGTAACCACCGAGACAATACATTCCGTAATTCTGGGAGACACTTTGTGCAAAGTAGGTTAGTCTTAATACTTACAGACATGATGGTATGAAGAATACCCACATAGTTAGACTCTGTCTGAACCAATTCTGCGAACACTTGGTGTCTCGGACTTTGGATCTTCCTTGGTGTTTCACCTCTTACTGCTTCTACTTCTGTTCACAAAAATATCCGAATTACACTTTTCAACTTCACTCGTAACTTCTGCCCAAAAATGATATCTTTCCGCAATTAAAAACATAACCAGCCTCAACACTACTGTTACAATTATAATTTATAGACAAATGTATTCATCTTCTGGTGCTACACTGAAAAATGCTGAGATAATCAGTAGTTTACTGTACTTCATTCCTGTTTTTTAATCAGCGAATCAGCATATTATTAGCGTATTTTAAATATAATTTCCAAATTCTACTCTCTTGTTTACAACACTAGCATTGATCTTACAACCTCAGGGGCCTTCTTTTCAGAGAAAGGAATAATACATAGTTCACTTCTGGTGCGTTTCACATAAAATTGACTGAAGTAGCATTACCCAATTCCTACGCGGTAACAAAAAGTATACATGAAACATACCATCAGGCTGCTTTTCAGGGCTGATGGTGCAGTCTAAGAAGGAGCCACTCGTGCTCAGCAGGCCTGCATCACTGACAGACGACCGCCTTTTGTGCAGAGCCGGCGATTCATTCTGTACCAGTTTCGACATAGCTTCACGTAACCTCTTTCTCTTCCGAGCCCGTAACGAGAATGTTGAGGTGGTAGGGGTCTGCGAACTACGTCGCCCACTTGGGCTAAGCATTGTCTCAAGATACTGTGTGGGGGGGGGGGGGGGGGACAAAAAAAATAAAAGATAAAAATCACAACCACAGAAATAACTTTTATACTTTCTACAAATTTGCACAAAACCTTATCACATGAGGCTTACTAAAGCACCCTAGTAAATGTTCAAAGCTGGATGAACCTATATGTTGTCAGCAGGAAAGATAAGTGAAGATGAACAGTAATGACCATATCTAACTGCCTGCAAGGTCTTAAAGAGAACAAATTGTTCTGCAGATGTTTATTTTGTAAATGATTCTCTGCAGCTCATTTGACCAAGAGGGAACGAACGAGGATAAGTTTCACGTACGCCTCTAAGGTGCTGCTGCCTTTCTGCTGGAAGCAGACACCTCTTTTAATATTATTTTACCCACACCTCGTATTACACATCTAGCACAGATTAGCCACACAAATTCAGGAAAAAAATTTACAGACACGAATAATTTTATATTATGAACAAAGATAAAATAAAAAATGTCTTATTACCTCAATGATATAGCTCTCAGCTAATGGGAAACATGGATTATTGTCTCTTTTATTCTTATCATTTTGATAATGTGAAAAGTCATTTACTGATGGTCTAAACTTCAGAGATGCTGTGCCAATCCAGCAAACTAAGAAGGAATAATAAAACCGTACAGATATATCCAGCTTTAATTAAGACATTTAAAAATGATACCACAGCGAGGAAACTGGAAACATCTGACAGCATAAATGAGGTATGGGTAAAATATCTTCAAAGCAGAATCAGCTTTCAACACATAAACAGCGGCATCTGGTGGTACTCAAAACTTGTCTTCATTCCCTCCTGGCCACAGCATATGCAGAGAATCACTCGCAAAACAAGCAATTAAAAGTACTACTTTCACAGGAACACTGCTCTTTCAGAGTCAGTAATGTATGTCTTATGTATTTCATGCTTATTTATATTTATTTTATTTTAACTTAGTATGATTTGAGGTTTTCGTGGTGGTGAGTCCAGAGATGGCCGTCTTCTGGGTCGTAGTGCCGTGTAGTCTGGTAGAAGTTTACCAGTGTTTCAGAGGTTCTATCTGCCTCCATCATCAGAGCAATGAGTAAAACTTATTTTATCTTGATTTATTTTCATCTGTATTTTACTTAATTATTTTGGTTGCCCTATCTTTATTTTAAAATTGTATCTCGCTAATGCTTTCTTCCATACAGCCTTGCCAAGTCCCTTTCTCCTACTGGATCTCCTGTGCCTACCCTCACTCCAGTTCTCATTTCTCCCATTCATCCAACCAGGGCCCTGCCTTGTCCAACCTATTCCTACATCTAACACAACCTTTCAGGACATTACTTATTCATCACTCTGATGATGAAGGCAGTATGACCATTTGAAATGTTACTCAATATCTACCAGACTACAAGGTGATACATCCCAGAAAACAGCCATCTTCAAATTTCGAATTAAATTGTCTATTTTCAATATTATGCAGTGGGAATTGCATGCATTTAATTCATTATTATCAAGTTTTCGGACATATTTTCAACGTGTACCAATAATAACGAACAAAGCGACTTACATCTTCAAAGAGATAATCCTTCTCATCTGCAGACCCCTCATTTTGAACAGACGCCCAAAACCACTCGGCTTTTACGATGGGGGCCCTGACAGGTGACTTCTCGGGAACACTCTGCACTACCGACTCATCCACAACCTGAAAACGGCAGAAAAGAAATGTTGCTGCCATAATCACCAAAACAAAGCAAGGGAATCCTGTGAATATGTTAATAAACGAGGCTTACCACATGGGTGCAGGAGGGATCTTCAAGCTCTGCTGCTGTTCCGCCATTCTCCTGCAACACCTCCTTCATGTGCTCCGTTTCGTCATCCGGGAAACCAAAGAAACACACTCGGGCTCCATGGAACGGCTTCAGCTTGTAACTCATCTGCGCAACAGGAACGGATATTTTCATATTTCAAGTACAGAAGCACTCAACTACCCCAAGCTTATAAGTGTAAATTAATTTAACATAAAATAGTACCACGTTAAAAAAAATTATCATTACAAATGGTTGAACTTTCTTACAATGGAATTATGTATGTTGAGGTTTCTTGTCTACAAAACGCAGCTTATGAGGTATGGATTTTACTGTATTTAGACATTAATTCATAAAAGTTACAATTCAAGTTCTCAAGATTTATTTATTTATTTATAGTTTATTTTACAATGTTTTTTCAGTAGCTCAGACCATATAGTGTAAAATGAGAGGATGATAGTTAATAATAAATTGGAAAGGATGTGTAAGGAATCGGTCGTGGTCTAATTTAAGGTACCATCCTGGCATTTGACTGGAGGTACTGAGGAAAACCACAAAAAAACCAGTCATAATAGTCGTTCTCTGGGACCGAGATTTAAATCCGTGACCTCCAGAATACAAGTTCTTAAAAGTATTGACTTGTTCGGGAATTTAAATTCTGATTCCGCTTTCCTCTCTGACCAATTCCATGCATCCAGACATTAATTTTTATTAAACGGTGGCCTTCCAGGTTGTGATACCATGTAGTCTTGCAGAGGCTTACCAACATTTCATAGGAAAGTATACCTCACAACGTAATACCACCAGTTAAACAATCCACTGACATATGCCTACTTAAGAACACATAATAGTAACGATAAATAACACAACTTTCACATATTTAGTACCGAGAGTAGTTCCCCTGCAGCCAATACGGTCTTCGACAATAACACATTTTTCAAAACAAAAAATTATACAGACTGTACAGGTTTTTATTCGCAAAACATACATTGCAATGTAATTGAATGGATCCACTTACATGAAAATCCTTCCACATATTGAAAATGTGATTATTATATCTGCACATAAATAGATCCATCTGATGTACGATGAAGATGTTGGCACATTTAGTTAAGAGAGAGATTGACCTGAAGATGATACATTATATCAAAACACGATGCCAATGAATTAGAAAAATTAACGCTTTAAACAGTTAGTTGGGTGGATGATCCGCAACAGATCAACAAAATATTGCAGGCCCTCGTGGCATCGACGGCAATGTCGAAGCTTGTCTGGGAATGTTGACAATAGACGTTGCGTACCCCGTCTAGCTGGAACAAGGGCTGTGGCCACTGCGGTATTCAAGGTAACAACGAGGCAGACGCCTCGGCTAGGAACAAAACTGGGCACTCCATTCCTCATTCCTGAGCTTGCAATAATAATCTCACCTTTGTCGTGGCTCAGCGTTAGAGAGTAACTGAATGAGAAGCAATCTGAACGCTGGTCCACTGCTCCACGAGGCAGAGATACGAAAAAGTTACAAAATATCTGAATGAGGACAGAACCTTAAAACAGGAATTGGATTCCCTTCTGTACCGTGAATCACACATCATCCGCAGATCAGTAAATAATTACTTTACCATCAGTAACAAATATAGAACCTACATTTAGAACTTAAAGACTGAAAAACTAAAGAGCATTTGAACAATTCTATTCCGACCAATCTTATACGAACCATTTCTTCGCTTGCAGCTGAAACGGTGGTTTCCTTTCGTTTCTCCCACATGTCATGTACCCACGTTTCACTCATCACAGGCACACGGAATGTCACAGCATATTGGTACTTGTCACCTCCACAGGAGTTGGCTATTAGATGTGTAACTTTCGACACCATATCCCTACGTATGCTGCCACCCATGTTATGGATCAACATGATCAACCGGTTCTGTAAGAGTTACATGTATGGCGTCAGCGGAAACCGAAGCTTTCTACGTACACAGATGTCGATCTTTTGGTAGCGATACCGTGTGGACTTGCATGTATCCTACAAGTCTAAATGGCGGTAAATCAATAAAACAATAGATCTTCACATGCATTAATTAGTTTCATTGCCTTTGTTACAAAATTTTATTATTATGAACATATTTGTGTGTCCATAAAAATTTGTTATTCTAAGATTTTACCTTATTTGTTGAACAATTACATAAGTACATATACATATTACGAGAAATGTTTCCTTTACTGCGTATATGTTTATAAACAGAGTAACTACGCTGGTCACCGTATTGAAAAGACACATCTTACTGTCATTCACACATTAAACTAGTGAAAATATACTCTAATGTTTAATTTTACTACCATTAATAGAATTCATAAGACTTCATTAATAAGGCCATTATAGGCTTTCATGGAATTTATTTTAATAAAGCTTGTTGAACTGATAAAATGTACGTTAACACAGAGCATTAATCTTCACAACGTTCTAGAAATTGTCTGAAAAAGTTTTTAATCTAATGAATAATGAAATATCATTAAAAATTAATTCTGAATTCCAATTACACACACACACAACTTTATACACGCTACGACATTTCAAGCACTTACCATGTTAATTATCCGATGATACACAGATGGAAAGACAAAGAAAGTGAAATTATTTTATTCAACACATCATCAAAAACTTGAACACACTGCAAAAGACATGATCGATATGTTAATTCAATCTCATACTTCGATAAAGTGATATTAAAAGAAATTAACCTTACCAACTCATCCTTCTTCCTAAAGCCTGTGAAGCAGATAACGAGACCAGACATGGCCAGGTTGTATAATGGCCGACTATTCCTCGGTAAACCCACCCTCTTCTCCGCATACTGCTGAAGAGCTGTTGGACCAAGGATTCTGACAAAAAAAGCAGAAATTATCAACTAATATAACGCGTTCATGCCGCAAACCTTCAATTGAATAAATGAAATATGATCTCCAGTAACATGGTTTCATATCGGTGCCCTTCAGATCCATGTAGAAATAACCTAAAAGTTATTTCAGAAGTACAGAACAGCAACGTCCCCTGAGGCCATGACCCAAAGACCACTGAGATCGCTTCCTACAAACCCTGATGGAAGATTCTCAGGGAGGCATTTCCCTGATCTCAACCCTCCCCACATGAGCAAGGAAACATGTCAGCAAGAATTCTGTGATGTACGTGGAAAATAACAGAAGGTAGACGTAATGTAGATGTAGCGATCGCAAGGTTTCACTTTGTCCAACACTTTGTTCCCGCATTTAACACGAACCTCAAACGAAATAGTTTAAGTGGTGTAAAAAGTGTAAATATGTGTAACAGCGTGAAGAAAATTAATTGGAAGACATCTGTAGAAGTACGAGGCGCGTCCACAAAGTAAGTTTCCCACTCGTCCCACAGCTAGCAAACCTTATATTACGCGAAGCGACTGTGCGTACGTGATAGAGCAATGACGTAGCATGGCGCATGCACTAACGGCACCTCCTGCGTTCTCACAGTAGCATCGTTGCAGCTGTTGAAGATGGAGGTTCTTATTCCAGCTCCCGCCGACTGTGAAGTGCGGTCAGTGATAACGCTAGGCCGCACACGGCTCGACGGACAGCAAGTCTCCTGCAGGAGTTCAGCTGGGAGGTGTTTAATCATTCACCCTACAGCCCGGACCTCGCTCCCAGTGATTTCCATCTTTTCCTACACCTCAAGAAATTCCTGTCCGGTCAGCGTCAGCGTTTTGAGAATGACAGAGAGGCGGAGATGGTTGTCACACAGTGGTTCCAATCCCAGGCGGCAGACTTCTACGACACAGGTATTCAAAAGTTGGTCCCACAGTATGACCAATGTCTCAATTCCGGTGGTGAATATGTTAAAAAATAGCTGGACACTTGCTGTATCTGTTGCAATAAATATTTCCATGAAAATGTGTTTTGTTTCTGTAAACGGCCCCAGGGAAACTTACTTTGTGGACGAGCCTCGTAGTAAATAGCAGTACAATTTAGTATCTAATTTTACATACATTTTATATTAAATTATAAGAAATCCAAATACATATGGGGTTAAAACATCATAATTCAATTTATAAAAGAATAGTCACACATATACAGCAAAGTGATCACCTGGATAATAACCATGGCTCTATAGTATGAACTATCAATCTAGACCCCATGCAAAAATATTTGAAAGACGCAGCGACGCCAACTGAACTGGTATCTTATCTTAGAAACAGGTGTAGGTATCTGAAGATTGCTGTCTTCTGAGTTGTAACACCATGCTGCCTGGTAGAAGTTTAAAAATGTTTCAGAGGTCACTGCTGCCTTCTTCATCAGGGTGATGAGTCACCACTCATCGCCCTGCTAAGGAAGGAAGGTTAGGAGGAACTAAACTTTGTTGTACATCAAGTGTTGTTAAATGTCATTTGAACAGGGAAAGTGTGCGTGCTAGTGAAAGGCCTTACATATCTGATGTAATCTACAGTTTATATTCATACAATTATAAAAAAAAAACATAATTCTAAAAATATTATAATTAAAAACATCATGGCTAGTAAGACAATCCTGTACACAGACTATAACAATACAATTTTAAACCTGTTACAAAAGACAAATTTTGTGGGGATGATTAAGAAACACAGGTTGTGATCTAGTTGAAGGATCTAGGCATTCCAGAACCTACACAAGTTCTCTACCCTAGGCTTTTAAGATTAATAAAAATGTTCTGAGACAAAGACATTCCAATTCATAAAACCATTCAGACCTAACCTCATTACACACCACAGAATTCAGAATCGAATTACTGTTACAAAGTCCTAACAAACAATACGACCCAATCCCAAATTTCACGAGTTCTAATAATTCTGACATACTAAATGTGACAATTCAGAATCTACAAACACAAAGTACTATTTTTATGTTAACACCACTATGATTTAACTTTAAACAATTGTAAATAAAGTGATCCTAAAGGCTGGCTGAGAATTTCATCTAAGAACATGGGCTCACTCCACAATTATCAAGGGCTATGAACTGCCAACAAATACTACTAATGACTAGTGATACGTTCCGAAGCCTTTACAATGCTATATACACGATCATATTTCAGCCACTGTCATTGCTTATGTGAAATTTGTATGAAATTCATGCTGTAACAATTACCAAAGTTTGTAGGACACAAACCTTTGTTCTGAACGATGGATGACATTATACACAGGACCACTGAAATCTTCCATAACAAAGACTGTATCCCATGAGCCATCATTTATAAATTCTGCTCCAGTTGCAGAAGATACAATGGGTACATCGAAAACCTTAAAAAAATAATGGAAAAAATTATATTGTGCAAGTATAAGAGACATCAGCCAGCTGTTAATATTTTAAAACCTTGCACACCGTGCAGTGTATCGATATAAAAAATCATGAATACAAAACAAAACTTCGTTTCGACCACTCGAGGTCGAGATGCATTTGGCACAAAGTGTTATTTAATGTGTAAACAGTTTGGTTTGTATGCATGATTTTATGTCTTAATATTTTGTTCTGAAATTCAATAGTTGATCTCTCCAAGTATGTAATGTAATCACCACTGTGACATTCTCACACACACAGTTGGTACAAAACTTTTTAGCCAGTGGAGCTGGCGGCCAGGCCTACCGCGTGCCACCTGGCAAGGGAAGGCCATTTGTTTTGTCCGTCAATCCGAGAAGGCCCTTTGTGCACAATGTTTCTTTAACAGTACTGTCAGTAGCAAATAACAAGTAGACTAGTGTTAAGTGAGAGAAGTGGGCTTTGTTAATTATTCCACAAACACTTTAAAATCAGATTCTTTGATGTAAGAACACACACATTAAATGTTTATAAATGTATACAATTATATGAAGAAAAAAGCTCCAGAGGCAGGAGAAGGGCGTAACTGGCTGCTTCAAGTGCAGAGCGGAAAAGGCAACAGAAGTTTCCGAAAGGACAGTTAGAAGAATTTTATGAGAACAGAAAATGCATGAAGTGCAAGGAACTTCATTCAGCACACCTGGCAAGAAACACACACACTGCTAAAATGTGTAACAGACATGTATGATTTTGTTAAGTGTGTCATTCAGCCCACAATTCAAGAATTTTATGTGGAAGAGAAAACATCACAAACTATCCCTAATCTACTTCTGAAACTGATGGACAGGATAAATTTCAAAGGCAGCAGCACTAACATGAATTGTGAAGGAACCTGGATTTTGATGGGAGAAAACAAGAAAAAATATGGTAGTCTTGATCAAGAAACATAATGTAACATGTATGCATTTGCTTGTTGCAAATATTGCAACATTTACAACATTTAGGACAGATAACATTAAACATCGCTGCGAGCAGCGTTTCAATTAAACTGTAGATCAGTGTTTGTGAACATGTAGCCAAACTATAAAGACAGTTTTACGAATGAGAATGTTTAATAGAAGAGATGTCTGAAAGCATAATAATAACAATGGAATGATGAGCAGTAACACTAGCAGCAACAGTGAATCTGTGTAATGTCAGGGTAAAAGTAGAATTAGAATATGATATGTAGTAATTATTATTACTATCATCATCAAACAATTTCTTACAAGCTGCTTTTAAAGATTATCACCACCTACTACGGAAGCATACATCAGGTCCAGTTTTCTTTGTAAAAACTATGTTTCCTAGATGCAGATGACAAAAACATTGCACAACTTACTAGCTCCTAGCATTCCGTTTGAATGTTTCACCAACAAAAAACTATTGTGGCCACTACAGTGAGAAGGGGTGGAGGGTTGAATACTAAGTACTAACCCTATATACATAATCGAATGTTACGGATATAAAATATAATTACCTGAGCTGCTTCGATAATTCTTGAATCATCACCAAGTTCTCCAACAAGGCAAATTCGAGACCGAACTGTTGCCAAAGTTTGTGAACCTGAAAGCATTTGGTGGCTGTAGACAAACACCAGCGTTGACATAACCTTAAATGCAAACTTCGTAAATTCTTACTAACACAATTCCTGAAGTCAGTTACATTATAAAAAGGTATATCAAAATAAACACATCACTTACACCTACTTTCATTACATCCTGTGTTATTGTTAATAATACTTGTCATTTCGGGCTCGGCGAGACAAACGTTTGTCTCATCCATCTTGATTGCTTACAACATCGAATTCTTCACAAGACTACTTTTGAAACAATATGTAAATCAATTCAAATCATTGTAAATATTCATAAAACTGTTCCCAAGATACTGTTACCATTAAATCAGAACATTTTCGCAATGACGTAATTCATTTGGCATTTTTTACTAAAATGCATTGCCATTTGAACTTCTACAGATCCTGATTCAAACATCTTAGAGACGGTGATTGGTCAATAGGTGGCACGTGACAAAGACATCGCCATTTTACAAATGGACACCTGCCCACGCAAATAATACGCAACCTTGACTTTATATAAACATTCAAACACAATTACTAAATTCGTGGTGTGAGAAAGTTTCCCCATCACGACTATAATAACACTTGCCCCGAATATGTAACGACATAAGCCTTTTTTAAAGAGAAAACGGGAACATTTTCTTTATGAAATCTTCTGCTTGTCGAAAACTCAGTCGGATTTCTCTTAATGAATGAACAGAACCATTTCTTCACAGTGTTCTTTTTACAGTTCGGCAAATCAGTGTCTCAGCCGTTTATCTTTTTCAAATGTTCACACCTCTACTTACAAATTCCATATTTCTAACTATCATTCAGGGACATCTCAGGGCTCATTATCTGATCAATGAAGTTCACAACAGTTCATCCAAATACAGGTAGCCCTCGATTTACGCCGGGGATGCGTTCCTGGACGAACCGGCGTAAACGGAATCGGCGTAAATTGAAACTCTTTTATAATATAAATCAATATGAAGTCAATGACATGCGTTCCCAGCTCCCAAACATTGACGAGCAATTTAATGACATTATATTTAAAGCTCTGAAATAACGTAAATAAAATAAAAGGAATTTAAAAAATATATTTTGTACACTTACAATAGGCAATTCGTTGGTCCCCGCGATTGATGTGTAGTCATCTCTGCTGTTATGCGATAGTTGCATTCATGTAAGACGCCGACCTATAGAAAATCGCGTAGTAAAAATAACCCCGGTACCTCCGCAGAGATTAAATTAGTCCTTTGAAAGTTTAAAGCGTCAGGAATGAAATTGCATAAGAGCAAACTCGCATATGCAAATCCTATTCTTTACAAAGATATGAAATATAAATTTTGTTGAATCTTTCTTACCAAAATACACACAGACACCTGTCCTCTGTAGGTTTTTGTCTGCAGAACCTGAAAACTGACAAATAAACATGTAACGTGAGGTTATGTTCGCTTAGACACAATATATGAGCGTTTATGCCATCCATTTTAAAGAAACTGTATTAATTTAACACTTTTGTTTCTTAGTCCCCTGATATTCTGATGAAGATAATTAATATAAATAATTAGAACGCTGGCCTTGTAATACTGGGGTCCCGGGCTCGATTCCCGGCGCTCAGATTTACAACTTGTGTTGGGCAAGGCCGTGGTCCAGGCATCACGTTAACTTTTGAATTTATTAGAATAGAAGAGGGATTGTGTTCTACTTTAGATTGAGCGACATATGCTATTAAGTAATTTAAAGTGTGTGCGTTATGTTACGTCATATTACTTATTATTTATTTATTTAGTGTTCTGTCTGAGGACAGGTCCATATGAACAGGATCCTTCCATCCTTTTCTCGGACTGGGACCTGTTCATATACGTTCTTGGCAGATGATCCAGAAGTGGTTTGCCATTGCCTTCTTCTGTGTGTGAATGGAGTAATTGTTGGGATGCCACGGAGGAAAACTCCGTGTTGCCTAGACCACGGCCTTGCCCAACACAAGTTATAAATTCGAACCCGGGACCCCAGGATTACAAGGCCAGCGTTCTAACCGCTAGACCACCTCATCTTATTATTATTTAGTGTTCTGTCTGAGGACAGGTCCATATGAACAGGATCCTTCCATCCTTTTCTCGGACTGGGACCTGTTCATATACGTTCTTGGCAGATGATCCAGAAGTGGTTTGCCATTGCCTTCTTCTGTGTGTGAATGGAGTAATTGTTGGGATGCCACGGAGGAAAACTCCGTGTTGCCTAGACCACGGCCTTGCCCAACACAAGTTATAAATTCGAACCCGAGACCCCAGGATTACAAGGCCAGCGTTCTAACCGCTAGACCACCTCATCTTATTATTATTTAGTGTTCTGTCTGAGGACAGGTCCATATGAACAGGATCCTTCCATCCTTTTCTCGGACTGGGACCTGTTCATATACGTTCTTGGCAGATGATCCAGAAGTGGTTTGCCATTGCCTTCTTCTGTGTGTGAATGGAGTAATTTTTGGGATGCCACGGAGGAAAACTCCGTGTTGCCTAGACCACGGCCTTGCCCAACACAAGTTATAAATTCGAACCCGGGACCCCAGGATTACAAGGCCAGCGTTCTAACCGCTAGACCACCTCATCTTATTATTATTTAGTGTTCTGTCTGAGGACAGGTCCATATGAACAGGATCCTTCCATCCTTTTCTCGGACTGGGACCTGTTCATATACGTTCTTGGCAGATGATCCAGAAGTGGTTTGCCATTGCCTTCTTCTGTGTGTGAATGGAGTAATTGTTGGGATGCCACGGAGGAAAACTCCGTGTTGCCTAGACCACGGCCTTGCCCAACACAAGTTATAAATTCGAACCCGGGACCCCAGGATTACAAGGCCAGCGTTCTAACCGCTAGACCACCGTGGCGTCACTCTGTTGTACAAGTTATATATTTGTTTGTTCTCTTTGACGTGGTCCCATTTTTCATCGTTTGCTCGTAATTAACCTTGTCTTTGCTGATAGTAATTTAATACATGACACGAATTACGTCGGTGAAGCAGAGAAGGACCACACTCAGTGAAATTCAGAGACTCTACTTGTAAGTAGGTCACAAACGCCTGTCGAATATCGACTGCAATGAAAAGGAAAAGACGATAAGTAAACACAGCCAGCGAGATGAGAACGAACGTCAAATGGAGACAGAAGAATGAAAGGGGAAAGAATGAAGGAGGACAGAGGAAGGGAAACAAATTTGAAAAGAGAAGGGAATTGTCCTCCGTACTTATGACACTGTTGCGCGAAGACGGCGGGCGATGCACGGTCGTAGTACTACGGGGGACCTACGGAGGTTGCGCGCCTGCGCCCGGAGGTGATAGGACGGGCAGGCGGCAGGATTAGCAGCAGTGTGCCGAGCACTGTGGACAGCAGCGCTACTGGAGGCAGCCTCAGAGGGGCTACGCCAAGGTGCTACAGAGAATTGTGATAAAGGACTTCGCCACTCGCGACTTCTCTCCAACTGCTTCGTCTTCTCCTCCAAGTCGGTAGGGCGCTAACAGTGAAACACACATGACGAGCGCAATCCTCCATGCGTGACGCACTCTTCAGGAGGACGCACGGAAATTGTTTTACGACGTAAACGTAGCGCCCGCCGGAAGCTGCCACGAATGCATTTTAAAGTCGAAGATTTATTTTCTAAACACGTGTACAGATAGTGTAGAAAACAAGTGTTCAGTTGCCAAGAAAATAAACTGCGTTATCAGAAGACCTGAATTAATGCACAAAGCCGGGATTTCGTCACGAGGATAAGGAAATCACCAAAGATCACACCACGCGGTGATATTAATTCATCGACGTAACAAACATCAAGCTCAGTGTGACATATCTTCGGAACGTATGCTGTAAATTCTGCGTACCTTCAGCGAACTTTGATTTTGAACAGTTGCATAATCCTACGTCCTTTAATCAGTACATATCAAAATTAGAGTGAATTTTACCGAAGTTTTCTCTGCTGAGATACGAAGAAAATTTATTTTATTTTCAAAAAAAAAAATATAAACTTTTTCCGACATGGGGTCCAAGGGCCAGTTGATCGCCCTTCTTCTCTTGAGTACAGTGTGGTGCATCAACGCGATTGGTGCCGGTTCCAAGCCTCACCTCAACAGTTCTTCCTCAGCGCCACACCCGAGTTCATCCGGCGGTTCGACTTCAACCGGCAACATTAACATCAACAACCGTGATTATCACAACGACCCTCTGGTAATCGAAACTCAGAGCGGGTTGGTCCGAGGTTTCTCCAGAATGGTTATGAATAAGGAAGTTCACATATTCACTGGAATACCGTTCGCAAAGCCCCCGGTAGGTCCACTTCGCTTCAGACGTCCGGTTCCTGTGGACCCCTGGCACGGCGTCTTGGACGCTACAATCTTACCGAACAGCTGCTATCAGGAAAGGTACGAATACTTCCCAGGCTTTGAAGGTGAAGAGATGTGGAACCCTAATACCAACGTCTCTGAGGACTGTTTGTATCTCAATATCTGGGTTCCTCAACGGGTAAGAATGAGGCACTCTGGTGAGAGGCCCAAAGTGCCGATACTCGTCTGGATATACGGCGGAGGTTACATGAGTGGCACTTCCACCCTGGACGTCTACGACGCCGACATCATAGCAGCAACGAGTGACGTCATAGTAGCATCGATGCAGTACAGAGTTGGTACTTTCGGATTCCTGTACCTGGCTCCGTTCTTTGGAGGGGACACAGAAGAGGCACCTGGAAACATGGGACTATGGGACCAAGCACTGGCTATCCGCTGGCTACGAGACAACGCCGCTGCATTTGGGGGAGACCCAGAACTGATAACACTGTTTGGAGAGTCTGCAGGAGGTGGCTCAGTGAGCATCCACTTGTTATCGCCGGTTACAAGAAGCCTTGTCAGAAGAGGAATCATGCAATCAGGCACTCTGAACGCTCCTTGGAGTTACATGACAGCAGAGAAGGCTGCAGATATAGGACGAGTCCTAGTGGAAGATGTCGGCTGTAATGCTGACCAGCTGACTGAGTCGCCGAGTAAGGTGATGGCGTGTTTGAGGTTGGTGGACTCTAAGACCATTTCCGTGCAGCAGTGGAATTCGTACTGGGGTGTTCTTGGATTCCCATCGGCTCCTACCATTGACGGCGTCTTCCTTCCCAAACATCCCCTTGATTTAATCAGGGACGGAGATTACGACGATACGGAGATCCTCATTGGCAGTAACCGGGACGAGGGTGAGTTTTTGCACAGGTGAATGCTTTCAGTGGCAATTGCCTTCTGGTGTGTCTCCCTTTTGGATGTTCTCCGGCATAACGTTCAGAAAACAATGTTTCGCCTCTGCTGATCTGAATAAAAACAGTCATACATTTTAGATAATTTAATTAACAACTGAAGGACTCACGTCCGGCTGACTCCGTTGTTATGATCTCTTCCTACTGAGTTCTAGAAACTCGATCACTTTGTTCAAAGTAATTTCGAGGTGACACACAGAGAACACGGACTGAACATACTGCCCTCGTTCTAGTTTAATTCCTTTTCCAAATGTCAACCTGAAATTCATTAGCTATGCAACCCCTCATATGAGTTTAACACCACAGGGTTGTTTATATCGTACGCTTTACACACGTGTGAGACAAGTTGCCGAGATCACAAGGCTATGAAAACAGGGTTTAAGTGGAAAACGGGTACCTGCACCTAAGCAAATGATACCCGCACTCTAAATATAGTGTCATGGAAACTTAAGTAATAAATGAAAAGAAGAGGGAAGACATACTCCAGTTTGGAGTACACTGAGATTTGAAATGAATCCAGTGCAATTTAAATACCTACGCCGTTTGTTACTTCTGACAAAACTCTACTGCGGACAGAAACATTAGTAATATTATTATTATTATTATTATTCACCATGCAACCAGTAATAGTTATTTTTTTGTATTTGAATAATTAGATACAAAATTATGAAATATTTCACGTGAAATTCATAGGCACCAAATAGACGTGCATATTTATGCACCGCGATCAATTTTCTAAAAATGTAAATTTTATTAATATCAGACAGGGACAAAACAAAATCTTCCTTCAACTCTGAATCTTCACGCCACACCAAATTTAATTAATATCCATCTAGTGAATTACATGACGGAACACAAGCAAACCGACTTGAAAAATAGCTCATAATTAATGTAACTCGCGATGTATACATGGATCGACTACTTCAGACCGCGGGACATCACACAGACTTTTCCTAAAGAGGATGTGTCACTGCTACGTCACAGTGGCTGCCTGCCTCACGGAGAATCCCTGCGTCGCACAACGTAACCCTTAGGTCTCCGAACCAGAATGTGTTCTGAGATAATTCATATCTGCCTTTGCAAAGCCGGACTTCTACAAATACGAATTTCATCCAAATACCATTTTAAATTTCCAAGATGTTGGTTGGTGTTGATGTCCCTAAAGGTATAAATTAGAAATACTCTTCCCCAATCGGTTCTGTACCGAGGCAACTTCTGTTCGACAATGATGCTCCTCTCGGTTGTAACGTCATGTGAATCTGTAGGAAAATAACGGAGTCACAGCTTAGAATAACACAATTCGTCTTCGATAAGAGGTGTAATCTCCAATAACTAGAGTTCGTGACCTGTCTACATGTGCACAGATTATTAAATTAAATTAAAAATTAAATCCGTAGCGTAACAGCTCCAGAGAGCCAAAGCCGACTAGCTTGACTGCTGGCCTCACGTTCACATGCCTAAGCAGAAATGAACGATCATCCAACCAGATACAGGGTGACGTGTGGTCAGCACGACCAACCCCCAGCCATTGCTAGTTTCCCTGACCGGATTACGCTACTAATTGTAGCTCCCCAATTTCCTACACGATGCTGGACTGGTCGAAAGCTCATGAGAAAATTCCTTCTCCGCCGAGACTCGAACCAGCGAGCATTCCGTATCGCCGGTCCGAAGCACGATGCCTCAGACCGCGGGACGTACACAGATTATTATCTAAAATAAAATAGAGAATTAAAATGCTACACCTACAAAATCACCGACAGAACCTAAATAAAGTTTGTGGCTCTGGACGTAAAATCGATAGTACAACGATTCAGGATTTTACATCCATCACCACCCTCGAAATTCTTCCTCAAATGAACTCAGTATTTGACTTCTATTATGAGATTTTAAGTGTACGTTTTCAACACAAATCTGCTTTCAATTAGCACGAGTTTTAACTTCTGTTAACTGCTTGTGGAATAATTCCAGATTTCACGTACAAATGAATTTTTGGGCTCAGTCAGATGATATGACGTGTTCACTGGTCCACACTGCGTACAGGTTTACATTGTCATCCATTTAAATGTCCTCCTTTCGAGTCCAGATCATTCCAAACTCGGAAGTGTGAAATTGATTTAATTTATAGAATGAGGGACTGATCTTTGCCTCATTTATCCTGTGTTGTGAATAAATCATGAAGGAATCACATGTTAATTGTTTGAGTAGGTCATCTGACTGCGCACCGAGTCTGATAATAAATCAATAGGTACACCTGGAGAGCAAATTTTTGTTTTAATTACCTATGAATTCGGATTTTGTTGGCTCATATGCCCAGCAGATATGAGAAAAGATCTTTAATTTCCCACATACAAACTTCCCATTTCAGTGTTTCTGACGCGAGGATGGTCGTGCAGACCCGTCTTAAGTCTATGACGTCATTGAACGAAACAACATCGACTTGACGTAGGAAATAAGTTCTATAAACGATTGGCCTTTCTTCAGAGCTTCGAGTTTATCTCGGCATTTGCAAAGAGTGACTGATAAAACCCACGAAAACGTCAATCAGTTTAGATGGTCCCAGCTTCCTTTAATAGTCCCCGGGAAAACGTTGAGGTATCACGATTGATATAGATAGTTCTAAGTAATGACGCTAGATGGCATTCTGCAGCTTTTAGATGAATTTCAACGGGAAATCCCCTTTTTTCAAATCGAATTAACCAACTGACGTTTATATTAAATCCGTCTAATCACAAGAAATTCTTATTAAATATTAAAATATTACAATAATTAACATTATAAAATATTTAAAATATTAAATGATGTTCTTTATCGAAATATTCGATTTTACATTAGACCATCATTTTTCATGTTTCACGACATGTTTCAGTTCCTAAAATAACCATCCTCAGGTGTATATAATTATATATAAAGCTTCAAAACGATAAAATAATTCAAATACAATTTTCATACACTGACGTTTGTAATAGAGACGTAATGCGTTGTCTTTGCGGTGGCTCGTGTAACATTTCGATTGAAAAAAGTGCACAGTTTGAGTTATAAAAGTGATACGTGCCGACTGTCTAAGTACACCCATCCACCAACACACAGAATGTAATGTAACCCCTGTAAGAACTTTGCGATTATAAACTGACAGACGAAAATGTCTTCAGGTTGAGATACCGAGTCTTGCCTTAAAAACGAAACGAGAATTACGCCTAACGTCACAGCGAAAAGATATTCACACTTAAGACAGTTGTAATGAAATAGTTTGTGGATCATACTGTGGGCGGACACAGCTGCTGTCTCGAAAGCGAGAGATCGAAACTGAGTTAACCAACACAGAAGCTTCAATACATCGAAAGAGCCCATCGCACAGTCGATTACCTCAGGGAACCAGCTAGAAATCGATTCTTATTATCGAAATGAACTTTCGCCTTCTGATTATAGCCTGGTTACCGTGTTGAAGATTCGATTTGGCGAGAGCCATCTGCAGACCGCATGTGTGCACTTCAGTCCCCGTCGTAATTAACGACACATCGCTCTGCGTGTCCGCTCACCTGTCTCTGGACACTGACAGACATTGATGTGTGGGTGGCGTCACGAGGACGTCAGCGGCTGAGTACACACTGCTCCATAGTACGAGGACTTAAACTCATTGGACTACTGTTTTCTACACATCCCTACGCCCTTAGGACATTTAACCTCAATAGAAATGTCGTAGGTTACGTTTCGTTTGAAGTTCTATTTATAGTCGAAAATCTTAAAAACTGCGATACAGCATTTTGTATAAATCCGTAGTGAAGAAGCTGATACTGGATTCATCCCATTTCAGGTGATAATTTAGTAAAAATAATTTTTGAAGAAGCTTTGCAATACCACGTGGCGGTCACAGAAGGGCACTGATCGAAGAGAGAGAGTAGGACAAAAGTCTGTGTAGGGATGAAACCAGATTTACGTTAATTGAATAAAAATTTTCTTGGATATTATCCATCGTCTAGTGAATTTTTTTATTTGTAGTGTTCTGTGTGACGACAGGTCCATATGAACAGGATCCTTCCATCCTTTTCTCGGACTGGGACCTGTTCATATACGTTCTTGGCAGAGATGATCCAGAAGTGGTTTGCCATTGCCTTCTTCTGTGTGTGAATGGAGTAATTGAAACCGGGGAAGCCCCCGGAGGAAAACTCCGTGATGCCTAGACCACGGCCTTGCCCAACACAAGTTATAAATTTGAGCACCACCGGGAATTGAACCCGGGACCCCAGGCTTACAAGGCTAGTGTTCTGACCGCTAGACCACCGTGGCGCAATTGTCTAGTGAATATAAAACGTAAAACGACGTTTCGGAGATGGGACTCTATCTCCGTCTTCAGGTTCCTACACAGTTGGGCCCACTAGATAGAGCTAATCCCTATCTCCGGAGATAGGGAGATAGAGTCCCATCTCCGAAACGTCGTTTTACGTTTTATATTCACTAGACGATGGATAATATCCAAGAAAATGTTTATTCAATTGACTCTTCACCATCGTCAAGAAGTTTTAGATTTGATTCAGATTTACGTTAGTTAAGCCAAGTTTAGGGCAGGCTCTAAACGACAAAATCAGAGAAGATATTGCCATCAGGCACAAATATGCGACAACTCTTAGACATTTATATTATGAATTCAAGAATTGGAGAAACATTTGTTGGTGGGATGATATTCGGTGCATGGAAAACGGGACGTTGGAAGACCAAAAAGTGATAGTGGAACCACGGTTCCGGAGAATTTGACGTAAATACGTCTATACGGAAAGGACGTTTATATATTGTTTCCTAGGTAACAACAATGCTGAGTAAACAGATGAGGTTTCCTAAGTAACATAATAAAGTTACACTATTTCGTAACACTTTTTCGTAACAATTTTTCGTAACACATTTTTGCCGAATGTTTTCCCGGTGTTTTCAGATATATTTTTAGTCTTTTTGGGTTAAAATTCCTTTGGCTCCAATGAATACCGGTGTGACAAAACACGCCCTGTTTCACATTCGCTGAATTTCTATAATTAAATTTTTACGCTTTAATTTATCATTATTATTATTATTGTTATTACCATTATCCACAGTAGTGTCCAGGGAGTCCAAATTACAATCCACATTCCAAACTCATATTGGAATGGTATAATGTAGATTTACTTCGAAGAAATCACAGCCAGCATTTTTATATCGAATAAATCCGCGTCACATTCTCCAATTCCCACCTCACTTTGCCTCGTGATCTGAGGCATTCTTCACATATTACCACCCCGCCTTCCTGAGTAAATGGAACTGTAAAGTATCTATAACAAAAGCCCGTACTCGATGCATTTTCTCTCCCTTAAGTTAAATACAGTCGTGAGATGATAATGTTGCGTCATATTGTGATGATTATAATTGTTTAATTTTAACCGTCTAATCACAATAAAATATTTTATTAAATATTAAAATATTATTATAACAATTAACATTTAATATTTAAAATATTTAAAATATATTAAAATATATTAAAATGATGCTCTAATTGTAAATCGAACATTTCGATATAAAGAGCATCATTGTAATATATTTTAATATATTTTAAATATTAAATGTTAATTGTAATAATAATATTTAATCAAATATTTTATTGTGATTAGACGGTTAAAATTAAACAATTAAATACAGTCCTGGAAACGCTGGGGTATGAACCACGGTCCCTGTTTCTAGAGTGTTTATGTTCATTTTTCGCCTTAATATTAAATACAACGTTGAAGAAAGCTTCGTTATTCGACAGAAATTCATTTTGCTGAGGTTAGATCCATCCTTCCACCCACGCATTCATCTACCTATCCAAATATCCACCTGGTTTCTTTCTGTCTATCATAAACCACCCTATCCGGCGTCACAACCCTGAAGATCACGATACGATGGACGTCAAATTAAAACTCTGTCGCCTGTCAAGATCTTCAAGAACTTTATTGACATCAGTTTCGTTCATCTCCAGACATTTTATTAAATCGTGCAATCGATACCAGCAAAGATGTTATTTCACATAAATATGCGAGTTGAATCGTCATTTGTTATAACAAGTCTCTAAACTTTATTGTTTAGTAGTTTCATCCATATTCCTGGAATAAAAAGTAATTGTTTCTATAACTAGATATCACAGATATTAGAATTACATTAATACCGCTCATTAAACGGACTATTATCCTATGTATGCAATCTATCTTCGTCAGTGACTAGATCGATAGTATTTCAGACATGAAATAAATATATTTTGCTTGAAACGCTAAGTCATCACGTTCCATGATAATACCCGTTAAGTACTACTCGGTGTTTCATAAAGACTTCTCGGAATACATAACTGTTATGAGTGAACGTATTTTTTCAGCTTTATTGGTCACTCAATATTATGTATACAGGGTGATTCAAAAGGTTGGCGCCAAACTGAAGGAGCGTATAGAGGGACTCAGACAGAACAACTTTCGAATAGGAATCCACGTCCTCCGAAGTCATCCTGAGTCAGTCGAGGCCATTGAAGGTAGGGAAGTCTGATAACATACCGCTGAAATAATTTGGTTTGTAAGATTGCTAATGTAATCCTTGTATATTAATAAAATAACAAAATTAAGCTAGTAGGAGAATAGCAAAGTACGATTATTTCAGCTTTTAATGGCCTCGACTGACTCAGGATAACTTCGGAGGACATGGATTCCTATTCGAAAGTTGTTCTCTCTGAGTCCCTCTAGACCAGAGGTATTCAACTTTTTTTGTTCGCGTACCCCCCAGATATAATTTTTCTTCAACTTTGTACCCCCAAAGTTGTTGGTGTATAATTCAAGTTATACATAGTATATAATCTACATCTAAAATAAATTAAATAAATTACATTACTGATTATTCAGTGTTTATCATAAAATAATATATTTTTTTTAAATTTCACGTACCCCCTAAGATGTCTTCGCGTACCCCCAGATATAATTTCTTTTCAACTTTGTACCTCCAAAGTTGTTGGTGTATAATTCAAGTTATACATATTATATAATCTACATCTAAAATAAATTAAATAAATTACATTACCGATTATTCAGTGTTTATCATAAAATAATATATTTTTTTTAAATTTCACGTACCCCCTAAGATGTCTTCGCGTACCCCCAGATATAATTTCTTTTCAACTTTGTACCTCCAAAGTTGTTGGTGTATAATTCAAGTTATACATATTATATAATCTACATCTAAAATAAATTAAATAAATTACATTACCGATTATTCAGTGTTTATCATAAAATAATATATTTTTTTTTTAAATTTCACGTACCCCTGGGGGTACGCGTACCACAGGTTGAACACCACTGCTCTAGACTCTCCTTCAGTTTGGAACTAACCTTTTGAATCACCCTGTATATCTACAGATTCCGAGTTTATTCATGCCTGCCATACAGAATCAATTTTATTTAAATCACAGACAAATTGATCACCACACTGACAATATTTTAATAATATTTTGGTAAATTATAATGAGAATTATTTACAAACCCCAAAGAAATGTCTGTTCGTTTCTGTATGAATGGAAATGCGAGGTAAAACATCGATGTACAGCATTACGAGTACACGTGTCCTATCATGACAGTTCAGGCCACACGATCAAAGAAAATGTTATACGCGATCCCGGTTGGTTTTTGTTGTCGTAATTAAACGAGAGGGAGAGGGGAGGGCACCATTCTGTGTAGCACATGTATCGGAAAAGTTACAAACGCAACATCACAAGGAAACCTTCTGATCCTGTACCTATGACCTATAACAAATAGGTCTGGCACCCTTCGACACTGAAAAGCGAACGCGCTGTTTCCCCGCACGTAACGAAGCTCCTACGCGCACACAAAAGTCACAAAACAACAAATTTAAGAGCTTTAAGTCTGACAAGTTCCACCCAGCTCAAGATTCTGTAGTGAACTTGGGTTTGGTTCCCAGCGGGGACTGACCACCGCGTCTTAGACAAACTCTAAGGCCTACCAAACCTCCTACCCGTGGAAAAATGGTCTAAGCGTAGCGCGAATCATCGTGATTAAGGCTTTGACCGGGATGTTCTTTTGTTAAATCTTTTGTGGTACCGCCTGATTCGACTTCTAATGGTTAAGTGAAGTGTTTTCTTCGCGGTACGGTCTGGATTCGTAAATATTATGAAGACGAGCTTCGGCTTCAAAGGGTTAACCAGCTGATTTTCGTAATGGTGAGATGTAGTGTTTTCTTCGCGGTACGGTCTGGATTCGTAAATATTATGAAGACGAGCTTCGGCTTCAAAGGGTTAACCAGATGATTTTCGTAATGGTGAGATGTAGTGTTTTCTTCGCGGTACGGACTGAATTCATAAATAATATTCAGACGATCTTCGGCTTCAAAGGGTTAAGAATTGGTCTATTCAGTTATGCTCACGGCCATTTCCAGCCATCTGATTACAGTCTGTTTCCTTAGATGCAATTTAAACTCGTTTCAAATTCGTCTTACCTCGTCGCTGTGTAGATCAGAAGTTACCGAAGCATTGTATTAGCAGTCTCCTTGAAGCTTCTTAATCTAAACGCCATTCAATAGAAGAAACGCAGTACGAACCACGAACTTCGCGGTATATTTTCCTTCAAATTCCCATTTAATTTCTTCGTCTGAGGTGAGATGTTTCCCCACGACGTTGTCATCACGTGCCGGTTCTGTCAACTTACTTTCTACCTCCGAAGTTTTTCCATAGCCGAGTAAAACATTTTCCTGTCTTCCTTTCTTTAACTCGTTCCATCTTCATTTCTGTGTTCCTCTCCCTGTATCTCCTTCCCTATTACACTCTCTTCTTTTCCGTATCCACTCCTCATATTCTGCCTCTCGTCCCCTGAAAATTACAGAAATGAATATCTTCAATTTTGTCAAATACAGGTAGCCCTCGATTTACGCCGGGGATGCGTTCCTGGACGAACCGGCGTAAACGGAACCGGCGTAAATTGAAACTCTTTTATAATATAAATCAATGGGAAGTCAATGACACGCGTTCCCAGCATCCAAACATTGACTAATATAATGGCATTACATTTAAAGCTCTGAAATAACGTAAATAAAATAATAGGAATTTAAAAAATATATTTTATACACTTAAAATCGGCAATTCGTTGGTCCCCGCGATTCTTTCATGTGATTGATGTGTGCAGTCATCTCTGCTGTTATGCGATAGTTGCATTCATGTAAGACGCCGACCTATAGAAAATCGCGTAGTAAAAATAACCCCGGTAACTCCGCAGAGATTAAATTAGTCCTTTGAAAGTTTAAAGCGCCAGGAATGAAATTTCATAAGAGCAAACTCGCATATGCAAAAGTTTGCATTTCACAAACAGCTTTTACCGATTCATCGATCTCATTGGAGCAAATTCGCGTTAACGAAACTTACGTAATTGAAGAGATGACTGTATTTATAATTTTTATTCAAAATCAGCGATGTAATAATTACGATTTGGTATAAGAATCAGTGCGAGAAACATTGTAAAACGTTATAAATAATATTTTTTCCACTTTTTGACTTTCTGGTTTCAAAATCGGCGTAATTCTGAATCGGCGCAAATCGAGGGCTACCTGTATTCGCCATCCAAAAAAACAATTCACTAAATTATCGACAGTAACGACTTCTACATTTTATGTCTCGTACTAATTCTTTTAACATAATTAATTTTTAAGTATTATACTTATTATTCTTATAGAGTTTGTATTGATAAACCAAAAATCAAAATCACACTAACCTGACGTTATCAGTGCGTCGAAAAACGCTGATTGCTTCAGGACGTAGAACGTACTGAAATTCAAAGGGTATAAAGAACAAAGTGAATCCGTAATCCAGCAGCCAGCCCGAAGGAAGGTCGGAACAAACTTGCGGGTGGTCACACATTTGCATGTGTCCCTTGACCTCTGACCTTCCTCAATTCCCATTTGTCATTAGTACACTATAGAAGAGCGAGGTCGATCTGACTTATCAGGTTAAGTACCGGAGCTTAACTCGGCAAATTGCTTCTTCACGAAGGGCAATGCGGGCGCCGCTCAGGAAAACATTTAGACGTAAAGAACGAGCCATAATTTTCTTATCACATAATGAGAATTTATGGAGGTCACTTAGTACAGTTAAGATAGAGACACTATTGGGTGGGGAGATTAAGAAGGAGACGGAAGACAGATCTTAGGGAGACGCAGGATCGATGAAATAGGATCAGGATCGCCCCCCCCCCCCCCATGACGGAATTTGGTATCAGCTACGATGAGGCTTCAGTTCGTGTCCCACAGTGGCAGTAATTTTTCATTAATCTTTTCATCATTGGATACTTTTCAGACTCTGGACTGACATAATGAGAGCGTCGTTCAGTTAATCAAAAATAAATAAATATTTGCAATTTTGAATAAAAATTTTCTTGGATATTATTCATCGTCTAGTAAATATAAAACGTAAAACGACGTTTCGGAGATGGGACTCTATCTCTATCCCTATCTCCGGTCCGGAGATAGGGATTAGCTCTATCTAGTGGGCCCAACTGTGTAGGAACCTGAAGACGGAGATAGAGTCCCATCTCCGAAACGTCGTTTTACGTTTTATATTTACTAGGTCCGGAGATAGGGATTAGCTCTATCTAGTGGGCCCAACTGTGTAGGAACCTGAAGACGGAGATAGAGTCCCATCTCCGAAACGTCGTTTTTACGTTTTATATTTACTAGACGATGAATAATATCCAAGAACATTTTTATTCAAATGACTCTTCAGAACCTGAAGACGGAGATAGAGTCCCATCTCCGAAACGTCGTTTTTACGTTTTATATTTACTAGACGATGAATAATATCCAAGAAAATTTTTATTCAAATGACTCTTCAGAACCTGAAGACGGAGATAGAGTCCCATCTCCGAAACGTCGTTTTTACGTTTTATATTTACTAGACGATGAATAATATCCAAGACAATTTTTATTCAAATGACTCTTCAGAACCTGAAGACGGAGATAGAGTCCCATCTCCGAAACGTCGTTTTATATTTTATATTTACTAGACGATGGATAATATCCAAGAAATTTTTTTATTCAATTGACTCTTCACCATCGTCAAGAAGTTTTAGATTTGATTTGCAATTTTGCGTTGCGTAATTCCACAGAGGCAACGCCTCACTCCCGGGAAACAGAAGACTGTTCTAGTGGTAAACGATGTTTGTATACATGTATCGTTTCTAACATAAGCAAAACGGTGTTCAAAAACCTTCCATCACTGGAAGCAGTCGCCACGAGAGTGAACCGAAGCACTGCAATCTCGTTCTATGGAAATATAAAGGCAAACTTGCATCACGAGAAGACGATTAAATTATTTATTTGCTTGTTTGTTCAACGACGCCGTTAATAGCTCAGAAGAGATTGTGACTCAGGAGGGGATTATTAATTGATAATAAAGTGGAAAGGATGCGGGAGGAGACGTTTGTGGCCAAATTTAAGAAAATGTCCCAGCACTTACGCGGACAGACTAAGGAAGACCACGATAATATCTGGCCAGTATAACCGGTCACCGTACCGAGACTTGAATGTGGGACCTTCCGAACACGAACCAGGAGAGTTGAGGACGAAGGAAACCAAATTATCTGATTGAGCAATATTTTTTTTTATAATGGTGTAGCTATGGATGCTGTTAATCTCTGATGATGGAGGTAGTGTGTTCCAAGACGGTGGCAAACAACCAGATTCCTACACGGCGTAGTAACCCAGAAGATCATCTGTAGCTAACTTGGGCTTATTCTATAAGAATTTGGTTGACTCGTCTAAAAAGTGATGGGAGATTTTTATATTTCAGTGATTACATATAGGCCTAAGCGTACTTCGTCTCAGATACGAACACATAACTTAATCTCACAGAGAAACAACTCTTTGTAACGCTACACGCTTGTATCTTTCGACTGTTGTTATCTGTAACATGTAGCTGACTAAATTTCTTTGGACATGTGAAATGCCTGCAATTGAGAATGAAAATAGCTACGAGATTGAAAGTTAAGGAAGAACTTCGCTAATTCAAGTCCTCATAAAGTTATGAAAATTTTGGATAACAAGGAAAGTTTTAAAAGGACAGGCGACAGAGATTCTTCCATCGAATCGTTGCGTTGTTAAAAATATTCAACACATTTTCTCGGATGAACTTCGCTATCAGATTATCACACGGATCCTAATTAACAGGGGATTGCGCCTAACTCACTATGTAGTTCGCAAGCGCTGATGTACAACCCGCAACCCGCGGACCGTCGTCACACAGCCCACACGACCTGTCTTCCCAACTTCGCCTAGTTCTCCCGAATAATCCACGAAACAAAGTCCTTTTTTTCAGAAGCTGACAGCCACTCGACTCGCCACAAACTTCCTCAGTCCTCACAACATCCCGTCACTGACACGTCTTAAACCAGACAAATCCAGTCCAGGTCTCATACACCCCATTTCTTTAAGGTCAATTTTAATATTAAACTCCCCTTCTGGATTTCAACTAAACTTTTTCTGCAGTCCTGTCTCCTAATATTATTTGGTGACCACCACAAATTAAATATTTCTTCTCTATGCAATTTAATATAACTTTACGTGCTATCTCACTGGTCAGAACATCTCAGCGTTCTTGTTCTCGAGAGTCCTTGACCTCTGTTCGTCACGTATCTTTGTGGTGAATGAGCTGACCACAGATCAGAATGTTATCTTAACATACCCCGTGGTAATCAGGGTCAACAGATTATAACACACATTATCTGATAACGTGGACCAATTAATAACATACGACAAACTTCTACAGCGAATGGATATACCCTAACATCATCATCGTCACTTACGAGAAAAGAATACTCAATCCAAACCAGCCACTTCAGTGGAGAGAAGGCAAAATTATATTGTATTTAGAAGAAAACTCATATTGTGCAAACTGTTTAAAAAAAATATTCATAGTTTTAGTATCACTCATGTGTGTTGTACGTCCCTGAATAACACACAACTTCATTCAATGACCGTAATTACATGCAGCGAGTATTAAAAGTTATGAAAGTTCCTTGTTATGTAATGTTCCTCTTACCTGTTTAAATCTACTATTCTCCTCACTGTAAAACATGTTAACTACTGCAGGAACCAGGATATTTGCGAATTCACATGACGGAATAAGGACCAAGGTGATATAAGTTCATCCGACGTTGCGTGACCTTTTCAGTAGGCATAACGTCGTACAATAACCAATTAAAGCAACACAAGTACAAGTAAGTGCCACCACAGTACCTTGAGATGTCACCACCATCGTCTCCCCATTCCTTCCTCATTGAACAACAATTATAAATCTCACTCAACAATGCAAAACCTCAGTAGTTGAAATTATTTTTTGACGTAAATACGTCTATATTTTAGGGTCAGTGTTATTCGGCAAAAATGTGTTACGAAAAAGTGTAACTTCATTATGTTACCTAGGAAACGTCATCTGTTTACTTAGCATTGTCCATATGAACAGGATCCTTCCATCCTTTTCTCTTCTCGGACTGGGACCTGTTCATATACGTTCTTGGCAGATGGTCCAGAAGTGGTTTGCCATTGCCTTCTTCTGTGTGTGAATGGAGTAATTGTTGGGATGCCACGGAGGAAAACTCCGTGTGGCGTTGCCTAGACCACGGCCTTGCCCAACACAAGTTATAAATTCGGGCACCGCCGGGAATCGAACCCGAGACCCCAGGATTACAAGGCCAGCGTTCTAACCGCTAGACCACCTCATCTTATTATTATTTAGTGTTCTGTCTGACGACAGGTCCATATGAACAGGATCCTTCCATCCTTTTCTCTTCTCGGACTGGGACCTGTTCATATACGTTCTTGGCAGATGGTCCAGAAGTGGTTTGCCATTGCCTTCTTCTGTGTGTGAATGGAGTAATTGTTGGGATGCCACGGAGGAAAACTCCGTGTGGCGTTGCCTAGACCACGGCCTTGCCCAACACAAGTTATAAATTCGGGCACCGCCGGGAATCGAACCCGAGACCCCAGGATTACAATGCCAGCGTTCTAACCGCTAGACCACCTCATCTTATTATTATTTAGTGTTCTGTCTGACGACAGGTCCATATGAACAGGATCCTTCCATCCTTTTCTCGGACTGGGACCTGTTCATATACGTTCTTGGCAGATGATCCAGAAGTGGTTTGCCATTGCCTTCTTCTGTGTGTGAATGGAGTAATTGCTGGGATGCCACGGAGGAAAACTCCGTGTTGCCTAGACCACGGCCTTGCCCAACACAAGTTATAAATTCGGGCACCGCCGGGAATCGAACCCGAGGCCCCAGGATTACAAGGCCAGCGTTCTAATCGCTAATAGCTGACTGTATTTGTTTTGTTATTTTTAATCACTTACGAAAATGAATTTGTTAACAACAGCATTAGAGATATCCTTGTGGAGATCGTATTTGTGATTTGGTTTCATAAACGTTGGAGGATTCCTTCACCACCTGAGCAACTGCTACTTTCTCAAGAAGGACTCTGCTCCGTGGAGTCAGTTATATATATATATATATATATATATATATATATATATATATACACACACACTGACAAGGTTCTTTTGTACCCTCGTTTCGCGCAGTCAGAAAAGTCGAATTCCACTTGCGCGCGCATTCGCGGGCTCCGTAATCCATAACGACGTCTTCCGCCATTTCCTTTAGTTTACAGAAACTCAGTTGACAATTTCGAATAATCTAATCTTTGTCTAGCAGTTCCCCAACTTTAATGAATAATTTAAGGATTTCCAGCTTGTTGCTTTCTGAAGATTCGCGCCTGAGATTAATTAATCCTATGTTTGTCCCTCGTTACCGCGGTATGACGTGTCGTCATATTGAGGCTGGAGGGTAGCTTCGGATAGCCGACAAGGGGTGTTACCCCAGCGTGGGGTTTGAGCGGGGAGCTAGTAACTCCCCGCTTAAAAAAATTCGTTTAGTCGGCGAGCAAAAATAATTGTAGAAGTATTTCTAAGTGGAGAAAGGATTTGGGGTCAACTGATTTCCTACTTTCAGACAATAGAGCAACTCAATGCACGTGAGCGACGTTCCTCTGAAGCAGTTCATTTTGTTATCTGACGACAGACAAATGCAGATGGCGCTGGTATCTGCACGCCCCAACTGCATCATGACGTGTTGACATCCTCCCACACACAAAAGCACAGGGCCCCACCTGCCCGTTCCCATAGCAACTCCAATAATAGACCTACGAATTTTAATGTTCACGGTTCGTGACGTCACTTAACTGAAAAATTGATGTCACCAGTGACGCAGGTCTTCGTGACCTTCAAATGTTGTTTTATTTTGAAAGAATCCTTTCCTACCCCTCACCCCTCCCCATTAAAAGCTCTCGCCCCCGGATGTGTTATTCAAACACAAGTGTACATGCACACCAGGACGAGGAAAGAGGCCACTTATGTTAGCGGTACAGTTTTCAAGAATATTTTTGCGAATATTTGTTCCTCATTCCAGGTCTAATCACATTTAACGATACTGCGTGGAGTTACAAATCACGTCCTTGAAAAGGGGCATCAGCCATTTGTGTTTTCATAAACGTAAGACAGTAGCCACGGTGGTCTAGCGGTTAGAACGCTGGCCTTGTAATCCTGGGGTCTCGGGTTCGATTCCCGGTGGTACCCGAATTTATAACTTGTGTTGGGCAAGGCCGTGGTCTAGGCAACACGGAGTTTTCCTCCGGGGGCTTCCCCGGTTTCAATTACTCCATTCACACACAGAAGAAGGCAATGGCAAACCACTTCTGGATCATCTGCCAAGAACGTATATGAACAGGTCCCAGTCCGAGAAAAGGATGGAAGGATCCTGTTCATATGGACCTGTCGTCAGACAGAACACTAAATAAATAAAATGCGATATGACACTGGCTGCCACTGGACCCAACCCTCAGCCAGCTGAATATTGCATTAAAATATTTTAATATTAAGAATACTTTAATTCAATTTCATATTGCGAAGTTTTGCTAAATCTAAATTCTTATCAAAATCGGACATCATAGGATTTTTCCTCTAGCCCATGCGTCCGGACCGGGGCACTGGGGTCCACCCAGCCTCCTATCCAATGGGTACCGGGGTCCTTTCCCGGAGATAAAGCGCGGTTGGGACATGACGTTGACCACTCACCCCATCTAGTGCCGAGGTTAAGAATTAGTAGGAGCTATACTAACTCTCTCCCCAAGCGCCTACATGGCGTGTAGTGGGGACAATTTTACTTGTTTTTAACAAACACTTTACATGAAGGCCTACGTGCGTAACTCGCAAAATGGTTATCCTACGCAAAGATTTTTGAACTTGTGAGATTTCAGTTTCTCACGGAGGCGAGTATGAAGTTGACAGCCTCCTGGGATATTTCCGCACGTAGTCGAATAAAAGTTGACCGACGTTTCGGAGGTGTGCACTGCCACCATCATCAGGGCGGAATATCCTACATGGCTGACCAATTTGCCGATGTTAGTGTGAACTCGTAGGCACATAACGTGTAGGAGGAACATACTGTCTCCATCTTGAGGGCCAACATCAACACCTTCACTGCCGTGAGAACATCGACTCTCACATACCTAACTTCCTGATATTTGGATTTAAGTATACTACAAACGTGTAGTGGGTAACATTCGAATCCTTGGGAGATGAAAAAGAATGTTGAAAATTACATAATGAATAACTTCCACATGTTATGGACAAGGTCTTGGCTTTAATTCGATATAATTGTTCTGTCCATGTCTTTAAAAGTTATTCGTAATTTTGACACTTTTTTTGTTTGAAACTTAATATTTCGTTTACAAATGGTTCATGTGAAGTCAATGCCAAACCATCAGCTAAACTATTAATGTTGCTAACGACCTCACAGGTCTCGACCATTTCCGGTCGTCGTCAGAGACTCAATCCATATCTTCAGCAAGCAGCTATGAAGTTCATACAAAAATTGTTAATTCACTTATTAATTACATCCAAAATATACGACGTGATGTAAAATCTGCACTTAAAATGTCTCTGACTTAAGTAGAGTCACTTGTTTTACTAGTATTAAAATAATATATTGTTACGAGTTCTTAATATTGTAACAGAACTTAAAGAGAGATTTTGAAGGAGAATGAATTTTCTCAGAACAGGGGTCTTCAAATGGCGACACTGTTTCCATAGTAACAAGGACATTCACGAATAGTTCTCAGACGATACGAGGTGCGATCGGAAAGTTTCAAGACTGCGCCTATAAAAACCCGTACACTTATCTCAGGTATTAAATTCATCCATCACCCTCGAAGTAGTTCCCCTGGGAGTGAACACAACGATCCCAGCGCCGCTGCCAAGCCTGGAAGCATCCCTGGAAATCTTTCTTTGTCAGCCTGTCAAGCACCATCTGCGATTCTGCCTGAATCTCTTCTATCGTCTCAAATCTCCTTCCCTTTAGCTCGAAGATGGTCGTCCAGAACGCTCGTCATCATCGACAGAGTTTCGGCCGGCCATTTTTAAAACGTGAATGCCACACAAAAGTTTGTGCACGACCCATTGCGGACTCCCCAAATGCTTGCTTTAGCATTTCATAGGTTTCCGTAGCCGTTTTGGCGAGTCTTTGGCAAAATTTGATGCACACGCCATTCCGAAATCGCAGGAGGGTCGGTGTAATGCACTACCAAAACGCCCGTAACTAAGAAACAAATGCTAATTCGATGATGCCGGCTGGCACACTGATTCACTATGAATGTAGGCCGCACCCCCTAGCGGCAGAAGCTCGTACTACATCCGGTTCGCCCTCTATTGACACAGTCTTGAAACTTTCCGATCACACCTCGTATACTGAGTAAGAGAAGGGGTTATCAGAAATAGTTTGCTATCGGGCAAGACATGGTTGAAAATAAATTCCGAAGCTGTTTGTATAATACGAAAACATCTCTCGCGTGTGTTCTGTTTTATTGAATAAACCAACACTTAGAAAAAATTGGACCAAGAAACATTCCGGTAACTCTGTGTTCTTCTGACTGTAATGACAATGTAGAGGAGTTTATTCTAAGACAAAAATAACAAACAATGTGTGTATATAATTTCATGACGTATTATTCTACAAAACTAGAAGGACGAACCTGTTCTGGTTCTAAAATGGGTTTAACCTAACCTAACCATCACACATCTACTCGGGGGTCTTCTTAAATCACTTTAATTATCAATCCCTACCACTCACTACACCGCAGATGGTCGAGTTGCATAATACCAAGGGGAAGATGCACTACGACAGGAAAATGGGCATCTAACCTCACGCATTTACAAACAAAAACAGACCGAAAGGCGAAAGTATGTTCACTTCAGGCAGTTAACGGATTTCTCCTGTCGGATTAACTCGGTCAGTGATGTCGTATCAGTCAGGAGACTGCCCTCTTACACATCCGTAAAGCTGTTTTAGAAAACAGTAAATATAATATTATACAATGAATGTGACGAACTTTTTTTTTTAAATTTTCAATTTCGATGTATCAGACACAAACGTTTTAACACAATACTAAGTAGGATTTGAAATTTTAATGGCATTGAGTACGAAGATGGCTGTCTTTATGGTTGTAAGGCCGTGTAGTATATACTACAAGGCTCTACAACCCAGAAGACAGCCATCTTCTCACAAATATCTAATGTGAGACTCAAATAACTAACATGTGCAAGGTCTTCGAAATTTTTTTTGGCCTGTGGAGGGTTACGATGAGAATACTGTGAAGCTGAGTACATAATATGATGTGAACGTCTTCTGCGCGTTGCAGGGACCTATTTTATCCTCTACGACTTCCTGGACTACTTCGAGAAGGACGCACCGAGTTTCCTGCTGAGGGACAAATACCTGGACATTATCAACCTCATCTTCAAGAACTTGACACAACTGGAGCGAGACGCCATCATTTTCCAGGTAAGGAGATGCAAACACGACAAGAGAATGAATACTTCTCTGGTAACAGAAATCTAAGATTCAACGTCGATAATACCGATCCCGATTGAGACCCTGTTCCATCTCCCACCTGCCTCCCTAAGACAACTCTCTCCAAGTCGTCTCTCCACCAAAGTTCGCCTTAGCCACATACGGAGGAGTCCAGTGTAAATCCAAAATGTCGCTGTCCTGAGAGAACTTGAAGACAAAATTATTCATTGTCAGTTTCTAAGATGCCCTAAGCTGCTGACATACTTCGTCACTGTCTCAATATTTTCCTGAACACACTGTTTTTAAACCCTTAAAAAACTACGCCCTTCCTTGAAAGTAAAAGACCACGTTTGGCACTCACACAAAATTATATGCAATACGAGGTTCTGACCACGGTTAGGTTGTCGATGTTGATCTTCCGGGTGTTAAAAGCGCGGGGACGTGAAGTTAGACAAGAACGTTTCGGAGGAACGTAGCACCTCCTTCTTCACGGCTGAAGGATTATGCTCATTTTAAACGCTGGTATGTACATACAAGTCCACGCTGTTTTAATACCCGGAAACCAACTTCGACAACGAGATAAGAATTTCATACTGGATATTTCGTGTTCATGAGAGACACACTGTGAAAGCGTTAGCAGTGCGAAGGTCACTTAGTTAACTGAAGCAGAGAGTCGCACCTGATGATGACAGCAAAAGTGTCGATCGAAATCTGTGGCAGACTTTCTCTTCGCATAGGATGTTTTTTTTTTTTGAGAAGAATTCATGATGGTACCCCTGGCGACAGGGGACAGGAGCGGAAGGGCTTGTTACGAGATACAGCCTCTCCCTATCATAGTGATTATGAATTATATAATCTAGTGAGAGGAGGCGAGCGGTGTTGCCACATCGTTATCCCTCTGTGACATTTGAGGTTTTCGCGGCAGTGAGGATGGCGAAGTGCGAACTTCAGCCCTGAAGACGGGGACAGTATGTTAGCATCTAACGATGAGACTACCCGGAGCCAAAACCCGGAATAACATACAAAAAAACCATGACGATAATGTAACCTAATTTTTCAATGCTGAGGTCCTCATTAAATTGCGTACATCTGTTCTTATAACTTGCATATTAACAAAATGCCATCCTCTCATTCGTCGCTAAGTAGTCTGAACTACTGAAAAACCGACGTTAAATACATTATAAACAAATAAAATAAGACACGAGTTAATTTCTGCTCGTAATGTCACAGACCAAAGGTACGAAAGGAAGGATGTGTTTAAAACCGACGTCTAGCGTCAATATCGTGTGAACGGTGGACTAATCGATGTCGAACAAGACTAATTTTCAGAAATCTCTGTCAGCCAAGAAGTGCCCTGTCTTTTGTGCATGGCCAAAGTTGATTACATTGTTCACAAGAGTCTGCTATCTTACACTACACTGAGTCAGCTGATTCCAACCCAAGTAATTATGTCAGACATCAAAGAACAACTATCACCTCGTTATTCCAAATATGATGAGAGAATTCTTCTATCATTGCTCTCGAAGGTATCTTTGTGGACCAGTACCAGTGAAAAGTCCTGTATCGTTCCCTTGCTATGTACCGACTGCATTACAATTTGTGACGTAACAAACCGCGTTATGACCTGAAGTCATCGTCTGTTTATTCAGAAACCTAAAAATACAAACAACATAAATTCACGTAAGGAACTACAATAATTATAGAAACTTGTTTCATTTTCTCTCCAGCAAATCTTTCCAAACAATGTGAGATTTCAGGTTTTCACGGCGATCAGTACGAAGATGGCTGTCTTCAGGTTTCCCACTGATGATAGAAGAAGGAATGTGGTCGAAACCATCAGTCGATATTTAACAGACCACGCGGTGCCACATCCCACAAGATAGACATTTCCACGAAATATAAGAGACCTAAATAAATCAGGAGTTTCCAGACGAAGTTTCATACTTTTTAAAACTTCACTGCCTCGCTGGTCCCTGTACTGACTCAAACTTAGAGCGTCAACGCAACAGCCATCTCACCACAGCACGATCCCGATTATCCTAACTAAACTGGTCCTGAAGACGGACGGATAATCGTGGCCGAACTGTATTCAAGTTTCAGGCTTTAAAATTACAGCTTCGAGGAAGTTTGAATTAACATGAGCTTCATACAGAACGTAACTGACCACAGGCGTCTTAAATGGGATCAAACATAACCTCACATTCACTATTGTAAGGATTGACGACTGAGTACAACACAGAGACAGATTTCAGGGAATTATCTGCGACAGTTATGGTGCATGGTACATTGACCAGGCCAAACGGCTACGTCGCTCCAAAGCCCCACTAGTTTTGAGCAACAAATAATTCACAGCGCCGGGCATGCGCAGGGCGAATTGCGACACGTGAATATTTTATGTTCGAAGTTTGTGTAAGGTCAAATCAGTTTTCGGATGCCCTCTCTAGCGAACTGCACGTGTGGGCCAGAAAATGTAAAATACTTTGTACTTTGACACTTCGAAAAGTTCAATAACGAGAGGAGGGGAGACGAAGAAGACGATTAACTAACTAACTAACTAACTAGATGGCTTACCGAACCCGAAGGTTCATCACCGAATTAACCAAAGCCCTCCATCGGACCCTGTCCTGGGCCAACAAATCCAGTCTCCTTCGACTCCTATCTCCCATAGATCCAGCCTGAGATTATCCTCCCATCTACGTCTAGGTCTCCCCAGCGGTCTCTTCCCCGCAGACTTCCCAAATAGTGGACCCAACCAACCAGATGGCTTACGGAACTCGAAGGTTCATCACCGAATTAACCAAAGCCCTCCACCAGACCCTGCCCTGGGCCAACAAAATCCAGTCTCCTTCAACTCCTATCTCCCATAGATCCCGCCTGAGATTATCCTCCCATCTACGTCTAGGTCTCCCCAGAGGTCTCTTCCCCTCAGGCTTCCCAACCAATACCCGGTGCACACCTCTTGTCCCATCCATGCGCGCTACATGCCCGGCCCATCTCACTCTTCTCGACTTAATCACCCTGACAATACTGGGGGAGGAAACAGATTTTTTAAGATCGTCATTATGCAGTTTTCTCCACGCCCCATCGTCTTCTCTCCTAGGCCCAAATATCATCCTCAACACCCGATTCTCAAACACCTGCAATCCGTGCTCCTCCCTCTGAGTGAGAGACCATGTTTCGCACCCATACAAAACAACAGGCAAGATTATTGTCTTGTAAACTTTAATTTTCAGGTTCTTAGAAATCAGACGGAAGAAGACGATTACTACAAGTAATTAATTAACACACCTGTCTTCTGGGTTGTAGCGCCGTGTAGTCTGGTAGACGTTTACCGACTTTTCGGAGGTTCTTGCTGCTTCCATCATCAGGGCTATGATAATTTACCGCCGTGAGAACCTCAAGTCCTACACATTTAAAGTACTTGACAAAAACACAAAAAATACTTAACCAGTTAAGGCGAGGGATTTCGACATGTAAAATCAAAGCATTTTTTGAGCAGCTGAGCAACTATCAGAGTTAGAGTATATATCCATGTTTCCTCGCATTGCTACAGAAGTAGAAAACAGTGTATTAAAGCTGGTTAACCCTTTGAAGCCGAAGCTCGTCTTCAAAATATTTACGAATCCAGACCGTACCGCGAAGAAAACACTACACCTCACCATTACGAAAATCAGCTGGTTAACCCTTTGAAGCCGAAACTCGTCTTCATAATATTTACGAATCCAGACCGTACCGCGAAGAAAACACTTCACTTAACCATTACAAGTCGAATCAGGCGGTACCACATAAGATTTAACATCCCGGTCAAAGCCTTAATGAATCTTTCGAAAAAGCAACGGTAGAATTGAGACCACAGATTTTTGGGGGGTGGGGGGAGGGGGTTGTGGGGGAAATTAAATTCGGGAAATGCTTGCTACCGTGCATTCAGAATATTTTGTGTTCATGTCCACCTTAAAAATAAACAGTAAAACAGATAGAAAGTTCGCACTACGAAATTTCGCTCGTACGAACATTTATAATGGTTTCATCCTATAAACAGACCTGATCCCTGTATCTGAAAACACAGCGACGCGTTCATGATGCAAACCCTGGCGAGCCCACAGTGCATCTCGCAAGTGTCAACGAAATTCTACCAAATCACGTCGCTTCTGCTGTGTGAACTCGCCCTGGCATCTGAACTGACCTTTCGTGTATTTGTACAAGCCAACCCACATTGTGAGACGAGTGTTTACACTCCAGTTAAATTAGACCGGAAGGTGGTTCCTAAATAGCGTTCAGTGTTAGATGTACGAGAATGTCTCACGGACAATCCTCATAGGTAAATACAAGACAACGGGCCATCATGTGTCTCCAGGGTGACCCGGTTTGCGTCAATTGTTCGATCATTTTGATTTGCCAATATTATCATACCGGCGATAGACTGTAAAGTGGTTATAAATTCTGGACGTGTTTGCTAACGTTGACAGTGTTTTGCTTCAAGGTTAGTCACTATTGTGAACTACAAATCAGACAAGGATTCTGACGTAGTTAATTGATTATTTGGGCTGTGGCAAGGCGCGAGGGCAATACGAGAAACAGATTCGGTTAATAGTCGTGAATTTTATGAATGAGCCGACGACATTAGACAAGGGGTGGTCGGAAACTTAACCCAAGCTTCGAGGTAACAACGTTGCAATGGACGCGGAAAATGAACAGAAGCTATCGTTTTATCTCTTAAGGTAGTATATTTGCGTCATATTGTGAATTAGGTTAATATTTTAATATTTTCCGTCAAATCACAATTTTAATAAGAGAATAAAATATAAAATATTTAAAATATCATTTCACGTTCCGCATCGAATGATAGATTTACAAATTTGTAAATCGATCATTCGATGCGGAACGTGAAATGATATTTTAAATATTTTATATTTTATTATCTTATTAAAATTGTGATTTGACGGAAAATATTAAAATATTTTATCTCTTGTAAATTAATGGAACGCTTGGGTTTTAACCATAAAGGAAATACATTGGCTGAAGATGGCTGTGTACCAAGATTTGTGCCGTGTAGTCTGGTAGAAGTCTGCTGACCTTTCAGAGGTGTTTGCTGCCTCCATCATCAGGGCAATGTTTACGTCGTGAGAGAAATATTTCGAAACTTTTACTGTTGGTTACTGTGTGGCATTCTTTAATTTTAATAAACCTTATTACCTTCTAAAATTTAAAAAGATATTAATAAAGCATCATTTTAGAGTATTATGAACACCTGTTACAAATAAGGCTAATAGTTTTAAGAACCGGAGTAAACGATTCGTCGTTAAACTTCGTATATCCTTGAAGAAAGTAGTGACGTGCCTGCGTGTCGTGGCCCACTGAAAAATTCAAGTACCTTGATGTCTAAGTGAATAAGACAAAATATTATAATTTAGAGAACTGAAACAAACAAACTGCTCATTTACGTTCATACCAAAGAACATACAAGAAACTGTGTTATGTTTAAAATATTTCACAAAGCATACTTGCCGACTTCCTGACTTTTGATTCAATATACCTCAACATCCTGTTCTCACACACAGAGTGAGACAGAGACAAGCTTTTACACCCATATAAAAAAAGAGTTAAAATAGTATATTTTAATTTTTAGATTTCTTGAAGGCAGACAGGAAATCCTGGGATTTAAAATGAGCCATGAAATTCATTCTCTAAATTTAATCTGCTGTTGTATTTTTTTTTTCTGAGTGCAGTTTTGTAAACCAACACACCGAAATTTTATAAACCACTCTACAGGGTTCACGTAGATCCCCGAAATTGGACCGGAAGTTTGACCCTGAGTCTTTTGTTACAGTATACTGACTGGGAACACCTGGCTGACGGCTACCTCAACCAGAAGATAATCGCGGAGGTCGTAGGCGACTTTTTCTTCATCTGTCCAACCAACCAGTTCGCGGAACACTTCGCCGCCCGGGGCACAAAAGTCTATTATTATTTCTTCACACAGGTAAAGCCACTCACGAGGCGCGTCCCCAGGTTAAACGCAAGCCTCAGACCCACATTGAGGACGGAGTGCCTCGAACAGCCCCATTCTCTGTTTACGAAATAAAATAATGAATCTGTGGGATTTCTTACGTTTTTCAAGATATCTGACGTTCTCACGCGACGGTAAAATTGACGATGTTACTCGTCTGAGTTGCTAACGCCATGAGGACTTACTGCCTCCATCCTCAGGGCTTATATTGTCGTTGGTGGATCTATAAGTAGTGATGTCGACCAGTCATAACCATTGTTTATACACGTGAACAGTAACTACGAACTGCTTAATGCAGACCCTGTAACGAGCGTGTGCCTTCACATCGCGTTATAACGACTGTGCTGAAAACCTCACATTGACCATGGAGTATCTGCTACGGGCTATAATTGTTTCTGATGTATATATCGTGAGGGCAGGTAACATCGCCAAACATCGATTAGCTTTACGGATCGATAGTCTGTAAAGCGGTTAGATGTATATAGGCCAGAATATGCACAGTCAAACAAACTTCCGTGACATCACCGAATTACAGCCAACCCCAAAAAAACAAATTTCTCTCTTATTTATTGGTTTATTGCCCTAGAAACAGTTCATACATTCACAATTTCCTGGGCTCCTCAACGTCGTAGGAACGTAGAAAAATTTAATAACCGCATGAATTAGATCACGGTACTATTAGGTTGAGGCTTTATGTGGGCGGTTACCGACGTTTCGGGGATCCTGCTGCTGACGACATCTATTGTCAGTCAGTTTATCGGATTTCAGATCAAGAACCCATTCAGGATCTCCAGAATACGAACCAAGGTGCTAACACCCGACTGCACCATTCGATAAAAGGGGTGTAAGACAGAGGAATTAAGAAGCTGTAGACAATTTCATAGCAAGTAAAGTAAAGTTTTTCCCACTATACGCCATGTAGGCGCTTGGGGGGAGAGTTAGTATAGCTCCTACTAATTCTTGACCTCGGCACTAGATGGGGGTGAGTGGTCAGCATCACGCCCCGGCCGGCTTTACCCCCGGGAAAGGACCCCGGTACCCATTGTAGAGGAGGCTGGGTGGGCCCCAGAGCCGGTCTGGACGCAGAGGCTAGAGGAAAAATCCTCTGCCCTCGTCGGGGATCGAACCCCGGTCGTCCAGCCCGTAGGAGTTCCTTTCATAGAAAAGGAACTTCTTAATCTGGCATTATTAGGTGACAGGTCGAATGGATGAAACAGTCCAGAAAAGTAACCTCTGATCAGAAGTCTGCAACCTGCTATCCGCAGGCCACATGTGGCTCGCAGCCTTATATGCTGCCCGTCACATGATACAGAAATTACACAATACGAGAAGAAAATTTATACAAATATGTTTTTGAAGTATAATGACAGACAATCGCAAAATATTAATTTACTAAAACCAATAGAAATTGTAAGCATTCCTGTAACTTTAAAATCAGAAAGTCACATTGTTCATTTACGGAGACCATATGAAATTTTAAAAAAAAAAACTAATAACCGAATTTTCATAAAACTATTCTCTTTAAATAGAATAAATAAATGCTCACAACAATGTCGGTGGTTTCTAACTACCGCCCTCGACAAAGGTACGAACTACCTAGCCGACGCAGCCCGCGCGGACGGAGAGGTTGCCGACCCTCGCCTCTGCTCTACACAGCAGAAAATTGCGACACCTTCCGCTACAGTAATCGCCTGGATCAGGCGGCAACTCCTCTGACAGAGGTGTTGCGCGGGTTCTCTAATCACTGGCGCTTTTACTCGTAAATTTGCATACCGCGGGTTGAGGAAACTACACCCAGGCACGATTCTGTCCGTACAATCCTTTCTCGCCTTTAAAATTCAAACATATTATGCAGTTTCAAGAAAAGAGTTCTCCTTGGGCCTAACCAGGTAGGAAAAGAATTTGGGAGACTTCACCATGGTTGAGAGAATAATATTAAAAAGGATGTGAAGGTGTGAGCTGGCTTCACCTGGCCCAGAACAGTGTACAGTGGTGGCTAAGTGTAAACACATTCGATTTTCTAGACTAGCTAAGCGACTATTAGCTTCTGAACAAGGTCTTTGTTCCGTGGCGGTAGCTAGAAATGTAAATACGGCTTCATGTGCCAGGCTAGGTCGTTATAATGACCGCCTTGGAGGAAACGCCGGTCCTGTCAGCCAAATCACTTGAGGGTTCCGATAAATCTCTCGTCCTCTGACGGCGAGAGGCTGCAATGCTCAGCGGCACTAAGGACTTCCAAATAACCTTCCAGGACTTCTCCAGAATTACTCCAGAATTTCTCCAGGAATTCTCCGTGACAAAAAATTTACGCATATCGTCTCCAGGACTTCTCCGACACTACTCTAGGACTTTCCCAGGATTTCTCCAGGAATTTTCCTGGAATTCTCAAGGATTATCCAGGACTTTTCCAGGACATCTTCACGATCACCCGATGAACACGATAGAATTTCTGTAGGACACCCCAAACCATCGTAGAAAAACAACTTTATATATCCTAACTGACTTAACTAAACCTAACCCAACCTAACCTAACCTAACCTAACCCAACCCAACCTAACCCAACCCAAACTAACCTAACCTAACCCAACCTAACCTAACCTAACCTAACCTAACCTAACCCAACCTAACCTAACCTAACCTAACCCAACCTAACCTAACCTAACCTAACCCAACCTAACCTAACCTAACCTAACCCAACCTAACCTAACCTAACCTAACCCAACCTAACCTAACCTAACCTAACCCAACCTAACCTAACCTAACCTAACCCAACCTAACCTAACCCAACCCAACCTAACCCAACCCAAACTAACCTAACCTAACCCAACCCAACCTAACCTAACCTAACCCAACCTAACCTAACCAAATCTAACCTAATCTAATGTAACTGATCCCAATTAAACTTAAACGAATCAAAAATAACCGACCCGCATAGGATCAAACCCACAACCGCTTAATGCCGAGTTAAAGAATTCACAGCGAGCCAGAGTTCGACACTTCTCCGCCCTCTGCCTTAATGCTCAGGAAGGTTATGAGATTACAAGCCAAGGGTCCAGAAACGTAAGCACCTCTACGGAGTGTAGTCCGCTCTTGAGAAGCTGATTGTTCCTCACACGGTCAAGAAATGTCCATCTTTTTTACACGAACCATCTGTTCATGACCGCATTCACAACAGCCTATCATTTGCTGGCATAGATACACGCAACTGTCACTTCCGGCAAGAGCTGCATGACTAACCGCCAAGTTGCTACAAGACTTTCCTGATACGAATCAAACATCCCTCCATACAAATCACAGAATAAACGTAGTTTCTTGCAGGAGATGCTGAAAATCATGCCCCTAAACACGCATATAGACTCTGGACCATTTAAAAAGGTTAAAATAATAATTTTAGCAGTAGGTTTTAGTGCTGGGCAGTGAGTCATGCAGTTCTTGCCAGGAACCAGGAAGTGACAGTTGCTTGTAACTATGTCAGCGAACTCATCTTCCTGTATTTTGAATCCCTAATAATATATGACCGCCACGGTGGTCTAGCGGTCAGAACACTAGCCTTGTAAGCCTGGGGTCTCGGGTTCGATTCCCGGCGGTGCCCGAATTTATAACTTGTCTTGGGTAAGGCCGTGGTCTAGGCAACACGGAGTTTTCCTCCGTGGCATCCCAACAATTACTCCATTCACACACAGAAGAAGGCAATGGCAAACCACTTCTGGATCATCTGCCAAGAACGTATATGAACAGGTCCCAGTCCGAGAAAAGGATGGAAGGATCCTGTTCATATGGACCTGTCGTCAGACAGAACACTACAAAAAAAATATATGAAGAAGGATACTCGTATAAGGATATTTGTACTCTGCTCTCTCGTGTGTATATAAGCCTCACGTAGGCAGAAGATAGAACGCATTTCGCCTAAGAACCCTTAAGAAAGAGACAGTGGTTTTGAAAAGAGGAGTACATGGCTTTTGAAATTCGCATGGGTGTTCTGTAGACCAATAGCTGGCGGATCGACCCGTGTTTCAACACAAAGCAGTGAGAATTATTTCAATATTTTATGTATTCAGCCGCGAGTGTGCGCGAAGCGGTTTCTGTATGGTCTGGGGTACACATGGTCACATAAATTCAGCAACACCGCAAAGCCTGTGGCTTTAACCACAGAAAACACAGTACACGTGCTAGTCTCTTCATTGTACGCGCCTCTGCGCATTCTGAGAGACTCTCAACTCCAGCACCAAGAAATCAACTTCACTTTTGATGAGTGTGACGAGCCCCTTCGAAGCCGATCCTCCAAGAATCAATGTGGCCGATTACGCGTATTGTATTCGTGATTTTACTTACCGAACAGCAGTTAATATTTATTAAACGCAGATTCAAATACATCAATGAACATTTAATACGGTACTTCCTAAGAAACAAGCCATGAAGACTTAGTTAGTGTGAAGGTACAGATGACCTCGGTATTAAATAGAGGTCATTGGTCAGCTTCACGTTCCAACCGCTTTACACTCGCAGAAACAAACTCAGTAATCGTACCCGCTGACTGGGCTCCAGAGAATGTCTGGACGCTGTAAAATGTTTGGCTCCTTTCGGGATTCTAACCACGGTAGCCTGTAGTCGAGTCACTACACTGAGCTACCTAGTTCATGAATATTTACTGTTGCAAAATTTGCAATTCTACATTTCGAGATACATAAATTCAACAGGCACGTACTCCAATGCGGTGTCTTATTTTGTGTATAAGCCTGTCTAATAAAAATTATGAAGTCAGAATTTAACTTTATGGAAGGTGGAAGACATCTTGATTACTAAGGGTTATAAGTCTGAGAGTAGAAACCCAACGCAAAATTTTATGAAGATCTGCTTAGTTTCGGGTATGAACATAAGGATATTGGCCCCTCATTATGAGCTCGTTCTCTCCACTTCATGAGAAAATCACAAAGAATTAGCCTTACGGATCGATGAGTGTTAGGAGTATCACGTTTCACGATTCTCCCGTGACAAACAGATCGACAGGATCTCGTCTGCCTTTCCCGTGACACAGGAAGCGTTGAGGACAAAAAACCCTTCCGGTCGACCTTTGGTCTTCAGTGACGATACAAAACTCGGCCATTTTCAACACTTAATATGAAATTAATTTTCGTTTTCCGGTTTCAATGTAATTTAATTTTTTGACAAAAAGAACACGTGTCAGGATTGGATTGCGTTACTTTCCGGTCACTCTGAAGGTGGCATCTATGGAGGGGGGGTCTGGCGAAATCAGCGTTCGGCGGGAGTCCCGAGTCAGACTTTGACAAGAATTTGGCTTCAGTTGTTTTATAAATTATTTTTTTATAAATGTACTCCCAATGCGATTTTCGAAGATAAAGCTTCAATAAATTCTGTTACTGTTGAACAGAAAAAAGGTTAATTTCTTTAAATTTTGACTAGTCGAACTCCGCTGGATTCGCGACATTGATTGAGGCATCTGAAGGAAAAGAGACTCCATCAAGTTCTTCCCAGCTTAATGTAGTACAGCATACAAGACCAAATTTGAAATGAAATACCGTGGCTTATTTAACAGCATGCACGTCCGTGATAACACTGAGGAAAAACTTCATAACGTTAGCCCTTCGGCTGAAGAATCTTATCTGGAAAATTCTGAATAAAGAGCAGGAGTGCTAACCACGTAACTTCAAGACCCTGGCACACATATTTTACTAACGCATTATAAAGATCTGCAGTGTAGATAAATATTCAGTTCCGACAATGATATTAATCAGAAGTTTTTAGTTGATCGACCATAACCTAAATTAGGTTGATCACATTAACAAACCTCGTAAAGCGAGGGTCTTGGATTCGAATCTTGCTTAAGTCAAGGATCGAAACGTCATACAAGATGGCGGCCTAAGTTCTCCGATAACTAGAAGGACGGGTAGGAAAATATACGGCCTACACAGGGACAAATTCTGTTTTGACATCCCTGAGACAATGATATGTGAAACTGTTACGTACAAAGCTGGAGACGGGAATCAATCACAGAATCCTCTAGAGAGTCCTAGTAGACCGTCAAGTAGAGAGGAAAAACTGGTCCATCGTTTGTTATACGTTCCGCTGGATATCGAACTACATAAATCGATCGTTCGTCACATCGGCCCCCCCACCCCCCTCGGGCAGCCCTGCTTCGCCCAGCTACCAATCTCGTACAGCTTCAGCTGGTCCATTCTTTAAACGAAAGAACAAGAAAATTGTTCTACAACATGTAATTTATAATACAGGACAGCGAGAGCACCTATAGACGACTGAAGTAGGCGGTATTTAGGTATTTTGACAGAAACTTATCAACTGTAGAGGTATTTTAACATCAGATGAGATGACAAGATAATTGCATAAGCTGTCTTTACCCCTCCACAGATAAGAAAGGTTCGAGGTTATCATGGCGATAAAAATATAGATAATGTTCTGGTTTTTTACGTTTCACAGGAACATCCTACCTCCATCATCAGCATATCATCGATATAAAACCCGCCAATTCTTTACTACTGGCAACACTAGTCTGAAGCTGTAATACTGAGAGTTTGTTAAACATTCGATTAAGGCTGGCCAAAATTTTCAAAAAAAATATTCAAATGTCACAAAAACATCGGTGCTATTAATTACGTTAAAAATGTAAATTATTATTTAAATCTTTACTATGTGTATTTTATTACCCAACACGTGACACTACGAGGCCGTGCCATAGCTCAGGCGGTTAGTCACCGGCTTCTCACAACAGAGGCCTTCGTTCGAGACCGGGCAATGCATGTTCGATCTGATATTGTTGTTGTTAATGGTTATGTTGCTAATGTTTTATTTGTTTCAGGACTTACTATACTTTAGCACTGATTGTACGTTAAATTTGTCTAAAATAACCCTGTCGTCATGTTTTTTGATTTTGATTTTTTTGGCTTGTAATCAGTAGTTTGTATGTTCATAACCCGTCTTCAAACCTAATTTTGGGTCATACCATTTCGTGGAGAATTAAAAATCAGTTGATTCGTCCAAAACCTTAAACACGCGCAGATCAGCATGACCACATAATCCTACCGTCTTTCCTCAGGCACCGAAAGGAGGCTTAACTAATTCACGAGAAATTAAAAGTAGTTTCTCTAACAGTGGGGTCTAAGAATATAAGATAAAATTCTTCCTCTCCCCACATATCACGACAGGTATACAACACGCTTCCAAGGACTTTAGGCCCACATCTACTCCTGTAAGTAGACTTTACGTAACACAGTATTCCCCTCAGTGGCAGCTTGCGCGAAAGCGACATAAGTCACAGGGAAACCCACACATCGTCCACAGAGACCTCAATGTAAACATGATATATGTCACATTATATCTCTGTTAGCAAAGTTATTTCTGTTGCTACGTGGCACATAAGAAACTGAATAAACCCTGGAGTCCGTCTTGATGTGGCGAATAGATAAAATTCACCCCCTCCATGAAGCACAGCCCTTTTTGAGAATCTGACAGTCGCTCATCTTGTACACAAAATCTCTTACGTTTATAAGAAACGAAGGTTAATATCTAATACCCCCCCAAAAAAAATAGACTGTCGATCAAACGTTACGCTGTTTTATCGGTCTGTTAACCTACACACAGCATAATTCTTGTTGAGAATCTGACAGTCGCTCATCTTGTACACAAAATCTCTTATGTTTATAAGAAACGAAGGTTAATATCTAATACTACCCCAAAAAAAATAGACTGTCGACCAAACGTTACGCTGTTTTATCGGTCTGTTAACCTACACACAGCATAATTCTTGTTGAGAAGCTGATAGTCGCTCATCTTGTGCACAATATCTCTTACGTTTATGAGAAACGAAGGTTAATATCTAATACTACCCCAAAAAAAATAGACTGTCGACCAAACGTTACGCTGTTTTATCGGTCTGTTAACCTACACACAGCATAATTCTTGTTGAGAAGCTGATAGTCGCTCATCTTGTACACAAAATCTCTTATGTTTATAAGAAACGAAGGTTAATATCTAATACTACCCCAAAAAAAATAGACTGTCGATCAAACGTTACGCTGTTTTATCGGTCTGTTAACCTACACACAACATAATTCTTGTTGAGAAGCTGACAGTAGCTCAACTACTTAAGGAATTCCACGAGTTTGCGTATCCGTGTGGTTCAAAATACCGCCACGAGCCCTGACGGCTCATTTCCTGTTTTCCAGCGAACGAGCATCAACATGTGGGGGAAATGGATGGGCGTAATGCATGGCGACGAGATAGAGTACGTGTTTGGTCACCCCCTCAACATGTCCATGGAGTACAGCCAAAGCGAGAGAGAACTCAGCCGGACCATCATGGACATCTTCGCCAGGTTCGCGCTCACAGGGTGGGTAAGAAACAGGTTCTCGTTGTCTACTGGTACTGCCCACGTCAGTCTGACTGACGTCCGAACTACGTCGCAGTGATTTTGGCTTTATTCGTTACGTCCTGGTCTACGCAACGGGACGGCACGGCCCGCGATGTTCGCGCCATTGATACGCCGTGCACTATTCGCACAGCACAGACAAAGCAGTAACGTTATTTTGGATGACAGAATTAAACGAAGCACGCGTAGAAAGTGACATGGAAACATTCTCCTCTCCCCTCCTTCGACAACTTTTGCCTAAACTTCACGAATTTCCTCATCCGTCATTTTAGTAGCATCACGGCTCGTAGGACATTCAAAGTTACGACTTTCAGGTCGTACGAGATGGCACAACATATATGCCGAATTTCATCTAAATCTGTCGACTGGTTTCTCGATTAGAATAAATAGACAGACGGACGGACAGAGAGACAAAGCCAGGCTAAAATGCGTTCTCCCCCAATCAGTTCGTGCGAAGAACGCATGATTACAATTTTATCAAAGGTGGTCTAGCGGTTAGAACGCTGGCCTTGTAATCCTGGGGTCTCGGGTTCGATTCCCGGCGGTGCCCGAATTTATAACTTGTGTTGGGCAAGGCCGTGGTCTAGGCAACACGGAGTTTTCCTCCGTGGCATCCCAACAATTACTCCATTCACACACAGAAGAAGGCAATGGCAAACCACTTCTGGATCATCTGCCAAGAACGTATATGAACAGGTCCCAGTCCGAGAAAAGGATGGAAGGATCCTGTTCATATGGACCTGTCGTCAGACAGAACACTACAAATAAATATAAATAGGAAACATACCAAAAGTCAGTGTTGTGAGCCGAACGCCTCGTATTCGGCTACAGTGTTTCTGTGTTCCGCAGGAAACCCGTGGAAAATGACTCAGATTGGCCAACCTACACGAAAGAGCATCCTAAATACTACATACTCAACGCGAACCATTCTGGCATCGGCAGGGGTCCACGAACCACAGCTTGCGCATTTTGGAACGACTTTTTGCCGCGTCTCAAGAATCTTCCAGGTACGTATCCAGACAAGCGCAAACTCATTCGCCCAGACCGGATCTACGACACGCTTAACCTTAATGTCACTGGCCCAAGTGTGAAGGTCACTACTGATCCTTCAGAACCTAAAGGAGTGTTAGAAACGTTGTTTTACTGCGGTAGTGCATTTGCAGTAACCGAATAGCGTCCTTCAATGCCACGGAAGAACTTAACACCTCCCCTTACTCTGCGCATGTCAAAACAAAATGAATGTATACGAGGTGCGATCGGAAAGTTTCCAGACTGCGCCTATAAAAACCCGTACACTTATCTCAGGTATTAAATTCATCCATCACCCTCGAAGTAGTTCCCCTGGGAGTGAACACAACGATCCCAGCGCCGCTGCCAAGCCTGGAAGCATCCCTGGAAATCTTTCTTTGTCAGCCTGTCAAGCACCATCTGCGATTCTGCCTGAATCTCCTCTATCGTCTCAAATCTCCTTCCCTTTAGCTGAATTTTCATCTTTGGGAAGAGGAAGAAGTCACACGGCGAATAAGGAGGGTGCGGGATGACGGCCATGGTGTTTGAGGCCAAAAACTGCCGAACTTTGAGGGCGGTGTGCGCTGGCGCGTTGTCATGATGCGTCGCATGTGGAGTTCTTCCTTTAGAATCAGCTGACAGGTCCCATAGCCTATCCCAACAATGTCGCACAAGTCGTTGATGGTACGACGTCGATCTTCGTGAATGGCCTGCCGAATCTTCGTAACATTTTCGGGCGTTGTGCTCGAAGATGGTCGTCCAGAACGCTCGTCATCATCGACAGAGGTTCGGCCATTTTTAAAACGTGAATGCCACACAAACGTTTGTGCACGACCCATTGCGGACTCCCCAAATGCTTTCTTTAGCATTTCATAGGTTTCCGTAGCCGTTTTGGCGAGTCTTTGGCAAGAGATTCAGGCAGAATCGCAGATGGTGCTTGACAGGCTGACAAAGAAAGATTTCCAGGGATGCTTCCAGGCTTGGCAGCGGCGCTGGGATCGTTGTGTTCACTCCCAGGGGAACTACTTCGAGGGTGATGGATGAATTTAATACCTGAGATAAGTGTACGGGTTTTTATACGCGCAGTCTGGAAACCTTCCGATCGCACCTCGTATGTAAGGACTCATATATTCGGATGTTTATTTCAAGGAAGGAACTTGGGTTATTAAAATATGATAAAGGATATTAGAATGAGGCTTCACTGAAGCTTGACGTCTGTCACCGTCTGTAAAACCCAAAGGAAATGAAACTGATGAAACCAGGTTGGTTATTTTTAAGACGATCGAAAAAATATTTTATCCAAGGTCGTTCAAAAATTCTGAACTCACTAAAAGTACGTAATATCGCAACACATTTCACGACGGAAGAAATGCATTAACATTTTTTTTAAAATATTTTTATGCGTGGACATATTCACAAAATGGGTTACGAAAATTTAAAAAAAAAAATCCAACATACATTTTCCTATAGATCTCCAAATGCTAATGTTCTCTGAAATCATTTCAGTTGTTTCGGATTTTAAACTGCTGTCAAACAGGTGAATACAGTCCTAAAAATTCCTTTCTGACACACGTCTTAAGTCTCTGTAAAGAATGAATACGAAAATATGCATGAGATTATGGTCTAAACCGTTGGCCGATAGGCGGCTCTGCTGTCAGTAGTACCTAATTCTGCCGGTAGAATTCTGTGCCAGGAATGTAATAAATGCGGTATATTTCGTGTGATTATGGTAATTTTTAACGGGAGTTAATTAAGAAGACGGGGGAAATAGAAAAGTGTCAGAGACAGATCAAATGTCAGTAATTGTGCCGACATCAAAATCGAGAAATTTTGTTTGAATTGCGTCTGGTGGCAAATATCAATGGAACTCTCAGTTGCAAGGGGTGCAGATTCCTCGACGTGTGACTAACGCGAATGAAGCTCAGACCAAACGCCGACGAACTATCGGGGCGGATGAGTTACTGCATGCGCTGGAAAAATGAGTCCAGTGAAAGTAACGTCATTGATACCTATAACATGTGAAGTGAGCGAAAGTTCGAAAGGTCGTAATGTTAGAATTTTTTTTAATAAATTAAAAGCAAAAACCTGATCCCACTATAGCCACGCCCCAAATCTTTCGAAGACAATTAACTTTAAAAAACAAGGGGACCGCTTTCCCTCCGCTAAACACAGACGGGATGAGAAAATTTTTATGGTCCTTCAGCCAAAGGTACTACATACATTTTATCAGCACGGACCACAGGCAAATTACAGAATGAATATACATGTAGGTCTCGATTTACGCCGGGGATGCGTTCCTGGACGAATCGGCGTAAATTGAAACTCTTTTGTAATATAAATCAATGTGAAGTCAATGACATGTTCCCCAGCACCCAAACATTGACGAGTAATATAATGACATTACATTTAAAGCTCTCAAATAACGTAAATAAAATAAATGGAATTTAAAAAATATATTTTATACACTTACAATCGGCAATTCGTTGGTCCCCGCGATTGATGTGTAGTCATCTCTGCTGTTATGCGATAGTTGCATTCATGTAAGACGCCGACCTATAGAAAATCGCGTAGTAAAAATAACCCCGGTACCTCAGCAGAGATTAAATCAGTCCTTTGAAAGTTTAAAGCTTTTACCGATTCATCGATCTCATTGGAGCAAATTCGCGTTAACGAAACTTACGTAATTGCAGAGATGACTGTATTTATAATTTTTATTAAAAATCAGCGATGTAAGAATTACGATTTAGTATAAGAATCAGTACGAGAAACATTGTAAAACGTTATGAATAATATTTTTTCTTTTTGACTTTCTGGTTTCAAAATCGGCGTAATTCTGAATCGGCGCAAATTTAACCGGAGCAAATCGAGGGCTACCTGTATTTATATTCATGACAGCGGAAACACTCTGCCTTTCTTACTCCAGACAAACTTTAGCAATAATCGCGCAGGTAATGGAGAAAAATATCCCTACGCGCAGAAAGAGAAATGTATTCAAAGCTTACGGATCAATGGTTTCTGAAGAGGTACAGACGAAATTAGTCCAGTGGCGTCCGATGACAAGGACAATGTAATATTCCAACAGTCACGATGTCTTAGCTATTAAATAAATGTATTTTGTCTTCGATTTCTTAATTTTTGTGTCCAGTTCCCCCTAAAACGACAGACAGGGGTGGAAGGGGGCGGATTGTCGTCGGGACGGCTGTGAGGGGAGGGGATACATTGTTTATTGCGTCGGCGTTGGTAGTCTGTAAGTGTGTGACACTGTCATATCAACTGGCTGTTTCAGATCGAGATTACGCATGTCCAGGAGAGATGATTGACAGCAAGATTCTGGGGGTCAACAGCTTCTCTGGAGCAACTTGCTATATACCGGGACCAAGTCACTTGTTAATTTTCCTCATCATTTTGTCGAGTTTGTTGGTAGGACTGCTTTAGAGTGCGAGCTAACCTGTTAGTGTGCACTGAGTGAATTAATGTTTCACAGGGCCCTAAAGTTATCATCTACAAGTTCTCAGAAGTTCGCACTCGGAATCTCTGTGTTTATATTTTATTATAGTTAAACTAAGTGTAGTTTCACACTACACTCTAGTTTAAAAAGTAATAAAAATATATACGGAAATAACGTAAATGAATTATATGAGACTTTTGAGCGACATTATTTTGGAAGGAATTTTTTTATATATGAGACCGCTTTTTTAAAAAATTATTTCCGGAAGAATTTCGAAAATCAAGCGATAAAGAAAATAATCAAATTGTGGTCGCAATTAAACGCGAACTCTGGACATTAAATTTTAATCGCAATGTAAAAAAATTATATTATAACCCACACTCGTGGAAATTCACGTTTTGCATTGTGTTTCAAAGTATTCTCCTCCACACGGGCCAGAGAATTCTTCATAGTCTGACCACCAACAAGCATGTCAGACTCTTTGTCCGGACATGAAGAAGTATTTCATTGGTGCAGATTTATCCGGGACATCTTCACAATGGCTACTGATTTCTGCCTCCCCATATAGTTAAGATAATTTCTGCTAGATGTCAACACTAACGTGGTAGATACTAACGTTTCAGAAAAAAAAATATACTGTCTTCATCTTCAGACCTGAAGATGGAGACAGTGTGTTCCTCCGAGTCCACACGGTCTTACAAATCAGAAGAAAAACTTTGAAAAACGTGATTTAAATTTTTTGACAAATATTTAAAATTACTACGAATTTGTATTTGAGACATTTTTACGTCCGGAAAATTTTTAAATCTGCGTGTGAACTTCGAGTACAGATGATTACTTTCGGCCCACACTGTAATTTTCTGTTCCAAGTAATTACGAACACGCTGAAAAAGATAAGTAATCATTGGCCATATACATCTATTATTCCATATTCATGCAATATGGTCATCATGCTATAAACGCTGTTATGCTCTGCAGCGCAAAAACCAGTCATGCATACTTCATGCCTTGCTTTACTGAACATTAACATAACTTCTGTTGCTAATAAGGTATCTCGAAATACCGTGTAATGCCATATAAAATTTTAGAGAAAAACCTATCAGATATGTACGTTTATCGACGACTGAGGCCACATTTAGTTGAGAGCGTTCAATAAACGTGGGCCTGGAAAAGCTTCCTAATAGCGCTACAGCCAAAAGTGTTATTTACGATGATATATCTCATCGTGGATCATTTCCAGGTCCACGTCAGTCGGAAGAACTCGACTTTAAAGTGAACCTCGATGTCAGTCCAATTATTGACACTGAGGAAAATCATGTGTATATATATATATAAAAGCTTAATATTATTTCGTATCGTGTCAGCAGATAGAAAATACACTACATAAAGTTAAACAGAATCAGATAACTATATTTTATGAAGTTAAATTTGCGTCACTACTCAACTGTAAATGTTTATATATGATATTAATTGTGAAACATATCATAGTATGTAAAACTGGTTATCGGTATCAGATGTTCAAGACCAGAGAGGCTTATTCCACGGAGGAGGAGTCTGTAAGGAAAATCTCGCAGTATTAGTATTTAGTATTACAGCACTGAAACATATCAGACGATACGTCACTACCACGTTTTTCCGAAGTACTCACACAAATGCATCTTTCATACTAATAATAGCTAGATTATAGTGCCTGAAACTCTTATAATAATAAAGAAACAAATGCAGTCTGTAAGCACAAAATCACTTGACATTTTTACCTAGGCCTACAAAATGCTCCTTTTAAAACTTTTAATGGTTCAGAAAGCCCGAACACTGATTTCTGCTCGATGCACCGAAATATGTGCCACTGTGTCCAAGTGCGAAGACCGAAAAATTCGAAAATTAATATATCACACCCTGCACACGTGGAAATTTTGAGAAACGTAAGGTAATGTAAGGAACACGAATCAATGATATTCCAAATACAAAAATGAAATTACGCTAACTGGTGTCAGGCAAGTTTTTAAGACGACAGTCTTATTACATAAGAAACGCATAATATTAAGTACATGTTCAGTATTTAATGGAGATTATATAAACACTGTAGAACGTCTAACCTTGATTAGACAATGTGTTTCAGTAACTGCTCAGTAGTGACAAACAATTTTATGTAAGACTTGAGGTTCTCACAGCGGTGAGTATGAAGATATCCGTCTTCTGGGTTATTGCGCTGTGTAGTCTGGTCGATGTTAACCAACGTTTCAGAGGTCATACTGCCTCCGTCATCAGGGCGATGAATATGCCAATACTTTCTCTCCCTCTTCCACTCTCGCCCACGTGCTACCATTGGTCCACTCCCATGCCTGCTCCCATTGGCTCGGGGCAGGCTACACTTTTCACTTCCCAGCCTATAAACCCAGCACCTCACACCCTATTGGCATATTCATCGCCCTGATGACGGAGGCAGTATGACCTCTGAAACGTTGGTTAACATCGACTAGACTACACAGCGCAATAACCCAGAAGACGGATATCTTCAATTTTATGTAAGTTTAGCGCTCCTACGTAAAGCTTATACTACATGAAAATGTATAAAAACGTGAGATTTGAGGGTTTTTATCGAATATTACGGACTCGGTATCCGCGTTAAGATTTCGTCTAAACTTTAAGTTACCAAAAAAACTTTTCGGAGGAACGCACTGACCTCGTTTCCAGTCCTGAGACAATTTTCTTTATAAATTGTAAATGTTACATCTGTAATTGTTACACGTTCACAATTAAATGAACGGCAGTATTTAATATCTGGATCTGACTTCGTATTTAAAAAAAAACACCAAATAAATTTCGACGTATACATTTTATTTACATCAGCAACAGACATACGCCATATTTAACAAAAGCTATAAAATTGTAATACGTGAAATGTCACTTCAAGTCCGACTCTCAATGAACATAACGTAACGTAACGTAAGTGCGGGGGACAGTGGCTGTGTACGGATTGCTACAGAATTCGCTGCTGGTATTCTGAACCAATAAATGCACCTCGCTGGATAATAAAGATAAAACTTTGGTGCCTCTTGTGGTAACGTACATATCCTTCGCTTAATCTACTTATAGCTTTATTGGTGTTGTGTAACGTAGCTGTAAACTCGTCGAATAATTGATAATGCATTAACACAAAGGCAATGACATTTTGTTCAGTGAGATTGACGTGTGTTTTGTACGTTTTCTTAAATGACGTGTTTGAAATTGTGTTAATGGAAACTATATGTATTCCGTGACCACGTGACAAGACCCTACTGGCTGATAAACTATAAGAGTCGATCTCGGTTTGATTATGTAATTTGATAGAAATGAATATGTCTCATCTTCCGTAAGCTCCATCCATACAAAAGGAAAAAATACGGAAGATTATACTTCAGAAGTTAGACGGGTATCAATATGTAAATATATTGTACATGATATGCGCACTCATTAAAGTGCAACATTAATCTGTAATGATACCCGAATTGTAAGGAACACATACAATCCCGTGTATAACCCATAACCTCTTATTAATTTCTGGAATACTTTCAAGAGGGCCTATACAAATTATATATATATATATATATATTTATCAAATTAATGTAAATAACATTTCCTTCAAACGGTTTGGTGCATATAATTACTTCACACATCCTGGTATAATAATTTTATCTTACAATTATTATATGTATACTTCCGCCAGATTGCCTGAGATTTTATATGTTAAGTTACATAGTCTAATTTGGTTTAATTTGTTTGAATGTAAAATTACTCATTACGTACGAGATTTCACCTCAAAGCTTCCCACAATAGTTTGAGAAGACAAAGTGTCAAGCGGTGTATTTTAACTGTTTCAGTGTGTGTGTGGACACTTTGAACCAAATTCCACACAGTAACGCACTATCAACTTTCTCCAGCGTTAACTCTTACCAGAATTTTACTAAAATATTCTGAAAAAATAAATGTCAAAATGTTCTACTTGCCATAATCTTACACATATCAATTACCGTGTCTGTTCTAGCGCGACAAACATTTTCCTTCCATTAGTATCATGGAATCTCAACATAGTCAACATATAAAGCAATATGATGAAATAAGTTAGTTATAAAAACCTCTTTGGTGAATGTTGGTAGATAAAGACACGACTTGTAACATGTTTTTGGAACAGCCCATATATCACTCTGTACTGGGTACAAAATTTCTTAGCCGAAATACAGCTCATGTTCGTATCTTAAATAGTAGTATCATTTTCAAATTTTCGAACATAAAAATATTGACTTTAAACTATTACCCCAATATCACGTTTTAAATTACTGGGTACTGAGTGAGTAATTCTGTTCATTGCTCTTGGCACAATAAACACATTAATGAAATAATATCGATAAAACTTGTGATCGAGATAAAATAGTACGTAACATTTTTCCGAACAGAGATTCAAAAGGATAGTTCTGTCCATTGGAACCTTAATAGTAACGACTACATATCAGTTAATGTCAGGCCTATATAAATGTGTTATGAAATTATATAATTATATACACGTGTTATATATATCCGATTTTCTACCACGTTTAGAATAATTTGCAATCTTTAGATTCTTACACATGGATTAGACTTAAGATGGTTGTGCTACCTGGATTTTAAAATATGTCCCATAGTTACTAGGTGCTATATAATTAATTGTCGAATACGCAATGTGGTAATGGTAATCATATTTTGTATATAAATATAAATGTCCGCTCTGTTCTGGAAACTGGATGTGGGATTTCAGGGAAATATTTCACCACATTCTTAAGTCAAGTTATCTGGATATTATTAGACATTCATAATGTGAGTAACTCAAGATAATATCGACTCGTGAAACAATGACATTTCATCATCTTATAATAACAACTTCACAAAGACATTAATTTATATATAAATAATTGTAAAATTGACAAAATGTCAAAATTCTGTTTCTAAATTAAAAGTTAACAAAACAAAACATATTGCACTTAATTAAGTAATCACTTCTGTAAAGTCCAATCAAATACGTCTTTAAATTTCAAAGTCCATCTTATTATATAACTTGACGTGAAAAGTACTACTTAATATCAAAAAACATTCTGTCGCAAATATAACTCGATCATTTCTAAAATGCAAAGAAATATGTTACACCACCAGTTTTCAGAACTGATACAATTCTATCGGTTTCAAAAAAATATACTAAGTGCATTATTCACTTTTTATTTTCCACGTGTAAACATGGCTGAACGTTCTATAGTGGACAAAGTTATAAACAAATTGCTCCTGATGATTGCAAACAAAATAGAAAATGCATTACAGTGAGCTTCACATTATGCAAGAGAATATTACAATTTGAGGTTAAATACAAATAAACTTTCGATAAGGTGTGCTCGAGTATTTCCTTTTGAAACCGATATTAATGACGATCTGGGCAGAATCCAATGGAGTATTTAGCCATTCGTTTTGTATTGTGCTGATATAATATTCTTCCGTAGAACACTTATGACTTGCATGTTACAGAAGTACCATACTAGATTTTGATGCTATTGTCAGTAGAGACCAAAATATATATTTTCATTTGTGGTTAACGTCACGTCATATGCCACCAAAAATCTTCAGAAATCACAAGATGAACGTACATTTGCAGTTTATATTGTACAATGCAAAATAGTTTATTAAGACATGTTTTGTCAACCTTTCATTAATCGGCGAATGCATACAGAATTTTTAAATTATGAATACTTAGACATGTGAAGGGCAATTTCGACTATTGATCGATCCCTCGCAACGCGTCTGACTACACACGACAGCAGAACCCACAAGACCACAAAAACATATCCGTGTTCTGAATTGGACTCGAACCCGCGATCCTAATGTTTGACAGAGCAAAGTCAGCGAATTTAAAAGTAGTTTACCGAAATAAGTGCAGTGGTTTACACATCAGAAGTTAAATTTTTAATACTGAATTTCGACATTCATACGAAATAAAAAAAAAGTAATATTACGTCGAGCTCCAAAACTTCCCCTCAATTTAATAAGTCAACAATTCTTTCTTACATTAAAATTCTCACCCATAGAACGCAACCTCATTAATAACACATAAATTCAATAATCAGCATTTATTATAAAATCACACTGATAAAAAATATATATAGGCCACTGTAGAAGAATATTTTTGCGAACAAATATAAACATTTTATTATACGCGACTAACTTCCCACGAAGATGAAAATATAAATTATGGTCTTCAGGGTGTCTTCCGAAACGTCGGTGACCACCTATGATACTACATGGTATCACAACCAAAAATATAACGTCATAGTGACAAAGTATGTTACCAGAAACATGTACACTTAAAAACACAAGTACGTCTTAGAAGCTGCACATTATATCCAGTTTAATGCAATTAACACCTGTAATTATAAGTTTTAGAAAATTATCAGTCGCTTCGACAAGTATCTGTGAAGTGTTGCCTAGGTACTGAAACGAATTAATGTTTATGTCTGTTTAAGACTAAGTTGTGTCGGTCCCAATTTCTCGTTTGGAGAATTTCGGGAGACAGATGATAAACATTATTATAATAATAATAATAATAACCAAGCGCGTGGGAGAGTCTAAATTGGTACGAGAGCCCTTCAGAAATTAAAATAAGATTTTTCAGAACCTGACAACCGGAAATTAAGTTTAGAAATGATTGACTGTCATTATCTGGTCTGGTACTTGGATAACAACGCAGCTCGGACGTAAATACTCAAAACTATATTATAAATAGTCAAATTGAATTATAATGTTCAGCACTTTCACATAGTAACGTAGGCCTAATAGAGAGATGTACATGTTAGAATGTTAAAAACATACATATCAAATGTGGAAAACTATGTCCGTGAACTTATTACTAAGCCACCTTTACAATAAAAAGATGAAATGTGTATACGTGTTGCTTACTGCGTGTTCAATGGTGACTGTCTTACAATACGGACAAATTTTATGCAAATCATCGCGAAATAAATGATATTTTTAAACTTTTGCACGCAATGGTAATGATCTTATAAATCCTGAAGATAAAACACAAAAATTAGCTGCATAATAAATGTTTAAATGTATAATAAGCATTTTAAAAAATATGTGATTTAAATTCTGCTTCACCCCTTTGTTACTGAAGACACGAATTTAGGGAAGGGTCAGACCTGAGTCGGTGATGTGTTTTCACAAATAAATGCATGAGAATTTGAAAACTTCGTTCGTAAGAAATTTTCACTTCGAAAACAGTCAGAGAATTTTGATAGCATTTAATGGGTCAACCTTACGAAAATATTAAATTTATGTCAGTGATAGCTAAGTTGTTTGTTTGTTCTGTTCATACTAATTCATATTAATCCTTCCAACAGCAAACTAAAATATAATTTTATAGCCACTTTCGGTCCCTAAATAGTATTTATTTTATCCCAGTCTTAAATCTGTTTAGCATCGTCTGGTTTTGATAAAACTTCTAAAATAGTGACTTTACTACGAATATTATAATATGGAACGCATTTACATTATAATGTAGCGAAACATAGGCAGAGGGGTTTAAGTTTCAAATATGGTGAAATGTTAGGCACCTTTTAGTAAATCACTAAAACCCAAAATATAATTAGTGTAAACTTCTACAGAAATGCTTGAAAATAACATATTTTGCCTGCGGATATCCGAAGTCCTAATTTTCGGTATAAAGTAAAAATTATAATTATTTTAAACATAAATATGCATAATTTAATTTACCAAAAACTATTAACGATTTTAGGATAATTACCATGTAAAATAGATTAAGCGAGAAATTCTAAAAAAAAAAAAAAAACTTATCCACTGAACATTTTGTAAGTATTCATCTGTTTATTTCACAATTAATCATATGTTACCTTTATTACACTTTTGTATATTATTAATAATGTTAATTTCCTTGTAACATTGGCTAAGACTTAACCTGTTTTCCCTCTGCAGTCGATCCAAGTGTTACATCTACTTCCAAATTAAGAGACAAATGTTGTTGTTATTATTCAGTTGTGTACATCGCGAAAACTGTACTAACCACTATTGACTGCGATACAGTAAACCCTTTTGTAGCGCGGATTTGCTCACAAGCGCAAAAAAAAAAGGTTCTATCAATTATACGCGGTGTGTACGTGTGAAACAGGTAAACCCTTAGCTTCCAAAATTTATCAAACTATTATTAACTTGTAAGACTTGAGGTTCTCACAGCGGTGAGTATGAAGATTTCTGTCTTCTGGGTTGTTGCGCTGTGTAGTCTGGTCCATTTTTACCGACGTTTCACAGGTCATACTGCCTCCATCATCAGGGCGATGAATTCAACAACCCAGAAGACGGAAATCTTATTACTTACTTACGTAAATGCCATAATTATGACGGCTTAATTATGTTTCACGATCTACTGATGTTATAGTTCGCATTCAGTATTTGAGTGTCTATGTAAATTATTACCCGTCTAATTATTAATGGCAGGCAACGATTTGTACCGCCATTTTAACCTCAAGACCTTGTCCGTCGAGGATTTAATTAACGGGCGGTTCTCGAGGAAAGTAACGCCGCGTTAGAGAGGGGTTTACTGTACAAACAGGTTGGTACAAGACAGTGTATTCTGACTAATTGTTCTCGAGTGCTTGTTACCCTAAAAGCAGCAGTGTTTGAATATGTAAGGCTTTCAAACAAAAAAATGACAAATAAACATCCGATTACAAATGACGTCGATTTTCATCTGAAACTCTCATAACTTTTCCTGTGCTCTTCGTATGTCTAATTTGTTCTAATCGATTGAACATAACTTTTACTGCATATAACACTCAAATTAAATACTATCGACCTTAGCAAATACGACTTATCTTAAAAAAAAGTTAATACACTGTGCAATGCATATTTCATTTAACTATTCAACTCTGTTTTAAACACCTTTTGCTGTGGCGAACGATTAAGGATATCAACGAAAAAAGTAATTTATCAGTGCACGGGCTAATATCCAATATTGCGATTCTGTCTTATTGTGTACGTGACACATCCAACTTTTCTAGGAAATCTTAGTGCAGTGCTCGAACTTCAATGTATCAGGTACCCACTGTGTGCTATTATAACAGCCGGTGGAAATATATATTAGTAAGATTGTTACAATAAATAACAAATTTAATTATTTCAGTATAGTTTAAAGGCAGGGTTTCTCCGTGGCATCCCATTCACACACAGAAGAAGGCAATGGCAAACCACTTCTGGATCATCTGCCAAGAACGTATATGAACAGGTCCCAGTCCGAGAAAAGGATGGAAGGATCCTGTTCATATGGACCTGTCGTCAGACAGAACACTAAATAATAATAAGATGAGGTGGTCTACCGGTTAGAACGCTGGCCTTGTAATCCTGGGGTCTCGGGTTCGATTCCTGGCGGTGCCCGAATTTATAACTTGTGTTGGGCAAGGCCGTGGTCTAGGCAACACGGAGTTTTCCTCCGTGGCATCCCAACAATTACTCCATTCACACACAGAAGAAGGCAATGGCAAACCACTTCTGGATCATCTGCCAAGAACGTATATGAACAGGTCCCAGTCCGAGAAAAGGATGGAAGGATCCTGTTCATATGGACCTCTCCTCAGACAGAACACTAAATAAATAATAAATATAAATAAAACATGGGCCACGCTTTCGCTAGTAAAATATAAAATAAATAAATAAAGCAATCAATAGCAAAGTTAATATTATACTTGGCAGTGAAAATGAATGTCACAACATTCACAAACTCACATACGATAAATTTATTTAAAAATTTTGATTGATTTAACAAATTCGGAAATAGGAAAACAAAAACTGAACGAACACAAACAATAGAGTAATTAAACTTTTGAAATGAAATTGATTTAACTTCCAGTAATTTAGGCACCGTGTACGCTTGTGAACGAAATAATATTCGACACAAAGGGATAATAATCTAATATTGAGATTCGCGCAACTGTTAACGGTTAATGAAAGCAGGGAAACGTGATTTGCGTGGAACACGCGCAAATCAGTGGCCACCGGGATCTGGTGTTGGTACGCGAACTTCGTGCTCAGAAGGAGCGGAAAAAATATAGACGAGAAGCTCCTGTTTATAAAAGCGGAACCATCGGTCAATTCCGTTGCTTTGTAGCAACAATTCTGTTCATTTCCACCTTCGTTACCGTGGAAACACGGATGTAATTATCCTTGTTTGATCCACGCAGCGCACTAGAGTTGAGAAATTCCTGGAAAATGTTTCTTGGAAAGCATCAGGGTAAGAGAGCACTGGAAAGACCCAGGCGTAGATAGGAGATTAATAATGAAACACAGCTAGGAAGATTGGGTAGGAAGGTGTAGGCTGGATTAATCTGGCTGAGGATAGGGACCAGTGGCGGGCTCTTGTGAACACGGTAATGAACCTTTTTGTTCCATAAAATGCTGGAAAGGTTTTGGCTGAGAAATGTCAGCTTCTCAAAGACTGATCCATAGAGTTATTTAGTTGGTTACTTAGTTGATAATACAAGAATAACTTCTGGAGTGTAAAATACAGGATGTGGGAAACGCCAAATGAATACAAAATTTTGATGGGGAAAACTAAGTTTAAAACACGTATAGAGAAACGGTGGACAATACAAGGTATATTTAGAGAAGTGTGTTGTGAAGATGGGAGTTTGGATAGAACTGGCTCAGGACCGTGTTCGATGGCGTCTTTCGTGTAGACTGCTATCGATCTGGAACCTCTGAGTTCTGCTGCATAGTTCAGGTACTTGTTCGGTTTAAAAAAGACCACCTGATTCAGTATCGTTCGTGGTTTTCCGGATTCTTACAAAACGTTGCGGAAGAACTTGTCTCCTCCATCTTCAAGGTATAAAATCGAGGCTATGTTGCTAAGAAACGTCGTCAGTCCGTACAGAACCACGCGGTGTCACAACCGAGATCACCAGAATCCAAAATTCCGCCGACGAGAAAACCACACGTCTTGCAGATGGAACAGTTCCTACGTTTGTAAGGTCATAGGTTACGTAATTAGCCGATACGTACACAAAAGTCCGTAACCGTGACAATAAAATCATACCAAAGTCTAGTGCTTAAACTTGCGTCGTCTCCTTCCCTTGAACGTCTGAAGCAAATGTTACCCTTTAATAAGAATTCCAGGATTCAGTTCAGAAGAAAAGAAAAGGGATCTGGAAGGAGAGGCAGAAGACGCTTCCAGTTCGCTCATTCTGGGAAGTGACTGGATTCAGAAACACTTGTTGATGGCACAAGATCTGAAGTCTGCAGACAGACAATACAGGGCTCCAGATCTATTTATACTCGCTGCATCGGCTGCCTATCCACCAGTCCCGGCCGGTGCTCCACCAAGCTGCCTAATTCTAGGCGCTACCTGTCCCCTCGTATTAGGCATCACACAGTACGCTCATTATATCCTTCAAAGGTAAGAATTTGTTCGTCTGCTCGGCCATGTCACTCCTCGTTTTAGAGGTTCGTGGAGTCGTAATTCACTCTGCAATATCTCAATAATTTTAATAAAATAAATCACGTACACGCAACTTCAATAAGCCAGAATGTTGTAAGAATCGATTTCTGTAAGTTTCCGTTTTTGCACGAATATTCAACGCAAATTCGTTTTTCTCCTCTTTTCACGAATTTCACTAAATTTCGGACGTTGACTGTGTCATAAGTGGGCAGGTTATCTCGTGCAGCCAACGTTTCTTAGAAACTGCCATCACCTCTGAGCGTTCACCGCACAGAAGTCGCGTTTCATCTTGGAGAGCGAAGCACGAAGGAAGCTACTCTGCTTTTTGTAGATCCAGACGGTCAATAGACAATGTCAAGCCGAGCTAGGTCAAGGCTACAGGTACAGCCTGTCCTCAAACGCCTGCCCTGTATAGGGACTTCAACAAATTGCTTTCTGCCCGCAGTCTTAAAGGACATACGCTGAGACAATAGAGTAGCTATTTCTACCATCACAGCTCTTGGCCAATTAAAGTCGAGCGGTAAATGCATGTACCATCGGCTTTGACAATCGATAAGGATGCGTATTGCATTCATGTTCTAACTGTAAACAGCATTAAACAACTCTAATGGTAACGTGCTGTGTTTTCTGTGCGGTACGGACTGAATTCTTAAATACTACTTAGACTAGCTTCGGTTTTAAAGGATTAATGTCGTTATGTATTACTTATTTTCTATAATGGCGCATTCCCAAATAAGAAATTTTCTTAGAAACGAAAGGCCCTGAGATTATGACCTTGGAAAATCGTGAAGCGAAGTGACCTAATTCGCTGTCGTTTCAGTACTTCCTAGAGTGTTTAAATAAATCCAATGAGACGTAGAGTCATAATATAAAATTCAAGAAGCAACTAATCGACCACGAATTTATCTGCAGATACTTTAAATCTCGTGTATTTCATGGGCTACATCAATCTTTGGTTACAAGAGCTAATTTTATAAAAATTTGTGACTTAGATTTGAACTCTATACAAAGTACAACAGATGGATACAAACTAAAGTTATATTCTCCCACAAATTGAACAGAAATCCCTCTCCCCAGCACCAAATTTCATTAAGTAATCTCGGAGATGACACGTTCACAAAAAAGGGCCTTGCCGAACAGAGAGACATGATCGCTGTATGCATTAACTTCATACTGATTTAAAGGTTAGGTTGTGTTCAGTTAATTGGTTGCTGTTTCAGGTAACTTCGGTGGCTGACGGCTTACTTATTAAGTTAGTGAAGAAGCTACTTACTTAACACGTGGGTAATTCACGATATTTTTAAAAACAAAAAATTATGAATTCTTCGTTTTGACAAAAATAACGAAACTCTCGATCAACGAGTTGCCATGATACAAGCTTTCAGTTATTCATGTTTCCTTTTTAAGGCTGAATATTTAAAAACCCTAAAATTCTATAAGCAAGATCATCTGCCAAGAACGTATATGAACAGGTCCCAGTCCGAGAAAAGGATGGAAGGATCCTGTTCATATGGACCTGTCGTCAGACAGAACACTAAATAATAATAAGATGAGGTGGTCTAGCGGTTAGAAGGCTGGCCTTGTAATCCTGGGGTCTCGGGTTCGATTCCCGGCGGTGCCCGAATTTATAACTTGTGTTGGGCAAGGCCGTGGTCTAGGCAACACGGAGTTTTCCTCCGTGGCATCCCAACAATTACTCCATTCACACACAGAAGAAGACAATGGCAAACCACTTCTGGATCATCTGCCAAGAACGTATATGAACAGGTCCCAGTCCGAGAAAAGGATGGAAGGATCCTGTTCATATGGACCTGTCCTCAGACAGAACACTAAATAATAATAATAAAAAGCAAGAAGTTAATATTGTTAAATATCTGTTATGTATTGAACTGTCTGTTTTGTTATCCGCCTGCAATAAACCGGACTCAGAGAGGAAGCGAGTATTTGTATCCATCAATATATAAACATGCGGATGTTTTTTGTACTGAAAGTCAGAGGACATGATAAATATTAATGCGTAGTTTCAGAAGCTATATTTACTTGTCACCGAACGAATTAAATCTCTTTCAAAACAACGCACTTTCCCTGTGTCTAATAAAACACTTTTTTTTAAAAAAAATTCCGTTTGAATAACACTTTTATGATACGAGCAAATGGAAAATATTAAAAGTTACATGTTGCTTTCTTTAAAAATAGAGCAATCTATCTCAGGGTTAACAGGTCTAGTTTCACAGCTGCAACACAACTCTGTATTATTAAAGCTTCCAGCTGAGCGCTGATACCTCTCCGGCCAGAAATAGGCCAACAGGTTACTGCAACCTTATCTGTTGTTCCCAAATTATGCACGTTTTGTTGCTGAAAAGTATAAAACCAATAACCTGACGTCTATCGCGGACGATTAAATCGAAAGAAAATTAATTATTATGAAGCGTAGCACGCTTAACGAAGATAAATAATTACATTTGGGTTGGAAAAGTTCATGAACATCCATAAGTATTCTACGAGAGCGTAAATGTGTGTCTATTCGGAATATACGAACAGCATTGAACTGACTCAAGACAGAAAGATGGAAGGAAGGGAGGACAAAGGGAAAATGTTGAAAATAAATCATGAATTAATTACTGAATGCATGAAAGATAATTGCAAAGTAGCAATAAGGACGGCAGGTTCATCACCTGACATAAAATTCCGTTCGTTCTAACGCAGTAACAACTTAAGGTCTTTCAAAACATCACAAATACGACGAAGTTGGTATGAGAGAGTCAGCCATTTGGCGGCCTGGGACTGGACCATTAATCAGATTATTTAAATAAGGCGTTCCTACGCGCATAGCAACCAGACCCATTCTACTCCTCGCTGTGTACGAATATAAAATCCCGTTCACACAAAACGTCTGTTACTACAATCCCTTAACTGTTCCCTTAATTATTTAACGACGCATAAACTTACAAAATAATTAGGTGTCAGGTTACATAACATAATAACCATACATAGCGAACTAGGGAAAGATGTGTTGGTTCTCTGTTTATTTCACGATGATATATCAAGTACGAGAGAAATTGAAAGAAATAGTTCGCTTCAAAAAAATATAATGGTAGTACTGAAAAGACTGCGTGCCGCGAGTATTTAATAATCTGAAGATTTTCCTCAGTTGCAAATATATTTTGTCGTCCTCGCAGTATTGATAGTACGTGCAGTATGAACCATTCATTGACAGAATATGCCAAAATGAAAAGTTATCAGCGACATAATATTTTTTCTTGAGAGGGCTTTAAACCTATCGAAAACTGCGGTAGAACTACAGATAAGCACAGCGGTACCTGCATGTGCCACAGGAAAATGTACGAATATGCGGAATTTTTTTAAAGGAGGGTGGACACGTCAAAATGGTAGGCGATTCTGAGAGCCCATATATTGCGAGCTCAAGAATCAGAACAATCAGCGTATTCGGGACAAACCAAGAATCATCACTGCTCAAACTACGTCTGAAATAAGCAACATCCATGCTAATGATTAATGTGAGCATAGTTCAGGGCCGAACCGAAAATATTTTATTTTGATACAATAAGTAAACTTGGGAAGAAATTAATTTCACATCAGGTCAATTGAAATAAATAATAAGAAATTACTAGCTGTTCAGTTGATCAGTCAATTTGTTGCATAGCTGTAGATTACAAAATGTTCAGAATTTTCTATGCCCAATGGATCTTTCGTAAAATTATCAATGTTCAGACATCCACAATATTTCAGGCTGTTTAAAAGTAAATTACAGCTATCGTCAGAATTGCACTGCGCTCATAAGCCTTTCCTACTCAATGTGATAAAAAATCCGCCATCTGCCAAGTTCTGTCCGAGGCCAACACAAGCTATAAAGAAAATAACGCCTTACACTTGCGGCAACTTCTCTGGCATGACAGTTCGGCGTGTTGCTTGGACACGGTATTGCAGGCGCTAAGCTTACACTAAATCAAAAGGCGAAGAAGAATTTAAAGGCACATGGAGATAAAATGACGGCGAATGGCAAAATTACCAGACGCTTGTTCATGGTGCCAGTGGCAAAGATGAACCTTCTGCCTACCAGCGCCAGTGTAGTTACGTCCTGACTGATTCACTACATTATTTCATAATTTTGCTAATTTTATGAATTATTTATTTTATCAATGAACGGAGACATTCCATTTACTAGAATACGAAAATCTATTTATCTTTAAGGTAGATTCCTGCAGTTTTCAACGTGCGTATTGAAAACGAGTTGTCAATTTGGCTAAAAAATATTCCTATAAAGTTTAAATGGCTAATGAAACTGCTTAAAATATCTAGAGTGAAGCGAGGAGGTATCTCACAGCTCCATCTACACCTACGTCTCCCAAATTGTCTCTTTCATGAAAGTTTTCCGTCTAAAATGTGCAATGGACATGTACACTACTTTGAGATTGGACAGCACACTAGTCTGCGATTGGGCAGTACACGTATCACAAATTCCTGGAGTGTGACACTGTGCCTCCAGGTGGCAGGCTCCACTGTGAAGCCGGACTACCCGAACACATTGCCGCTGAGCTTTAGTGCACGTGATGAAATCTCATATGTCCCAGACTGAGAAAAAGTTATCGAACAGTCACGGGTAAAAATCCTTTAACATGTAACATTATTTTTTTAAAGTCATTTCGCTATTCACCGTGACTAATAGCAAGGTATAAGAAAGATGCAATTATTTTAATTAAATATAAAAAAAGGTCTCAGGAAAAATTCTTGCACGGATATGAAATGTTCGCCATCGAGTCTTGAATCAAACCCGTGGGTATCAGAGACCTTTTTACGGTGAGAGAAAAACTGAATTCACACGCGCAAACAATAAAATGGTAATAATCCTACAAGCTTTACCTTGACTTCGCCATAAGCTCGGTGCTTCCGCAAAGTGGCAGCTATTATGACAAGCCATGGTTTTTATTATATAACAGCATTCTAACGCCACAGTCACTTCCACAATTGCTTAATCATCTTATAGTTAGAAGGTTCCCAGGTATTGCCCTCTCGTCCTTCTAGTAGAAATAAATTAAGAGTGAAGAAGTTAGGGCGATAACAAATATTTAAGAATTCAGTCCGTACCTCAAAGAAAACACAAATCTCTACCATTACAAAGATCTACTGCTTAAATATTTTTTTAAGGAAATAATCGATTTTTAAATTAATTATTTGGTTTTTCCGTCAAATCACAATTGTATTTAAAATAAGATAATTAAAATATCATTTTATGTTCCACATCGAATAATCGATTTACATTTGGAATCGATTATTCGATGTGGAACATAAAATGATATTTTAATTATCTTATTTGTAAATACAATTGTGATTTGACGGAAAAAAACAAATAATTAATTTAATATTTGATCCACAATATGACGCAATTATACTATCTTAATCGATTTTTATTGTGAGAATAATACGAGACCCACAAATGTACTGTGGATAAAATGCAGACAAGTGGTACGTAGAGTTACCACTGGGTCTTGAGTGTCAAAATGGCGAATTCCTGGATCTGCCGAGGGGCTACCAGTTTGCCAAGAAGGACTCTGCCCAATGGAGCTCCACCGGTCACTACAAACACAGTTCGTGACGGCCCCCTGGTTTCTGTGTCATTTTAAACGTGTGAATTACATAAATTAAGAGTAAAAATAAATATAAATATTGATGGCATAAATATGCTCTGTATAAATCACGAAGCTACAACGCCACAGAACCAAAAACATTTCAGGGTTGCCAATCTGATGATACGATAAAGAACCATGTAAAGTGTTTATATAACAGGTTTAGCTGTGTTTACGCTCGCAGTGTGCAGACATTATCAGACGTGTTTGCAAAACCATGTTTGCTTTAATCGTTTTAATTCAGGACAGTTTATCCGAAGGAACTATACATAACAAGAGGCAAAATACCCATTTGCGTTCTTACCTCTTCGTATTCACGTATTCACTTACAGCTAATAACCACTAAACCACTCAAAATTTCACATCACACAATTAATTTTATCGGCGTGTATTTGTTTCTTAAGTACTCACTTATTTAAAAAATTCCAGAATCATTCACTTATTTAATTACTTGTGTTTATTTATTTGTTTGCTGGGAGATATAGACAGTACATATAAAGCTTGTTATATGAGAAATATATGCATAAATCTGATAGAAGACCACAAGCAACACGGAGTTTTCCTCCAGGGGCTTCCCCGGTTTCTCCGTGGCATCCCAACAATTACTCCATTCACACACAGAAGAAGGCAATGGCAAACCACTTCTGGATCATCTGCCAAGAACGTATATGAACAGGTCCCAGTCCGAGAAAAGGATCGAAGGATCCTGTTCATACGGACCTGTCGTCAGACAGAACACTAAATAAAAATAAGATGAGGTGGTCTAGCGGTTAGAACGCTGGCCTTGTAATCCTGGGGTCTCGGGTTCGAATTTATAACTTGTGTTGGGCAAGGCCGTGGTCTAGGCAACACGGAGTTTTCCTCCGTGGCATCCCAACAATTACTCCATTCACACACAGAAGAAGGCAATGGCAAACCACTTCTGGATCATCTGCCAAGAACGTATATGAACAGGTCCCAGTCCGAGAAAAGGATCGAAGGATCCTGTTCATATGGACCTGTCGTCAGACAGAACACTAAATAAATAAAAATAAATATGAAACGATAATATTAAAAAGGATCTGAACTAAGCTACAAATATGTGAAATGGTTTCAAATGGCTGGCTCGTGTGAGCCTAATAATGAACTTCTGTGTTCTATAAGAGTTTGGAAAATTCTCGGCTACTTAATCGATGTCATCGTCTAGTGATGGACTTTGTTCCCATGCAGCTGGTGGTTATTATTGATTTAGTCAATTACTTGGTCATCTATTTATTAATTTATCCCCGTAGGAGGTCCAGCTTGCCCCATAATACAACACCGCGTATTGTAGTTTCATTCCGTGCAAAGAACATCGGCTTCGGAGTCCCTGACAGCGATGGAGTGGGAAACACGAGCTGACGGACGGGTGATGCATCGAGTTGCAGTGAAGCGTAGACAAACATCTGCCTGTTCTACAGCGTTCCCACGTTCCAGCTTGTCATTTCTCCTTTCAGCAAAACGCAAGGTAAAATAACATATTATTGCAACGTCTAACTTGATATTGCTAATTAACCTCTACGGCCATTGAAAATTCTTTGTAACTCATGATTTTCTTGTATTCGGTTGATGACAGACGACGGCAGACTCTCAGAGTCACGAAACGCCTTCCCGTAGCGAGAAACGAGCAGCCTTAGGTGCGTTCTTAAATCCCGCCTCTACAGAAGAAGGTTCGTAATCTATTCTTTATCTATATTTCATATTTCTGACAGTCTTTCAGTCGCTTAACTGCTCCAGAAACTTAAAGCCACGTAAATAATCTAAACCAGGGGTTATCAACCTTTTTCGCTGACGTACACTAATTATAATTAAACACATTAAATGTACTACTAACCAAATACTTTTATTGAAAACTTATTTATTTTAATATTATCTTTTGATTTCCTTACTCAGTTCGCGTACCACAGTTTGACAAACGCTTATATAAATGATTACCTTACAGTGTTCACAAGTTTTCGTGACATGACCCCCGTCCTGTTGGGGGGGGGACCCTGGATCAAATAAAATGTGACAGTTTTGTTTCTTTTAAAAGTATTGGGATATTATCACCACATCTATGCCTAGATCTCTCAAGTGGTCTTTTTCTTCGAAGCGTATTCTATTTAAATTCTTATTAAATACTTCGCCCATCTCATAATCATGAATTTGAACACTTTAATAATATTAAGTGAACAGAAAAAATAATGACGTTTAATATTATAAAATATTACGTACCCCCGTTACGTCCCTCTGTCTTTATTCTTAGTAATCCAGTGGTTTTCTTTTCGGTTAGGAATGATTTTTTAAACACTAGTCACATTGTCTTTATCGTCAACAGACAGGACTTGACTTCCGACCTCCGGGTTTAATCTGATTTTACCACATTAAAATCTGCATATTGATAATTTCAAATACCATAGACACGTTCACTGACGTTCCGGAAGAAACAATCTTTTGGATCTTCAAGGCCGCATTTCTACCCGAGGTCAGAACCCACGACTTCATCGTCCATCATAGCCTGAAATCTGACTGTGTCTTGTTGACCCCGCGTTCTGTGCTTTGATACAATCAGAGATTCAGAGCACGGAGCTGGAGGCCACGGCCTTCCTTTGTTTCAGCTCAACCAGGTACAGCGTTTCGACATCAGGATGACTTCCAACGAGTGGAATCCGTTAACAGCTCCAGTCGCGTTATGGCAAGTCCCATCAGCGCCTCATCCTAATATCGAGACTCTAGAAGACATCACGATTTGTTCATCCAGGTAGGTAAAAAGACGATTAAAGAGGCAATTTACTTTATTTATTTATTTATTTGTAGTGTTCTGTCTGACGACAGGTCCATATGAACATGATCCTTCCATCCTTTTCTCGGACTGGGACCTGTTCATATACGTTCTTGGCAGATGATCCAGAAGTGGTTTGCCATTGCCTTCTTCTGTGTGTGAATGGAGTAATTGTTGGGATGCCACGGAGGAAAACTCCGTGTTGCCTAGACCACGGCCTTGCCCAACACAAGTTATAAATTCGGGCACCGCCGGGAATCGAACCCGAGACCCCAGGATTACAAGGCCAGCGTCCTGGGGTCTCGGGTTCGATTCGATACTTTACCTCCCGAAAAATATGTTGGTAGCACTGAACAAGTTTGTGCATATAATTAAAGTATTCCACTTTGTTTTCAATGACTATGGAGTAGGTACAGTACTGTGCTAATTTAGCACTGCTGTTTCATTCATAGAATGCACTTAAAATAAAACTACGTGCAAAACAATTTTTCATAGTTTGGGAAATAGTTTCATTTACAGAATGACAGTGCGTTAGGGTGACATCTGCAAGGATGAGAGAAAAATACAAGAAATGGTGGAAAGATTCAAGGGTTGGCATCGAGAATAAGCTTATCAGAGACAACCGAAGATATTTGATTATGACGCAACCAAAAAATTGGACCAAAAACATTAAAATTACTGTAATTACGTAAAAAATACAATGAATTATTAATTTCTAGAGTCAAACAAAACTTGTCTTTAATATCTTACAATACTTACTATCTGACGACAGTGGATTACACTTAAAATTATTCATTATCTGCATTTCCACGGTCCTTGTCTAAAGATAATAAACCACGACGTTTCGGAAACTGGCTCGGAAGGTATATACTCAGTTGGGTCCGTTAGATAGAGCAAGTCTCCGTCAGTGGACAGAACCAGTGTCCGAAACGTCGTGGTTTCTTCTTTTTAAACAAGGACCGTGGGAAAAATAGTCCAGACATTGAATAATTTCTTACAGTAATTTCCACGAAAATCGCCCATCTGCGCCCTGTACGACAATTTCGAATACCCGGACACGGTGCCAGTCTATTGCCTTTGTACAAACAAACAAAGAGACGAGAGGGACGTCGCTTGGTTACGAAACGTGCAAGAAAACAAAGGAACCACTCGAATGCGCCTGTGAGTGGAATCCCTGACTAAGTGTTGGAGAGGGCCACTCACAAGATCAAGACGGAAGGTCACGTCACAAGAGTTAATACGTCAAAGCAAACATGGGAGTTTCTATGCACGTGTCCAGACAGAAAATACCAAGTGTTTCCAAAATCACAGAGCGATTATAGAAAATTTTGTCATAACCGGCCGTTGTCAAGGCAACTTGGGCCACCGAGCGCACGGAATGAATCAACTTCAGAACCGACGGACAGATTTCGACAAAATTTATTCCGGACTTTATACCATTTAAAATCGTACTATAAAGTTTCCTACGAGCCGGGATAGCTCAGTCAGTATAGTGACTAGCTACGGGCTGGACGACCGGGGTTCGATCCCCGATGGGGGCAGGATTTTTCCTCTAGCCTCTGCATCCAGACCGGCTCTGGGGCCCACCCAGCCTCCTCTACAATGGGTACCGGGGTCCTTTCCCGGGGGTAAAGCCGGCCGGGGCGTGATGCTGACCACTCACCCCCATCTAGTGCCGAGGTCAAGGAAGAGAGGAGCTATACCTCCTCTCACCCCAAACGCCTACATGGCGTATAGTGGGACAAACTTTACTTTACTTTTACTTACTATAAAGTTTCCTACAACCGGTAATACCAACTTGGCGGGCGAACAAACACTAGCGCTACTTGCGGGAGGACCATACAATGACGACTGTCGATAAATTCAAAACTTTGGAAAAATAATTTTGTGCACAAAAGAAAAACGTTCAGACTTGACGTGGATAATATCCTGTGAACCCACGCTTACAAGACGAGTAAGCTAAAGATATAATATACGAGGTGCGATCGAAAAGTTTCCAGACTGCGCCTATAAAAACCCCGTACACTTATCTCAGATATTAAATTCATCCATCACCCTCGAAGTAGTTCCCCTGAGAGTGAACACAACGATCCCAACGCCGCTGCCAAGCCTGGAAGCATCCCTGGAAATCTTTCTTTGTCAGCCTGTCAAGCACCATCTGCGATTCTGCCTGAATCTCCTCTATCGTCTCAAATCTCCTTCCCTTTAGCTGAATTTTCATCTTTGGGAAGAGGAAGAAGTCACACGGCGAATAAGGAGGGTGCGGGATGACGGCCATGGTGTTTGAGGCCAAAAACTGCCGAACTTTGAGGGCGGTGTGCGCTGGCGCGTTGTCATGATGCGTCGCATGTGGTGTTCTTCCTTTAGAATCAGCTGACAGGTCCCATAGCCTATCCCAACAATGTCGCACAAGTCGTTGATGGTACGACGTCGACCTTCGTGAATGGCCTGCCGAATCTTCGTAACATTTTCGGGCGTTGTGCTCGAAGATGGTCGTCCAGAACGCTCGTCATCATCGACAGAGGTTCGGCCATTTTTAAAACGTGAATGCCACACAAAAGTTTGTGCACGACCCATTGCGGACTCCCCAAATGCTTGCTTTAGCATTTCATAGGTTTCCGTAGAAGTTTTGGCGAGTCTTTGGCAAGATATTCAGGCAGAATCGCAGATGGTGCTTGACAGGCTGACAAAGAAAAGATTTCCAGGGATGCTTCCAGGCTTGGCAGCGGCGCTGGGATCGTTGTGTTCACTCCCAGGGGAACTACTTCGAGGGTGATGAATGAATTTAATACCTGAGATAAGTGTACGGGTTTTTATACGCGCAGTCTTGAAACCTTCCGATCGCACCTCGTATAGTAATATATACGTCTCACATAAAACACAGTATCATCTTTCATGGTTGATTGCACGAGACGGCGACATCTGCCTGCTTAAGTCTGTACGTGGACAACGCAGTTTGAATTCTTAGTAGGATAAGCTCACATCACCGGTATCAGATCGCCACGGTGAACAAATACTGAAAGGATTTATGTAATTTGCCTGCTCCTGGAGATAAAAAATTCAGTCACTTCGTATGGCTTGGATGGTGTTTCGACAAAAAGTAATCAGGCTTTGGTCAGGGGTTTCTTGATGTCAGCCGTAAAACTATTATTAATTAACTCCATTAGTAGAGTACAACAGAAAAGCTGATAGTAGCTCAACAAATATTCGCCGTCTATGGTACTCGAATGTCCGATACCGAGTACACGATAGCCCGCCTTCGAACTCCATCTTAAGCCACATGAATCCAATCCACATAATTACATCCTGTTTTATTAGCATTCATATTAATATTATCCACCATCCATGTCTGGTTTCCCAATTGCGAAAGATGGCGTATGAATCACCGGGTCCCCATCAACTTCTAAGGTATCCTAACGTTGCAAAGATCGACTATCGATAAATATTCCGATAAATAGCCGTGGCAGGACTTAGGGAAGGCCCACAGTCATTCATTACACGTGACAGAGGTACCTGATGCCTCAATCATCGCCTTGATGATGGAGGGATCAACCTCTGAAACGTCAGTAAACGACTACTACACTACACGACGCTACTGTTCAGAAGATAGCCATCTTCATAATTACAGGACAGTTCCTACTTTCATTTGATTTGGTTTTTTTATTTATTTAGTGTTCTGTCTGACGACAGGTCCATATGAACAGGATCCTTCCATCCTTTTCTCGGACTGGGACCTGTTCATATACGTTCTTGGCAGATGATCCAGAAGTGGTTTGCCATTGCCTTCTTCTGTGTGTGAATGGAGTAATTGTTGGGATGCCACGGAGGGAAACTCCGTGTTGCCTAGACCACGGCCTTGCCCAACACAAGTTATAAATTCGGGCACCGCCGGGAATCGAACCCGAGATCCCAGGATTACAAGGCCAGCGTTCTAACCGCTAGACCACCTCATCTTATTATTATTTAGTGTTCTGTCTGACGACAGGTCCATATGAACAGGATCCTTCGATCCTTTTCTCGGACTGGGACCTGTTCATATACGTTCTTGGCAGATGATCCAGAAGTGGTTTGCCATTGCCTTCTTCTGTGTGTGAATGGAGTAATTGTTGGGATGCCACGGAGGAAAACTCCGTGTTGCCTAGACCACGGCCTTGCCCAACACAAGTTATAAATTCGGGCACCGCCGGGAATCGAACCCGAGACCCCAGGATTACAAGGCCAGCGTTCTAACCGCTAGACCACCTCATCTTATTATTATTTAGTGTTCTGTCTGACGACAGGTCCATATGAACAGGATCCTTCGATCCTTTTCTCGGACTGGGACCTGTTCATATACGTTCTTGGCAGATGATCCAGAAGTGGTTTGCCATTGCCTTCTTCTGTGTGTGAATGGAGTAATTGTTGGGATGCCACGGAGGAAAACTCCGTGTTGCCTAGACCACGGCCTTGCCCAACACAAGTTATAAATTCGGGCACCGCCGGGAATCGAACCCGAGACCCCAGGATTACAAGGCCATTACATTGGTACATTATTTAATATGACGAGAATCTTGAGTCTTCCCTGTGCACATTTTATGCAGTTACTATACTTAAATTGTCATATATTTCATTTAATCATTCCGTCCATCTTATTCTGGTCATAAGTCACGTCTCTCCCCACAGACTTTTAAATCTCATGTTGATTACATTTTATTTATTCGCGTGATAACTGAATGTGCAGCAAGGAAAGTTTTTATTTTAATGTGGTAGACTCTGTACTACGTTTATTTTTCAAAATTTATCCTGTCGCGGGCTTGAACTTCTTCATCAACGTGCAGTCACTTCAACGCGAAAAATTTACAGGTTACAGTTCTACCTTTCACTGTTCCTAAACACTAACAGCACGTCAGAACATAACAGGTCACATCACCTGAAACTACCTAAAAATAACTTTATCCAAGATTTTGAAAATAACGATGTTCTCTGTTCTGACCCCGTGCAGACCTGTACGCAAATACAAACATTTTGTAAATAATACGTAGTGGGACTTGAAGTTTTTGGCGGCGGTGAGTCCGAAGATGGCTGTCTTCTGGGTTGTATCGCCGTTTAGTCTGATGGAAGTCACCGACGTTTCAGAGGTCCTTGCTGCCTCTGACCTCGCAGCGTTCGTAAACTACCAGACTACACGGCTCAACAACCCAGAAGACATCCATCTTGAAGGTTAAATACGGTAGTGTTCCTGAAGAAGGAACTTTAATTGCAGAAACCGTTCGGCTTGGTTTCGTGTGTTGTAACAGTAGCACCACGAACGTTCCGTCAGACTCTTTGTCTCACTTACAATTTGAGAGAATTTCAAATTTTGGATGTAGAAACATAGTTTCCAGTTCCATGCACGTGGATTCCTTTGCGTGTTAATCGCATTACAGTATTACCACATATCTCAACTCACGCAGGCGAGTACAAACACGTATGACCCGCGTGATGGAAGCCTTCAGCCAAAATTGTCCCCCCCCCCAACCCCGAAGTACAGAGACCATTAGCCAAAGGGATCACAATCATTCTTTGTTCAACTGCCAAACATTCGTCAAAAGAAGTTATTTTTAGCAGAGGACAAATTTCCTGATGGAGTCCATCTTCTGACGTTCAGCAACAGCCCCTAGTAAGAACATGACAAGCTCTTCAGCTAAGACAACCCCGTCAACGTAAGCGTATTCCCCGGTTGAAATTCCAGCTGTGCGGTCTGTTAAGCAAGGAATTTTTTAAGGTAGCAAGAGACGACGATTTGCGCTTATGCGAAACCTTCTGGTTACTTGGCCAGAAAGGAAGGTAGGATGAAAATGAAGTGTCTTTCTCGGACAGAATTCTTTTTAATCTCTTCTTTAAGGGCGTGAATAACAAGCTTTTGTAAACAAGGTAGAATCAGCAGAAAGTATTTTCTTACAGAGTTTTATAGCCGTCGAGTCGAGCGGGGCACTTAGCACCACAAGTAGTGGTCGCTGCGGTCAAGGCTTCAAGACCTTGGCGACAAACAACAAAGATTTTATTAATGCAAATCACAGTGACTATATACCGACCACACGTACCAACCCATTAGTGAGTGACGCAAAATTATTCTATTACAAGTCAACGGACAACTTAATCAGGTGTCATATAAGGCAAGGTGACGAGATTTTTACAAGAAACATCCGGGATAAATGGCAGGTGATGCCCGAGGCCTTGAACTGTGGATTCTCAGCCATGAAGCTTCTATTCTGCAAGATCTTATATAATATTCACACAAAACACGTGTGCGATGGCGAACCTCAAGCACTGTAAGAACTGTAAACTTGTTCCTCTACTGAATTAAGAACTGCGACGTACGAGGTGCGATCGGAAAGTTTCAAGACTGTGTCAATAGAGGGCGAAACGGATGTAGTACGAGCTTCTGCCGCTAGGGGGTGCGGCCTACATTCATAGTGAATCAGTGTGCCAGCCGGCATCGTCGAATTAGCATTTGTTTCTTAGTTACGGGCGTTTTGGTAGTGCATTACACCGACCCTCCTGCGATTTCGAAATGGCGTGCGCATCAAATTTTGCCAAAGACTCGCCAAAACGGCTACGGAAACCTATGAAATGCTAAAGCAAGCATTTGGGGAGTCCGCAATGGGTCGTGCACAAACTTTTGTGTGGCATTCACGTTTTAAAAATGGCCGAACCTCTGTCGATGATGACGAGCGTTCTGGACGACCATCTTCGAGCACAACGCCCGAAAATGTTACGAAGATTCGGCAGGCCATTCACGAAGATCGACGTCGTACCATCAACGACTTGTGCGACATTGTTGGGATAGGCTATGGGACCTGTCAGCTGATTCTAAAGGAAGAACTCCACATGCGACGCATCATGACAACGCGCCAGCGCACACCGCCCTCAAAGTTCGCCAGTTTTTGGCCTCAAACACCATGGCCGTCATCCCGCACCCTCCTTATTCGCCGTGTGACTTCTTCCTCTTCCCAAAGATGAAAATTCAGCTAAAGGGAAGGAGATTTGAGACGATAGAAGAGATTCAGGCAGAATCGCAGATGGTGCTTGACAGGCTGACAAAGAAAGATTTCCAGGGATGCTTCCAGGCTTGGCAGCGGCGCTGGGATCGTTGTGTTCACTCCCAGGGGAACTACTTCGAGGGTGATGGATGAATTTAATACCTGAGATAAGTGTACGGGTTTTTATACGCGCAGTCTTGAAACTTTCCGATCGCACCTCGTAAAGACGTTTAGGGACTGTCAGAAATTCAACGCAAGTAGCATCTGAGGTTTTCATGGCGGTAAATCTCAAGATGGCTGCCTTCTTCCAATACAACCCAACATTAACGAGTCACTCACTACAATACCAAGAACGAACGCAGGTGGTAATATCGAGAGGAAAATGGACTGTCTAAAACTGTAATCAGGGCGAAGACAGGTCATCCTCACTCTCGCCGTCGTCAGAGAGCGAAATATCAAATCGGAATGCCCACAAAGTTACGTACTCTGACGCAAATTCAGAAGTTATCTGAAGAGGAGTTTCATGAAATTCGATCACATCTTACTTTGTGAGCTGTGATGACTTTTCACTTCGCCGGTAACAAGCGTGAAGCTAATATCTCAGCAGTAAGCCTGTGTCGCCTTCCTTGACCTCGAATAATTCGATGTCCACGTCTTCCGAAGCGCGGCTTTATGCCAAGCCTCGTTACCGTAATTTCTTGCTTGAAGTGAAATTCTGTCATTATCTACGCAACTGTAAACATCGTTACATCGATTTCTGTAACTCTCTTTGTAAACAGTCCTTATTTCCACTGCTCTTTCTGTGATTTACATTTTGTGTACATCGAGAGAAAGAATGGACAGGAAAAGAGAAATGTTGGCGGAGGTTCCCAGGCGATGACCACTCGTCCTTCTGATAAGTACATAATAAGACTGAAGACGTTAAGCGAGAAGTTGATAACAAACAGAACGAAGTTTGATGACTGACATAAATTGGAAGACGGTAAAGTTGCGTCATATTGTGATATAATAAGTATATATTAGGAACTGAAACATGTCGTGAAACATGAGAAAAATGATGGTCTAATATAAATCGAATATTTCGATAAAGAACATCATTTAATATTTTAAATATTTTAAATGTTAATTATTGTAATATTTTAATATTTAATAAGAATTATTGTGATTAGACGGACAAAAAATTTAATATATAAATTGGAAGGTTAATATAGAGGCTTCCACAGAAAGGGGGGGTAAATTTTGACAAATTTAAACAGGGGGGGACTGCATGGAAAGCAGCTTCGAACTTGGGAACCATCTCAGCTTTTACGAAAAGACAGAGTTGCAAACAACCTTTGTCGGATGCACACTTAACTGGTAGCCAGCATCTCGTCTAAATAGTATTTAATAATTTAGTCAGTACCGCAAAGAAAACACCACATTTCACAGTTACGAAGACAAACTCGTTGTGGAAATAAATTGTGTTTGCAGAGATAATCACGTTAAATTCACAAAAAAAACGAAATACAGAGTTATTGATTGTTGTAGCAGGTGGTACATATAGTTACCATTGGAGTTCAAAGGATTTATGAGTGTAATGTTATTGACAAGTCTGCATTGGCAGTGAAATGTTCCGCACACGGAAGTCGAAAATCTCGCGTGTGTCACTCAAATGTTTCCCGAAAAGGGAATAATTACTGTTGCCTCGTAAAGCGGCCAAGATTCGGATCACTGACAAGAATCGAACCGGGTAACGTCCGCGCGTATTTTGTGTTTCTTGAGAGCCGAGTAACCTCAAGCAATAACGTCACTGACAACGGACTGTACGACCGGAATTCAATTCCTGCCAGGAGTAACTGTTTCCTCTGAAATAAATCGCTCGAAACGTACAGCTAACAACACCTACCTATGTTTGGTGTCGAGGTTAAAAGAATTCGTGGAGCGTTACCTTCATTCTGAAGTTTCTCCTCATAGCGCGAATCTTAAACACTGGGACATGTTCACAATTTTCGTTTCTTATTTATTATTATTATTATTATTATTATATTTCTCCACAATTTTACAGTGTATTTACTTCCATGTACCTGGGATAGCTCAGTCAGTATAGTGACTAGCTACGGGCTGGACGACCGGGGTTCGATCCCCGACGGGAGCAGAGGATTTTTCCTCTAGCCCCTGCGTCCAGACCGGCTCTGGGGCCCACCCAGCCTCCTCTACAATGGGTACCGGGGGTCCTTTCTCGGGGGTAAAGCCGGCCGGGGCGTGATGCTGACCACTCACCCCCATCTAGTGCCGAGGTCAAGGAAGAGAGGAGTTATACCTCCACTCACCCCAAACGCCTACATGGCGTATAGTGGGACAAACTTTACTTTACCTGAGACAACATTGCCCCTGAGAAAGAGGGTGCAGCTATTTCTGAAACACATTTTGTTTTTTAATACGTCATGTGAGGCCCTATTATTATTGTCGTTGTGTTTCTCATCCGCATGGATTTTAAGCGTCGAATATGTGTGATAAAATTATTCGAACATGTGATATGAGTGTGTATATAAATCACTTTACGGTGTTATTAAAAACTGCTGAACTTTTCTTCCAAACCTTGAACTTTCTAACGTGAACGCAAAGTAACGTCAAGGCGAGTGGTTTTTTTTTTAAAAAAAAGATCCTGTTCCAAGTTTGCATAAAGATGATATAAAACTGAAAACAGCAGTAGGAATACAATTTTGGGTTTTGCAGCTGCGATCACGAAGTCGTAACTTTTCAACACGTCAGAATCCGGTTTCTGGCTGCCCGCCACTTTGTGATGTCCTCGATATCAGGTATGAAGCGTTTTCACTACCCGCCACTCTTTGTGACCCTTATCTACTCTAGGATTCAAGCCAGAAGGCGGGCGACTACTGCGCGGTCGCGAGGACTGTCACGTGGTGGGAGTTGGCCCGTCACCCTTAGTCGCTGTGAGTTCCAATGTCACCTTCAGCTTCGCGCGCACAGGGAGGTGGGGGGAGGACTATGCACTGGGCGCCCCTAGCGGGATTCACAGGTACTATAATGTACTCTCTGTATCAATAAAATTGTTCAAAACTATTGGTTGCCTTCAGCTCTTTAAACATCAGCGATATTTTCATTACGACGTTTCGGCGTCTTTGGCAGATGAAGTATAATCGAATAGTAGTAGAATTTAATTTTCTCCGTTTGGCAAAAAGGGCACACCCAAGAGGTTTAGTAGCACATAGTGATAAGCCATGCGGGTTGACTAGAAAGTAGGCTTCAAGTACGTATGTGACCTACTCCCTGGAATTGGGCACACCTGGGAAATTTCAAGCAGGGCAAAACCGTGGATTTTAAAATCACGTAAGGGCAAGTCACGTGAGAACAAGCCTTGGAGATGGCCGAAGACCTAGAGGCAGGTACTGAAGGTGACCTACCCCCAACGGCGCGACATAAAGACGAAATACACATTAGCAAATGATCATCAGATCATTCAAATTTAATAAACATCACTGTATTATTTCATTTGATAAAGTTCTTTCAGTGCCTATGATATCAGAGAGTTCAAATATCTACCGGTAGATGGTAGCACGAACAGTTCAAATGGCCATGGACAGATGGCAGCACGATCTCTTTCTCTGAAGGACGCAACTGACAGACGGATAAAACAGGCAGTAGCTTTTCCTCGCTTATGCATGAGAATTGTCTGAAAACGTAGTTCCGCAATGGTAATCTAAGTTACCCAATTACAATAAAAACTAAACTCATTCGATAAATTTAATAATGCACTAATTCAATCAAGTGTCTTCATAAAAGCGAAGTTACTATTTGCGGAAAGGAGACAGACGCTTAATCACTGTAGCAAAATATGGCTAAAATTAACTATAGTTTTTAGGTAAAAGTTAAATCCTAGCAACAAGCGGACTGCAATCGTAATGTTATATAATTGAAACTCAAGGTATTCCAATTCAACTTTCACCAGTAAGCAAAAACGTACGTGCGTGCAAGAATTGGATAAAGGACCCCAGCTTAACCCTTGGCCCCGGTGACCCCCATATTGACTGCACTACAAGCAAGGCTGAGAGCTGAGACAGACGGAAACTGAAGGATCACTCTGGGTCGTCAGAGATGCATCGCCAATAGCAACCGCCTCATGACACACGTGCGTTGCAATGCATGCGTGTAACTTGTATCATGACAACACTTTGAAAAATTAGGAAATGTGTCTTTGCGAAACACTTCTTCAACGCTTCGGGTTCGATTCCCGGCGGTGCCCGAATTTATAACTTGTGTTGGGCAAGGCCGTGGTCCAGGTAACACGAAGTTTTCCTCCGGGGGCTTCCCCGGTTTCTCCGTGGCATCCCAACAATTACTCCATTCACACACAGAAGAAGGCAATGGCAAACCACTTCTGGATCATCTGCCAAGAACGTATATGAACAGGTCCCAGTCCGAGAAAAGGATGGAAGGATCCTGTTCATATGGACCTGTCGTCAGACAGAACACTAAATAAAGAAATAAATACCAAACGGGCGCGAACTAACAATATACAAATTTATTAAATCAGTGCAGATGTCCTCAGTTACGAGAAGACAGCAATCACTTTAGTCTAATCCTGCCTTTCCCTCCGTTAAACATTTAACAAGGATGGCTGTCTTCTGGGTTGTAGCGCCGTGTAGTCTGGTATAAGCAACGTTTCTCATTAGAATGACGATGGAGGTAGCAAGGACCACCGAAACGTCGGTAAACTTCAACCAGACTACCCAGGAGACAGCCATCTTCAGACTCACCGCATTGAAAACTTCGAATCCTACATTTAACGAGTTACTCGCCAGATACACCCCAGATGTTCGCATAAACCTATATATGTCCACACGTAAAGTATCTGTAATTTGTCTGATCTTAACAAAAAATGCAAGAAACCTGTAAATTTTGGTAAAATTCGTCACGAACACGTCAAGAGTGGAAACGAGTTTAACCATGCATTCGGTTAAATTAATAACAGTTGCTACACACTTCATATTTTACCGATGATAAGATTATTATTATTATTTAGAATTCGCATAAAGATCTATAGAAATTTTATTATTCATCCTGAGAGACGTTGGTGAATAACTTAATATGACATTTTTGATTTCTTCAAAAATGTGGTGCATTTCGTTAGCTTCGGCTGCTTGAATTTTAGCAGATTTATTGACACATAAAAGTACGGAAACTGCCACATCATTAAAAGTCAGCTCTGTATCTTTTCATATACGTCACCTTAATGATCTGTCTATCACCCCCACGCGTTACTCGGTGATTATGTGTTTTGTTACAGCTTCAAAGGATGCCATTTCTCAAGTAGTTAAGGTGATGTAATTATTTCGAAAGATGGTGGATATCTTCGTATGCAACCACTGCTTGTTACTTTTTATAAATAATACTGCAAGTGCTGCTATCTAGAGGCGGGGGGCTTAGGCGTACTTTTTATGTAGGTTACGAAATCGTTGAATTAACGTTCGGGGTCTTCATTTTTCACTGAAATTCTAAGTTAAATTGGACTAAAAAAATACAAGAGGAAAGAAAAACATTTGCATGTGCTAAAAGGGGTGATGGAATGAGAAAAAGGAATATATAAAGAAGATGAGAGATAGAGTATGGGACTTTTACACTGACGGTGTAACATAAGATATTAGATCATTAAAAGTTTTTCTTTCATTTGACGAAACAATTAAAATTATTATTATTCGTGGGAAATTAAAAACTACAAAGGTGAAATATCCTCGAGCAACAAAATATTTATATCATGCTTAATAAAAATATATAATACAATACAGTAAAGAAACAGTAGAGTATACCACATATATGATCAACCACAAGCCTGTATTTTCATAAGACTACATCATCACACACATCTAGAACCTTAAGACTTGTTCCGTGCTCTTTCCAACGACAGAACGGGCTTCGTCATGAACTACTGTACAAAGTGGTGAAGACCCAGCCTCGCTCCCCTCAGAGTGCACATGATTGCGGTGTATCAAAGACGGTTCCATCGTGTGGAGGCCATAATATAATTGATACGTCAGACATGTCTGTCAGTCAACTCTTCAGACGTGGAAGGAAAGGTCGCTGGCAGGTTAGGTTCGAGCAACAGTGTCGCAAGAGTGACAGGCCCCTCGCAAGACGGAAAAATAACGATAATTTTGTGACATAAGTAGGATTTAATAACAAGACAGCGAGCGCCACGGCAGGGATATTAGTAAGCAAGTCATGACATGCGAAATTCTTCTCTGACAATCATTTTTATGAAACACGAAACAACATGGCGGTAGAGTGAAATCTATTTAGCTTTCGTTTTGAACAGCTTCCAGGATTCTGATGGGGAGACAATAATAAACTAACCTAACCTAACCCAACTTAACCTAACATAACCTAACCTAACCCAACTTAACCTAACCTAACCTAACCCAAACTAACCTAACCTAACCCAACCTAACCCAACCCAACCTAACCCAACCTAACCCAACCTAACATAACCTAACCTAACCCAAAATAACCCAACCTAACCTAACCTAACCCAACCTAACCCAACCTAACCTAACCTAACCCAACCTAACCTAACATAACCTAACATAACCTAACCTAACCCAACCTAACATAACCTAACATAACCTAACCTAACCCAACCTAACCTAACCCAACCTAACATAACCTAACATAACCTAACCTAACCCAACCTAACATAACCTAACCTAACCCAACCTAACCTAACCTAACCCAACCTAACCTAACCCAACCTAACCTAACCTAACATAACCTAACCCAACCCAACCTAACATAACCTAACATAACCTAACCTAACCCAACCTAACCTAACCTAACCCAACCTAACCTAACCCAACCTAACCTAACATAACCTAACCTAACCCAAAATAACCCAACCTAACCTAACCTAACCCAACCTAACCCAACCTAACCTAACCTAACCCAACCTAACCTAACCCAACCTAACATAACCTAACCTAACCCAACCTAACATAACCTAACATAACCTAACCTAACCCAACCTAACCTAACCCAACCTAACATAACCTAACATAACCTAACCTAACCCAACCTAACATAACCTAACATAACCTAACCTAACCCAACCTAACCTAACCCAACCTAACATAACCTAACATAACCTAACCTAACCCAACCTAACATAACCTAACATAACCTAACCCAACCTAACCTAACCTAACCTAACCTAACCCAACCTAACCTAACCTAACACCATGATGGAGGGCTATTCTTCCGAATCTGACAGCTGACAGTGCGCTCAGCACAAAATCCTACGCCTTCTATGAAACCCGAAATTTCTTTACCGTGTTCGCAAGAACCCGAAAGTTTTTCGTATTCAAAGCAAATTAAATCCAAAAAATAACCCCAAAATGTACTTTCCTAACTTCAATTTTAGTATTATATTTCTATCTGTTCCTATTTCTTTCGAGTGGTTTCTGCCCTTCAAGCTTTCAAAATAAACCTGCGTACGCATTTCTCATCTGCATGTCCCGCCCACCCAATTCGTCATCGCAACAAGATAATGATCTCCACGTTAAGAAATTTCCTACAATCACTTAATCCCTTTTAGATCTAAATATTCTCTTCCTCTGAAACACTAAAAACACCCTCAGTTGCGTTCTTTTCTTAATGTGACAGATTAAGTTTCACACCCACACAGCAAGTACAATTATAGTTTTGCATATTTTAATACAGGGTGATCGATAAGTTACAACTCGTTCCTGACACACGTTTCGTTTGTTAAAAAAATCGATCACACTGAAACCAGAAAACGAAAATTAATCTCATATTAGGTGTTGGAAATGTCCTCAGCTGAACACCAAAGGTCGACCGGAACGGGGTTTTGTCCTGAACGCTTCCTGTGTCACGGGAAAGGTACACCAGACGAGATCCTGTCGATCTGTTTGTCACAGGAGAATCGGGAGACGTGTCCCTTGAATATTTTGTGTTTGTTAATCCAATCGAAATGTAAGGAATTGTAACAACAAATAATCTATTTGAAAATGGGGTTGCGTGGCTACTGGATAAATCTTTAAAGGGACTGAAATATATAAATTCCTGTAGCAAGATCAAAAAGATTTTACATCTGAAAGCCAATTCTACTCAGAAGCTGGCTAATTGATGAAATCTCTTTAGGCTCAGTTATATTTAAAACTACTAAATATGTCCGTCTTCGCGATTTTTTCAGTCTATTAGATTAAACAAAGCGTTTAACTCCGTCACCGATAACTCGCTTATAACTTCCAGGGACTAGAGGTCACAAGCAAATGGAATTAACAATGAAAACCTCAAATACTACAAAGTCTGGTAGAAGTTTGTACCGACGTTTCGGAGGTTCTTGCTGCCTGTATCATGAGACCCTAGTTAAGGAGGCAGCATGGACCCCTGAAACATCGCAACAGCCCAGAAGATATTCGATTTCAAAATGATAAATAACTGCTCAGAATTGCTCAAAATAAATTAAACTAATTTTAATATGAGAACAGTAAGATTTGTGTCCAAAATCAAATCATGAAACAGAAACCTGCTCGTTCTGTTACTTTAAATTTTGATTCTTGTTCCAGTATTTTATTATGAGGCCAAGAGAGTTTTGATATTTGAGACGCAACTTCATAATACGAATTGGCTTTCAAATTGTAACGTAACAAAAATTTAAAATCAGAGTAACTAACAACGAAAAGAAGTAGACAGAGACAACGAATGAATAAATAAAATAAAACAAATAAAGTTCGCTGGAACATCCTGTTCATTGAGATCACTGTTTGTCGTCGCCTCACAGAGAGCAGACAAATTACACTTGGTGTTAAGCAAATTCTGAACACACCTTGACTGACGTACACAGACTATTATGCAAACGTCCTTAGAAGAACATAATCTGCCGTCCACACCAATCAAACACAAGGCCCTCCTCAGTGGCGTATTCATTTTCCATCACCTTGACAGGAGAAAAAACGTTCACCAACAACAGACGTGCCTTTCCCAAAAACGTCTGATCATATAGTCCACATATGTAACTTAACTAAATGGAGTAGTTCTACTTGAGAAGCAAACAGCTACTCAGGCGAGAAGCTTCTTGCCGTCAAGGAGAGGCATGTAACATCTCATAGGCTGTTTAGTCTTATACGCTGGTCAGATTCTGTGTCCTCGAATGGGATATCATCTCGTGTTACATCGCAGGGAAATGTAGAAACACTGACATCCCGATCAGGATTTGACAGGTGGTCCCCAGTCACAGACCGACGTTTCAGTGGGAGAGCGAACACCTTTGACAAATAAATATACCCCCAAACATATCTTGCCTTACGCTGAACGTTTCAGTAACGAAAACTTCTTACTCCTTGGTAAAATGTAATCCGTGTGCTTTCATCCGAATTTGACATGAAGATGGAGACGATATATCTCTCCGAAAGGTTGACATCTAAAGTCGAATTTACACGGCGTCTAAACCTGGGAGAGAATCATCAAATTTAATTAATTCCGAATACAAGTAAACGGTGTCATTTTATAGATGTCAACATAACACAGACGCTGATTGGGTCTTTTTACAATCTATTGATCAGAATCGAAATAGATACACTCCCCAAATGTCGTAAGGAACAAAATTCAGTTAAAAAGAGTGCAATCTAATCATCGTGCAGAGAACCAAAGGTTGTCAAACCGTACGTAATCCAAAGCTTACACTGTCAAAACGTCTTCAGACACTTTGGTGTTTAAGTCCGGTGAACAGGGCGGTCATACATAGTCACGTGTTTGCCCATTCGCTTTTCTGTAATTTTATTCCATTAAAAGATTCCGTAAAGACTTGAGAAATGGCAAACTGTGTCAACACGTCAGAGCTCTGACGCGTGTTACCTAACTCTGCACGTTTATTTAACCAATTAATTGCTTCTCTATTAAAAGTAAATAAACGATGACCTAGAATTTTCTTAAAACACATTAACCATTGGATAGTAACTCATGAAGAAGTCGACAGATTAATCTATCACTGACACAAGCAAGAATACGACAGCCTTGGTAGAATCTGGCCGACATTTCAGAGGTGCGATCGTCGCCCTAAAGATGGAGGCAGTACGTACCACTGTAACGTCGGTCAACTTCTAAGAGACTGCAAGGCGAAATATCTAAGAAGACTGTCACATTCAAATTATCATTGGTTCAAAACAGACAGAAAAATGAGTAGTGGCATTAGAAATGCGTACACAATTTTTTGGAAAATCTTAAAGTTAGACACCTCCTGGAGACGTAGTTGTATATGGGATGACAATGTTAGAATATCCTTAAATAAATATTTATTTTGTATTTAAGTACCTCAGGAGGGGGTCCAGGCACTTGAAAACTGTAATAAACTTTCTGATATCATAAGGAGGACTTTTGACTACGGAGTTCTCACTTTTATTTTTCTCATTATTATAGTCTGTGAGACAACATTAACGCCATCTCTCTAATATCATATATTAGTAATACTCCGATATCGATTGACTGCCAAGATCGAGGTACATAATCGTTGTTCATCAGATTCTCCAGATAAATGCGTTTATACTTCCTTAAAACAGAACACAATCAGTTGTTTCCACCCATTTAACTTAGTGCAAATGCCGATTAAACGTCGATAAACAAACAACTTACAACACAACCTGTGACAGCTGTGAGGCCGTTAAAGGCAGAGATATGCCGCCATCACAAAAACACGAATTGTTTCTTTGGATGTAATGGAAATAAGGAATGTACTTGCAAAGGAATTTTCACATCAGTGTTTCACCTCACCTAAACAAGTTCCAAGACGCCATCTGGCGAGGAGAAAAGTGCATTGTGATGTCGTTAGTCTGACTGCAAGCCAGTCCGTTTACACATCAACGAATTATGCCCTTTCATCCGGAATCTACAAAGAATGCGGTCTGTTCAGATGACGGCAAGCAAAAAAGTGTCCTGGTTTCCTCTCACAATAAAAGCCAGATTTTCCGAATGGGAAAAATAAATTAGTTTACAAAAAAAAAATTCTTTGAATTTGTCCTAAAGCCGAACTCCGTTTCTCAAAATGGCAGTCCCCTGGACCGCCCAGTCTCGACCATCGCCCTGCTTCATTCGCTTGGAACAGCTGAGTAAAATCACTGATAATAGCACTCGGGGCCAAGATACAATCGATTATTTCGAGAAAAAAAATGTACGCGCAGTGATGAAATGTCTGGTATAGAAATAAAATAAAACAATAACTTGTTAAAAATAACTGCATTTATAATTCTATTAGTAACTTAACCCAGTAGTGGGTCAATGCCGCCTCCTTTCGGAGGTTTCTTAGTCTTTGAAGCGTGCATTTTACGTGTAGTGAGTGAACAATTTCTACTCAATCCTGATTTGACTTCCAGCCGTTCATAATTAAATTAAATTTTAAAAAAATTCTCGGGAAATTCTTAGTGCTTTTGAGTCCAAGATCTTTAATTCTCCTTGCTCCTTCATATCCCCAAAGAACAAATCGACTTTCATTCTCGGAGACAGACGAATTTGGATTTCACGACTGTGAGAGCAGAAAATCCGGAACTAATAGACAAACGAACAGATCTACAACTGAAGAATTGAGAGAAATACTTAACGAAGATCTTAGTCATTTATACCTTCACTTATTATTGTTACGTAAAATAAATTTTCAAAGCTGTCCCTGTTCTTAATTAAGTACCACGGCACAAGGACCCAGAGAGGGAGAGAGTGTTCTTATCCACGGCACTAGATGGAGTGTCCAGCTGCAGGCCCTGGAAACATCTGTGTGTGTGTTCAGGTGGGCCCTTGGGACGGGGTGCATGTGTTTATGAATGATGATTAGGGCAGTATTAATTAACGAGGCGGTTTAGTTTCTGTAAATTTATATCGAATTTATAACTTGTGTTGGGCAAGGCCGTGGTATAGGCAACACGGAGTTTTCCTCCGTGGCATCCCAACAATTACTCCATTCACACACAGAAGAAGGCAATGGCAAACCACTTCTGGATCATCTGCCAAGAACGTATATGAACAGGTCCCAGTCCGAGAAAAGGATGGAAGGATCCTGTTCATATGGACCTGTCGTCAGACAGAACACTAAATAAAAATAATAAAGTGACTTAACCTTTCGCTGACAGACGACTTAAATAAGTTTGGAAGGCGACAGAGTACATTTAACAGAAAATTATTAGACGCAGGACGGACACAGCATCCATAGAAGTGTTACAAACTCCGAAATCGTACCAAAAAAAAAAAAGTTCAGTCCACACAAACACCTTCGGTCCCACACGAAACCCAGTTACTAGTTCCAGACAGGTAGGCTACCCACATAACAGGCGATGTTGATTGACTGGTTGATGACAAGGCATTTTAGACCTTATGTGATAATGTTTATGAATGTCTGTGTTGTTATTACAGTTGTCACGGTACAATTATCAATCGCTGTCAAGCGACTTTGGATCTTATGGAATAATATTATAACCATTGCCATAGTAACGCTGTTAGGGGAGGCTTACTATGTGCAATAAAGTTACTATAACCTCGAGACTAGATTATATTTGAGACAGTGGTACGTGGAGTCGTATTTTATTCTTTAATTAATAAAAGATAAGTAATGATATTGAGCTTTTATGGTTACAGAACATAATTTAAATTTAATTTTTATACGTAGCTATGGCGGCGAACCAAAAGACTGCTCACTCATCTATGGCCACCGATGTACAAAAAAAACATGTTTACGTGTTAAAGCTTCGCAGGTTTCGTAATCAAACAAAGATAACTATTGATTTTAATTTTTATTCGTTGTTTTGTTACGTTCTTTAATGGAAAAGTTTCTGTAAGTGATACCGTATATTTCCCGTGTAATTTATGACGGGAAAGTTTCTGGTGTGTCCATAAGTGTTAATATCAAAACCTTTAATTCGAAGAATTAATAATAAACCGTAGCACGTCACTGGCAGGGTCACACTTGAAAACAAAACACAGAGAAGAAAGAAAGCAAACACTTAACAGATCCGCTCATTTATTGTCTTCACACTCAAAACTATAAACGGTTTCGGAGAAATAAATATGAATGATAAATCCGCTTGCGGTCTGCACAGTCAATATGAATTCGCCGGAACATAATCCCTTCTTGCCGCACACAGAAGTGTGTGTGATGATCTCACCACAGGACGGAGGCGGCTCTGAAAACCACCTGTTGAAGACCGGGCATGTCTAATGGGTCACCAAGATATAAACACAATACCTCAATTTGTGGGGAAGTTAGCAGAACCATTAAACATATACGTACTACGCACACGTTGGCCAACACATTTGGTTAATTGCTTGATAAAACTCATCGGCGACCATACCGAACGTAGCCTCGCAAGAGAAGAGTTAGCTGATTCATCTGCAGATGTCAGATGCTGTGGGCGGGCGCGAGGTCTCTAGATCTGTCTCAGCTCAGGGCGAGACACCCTGGTCAGTTCTTGACGCCACCCGTCGTCCGTGTAATTACACGTCGAAGTCCCACCCGGCTTATTTATTCACGCCCCCGAGCGTCGTTCTCGAAAGATATGAGGTTCGAAAGAATTGTCATTGTTTTTCTCAGTTGTTCCAAGCGATTCTTCAGCGCGGCTGCATACTGGGGAAAACAGAACCTTTCACCGAATTTCCCGTTTAATATCCCCGTGATTTTCGTCTGTCACTCCAAAAGAATGCCATATCTTAACTGATTTTATCAATATATTTACCTACTCACCATTCATAACCATCGTTCCACGTCATTCAAACCTATGTAAACCCTGTACAGTTGAAGAAGTGTCTTCGAAGAACCCGAGGACACCTGTTTTGGAACAGAGAAAATTTTTTTACAAGCGAAATTAGAGGCATTTTGTATTACAGAGAACTGTACATGCGACAACACAACATTTATCTCATGGTTTATGTTACTCTGGTTTATCCCGTCTTGTTTATGAGCGCGCGGTGGCGAACATGAAGCTTGTACTTCTGGCAGTAACTCTGAAAGGCGTTGAACTCCTTCAGTCCAGTTCAGCGACGAAACATATAAACTTTTTGTCCCTAAATCATAGAGAGGTCTGGGATACGATTATCAGATAAAGTAAATGTTGGAAGAAGTGCGGATACATCGTCAAACAGCTTCTGGGGTTTACAAAATTAGACCAGCGTAGAAACACACATGTGCAGGAAATATTACAAGGACAAAATACATCTGTACGAATACGTTTATCAACATGTTGAAAGGACACAGGAAAACGAATAACAAAATGACTTTCTGTATTGTAGACCAACAGCCACGGTGGTCTAGCGGTTAGAACGCTGGCCTTGTAATCCTGGGGTCTCGGGTTCGATTCCCGGCGGTGCCCGAATTTATAACTTGTGTTGGGCAAGGCCGTGGTCTAGGCAACACGGAGTTTTCCTCCGTGGCATCCCAACAATTACTCCATTCACACACAGAAGAAGGCAATGGCAAACCACTTCTGGATCATCTGCCAAGAACGTATATGAACAGGTCCCAGTCCGAGAAAAGGATGGAAGGATCCCGTCCATATGGACCTGGCCTCAGACAGAACACTAAATAATAAATAAATAATATAATTGTAGACCCCGTGGCAAAAGAAATATGACTAGTCCTAGAAAGAGACAGAAAGGCCAATTCTTGGACAAGACACCGGAAAATTTTCCACCTTCAGGTTTTCCTCAGTTACTCTCACGAATGCAGTTCTCATCTGTTCGCCCACGTATCGACTTCCTCGATTAGACCGCGCTAATATAACATTCGACAAGTTACGAATAAACTCTCAATCGTGCGTTTTATCTCCATATTCCTGTTTCTTCCCGACTCTTAAACGCCAAAAATTCCCCGGGAACAGACTGCTCTCACACGCACTCAAACAACAGACAGACCACGTGCCACGCGTTTACAACATAATTTGTTCCAGAAGGTAAAGTTCCGTACACATATTTATATGTAAACTGGAGGTTATTAAATTAAACGTAGCAAACATTACTTCCAGTTTAAACTCTGTTTATTTATTCGAGCTTTAGAACTAATCGTAGAGTTTGTCGCTTTGCATCGGAAATTACCTTGGCGCCCTAAAAAAGATCACCGGCATATATAAATACTGGGTCAATGTTAGGACAGAAGACCTTCTTCCTCGTCTTCACTTTCAGCTTACTTGCAGCCAGTCAGTCTCTCAGTGTTTGCTCCGCCATTAACTGCGTACGAATGCCAAACCAGTGAAAGCCAAATCGACATTTGAATCTCATCACAGCGAAAGGTACAGTGAACACTTTATACAGAATCATCTATTAGCACAGAAGAAGCTCGAAGTGTTGTGTTATAACTCGTTGTTTCGTGTGTATTTTAAGGATCACGCGTAGAACACACGCGTTGTGTAGTGAAATGAGGTGCGTGGAAGGTTCTCAGAGGGCCGTTTCTAAGAGCTATCCCTGAATTTTCTCTGGTAGTAACCGAGTAAAACCACGACTGCCTCCAGTCACGAACACAGACTGTGATTCAAATCAGGTACATTCCGGATTCACATGTCAGATTTGTAACCGCTGATATAACTGTCTCGGTTGATTGATCTATTTATTTATCTAAGTATTCGTTATTTCTTAGTTATAATTTCATTCAGTTCTAAACGTGTCACATTCTGACTATTTCGTAATGACACGAAACTATTAACACGTGAGTAAGAATATTTTATCAACGTTTCATAAATTTGAAACTAAAAGTTTCGAGAATGCTCCCAATAGTTTTACCACGTGTCTGTCTGTCAGTACGTCCGTCCACATAAAAATCGAGTTTTAAACAAAATATGATACTGAGAAGTTTCATTAAAAATTTTGTAGACACATTCCAATAACGCGAATTCCACGTGCAGATCCACGCGTTATTTTACTAGTGAGCGAGTGACAATAAAGAATTTTCATGTTATTCTTAATGGCCAAAGGTTAAGTTACGATAAATGCGTCAGAAATTTTAAATTATACGTGCATTTCCTAACTTGTTTCTACGTGTTATGACCGATTATGGTGTTGAGCTAAAATGAGGACAGTTAATTTAAAATACAGAAACATACACAACCGCACTGTAAATTACGTGGCGTAAAGATTTTAAAATCAGCGACCTTAAGTCGAAACGTGAAACGATTACTCGATAAGTTATTATAAATCTCGCAAAAAATGAAACCTCGCTACTTGGTTACATATTTTCGACAAGACCAATCCAGAGCGAATTTCCACAAACTTTTTTTTTCCCATTAAAATAATTATTATATTTGTTTACCGTCAAATCACAATAAATGATAAAATTATAAAATTGTAAAAAAATATAAATAATTGTAATTTGAGTTTAAAAGTTTATAATTTACACCTGATGACGGTTTGATAAACCGAAACATGATGTGAATGTTTCGATGTAAATCGAATGCTCGATATGGAACATAAGACGATATTTTAATCATTTTAATTATCTTATCTTACTATTTTATTGTGATTTGACGGTAAACAAATATAATAATTATTTTAATTAATATCACAATATGACGTAACTATACTATCTCATTTTTTCCTCCCATTATTTCATTTCATTATGACCTTAAATTTACCTCCTCGTTGTAAAAAAAGTTAACCACCAAAATATCACGCGTGTTGTCGCATTTCTTGGTCTCGACTGTATCAGGAGTTCAGTACAATCCATGAAGGTCGCAGTGTTTTAATTTATTCATCTACAACTCAACTTCTTTCCCCTTACGCCAAATCCAAACTGATCTTAATTCATTCTTTTTTACAAAATACCTGCAATTTACAGTTACCAACGTGACAGTAGGACTGAATTTACCTTTTTTAAACACGCCAATCTTCGTGGTTTTCGAAAGTAGACACGACGAAGTAAGTAATTCAACTTCATAAATAAACGCAAGGTCAAGACCGAGTTGATGTGAAACGAAATTTGAAGGCCCCTGGAAACAAGGTACAGTCAGATGACGGGTGACGTAATATTAACACATAATACACTTGTCCATTTGACGTTCCACCTCCGAAAGCAATTAACCTAACCGAATTCGATCAATTTTAGTATTGGTAACACATGTTACAAGTTGAAGTTGCCTGTCTTTTGGATTGTAGCGTCGTGTAGCATGATGGAAGTTTACCGACGTTTCAGAGGTCCTTGTTGCCACCATCATCAGGGCGATAAATCATCGCCCGGTAAAATTCTACCGCACTAGAACCCAGAAGACAGCCATCTTCATAATCGCAGAAATACAATGACGCCATCACTAGATGATGATTAGATCATTAATTAATTGAATTTCGTGTGGAAGGAAACGTTCGTGGTCTAATTTAAGGTACTGAGTCATTTGCCTGAAGGAAAAACATGAAAAACTTCAATCAAAGCAATTACTTCCTGAGATAAGATTTGAACCCAGGACAATCCGAATTTGAAGCAGGAGTACCAACCACTCTATTTTTACGTTCGTTATGTTACACAAATTTACAGATGACGCATTTTAAGAATATGCAAAGTTTATAAAGTAGAACACCTATTATTTTTCTTTTATAATAGAGGCTAATGTTACGTGACTTGACATCATAAAGAATCTTAAAACTTTAAAATTAATTTATATTTCTGCTACGTTGGCAAATCTCGTTGTCCCTGTCCATTTACTAAAAAAGCAGAATGTAAACAAATACCCAAATTGAATTAGTTTGTCCTGCAAATGATACACTCATGATTATTTTCGTTTTTCATCGCAAAGTCAAGGTAACGTTTGCTTTGCTTAAACAAAATGTATACACCTTAAGACACGCCGACTTGTCGACAAATTTCTTCTGGACTCCGGACAAGTAATTCCTGCGACTGAGTAGAAGATTCGGTATCACGTTCTAGACTTCGCTTTGATTGATTCAAGAGTACAACACGCCCTGGAGCATGCAAGATATATTTCGTCGCTAACTTAATGAGGGTGCTAACTTAATTCAGTTCGTCTTGTTGACCGTAAACATTTAAGACATCACGTGAGATAAATAATTTACTACTAAAATAAAAACTGTTATGAAATATGTTCTCTGTAAATTGCCACCATAAATTCCTCTCACAAGAATTACGCCTTGTTCAATGCCAGTTTGTGTCAACAGCTGCTACTGACAATCAGACTCAACGATTTACACAATAAATAATTCTGCAATTCTATATCATAATTTGCACAGTTTTTGCAAACAGCTTGTTTCCAATTGAATAAAAATTTTCTTGGATATTATCCATCGTCTAGTAAATATAAAACGTAAAACGACGTTTCGGAGATGGGACTCTATCTCCGTCTTCAGGGTCCGGAGATAGGGATTAGCTCTATCTAGTGGGCCCAACTGAGTAGGAACCTAAAGACGGAGATAGAGTCCCATCTCCGAAACGTCGTTTTATGTTTTATATTTACTAGGTCCGGAGATAGGGATTAGCTCTATCTAGTGGGCCCAACTGAGTAGGAACCTAAAGACGGAGATAGAGTCCCATCTCCGAAACGTCGTTTTATGTTTTATATTTACTAGACGATGGATAATATCCAAGGAAATTTTTATTCGACAGAGATAGGGATTAGCTCTATCTAGTGGGCCCAACTGAGTAGGAACCTGAAGACGGAGATAGAGTCCCATCTCCGAAACGTCGTTTTATGTTTTATATTTACTAGGTCCGGAGATAGGGATTAGCTCTATCTAGTGGGCCCAACTGAGTAGGAACCTGAAGACGGAGATAGAGTCCCATCTCCGAAACGTCGTTTTACGTTTTATATTTACTAGACGATGGATAATATCCAAGAAAATTTTTATTCAATTGACTCTTCACCATCGTCAAGAAGTTTTAGAGCTTGTATCCAGATTTAAAATTTTCAATTGTAATATTCTTTTTTTTACTATACCATTTAATCATATAGGAGGACTCTGCAGCCTCAATCTTCAGGATATAAGTAGAAAAGGTTTTTGGCCACATTATATTTCCAAATACAAAACAAATTCTGTGTTTTTTTTGCGTTCTAGTGTCAGCGAAGAACACCTTGAGGACCCGTTCATGTCTCTGTCTGACTTTCCGTAAAGTTTTTCTCGGGGGTACTCAACCTACATGGGCGGGGAAACCCAAACTATATGACCGGGGTCACTGTACAGAGTACATCTTTGCAATCTTGATGAATCTTAATGCTCGTAATGTTTATGTACCTGCAGATCTATACAAGTTTTTATACGTAAAACATGAAATGAAAAGACATTTTTGGGAACCAGCCTTATGTAAGAGGATAATATTAAAATGGTCTGGGAGTGTACGGACTGTGTCTTCGGGTCGCCCAGAACAGGGTCCTGTCACCGTAATGGACATTCGGGTTATATGAAACGCGTTGAACTTTCTTGACCGGTTTAGCGACTATAATCGTCTAAAGAATCACCACTGCCTCACGAGATAACATCTTTTATAAACGTGGAGCGAGTTCCAGGATGTACTCAGAAGTCCTGAGGCACAGACGTGGACGCCCTCACAACGATATGATCGACCCGTGTGGCCTTCCAGCTGTCGAGAAATCAGCCAGGGAGCGTGCGTTGACGTCTCAAAACATTCCTTATCTACTAATTGTTACTGGAATAATAGAAATTATATTATCTGAACGTGTGAAACTTTTCCATTCGTTCTGCCCTCCGGTGGGCGATGAACCATCCTCCCACTCAGTTCTCAGGTGATGGGCGCTGACAGCGGACGGGGACTACATACAGAAAGCCGGTGAGTGCCGATTGATCGAAGTTATTTATCGACACTGTATGAACTACAGAGGTTACTTCGACTAGAAACATAAGAGAGGATGATAATGTTCGGTGGAATTTTAAGGACTGAGCAGGAAGTGGTCGTGGCGTATTCAAAATTAGTAACCCATACGTGCAATATCCCGGATTTAATATTAAAGGTGTTAAAATCTTCATAAGTGTAGTCGAGATATGGACCTCAAAATACTACTCGCGAGTCAAAGTTATTCTGTGGTTACGTTTTTTAAACTGATCTTTGTACCAAGAAAATTTGTACAGAAAGTGAGACTCAGGTGGATATGTTGAGATAGTTGGACGATATAGTATATTGTCCGGTGACAGAGACTAGCTCTATCTAAGGGATCCAACAGAGTAGGTACCTCTCACCTGACGACGGAGGCAGAACCAGCCTCCGAAACGTCGTAAATTTTTAAAAACTGACGATGGAAAAAGTCCTCACAACAAGTCCAGTGACAGAGACTAGCTCTATGTAAGGGACCTAACAGAGTAGGTACCTCTCACCTGAAGACGGAGGCAGAACCAGCCTCCGAAACGTCGTAAATTTTTAAAAACTGACGATGGAAAAAGTCCTGACAAGTCCCTTGACAGAGACTAGCTCTTTCTAAGGGACCCAACAGAGTAGGTACCTCTCACCTGAAGACGGAGGCAGAACCAGCCTCCGAAACGTCGTAAATGTTTAAAAACTGACGATGGAAAAAGTCCTGACAACAAGTCCAGTGACAGAGACTAGCTCTTTCTAAGGGACCCAACAGAGTAGGTACCTCTCACCTGACGACGGAGACAGAACCAGCCTCCGAAACGTCGTAAATTTTTAAAAACTGACGATGGAAAAAGTCCTGACAATTCCAGTGACACAGACTATCTCTTTCTAAGGGACCTAACAGAGTAGGTACCTCTCACCTGACGACGGAGGCAGAACCAGCCTCCGAAACGTCGTGGGTTTTATAGAATAGACGATGGAAAAAGTCCTGACAATGAATAATTTTAAGTGTAATCCACCGTCGTCAAAACCCTTTAGAATTGAAGTAAAGGGTAATCAGTCTTGACGATCTCGACTAGCTAAGTAACCATCAGTTTCTTAAGGAGGACTCTACTCCGTGGAAAATAATTAGCACAGCACATCGCCTACATTTTGCTAACAAGCACTTTCGAAGAAATCAGCATACTTTTTAAACAATTTTTAAACCACCATAACAAATCACGTCACTGCTGTGTATATGATGACCATGGTAATATTATTAAAGTCGTAGAATGTAACCTAACCCGACTTCAAAGTTTACAGTGACAAGCCTTCGTTACGAATTTCACAAAGAAACGTGAAAATTATAATATTCAATAACAGTCATGTCCGAAGATGGCTGTCTTCAGAGTTTTTGCGCCGTGTAGTCAGGTAGAAGTTTACCGATGTTTCAAAGGTCCTTGCTGTCGCCATCAACAGGGAGATAATTATTCAGCAAGGACCTCTAAAACGTCTGTAAACTTCTACCTGACTACACGGCGCAAAAACTCTGAAGACAGCCATCTTAAGACTCACCGCCGTGAAGAACCTCAAATCCAACATCCATGTCCACACTTGTCAACAGAATTCCGAGGAAACGAATCTCTTCCTTGGAATTCAAGAATATGAATTTTACTCCAGGGTATCTAGACTTTGGCCCTGACGAGCACTGCGCTGTCGTTTAGAAACACGCTGGATGCATCTTTTAGAAGTTCATCGATTGGTCCTAAACCTCGTATTCAGGTCAGGGCAGCAGTAATGCCATCTTTACAGGTCAACGGTAAACGCATTGCCCTAGTCGCAAGAGCTGACCTGACCCGAGCTACTCCAAAATCCGCGTTACTCTTTCAACTTTGTTCCCCTTTCCATTTCAATAGATTTCACTACGAAAGTCCTCCTTTTAGCCCACACTCACTGTTTAACTTTAGGTTCGCGCCGTAGCCATGTTAGAAATTTTTAACATATCTAATAAATTATTACGATTTTTGTCCGTCTAATCACAATTCATACATAATTTTAACAATTATTTATTTTAATCCGTCTTATCACAATATTTAAAATTTCTTATAATTAAGATAATAAAATATCATTGATGTTCCATATCGATTGATCGATTTACATTTTGGAACATTCTTTACACAAAATGTAAATCGATCAATCGATATGGAACATCAATGATATTTTATTATCTTAATTATAAGAAATTTTAAATATTGTGATAAGACGGATTAAAATAAATAATTGTTAGAATATTCACAATATGACGCAACTACACTATCTTATATATAATTTTACAATTAAGATAATTAAAATATCATTTTATGTTCCTCATCGAACAATCGATTTACAATTGGAATATTTTTTTTACAACATGTTTCGGTTTCTATATAAACCATCTTCAGGTGTAAAAGTTAAAATTATAAACTTAAAACTTAATTACAATTTCTGATATGCAACATTTTGGTGATGTTCACTTCCAGATTCATTTTTATATTGGAGTGAATGTTTTGGAGTGAATGTTCTACATCGGCCTGTAATACAAATGATTTAAAGAAATATTAATGAATATGAAAGAAATATAGAAACGAAATAATATATTGGAAAGTAAAATTGAACATACCATATCTAATAAATGCGCGTATCGCCATGAAACATTTTTCACGAAAACGTATAAGATCTCATACTTGTCAAGAAATAAAAATAATATCACCTCCCATCGTTTTATTTTGTGTTTTACGCAGAGCCTGTATAGATTTACCACCATCGATGTCTAACGACGTTCCACCGTTTGCCGAATCAGTGTTAGTATTATTAACCCTTTGAAGCCGAAGATCGTCTGAATATTATTTATGAATTCAGTCCGTACCGCGAAGAAAACACTTCACCTCACCATTACGAAAATCAGCTGGTTAACCCTTTGAAGCCGAAGCTCGTCTTCATAATATTTACGAATCCAGACCGTACCGCGAAGAAAACACTTCACTTAACCATTAGAAGTCGAATCAGGCGGTACCACATAAGATTTAACAAAAGAACATCCCGGTCAAAGCCTTAATAGCGAGGAATTAAAACTCCTGGACAACAGTTTAATTCCACAGATATATTTCCAGTAAAAACAAAGTCTTTTCACCAGGGATCATCATTAGTTCGGACAGACTCGGGTTTCATTTTATTTATGTGACGTAATAAAGCTCCCAACTGAAAACGGCTTGTCGTAAGAATCCGAGGGTTGCGTGTTATCCCGCACGTAATGTGACGGCGCTAACAATATGGATCATCAGGCGATGAGACTAACAGCGGAATATTTCTGAGCCCCCAAGCACGAGACACCAATAATATCTTGCATGAAGGACGCCTCATCTTTGAGGATTACGAAATACATGATGGGATTGGGTGCTTAAGAATACAGGGTGTACACTTAAGGACTTTTCCTTTCGACGGGAAGGTTGACTCACATTTACAGAACCTGACACTCCTGTTTCGTAATCGGGAAGTCCCGGACCCGAAACCCAAATAAACAAAACTTGTCTTTACTCCTTAGAGACGTATCCTGGGATATTTATATTATTAAGTGTTCTGTCTGACGACAGGTCCATATGAACAGGATCCTTCCATCCTTTTCTCGGACTGGGACCTGTTCATATACGTTCTTGGCAGATGATCCAGAAATGGTTTGCCATTGCCTTCTTCTGTGTGTGAATAGAGTAATTGTTGGGATGCCACGGAGGAAGACTCCGTGTTGCCTAGACCACGGCCTTGCCCAACACAAGTTATAAATTCGGGCACCGCCGGGAATCGAACCCGAGACCCCAGGATTACAAGGCCAGCGTATCCTAGGATACAACATTTAAATAGGTAACGACCACTTCATCGTCTTAACACTTCTTCAGTAATAGAATCATCCTACCATTCGACGTTACAGGCGCAGAACTCGAGTAGATAAAAAGAATAAATTCAATTATAAATGTATATCGCATACACGGAAATGATCACACCTTCATATTTTGTTTAATATAGACACGCACAAGGACACATACAGGCGAGAGTGATGTTAGCACATTCAGAAATTATGTTCTTCCCTCTTTCCATCTAGTTAGTGCCTTGATATTCATCATCTCCGTCTCTCCTTCAACTTCTGAACTCCATGTTTCTTTTTTCACGTAACTAATTTAAGAGTAATTGAACACATCATTGCCACATTAGCATAACGTACCGTACATTCTAATATCCATGTACCTCCGGGTAGCCGTCGGTTTGCGTGCGTTGTCATGTTTGCCAGCAAAGCAGTACACAAGATTCAAACGGTTTAATTTATGTTTGGTCACGTGCAAAAACAGTGGCGGTAAATTCGTCATCAACTTAATCCGCCGCTGAAACTAACGCCGATGTTTCAATCACGTCACAGAAGTTACGGCTTGTCATGATGTTTCATGGAGTATAATTTTGACTAATGTTAAAATCTAATTTTGTATATGTTCGTCATTACTTCGTAACAATAATTTCTATATACTCGCAGTTTATTGAAATAAACACAAAAAAAAACATATTTGGGTTAAGTTTTTTTTACACAGGGACGTTGTGGAAATACCAATTTTCGTCTAAATCCGTTTACTCGGAGCACAGTTCTTTAACACAGGGTAAGCGGACTCCAAACACCCAAATGAAACTACAGCAGCCTTCACCAAATTACATACTTCAAGGTCACGGAAGGACTTCTGACCTCCTCTTACAGAGCGGCTCTATTTTAACAGTAAAGCTTTGCTACGCGATTCATCGCCCTGATGACGGAGGCAGTATGACCTCTGAAACTTTGGTAAACATCGACCAGACTACGCAGCACAACAACCCAGAAGACAGAAATCTTCATCGCCCTGATGACGGAGGCAGTATGACCTCTGAAACGTTGTTAAACATCGATCAGACTACACAGCGCAACAACCCAGAAGACAGAAATCTTCATACTCTGATGACGGAGGCAGTATGACCTCTGAAACGTTGGTTAACATCGACCAGACTACACAGCGCAACAACCCAGAAGACAGAAATCTTCATCGCCCTGATGATGGAGGCAGTATGACCTCTGAGACGTTGGTTAACATCGACCAGACTACACAGCGCAACAACCCAGAAGACAGAAATCTTCATACTCTGATGACGGAGGCAGTATGACCTCTGAAACGTTGGTTAACATCGACCAGACTACACAGCGCAACAACCCAGAAGACAGAAATCTTCATACTCTGATGATGGAGGCAGTATGACCTCTGAAACGTTGGTTAGCATCGACCAGACTACACAGCGCAACAACCCAGAAGACAGAAATCTTCATACTCTGATGACGGAGGCAGTATGACCTCTAAAACGTTGGTAAACATCGACCAGACTACACAGCGCAAGAACCCAGAAGACAGAAATCTTCAATAGAAAATCTGTTCTCTATGGGCTGCGAAGATTGACAGGGCTCGGTCTCAAGACATGATGACGTAACCAGCCAGCCACATACGAAAGTGTCATAAACGACACAAATGTCATTTTTAATAATAATAATAATAAGGCAACATGAAAATACGATAAATTAAAGACAACTGCGTCGCCGATCATCCAAGTGTTTGCCTCTCAGCCGCTCGAATGAGAATCAGAAGTGACTAAGCCACAAAGACAGGATCGGGTGAGATTTCTGCCAAGGTCCCGTCTTGGAGTGGAATTTTCTCTTAAGTCCTCTTCCCTTGCAAATAAATAATTGGACAAGAACAATAACGCAAGTAGAAAACTAACACCCGTTCCTGTTAAAAGCATTGGCACATCGAAAAGTGTCCCTGACACGGAGATTCAATGTCGTCACAAAAGATCACCGCTGAACAATATCCCGGGTGTTTGAATTCCATTTCACACGTTCATAAAACTGTATGTGAAAACTGAATTTGCCAATGCCTTTGCCAATCGTTAGGAACTGTCCGTTCCCCGAAGTGCGTTTGATAAATAGCGAGTTATTACGAAATTAATTCTGTATGGATCCCATCAATTACAAGCAATAATAAATCTGTAATTCTGAAGATTTACGCTGATCTTATAGACTCTGTCCGTTGTCTAAATTATAAAATCGCGATATTTGAAAAAGCTGGATTATTCTTTCGTTATCAGGCGAAAAATCAGGTTTAACAAGGACAGTCAAACCTATTTATAGGACCTCCTGGTTAAGCTAACCCAAACCTGTACCTCGTTCCTCATAGAGAAAGGAGAATCCAGCTTTCGAAACGTAATTTTAAGTTGTTATGATGTCGACGAACCGCCACGGTGGTCTAGTGGTCAGAACACTAGCCTTGTAAGCTTGGGGTCCCGGGTTCAATTCCCGGTGGTGCTCAAATTTATAACTTGTGTTGGGTTAGGCCGTGGTCTAGGCATCACGGAGTTTTCCTCGGGGGGCTTCCCCAGTTTCTCCGTGGCATCCCAACAATTACTCCATTCACACAGAAGAAGGCAATGGCAAACCACTTTTGATCACCTCTGCCAAGAATGTATATATGTATGAGCAGGTCCCTGACAACCTGAAGAGGTTGGAAGGATCCTGTTCATAATATATGGACCTGTCGTCAGACAGAACACTACAAATAAAATAATAAATGATGTCGACGACGAACGAAGTCCAAGAGAGCAACTTAACACAGTAATAAATCTGTCAGTAATATGCATATAATCGGTTTACCCGCTGCAGACAATTTTAATTACATTGTTTTTCTCGATTCCACATCCCCGTCACAAGTCACTTTAAACTTACCATAAAATATTTCACGAAGGACAGAAAAATTCGAAGTTCCCAGTAATATATCAACTTATTCTCCAACACCCTAACATTTAAGACTTTCCCAGACCACACCTTTTGTCTACGTACACAAGGTCACTGTACAAATTTAAAGATTCATAAATAATTTCCTACGAATCATCACAGCATCCTATGACTCTTTAAGCCCGTCAAAGTAGCCGAATGGAAGTAACACGCTGGAGATGGACATTTAGGTTCCGTAATAAATGTAATTAACAAATGAAGTAAGACTTTGTCATGGAGTCAACAAGCAAATGTTCTGAGTTGATACGTAGATTCATTCAACAGCTAACCTTCTGCGTTTGTCTCGAGTGCGTGTCTGTTAGAAATATTTCAAGTTTCTTTTGGATCATCGGTTACGATAATGGATATCTTACTTAATGTTTTGTCGGTGTTTATAGGCCGGCGATTATAAATATGGGGTGCATATATCATCAGAAGACATGTGAGATACACGTCCTTAATACTAGTTCATAGTCGAATATAGAATAATTAATTTGTTTAAATTAAATGTCTTCACATGAACATCTTGTTGATTTTATACGGCATAATCAAACGTATCTTGAGACAAAAATTAAGTATATACCTACTGAAAACGGTCCCTGAAGCCTCACTCAAACGCCAAGAAGTAATGTTCATAAACGCTGCCCTAAAATAATCCCTGGATAGTATAACAAAAGGGGCCATGATCGCTCCCTTTCCAATTCACCGTACAAAATAATTCTCGTCTATAATTTTACATCGATCAAGTACTTTTAAGTCCCTACAGGATTATTAATCACCTATTGTGAGCCGTTACAAGTCGGTCTACATGTCTTTCCCATGATTTGATAGTCATAAGAATATTTTCTGACGATTAAGGATTTTGAAATATTTAATTACGCGATATCCTTCAATCACGTCTATCAAAAAATGTCTGATAGCTTTATTGACACACTAACAGATCTTAGAATGTTATTTTAAGACTAAATCTTTAGTTTTGTTATATTGGCTACCCTTTATTCCTTTTACTGAACTTCGAAGGAGCCTGTCATAAGGTTTTTGTTACTAAAAGTATTATGAAACAGCACTACATTTGTAAAGGGCCCTCATCCCGTCCGACTAAATTCATCGCGGTGCATTCTGGGTTGCAATATGACTCACATTTGCAATAAATCCATGATATTGACGTGTGTCGCACTGACGAGGATGCTTTTAAAATCAATTCACTTCCGACAGAGGCGCTGTATGCAGCCACAGTTATAAATTGCAACCCCCACTCGAGAATTATAATATAAAAGTGTACTCCAATGGAATATACATATTTTTTGAACACGTTCTTCGTGCTTTGTAGACGTCATTGGTCCTGATATTGTCCAAACTCTTATTGCGGGAACATATTTTATACTGTGTCGAAGCTAATCGCAACTGAACAGACAGAAAGACTTGCTGCTAGAGTCCTCTATCCATGGCCTCTGCCAAGCCAGTAACAACAACAACAAGTCAGAGGTGTGTCCAGTCCTACGAACAGAGTTCAACACGTAGAAGGCGTCTCAGATTACACTGTTTACCTGTTAGCCCCACCTCAGCAAACAAAAGTCTGTCCGGTGATGGAGTGGGCCAACGTGATCTGTTATCGCCGAGGTCACTCTGTCCGTATTTCCTATTGCCTGATCCAGCCTTCGTTATTGGTAGGAGCACGGCAGGCAACTCTGATGCTATTTCTTCTTAAATAATCAACAACTCTGTATTTTGCCTGGAAAGTTTGTGATTACGTGTTTCGTGTGATTATCGTAATAAATAGGAATTAAGTTCTGTCTTCTGGGTCATACTGCCTCCGTCATCAGGGCGATATTCATCGCCCTGATGACGGAGGCAGTATGACCTCTGAAACGTTGGTTAACATCGACCAGACTACACAGCGCAATAACCCAGAAGACAGAAATCTTCATACTCACCGCTGTGAGAACCTCAAGTCTTACAAATAGGAATTACTTTCCTAAACAACGCTTCCAAATTTGTCTTCCTTCTGGAGACATGATACTTTGGTGAGAAATATATTTTGTCTTCGTATGTTACACAATGTCCAACGCGAGGCAACCAAATGGATGTGAGAATCGCAGATTGATTTCAGATGACATAATTTTCCTATCTCATCCGCCCATGCCAAATCTGGAGGTCCGCTACTCATAGCCCGGTCCAGAAGCTGCTTTGTGTTGCAATCCAAAATGTCCTTGCATTGCAAATAACGCGTCTTGGTTTGTTATTAACAGACAGATTCACGAGAATTTGTTGGTTGCAAGGAAAACGAGAGGGTATATCTTGCAAAGGGCGCGATAATCTTACCCTAGTCACGGAGGCCTTCACCCGAAGTAAGACCCCAAGACGCAGTGCGAAATCAACTTTCTAGGTAGCTAAGCCAAAGTTCTTTTCGCAAAGATCGAACTACCTGATGGGAGTCCCCGCCCACCAGCAGTAGAATACCTCAGTCTGAACACGTCAAGGCCTTAGGCGAAGACAACAAAATCCATAGGTTCAAGCACATCCCCGTTTACAAGGTTTTGTTCTAAAATTCAGCTATGATTGGTTTAGCAGAGCAGTGGTTGTCGTCTTGTGCTTAGCTCTAGAATCCGTCGTCAGGTAGCAGTTTGCTTAGTTGCTTCTCGAAACATTCACCCTGCCGAAAAGCTAGAAAAACGTCCGACAATCTACGCGTTTTATCCCCGAAAGCCACGGATACACTCTGACGTAGTAGGTTACGAACAGCTTTACCTAACACTTGTAGGTAGACGAAATGGGCGACACATGGATAAATACAAATATTTTTTTCTAAAGGAAGATGCCACGTGGGAGATCTAGACGTAGATGGGAGGGAGGTACTGTAATGCATGTCAAAGAAATGCGTGAGAGAAATGGACTGGCGGGTTTTTGTAAACACGTATGATCTGACGACAGCCACGGTGGTCTAGCGATTAGAACGCTGGCCTCGGGTTCGATTCCCGGCGGTGCCCGAATTTATAACTTGTGTTGGGCAAGGCCGTGGTCTAGGCAACACGGAGTTTTCCTCCGTGGCATCCCAACAATTACTCCATTCACACACAGAAGAAGGCAATGGCAAACCACTTCTGGATCATCTGCCAAGAACGTATATGAACAGGTCCCAGTCCGAGAAAAGGATGGAAGGATCCTGTTCATATGGACCTGTCGTCAGACAGAACACTAAATAAATAAATAATGATCTGACGCTTACACAGCGACTAAGTATATTGAATTCTCGGGCTACGTGAAGACACCAATGTTTCGAGTACCATCTTCGTCATTTTCCTAAGAGTACTTAAGTGTTTGGAGATCCTGTCCGTGCTTATAGGCCGAGAAGAATTCATCATATTTTGTGAATATATTAATAAACCTTCGCGTTTTTATGAAAGGAGGGAAATTTGTTGACCAGCTGAGTGGATGTCAGGTTGCCAGGGTGTAGCCTGCTTCATAACTCGTTTTTTCTATCTCATTTACTTTTCAAATTATTTCTATTCGTGTACAAAGCCTTTCGCGGTCTTGACAGTGGGAACTCTCCCCGAGGCGGGAAGAGACAGGAGCTACAGGCGAGAGATAGGTAGTCGAGTGGACATAATCCACTTACGTTCTGATCAGCAGGCAAGTGGAGGGAACTCTATCATCTTGCATATAAAAAGACGCGGTGAAGGAAGTTGACGAGGTTAGTTGCAAATCTGAAAGCGACCCGTTCACATCGACGGAGATCTGCTGTATTCGTGTGTGTGATTAACATTTCACAAGTATCAGAAAAACGTTCTTTCTTTTAAATATACTCGCTAATAAGTTTTGTTTTTTTCTCTTTTCTATCACAGACTTAATAAAGCGTCTATGAGAACCGGTTTCCTATGTACAGAAGTGTTTGAAATTAAATGTTCCAACACGAAATGTTATTTCTCTGGAGTTCAACAGGAGTCAAGGTTCCAGAACTCTTTGTCAACACCGTTTTAATCCAAATTCAAAAATTACTCTGAACAATTACGCTGCGCCCAGTTCGAGAATTTAACAAACGGAAACGAACAATTTCTTCCTCAGGCAGTAATTTTCATTACAAAAGTTTAGTAACGGAGTCAGATTCAAACTCCAGATCAGAAAATCGTAGCGAAATTTTTCATCGTATTTACTCACAGTTCAAGGTAAGTTTCAGAACAGGTGATACACTTCAACCAGTGGCGGTTTTCTTTTGTGCCTTACAAAATTCTTGTGATGCAGGGAAACGTCGCTCACCACGTCACGTGCGATTGGCAGCACTGTTTGGGTCCATTTCAGATAATAATGTAATACAGTCGATACCTTATGCCTATCCACTCAGGCTTAACCCGAAAATGCATGTATTGTTTTTAATTAATCTTATTCACGCGAGGATAATATTAAAAAAGTTATCTTAAATAAAAAGTGTGCTGGTTTAACATGCACTGAACAGACTTCCATAGAAGGCGGGTAGTACTTTGACCAGCTTAAAGACTATCAGCGTCCCACAAAGGGATGTCATCCATAGATTTAATTATTTTAGTAACACAGACTTTTCAGTACGATGATCCCCCACCCAGGGATTTATATGAAGTGTTGTAAGTGAATGCTATTTTGATTTGTTGCTTTCTTTAAAAATACTAGAAATTTGCCACATTTTAGAAACAACTGTTACCCACCCTCAGTCTAAATGTTTACTTTTATCTTTATTTAGTGACAATTTCTGTGTTTTAACTGGAATACGTGAATTTAAAGACATCAATGCCTGAGCGACATTTCAATTAAACAACGTTTAGCTAATATTCATTGATGTGCGTGTTCTGTTTTGGAAACTGTTACGAAATTTTTTACGCAGTTCAGAATTTACTAACTTCCAACACTGGAATTCTTTCATCCAAGTATAATTAATTCCAATCTTTACGTGTCGTGTCTGTTAAATACAAGATTTGGAGCTGTTGTTACAAAACACAAAGAGCATTAGCCCACTTATCTTTTCATTTTTGCCAATCCTTTCCAAACATATTGGTAAATATACGTACCACCTGCTTTAAAAATCAATGGGTCTGCATTTTTATTTGTGTTTCGTATGATTCTTAGTGTAAACATCTATTATGTCCTTAAATAACGTCAACAGACTGATCTTTGCAATGATGAAGCGGTGTTCTCTTTGCGGTACGGACTCTATTACTTGTGATTCTTTATTTAATTAATTAATCTTGTCCGTCTAATCACAATTTAAAATTTAAAATTAAAATACCATGTGATGCTCCTTATCGAAACATTTAAATTTAAAATTTAAATTTTAAATTGTGATTAGACGGACAAGATTAATTAATTAAATATATATTTTCACAATATGACGCAACTCTATTACTTGTGATTCTTTATCAACATCATCATCATCAAATACTGCAGAAAGTCTAAAGTTTCCATGGTCTAATTAAATCACCTGAAAGGCAAATTTCCTCTTAACACGTTACTTATGAGCTGTATTACTGTGTCACACGTATAAAACGACTCGTGGCTGTCGCAAATCGTGTTGACCATGGCTATCGCGTCTTGATGGAGTTACAAGACATTCCGCACTCAAATTTACTCACCAGGCAGACTCACTGTCTTGTCTAGAGACCCGAAGGACGAAGCTAAAGTCGATTCCAATCCGATTCAACTCAAATCACATCGTTACGAAACGTTTCTGTTGTTCGCCCTAGTTATGACGTCACACGGCGAGCATTATCGATATCTCGAGAGTCTCAAAAGTCACAACTGTTTATATTTATTTATTTTATTTTATTTATAGTCTCTTCAATGACGCTTTTTTTTCAGAGTGAGAGGGTGGTAGTGGATAATATATTGAAAAATACGAAAAAACCCAAGTCAGGATAACCGGTCTCCGGGTCGATATTTTAACCCGGGACCTCCCGCTAACTACTCAACCGTATTTATTTATTTAGTGTTCTGTCTGAGGACAGGTCCATATGAACAGGATCCTTCCATCCTTTTCTCTTCTCGGACTGGGACCTGTTCATATACGTTCTTGGCAGATGATCCAGAAGTGGTTTGCCATTGCCTTCTTCTGTGTGTGTGAATGGAGTAATTGTTGGAATGCCACGGAGGAAAACTCCGTGTTGCCTAGACCACGGCCTTGCCCAACACAAGTTATAAATTCGGGCACCGCCGGGAATCGAACCCGAGACCCCAGGATTACAAGGCCAGCGTTCTAACCGCTAGACCACCGTGGCGTAACGTTCGGTAATTGTTTCTATGCTATAATGCTCCAATGTACAAGTTCTGTTTTCCACAACGAAAAATTTGTGTTTAATTAGTTTTCCTTGCATATGAACCACACGCTTAGGCCGTCTTAACCTTAGTATTTAACTTTCTGCCATAAGCCGTTCCCCTCACCACCGAAACAGAACAAAATAATAAATTTTGGCCGCACATTTGAATTTGGACTTAGCCAGGGCGATGAAAAGCACTGGTGAGAATTTTTCCCCAGGGAAATGAGTATCATATCGATCAGAGTGTTTAATGAATGCTTTATTCAGGATGGCGCCCCACAATAGAGGACGCCAGATGACGTGGTTCCTACTGTTCGGTTACCTAGCGACCAGCCTCGCTTATTACCAAGAGTCGTGTGCTGGAAAAACGCTGCTTCGTAAGTACACAATGCAAATGAAGATCGGTTTTCCGGTTCGAAAGGCGAACCTAACCTAACCTAACCTCACTCCCCTTTTCATTCTGGCCTTTTATTTGCTTTGATTTATATTTCTTTAGAGCTAGATTGCTTCTGTGTACAAAGACACGCGCAAAATGGACTAATGAGAGGCTTCATAATTTCTGTTCATCATCAAATTTCCTTGGGGTAACGAAATAAATTAAGGGTGAGGACGATACATGTAACACGCATAAGGGAGATAAGAAATTGATACACAGATCTAGGGAAGAGACCATTTTAAACACCCAGATACAAATGGGATGATATTACATTGCAGTGGTATACAACCTGGGGTACGCGTACCCCCGGGGGTACGTGAAATTTTAAAAAAATATATATTATTTTATGATAAACTGAATAATCAGTAATGTAATTTATTTAATTTATTTTAGATGTAGATTATATACTATGTATAACTTGAATTATACACCCAACAACTTTGGGGGTATAAAGTCGAAGGGAAATTATATCTGGGGGTACGCGAACAAAAAAGGTTGAACGCCACTGTTTTATTGTATCTCAGTTAAGATGTGAGGATAAAAAGTGCGAGGTCACATTTAATGATAAATAATAATTTATTATTTGTTTCCTAATACAGAACATAACTTCGGAAGGGATTTATGTGCATTCATTATTAAAGAAGCAATTAAAGATTAATCTAGTAAGAATGTACGCTTAGTTACGAACATAAAGAAATAATTTAAAGACGTTTCATGTGTCACGTTATTTCAGTGCAGTTTATTTGAGAAATAAATGTGGGCTCAGCGCTGGGGGCATCTTCGCTAGTTAAAACAAAAAAGTGTACGCGTGTTCCTTGGGGCTCAAAGTTCCCGCATTTCAAACCCGTCCACGATCCCAGTTCCTTTACTGGTTTTATGTCAACAGCTTGTCACTTTCAAGCACTATTTATCGAACTCCATGTTTCGGCCGCACCTTCAGCTTCCATTTGCCAAAGTGTTACTACGCCCTTATTAAAAACTAAGGTTTACTTTCATTCCTGTTTTTTTTTTTTAAAAAAAAGTTGTTTTCTAAGCTGTAATAAATTTGAAGGGACAACTTCCAGAAGGTTTAGTTTTTGTTTACTGTCTGGAACACCCGACGACGAACAGGAAGCGGTGGGCTGAGTTGTGCGGACCGTCAGCTGATCTTGGATGCGCACAACAAGGCGCGGCAGACAGTGGCTCTTGGGAGGGCGCCAGGACAGCCTGCCGCATCCAACATGTTAGAGATGGTAAGTCGGAGAACGAGAGAGAACAGGGAAACTAGGAGGGAGAATGTGAGAGAATCGGGGAACTAGGGAGGGAGAATGTGAGATAATCGGGAAACTAGGGAGGGAGAATGTGAGAGAATCAGTAAACTAAGGAGTGAGAATGTGAGATAATCGGGAAACTAGGGAGGGAGAATGTGAGAGAATCAGAAAACTAGGGAGGGAGAATGTGAGAGAATCAGTAAACTAAGGAGTGAGAATGTGAGATAATCGGGAAACTAGGGAGGGAGAATGTGAGATAATCGGGGAACTAGGGAGGGAGAATGTGAGATAATCGGGGAACTAGGGAGGGAGAATGTGAGAGAATCGGGGAACTAGGGAGGGAGAATGTGAGAGAATCAGGAAACTATGGATGGAGAATGTGAGAGAATCAGCAAACTAAGGAGTGAGAATGTGATATAATCGGGGAACTAGGGAGGGAGAATGTGAGAGAATCAGGAAACTGAGGAGTGAGAATGTGAGAGAATCGGGGAACTAGGGAGGGAGAATGTGAGAGAATCGGGGAACTAGGGAGTGAGAATGTGAGAGAATCGGGGAACTAGGGAGGGAGAATGTGAGAGAATCAGGAAATTAAGGAGTGAGAATGTGAGAGATAATGACGGGAAACGGTGTGAGAAAGTAAGGGAAAGAGAGGAACATGACACCTTGGTTCCCGTGAGGGTCACTGATAGGTCTCACGATAATGGATTTCATTATCGCGAGAGACACTAGTCCATGTCGTTTATGTGGAGTCTCAGCCTTCGTCGTACAGAAATAGTGCCCATTTGTGACACTACAGCTGGTCACGCGGCTCGAAAGTTATGTTTCTAAACTTTCACCTACTGCGTTCTATGTCACCGGTGAGTCGGAAGACGAAATTTAGATTTGCAAAATATCGCTTGAGTCTAAGAGCGAAATGTCAAGTGATAATATTATCCCATGAAGTCAAGATATATCGACGCTGTTTCAGCTTGTTTCCGACAAGTGTCGATGTTACTTCGTGGGCTGTAAAAAGCATTCCGTGCTGTAAATATTGGAATGACGTAGCAGAATGTCATGTAATATAAGAAAATTACATTTAGCGATTCAAAATAAGTACACCTGAAGCCAGTGTATATCCTAATACGTAAGTCCAGCATTTTACGATAAAAAACAAATTCGTACTCCTATCTGTGACTAGGTATCACAATTGGTATCTTCTCTTGACTAAATTTTGCATGTTTTGAAGTCATCATAAATAAATACAATGCAAAATTGGCGAGATTTAGGGTTCTCATGGCGGCGAGTATGAAGATGGTGTCTTCTGGGTTGTTGCGCCGCGCAGTCTGGTCATCATCAGGGCGATAATCGACCTGATGATGGAGGCAGCAAGACGCTCCGAAACATCTATTAGCCCAGAACAACCCAAAAGACACACAAAAGTATCCCACGGAGTCAGCAACGGACGCGCCGCGAAACACTTGTTACCAGTTTCAATACAAAACTTTTCCGTAAGACCTCAGTCCGGTGGTTGAACTGAGGAAGTGACGCCATATTATCACGTCATTTATTCGTAAGTTATGCAGTAATTTGACTGATGTATCTGAATACGTTCCCTCATTCTGAGGCACTCGGTTCTGGTGTCCTGGGTTTGAATCACGATTACAATATTAATGTTGCTGTAGGTCTGGGACGAGGAGCTGGCATCAGCGGCCCAGCGTTGGGCAGACAAATGCAGCCTCACGCACGACGGCGCACGGGATGTTTGTGAGTACCACCATCAGATCACTCTTGAGAGGAACATCTTCGCACTCTGTCTGTCAGGAGAGGCAATTGATGAGTCGTGAAAATCTCAGGGCAAATGAAGATTAACATTTCAGACAGATCTGTATTCGATAACGTCGGTTCGTATCTCGAAGGGGGTTATCGGTTATATTGGTTCGGATCTGTCGTGGTTTTCTTCTGTTCACTGTACACGAACACCGCGATAGTAGGCCTACATTAAAAGATAATTCCAATGATGGGGCCTCCGGTCTCATTACTGCGAAAAACTCCAGACACAGACAGACAAACGTAGATGGGTCCATAAAGGTGTTCTTCTCACATGCAATACCGTGAAGAATGCCTCCTTTCAAATCTTTCAACACTCGATATTTGCGATATTGCCCCATTATCATTTGAAATTATATAACCACAGTTAGAACAGCGTCGCTAAGTAACCATAGAAACATGTTCAAAAATATAAAAATATCATCAACTAACTTTCTTTCGACACGTGTAACGGAGATTAGTATTATTATATAATGTAATTTGCATCTGACTGGCATAATCCATTCAGCCGTGATTTCTGGCACTAAGAAGTCACAAACTTGTGCAAACATTATTCCTCTGACTCCCAAGGAGAGATCGTGCTGCCATCTATCGGTGGCAAATACGCACTACATGTTCTTACAGGAAAACAGCAGATAGGATTTTCGTTAAAGTAAGCATGGAGGTTGTGCCACTGGAAACTAGTCCAAAATTCGTGATTATGAATTTCGTAAAATTGGTAATACCAACGTGACGGATGTTTAAAGTCGTAAGGTGGGGTATGATCCTCTGTCAACACCTATGATCTTCCACGACGACTGATGACGTCATAAAATATTACCGAAGGCGGCCGAATGCTTAGGACTGCTGCTTTGTAGTTGGAAGGTCCCAGGTTCAAATATCGGCCCCGAGGTCGGCTGTTGTAATGCGTCTCGTGTTTTTCTCAGTCCCTCCAGACAAATACCAGAATAATTCTTTCAACTAAGACACATGTCCATTCGACGCCTTATCTAGTGAATAAATACATCTGAATGATGCTGTGTGCTCCACCATAATGTACCGTTTTCTCACTGCAGCCAGATTCCCTGTGGGGCAGAACATTGCTGTCACCTGGACGACGCGGACAAACGCCGGTGCCTCCCCGGATTTCCCACGCCAGGTCATGGGTTGGTTCAACGAGGTCAGACACTACGGCTTCAATTCCGCGGGGCTCGCAAAAGGCACAGGACACTATTCCCAGGTCGGTAATACCGAGGTCACACAGACCGACTTCAGTTACAACCAAGCCGATGCCCGTTTTTCCTCTTTTTTTTCTTTTCTAGAACATACTTTCATGAAAGTTCAGAGTAACTTGTCATCTGGTCTGTTCTACAGACAAAAATACCAAAGATTAATTTACTTGGACGACGTCTATTGTGACTGTGACGCCGTTAACTTTCAGTATTCTCACAATTCACGTGGCGCAAATATTAAAACAATTTCGGTTTTATCAGACACACACTCTCACCAGAATATCCAATAACTTGAGTAGCCCACCGGCGTTCTATCTGAGCTTCATACCTGCTACACACAGTGATCCTCACAAAAATTTCACAATTTCCCTTCAGTACGTCCGCTCACTCTTGCCCTGCCATCTATCTCCGGCTCTCACGAAGCATAATCGATGTTCGCTTTTCATTTCGTTGGCAGGAACATCTACCGGCAGAATTATGTAGTCCTACCACGATTATTGTTGGCAGAGACACCTACCGGCTGACGCTTTGTACTGCCATAATATTACGTAGCATTACAAACTTTTGTTACATCGTCAGAAAAATTATAATGCAAATTTAAGACTCGAAAACAATGATTAATATGTCGGCAAATACGATCTTGAAATATTCGGGGATAATTTGAGAAAACTTAAGCACCTGTTAAAGACTTTTACGCGGCAGAGAGGCGTGGTTAAACGGATTCTGACTGATGACACAGACTACACGATGGAAAATAAGGAGAACAGATCTGAATTCATTAAATAAAAAGTTTCTTGGATGTTATCCATCGTCTAATAAAATAATAAAATTGAACGACGTTTCGGAGATGGGACTCTATCTCCGTCTTCAGGTATACCTACTCTGCTATCTCTGTTACCTTATCTCCGGACAAGGCAAAAAGTGAAAGTTCCTATCACAACAACATACATCCGTGGGAGATAGAGTCCACATCTCCGAAACGTCGTTCAATTCTATTATTTTATTAGACGATGGATAACATCCAAGGAACTTTTTATTTAAATAACTCACCATCGTCACAAACTTTTAGATTTGAGAATTCATTAAGTATTCACATTCACTATTATCCTATTATTTAACGATGCTGATTCAACTGTAGGATTTAAACAGCAGTCATGAAGAACAGTGTTAGACCCGGCCCTTCAATTAGGCCTAGATATCTAGACATTTATCTTTCGGACCGACCTGTTCGTTGTCACTGGATGCGTCTCAGCGACTCGTGGCCTATTATAACTGTCTTTCTCGTGTTAAGGTACTGAGGAATACCACACAAAACCTCTGAAATTTCTGTATGGCCAAGATTCAAACTGATAAACTACGAAATCCCGGTATTCTGTGAGAGCAAGGAAGATTTTGGCTGTGAAATATTTGAGTGGAGCGCCTGAGTAAAACACAAAGACGCTCCATCAGAATAATCACATCCATAGCCACGAATAATAAGCCTCTGATCAAACATACCAACCACTCGACTGGTCCTGATGTGATTGTGCGTGCGTGCTGCAATCTGATGTTGTGTTTCCCAGAGACGAGATGCTAATTGTTCATGACATGTTCCAGTTGGTGTGGGGTGACACGTACCTCGTGGGGTGTGGATACTCTCATTACTACGATCCTGCCCGTGGATACACGAAACTCTACGTCTGCAACTACGGCCCTGGGTAAGACATAATCTGTTAACGCACTAATGTTCCAGTCGCGTGAGATATTAATTCGAAGGCCCCAGAAATCCACGATCAATCAGATAGATTTTCCGCACTTTACATCGCTGGCCTTGTAATCCTGGGGTCTCGGGTTCGATTCCCGGCGGTGCCCGAATTTATAACTTGTGTTGGGCAAGGCCGTGGTCTAGGCAACACGGAGTTTTCCTCCGTGGCATCCCAACAATTACTCCATTCACACACAGAAGAAGGCAATTGCAAACCACTTCTGGATCATCTGCCAAGAACGTATATGAACAGGTCCCAGTCCGAGAAAAGGATGGAAGGATCCTGTTCATATGGACCTGTCGTCAGACAGAACACTAAAAAAAATACAATAATGGAGAATGAGATTTGCCGATGGTACAGATGAAAAATGCAGACAAGATTTTATTACGGAAACCTCAAGGGAAGAAACTATTCAGAAAACTATACATTAATGAGAGGATAATATTAAAAAGGATAAAATGTTATAGGTAGTGAGGATTCACGTAGTTCAGGATAGGGTCGAGTTACTGTCAATATGACAACTGAACTTTGGAATTCCGTAAAACCAGCTGAGAGAATTTTAGTTTCTTAATGAAAACTACGCTTAATGGTGTTGGTACCTGTGACTTGTTTATCAGAAGGGTCGTCAGATTCGTCAGCGAGACTCATAAATGTCTTGTGAACTGACACATTTTCATCTCACGACCCATATTTTTTAAAAAGTCTCACGCATCTCATTTAAATTTCCGGCACATAAATCCAATTCACGACGAAGGAAAGAAAAATCCACATTTTCTCGTAGGCGCGGGCGGGACGAATCAATACGATTTCACGTTTTCTTTTCGAGTGCGACGGAATATGTAAATCAAACTTATTTCCAAGTCTCTGTTCGTACTTGCGACCCCATGAGGTGACGGACAGTTCATGACGAACGTGACAAGGAGTGGCTGGGGGGGGGGGGGCAGCGGGGGGGGGGGGGTTGCGATTCGATCTGTTTTGAACAGCCTTATTGCACCACTCCCCAGCAGGTGGGTTAAGGCAACTACAAGGCGTTGGATCGTTGCTAAGAGACGCTGTATTAACCTACTTTTTATTACAAGGTATTATTATGGTACCATGTCCGTGCGTGCCCTGAATAATGCAGGGACAAGAAGGTAATGAATGTTGGCACGACGTCACTAAACACTACTATTCGCCCTTATCGTGTTTACTTCTGTAAAGTCATTAGAACGACCACAGAAGCCGTGAGAATTCCTGATATCAGACGAAATGAGAGAATGGAAAAAATCAGAAGGGGGGGGGGGGGAAATACGCGAAAAACAAGGAACTAAGAAAGGGAGACAAAAAATACGAACAGAATAAATGAAATATTGTTTAATCGCATACGCCACTGAGGTCTGTATCATGGTCACGGGGCATAAGAAGTGTAATTAATTTTGGTTTTCAGACGTTTGTACATTGGACGTTTCGACAGAAAACAAATGATTTACGTTACTGATCACTTACAAAAATTTCTGTACTATCAGAAACATAAATAAAGTTCTGGGCAAATCACTCAATACCTGTTCCGATATTAAAATATTACCCTAAGATACTGAGGGACGCCATAGAAAACACAAGACGAAAACTCCACGGCAAACAGCATTCCTTAAAAGTTGGTTATGAAATTCCTCGCATTTATGGATCTTAAAGTTTCATTAGCACGATCACTAAACTTTAGGTCCAAAAACTGAGTCACGTGAACTCAGTCCACACCACACCCCCTATATATATATATATATATATATATATATATATATATCTAAGATTCATTTTTAATAGTATCCTCTTGTCTATGCGTGTTTCCATCAAATTCTCTATTCCTTTCTCTGTTCCCAGCTAAAAACTACATACTCTCCTGTACACGTGAAGACAGAATTTTCTCCGAAAAAACTGGTATTTATCTACACATCCACATGGCATTATTAACCAGAAGACCAAATATTGACGTCTTTATCACAGTGTGGACCTCAAATCTCATACATTCTCTCTCACTTCCCCCACGCGTCAAATGTTGACTTGGTAACTATAATGACGTAAGATGAAAAATGCAACTAGTTTAAAACGTTACCACTACACTAACCTGCTCTATCCTAATCTTTACATGTTTTAATCTTTAGTTTTGTTCCTACTGTAATTCCAGGACACAGAGCATTAATTGTGAAGTTTGAATGCAGTTCTTAGCTCGTGATTTCTTTCTGAATGAACCCTCAATTTTATTATGACAGCGATCTCATTTATTTTGTTCAGAGGCAACGTTATTGGAGCACAACCTTATCTCGCTGGAAACCCTTCATGTTCGACGCGGGGCGTAGCACCGTCACGTCGATATCAAGGCCTATGTGGTAAGTACTGTCCACAGATGACGAGAAAATCCCTGCTGGGGGAATGTTTACTGCCTGGTGGACTAGAAGGCTGCTATTGGTGGGAAGTGTGATACGTCAGAGTTTTACGCTACTACACAGACTGAAAACATCAAGCCGTTAAGAGTAGCGTGTAGTGAGTGCACCTCTAATGTGTTCTGCGGGTGTTGGGATAATATTCTAGATTAAATCGCTGTGCCCCTGTGAGGTAATCTTAAAGCTGTACCCATTAGAACACATAAAAGCCTGTCGTCTGTTGTTCGTTGAGTGGTTGTGGAACGAATGCTTGTAGGATGGGTCGTCACTCAACGCGAAATCTTGCGCATGCGCGTATATCGAATTCCTAGCAGGGATTTTCTCCTGGTCTGTGAACTGTAGATATAAGTCAGTCTTATTTGCATTTCAACGTATTATACTACACTTCCTTTTGGTAATGTACAAAATTCTAAAACATCTGTCTTCATTCCCTACAGAAATGAATGTTCAATCAACCTTGGGAGCGTCGTGCAGATATAACTCACCATATGGGAACTATGTATCATCTATATCGTCATCTCAATCCTACACAACATCATCGCCCTTCACACGATACACGTTCGCCCCTACTCATCAGACACACGCATCCACGTGGAATCCATTCTCGACTGTAGGGTTCAGGCAACATTACTACGGGTAACACCTGACGAAGACACAGTGAAAGTAACTCCCTTAAAGCTGGAAGCTTTTAAAGACAGAGCTCAACACATTTTATGTGCAGTGCGTGAAATCAGACGGGATTAAGGATGCAAAATTCACCCGTTCCTCATTCACGACGTGTGTTCCGCAAACAGAAGAGAGAATATCTTGTTTTTCAGTTGAAAACTGAAACGCAGGCAGAGGCCGATTCCAAAATAGCCTACGCATTTGAAATACGAGGCAGGACACCTGATGTTTTATCAAAATGACTGAAGGTGGCGACAGAACATCGAAATGTTCCGGTAGAGTCTCGAAAATAACACAATCGATAAAGACGATGTAAGGTACACACAGAGTTCTGGGCAGAATTCTTTAATGGCCACTTTCCTACGGCACAGACATCCAGGCCTACAAGCTCCGTGCTGTTCATGTGACATTCAGATAATATTAAAGTGTATAATCAAAAAATTAACTGAAATATATCACACGAGTCACGTAATTAAACTCTGTATTGGCTAGAAATATTTTATTCTTTAGAACTGTAAACATGTCACGGTCTGTTATTAATAATACGAGTAGTAGGACTTTGACGTAGTACATTTCGATTGGTCGAACTTAATACTTCAGTACGGACTCTGTCTGCGTTAAATTTGTTGGATACAAACCGAACGTTTCAAACACTCGCCAAATCTGCGTATTACTGACTTGCAAACAATATTTAATATGGCATTTGTTGCAATTATTCTAAACAATTTTCATATGAAATGTTACGTTTCCGCCTCGAATGTCCTTTGTCATACGAACATTTCTCACAGCTACAATATTTTACTCAATGTCACCCAGAGACCAGCCACCATAACAGGTTTTTGTGATTTTCCTCAGTCCCTCCAGAAAAATACCAGATCAGTAACTTAAATTAGGCCATGACCACTTCCTTCCATATATTTTAAAACTAATTATTCATTAACGATCCAATCATCCGTCACTATATACTGTCACTGCATAAAACATATAATAACAGCACAAAAAATTGTTAATAAATATATTCAATATGTCCCTTCCATGCTGTTATTACTAGGCATAGGGCATTAACACATACGAGGTTACAGTTTCATCACAGAGCATAACGTTCATACCAAATTTCATAAAAATCAGTCACCTGGTTCAAACCTTATATGGGAGAACACGTACAGGTAGCATGATGAGCTTATAAAACATATATTTTTCCCGTAAAAAATTGAAATAGGTTAAAATCGATAGTAATCATCTGCCCACACTCTCTCTCTAGCTTTAGTCATTCTCGTGTGTTCCTTTGCAGGCTTTTAACAATTCCCTTTCATGGGCTACGTTTCTAACTAGATACTTCCATCCGCCAAGCTTTTGCATATCTGCAAATGAAGGCTACATGTCCAAGGTCTCTGGTCATTCGGTTATACATACAGACGTCCTCAACTGACTACGTAAATATAAACCGGTTTAATTATCTGAAAAAGTAACTGGTAAAAATTTCTCTCAAACTGACCACAATTAAACAAATTTAATTATGTGCCATGTGGAATTTGAGGAATTAAGTTAAAGCTTGAATTCGTTACCCGAGAGTTCTGTAATCCATTTCATGCTCAACGTTCAATACCAGCGATGCCTTATAACACGCGTATTACTTCTCCAACTGCAACACGTACTGCTGAGAAGAATGGATTTTGATAAAAAAAGAACTCATTCCCGTAGAGTAACGAGGGAGAACCGACTTTTCCCGAGCTTGCCGAGGGAGAACCGACTTTTCCCGAGCTTGCCGAGGGAGAACCGACTTTTCCCGAGCTTGCCGAGGAAGAACCGACTTTTCCCGAGCTTGCCGAGGAATCAAGCGTCACTGATCAGTTTATAGAGAATTTGCCTCAAAGACTGGAGGAAAGTTTTGTTTATATTGCAAAGAAAGTGGCAAGACTTATTTACTAATTCAAATATAAATCCAGGTATTATTGTTGTTATGGTCACTGCCTTGTTGTAATGTATTTTATTGTTGTAACATTAGTATTAAGTTTCATCTTGGGTTGTGTACGAAATAATTGGCTGGGTTCTTGGCTACAAAACACTCACTTACTCTTACCGCATAGACAGTCTACACTCTGACGTGGTAAGCCACCGACAATTAAAACAGTTTAAACTTCATATTTGAACTGAATTAAAATAATGACTGCAAACAGTTTGCACTGAAACTCAAACTAGAAATTTCCATTTTAAGGATTTTATAAAATTTCATAAATATTCTGAGCTAAGGGACTCAAAACAGAAGAACTTACAAATAAATGAACTGCATATCTAAATTTTAGGACACTAAAATCCTAAAAATAATAATTTAAAATACAAATAAAATTATATCGTACTTCAACAAATCAATTTATGGGTCGAAGGAAAGATGCTACCAGTTAAGGGCCCATACGGCAATTATGAATGCTCAACTCCATTTCATGTATAATGCCTCTTAAATTGGACTTAGCATAGAAGGTTACTGCCAGTGCAGCTTTCATTTTTATTTCTTGTTTAAGTGTTCTGTAAAGGTTTTATACAATATACATATGAAAATTTAAATTTACGTACAATAAAAACAAAGAAACTGAACTAATTCATTCGAAGCATCCAAAATTCCAATGCTCCAGCCACCGTACATCTTGTATGCAAGATTTGCCCATAATGTAACAAACAAACAGTAACAGTTAAAATTATTTGTTGTCAGGACTTTTCCATCGTCCGTTTTTAAAAAGTTTTGCGTTGTTTACGGTAAATACATGCGAGTGCTCCAGTCATCGAAATAAATTTGTCAACGTGGCCCGCCTGCCTAAGAGGTTGACATGCCTGACTTAATGTAGAAGAGCTACAACGGGTTACCGAAAATAATATTTATTCAACCGGACTACTTACAAAATATTTACAAATGAATAACAATGAAATGAGAGGAATAATAGGCCTATAAAGCTGAAGATTCCTATGAACCCCTAAGCGGTCATTGCTTATATTTTCCCTGCTCGAGTGGAATTCATTTACGTGTATCTGATGACAGATCACCAACATATATCTTAACTTCACTAATGGGTTTACTCTACTCTACTCTATTAACTTAATCTAGAATATCATCTAAATTAAACAAAGAGAATATGGTAAGCTTGCCTGAAGTAGTTGTCCACCAGATACACGACTGCAACGATAAACAACACTCACGCTGCAAGGAGGAACTACAACGTTTCTGACGTAAGTACAACGTACAACTCTGCTTTGTACAATCCGGTTACACTTCACAGTTTTTAACGTAAACTAACAACGCAAACTTCCTGTACACACGTTTCAATAGTACGCAATTCTTTTTCACTCTCACCATTATTCTAATCACACCCGTCACCGGTATCACCATTTACATTAATAATACAGACACCCACTAACATATCGATTGAGATATCGATAAAAAGATATTCTTCCTCGCTTCTTTGCATCGAGACATCGGTATTCTATCCTCTTTGCTCACACAGTTCGGCTACCCGCACTGTATGGCCTTCGAAACGTATGTAGTATTCTGTGATATTTTCTTTAAGACACGTTCCGTATCGACTCCAATGGATCGAGATTTATTCGCCTTAAAGAAGGTAACGAATCATTTATTGATCTACTGCAGATGGCTTTTAAACTGTAACTGCACAGGTTTTATTTATATAAAAACATCCTAACCCCATTCATTTCTGGGAAAATTTCGTAAACTTACTCCAAATTGCTGAAAAACATGTTTACACTTCATTCAATAGAAGAGGTAGGTTTGGACAGGGTACATCCTGTAGAAGTGTAAACGCATTCCTTTCCCCAGAACCTCAAAACAATTTCATACCTTCCACTTCATCTCTTTCCTGTCCAACGGATGCATCATATGGTTGACGAGCATCATTCCATATGCCACTTGGACGACTGTGTTGACATCCCATCATAATAAGTTTATGCACAGTTCAATGTGTGGTCAACCTTCTCCTGCTACAAAGAAAATATTATTCTGCTTTGGTGAGTCATCACCCTGATGGAGGAGGCAGCAAGAACCTCTAAAATGTAGGTAAACTTCTACCAGACTACGCAGCGCAACAACCCCGAAGACAGCTATCTTAAAACCCAACCCACCATTGCAAATCTTCAAGATCGCAGGTTTAAGAATGCAGTGCAAAGATCATAGCACTGGGTACGTCCCACGCAGTTCGTTAATTGTTCATCTAATAAGACATTTATCAAAAAACTTTCTTACTTGGAATGGAGAATGATTTTCTGTCCTTTCTCTTGCCATCTTTACCTTCAGAACACGTTAGAAATGAGGTCCTCGTGGCAGTGAAGATATCTTATGGTAGTTTTCAAGGTCACATTACATTTCATAACAATCACATGAACTGTATACAATTTCTGCTTCTGAAAATTTTGGAGTTTCCTTTCTTCATACTTTCAGCAACATTCAACAACACAGAAACTGCCTAACCCCTGAATTTGAGCTAATACTTAGAATTAGGTTCTCAAATCTGAGTAATCTTTCGGTTTACATTAATTCACACTTATTTTCCAGGGTAAATTTAATTTAAGCTTGAATTAATGTAAACCCAGCTTTATTTGTATTTACTGTCAATTATAGCAATCATTAAAGAAATAAATATACACAGTTTGTTTAGTAAGGAACCAAATTATTGCTACAGTATCATAAAAATCACAGATTCAGTATGGTTTAAAAATAACAAATTAACAATTTATTAATAATTTAACACGTGATAAGAGTGGTGACATGTGCACAAATAACACGTCAGTCTTGTACCATCTGTGAAAGGGTTCAACAAATTGCTCGTAGCTAATACAACATTAACAGACCCTCAAGATGGAATCTGACGTGTCATGTTATTTGTACAATCAAAATGTTCCCTTGTATGTCTTCAAATTCAATGTTAAATTCTTGCTAATATTAGTTTTTTAACTACTCATTACATAATTTTGAACCATATGAACAAATTACATAAATATAGCTACTGCATTAAAAGCAAATTCTAAAAGAATTCAAAACTACACCAGTGTCAAAAATTTCTCAAATTCTCATATGAAGCTTGAAATGGAATTTTAGGACGCCTGACTTTATTCAAAGCTGTGTAATATTAAACGATAAAAAATATTAAAACTGTACCAAGAAGGTACAATATATATGAAATGCATAGAAACAGTAAGAAATATTAGCCTACATCAAAATATGAAGGCTTTATTTACATACTTGTGTAAAAACTGATTACGACAAAAACAAACTCTTTAAAATGTATGTCGTCAGGTAAGGTATACTCGTAGTCTCTGTAAAAAATCATAGCCTATGATACAAAATAAATGTATCTTAATATATATAGTTCAGCACATTTTATTAAAAAATGTGTAGTCTGAAGAAGGTCTTTTAACATCCATAAATTACTCAGCGAAATCCTACAAGAAAAGGGTAACTGAGGTAAATAAAGAATGCACAGAAATCCACCAGCATTTTTGCATATGTAATGGAACAACATACAAAATAATGGAGGTTAGTACAAATATAAAACAAATACTTCAAAATTTCCATTTCAAGATTCAAGTGTATTTGTATTGGAGCAATTCCAAACATCGGGCTTCAGTAACTCATCACATCAACGGCTAGATATGTTACCACAGACCATCCGCTCATCTGAGTCCGAATGGAGAACAAAAATTTCTCTGCGTCTGAACATTAAGAAACAGACCCAAGACGCTTGGATCATTTCATGTGTCGAGAACAATCCAAATGTAGAAGTTGTTAAAAAAATCAAAACCACTTTTTGGGTTCAGCTATATGAAATCTAAAAACATGAAATTTGGTTTAAATTTACAACCATTCACACACGCATACACGTGACAGTCACAGCATCCAAACTGAGCATTTAAATGGAATTTCAAAATTAATTATTTGTTCACAGGCACAAAAGAGGTGAACTACGTCAATGAATATCAAGCACTTTAACATTCACAAGGCAACAGACGTCTCGAACCAACTGATCTGTCATCTTATTCCCAGGACTAATGATTATAAGTCATGATGTGGGCAACACCATGCTAAATTAATTTCTTTTCCAATTCCTACTCCAGTGAGATCTCAGAGAATCATTTTTAGATTTGGTCAAGAAAGTAGTGCAGTGGCCAGCGAACACGTGGTGTCCCCTAGACAAACACTGAACAATCAACAAATAAGCTCAGATAATTGCCCTTCCAGAAACTAAACTAATTTCAATATGTCAGTGTGTAACGGAACAGTGGTCAGAGAGATAATGAAAAGATGACGATAACAAATATGGGCAAAGAAATAACTCATGAAGTGACTCATTCCTGTAAATTTATTTATTTATAGTTTATTTAATTTATTTATAGTTTATTTAACGACGCTTTAATAGTAGCTCAGACTATATGGCATCGGATGAGAGGATGATAGTGAAGGAACACGTTTCAAAAGTAAAACATTAAATTATAAAATGAATTAATGTACATGGCATATCAACTAATGGATTAAGTTTATGTAATCATCTTGTTTAAGGTTACATCAGAAATCAGAGGTCAACATCTCACCTCTCAAATTCACACTAATTTTGAAGGGCCTGTAAAATTCTAAATATTTTTCATGAATAATGAACATATCAGAGCTTCTGAACATGATGCAATTGACCTGAAAAATACCAACCCAGTTACGATTCCCAATATTCACAGACGTAACACACTGATATGGCAGTTTATCCCAGTTTGCTATTCCAAAATAAATTCCTGAAATTAATCCAATATCAAATATTGTAATAAATATAGTAGAATATATTTATACAAGTTTCTAGCACCAAGATCTCATGAATCATCATTCATCATATTTTATGTTTTTAAACTTCAGCACCACACAAATGAAACAATAACTAATCACTTTTAACCCCCCACCCCGCCCCCAGTTCCTCAAAAGGCTCTTAAAACAAATAAATATCCTTTGAACAGTGTAGGGAAAATAATGCATACAACAGTCTCTCTTTGGTTCATGCCTCTCACATACAGAGCATTCAATAAAACTGAATATAATATTCTACAAGTTGTCTTTCCTTCTAAACAGACACTTCTTTGCGACAAATCATTGTACTGTCTAATAAGTTATAACACCGGATCACCACAACCGAAAATTCAGCTGACAGCGGCGAGTAATTACTTTTGTAATTCAGATTTTTGCACGAATACTTCACAAAAATATATGGTTAAAGGGACAACAAAAACTACGTTACATTGAAATTCACCAAAGTGAAAAACATTTTACACGAACTTACAAAAAGTAACAAGGGAAATAATTTATGGTACATGAAATTATTTGGATAGATGATATTGTAAATTATAAGGTAAAACAAAAAAAATTAAATACAGATGATAACAAAGATACCCTGTTCTCTATTTCACTTATATTTTTAAACTTTTAATTACAGTTTCTTTCTCTGCTCATTGTACCCACTGTCTTCTATGCAACTTGAATATATTATTATTTCTTGTTCTATGGCTCTCCGGTCCGTATTCGGTCCATGGCCTCCTCAATTCTCCTCTTCCGTTCGGTCCTCTGTTAGGTCCGTCTGTCCGAGGCTTTGATCGAGGTTTCGAAACATCTTCCTTTTTACGGTGCAAGGTTGTTAGCCTTGCGACCAACCCCCAACCTGGAGAACCTGGGTACCTGTCTTAGTCTGACCTCTCCCCCTCGACCAATCTGGCTACGGAGGCCCTATCAGTAGCTACGCTACCGCCAGCATAGCTCTTGGGATCACTGAGGTACTCAAGCCCCACCATCACAACAAGGTTCAGGTACTGTTAACTTTTAAATAAATGAACTACCATGATAAGCTGCATTCTGAGTTATGCCGGCCCATAGTGCCATACCAGTACATACAAAAATAAAGGATTTAATACTACTCATGAACTGGATCCGTGTCTACGCAGAACATCTGAAGGTGCACTCCATTGATCGCATTACTCCAAATCCCAGACGAAAAATTCCTTGTCTGGTTTTGTGAAGAATAAAGCTGATTCTCTATCTGAGACAGTGGGTCACAATTAACCTCTTCAGTTTCAGATACAACAATTTGTGTGGAAAAAATTCCATCCTTTATAACTCTAACACGAGTGGAAATGTTACTTTTCTTCGGACACTACAGGAGGAGATGAATGTCCGCTGACAACTGGGCATTAGAAGTAATAAATACAAATACCACCAATCCAGTACGAGGTCCACAATCATTTGTCCTCTGTTATGTTTAACATACTGAAATCATTATTTGTTTGCCATCAGCTGAGAGATCCAGATCAGTGCCCTGAACTCCTTCCAGTAGTGTGAGAGGCACAGAAGTAGACACTGCCCACCTGTTATGATTTTGTAAACATCTGCTTCGATATAATCTCTTTTGTTAGGCTGACAGTCCATCCACGCGAAGAAAAATAAAATTGTTGTGTAGACAGAACGTCAACCGAACAATCCAACGCACAACACGACGCACCCCCTTACAAAAATAATCTATATTCACTCTATATATACTTGCACAACATGCATTTTCCTGTTTAAGAATTAAATGAAACTCCCTTCAAGACAGCATTTTTTTAATCTCAAAAAATTACTCATTTAATAAATGTAATAGTTGGGTATTTAATCATGATCATTGGTTTAAATCAATGAATTCTTAGTACTTCGCCTCGATTAAAAATACATTGTCGGTAATTTACCAGGGAAAAAAACCCACGGCTTTCTATCAGCTTACTGGTTTGTCACCTTCCATAGACCAATGTATGCTAGACGGTGCGTATCTGAGTTCCGGCTCGCGCGTCGTTGTTTCTTTCTTACTTTTACGATGATGCTACCTGGAACTTTGGTAAACACAGTCCAAACTTCGATTCAATGCCAGCAAAGATAGGTAGCGCCACTTGATAGCCACCGATGTGGTCTGGATTCGTTGATTTCATCTCTTCAGCCACACCTGTAGATGGGACATTCAGTTCAGAACCAGAAGGACGCCTGAAATGTTTGGAGAAATGTAATGATTATAGCTTCTACAATTCAAATGCAATACAGTAGGAGAAATAATTACAACCTTTCCGGGCACAACATATCTCAGCCAAACAAATATTTTGGAAATGAACAAGCCTATGACGCTGTAAGAATCGCACTGTAATACCTACTTGTATAATTTCAATTTTGTTCTTAATGTATGTCGGGGTGACAATAATTTCATTACCTACTTTCTCTCACTTCCGATATGTACGTAAATTTAATCAAAATTAAAAGAACTGGAAAATCAGAAAAATTATGTAAGAGTGGTACAAACACATATGAAGCGAGAGCTGAAAAAGGAACGTTGTTAATCGATCCATAAAGTTTGTGCTTTTTGGGTATAGAGGTACAGTCAACATTTACCTTTGGCAACAGCTTGAAATATTTACATGCCATACAGTAACATCTTCCACGTCTTTTTGAACATTCACTACCTACGTACTACTGGCAATGTTCATGTACACATACACCTATTAAATTTCACCATAGACCAAGCCCATATTTAACTACAGGTTTATGACATGTCTGTCAAATTTAAAACAACAGTTACTGCAGCCAAAAATTAATTAACCTTCCAAAAGTTAATACAATAAATAATTTTAAAATTACATATAAAAGAACAATGACATGCCCTAAATTTAAGGAATAAATAAAGGATCGTAACAGATTCTAAAAAGAATCAAGATTCATAGCATTTAAATGAAAATGAGGAGCTGCAATGATCCACGTCACCTCTAATATTTATAAATAAAATTGCATCCAATAATGAATAATAATTTCTTCCAAGAGGCATAACTGTTCAGCAGAATTACAGGTATGATGTGAAGTTCAGATTCCTCACGGTTGTCTTCGACTTTACAAGTTGCATGGGAAAGTTATCATTAACTACAGGTAGCATTTGCATTATATTTTCCACTTGAACTTAATTCCCATAAACTCTTTCTCGCATCAAGATATATTTATCCATCACGTACTGTGTCTAAACATGCATCCAAATCTGCAAGTGATGAAATAATACTCACGTCCCTCCAAAGTCGATGAAGAACAACCTCTGGAGGATTTCATATGTCAGTAGGGTCACCCCAAACTGCGGTGATGATCTGAACACTCGAGCTGCGGCAAGAACAGTTAACTTTATAAAAAATAATTAACAAAAAAAGAGAATACGAACAGTTTTCTTTTTCAAGATATTAATAAAAATAATGCATTTTCACACAACAAGGTCATTTAATAAAACATTAGATAGAAAGCCAAAAACTGCATATGTAGCATATAAATAATCGATATAAACACAAAGGGAACAAAAAATGAAATATTTCTGTGTACTAAGAACTGCAAGATATTTCAAGTCAAATTAAGTGTGCGTAATTTTACTGGGCCTACAGAAACACAAATGGAAGAAAATCTTTCTTTTAAAATTTCTAAATATTTTTTTTTTTACAAAACTGAAGGCTCCTACTTGCCAGGTGACTGCAAACTTTTCACTCAGGATAAGAACAGAGATTAACTTTGGTTTCCTGAAACTGCAAGAAACCACCACAGGGAGATGTCCGACACTTGGATGGAAAACAGAAGACCTCAACAAAATCTAACGAAAAAATGTTACATGCAAACCAAAGAAAACTATAACAGAATGGTTTTATACTAATTCCATGCAGCAGTCACCTTGTGCCAGATAAAGGTTGCTCAGCTGGTCAAGAAATTATAAACCTTTTATGGAACAATCAGGATTATAAATGTATTCACAAGAGCACCCAACTGAACCAGCTGAATCTATATTTATATTTCTTTAACATACATTTTAATATTATCTCATCAAGGTCATGATCCACTTTTTCGGGAGATCTGATAAAATGCTGCATGCATTTTTCCATCTCTCCTATGCATGCTACTTGTCCTGCCCTCTCATGTTTCTTGATTTGATCACTAATATTATTTTCTGAAAAGCACAATTTAAGAAGCGCCTCTACACAATATTCTCCATCCCCTATTATTTTCTCTTTCTTAGGTCCAAATATTCCACTCAGCTGTTCTCATACACCCTCAGGGTAAGATACAGATTTAATACTCATACAAAACAACAGGTAATAGGGTTACATGTGTCTTAGGTGTCAGCCTATTGCCAAATATTTTTATTCTTCAACATTTGGTAAGACTCAGTTGCAAGGCCTCTACCTACACACAGGCAACACACACAGAAATCCACAGACACATTTCCATCCATGTCTTCAATGGGATCAAACACACAATCCTAGAGCTCCAGTAGCCACGACCCACAACCTAAGACAGCGTGCTCACTGTGATCGTCAAATATGGTTGCATACTAAGGTGTCATTTCCAACAAACACAGAATGGAGGAGGAATGACAATTCATTCCTTCGCCTCATAACGTGAAAGAGTTGTCTCGATGTAGGCTCTGGTGAGTACATGCTATTTTGCTTCTATAATTTACCTTTGAAAGTTTATTAATCTAAAAATAAGTTATGAAGTTTGAAAACAATATGGAACAAAACTGTAGAATCTTTCACCAAACATAAATTCTTATGACCTATTCTTGTGTTTTAGGGTGCACATACTTAAACAAATTATCATTTTAAATTTGATAATTGAATGAACATGTTGGAGGCCTTATTCATTAAAAAGTGGTAAAGAGTTTTAAAATACATAAATTCAGAAAACTCTAATTTCCTATAGACCACACTTAAAACAATTACAAGATCCTCGTTCCGTTAAGTTCATTCATCGAAATAGTGCTGTAGCCAAACAAAAGAGGTCTCTGACATGGATTTCACTGCAGAGTTCTGTTTGAGGTCTTCAGAGGCCTGTAACTGCGACTAGAGGAGAAGTTCTGTTGCTCTCATATATGACACATAAAACACGACAGTCAGTTCCCCTCTCCTACCCGTGATCTTCCAGATATGTTACTCATAAACTTCTGTCTTCCAAGTACTCTTACCACAAACAAGATGACCAACTTGCATATCTGCAAAAAGCCTAAAACCTAATGTGACCGTGTAATCCGAGGCAGACACAGATACCCTACAGCCAGTAACAGCAAGACACGCTTATCTACATAACCTCATTCATTTTGCTACGTGCCCTGGTGACATACAGCAAATAATAATATTCGGCTCCAGAAATATCATCTACCACTTGCCAGAGACAAGAACATTTACAGTCTAGGGTAAATCATAGTGTGAGAACACTAATAGGTAAATTTTGTTAAAATACAGCACACTAATAATAAATTGAATTAAATTGAATTGAATATTCCAAGTTTTATTTCTGGAGCCGTAACTGAGGGAAATTATAAAATATCAGTTTAACACTGCACCTGCTAATTTCTAATGAGTTATGCCAAGAGAATATGAGCCGGGATAGCTCAGTCAGTATAGTGACTAGCTACGGGCTGGACGACCGGGGTTCGATCCCCGACGGGGACAGAGGATTTTTCCTCTAGACTCTGCGTCCAGACCGGCTCTGGGGCCCACCCAGCCTCCTCTACAATGGGTACCGGGGTCCTTTCCCGGGGGTAAAGCCGGCCGGGGCGTGATGCTGACCACTCACCCCATCTAGTGCCGAGGTCAAGGAAGAGAGGAGCTACACCCCCTCTCACCCCAAACGCCTACATGGCGTATAGTGGGACAAACTTTACTTTACTTTACTTATGCTAAGAGAACTTAAAATTTCTACTATGTATCATGTTTTGACTTTACATTACAACAAATGTGTACAAAAATAAAAATGCAACTTACAGATACAGAGTATGAATGTACAGGTCGGCTTCAAAGTGATTCCTAAGGGAATTTAATAACAAATGAAAGACCCAGAGACAAGGTGAAACTCTGAGATTTGATGTGTTCATGGCGATGAAGTTGTTGATTACAGTCTTCTGGGTTTTGTACGTGCTAAACAGTGTTTCAAGTTTATGTATCACATTCACTGTCAGAGCTGAAAATGGAGGCAACATATTCCTACAAAATATTGGTGTACACCCAAAAGATACATGTATATGGCATCATAACCAAGACCACAATCAAAAATACAAAATATGTTTACACGATGAAATTATCGATTCTCAGTAACTTCTTCAAAATTCATAATTCAAAAAAGTAATGAGCTACAGACGGCAATGCCAAGTTTCTCCTATTGACAGGATCAATGAAACTTTCCGCTTCAGCACATTTCCAGAATGGCTTTTTGCCTTCTTAATGGGTACTCTGAATTTATGCTGTCTGTATAAGTGTCAATAAGCAAGATATATTTAATTATTTCTGGTGTATTTAATGACACTGCCAGAAGTTGAGACTATACAGTACTGAATGATTACAATGACAAATACATGGAAAGAATATGGAAGAAAGAACTTGGAGCAGGGACTTTAAATCGCTGCACTAAGGGGCTGCTGTCAGGACATTAGCTCCAGGGTTACTGGCTTAGTGATATGCTAGTGTGACGCACGTGCCAGCAGGGCTGTGCATAAGCACTATCACATGGATAATGAAGGGTAACGCACTATTCTACCATTTGCCTGGAGACAATGAGAGAAAATATTAAAAACATTAGTTACAACAACGAATTTCCAATCCAAGATTTAAACCCAAGACTTCCTGAATCTCAATCAGAAGTGCTAAACACTCATTCATAATGTTCAGTATAAGATGCATCCTCTTTCCCGTCAAGTCACTGTGCGCGGACAGAGCCAAAAACACTGCACAGTGTCACTTTAAAATATTAAACACGACGCTTCCTGGTGGTTGATATGAAAACTGCACAGCGGTAACAAGAAATATTAAGGAGCGATACCTGAAAATTAACTACCAGGCACAACAACTGTATAACCTTATTAAAAGCAAATTTAATAAAAGTTTTATTTCATTTATTCACACAATAGCTTTTAAGAAAAGGAGTGAAATGCTTAAAATACCTCATTTTCATGTAAACTTTAAAGGGTTCTGACGATAGCATGTTACACTAGGGATCCAGATTCCAAAATATTGTGTTCTTTTACATAACAGACATTGAACAAATCCAAGAATTTAGTAATCGCAAACCAAATTATCAATTTGATCACATCCCTTTTCACTCACTGTTCTCCGAGCGTAATTATGTGAGGTGGCAGGTATATACACCAGTCTAGTGCAGCAAAACCATGCAAACACAAGATCACAGTTCTACATCTATACTATATGCATACGGTACTGGTGTACAAGCCTGATTGCTGGTGTAAGTAAGAAACAAGGCTTCAAATTACAGTTTTCTCAGAAATGATGTATAGTGTCTATTTGTCATGATCTCAACTAAAATCACATAAAATGAATTTATTTACAGCGTAAAGTAGGCCTGCGCAACAAATGACCTGCAGGCAGCATGTGGCCTGTGAAAGTGATTTACCTAGCTCATGTAATATTATTTTGTGTGACAGCAGTAATATTACTATACTAGTTAAGTTCATCTGGCGGTTTAATGATCAGTCTGAAATTTGTCGAGAGGACACCCCTGTTTACCTGTGCCTAAAAACAGAAACAAATGCCCCTTCATAACTACATAGTAATTTTTTACAGTGCAAAAATTCCTGCTTCTTGAATTAAATCACGTAGCCCCAGCTCTATAAATGTAAAAGATATGGAGACATATTTTAGCCATTTTGGAATCCGAGGCAGGTCAATATACACCCAGCGAACTTCATTCAGTTCCAACGTGTGATGTCTGTAGTTGAGGCTGCTGTGAATTGCATTCATAACAACGTACTGAAATGCAGAACTTTCCAGGTGTTTCTTCAGTAGAATGATGTTAAATACGGCGATCTAATTCATCACGCACAGGTTCATTGGCTGAGTCTGAGCAGCACTAAGTGTAGTTTGGACACCTACAATTTTTTGTCATCAAGAACCTTTTCCAGAGTTACAGGAAGAAACTTGTAATTATAACTTAATTGGCAGAAAATGGAGCACATGTGAAAGAACTGGGGAGAACAAACAGGGAGAAGAAAGTGGTAGAGAGTCCTTACTAGCAGATTTTGAGAAGAGATGAGATTACTAGGAGATGCATTAGGACAACGAAGTTTCGAGAAATGGAACAATTGGCTGAATAAAATAAAACAGCAATAATAAAGACTGGATATGGGGGATCACTGGTATTTTACAAAGAACTGAAGAGTAGATGAGAAAAGAATTATACGTAGAAGCACGGAAAACAAGATCAACAAATATAAAGACATCAATCACCGACTATTTACAAGAGTAAGTTTAAACTGTTTATCCTTTGAATTATCAAACTATAAAAATTATTTTATTCTTGATAGTTTAACACTTATAGTTTTCCACGTGTAGTGATCAGAAATTATGGTCCCCAGAAAAACACTCTAAAGGGGATCCGCTGTACTCTGCTGAGGTCCAAATACTTTGCTAAACGAGTGGCGGTGATGGCAACAGTTACAGTGATTGTGGTGATACTGACGGTTGTGGTGGTGAACAAGGAGACTGGTGATCATAGCGGTAGGATTGGCAATAACAGTTCTTGAAATTACAAAATCAACTGGTGACACTGACCACTTACCCCTAACTAGTGCCAAGGTCAAAGAATGATTAGGAGCTATACCTTCCCCACCCCCCAAGCGCCTACATGGCGTATAGTGGGACAGCTTTACTGTTACTTTACTGATGATCTGTCAAAAATACACGTTACCAGACAGTCATAAGAAAATCCAAGTTCAGTTTCAGCTTCATTTAAGAGAATGTTTCAGTTAATAAATATGTTTCTTCATGCATCCCCCACCTAAAATATGTCAATCTCAATAGCATGGAATCAGGTTGCTCAGGCCTAATGTCAGATTTTTATGGCTTTGATCTCATTAAAAATGTTAATTACCTACTGTTTTTTTACAGCAATACAGAAGCACCTTATCATTTTGTTACAATTTACTGAACACTGTCAGTAACTCTTACTACATAGCACTGATGGTACGATGATTAATTCATAATGAATTTGAAGGGCTGTGGAAAGAAGCAGTCATGGAATAATTTGAGGTACTGATGAAAATCAATAACATCTCTAGAAGATTTGGACCGAGAACCTCACACATACGAAAGAATGAGTATAGCAGGCAGTATACCAGTACACAGAGGGTAACATCAGCAGATTAGTAACATAATGTACAATAAGGCTAACAAATAAAAGCAGCTGTAAGTGTGATGAAATACTTACGGACAAGGGCGGATCAAACCAGAGGGGGAGAAGTTCCATGGGGGCCCGGGCCCCCGTATCATAAAGAAAGGAAACATGTATTAACACAATACACTTTACAAAGAGGGGGGGGGGGGAGGGGGGACATAAATACAAAAGGAAGAGATTTTAATGAACATCCAAAAGTAAGAAATAAAATATCAACCACAAGAAATAGTTTGTACTACAATTTAAAAAAAAAAATTAATTAGGCATAGTTTACTACAGAAAATGTTTAATTCATCTTGTAATTCTCTTCCTTGCCTATTTTGATAATAGAATCTGAAAAACGTGTCTCACCATACATCTGAGAACAATATAAACATTCTCAGAAATTGTAAATAAAATCTGTAGTAACATAAAAACTTTTCTCTGGAACATTAATTTCTGTATTATTAAGAAACCTGGCATATCTAGTTTCATAGGTTTACTAAACAGCCGTTATATATTCAAAGAAGGAAAACAAATCACCTATAAAGTTCTTCACTCTACAGAATTAAGCTTTCAATTGTGTTATGTAACGCAATAGATTTTCCTAACCTAAATAGGAAAAACTCCGTAAGTTATAGGAGATGATTTACCAAAGGAAAAATTCCCCTGATGTATTTAATCCAATTTACAACATTTCTTACACAACATCACTCCTGAAAATGTTCAAAATTGGTTTCTAGATCCGCCCTTGCAAATTTGAGAGGAACTCTTAACACCTATTACTAAAATAAAACTTTAATCCAATCAGTGCTACCAGATTCTACTACCAATTGCATTTAGAGCCTCTCTATGTTATCGGTCAATATGAAATACAAAACATACTAGTTAACGATTTCGGTAACGAAAGCTGGATTCACATTGAAAGTGCCACATATCCAAGTTTACCGATCATCCACTGTTTGTTTATTCTTTACTCTCTCCCACATAAGGGACCATGTTGTATCACATACTGAAGATCGTAGCCTAATATTTTGGAGAACATTAGGAAGACAAATTATATCACATTAGTGATAATTTGTTAATGCCAAGAAAGTAAAGCGAACATGGATTAATTAAACATCTACGCCAATAATGCGGAGAGTGCTTTATTACAGAGCAAGAATTCACAAACAAACGTAAACACACAGGAAGAATTCTTCAGAAAATCCTGAAATAAAATGTCAGAAGGAAACATGAGCCATAAATATAAATTCTTATGAGTCAGTGTGATGAAAATATGGAGCAAAAGTCTGAGAAACACAGTGATGCAAAATAATGGGGCAGATCAACTAGAAAGAAAACTACTGTAATTTGGGTGTGATAAAAATATAAAAATGATATCTCAAAGAAATAAAATAAATGCATACAAGTGAAAGCCAAATTTCCCTGCACACTGACGTGCAGACGTACCACAATTGCTCAAAGGCAATATTCAGTGTGAATCCACTTTACTCATTACACTTTTTAGAGCAAAATTACTTATAAACCCATGGAAATAAAATCAATCCTTAAATCTACACCTATTGAATGTGTAATAGCATAAAAACCCCCGGCAATCTTATGGAAATAACCCAGATGTGAGAAACAACTGAAAGTTTGACGTATCATTAGAGCAATACCAATACATCGCACAACTAATGTATCTTTAAGGCACTATAGCTACAGAGTTTTCAGCATTTGCAGAACTTTTAGTCATACCCAAAAATAATATGAATATTAATTTTCACTAAAACAAATATTTATAATACATAAATATTTCTATGGTTAGTTTATGTGTAATAAATGTTTGTATATTAGAACCATCAATTGCCTTTCACTGTTAGGTTGTTAGTTATTCTTTATACATAGCACAGCACAAAAAAACTTTTAGTCACCAAAGACTTCTGGTATCCTCCTTCAGTCCCTACAAGCACACACCAATATCTTAAAACAGGAAACGGCCATTTTTATCAGAAACCTTTTTGAATTCAAATAATAGAAGACACCTGTGAAGTATGACAAAACAATGCAAGAGTCTCAAATCCTTGTAAACAGAAAAAACCAAGAGCATAATGTGTGAAGATAATTAAAAATATTAATTTGTTCTAACAATTCAAGGGAGAAAATGTCTCTAATCCAGTGGTCCCCAACCTTTTTGTGCCTATGGGCACATTTGAGAGTTTATGAGATCGTGGCGGACACCAACCAATTAACAAAGCCAAATTTTCTTTTCTTTGGACAAATAGGATATGGACACCAAATAATACGCAAAACAACACGACGTTTAGCGATACAAGAAACCATGCAATCAAAAATACGTAGTTTTATAAGTACAATTATTATTACTCAAGTGGGAAGTTAGTGTGACGTTTGGCGCTGCATTTCATCGGCCAGTTTTTCAAGTTTGGGAGTGTAGGATGAAGTTGCTGCTCGCAAACAATCGTCAAGATCTGTGCTTTGATTTTATAATGTTCGTGGTTGAACGGCCTTCATTATTCAGTATAACTATTTCCGTAACGATGCGGGCACCCAAAAAAAGCCTCGGCGCCTGCGGGCACCGCGTTGGGGACCACTGCTCTAATCCATACAGTCAGCACTGATGTCACTTAGTTGAAGTTCCTTTTTCCCGTCTAACCAAGGATTGCCGGGTCAAACTTCGAAAACTGTCTTGTTAATTGGTGATGTAAGCTACACGGGTATACCACGCAGCCTCTCCTTCCCATAACTTCCCTGCTCCCCTCTACATCCACTGTATAACGTAAACATTCATGAGCATCCTCCAACAAAATCGGCAATTCTTGGTCAGGCAGGATACACCAGGATATAATATGAAACCTGACAAGGTCGTCAACCAAAAACAGGTCCTCTGAAATGACAAAATATCTGAATCTTCAAGGGAAATAATACAGTTAAATACCATAAAGGCATAGCAGTCTCTTACCGATTTTTACTGCGTATCCTACCTAATAATTTTCTAGTCACATACTTAAAAGAGTGATAAACGGACACAAAGAATGTGTAAAGGAGAGCTGTATTTCTCATCACTGAAAGTAAAGAAGCAATATCATTTAATGGAAAACTCTACTTCCAAACACCGAGAAATGCATGGCTCTAAAAGCGATCCAGATGACCTGACACTGCACATTCAAAAATCTCAGCTCAGAACAAATTTTCAGTTGAAAATGTCTGCAACAGACAAAATATTTCAGTCATACCTGTCGCACCCTTCCAGAAGGCTCTAAGCCCTTCCTCCCTGTATATTTTTCCGGCAGCATCGATAACTCCCGAGTATGTCGTCTGTCCTGCTCTTGCTACCACCTGTGGGCATACAACCAGTTCAACCCTCTTAAAACTTATACAATTTCTGTGAACACATCAACATAACGGATAGTACAAAAACGCATAACGCTTGATTTAAAAAACAGTTACATTTGGGGGACGCACCTGCATGTCAGTCTCGTAAATCAGGATTAAGCTGATAGTTTACATCCACGTAATAGCCTCCAAACTCACGAAGCCCTAGTCTAGTAACGTACCTGTAATCGTGTCTTGATGACGTCGGCAGGTGTGACGAGCGATGCGGCAGGAACGCCAGCGATGGCTCCGGCAAACAAAAGTGACAGTGGGTGGTTGTAGCCATTCTCATCTGCTAATTTTACTTTTGTGTGGGCGTACGCTGGGAAGTAGATGGCACTGAACGGAATATCACGAAGAAAACACGCCTTTGCTCCCTGTACACGCAGGTAGAGAGGAAAGTAGAAAATTGGTACAGAACACATACACAAACCAATACCTATCCCATACAAACGTCATAAACCTTGAAAATGAGAATTATTGGTTCACACACTGTTTATGGTTTCCATAAGGTACAAAGAATAGCATTAACATCTTATTCAGCCTAAGAAATGAGTTACATTCTATAGATAATACGAGGCGCGTCCCAAAAGTAAGTTTCCCACTCGTCCCACAGCTAGCAAACCTTATATTGCGCGAAGCGACTGTGCGTACGTGATAGAGCAATGACGTAGCATGGCGCATGCACTAACGGCACTTCCCGCGTTCTCACAGTAGCATCGTTGCAGCTGTTGAAGATGGAGGTTCTTATTCCAGCTCCCGCCAACTGTGAAGTGCGGTCAGTGATAACGCTAGGCCGCACACGGCTCGACGGACAGCGAGTCTCCTGCAGGAGTTCAGCTGGGAGGTGTTTAATCATTCACCCTACAGCCCGGACCTCGCTCCCAGTGATTTCCATCTTTTCCTACACCTCAAGAAATTCCTGTCCGGTCAGCGTCAGCGTTTTGAGAATGACAGAGAGGCGGAGATGGTTGTCACACAGTGGTTCCAATCCCAGGCGGCAGACTTCTACGACACAGGTATTCAAAAGTTGGTCCCACGGTATGACAAATGTCTCAATTCCGGTGGCGAATATGTTGAAAAATAGCTGGACACTTGCTGTATCTGTTGCAATAAATATTTCCATGAAATTGTGTTTTGTTTCTGTAAACGGCCCCAGGGAAACTTACTTTTGGGACGCGCCTCGTAGTAAAATAAATAGCGTGAATCTTTGAAGATTGATGGTAAAAGCTCAAGAGGACGATGTATAACATCCTGGCTGAGAAATCTTAGAGAGTGGTTTGGATGTATATCAATTGAACTGTTTAGAACAGCTGCATCAAAAAATACGAATTGCCTTAATGATATATAACGTACGTTCAGAGACAGCACCTTAAGAAGAAGAAATACATTCCATGCACAACTACCTGTTAATGGCGCCAACTTAGTTTCCATAACTGTATTTTTTATAAATTTACGTTCCGAGTTTTGTTCGAAGGCTGCGACGTCTGAATCTGGGGGCAAGAGACGGATGCACATAACTTCGAGCAGGTTCTTACCTTGTACATTCCAAACAGGCCAAGCTCCTTCACAACACTGAGGGCACTTATTTTTGCTCCACTTGCAATTTCACCCGCTACTTGAAGACGAATCTTAACTATCTCCAATGGATTTGTGAATATAACTTGTGAACCACCAGCCTGCAACCAGCAATTATTTCAGACATTCAAGAAAACTGTTACTGTATATATTTTTTATACACAAGCAGTCCAATTACAGTACATAATTGTCAGACCTTTATTCTATGAAAATGTTAATACCACTAACGGACGCCAGCACAGGTAATTAAGACTGATGTAAGCCAATGGGACAACATGTAGGCTACCAAGTTTAAGCATTATATAAATCTATGGAATAAAACAAACGTGCATCAACAAATACAGTGTAAATTATCAAACTCACTTACACAAGCTCCTGAGATGATTTCGCCATAAAGCGGCAAATTTCCATTTTTGTCCATGAATTTATCTCGAACAAAGTCGTTTACCTGAAATATATTTTTAACTTTTAGGAGTATACCATGCTGTTTTTAATTAACAGCACCACAGAACTGAATTAAATGTGAACAGATTTCTTAACAATCTCACAAGCACTTCATTTCAATTTCTGAGACGCTTCCGATTCCACTTACTGTTAGTTTGATAGCCTTTTCTGGTGCTACACCCATCAACTGTGGCACAAGGCCTCTGTACAAACCGAAGAAGCCTTCGTGCCTGATGACCTTCTTACAGCAGTCAAAGCTATTTCTGTACATCAGCTCACCAATGAATGAGCCCGCCCTTTGGTTCTGCATTCTCGTCTTGACCAAGTCAATGGGGTACACTGCTGTCGCACCCACCGCTACACAAAAACAATGTTGCTAAGACACTTATGCCATCTAGGCAGAATTTATAAAATTTATTCTCACGAAATCAAATTCAAGTCAGAAGTTTCCATTTAAAAGATTTATAACTAGTATCGCAAAATTCGTGGTAATAAAGGAGTAAACTTTCACACAAAGATATGAAAATGTCTTCATATCACTTCATATAAATAAAAAAATTAATTTTGCTTTAACAAATGTCTGCTTAATGAATAATTTTCAAGGAATAAATTCCTTTTGTAAAATTAGAAATGAATGAATAAATACATTTTTTGCAGTCTCCTCTCCAAAACAATGTACTTAAGATGTTGGTAACCCTGTGTGTCCAAAAAAAACCACTTTCAATATTTAACTTCGCACAAGGTGTGACAATTAACATCCTGGAACGACCACATGTCACAGTAAGTAGAATGTGAGCAATAACTAAGCAGTGACATGTTACAATTTGTCTGTGGTTGCGTCGTATGTGTTGGCGAAACAAATAACCAGTAGTAGCAAAGCAGTCGCAGAGTTACCAGAGCACGTATTTTCGTCCCTGTGGAAAAATGAGTTATAGGTTGCTGGAGCAAAGCATTAACATGAAGTTTTGTGCAAAGTTACATAAAAACGCATGTGAAACTCTGCAGATGTTAACAGAGGCTTATGGCGCTGATGTCTGAAAGGTTTGTCAATGATCGGGATGATGTGAAAGATGATGAAAGTAGACGACATCTGAAAACTCACTGGACAGATGAAAATGTATAAAAAGTGCAGACACTGATTTGTTCTGACAGTCGAACGGTTAACCAGCATTTTATTTGGAAATGTTGGCAAGCCTGCATGAGGCTGCCAATTGGAGAAGACCTGGAATTTAATCTGATGCTTCAATCAAGCATCATGACAGTGCCCCTGCTCATGACACGTTCGCTGTCTGCAAGATTTCGGCCAAAAAATCAGTACTAAATTGGATCATCCACCATATTCGCCAGATTTGACCCCGTGCGACTTTTGGCTATTCCGAAACCTGAACACCACTTTGAAGGTTCACAGATTTCTAAACGCTGACATCACGGACATGTAACAATCATCCTGAAGAGCATTCCAGAAAAGAAGTTACAGAAATGTTTGGAAACACCAACTCATTAAGTGCACAATTAAATACAGCTCTTACAAGGTTATTCCAGGAACTTATTTGTCACACCTCTCATATGGACAACACATCTACGTTAACATTTCTTTTTGTAGATTCTAAAGAAAACATTAGTGTGTGTTTAAAAGATATGAGGCTCTCAAAGCAGTGAAAATGTCAATATTGGTCTTCTACGTAGTAAATCCACATGAACTTGTTGGCAGATACCAATGTTGTACAGAAATATACCACCTCCAGGGCTGAAACACAGGGCAGTACGTTCCACGAAAGTGTTGGTATCTACTCACAAGTACATACAGACTTGCTACTCAGAAGACCAACATCAACACAAGCACGTGTTTTGTTAGAAACTGGCAAAATAGGGGAGGGTGGGGACTGTGAAAAGAAACAAATTAACATTAGAAAGCACGAAAAAGACGTGTTCTGCGTAACACATCGACTTACCACCACCGATGGAACCAAGTGTAAACCTGTATGCATTCTCTAGGACCTGGATTACAAGGCCTCGCTCTTCAGGACTCTGGAAACGCAAATTACAATTTACGATTCAACTTATTTGATTACAACAGAACCCTTGCAAGAAGACTGTCACGGCATTTATGGACACGATCACTCGTGCGATTAATCAAACACGTACTTCCAGTCATTCTAAAACATTCTTTAATGCAGGACTGAGCAAATTTTCAAAGAGTGAAGACCGAATTTTCAACCCACTTGTCTAAATTCAGTTTACAACGCAGCAGCAGACTGTCTACTGCAGATATCAACTATGTGTGCAATGTTCCACTTCTATCTGCTTTTACCAACAGGAACATCTGATTTTGTTTCAAAAGTTTTTAATTTTAATACTTGATTTGGCGTTTTAACCCTCCATTCAGGGGGGTTAGTTTAGTTTCTTACACAAGGTTGGTGAGATTTTTAAAATGGTAAAAAAATCTGGATTGTGGTCCTGCAGATTATGATGCTGTATACTCTCGTAGGTAGTATTTATTGTTTCAGAAGAACTTATTTCTTCCAACTTCCACCTTTCCACCCTGAACCTGGAGGAAACAGATTCTTCCAAAATGCTAGTTACTACCAACAAGACCATACAGCATCTTAACCGAGAAGATAATAACACAAATGAAGCTGTACTTACAGAAACAGCCTTAATCTCTGCAAGTCGTTTGGTGATCTGCTTGAAGTACTGCTCAGGTGCAATGGCCTGAAGATCGTTGTACACTATTCTCCTGCAAGGTACAAACGTGTCAACTGCTAACTGAGAATTGAAGACCCACATTAACTCAAAAGAAATAATATTGTTCCAGGTAAATCCCACCAGTAACACATCCTACAGTGGTCATTCGTACAGAAAAACAAGGTATTTCACACAATGAGTTCAAAATCAATCACAATCTGGTAGATAAAAATTGTAAAAACTGCATCTCAATGAACCATACACCTATAACATGACACATAAATAATGTCTCTCCCAAAAGTCTCGACATAAATGTAGCTTTCATGGCGACTGAATTCAATGAAGTCTTAATGGGCAATCAGCCACGTCAGGTGGCCGCATAAAACTTATTTTTTTACATCTGATACCAGTTCCCTGATGAAGGCCAAGACGGTTCTCGAAACATCAGTTTTATATGGCCACCTGGCACGACAGATTGCCACGAAGACTTCACCGAGTACATAAACAGCCACTTTTTTTAAGTTTAACAAATAATTCTGATATCTTCCACAAGGAGAGAAAAATTTAATGACATTCTTTCCCCATAATGAGCATAGGAAACTGACAAGATAAAAATGGTTTGAAATTAAATGACCAATTTTAAGCTCATCATTAATTTAAGTCAGGCACATATGACAAAGTACAAAGCCTGGTTTGAAATGAAATGACACATGTTAACTTTAAATGGTACCGTCTACTTTGATTTGATGACATTACTTGACAGGAACAGAACATAAATATGAAAAATTATTTTCCGGGACAAATCAAATAAAACCTGAATTATACAATATCTGATTCTGAGTAAAAGGCTAACAGACATAATAAAGGAATTATTCTTGTCTAGTCTTATTGTTTAAAAGAAATATATTTATTCAGTAATAAAGCAAAATTCTCATTCGCATTAGAATTTCTGGTCATATGACTGAATAAAACTCCTTCTCGATATTGACTTTGTACCATATAATTTTCTTAAATATAAATTTAGACCTGAATTTTGCTAATTTCATGCACCTTAATGTTTTATATAACATAAAACAAGAGGGAACCACAAGAAAATCATTAACTATAACATAACCTCTCTATACATCACAGAATGAAAAAATTCATGAACTTTGCAGAACAAACTTTTGACACACAGACAGTAACATATATTACAAGCGAGTTTGAAGGACAGAATAGCGGGAAAAATTCGTAAAATCAAAGACAATATAAGAGTAGTATGTGAAAGCGTGCGTGAGATGATAAACATAATCACCCCAACCACTGCCGTTGTTCTTCCCCAGGCCTCTTCGGCAAATAACTGAGCGATCCAGTTTGGAAGCAAGAAAGAAAAGAAAGAAAAATTGACGAAACTAATTAGTCATCATTTTGTATGCAGCGGTTATGACGCTCTTCTATGGAATTTAAATTTTGAAGAAAGCTGACTTAAAATATTACCTTAATTACTGTTTCTTGGACAATCAAAGTTATTTCATATTGCTATCATTTTTCCTTTGTACACCGTTCAATGTCCTAATGTCCAATTAAACACGGCACATAAAGAATGCTGTAGATACCATGAGAAACTTCACAATTTCCATTCTTCATCAGGTATTACTAACGTTATCGAATCAAAGAGGATTGAGGTAGATGGGGCATGCAGCATGCATGCAGAAGGTAAGAAATGCATACAAAATTTTGGTTGGAAGATTTGAAGGAAAGAGGCCACCTGGGAGACCTCTGTTCAGACAGGAGCACAATATCAAAAGTTTAGGTTAGGTTAGGTTACTGAAACAGTGCATTGGTGAGGCATGGATTTATCTGGCTCAGGACATAGGCCAGTGGTGAGCTTTTGTAAACAAATAATGAACCTTCTGGTTCCAAAAAGAAAATGAGGAGACATTTTTTTAATCAGACAAGACACTGCTAGTTCCTCAAGAAGAACTCTGCTCCTTGGAATTAATTAGTTGGTAACAAAAAGGTTCTTTCAACTACAACAGTGCATATTTCTGGCACAGCTATTATTACTCTGTGCTAGTGCTTTTGGTATCCATAACAACAGACATAAAACTTATGCAAAGAAAAATACTCGAAGTCTGTTCGACGTGTCAGAGAAATCTGCGAGACGCTCAAGTTCTGACAAGCAACCTCCAAAAATAACTTGTATAGTCAGCGACATCAGGTCAGGTTTCGAAGTATGAGGACGGGGAAGTAGCAATATTTTTAATATGTCAGACGTTTACGTTATGTTCAAGCATAAAAATTGAAGTAACACAAATCCATCCTTGGGTCTAAAATCTGGTTTGTGGTGTCTTGCACTTTCAGAAGAAACTCTTTACACGAATACACACGTTTCTGTGCTTGGAAGTGGCTGGTTGCATTAATTCCCACGCAAATGCGCAATGACATGGGGAAATCCTCTTTGATAACGTCGCTACCCAGCCAAATAGGCATCAGATAAAATGCCCCCGGAAATCTATCATGTCAGTAGCATCATTCACAAAGTCAAACATCAGATTCTACTGAATTTGCCAGAATCGTTATACTCTGTGTGCATTTCCTATCTCACTTGAATTAATTATGTAACTGAATACTCTAGAATTCATTTAAAAACATAACGAACAACTTCCAGCACAAATTATAAGCTGTTTCACAATACAAAGTGTTAAATTTTAAGGTATTTGGATATATGACGGCAACACCTTTGGTTATTACTGATGCTACTTACCCTGTTTGGTGAAGTAAGTCACAGAGGAGGAACAGAATGTCTACTTCCAGCGGTGTGATCTGAGACATCATCTGTGCAGAATGAAGGAACTCCTCTGCCAATAAGAAACAAATACGATCATGCAGCGCGAAACACCGACCGATTCTTCGTATGTATAATGTTGTCGTTTCTCACCTGCTTTGCATTTATATTATATTGTAGGACGATCTGGAAGATGGATTTCAAGTAGCTGTGGCTTGTTTTAAGGCACCGTAACAGATCTGCTTGGTGCTGAATAGGAAAACATGAGAAATCGCAGAATACCTGGTCTTCAGATCACGAATTAAATACTCGACCTCCCAAACGTAAATGTTAACAGATCTGATGCAAGGTGACGGAATAATTACAAGATCCCACTGCTAAAATACTTGAATTCAGCTCTTAGATATGGCCCGAGATGACAGAACAAGAACTTGCAATTGATCGCAGAATTCAACAAACCTTTCGTGACTTCCTGGTTCCTATTTCCAGTAGTAGCATTGAGGTAGATTCTTTTTATGAGTTCCATGTTGTTCAGGAGAGAGTTGAACGCCATAAAGTAGGGGAAGCTGACACGTTTTCCGCCCTGCCCCCCTGACGCTGCTGCCACCAAGTTTGCTTTCACTTCCCTCGTCAGCAGATGGCTCTTGATATTTATCATGATATCCTGGAAGTCGAGCGCGGAAATAAATCCCGAACCCGACTGGTCAGACCGCCGGAATGCTTCCATCGCGTACTCCTCGTGAAAGTCCTGCAAAACGTCCAGTTACACTGCATGAAGGTGTAACAAACATGAAGTTCTCAATAAAGTTAATAGAGGAAAATGTTTGCTATTCATCGTAATAACAGCTAACTTCTCATCCCCTTTATAAATCACAGAAGATTAAGACACATGAAACAACTGTTCATTTATCAGGTATTTTGTACAGTCAAGTAATCACTGAATATGAACAGGTCTTTGAAAATACAAGATGGATAAATTTCCTGTACTATTACAATTGCTAATGATTTCATCTTTACTGTACATGAAACAAGTGAAATAATTGTTCTCCGTTAGTTACTCGTCATATCTTTCAGTCTGCTAGTCTGTAAATTACATTGTTCTCTTGCACACTTTTTCACTCAAGTACACAGCATCCGAAACTTGTATCAATGTTCGAATGACTCGGCTCCAAGGCCAAGCGGCCAGCATTTTATAATTCTGTGATTGCCAGAGTCCTCAAAATGTTCTACCTCATCCCAGAAACTGTAAGTTCTAGTGACATAATTTAGAATCCAGCACAAAGACTACAAAGGAAAAGTTGTTCCTGTGGCTAAGCAGAATGGAGCGAGTTGACCTGCATAAGATTGTACTGGAGTGTCATGTTGCAGAAACAATTACATATAATATTAAATTACCATCTCTACACAACAGGTCTTACAAATATAAACATAATTATAAGAAGGGGGTCCGCGGTGGCCGCGCGGTCTGAGGCGTGGGCCTTGTGCCGCTTGGTCGCTGGGACCGTGGGTTCGAATCCCACTCAAGCCATGGATGTCTGTCCGCGTTTTTCTGTGTTGTGCTGTCCTGTGTACATGTAGAAGCCTTGCGACGGGCCGATCCCTCGTCCAAGGAGTCCTACCGAATGTCTACAGATCGAGCCAACAAAAATTTGTGACCCGCAGTGCTCAGGCACTTGAAGAACGGGTCGTTCCCAGTATTATAAGAAGTGATTCTGACTTTAAAATCTTAATCAGAGTAATTAGGGGCAACTATTGCTTAGTGGCTGTCAGCAGTGAGGTGATTTGTAAAAGGGGATTGAAGCCCTGAAGGTAAACTCATATTTCCAAAACATATCATAAATCATGTGTAAACAAGTGCAAAGACACAAATTTACAAGGCATGCAGAGAGACGGTCATTTAATACACGTAGCTGAGCTGCGGTTGTCTGTACATCTAGCGAAAGAGCTGAAGGTGCCCACCGGATAGCAGACAAGCAAGTCCAGCTCTACTCCGGCCATTACCGGGAATCAAACCACGACCACTCGCTTCATAGCCTGTCATACTACTGACAGTTCAAGTGCAACATTAAAAGTAAAGTGCTCTAAAATGGGTTTGTTACACATGCAACAACTACTTTACACACAGATCTTACTAACATGCAAAAACTGACTGAATTCTGCATAGCTGATGGCCCGTTTCTTGTCTCTACCAAAATACAGCTTCACAAAGCCTCCATTCATATCGAACGGAATTTTATTGTGCAGGACCGTCTTCTTCATCACCTCAGAGAACTCATCTGTAAGAAAACAAACAGAAATGATAAATACCTGGAAGGTAAAATAAATGCAAGCGAGAAAACAACTCGGACTGAGGTGAAGACGGCTGTCTTCTGGGTTCTAGCACCGTTTAGTTTGGCAGCCTGATGACGGAGGCTGCAAGGACCTCCAAAACAATGGTAAACGTCTACCAGACTACACAACACTATAACCCAAAAGACAGCCATCTAAGAAAACAACTCGTACCGGTGGAAAGACCCACAGACAGAGTAGGAACCCAAATAACACAAAATTACCACAGCAACCCATACTTAAAAATTAAACTCCTACAGAGCAGCATGAAGTCACAATCTTCTGAAACAATGCAGGAACACTGTTTACGGCCGTAACTACAGAGTTCGATGTCGACCACATGCATCAAGTAAGAGTCGGTGCACCAGCAGGACCATACTTAAACTCAGCAAGCAAGTTTTAGCTAGAAGACAGCCATCTTCAAGTCCTACATGGTTTTAAGCAGTTAAAAATAAATTCTTGTCAACTTAAGGAATTATGTTTTCTGTGTCAAGAAATGCACTAAAACAGCAATACCTGCAAACAGACAATGAAAGATATTACTGCGGCAAAGCAAGAAGGGAAAATACACGTACGCCACTTTCCCTCGAGGTGGTAGCAGATATATAGTAGGAACAGCCCATAATGTGATGTTAGAGAGATCGCACGGAGTACGCTTCATACAACACTGTAATTACTTCATAGCACTTGTAATAATAACTCACCAAAATTAACCACTCCATTTCCATTTGTATCGAACAGTTGGAACGCTGTCTTATAGAGGGCATCAGGCACGCACAGCAGCCCCTCAAATGCTTGGAACTCCGGAAATGAGATGAGTCTGCAACAACGATAAACAAGCATTACATTACCACCTGCACTCTGTGATAACGCATCCAACTCGAACTTCACGCACAAAGTTCAAACTGACCTAAGACCTAAGATGACGCTGTTTCCGCGCATTTATTATTTTGAGATTTCTTTTCTTGTTATATTCTGATTGAGGAAATTTTTGCTGCAAAATGACTATCACTGCCTATATTTCGTGATATTTGATTTCCTTCATTACTCGTCGGTTCTTTACTTCCTGGTAAATTATTATGTTCCACAAATTAATTATTAACCAACTACTGATGTTGCTCTCAAATACACAATTTAAATGTTTTGAAAGTGAAGTGTAACAAGTAAACAATATCGACGTTTCGGAGATGGGACTCTATCTCTGTCGGAGAGTCCCGTCTCCGAAACGTCGTTTTACGTTTTATATTTACTAGACGATGGATAATATCCAAGAAAATTTTTATTCAATTGACTCTTCACCATCGTCAAGAAGTTTTAGATTTTTGTCTGTTAGGTTAGTAATGGAAATGAAACGTGGGCGGATTAACAAACCCAACTCTATTTTTGCACTCACATACAATTTGTACAAATATATGAAAAAAACAAAGAATTTTATATGCTGACAGATGAAAAACAATTAAGAAAAAAATAAAGACAGTTTTAAACATAAAGTTAAGTTCATCGATCATATACACACCCATCTTTACTCGTGTCAACAATTCCAGCCAAGAGTTTCACGGATTCTAAATTAAAATTTGCGTCGGAGAACAGTCCTAGGTACTTCTGCACGAAGTCGACCGCCGTCATGTACTTCTCGCCATTCCGCTCGATAGATGCATACTACGGGAAAACAAACAGATGAAAAACGTTAGTATAACTGACCGTCAGCCCCTGCAATGACAAAAGCGCAGCTTCACAGAAAGGATAGCAATGACTTCATTCGTTCCTCTGGCTCAGAACGAGATTTGTAACATACACATGCCCCACTGTAATATGTTCTACCATAAGGTATGGACTCAAAAAATTTCACTATCCTATCTGAAAGGCCTTGTTGAAAATTTGCTGTGCCTTCTAAATAATCCCTCAACGTAAACTAATGTACAAAATTATATCATGGTCCTCGGTGCTCTGTTGATACTGGTGCAAGCGTGGATAAAAGGAAAGGTAAAAAGTTGTGCCTCTGCTTATCCAATTCCTACGTTATACTAAATTAACTTGGGTTTAAAATTTTGCCCAAATACATTATTCCCAGTTAACTGACTGCAGTTAGAATTTTCTGGCTACAATTATAACCCTAATTTCTTTCATCCCTAGAAATAATCTGAGTTGCTTCTCATTGCATTCAATGAGTGAAGTTCTTGTGTTTGAAAAAATAAATCGCCTAAATTACTTTATGTTCAAAGATCACAAAACTGAACCAAAACAAAACACCTTTCTTGGCACCACACGTTAAAAAAAGATTCATAAGACAAATTGTTAACCACACCACACCACGAAGATTCATGAGGGAGGTAAGATGTAGCTACACGTATTCTTACTTCAACACTAGATGGAAGCGAGAGGCCAGCTTCACGCTCCAGCCACTTTATCCCCAGGGAAGGAGCCCCCAGGATCCATTGGATAGGAAGCTAGGTGGGCCCAGAGCCAGTCTGGATGTGGTAGAAAAAAGTGTTTTTAGGTAATCTGTACGTACTTGTTTATACTGATCGTACATACAAAAACAAAAAGGTTTACGTCGTCCACAGTTCTTGAGTGACATCCAAATTTAGATTATTTAAGATTTAGAGTGAACAGGAAGGTGTCCTTAAATTAGTTCAAACTTCATTTTTGACTCTCTCAAAATTTATGGGTGATAAAACAAATTTTTTAAGTTATTCTCAAAATCAGAGCCAACAACTACAAGATCTAACCATTTTTGTACATGTGACAAAAATATTCCTTTTTGCTGTCCATTTTTACCCAAACTGAATGCTTTGAAACAAGGATGAAGAGATAAATAGTCAGCTTCTGAAGTATATGATCTGTAACACTGGGATTCTAGTTGGAAAATTATGTTAACAGGCAAAACTGGGGGAACAGACGCCAACCACAAATCAAGGGGGTCCGCGGTGGCCGCGCGGTCTGAGGCGTGGGCCTTGTGCCGCTTGGTCGCTGGGACCGTGGGTTCGAATCCCACTCAAGCCATGGATGTTGTGCTGTCCTGTGTACAGGTAGAGGCCTTGCGACGGGCCGACCCCTCGTCCGAGGAGTCCTACCGAATGTCTATAGATCGAGACAACAAAAAGTTGGGACCCGCAGTGCTCGGGCACTTAAAGAACATGTCGTTCCCAGTATCCCAGTATCGTAACAAACACAGTCTGGTGCCAAACTCATTTTCTAATTCACCACCTTCAACGGCTTAAACGTCACAACAAAATACGTCCTACTATTTGGAAGTTCTTCGATCTATGGTTCCATAAACATGGCAACCACATTCATAATGAGAAAAACTAACACAGACCCCATTTTGAACTCTCTATGCCATGGAAACCTCAAATTTTATACTGCACGTTCCTTCCTCTGTACATTGAGCAGATAAACCCAGTGTATAGCGTGACGTCCTATTTCTTTAAGATTCATCTCAGCATTATTCTCCCGCCTATGATAAAGCCTCAAAATTTTCTGAAGTAAGATGTGCAATATGGACCCCAAATCTTACATGCAACCTCTGTTTCATGTAGTGCACCCCCAAAATAAACAAGAGGCTCTGGTTATGATGGTAAAAATACAACAAAATACATATGTACTAGACTTCTCCTTAAGCATTTTAAAATTCTTTAAGAGATTAATGAATAAAGAAGTCGTAATACTTCACCTTGTTAAAAATATCATGAAGTTTGTCAGTCTTGGCACGCTTCAGGTAACCAGCACTCTGCAACAAAGTAAAAAAAGTGTTAGACATCCAAATGCCAAGACTTCTTTATGACTCACAAATCAGCCATCACCTGTTAACAGCGAAAGAAGCGAGTGGAATAATCCGATTTTAGATCAAGCTATAAGAAATTATGTTGCACAAGTTATTGACATAGTTACACCAACACTTCATAAAACAATTCACTGAACCACAGAAGAAACAAACGAGAAATATGATTAACTTTTATATATCCAGCGAATAAAAGATTTCGGTGCCAGAAGCAAACAATGGACAGACACCAAATTGGATATAAGTCAACTCCAGACGTGACCGATTACTAGTAGTTTTATTTGTGCCCTGTTCAGCAAGGACCTACGTTTCCAAGTGAATGATTCTTTCTTCAACCAATCCAGACGAACGTCAGGAGAGTAACTTGAAATTTGACAATACCTCCCCTGTCCCTGCATACTGTCATATCATTTCATCTGACAATCAACAACCTGAGCAGGTATCAAAGAGCAGAAAAATAATCGAATAATACTGCGAAACAAACATGTACTTGTACGATTATTAGTCCAGTCTATTAATGGCTTAATTATTCACATTTGATGTGTTACGTATGGAGTGTCGCGCTGTATGGAGCAGAGACTTGGACACTCAGGAAGAAGGAACAGAAATACCTGGAGAGTTTTGAAATGTGGTGTTGGAGGAGAATAGAGAAGATCAGGTGGACGGATCGAGTGACCAACGAAGAAGTATTGAGGAGAGTCAACGAGCAAAGAAACATTCTGCAGGCGATTACACGAAGAAACGTTAACTGGATGGGACATATTATGAGAAGGAATGGATTACTGAGTGATATCATCGAAGACCAGGTTGAAGGAAAGCGAGGACTGGAAAGAAGACTGATACAGCTAACTGACGACCTTAAACAAGGAAAGAAGATGACGTTCCAGGAATTAAAATGAGAAGCCGAGAATAGGGACAACTGGAGAGCTCTTTTTGGGCAGAGCAATGGACCTGTCGTAAGACAGAACACTTAATAATAAAATATTCTCATTGTTATTGCCAGATTAAATGACTGTCTCAATGACAGGGAGACGTGTACCTGAACCAAACATGGTCCCAAAAAAATGTGCAAAGAACTTATGCATACAAAATGGTCCGGTATAATAATTAATGAACATTCACCTCAGCTCTGTGAAGTTGGCAGTCAATTTGTGAGATTTCTGGTTATAACAGGGCATGAGTACGAACATGACTGTCTTCTCAAATATTAAGTAGGTATAAGTTTACTGACATTTCAAAGATACTTGCTGCATCCATCAACAGGGTGATCATCCTGAAGGCTACTGACTACGTGGTACAACATCATAAAATTATGGTCATCTTCATGCAATCAGTCCTTTCAGCCTTCAGGGCAGACAAGAGACCAAACCGATCTCTACACGGGAATCCGAAGAGGAATTATATAGGGACATGTGTGTTTAGCAGTTTCCGAAACGTCAATTACGGGTGTGGAAATGTTTAAAATATCCCTCAAACACGACTGAGTAGGTTCAGAAAAGAACAGAATTTACTTACATTTCATGGACCCATCATAGGTTTAAGCCAAGGATTTAGAGAATGTCATAACACAAATACAATACTTGTTTCCAACATAAATATAAAATAGTGTTCTACGTTAATGTAACCCGAAAGTCACAAGAGTCCGCCCCTAAAACTACCTTCAGTCAAATTAACCGAATCCACATCCTTCCCGAGAAAACACCACCTTTTCTCAAGGTCATACTTGAAACAAAAACAACCGGAAGTAGATTGGGTTGGCAATCCTGCTTATTGGGTCATATCAAAGCCAGTTAGTTGAGACCACTGAATATATCCCTCTATGGAATACCACACCCTGATTACCTATGACCATACCGGTACCACGCGCCTATAAAACGATCACTTCCGCCAATACATTTGTCTACGCTTCCTGTTTATGTGAAGTTACCGGTTCGGAAGCCACATACCTTGATTGTTAATCCAAGTAATTACCTTCAGCCTTTTAATAGGCCACACCATCACGCATTAATCCCAATGTATTCACAACTGCTTTATACATAAAGTACCATAACCTCTGGCACAGCACGCTAAATTAAGAAACAAGTTTCGCAGGCGGCCCAATTTTACTAGAGAACGTTGAACTAAAACTATGATTCACCCACACTAAACTAATACGGAAACGATACACTTCGAATTAAGGCATGGCTTCGACAATATTATTATGTAGGACTTGAGGATTTGTGGCCATCATCCAACTAAACCAACTTACCCGATCACTGGTAATGGTTCTTTCCTTACCGACTGAAAACACCATAATTAGTACAAAAACGTCACGAACCGTAAAATTTCTATGCTTCCTACAAAACCACACAACACATCCTTACATCTGTAACTTATCTCCTACAGTGGAGGTGGGGGACACGCTCCAAGGACACGAAATGTTAATACTAGGTCAGTATTACACAACCTGCCGGGATCACATGATTAAATACGTTTACTGAGTGAAGAGTGCGCCAGTGGGAAGTGCACGTCGGTAATACAACACTAAGTTCGGTCAAACGAAAACATTCCACTTCTTTGTGCTACATCAGTGACGTGTCTTTGGTAAGACACGGTAGGCAAAGCTTCGTGTTTATTACCAGATCTTTAAGCTCTCCCTTCCACTATGTCTCAAAAATCACGCTATAAAGTTTTGTGTACAGAGTAACATTCTTTAAGGTTAAGAATACCACCTGCTGCTTTAGAGGGAGTGTTCCAAAGAACGAACTCTATGGAGCACTGACTTGTTACACATCCTGATCCGGAATACATGGACCGCGTAAATCTAAACTAGTCTTCCCTTGAGAAGATTATTATATATAGCACCCCGTTCCCTAACCACCCTTAATTCAACGTGTTCTTCCCTGCAAGTTAAAGATACTGGGAACGACCCATTCTTCAAGTGCCTGAGCATTGGCTTGATCTATAGACATTCGGTAGGACTCCTTGGACGAGGGATCGGCCCGTCGCAAGGCCTCTGCCTGTACACAACAGCACAACACAGTGGGATTCGAACCCACGGACCAAGGGGCACAAGGCCCACGCCTTAGACCGCGCGGACCCCAAATTAAAGATACACTACTCAAATTAAAATTCTGATAGATTTCTGGTCTGTTTATAGCCAGGTTTCCTTCCGTGTGGGAAAAGGAAGGCTGCCTATACTTGTGTGTGCCCAGACTCTTGCCAATATTTTAAACAGATGACAGCCTTTATCCGTATGTGGCAAGGATGTCAGTGAAGGCCAACGCACCTCGATCGATAACCATGTGTTGGACACGCGAACATGACTGCAGCGACACTAGTGTTATTTAATGGAGGCTTCCGAAATTATGAAAAGAAAACTGCAAAATAAACACAACTTCGGTCAATGTCAATTTTTGCAGAACGGAAAACAACATGGCGACCGAATGATGTTAGGTTTGCAACGATAAACAATGAACCACGGGACTCATGCATGTAAACTATAGTGTGGATGTAGGTAAATACAATCTACACAAAACAACTTTGAGGTTAGGTTATATCCGACAAATTTAATACAAAGATGGCTGTCTTCTGTGCCGTAGCGCCGTGTAGTCGTGCAGACATTTACCAATGCGATCACCCTGACGATGGAGGCAGTAACGACCTCCGAAACTTCTACCAGATTACACGTCCCAACAATCCAGAAGACAGCCATCTGCACTTACAATACATTCACAGCAGTGACTTGTCAGTATCTGGACAACCAATAAGGAGTTTGTATTATAATAACAAGTCAAACCAAACACTCTGTCTGTACGACGCGACAGCCAATCACAAACAGCCATTTCATGGCAAGATACAAACCTCCGATGTTGGTGAGTGTTGAGAGGACTCCATAAGTCCAAGAGATATATCAGCACTTATCCTCTGATTAAATAAAATATCCACTTCTACCGACGTATTTATCACTCGATATACAAAGTTTCACTTCACACTAAATCATTTACACTTAATAAATACACACTGCACACTGGAAGACGAAGCTACTGGCGGCTGCGAGGTTAAGTTGTTGTGAGGTTTAGATAAACGTAACTGACCATCACGTCATTGGACCCAGTACAACCGCTGACGTCTGAATCTTACTACAGAGGACATTATTTTATAATAATCATCATTATTATTCAGACAGAGATAAGACTCAAGTCGATTCATTATGTTATGTACGACAAATAAGCGATATTTTAAAAAATGTCAGTACGCTGGTCGGGAAATGATTCCTAACGGAGCTACAGTCGAAAGTGTGACAACCCAAAACACCAAAAGAGATGATGATTTGATCTCTGACACGTCAGTAGGAGGGCATATGGTCAGTGGGGAAGCCAGAAAGAAGGATAGAAGATTTTGAAATGTTGACAATTAAGTGGACTGATAATGGACGAAATGAGCTGGTCTTAGACAGGACCAACGAAGGAAAAATCTTACGAGAAGAAGAGTGGGACACATTCTGAGGCACCCAGGATTGGTTAATTTGGTAAATACAATGAGTGAGCAGGAATTCGGAAGGAACATTTAATGGTCAACTGTGAAGTAAGTCGATTTAAAATCTGTTAAAAACTGTTTAAAAACACAATTTTTTTTAAAAAAAACTTTGCATACCATGTAGTGTATTAGAATATAAGATAAGTAAACAAACTATTAACACTATAAAAAGACACTATTGCCATACGCGTTTCGACCTCAAGTGGTTCATCATCAGTGGCGTCTGGGCACGCCAAATTATTCTATGCGACCCACGCACATTTTTGGTCACCCTGCACGATGGAAAATAAGAACGGGCATGTCATCGGCACAGCCTTCAATTAACTCGCTTCTAACAGACGCCTGTCATCACATGCACTCAGCGCTCCGACGGGGCACCGAATATTATTGATCGCTTCTTGGGGGCTTTTCCGTTGCCCAAGTGCCGACACGAACGGAGGGGGAGGGGGGGGGGTTAGAAAGAATGTTAAAGAAGCTATCGTGGCCTATTTTAATACGCAATCACGGTTCGAACCTGAGGAAAACCACAAAAAAGTAACGAAAAACACATTGGTACAGATTATTCACCTGATCAATAAACTTTTGTTATGGGCCACGACTATTGATTATAGTCTCCAAGAAAGGCGAAACAGCTGAATCAATTTTTATTAAACGGTACACCGGGTATTCAAATATGATTTTAGGACTCTGAGTGGTAAAAACGTCGGATGTAGTCTTGTGAGTGGTCACCGGGGGTCTTGGAGGAACGTACTGTCTCCTGCTTCAGGGTAAAAGTGAATGACACACGTCCTCACAACGCATACTTCGATATGCCAAGAGTAATTCCGAGTTACGTTTTCTTATTAATTCAACTATTTTATATCAACTGTTGAGGTTACATAGCTTGGAAAGATTGATGTGGGAATTAAGAAATGTGGCCGCGAGACGTCGGAATACTGAACCGCGTTTTGAATCGGTCCACAGGGCGCTATATTTCATAACACCACGTGCGGAACACATGATTTTGCCCAAGGAGGCCGGCAATTAGAGTACAAACCGTAAATTAACTGACAGAGGCCGACCTGAACATGAACACAATTAAACGGACCTCATCAGACAGACAGCAAATTTCAGGATATGTACCAATAAGTCAATTCTTATTCTTCTCACTCCACGTTTTAATTACAGCCTGTCCACTCGGACCATCCACACCCCAACTGTTGATGACGAAACGTCGAAATGTAACGAGAAACTTAAAAAGTTCTCCAATGCCATGACAATGTCCGTGGTTGAATCGGGAGTATACTAAAAATACTTTCACATGAACGAATAGCCAGTTTGTGGAAACTTTCCTGGACCCCCTTGTGACTGAGCCCTAATCATTGCACAGATGAGAGAAGCGAACAGTTTAGAGAAATGATGTTTTTTCCCCTAACGAAATTATACCAAGCCAAGCAACGGTAGAACAGGACATCAGATTCGTGAACTAACTCGCGCATTTGAATCACCAGCTAAAGACGTACGCAGAAGGGATGTTACCAACTGGGAAATTTTCGTGACCCGATGGATTACACCAAGGTTTTGTTTTTTTTAAAATGACACAAATCACCTCAGGAATTCCAAAATTCTAGAATCGAGACACATATTCCATCTCCGAAATTACGTAACAGATCTGGATTAAGTTTCATTTTGTACGTCATTAGTGTTTGTCGAGAAAATATGAATATTATACATTAATATTTTACACGAAAATAAAATAGAGCATCTATCAATTTTCTGAAAAGAAACTGCTTAAGTTTTCATGTCGGGAGCGTTCAGATATAATATTAAAATGAATCTTAAATCGGGTGTGAGAATTCGGTCTGGATTCACATGGTTCAGGACAGGGATTATTGATGGGCTCTTGTGAACACAGTCATAATAAGTCTTCGGATTCTATAAAATATTGACAAAAATTTCATCAGCTGTACATCGTTCCGCGATGCGGGTTAATTTAAAATAACACCAAAACATGTAAAATAATTTTAAAACGTCAATCAATTTCCCAAAAAAACAAGAATAACAGTCAACAAGATATGAGAATCACCATAAGGTAAAGACGGGAGCACACACTTCCTCGATCTGCACACGCGAAAACACGACCCGCGCCCGTCAAAGCCCCAGCGGCAACTAAGCCAAGGGAACCTCCGCAGGTATCACGAAACATCGCCGCGCGGGGGAGGAGGAGGGGAAAGCTGGCAATTGTTTAACGGCGGCGAGGGGTGTACACAGGCCAAAGAAACGGATAACGAAGGTTGGCGGATAATTTAAACATAAATCAGACGTACTTATTCGGGTGAAATCACGTACAATGCAGATTCGAAGGGTTAATTATTTCACGAGGTTGTAAAACGATTTCAGCTTTGTGGAAACTGAACTAAGATGGCGGCCAAGGAATTCGGCGTCCTTACCACGCCCAAAAAAACTTACAGAGCTTCAACACAACAAAACTTATTCCGTCTAAAAGTGTGAAGATTAAAATATAATAGTCGTTCTGTATGGGTGTGAAACATGGTTTATTACATGAAGGGGGAAAAGACCACGAGACTTGGGGTGTTTGAAATGAGGGTCCCGAGGGAAATATTCGTACCAGAGAGGTGAAGTATCAGAAGGCTGCCGAGTCCCATGATTTGTTCTGTTCACTAAATACTATTTATCTGGTGATCGAATGAAGGAGAACGAGATGGACGGGGCATGCAGAGTGGATGTTGGCGATGAACCTGGATTTAAAAAGAGCATTTCGTAAGCCTTAGGCGCAGATGTGCAGAAAACGAGCATTAAGAAAAGAGAAATTAAAATGATGACGACTGGATTGGACACGGGATGGAGTCCCGTGGAGGGCACTTGTGGTCACGACAATGAATCATGGCTGTCCCTGAAAGGCGGAGAGAAATTCTTGAACAACTCGCACGAAATTACGTAATTCTATTACATTTCACGAAGAATATGGTTTTCCGATAGACCTCTTGGAGGATTGTGTTATCCCTGTACATACACAATTGACCTCCGACGTCTCCTGACCTCACGCTTTCCTCGACTCCCCTTCCTGACTCTCTCTCTCACTGGTTACACTTTCTTCAGAAAATTCGACATTACTGCGAGTTCAAAGCGTCGTCACTTGAAGCATCTAATCGCTAACCCTTTGGGTCATTCGCTTTTACAAAGTCGAGGGCAAACTCGTAACGTTTCGAGAATGCAATTTCACAATTCTACGTGTGTACAGGGCGTTCAAAGAGCAGTCGACGAGGGTCCGTCCATTGCTGAACTCTCGTCGAATGTACAGCACGTGTCGAATACCAGGAAACGAACACGGCAAGGACACATTAAAATTCGCATTTCACGTTCTGACAGAAGGAAGTTTTATTTATTTAGTGTTCTGTGTGACGACAGGTCCATATGAACAGGATCCTTCCATCCTTTTCTCGGACTGGGACCTGTTCATATACGTTCTTGGCAGATGATCCAGAAGTGGTTTGCCATTGCCTTCTTCTGTGTGTGAATGGAGTAATTGTTGGGATCCCACGGTGGAAAACTTCGTGTTGCCTAGACCACGGTCTTGCCCAACACAAGTTATAAATTCGGGCACCGCCGGGAATCGAACCCGAGACCCCAGGATTACAAGGCCAGCGTAACTCTTCGCGAAAGACGTAGCTGCTGGTGATATCTGTAAAATTTGTTGGAAATTTAAATTCGCACTAGATGTGCGACACCAGACAGTAATAAATTAATTGTTCCTTAATTTATTTGAATATAAATCACGTATATAGATACATTCCAAGTTCGATAGGTACTGAATCCCTTTTAACCACAAGCTAACAACATTTTAACCACATTTCTGTAAGAAATGCGGAGAAAATTTATATGACGCTACGAATAGATCTGACGTTACATTCGATATGTGCAGACAAAAATGAAATGTCTTACAACTTTTATTCAAGACCTCGAATATGAAATTTCGTCGAAATAAACGCCAAACATATGGGGAGACGCTACCTTGGGCATCCCTGGACGTGAAGTCATATATCAGGCAAGGCCAATGCGCGTTACACAATGCAGTGAGCTTGTCAGCCTGGTTACAGCGTTCAGCCGGAAGATTCCGAAGGATTCAGTCTGTCCGTCAGAATGTTACGTCTCCGAAACCATTTGACGGATTTGGATTTGTGTGAAAGTCCCGCCAAGAGCCATCGACCAATAAAAACACTTCTTCGTGTCCGTGCACTGTAACCCTTCAATTTCATCTCACAAACAAAAGTAATTGACGCAGAAATTCTGGTGCGTTCGTCAGGAACTAAGTTTCGTCAGACGTGGCCATGGAAACAGAAAAACAAGTCACATTTGTTTGTTTGTTTGTTTGTTTGTGTTTTCCTTGATTGTGGCGTCAGAAGATTGGAACAAACAGATGTATTTCTTCAGTGCAAAACGACGTACTGTGGCAAGATTATACAAAAACAATTATCTCACGTAAACAAAACAAAAATTCGTGAAAAGTGTCCGATCTAAGTAACAATCCAATATCAACATAAAATTCTATAGACAAAAGTTCAACACTTCTCAAGTTTATAGTTTAGATGCGTCATGTTTGTGTTAAAATTCAGTATATATATTTATTTATTATTTCAGTCTATACACAAACTTATTTATTTATTTATTTGTAGTGTTCTGTCTGACGACAGGTCCATATGAACAGGATCCTTCCATCCTTTTCTCGGACTGGGACCTGTTCATATACGTTCTTGGCAGATGATCCAGAAGTGGTTTGCCATTGCCTTCTTCTGTGTGTGAATGGAGTAATTGTTGGGATGCCACGGAGGAAAACTCCGTGTTGCCTAGACCACGGCCTTGCCCAACACAAGTTATAAATTCGGGCACCGCCGGGAATCGAACCCGAGACCCCAGGATTACAAGGCAAAAATTGGATCACGTACAATTGACAAATGACGGATCGTAAAAATTTCTATCCTTTATCATTAATCGAACTGGGACAGAACTCAGAAGGTCCCGGGTTTGAGCCCCGCCGTCAAAACTCACAACTGGCCTCTCCGAATAGCACAATTAACGTCAGATTTCTCTGGATTCAATGTCATTTGCACGAGTGTTCCTGTCTGGTTTGGATGACGTCATCAAAGCTCATATGACGATGACTGGTAATGACGTAATCCAACATCCGTCGAACTGAAGTCCGCGAGTTCGGCGTGGTCTCCAACGTCGCAACATCTATACCGAATTTCATAAAAAAATCCGTTCAGCCGAGTGGCTCGCAGTCATCGTCAGCCGTGTGTCCATGTTGCCACAGAATGGGATCGCGGTGTTTCTTGGCCGCCTCGCCTGGCCGGGAGCCAGTGGCACGTGGTCTTGAGGAAATCGCATCCCACTTCGAGATGGCAGGGCCGAGTTTGGGTATGCGGGGATCCCCGGGACGCGCGCACAAGTGGGTCACCCGGCGCTCCGCACTCTGAGTTACGTTATGACATCCTGACATCTGGTTGACACCCCTCTCCTTTCAATTTTACGCTGGAAATGGGAACACGCCGAGAGGGAAACGAACAAATGTTGGTCTCTCACCCTTCAGAACGGAACGGAGGTTGAGGAAAAAGTCTGGACCTGAGATCGTATTAAATACGAACTTGGAGGAAATTACGATGACCTTTATAATTTGCAAATCTCCGCTAATGGCATTTTGAGCGACCAAATAAACACACGTCCATCATGCGTGGGGCATAAGAAATACATATCACATTTTGGTCTGAAAACTTCGGAACGTAAGACGAAGACAGGAACATAATATCAAACTATCTTTGTCGGCGTTTAGAGTGGATTTAACTGACTAAGGATAAGTTTCAACGGCAGGTTCTTATTGAAAACTTAAGCTACTTCCGGGGTTCTATAAGACGGCAAGAGGCTACGTATGGGGGTCTCAAGGACTGTGCTCCATGAAGATGGTTACGACTGCAGGCTGTTGTGACCGGAAATTGCCAGGAGGTGAGCACGCAGTGACAAGCGTACTTGCCACAAAGCGTCACGTGCTCCGCGCGAGGACCACGACACTTGTTCAACGACGCTCTGTTATCAGCGACTGTTACACTGGGCGTGAGTGTATCCTTTCAATGGAGAAAACGAGAAGTCAGAAAACGGAAATTATAATTTCTTTCCACAATTTTAGTTCGGGTTTTCTCGAAATAGGTCTCGCCACACCTAAACGTAAAGAAATGTGCTTCAAAATGTTCTGGTAAACTCTTTTTTTGAAACTGCAACAGCTGAACGGGAGTGGGTAATAAAAAAAGTTCATACAGGCTAATATTTCTTTAAAATCGCGTGGCCCTACGCGGATAATTTGTAACAAGTCGGTTTTGAAATTCAAATCGCAGTTTCTTGGGATAATTCTCACTGCCCCCCCCCCCCCCCCCGACCGGCTGTTCAGGGACCAAAAAAAAAGAAAAATATTACGAAACAAGCAAACAACCACTAACATTTCAGTTTAGCAAACTTAATAAAGTCAGTCTCATTAAAACTATTATACGCTACATGTTTCGGCAATTCCTATTTGCCATCTTCACGGGTTGCACCTTAGCCATAAGGTATTAAAAGTTGTTTTGTATTAATAAGATACATTAACATATGTGTGTACATTTTAACATATTATAGTACACTGTAATTAATTTCCACAAGTTACGAATCGACTTCTCGTTTGTCAGGAGCTCAAAGATCTTGCCGGATCGCCGGATTTAGCTCCGTGTGACTTCTTCCTCTTCCCAAAGATGAAAATTCAGCTAAAGGGAAGGAGATTTGAGACGATAGAAGAGATTCAGGCAGAATTGCAGATGGTGCTTGACAGGCTGACAAAGAAAGATTTCCAGGGATGCTTCCAGGCTTGGCAGCGGCGCTGGGATCGTTGTGTTCACTCCCAGGGGAACTACTTCGAGGGTGATGGATGAATTTAATACCTGAGATAAGTGTACGGGTTTTTATACGCGCAGTCTTGAAACTTTCCGATCGCACCTCGTATATCTCAACCCTGAATCGACGATCGAAGTCCATTCTTCAGCTCGTAGCTGGTCGAATGGTAATCGCCTCGACTGTCCTCTCTCTCTCTCATCAGAAAAGCTACGAAATCCGCTCTTCAAGACTCCGTAAGCTGAAAGGAGGTGGCGATTGGATCAGGGGGTTCCGAGATCTGGAGACCGCATGTGGGGGTGTGGACCTCGTGCTTAAGGGAGCAGATGTTCGCCGCGTTCGATAACAATCAGTGGCGTGAGTCGCGTTACGTAACCCTCTCATTCCGAAAATTATTCCTCAGCAGGTGGACGGATATTTTGAGAGAGCGAACCACCCCGTGTGCCTCGTGCCAGAACAGTCACACGCTCATCTGCGTCCACTCGATTTCTCCGCAGACGCGAATGAACGACAAAAACTTTTGGTCCGAATTCTCCAATCTGAATAAAATTCTACATCAGCTTTGTGCATCGTTTCATGGTCTCTCACTCAGAGGGAGGAACACAGATTGCAGGTGTTTGAGAATCGGGTGTTGAGGAGGATATTTGGGCCTAGGAGAGAAGACGATGGGGCGTGGAGAAAACTGCATAATGATGAGCTCAAAAATCTGTACTCCTCCCCCAGTATTGTCAGGGTGATTAAGTCGAGAAGAATGAGATGGGCTGGGCATGTAGCGCGCATGGATGGGGGCAAGGGGTGTGCACCGGGTATTGGTTGGGAAGCCTGAGGGGAAGAGACCTCTGGGGAGACCCAGACGTAGATGGGAGGATAATCTCAGGCGGGATCTATGGGAGATAGGAGTTGAAGGAGACTGGATTTTGTTGGCCCAGGACAGGGTCTGGTGGAGGGCTTTGGTTAATTCGGTGATGAACCTTCGGGTTCCGTAAGCCATCTGGTTGGTTGGGTCCACTATTTGGGAAGCCTGAGGGGAAGAGACCTCTGGAGAGACCTAGACGTAGATGGGAGGATAATGTCAGGCGGGATCTATGGGAGATAGGAGTTGAAGGAGACTGGATTTTGTTGGCCCAGGACAGGGTCCGGTGGAGGGCTTTGGTTAATTCGGTGATGAACCTTCGAGTTCGGTAAGCCATCTAGTTAGTTAGTTAGTTAGTTAATGAGAATTAACACTGCCGTTTTTACCATAACTGCGCTCAAGGTGTAAAGAAGTGGGGGCGAATATGTGCGTTCGACGTCCGTTATAAGTAAAAGGTAAGAGTAACAGAGAGGTCGGGTTGAGAGGACTAGCAAATGAAAATATTCTGTCCACACTTAAAATTTTATTTCGCGGGCGGAAGTACTTTGTAGCTCCCCGTCTCAGTTCCTGTCTGGTTTACGTAACCAGGGAGTTCACCGACAAACCTTCGGTTTCCGTAAAACACGACCAGATGACGATTCTGTTCCCAGGAACTAGTTGGCCAAAAATTTAAGACTAAATTCTCGACGCTGTGCCAGTTGGCTGGGGCAGCCAGAAAATAATCGAACGGCGATCTCCCTCTCTCAGCATTTAAAGTTGGCAACTTGGCAAGCATTAAAACTGGCGAACTGTGAACCTCGCCGAGCGGGAGAGGGGAATTATATTTTGCAAGCAAAAGCCGGCCATAAAAACGAAAATAAACTTTTGGGCTCTTGCCTACGCGGAATTGTGCGGCCTACATAACAGATTACATGGTTCGAAAATGACCATCGAACGTCGCTACTGAACCTGACAAGTGTTTGGGACTTATCATAACCTAACCTAAAAGAAGCTAAGCTAAGCTCACCCAGGGCTTGCCTACGTGGCTCAAATGAAGGCCGAGTGATTTGAATTTTGTAAAAAAAAAAATTTCGAAAAATTTTTGATTTCGCGAGATTTTTCGCCAATTTTGGAACTTCATATAATTTATTCAAAAATTATGAAAGATTTTGAAATTTTCAATTTTTTTTTTTACTTTTTGAGTTTCTTAGGCAATTCTGGAAACTTTTTCAGATCTTCAAAAACAATTTTTTTTTAATTTTCCAAAATTTTAACTTTTACATAGTATATTTTGTAATTTTCCAAAATTTTGACCTAACCTAACTTAACCTGACATAGCCTAACGTAACGAAACCTATCCTAACCTAACTTAATCCCTGAGTATCTTAAATTATGATCGCCAGCCATTCGACAATCCACATTTTCGGTTCCTAGAAATCGCTGTTAAATAAATTCAGAAAGGGTCTAACAAAATCTTAACAGCCCAATCACTTCCTTCAATGCACACGAGACTCGAAAGCGTAGATTACGTGATAAAAAAGAAACATTATACACACACACACAGCACGCAAGTGTTACCAAATATCGTCCTGATAAGCATTGTATCTTTCAACATAAGTTTCATTGACGAACTCTAACCTACTTATCTTCTTATTCACAAAATAAAGAGAAAAAGCTATCTCCAATCAAATTTACGTACTATACTTCCACTTTTATCACTGTTATCACTAAAATTCATTTTAAACATTTTCTACGTTTATCTGGATCTGCTGAGAGAGCATCACAGATTCAAACACAGGACCCTGACTTCGTTTATAAGACTACAAACTATTCAATGAATGCAAATATTAGTCTGTGTTAGCCTATGCGTTGAAATGACTAGTTTAGATCGGCCTCTAAAATTTCATAGAACTAATAATCCAGTCCGTACCGCAAAGAAAACAAATCACCATTACAAATATAAATGTCAATTCTGTTCGAGGAAATAACCTGTGATGCGAAATCCAGTTAAAACAGGCGGTAAATATTCTTCCCGCTGAACTTTAATGGTGGTCAAACATCATGGATACCCAAACTCACCGACCACATCTGCAGCCATACGTCGCATTCATCTGATAGACCTGTTGCGCAAGCGCTGACCGTACGAAATACGTAACCATGACGTCAGAGACCTTCACCTCGACAGTTACGACATGCAACAAAAGACTCGCGCTACAAGTAAGTCAAGGTTTTTCTGCTTCGATTTGGGTTATAATTGGTTCAAGGAAAGCATATGGTTTCAACAACCTCAACCCGTTTTGCAACAATTTTCTGCAATGTCTCGTAGCCATGATATGGATATTAGAGACATCTAGCAACGCATCAAACATATAGCTTGTGATATCCTTTGTACTCTTTGAATTCCATGAAATGCGGGGCAGCGCTGTCGTGCGTACGCTTTTGGAACCAACGGCGTTAATAAACGTACATATTTTGCCATGACTTGTGATTTCTATTCCATATACATACAAAGACAACAAAGGAGGATTATGTTTTAAAAATGTACAATGGCAGAAGAAATTACGGGATTCTGGAACACAGACCAACATGAAGATTTTTTCATAAAAGGCTAGTTCATCACCAAATATTTCTTTGTAACTGTTATCAGAAGAAGCATTTCTTACGTCATCTGGAACATTTCAGGAGAAAGTTGATAAAATATTTTTGTTATGTGAGTTCCTTTGCCACTTAACAGTCAAATAACTGTACATAAACTTAATATTCTTTCACTTACGAACTCCACAGAACACAGAACTCATCAGGACTTAACAATCGTTCAGTTCCTTTACGAGAAAAGAATGTTCATTACCTCGTTCACAACATCCTGCCAATGGACCCTATTCTGAGCCTGTCCAAACCGTCTTCAAGGTCTCCCAAGTGACCTCTTCCCTTCTGATTTTACAAAACAAAATTTTGTATGTAATTATCATCACTCCCATTTGTGCTACAAGGCCTACCCATCTTTCTTTTCAACTAATGCAGCATTTTCATTCTGTACGATATGGTGTCCAAAGCAATGCTCTTCCACATTCCCAACAGCAAGTTTGTAAAAACTTAATTTATACAATATATCAAAACTATGTTCACATAACTGAAATCACTCAGCTTCTGAATCTACTTCCTTAATGCACCAAACCATTCAATTGCATATCAATAAATGATCTTGACATTTAAGTCATGAGGCACGTTCGTTTAGCTTACCTACCACTATTTTCCATGTTTCAGACAATTCCTTCTACACTTCAATCTCTACTAAAATATTAGTTGTGATGTTTCGTCTCTTCAAATCATTCACTTCATTTTTTACGATCGCCCTCTAAAAATAAATTCAACAATCCAACCAAAATAAATGTCGATCAATAACACAACTACAGAATTTAAAGCCTGCCTTGTAGAACTGCCATCAATTAAGTTATATATTCTGTTTGATTTTCCTACATAATTAAACGTTTATAAGGTCCTGCTGCCCTAAAACAGAAGAAACTGGCAACTAAAATACATAATAAAGCAGTTCTTAACAAAGCACGGCTACCTACATAAATCGAATTACATGTAATAAACACATCTACAAAGCAAAACTGCATTCAAACCGATTACACGCTATACTAATTACCTTTGACAAAACAATAATACACACCCACCTCTTGACAGGATGCTTGTAGAAAGAACACATTGAAAAGCCAGTCCTTTACCATTCCCAAATTGGATGCCTAAAATGGAACATATTTTTCAGTTAATTTCTTGCAATGTATCGTCACGTCTTAATGTAGTAGTGCTAAGCGATACTTCTTGGTGCGTTTGTTTGTTTCAATTACACATATACAATGAATAAACATTAGAAACACGACTTCTACCTCCTTCTCAGACGTATCGAACACACCGGACGCGGCCATAACGTAAACTTAAATAGGTTAGAGAACTAAATTTCAATAACACTTACCCTGACATCTATGATAAAATAACTGCATTGCGCAACCAGGTTCGTCAGCTCAACAGATCTTATAGTTCAATGGAATATATAGATGCTGACTGGTTTCATGTGGTTCAAGATAGGGACGGGTGGCAGGATCTGGTTAACACAATATTGATGGAGTCAGACACTGGTCTTACATATGATTACACCAACATAACCATACTTAACCTACCATTCAGGTGTCGGTTTTCAGCGAATCTGGTCTCGCTCTCTCTTTCATAAAAAACATTGACAGTGGAACCACGGTTCCGGAGAATCTGACGTAAATACGTCTTTCTATTTAAATTATATTTAGGCAATAAATACAATGAAAGGAAGTTTATATATTACCTTTATTCTAAATATTCCCTTTATACATGCTTTATAATTGAGTAAATAGTTTGATTAAGACATTGCTTGTTCAACTTGAATTAGTTACGCTTATTATGGGTCTGTGGTATCTGAAATATGTCATAAAATTTTTACACTTTAGAGTATCAACATTTCGTGCAAACACCATATCTATACAAGATTTTTATCTACATTGAGGATTTGACATCAACATTAAGCCAAACGTTTCCTCCATAAATGTGACAAAGCTTCGATTTTCCTCCTTCTTTAAATCAATGTTAAAATCTCCTGCCAATATTATGGGCATTGTATTACTACCTTCTGTGGCCATAATTGAAAACATCTCTGTAAATTTGGGGTGGAAGGCAGTATCACAGATTTCTTAATAATTCTTATATAATAAGATAAGTACTTGTGATAGTCTGAAACGTTTCTAACAGCACAAAATTATTTACTCTATGACACACTTCTTCTACAAGCGATTCACAGCTCAGCCTTTTCCGCAATAACGAAAGCGGATTGTTGACTGCAATAATTAAACACAACAATTCCTAGTAAACAGATGATGTAACAATTAGTTATGCACGCAGAAGTTCATATAAAAGCTGACCATCCCCGGCGAGTAGGAGGGCGCGGCGGTGTGCGCGGAAGGGTCAGGGCGCGAGCCCGCCTGGAGCCGCCGCCGGTGCAGATCTTGGTGGTAGTAGCAAAAACTCCGTGCCTATACCCGGCCGCCGGAAGGCAGAGCACTAACTGAGAGGTTTGACTCGAGGTTAGCTGGTGTGGGGAACCCCTTAGTTCGGCAACTCGGAAGACACTCGTGCCGAATGAGGGCTGCCAGAGTTCACCCAAGGGCAACCGAGGGCGACTGATGTTCAGCAGGCCAGCCGAAGCCATCCCCAAAAGACGGCCAAGTCAGCACAACGAGTGGTTAGACTACTCGGCTACCCTGACTGAGGTTTTCCGTGCTTTCCTCAGTTGTAAGGCGAATGCCAGGGTATAACTTAATAGGGGCACGGCCCGCCACCCTTTCCCCCGATCATGGAGGCCATCAGCTGAAGTGATCTTCCCCCCATGCCGCAGAGGCCTTCAGCCGAAACGGCCCCTCCCTCTCTGGGTTCATACCCTAGAGACCCAACCAACCAAATTCCTTCGACAACTTGCCTGACAGGATAACCTCCCATCAGCAGCAACAAATCCCAGTTTGAATGGTCGAGGCTCCCGCCATGACGAAACCCCGTTAGCGTTAGCAAAATTTCCGTTCTATATTACGACCGTTTACCATTTCCAGCAATGCGTCTTGTGCGCAGGAATGGTTTCACCTAGGTAGGGACGATGCTTGCGCTTGCGCAGGCCTCTGCCCTCAGTTAGCTTCTTTGGTTGGTTGGTTCCATATTTACACATTGTTGGTATGGATCTGACGTCACACACAAAACAGCTCCTGATTGGCCAGGATAAGTTTGTATTATTGAAATCCCGACAGCATTGTTGCTGAACAACTGTTTGGTTTGTGACAGTAATAATGGTTTAGAAGTATGCTCAGTATAGTGTGTTTAGTGGTGAATTTTCAGTCTGTTTCGAAATTGAAAATGGAATCAAGATCAAATGTACCGATGACAAACAGTAAGTATTTTAATGAATTTCAGTTTACCTATTCCACTACATGATTTAATGAAGCTACAATGCCAATAAGAAACTTAAAACTTTATATGAGACCTTTCCTACAGCTTCAGAAACTGAAATACAACTGCAGTATTCTTTTGAAACTATTTTAAACATGTTTCTTGTCTCATCATGTCCAATTTCTGAAAAATGAAGGATGAGGATATTTATATGAAAAGAATTTGGATAATTCTTAGTATGAGGGAGGAGCATTTATTGCAAGATTTCACTATGAACTGTTCAATAAAATATTTCAAATTAAACAGAATGATATCAACTGGATATAATGAGACAGCAAGTGCTATTGGGAGAGTGGAATACAGAAGGCTGAAACTGTAGCATCGGTTGCGTACATAAACTTTAAAAATATAGAAGCACTTCTCTAAGCAATTAATAAAAGATAGAAATAGCATGTTCATTTAAAAAAGAACTGAGCTCACCTCGTGAAAGTGAGGTTAAGCTGTCTAATAATCTTTAGGAACTGACACTTTGTCAGATGGTAGTTAGAATATCTGGTGAATTGGAAGTAATGTAAGAAGGAATCGATCGTGGCCTATTTTAGCGCATGCTAAAGAGACTTTCATCCTTTTGTGCCCCACTGATTAATAGTGTGGTAGCACTGGGGACGATCTGCACCAGTCCCACCTGCCTCCCATCCTTATAATGTGTCTCTACGATTCATTTTAATGTTATCCTCATATTTCCTTCTGTCTTTCATGGGGAATTTTCCGAAGAGATTTCCATACTAGAATTTGATAAACGATCATTGTCTCCACCCATCCCAGCTACATGCTGAGCCAATCACAACGTTCCTCATGTGATAAGTTACTCGCTTCCTTCATGCTTCTTGTGTTCGAATATTTTCACAGATAATTTTTCATATCTATTCAAAAAATACATTACTCATTTTGAAATACATTCTGTGTATTATACAAGTACAATTTTAAGTTTTGAAACAACATGATATGTAATACGTTGTGGGGTACTACCTTATGCTCCTCCACATTCTTTAGGCTGCGCGTCTTCTCCGAACATGGATGTACCAATTGCGGAGGGCACGGTCAAGAGACTCGTGAAATATTTCAGTGAAAAATTCACTGGTGTTCAGGAAGAACTGTGTTATGCAACGTATAGAGCTGAAACTCACTGCTGCATAAATACAGCAAAGAAGAGCCGTACAGTCGAGGTAACTTTTCTAGTATACTTACTTAAATGGTCATAGCCTTTCTTGAAAAGGTGACAGGTACTCAGCTGATTAAAAGCCCAAAATTTCATTACTTTGTACACAAGAACACCACTGGACCTTATCCTAATCCAGATAAATCCAGTCCACAGTCTCACATAATTTATTTAAGAGCCATTTTAATATTATACTTCCACTTATGCCTAGTTTTCTTGCAAGTGGTCTTGTTCCTTCAGGTTTTTACCATGCGTGCTACCATCTCACATTTCTTCGTTGTGTCACATATCTTTGTGTCTCCATTATCGGTGTGCACAGAAGGAAATAATATGGCTGATGTGTCTGTTTATTTATTTACATATTTCAACTCAAGAACCTCTGGGCAGATCTTAGTGAAATTTGGTATTGAAGTTATGCCATTGTAGACTACTCCATATTTTTTTCTTCAGTTTATTACAGCTGGTTATAATAACGTAGTAAATATGTGAGACATTGCTGAGGTTTTGTTGGTTATGTAGTTTTTGTTGTTAAAAGTATGTACAGTAATAAAATAAATTATTGTATTATAGATTATATATGTATTCGAACAGGACAGCTGTCATGACATGAAAATACTTACTTCGTTCAGATACCATTTAAATTGTAGTTTGGTTTCTGAATAACTTTTGTCCATCTGCTCAATTGTTCCTTTACATTTCCCTTGAAAATGGGGGAAATTTATTCCTCCAAATATTGGCAACCATCTACAAGTCCACGTACGTTATGACCGTGAAGACCACGGTCAAGATCTTCGTCGCCACGAGAACTTCGTATATCAGGGACATTAATTTTTGTCTTCTGGGCATTAACACCACGTGGACTTGCTGGTAGATACCAACATTTTGGGGGTACATGCTGCTTCATGATTACTTCAACAGCACCGGTGATTTTCATGTATATAATTTTATATATCTTATCAATGTATCTGTAACCCAATCCATTGTCCTCCGCCTCCTATTCTTCAGCACCAAGGTTTGGATCTTATGTCTGCTTCATTTTCAGTTGGTCCTTCCACCTGTTCTGGGGGCTTTAAAGAATCTTCTTCCTTTTTATATGTAGCTCTTACTCTGTTTAAGTGTCTGAAGAAGTTTCATTCTGCTTTTCCTAATTATATCATTTCAACTAAATGTATAATTCATTACTAATTTTGTTGCAATGCAAATCCAGCGACACTACTGAGGAATTTCATTAGTGTAGTTTCTGTCCTTTGTTAGTGTCCTCACTTCTGAGCTGAAATTTAATGTGTGTCTTTATTTATCACTCTTCTCTTTTGGCCCACGTATTTAATTATTTTTTTTTAATTTTATCTCTGAATATTATTATATCCTGGACAAGGCAATTTACTTGTTCATTTTAATTATTATACAGACCATGTGTTGATCGTGCAGGGTATTTTCCTGCGAAAGGCATAATTTTAATTTTATTTACCTATATTGTCTAATTCATGTTCATGTACTTCTCTCAAAATACTTTCTTTATTAATCGCTTTATGTGTCCACCGAAACACCATAACAATTCAATGAAACACTATTATAATTTAAATGCAATGTTGTAGGATTACTTTCACTAGTCTAATTAACAAATTAAAATTTTATATTTTTCCCCCCTCTGAAGACTTTGGGGGGGATATTCAATTAAGAACTGAACAACAAGAATTCAGCAAATTGAAACACAGGTTACGTAGAAATGAATCTAAAATCGCACAGCTCCAGTTTCAGATTAAAGTTCGACGAGAACAAGTAACCTTGGAAGAAGATTCGAATCACCCGAAGGTGAAGGATCTGGTGAAGTTCTTCGAGTCTGCAGGCAAAACACCGACAGAATCAAAGGAGGAAAGGCGAGGCCTTAAATTGAGGTTTGTTCTCTTTTTTAATTGGTTTCCTCTACATCCTCTTCTACAAAATACAATCCAAGCTCTTCGTCCCCTTGTATTTACCTCTCAAGTGGTCCCTTACACACAAAGTTTATAAATGTTTGTTATTTTTTCCATATGTGCAGCCAATCACTGAATGCTTTTCACAACGTGCAACGGAATGATAAACGCGTCACTAAGCAGCTGGACATGTTCAAGCTTCGGCAACAGGTATGCCACAAGAAGTGAATTTTACAATCACATAAAAGAAAAGGAAAAATTAACATTATTCGTTTGTTTAAAGGATTGGCTACACTTTCTAAACAAGATCTGTTTTTGTTTTTTGAGCAGGTGACTGACATTCACACAGCATCCCTTGCGATACAGGCAGGATTATGTGGGTTATTTGACTCTTATGAAGAATTCATTTCGTCCCTAGTGAGAAAACAAAACAACAAGATCGCAGAACAGCAAACGACGCAGCAGGCAGCACTGGATGAAGAAGATGAGGTAATCAGATGGAATGATGGTGACATATTCATTAGGAAGTACTTTTATAAGTTTAGACTATTCATGCATTCTTAAAAATGTAATTATTCATTTTAAACTGCAAGTAATGTTAAATGAAACATGAAGATGATAATGAATTTTGTGTAAGTAAAGTGATGTAAAGTAAAACAGTCTTGCTACACACCATGCAGGTCGTTTGGGGGGGGAGTGGCGGTATAGCTCCTACTCATTCTTGACTTTGGGACTAGATGGGGGTGAGTGGTCAGCATCACGTCCCGGCCACACTTTACCCCTGAACCCCAGAGCCTGTCTGAAGGCAGAGGCTAGAGGAAAAATCCTCTGCCCCCGTCGGGGATCGAAACCCAATCGTCCAACCCATAGCTAGTCACTATACCGACTGAGCCATCCTCATATCTCTTATTTAATTTCTCTCTGTACACAAATCTTTAATAAACTGAATTAAACAGGTAACATTTATTGCATTAAGTAACCCAAAATGAAAAATTAACAGATCTTGTAATCGTAGCATTTGTTACTTGAAAGTAAAATATAAAACAGATGTGAAGTTATCTCTGCGGCTAAGCACCACGCTGTGGAGACATATAGGGGGAGTGGATGTAAAGCTCCACACATTCTTAAACTTGGCACTACCTGCAGGTGAGGAGTCTCTTCCGCACTATGGTCACGTTGCCCCAGGAACAGAGCACATGGCATCCACTAGACAGGACGCTATTAAAACATCAGACTTGTGCTCGGCCCCTCCTAAAGCCTCAAATCAAATGAACTTATAAGACTGGTTAATTTAAACATTTTCTATATACAAAGATTTATTAGATTCAGGTGTTCTAATGCATGAAGTGATGCAAAATATACAAAACATTTACGCAAATGTTGTTCACTTTCAAGGTAACGAAGGAGAACGCAACTGAAGTGTGTGAAACTGGCCTAACTGTCGAAAGAAGGAAGAGTTGTTGGAAAAAGTTGAAAGAACTGAAGATGAACAACAAAGATTTCAAGAACAGATTGAAATAACCCTATGGCAGATGGACAAACGATGGCGACTCGCGTGTGTAACTTCTGTTCAAGCAGGACTGACACGGATACTTGCAAGACCATCTTACGTCTCAGGACTACAATGTTGTGCTGCGTAGTCTGGTTGAAGTTTACTGGCTGTTCTCAAGACCAACAGTGAGATACTTCATGGCATGGACGAACGTCATCAACTTCATCACATGGTGTGGGGTTTTCCCCTTTTCCCCAGCTGTCCTTCAAAGATACTGGTCAGAAGTTGGCCGTGCAGTAGGTTGAAGCCTTGACGATGCTCATCATTGGCGATGGGATGAAAGACTACCCTTCTTGTCAAGAGGTCATCACATTCTGAGGAGTTCATCCAACAATAAAACTGTAGAGGCTTCTGAAGTTACACAAGGCCTACTGTGAGTTCCAATGTGGCCCTAACCTATCGCTCGGCCCATCTGGCCTGTCTGCGCAGCAAACACCTGGAAAAGTCATCCATACCATCAAATCTCTCTTTGCTAGTCCTCAGACCATCCTTAATTTCACATTGGTGTTCACCAGAGTGCCAGTTTCAGAGGCCCAACACCTCCTGAGCCATTCCTTCGGTAAAGATATCCCGATACTCTTTCGTGACTTGTGCCCCTTGTCTCGCTCCTCTTCCTGGGGGGAAGAGCGAGACAATTCCCAATTGATCTCACCAAGTTTCAACATTGTCAGACCTGTTTCCATATTCCAACCATTTTATCACCCATATGATAGTATGCATCTATGAAACATGGTGAATTTGTACCAGACTACATGGCTTCCTCATATTGTATGTATAGTACAAATAATGTTAACAATATTAATGTTTTTTTATTCTCTAAATAAAATATATTCGTGGTTTACTCAGTCACTCCAGGCATATGTCGGGTAAATTAAACTTGCTGTTATTCCCTAGGAAACCTGTGAGGGCAGGGCTGGTGCTGCTACCTCTGTTGGGGATCACGAACCTCGTCAACATAACAGAGGCATCTCTGGATCAGGCGGTGTGGGCGGGTATTCGCCCGTGGTTGTACACGACACAATTTTTTAACCTCATTATAAGGATTCGTCATTGCTTTCTTGTGATGTAATTTATGCTGTCTCGGTATTTGTCTGGGTTCCTGCTCGCACAAAACAACCTCACGTACAGACACCGTTGATCCTGCTTCGTATTCGGGAGGTTCGGGGTTTAAAGCTCGGCCTGGAGACCGGATCTGATGACTGAGATTTTTAGTGGTTTTCCTCAGTCCCTCCAGAAAAATAAATTGATAGTACATTGAATTAGGCCACGATCACTTCCTTCCACGTCATTTTCAATTCATTATTCACTACATTCCTCTCAGTCGTAAATAAATATATCTGAGGTGACGCTGGTCCCTTTACCTCGAAAGCAATTACCCTTTCCAATGAGCGTGAGTATCCTTGACCTATTCCATTACGAACAGCCGTACGCCCCTTCCCTTCACAGCAGCGCCAGTGGTGGAGAGTTACGTGACTAAAGCCCCGTCCACGACTAAATGACGTTGTTGTTTTTCCAGCGACGTTGCAATGAATGTTGCAGATGTGAACGTCCAGACAGAAATTGAAAACTGTCAAGCCTGTAGTTTGGTGACGTAAAATTTCACTTGTTTTTAATAAATCTTTGCTTTTATCTATTATATTTCTTCCTTTATTTGCATTCCCGAACGTTATATTTTAAAAAATAACAAGATAACCGCGTACTGGGTCTAAGATTTCAATAACAAATATAAAATTATACAGACACGTTAAAAAAATATCATTAGTGAGGACAACGCGACTTTTGAAGTCACAGCAGAGAATGTTGAGCCATTTCGACAGTAGACATTTGCAATAATTCCAAATAACTTCTCTTGTCCTTAAATGTGAATAGAGTTCGGGGTTGACCTACTCTGGAAATTTTTATGGCTCATATGAGACCAGGATTAATATTTTTTCATCTTCATTGAATTTAAATTGGCTGATTCCTAGTTGAGACTTCAAAGCACATGATTTAAGGATAAGCGACAGGGAACCTGTCCCTTAATAACATGAAATATATACGAATATTAGTTTTTATTTCCGGGTTGGGTTACATTTTATATGTAATGTTTATCTGTGGAAGCCACTTTGAAACTTCAGCGGAGTTAAATTATATTCCCTCGGGGGCGCGTTCTATAATATTGTAGATCAGCAAATTGCAGTCAGCCGTAATTACGTGAAAGCGCTCTGAACTATAATGCAGTTATTTATGGTCAGGACGCTTCAAATTCGAAGTTGTAAATTTTCAGCGGGACAACAGGCATCCGGGTCGAAGGTTTTTCACAATATATTTAATTAATTAATCTTGTCCGTATAATCACAATTTAAAATTTAAAATTAAGATAATTAAAATATCATGTGATGCTCCTTATCGAAACATTCGATTTACATTTGGAACATCACTTTCTCACTACATGTTTCGGTTCTTAAATGAACCATCTTCAGGTGTGTAAAAATTACAATTATATAAACTTAAAACTTAATCATAATTTCTTATATGCAACTTTTTTGTAGTTCTTTATCAGTTATTAGTGAGAAAGTGATGTTCCAAATGTAAATCGAATGTTTCGATAAGGAGCATCACATGGTATTTTAATTATCTTAATTTTAAATTTTAAATTGTGATTATACGGACAAGATTAATTAATTAAATATATATTTTCACAATATGACGCAACTCTATCATCTTATGAATATTTTTCAGTAGTTACGAACTCTCTTTGCTTTATAATTCTCTTCTTCATCGCCTCGTTTTCTTCGTTTTTCTTCCTTCGTTCACTCTCTTTCCTCTTTCGAGTCCTTCATCACAATCGTCTTCACAAATCTCACCCATTGTTCATTACAGTCGGACTGATACAGTTCTGTCATTTTATGTTGGCCCATGACCTGCGTCGGAGGGGTGGGAAAGGGGAGGAAGGGAAAATGGCGGGAGGGGTACAACAATAAACGTATCACTGTAATTGTTCTGACAGAGTCGTTGCACTCCCGATGGAAAAAAAACACAAAAGCGCCTATGTTATTTCATTTATGTTACACGCTACACAGCAGAGTAAGAGAAGTTGCCGCGTATTCGCGGCGCTACGTACAACGAGAACGAAAGAGTGCGATAATATGTAAAAAGGTGTTTGATTTAAAACCACACAGACGCTGATATTCGCTCAGATTATTAAGAAATTACTCGTATTTTATAGAAACGGGAAATCATTTCCGTGTTCTCATAAACTCACATTTGTTATCACTAAATTCTTATCTACACCATCGTATCCTACTTATTTACTTTAATATTTTTTTTAATATTTTAATATTTTTCCGTCAAATCACAATTTTAATAAGATAATAAAATATAAAATATTTAAAATATCATTTCACGTTCCGCATCGAATGATCGATTTACAAACTGGAACGTCTCTCTTACGACATGTTTCGGTTATATTTAACCGTCCTCAGGTATAAATTAGATTGGTAAAATTTAAAACTCGAATTACAATCATTTACAATGTTATGCAGTTTACATTTTATGACATTCTTTGATGTAATGTTCCATCTATGACCAGATCTAGAAAGTTGTATCTTCCCTTCAAGTATCTCAACTGTATTTTTGCATGTATTTCTCAGCTGTCATACACTAAATAACATTCCATCCTCCTCCTGAAATAAGTCACACTACAAAACGTGAGTCTGGTAGAACTTCAATTTTGTCGTGTAAAAATTAATGACAGTTACGACAGGAAAAATATAAAATATGGACAATCTTTACCACACTTCATACTTTTAAAACTTCCTATTTATATTTCACAGACATTCCGTTAAGATTCCGATGGAAAAAGATAGAACCAAGAGAAGATATGTGAAAAATTATATATAAATAATAGCAATCAAATAATTAATAAGATTAAATCTGAAAATAGTAATTATAGCTTGCAAAAAGTAAGCAGCAGTTTAAAAGAACAGAAAAATCCACTATTAATTAAATAAATAAAGATTTATGTGTAAGATATTGAGGCCATGCACCAAACGCGAAATATTTTTGAAATACATTGGTTTTCCAAACTTTGGTATGCATGTAAAGCGAAGTGATATGCTTGCCATGAAAGGCAACAAAATACAGACGAACATGTTTCCTTTCCATTAAAATACGTGAGACTAAAGCTTATCCATGCAAACTTGCGGTTCGCTCACATCGCGTGAATGCGTCACATCAAAACAAAAACAAAAAAACTTTGTTAGTTTGTTTCTGTACAAAAAGACATCCGGGAGCAAATCCGACAGACTGAGATTTCCTATTTTGTATTTACACTGCAACTGTTCAGCACAAAAAAAGGTTGATATTTTTGTAAATATCGAGCAGACCGGAGTAGGGGTTAACCTTCAAGCCTGAATATGAAAAATATCCCATTCTTATCTCGTCAAGATTACCGACATTTTCCGTAGCTTTCGGTAATCGTTACAAGCATGTTATCCTTAAATAGGCCACGATCCTTTTTCGAACTGGTTCAGCAATATATATAATATATGCCGCTGGCCTTGTAATCCTGGGGTCTCGGGTTCGATTTATAACTTGTGTTGGGCAAGGCCGTGGTCTAGGCAACACGGAGTTTTCCTCCGTGGCATCCCAACAATTACTCCATTCACACACAGAAGAAGGCAATGGCAAACCACTTCTGGATCATCTACCAAGAACGTATATGAACAGGTCCCAGTCCGAGAAAAGGATCGAAGGATCCTGTTCATATGGACCTGTCGTCAGACAGAACACTAAATAAAGAAATAAATTATAAGGCTCTATATCGTGTACAATTAAAGACAACGCTACCTGCAAACTAGTGAATACGTTCGAATGAAGATTTCGGTTGCAAGTTACATTTCACGTCCAGCTATTATCATCATTTACAGAAATGAAACAGCGAATTGAAACAAAAGTCTCTTCACTCATCCGCGCCTTAACGTGTGCATGAGTTCTGAACAAAACACCGAAAGAGGTTCCTCCTAAAATGTAGGCCTGCACGAGTGTTAACGACAATGACAACCTGAAATATAGTTAAATTAGCAGTTTTCGCAATCGAACTTACGCCATTTGTAATTGGGTTTTACTGCCATGTTTTCTGATAATTTTAGACCAGATAACAGCAGCGCAAACATAACTCAAAACTGTGTCAACAAATTCAGTCATTTTATCGTCTAGTATCTAATTTTTTCCAGGGGAAATAAGTTTTATAAATAGGCGTCGAACATCCAAGCTCTCTCACAGTTTCAATTTGTTTCAATTTCATTTTTTTATATTTTATATGTCAGGGGTCGGCAACCTGTGACCCCTCGCAACAGTTCTACGCGGCCAATCATATGTTACGGAAATCGGCAAATGCGAGATGGGCAAGAATTTTGATACTGAGGAAATTTTATTTTAATATAAGCGTAAGAACAAATAATCACAAAGATTATTTTAATATAAAATTGTACATTTAGACCTGTAAAATCTCATCACTCCACAAGAGGCACATTGTTCTGTCGGTTGCTTGAACCACGTGAAATTTAACTAAATATAATAATTACTGTGGCATTAATAATTAAAACTTTAAAAAGTTAACATTGAATTGAAATCAAAACTGTTTGACTGCTAACAAACTACGTATTAGTAATAAACTCTCGTTGTATAGAGAACACACCCACAGCAAAATCCGTTTTGAAGCTCATTCTACCTTAAGAAGCTTATGGTCGCTCACCTAGCCAAGAAATACTCCTCCTTTTACGGAACCCGAAGTTTTATAAAATGTCCACAAGAGCTCGCCACTAGACCCTGTTCACAGCCAGATGAGTCCAAACCACGCTCCGACACAGTCATATAAATATAATTTTTAATGTTCCCACAGATATCTCCGATAATTTCAGTCCAATCGACTAAAAATTTAAAATTTCGCATATGACCTCATTCCTGCTACATGTACACCCACTCTCAACACTCTTTATTTGATCGGCGGAACATTATTTAGCGAACAGTAAACATTATATACTTCTAGTCTTAACTATTCGAGGTGTAGAATACGTAGGATGAAAAGTTCTCGGTACGTAATTTTCTCAATTTATTTCTTACCTGAGATATTTCATTGCAAGTTTTTTGCTTACGACGTTATTATTTTATTTTATTTATTTAGTGTTCTGTCTGAGGACAGGTCCATATGAACAGGATCCTTCCATCCTTTTCTCGGACTGGGACCTGTTCATTTACGTTCTTGGCAGATGATCCAGAAGTGGTTTGCCATTGCCTTCTTCTGTGTGTGAATGGAGTAATTGTTGGGATGCCACGGAGGAAAACTCCGTGTTGCCTAGACCACGGCCTTGCCCAACACAAGTTATAAATTCGGGTACCGCCGGGAATCGAACCCGAGACCCCAGGATTACATGGCCAGCGTTCTAACCGCTAGACCACCGCGGCTATCTTACGATTTAATGAGAACATTTATTTAAAATAACTTACGACGTTATTTTAAATAAATGTTCTCATTAAATCCCAAATATTGCGCGAAAATAAAATGTAGCTACAGAATTTACTTCGTATTTCAGAAAACGTTGGTTTCCCTCGGTTCTAGGGGCTTTCCTGTAAGTTGAGGGTGGAAAATGTTCAATCGATTTCTGCAAACTGTTGTTGGAGCATGCGCGTTGCTGACATGTGATCGGTTTCTACCCTTCTTCAATGAATGCGCACACATTCGTGCTCTGCGCTCCAGATAGGCAAGTACGTCTGACAGTTTCTGTTCTCTGCGTGACACCCACACGATCCACACAGCTGGCAGGTAAGTTTACTCTCACATTGAACCTCTCAACAATAAAGATACAACACGCTACTTCTCAGCACGCATTTTTCGCATAGGAAATTATAATAAAATATATATAATACGAATTTAAACACTTTAACCTACTTTTATCACATAATTAGTCTACCAAAAAAAAATCACGAAATTTTGACTTAAAAAATATTTATCTCTTAGATTTTTCTATTAAATCATAATCTACGTGTCTAAAACTTAACAAACAAACAAACATATTCGTCGGTAAAACGCATACAGTTCGAGATAATAACAATTGAAAATAAGAATGCAAACTTTGGTATTATTTGGATATAAAATTTGTTATTTATATGATCGCCAACGTTTTAGTAATGACGAATATTCTCGTAACTAATTTTAACACATTACTATTATAAGTTATTTCGGATCAAATTTGTGTTATTCCCTGAAGGTAGATTTCTCACTTCTTGAAATTCTCTATACCCAAAGAAAAGATATGACGACTTATAGTTAGCTCTGTTTCGGGCATGGGGTTTATATACACGACCTGACTAACGATAAATAAATCAGTATTTTGCCCACGAGAAGGAATTAGCGAATTTTTCATGTAAATACGTCTATAAGGAAGGGTCATTCGGCGAAAAGTGTAACAAGTGTACCTAGGGAGCGTCGTGTTTACTCGGAATTGTTGTTACCTTAGAAACGTTACATTACATTACATTACATTCATCTACCACAGACCCATCTTAAGCGTAACTAATTCAAGTTAAATAAGCAATGTCTTAATCAAAATTATCTCAATTGTAAAGCATGTATAAAGGAAATATTTAGAATAAAGCCAATATATAAACTTCCTTTCCGTATAGACGTATTTACGTCAAATTCTCAGGAACCGTGGTTCCACTGACAACTTTGTATTTATTTGTTTCATATCATTCTCACTGTAAACAGCGTTCATTTCCTTAAACAGCGTTAACCAGTTGATATTTGTAATGGTGAAGAGTTGAGTTTCCTTCGCGGTACGGACTGAATTCTTAAATATTACTTTGAGAAGCTTCGGTTTTCAAAGCGTTAAGACTGACCTCTGCCTCAACGATTTAAAATGTTTTTTTTTTTAAATAAAATCATCGTCTACTTATTAAACCCACGAACCTAGTCTAACACATCACTAACTTTTCCTCCTTTCACCTGAAGAAGGAAGTAGAATCAACTCCCGAAAATTGTTGGTTTTAATAACAAGTGGACGATGGATAAAGTTCAAAAGAACAATTTAACGTGATGGTTCGTTTCAACAGGATAAGGCGCATGAGATGGGTAGAACATGTAACACGCAATTGGCATAAGATAAATGTATGCAGAATTTTGTAGTTTGAAACTTCTAGTGATGGGACCTTGCGAATATGGCAATAATGTTCAGGGTTCTTTAAAATACAAGGACTTTCATGGCAATAAAGTTTAGGGTTAGTTTGTGACCTCTGATAAGATTGGTTGAAAGAGTGAAACCTCTTGATTATTAAGGATGCAATGCAGACGATAACACACAACAGTGTTAATTAAAATTAGCAGAGTGCCTGCAGTTTTAATGAGAGAAATTAGACAAATTATTTCATTTCTTATCAATATTTATTGCCCGGTAGCTTGTATTAGGCATGAGCATTTGATAAGTATTGCTGAATGTTATAGAAATTTTATTATTCAGCAGGTCTGTGGGACCGTAATATGCGTATTGCTACGCACAGGCTACATGATAAAAAAAAACCTAGCGGAATTCTATAGTGTAATTCTGTGCTTTTACGTGTATCTGAACATTCGAAGTTAACGAAAAATAGAATTTATTACAAATGACAGCAACAGAAATTCTGTATTTCAGAACGGCCTCAGGGTAAGGAAATACAGACCAGAATCAATAACGAAGAACTTCGAATAAACAATATCGATATAATAATGCGAAAGATGAAAGTAAGTGGTTTGGACATTTGGAAGGAAAACAACTGAATCCTCTAAGTTTTTCAAATTCTACAAACCGACAGGGACGTCGGACAAAACTCCGGACGGAAAGGTCATACGAATTCTTGTAAAGAGGAAAATTTATGAAGAAATGAAAGAATCGAAACGCAAAGTGATCGGAAAATACTTTCGGATTACAAGGATCTTTATTAAGGGTATTCAGACGACCATCAGTTATAAAATTACAAAATTGGCTGTTCCGTATATAAACACCTTCCTATCAGAGCCAAAGTCGATTCATTGAACAGCAGGTAGTTTTGACTTGGAGTGTACAGAAAATAGAATTATTCTTCTGGAAAAGGAAGCCAGCCAACAGCTACACAGAAAAGAAATCTAAAACACCCTTCCCGAAGAAGACCCACAACTGATGCCATTTCGAGCAAAATTTAAGTAGTTTTTCGTGTCAAACAACGGAAGAGCTGAGTGTTAAGTAAGATTACAGGATTAATTCTGTACCGGTATAAATCGAGTGAACTGAAGTATGTGAAATCGATGTAATATTAACGCTAACTCAACTTTTCAGTCGAATAACCTCTATTCGGAGAGGAATAACATGAAACATAACGCTGAAAAAGAGTTTGACCTAGGCGAAAATAGGGTACCTCACGCAATCTAACCTAACCTAACCTAACTTAACATAACCTAACATACCTAATCTAACCTAACCTATTCTAACTTATCCCAACCTAACCTATTCTACCTTATCCTAACCTAACCTGACCCAACCTAACCTAACCCAACCTAACTTAACATAACCTACTCTAACCTAACCTATTCTAACTTATCCTAACCTAACCTATTCTACCTTATCCTAACCTAACCTAACCTGACCTGATCCAACCTAACCCAACCTAACCTAACCTGATCCAACCTAACCTAACCTAACCCAACCTAACCTAACCCAACTTAACCTAACCTAACTTAACCTAACCTAACGTAACCTGACCTAACCTAACCTAACATAACATATCGTCTTTTGGACAACAGATAAAAAGAGCTAACCTTCTTGAACTGTGTACTTAGTGAACTCACACATAGCAGAGAATGTGCTTCTGAAGACGCACAAAACATAAATAAAACTTGGAAAGAGACCACTTGGAAGACCGTGGGGAAGATGACAGAATAATATTAAATGGAACTTAGAATATTAGGATATGTCAGTGTAAACTTCATTCATCTAGTTCATGATTGGACCAGGTGGAGGGTTTTTGTGAAGACAGTAATGAACACCAGCGTTCCATTAAAAACAAGGATTTTCTTGACTATCTAAGCGACTATTAGCTTATCAAAAAGGACTCTTTTCCTCACATTTGACAGAACACGCACCCCCATCATGCATTTGTTTGCATAAATATCATACGACAATACGAAAAGAATTGGCCCGAACATACGTTTTTCTACGTGAATAATTCTAGTAATTGGTCTCTGAACAAATGCGATGGCCTTCCGACATCACAACTACCACCCGGGGACCTGAATGAACGTTTTGGTAATTGAAGTTCTGAATATCTGTGTTTGTCCGATAGGAATCGGAGGTCCCATAGAAACACGGGCCAAGCGCATACGATGATTGCGGTATTAAGGGGAATCTAAGAATGAACGAGTTGCAATCCAAGTGCATATTCACGTCTAGTCACCAGAATGCGACACAGTCGGGATATTAAGGTAGCTAATGAATGAATCCTTCGTGAATATGGTACAGTCATAAACGCGTAATAACGAAGACAGCAAATCAAAATAATGCTCATTGAATTTGGGAAATGTATTCAGTTCAAAGTATCTTCTCTTCCTTATCCTGTTAAGAAAGGATAATATTAAAACGCACAAAAATATAATATTTTAATATTAAATTTACCAATCTAATTTATACCTGAGGACGGTTAAATATAATCGAAACATGTCTTAAGAGACGTTCCAATTTGTAAATCGATCATTCGATGCGGAACGTGAAATGATATTTTAAATATTTTAATATCTTATTAAAAATTGTGATTTGACGGAAAAATATTAAAATATTAACTTAATTCACAATATGACGCAAATATATACTACCTTAAAAATATAATGTTAAATGTTTTGCGTTGCCGTAAAACTTTGTTTCCCACCCTAACAGAACACAGACTGAACACATCTTGAGCACAATTATTCAAATTTAATCTGTTGTTAACCTCAGATTCTTAAAGACGTGTTCAGCCTACATTTTGTCTGTTTTTTTTTTTATTATTATTACTCTTTGTTCCTTGTCACTTTCACGTGCTTTATTCTTCATCTTCGGTTGACACTGACCCATTCAGTATTAACTTATGATATTACGAGTCCTTGTATGGTGGATCGGCCACAAAGTCCGTAAAACTCGGAAATAAAGCGAGCGAACTTCATGCTTCGAGTTGAATTCTGTTGTTTTTTAGGACTCATCTATTTCCGTCTAGCTTATGTACCTATTTATCTCGCGTGCATTTCACATTTTCATATTTATTTTTCCTACATTTTGTTCATATTTATACCCCGTTATTATTTTCATAACTTTTCGTCACCTGACGAGAGCACATAAAAATTTTCCACTCGAAGGATGAGAAGACTGTAATGTCCGGTCTTCGCCTTTTTTTTTTATCAAACGCGAATGAAGTATTAATTACAAAGTGTGAGCCATGATGGAATTTCTAGATTCCAATGACACACATTTTCCGTGTTCCTATTAATGTGTATTGTTATTATTATTAATAAACGCCATGGAACACAGTCCTTTCCGATAATTCAAAAGAAGCTCACGTGATATGAAATTCTCTGTCGTGTTCACAAAACCAATCACTGCACATTTCCTCATATACATTAATTTAGCTCTCATCCTAACACCCCCCCCCCCCGAAATTAAGGTACATTTTAATGCGAAAACCCCTCATTATACGCTCAATAAGCTAGGCTGTACCTAACCACAAATAATTGTAATTAACTTCTTAGTCACCTTATAGAGCAGACGGATTTTATGAAGCAACCTGTAGGTCTAGTCCCCCCATTTAACAGAGCAGTTGATTGGCTGATAACTCTCTGAGCGACATATGGTGGTAATTAAATTATCCCAGCACGGAAACATACATGATGGATACGCCACTTGTATTAATCGATTCATGGTTACCTGACGCCTTTGTATTATTAAGTGGGCGAATTCAGAAGCAAATGTCAAGGTAGCCGAGTCAGCGGTCGGAGAGCACCTGTCACAAACAATTTATTCGGTCCTACTCGTATTTTACACTCGAGCAAAAGATGTATTTGTTTGATAACCAAACAACTGGTGATGACAGAAATATTAATGCGTTTTAAGTAAGATTTGATGTTCTCACGGCAATGAGTCCGAAGATGGCTGCCATCGGGGACGTCCTGAAGATGGAGGCACTAAACTCATCTGAAACGTAGATCGATATCTACCTGACTACACGTCGCAAAATCCCAGAAGACAGCCATTTTAAAGTAGGAAAATTCAAAGTTACGCTTAACATCCAACCACCTCACATCCAGATATGAAGTTGTGAGATGTGATTTAAGATTTTGAATGTTATGAATATGGTCTGATGATAATTTTGGCTGGTAAATGTCAAAGAAATGACTTCATTAAAAGTTTTCTGTCAGCATTTCAAAGGTTATAACCCAGTTATTTGTATCTTTTGTCGACAAAATATTTAGTAAAGAAGATGATGTTGCTTTGAAACCCCCAGAATCTGGACCTAGATTCTAATGTCAGGAAAATAAAACGAAGAGGAAATGTAAAATTATTTTTAATATCGAGATATTACACGAGAAGTTCAGGATTGGGACCGCACAGTCCAAATCCCACGTCATTTTCTATGTATTGCATCCCACACAAGCAGCAATTTCCAGGCTTTCTTCATTTCCTTATAAAAAGAAAAATGAATCAATGTTGGCTTCTCGGAAATTCAATCTTCAATGATCGACGTTCGTCGGGCAGAACATTTACTTTTGTTATAATTCTGTATAGAAATATCATAGAAAACGCAACGTCATATAATATAACCTGACGCTTTCGAGGAATTTATACACTGAAGAATCAGCAACTGAAGACAGGAAATATCAGTTCGAGAAGGAGTCCGACAGTATAGATATTAGATCAGCCCTGACTTTACCTTAAAATTATATTTTGCACAGAATCTGTTGATAATCTAGGATAACTCAGTCAGTATGTGGGTTCGAGTCCCGTTTGTCGGAACACAGCCTCTTACAATGCATCATATCTGTGCTATATAATACAAAGATCAATAAATACAACATTTAAGACTTTTTTCAAAACTTTGTCGACTTGAAAGTTTTTAAAGCAGAACTTATATTCCTTTAATAATTTAACTTCCAGACATAAATATATATGTAGGGGAAGTCGGGGAACGTAGCAACACGAAAACAACTTTATCTGTCTGTTTCTGTGGACAGTAAACCAGTTTGCTGTTTTAAGTTGTTTCAAAATATATATTGACATATTTTTATTATTTAAATACTCTGATAAAACAATAATTTACGATATCTGTAAATTTCATATATTTGATTTTATTTATACATTCTGAACATAATCCGGAGGAAATCATTTTTCACGCACACATATAGCAAACCCGTGCATGTTTATTTTCTGTATATCCCACTCAGCAGTAGACCACTGCAAATATATTAATCAGGAATAACAATTAATAAGTGCTATCAGGGTAGTTTACAACAGTTACACAAAGTTTTTGTAATGTTCTTACTTCTGTTGTATTTTTATGTAAGTGTTCCTATATGATATTAATTACAACGTGCCCCGGTCTCCCCTATTTCCACGACAAATGACATTTTTATTCGAATTTGCGTAGTTCCTATGTGCAGTTTCTTCACAAAGTAACAGGAAAAGTTAAAAATACCTGAGCGTCTGAGCTTTCAAGCTTTTTTTTGTGACAAATTTACTGCAGAGGAATTGTCCTGCGTTCCAGTCTCGGTGAAGATGTCTTCAGGGGTAACGACATTGTGTCTATGAAATTCAACGATATTTATCGAATTATAAGGCCTATGAAAACCATTTCGGGAAATAAAGACTGGTAAGAAATTTTAAGCTTTTGTCGAATTTCTACGTAAACTAACATTTTCTATTAATATTTCATAAAATATATGTTACACTAGGGACGAACGTGTTAAGTGATAGGAATTCACGTCAAATTTAACTAGAATTAAAATGCATTGACACAGATTCTAAGACTCATAGACATTCATCAAAATAAACTTTCTAGAAAGATGTTCATTAAATTGAGAGACAGATTATAGCAAACCTAAAACACTTTCACTTACCACTATATTCACAACCTTAAGCTAATTACACGTTCAAAAACTAATCTAAGTATGAAACATCATGAAGAAGTTTCACAGTAAATATAAATTCTTGTACAGTCCTGTACGTACTTAGCTGCATATTTCAGTGCGAAGTCCGAAAGAATTCATCGCAGCTGAATCCTGTCACTCGCACACTGCGTACCCGGGAGCTTGCGTGCTTCAGATAGTTCATGCCCACTACTTTCCAGCTTGACTCACATACAAATGATAAATTCCACCGATGCACGAATATTTGTCTGCGATTTTAATCAAGAGACAATGGCATTTAAGGCACGAACGCTTATAAGTTGTTACTGATCATTATGAACCTTAACATTTCTAGAGAATTTGTTGGTATGTTGCGCCGTATTGTCTCATGAACGCTGGCCTTGTAATCCTGGGGTCTCGGGTTCCATTCTCGGCGGTGCCCGAATTTATAACTTGTGTTGGGCAAGGCCGTGGTCTAGGCAACACGGAGTTTTCCTCCGTGGCATCCCAACAATTACTCCATTCACACACAGAAGAAGGCAATGGCAAACCACTTCTGGATCATCTGCCAAGAACGTATATGAACAGGTCCCAGTCCGAGAAAAGGATGGAAGGATCCTGTTCATATGGACCTGTCGTCAGACAGAACACTAAATAATAATAAGATGAGGTGGTCTAGCGGTTGGAACGCTGGCCTTGTAATCCTGGGGGTCTCGGGTTCGATTCCCGGCGGTGCCCGAATTTATAACTTGTGTTGGGCAAGGCCGTGGTCTAGGCAACACGAAGTTTTCCTCCGTGGCATCCCAACAATTACTCCATTCACACACAGAAGAAGGCAATGGCAAACCACTTCTGGATCATCTGCCAAGAACGTATATGAACAGGTCCCAGTCCGAGAAAAGGATGGAAGGATCCTGTTCATATGGACCTGTCGTCAGACAGAACACTAAATAATAATAAGATGAGGTGGTCTAGCGGTTGGAACGCTGGCCTTGTAATCCTGGGGTCTCGGGTTCGATTCCCGGCGGTGCCCGAATTTATAACTTGTGTTGGGCAAGGCCGTGGTCTAGGCAACACGGAGTTTTCCTCCGTGGCATCCCAACAATTACTCCATTCACACACAGAAGAAGGCAATGGCAAACCACTTCTGGATTATCTGCCAAGAACGTATATGAACAGGTCCCAGTCCGAGAAAAGGATGGAAGGATCCTGTTCATATGGACCTCTCCTCAGACAGAACACAAAAAAATAATAATTGTCTGATAGGAGTTTACAGACGTTTCAGACGCCCTTGTTGCCTCCATCATCAGGGCGAGGATGACATGGCCGTTCTTCATGGTTTCGGCGCCGCGTAAACTCTTCGTCAGATGCCAGATCTTACTTCGACCCTGTCACATGACAATTAAGTTGCGATCACATTATATTTTCACCGTGACGCGTATACACGTCAAGCTTACGCATCCTGAGTCGGCATGACGATACAGCACACACGATTTATTCAAGCCGCGGGCCGAGTAAAGGCGAGTCCTGATAGCAATTAGGTGCCTGAGTATTTCCACCACAGGTCCATTAAGTTGGAAACATCTAAAGACACTTCAGCTGTCGAGGCGAAGTTGTGTGCCCTTTATAGACAGACGATGAATCTCACTGCCCTGGCCTCAGACTTACATCAGACACGATATTATACCACGTAGACATCAAAACAGGTCTTATAATAGCACAGGAAATAACTCGAGAGATTTTACGTTCTCACAGCGACATGTATGAGGATGACGTCATAATATTCATCATCACACTGACGACGTCGGTCATTACCAGACTACTCGTTACTACATTCAAGCAGACAGCCATTTTTCAGTGTGTAATACGCTTAGCCTAAACGTATTTAAATATAAACTGTTTTACGAAATAATTTTCGGCGAATAAAATGGACAGCTAAGACCAAATTCAAAATTCAAAACAGCACTGAAATTAAAGCTCAGATATTGAAGTGAGGTTGATCCTAACTAAAGCGTTGAATCAGCACAGACGGACCCCTGTTAAGATTTTTAAAATTTTATTACCTAAGGAATGCAGGTAGAAGGGAAGTTCCGTTTATAATTTAATTATGTTTGTTACTGTACTATCAATTTCAACAAGATTCATTTTAATATTATTCTCCTACATAACTTTAGTCACCATATCTTCAAGAAACTTAGCTGCGAAGGTATTAAAAATTTGTTCTCAAAGGTATACGAAACATTATCAGAAGCCTGCTTTTTCCTCCTTTAATATATTACACTCTACCAACTGTTACGTGCAAAAACTTAGAAAAGGTCTTCTCCTTTTCTAAGGTCCTATTCTGTAAATCTTTTGGATGGACTTAAAAGACCTCGATATACGGAGCTATATTAATATGGAAGCCTTCGTGCGAAAAGTCCTCGATGAACAGAGGTGCATAATGACGTTAGGAAAACAGTAATACAGCTGGAAACAGCTCTGAAACACGAGAAGTTAGTTTTATTGAACGAAATGTAGCTTACTAGATTATCGCGTTACCATAGCGACAGAGTCAACAATGATTACTGCGACATCTAGTGGGAAGATTAGGTATTGTAATGGTGGGAAGATTTTAACGTGGGACCGAGTCCCTGAAGGTAGAAACATGCGACAAGCCGTAGGAATGCCCTAGAATGCGCTGGCTTTCGGAAACAAATCGATCACAGAAAACTGCAAGCCACTGTCATTCGTTTGAAAGAAGGAAAAATTAATATTTTCATCTGCTAATAAAAGTACCTTCTGTTCTGTTGTGCATAAATAAGACTTCGTTCAAATTAAACACAAAGCCACTTCCACAGAATACAGACCACGTTAAATTTTATGAACAAGTCTGACATAGATTTCAATTGTCACTGTACGTTTCATATTTAAAAACATCTTCGCCTTGCCCACATAACGCAGTGAACTGTTGTTGTTCAAACACGAAACGCTAGAAACAAGTTTATCAGGCCATATAAAACCCATTTATTTGTGGTTTATTTAAAAATACTTGCCAAGCACCTGGACAGTATAACGCCAAATTACAGGACGATTAATGACCAGTGATAACACGATCTAATTAAATGTACTGACTACTCATTAAATCTATACCGCATTGCAGTGGAGATGAGGGGGGGGGGTGCTGTTACTTCTTCCAAACATCGTCCCTCATATTACTGTTCACGTTCCTTTAAAGAATGAAATATCGATTACATTATTCTTTACATCGATAGCAATTTGGAGCGCCACATATTTTTCTCATAAATAGAATTAAATATTCAAATTATATATTCTGATAAATGTTTTCTGAGAATAAGACTTGGGGTGGGTGTATATTTGTTGTAACATCGCGATATCGTTCCTCTTCATAGTCGTTTTATTTATTTAGTGTTCTGTCTGACGACAGGTCCATATGAACAGGATCCTTCCATCCTTTTCTCGGACTGGGACCTGTTCATATACGTTCTTGGCAGATGATCCAGAAGTGGTTTGCCATTGCCTTCTTCTGTGTGTGAATGGAGTAATTGTTGGGATGCCACGGAGGAAAACTCCGTGTTGCCTAGACCACGGCCTTGCCCAACACAAGTTATAAATTTGGGCACCGCCCGGGAATCGAACCCGAGACCTCCAGGATTACAAGGCCAGCGTTCTAATCGCTAGACCACCGTGGCTCTTTTCATAGACTACCCATAAGTTAAAACATTATTTCTTTTGTTGCGAAGTGTGGAAATAAATTTTGTCAAGACTCGCTTACTTATACTCTGGAAAAGATTTATCACACCGTAATAAAAGTAATGATATTAATTTAATTATGTAGGCCACAACTCCGATCCAAATATGTTGCACTCTAGACACGAAAATATGGCCAAGACTGTACTAATGCAAATCATTTCCAGAAATACATTGTCATTACAAAAATACGCATTCTAATACTTTGTAAATGATTAATTTAGGATGAATTGGGATCATAAAACAGTCTGGATGCAATGATGTTTTAACAAGACTGAGAATATTATGCAGTAACTTGGTGATTCACATTAATAGGACACAACAACATTACTTAGCGCGCAACGAAAAGTGTGCATATGTCTGGAGCTGAGAAAAGAACCAAATTAGATAATTTCAGTATCTGGTATTGAGCCGAGACAATGGGTGCAACATATGAAGGTATTTTTTAACTGACAGCGCGCCATATTGATCCAGAAACGAGCGTTTCAAGACATCTGGTCCAACTGTAAGCGTTCTTCAACCAACGGGAATCCGTATGCCCAGCAGCGCACCTGGCGGACAACGGAGAACTACACGATGATTGATCATGTACAGTTTTTTGTATCCAGTATTCCTACCACGGAGTTTACATTTCTGCTACAAAATGTCTTTTTAGTCTCCAAAATTCTATACATTAGATGTAACAGTGAAGCAAAGCGAGTTTTATGGCTATTTGCGTTTGAACTTGATAAAATATGCAATGAAATTTTCTATTGCGAGTAGGAAAACGCATAGACCGCCACCTGCTAGCAGAACATGGAACTGATATTAGCCCCGCTGTGATGCGGTTACGTACATCCGAGATTCTAACCGATCCCAACTACAATTATCGAACGTAAACTTGCCATATACAGGAATTCCTAGCAGCATGAAGGGACTTGGATATTTGCAACATCCCGAAGTGAAGGTTGTCTTCGTATGGAAACAAGAGTTAAATGCAGTGTCAAACCTTACTTTTTTTTTAAAAGGGTTAGCCAAATGCCGAGGCCGACTCGTAACAATTGTGGCAACTTGGCGTTTATATCGTCTGTACTGGCCAAAATGACTCATAATGTCTTGAAAAATCTCATATCAAATCCCTGACAAAACCTTTCGTAGTCAAGACAACGTGTTGCCACACTAGGCGACCTAATTTCCCGGCGCAGTGTTTAAGTGACAAGATAGGATGCTCTGACAGTTATTTTATTTATTATTTAGTGTTGTGTCTGACGACAGGTCCATATGAACAGGATCCTTCGATCCTTTTCTCGGACTGGGACCTGTTCATACACGTTCTTGGCAGATGATCCAGAAGTGGTTTGCCATTGCCTTCTTCTGTGTGTGAATGGAGTAATTGTTGGGATGCCACGGAGGAAAACTCCGTGTTGTCTAGACCACGGCCTTGCCCAACACAAGTTATAAATTCGGGCACCGCCGGGAATCGAACCCGAGACCCCAGGATTACAAGGCCAGCGTTCTAACCGCTAGACCACCTCATCTTATTATTATTTAGTGTTCTGTCTGACGACAGGTCCATATGAACAGGATCCTTCGATCCTTTTCTCGGACTGGGACCTGTTCATATACGTTCTTGGCAGATGATCCAGAAGTGGTTTGCCATTGCCTTCTTCTGTGTGTGAATGGAGTAATTGTTGGGATGCCACGGAGGAAAACTCCGTGTTGTCTAGACCACGGCCTTGCCCAACACAAGTTATAAATCCGGGCACCGCCGGGAATCGAACCCGAGACCCCAGGATTACAAGGACAGCGTTCTAACCGCTAGACCACCTCATCTTATTATTATTTAGTGTTCTGTCTGACGACAGGTCCATATGAACAGGATCCTTCGATCCTTTTCTCGGACTGGGACCTGTTCATATACGTTCTTGGCAGATGATCCAGAAGTGGTTTGCCATTGCCTTCTTCTGTGTGTGAATGGAGTAATTGTTGGGATGCCACGGAGGAAAACTCCGTGTTGTCTAGACCACGGCCTTGCCCAACACAAGTTATAAATCCGGGCACCGCCGGGAATCGAACCCGAGACCCCAGGATTACAAGGACAGCGTTCTAACCGCTAGACCACCTCATCTTATTATTATTTAGTGTTCTGTCTGACGACAGGTCCATATGAACAGGATCCTTCGATCCTTTTCTCGGACTGGGACCTGTTCATATACGTTCTTGGCAGATGATCCAGAAGTGGTTTGCCATTGCCTTCTTCTGTGTGTGAATGGAGTAATTGTTGGGATGCCACGGAGGAAAACTCCGTGTTGTCTAGACCACGGCCTTGCCCAACACAAGTTATAAATCCGGGCACCGCCGGGAATCGAACCCGAGACCCCAGGATTACAAGGACAGCGTTCTAACCGCTAGACCACCTCATCTTATTATTATTTAGTGTTCTGTCTGACGACAGGTCCATATGAACAGGATCCTTCGATCCTTTTCTCGGACTGGGACCTGTTCATATACGTTCTTGGCAGATGATCCAGAAGTGGTTTGCCATTGCCTTCTTCTGTGTGTGAATGGAGTAATTGTTGGGATGCCACGGAGGAAAACTCCGTGTTGTCTAGACCACGGCCTTGCCCAACACAAGTTATAAATTCGGGTACCACCGGGAATCGAACCCGAGACCCCAGGATTACAAGGACAGCGTTCTAACCGCTAGACCACCGTGGCTGCTCTGACAGTACGCAAAGTAAATCCCCAAACGTGATATAATTCAAGACATTGGCGTCAACTGGGAGATCTTCAAACACCCACTCGACACCCCGGCATTACCGCCTCGTTTGTCTGAGTGGAGGACGAAGGAGTTATGACGTAGGGCGAAAGTCTGACTCCGTCAACAGAACGAGCTGTTGTCTCGTTGTAGCGGATACACCAAAATCCCTTGCACTCGGCAATCCTTTGACAGTCATGCGATGTCGTGATCTCTTGATCTCCCATCAATTGAAACAGTTCTAGCAACTGTTCAACGCCTTCCTATTTAGAAAACAGGGGTAGGAAAACAGACGTTTCCTCCATTTTATTGTGAGCACGGAACAAAAATTCCGACAAGACAATTAACTTCGTACGAGAAAAACAGCAAGGATTACATCTCGAGGACTTTCGAAATTCGAGCTCTTGGTCTAGTATTATTGGAGTTATTACGACATGGACGATGAGACGCGAGAGCTGAGTATTGATGCAGAAATTTTGGCGAAAAGTCTGAAGGTAAGAGGCAACCTGAGAGACCTGAGCAGAGACGGTAAACGTCCCTGTGCTGAACTACTTTTGACTTGTATACGGTGGTTAGCATCTCGCTGTGAAAGCTTCAACCACGACACCTGCTGGACGGAAACCGGGTTTAAAGTCTTGGAGTGGATTAAACTGACTTGGGATGAGACCCATTCCCAGGGTTTCATAAAAGGCGGGGAAATTTTCTGGCCGTCTGAACGACTGTCAGCTTGTCAAGGAGGAATCTCTGCTCCAACATTTTCACATTTCCTTCTGCAACAAGCTTCCTGATTTGACAAAAGACAGACAGTAGTCAGGGCGAAATCGTGCCTTCCTCGTCCGTCAGAATCAAGTGACAGGGTGGGTTAGCTGCCACAGGAGGACATAGAAACCATAAGAAACATTTCCCAGCGGCAACACTTCGTAGCTTGTCATCTCAGGAAATGTTCCTTTCTGCTTGTCGTAGGCAAAACGCACGGTTCGGTTCCGGCCACTGTCCTTGGTGGACGATTTCCTTTTATTACAGAGGAGGCATTAGACGTCCATCCACACTGTCTGCAGTAAGGAATCGATGGAGTTGGTGAAATAATTCAAGAAATAGCTTGGTTTGAGGCTACAGGAACACGACCGACAAGGGTTTACGTCTGAACATTCTCGTCGCTGTAATCTCTCCCACTTCGACGGTGGATCTCAGCGCTTCACAGCCCTGGGGTCTCAGCGGGTGACATCAGACCGTCGTTCGATAATGCAGTTCCACCATGCCCAGCGCACGTCAGCGCCCTTAAAGGGTACAGCCTGAAGTCAGGGCAGGGAACTGCAGGTCACAGATGAGAACCAAACATCTTCAGCACCAAGACCAGCTAAAGCAAAACACTGCATAATGATATCGACGGAGTACTATCCCATAGTCACTCAGCGGGACAAACCGCAAAGACCTACCGTGTTTACAACAGCCAGCTAAACCTCAAACCCTAAATACTTACTTTTATTATCATTGGTTCTATATCCTTGAAGGACAATGACCTCCTCAGACATGGAAAGGTTTCTTAATCTGAAGATATCCGTCTTCTGGGTTGTTGCGCTGTGTAGTCTGGTCGATGTTAACCAACGTTTCAGAGGTCATACTGCCTCCGTCATCAGAGTATGAAGATTTCTGTCTTCTGGGTTGTTGCGCTGTGTAGTCTGGTCGATGTTTACCAACGTTTCAGAGGTCATACTGCCTCCATCATCAGAGTATGAAGATTTCTGTCTTCTGGGTTGTTGCGCTGTGTAGTCTGGTCGATGTTTACCAACGTTTCAGAGGTCATACTGCCTCCATCATCAGAGTATGAAGATTTCTGTCTTCTGGGTTATTGCGCTGTGTAGTCTGGTCGATGTTAACCAACGTTTCAGAGGTCATACTGCCTCCATCATCAGGGCGATGAGTATGAAGATTTCTGTCTTCTGGGTTGTTGCGCTGTGTAGTCTGGTCGATGTTTACCAACGTTTCAGAGGTCATACTGCCTCCGTCATCAGAGTATGAAGATTTCCGTCTTCTGGGTTGTTGCGCTGTGTAGTCTGGTCGATGTTTACCAACGTTTCAGAGGTCATACTGCCTCCGTCATCAGGGCGATGAATATGCCAATAGGTTGTGAGGAGCTAGGTTTATAGGCTGGAGAAAGGTGTAGCCTGCCCCGAGCCACTGGGAGCAGGTATGGGAGTGGACCAATGGTAGCACGTGGGCGAGAGTGGGAGAGGGAGAGAAAGTAGAGAGAGAAAGGTGAGTTTGGTTGTATGGATAAGGGCCCTGATGACGGAGGCAGTATGACCTCTGAAACGTTGGTTAACATCGACCAGACTACACAGCGCAATAACCCAGAAGACGGATATCTTCATACTCACCGCTGTGAGAACCTCAAGTCTTACGTTTCTTAATCTGTTTATACATCTGGTATGAATCCTTGAACGAGTAATCGGTCCACCGTAAGACATTAATTTCGATTTCTGAGGTCATATACAGTCGAAATAAATGTGAATAAGTTCACAAATGATGAGTAGGTAAGTATTTGGAAGGTGACCTATTTCAAGGCAAAAACCACGACATTCATTTGCATGGCTTGACAGAAATCACAAATCTGGCACCTGCTGGCTCGATCTGGGTGGACGCAGTCCAAACGGATCTCCAGACAACATACGATAAAAAATATACCTAGTCATGAAGTTTTACAATTACACCGGCAGAGTACACAGCAATCTGTCATCATCACTGTCAGATACGGGCCATAAATCAATCGTACTAAGGCGAAACATGTGTCAGTGGATCTGCAATTAGGCCTATGACATGTGCGTGTCCCATCGCCATACATAATATTAAATATTCTGTGTTTACGAAAGAATAACTTAAAATGGGGGCACGGTAGTGTTAGGTTTTACATTTTTGAACAAAATTCGTAATTCATTTTAGAAAAAATACCACATAATAAAATAAAGACTGATAAGTAACGTATAGAAAACTAAATTTCATGTCATCAATTAAGTTCTGCAACTTTTATAAGGAATGTTCTTCGATACGGTTAAAACGTAGTAAAATACAAACATAAATAATTTCTCATAATAGATGCGTAGAATCGCTTTGTATCCGCGACATAATGGAGCCGACTGTTAGCATTTCATTTTATTTTATTTTTAATTGTGTTTACTTTTTCCCACCTGAGCTAAATGTCAAGGATTTCATTCTGTCAACTTCAGTATATCTCTATAAGAGCCAACCGTCCGTCCGTCCGTCCCACGCTTTGTCCACGAATGCAGCGTCGTAATACAGAATGCCAAATATACAGTAAAACAATGTTGTACAACCGCATATTTTCCCCCAAAACGGAGCGTCCTGAGGAAAAGAAAGTTAAATACAGGGGTGTCCAAAAGACTGTTCAACGACGGTTCGTAGAGAGAAATTGTACAGAGGAAATGTGTCCCACCTTGCAGAGAAAATTACTGAAACTTACCGATTTATTCTGTTTTGAAGACGTCGGTCTTCTGGGATGTTGCGCCATGTTGTCCGCTAGACGTTTACCGACGTTTCAGAACTGCCTTCCGTCTCCATTATCAGGGCGATGATTTATTTCACGGCGCAACATTCCAGACGGCAGGCTTCTTCATATTCATCGCCTTGAGAACCTGAAATATCACCAAAGCACAGGGGTGTACGAAACATTTGACGATTGTTAGAAAAATAAAAGAATTAGATACAATTTCTGACGCTGTAAAGATTTTAATTTAAAATAAATAAGTTTATTCTTTGTTACCCCGTCCAAAACAATTCTGATCCTGGATCTTTACCCGGATGTAGAGACGATAGGAAGTTGTCCATTCACTTCCGTTTAGTGCCAATGTTAAGAATGCGTGGAGTCTTACCCCCCCTTCCCATGACATGATGTTTAATTAAGCTGAAAAGAACTTCAGCTCTACCTCATTTATTCCTGAAGCATGAAAGTCAGCCTACATATTATCTGTCCTGCGTCCTCGTATCAACTTTAATGGGCGACGAGGAAGTTTACCTAAAAGGACCATAGGAGACAACTCGTAACAAACTTTCTTCTTAGCTACAGGCAGCTTACTTCGTGTAATTGTGTTATCATTAAAAAAAATAACCACATTTTCTATCAAAGTCTCGATACGCCACAAAGAAAGAATATTTAATTCATAAAACTATATCAAATTTAAAAGTTTTACAACATCAAACTCTCCGCCTGAAGAAAAAGTTCCTAGCAAACATTGCGAAAGTAGTCTTGGCTTAAATCAAGGGGCAAGAAACTGAAATACTATAAATGTTCTAAAGGCTGTAAGGGAATTCTGGCTGTCAGCAACATCTCGTACAAGAACCACTTCATTTCTACCTTCTGAAGTTTCGAAATTGCCACCTTTAGGATTTGGGAGTATAAACCCGGAACCAGTCACTTATGAATCTCACAAAGACATAAAAGCCAATGACGTATCACTAAACACGTACCTTAAAAAATTCTATAGTTAATGTCCAATATATTACTATTAACCGTATTTTAACAACATTTAATAACATCTCCTCGTGTATCAGTGTTTTGTTTAATAACTTATAGCAATGTAACATATGTGTATATATTTTCATAAAAGAAACAGAGATAATGTCCAGTGGTTACCAGCATTTTAGTAATTCGAGAAATTAAATGAGGACCTGAGGATGGACTTTCGGGCCCAAAACATGTCTAAGACTTAGATTAAATAGATTCTTTAAATGTTGTACAAACAAGGTTAATAAAATTGTAAAAAATTTCTTCACAGCATGACGCCCCATTATAATCTTAATGTCCAAACTTAAAACAAGTGAACATTAAACAAAGTCCATTTGTTACAGATTCCGAAACTCGAAGCATCGAAATGAAGAGACACTTCGGATTCACGTTGCTAGCACTGATCTTTCTATTGGCTGACGTCAGAAGAAGTTTCGTGGACCCTGCTCCAGTGGAAAATGAACGAGGTTGGTCATTCTGTTGTTCAAATATTCGCCTCTCTCCTTAATTTTACTGAGTTAATTAAGACTTAAATTACGTCTGCAGCTTCAATGTGCAAAAATGAACTCGCCAAAAGAGATAAAGTGATTGGACCTAACAGCGTTGATGTGACAGGAGACTGGAGAAAATTTCATTTTGAGGAGTTTCAAAATTTTACCCCTTTTCAGACATCGTTATGTGAAAATGGAAATTTTTTCCAAATATGAAGTCAAAAGGAGATGTTTTATGTAGGAAGTATGAGTGATAACTGTAAATAAAATTTTAGTTGGAAACGCTGAATGAAAGAGTCACTTGAGAGACATAGTGGTGAATGGAAGGATAACATGAAATTTATGTTGAACAAATACGGTGGTCTAGCGGTTAGAACGCTGGCCTTGTAATCCTGGGGTCTCGGGTTCGAATTTATAACTTGTGTTGGGCAAGGCCGTGGTCTAGGCAACACGGAGTTTTCCTCCGTGGCATCCCAACAATTACTCCATTCACACACAGAAGAAGGCAATGGCAAACCACTTCTGGATCATCTGCCAAGAACGTATATGAACAGGTCCCAGTCCGAGAAAAGGATGGAAGGATCCTGTTCATATGGACCTGTCGTCAGACAGAACACTAAATAAATAGTGAGTTGGATTAACGTGGCCCAAGATAGTATTCAGCGGCGAGCTCTTGTAAACACGGTGACGAACATCCAGAATCCATAAAATGCTGGAATTATCTTGATAAGCTGGTAAACAGTCAGCTAGTCACTTTTCATTTAAAATTACCAACAGATTGTTATATAGAACAGGGCAGTAACAGAGAGTTGCAACAAAGTCCCTAATTGAATGTCGGGTTTGTATGATTAATTGACAAATGAATTTGTAGGTCTCCGGTCGCAAGTTAAATCGTTAGGAGTTTATAAACAATCTGCACTAATTAAGTTAGGCTGTCCCATGGCGTACTGTGTGGAAATTGGTTATTGATAATTGCTTATGAGGTTGAATTCTAATATTGGATTCAGCCACAAATGTAATTCGTCAGAAGAATGTTTCAGTTAATGAACACTGAGCGTGATGGGAGGGTTTTTTGTTTTATTCATAGTACAGCATTTGTATACCGGCGTGGTTCGTGTTTGAAATGAGATGGAAGTGTCTGTATAAATGAATTCGTTTCATTGTCATCATTTTGTTACAGTAGCGTTATTTTATTATTAGTGTTCTGTCTGACGACAGGTCCATATGAACAGGATCCTTCCATCCTTTTCTCGGACTGGGACCTGTTCATATACGTTCTTGGCAGATGATCCAGAAGTGGTTTGCCATTGCCTTCTTCTGTGTGTGAATGGAGTAATTGTTGGGATGCCACGGAGGAAAACTCCGTGTTGCCTAGACCACGGCCTTGCCCAACACAAGTTATAAATTCGGGCACCGCCGGGAATCGAACCCGAGACCCCAGGATTACAAGGCCAGCGTTCTAACCACTAGACCACCTCATCTTATTATTATTTAGTGTTCTGTCTGACGACAGGTCCATATGAACAGGATACTTCCATCCTTTTCTCGGACTGGGACCTGTTCATATACGTTCTTGGCAGATGATCCAGAAGTGGTTTGCCATTGCCTTCTTCTGTGTGTGAATGGAGTAATTGTTGGGATGCCACGGAGGAAAACTCCGTGTTGCCTAGACCACGGCCTTGCCCAACACAAGTTATAAATTCGGGTACCGCCGGGAATCGAACCCGAGACCCCAGGATTACAAGGCCAGCGTTCTAACCACTAGACCACCTCATCTTATTATTATTTAGTGTTCTGTCTGACGACAGGTCCATATGAACAGGATACTTCCATCCTTTTCTCGGACTGGGACCTGTTCATATACGTTCTTGGCAGATGATCCAGAAGTGGTTTGCCATTGCCTTCTTCTGTGTGTGAATGGAGTAATTGTTGGGATGCCACGGAGGAAAACTCCGTGTTGCCTAGACCACGGCCTTGCCCAACACAAGTTATAAATTCGGGCACCGCCGGGAATCGAACCCGAGACCCCCAGGATTACAAGGCCAGCGTTCTAACCGCTAGATCACCGATTGTTATAAACGTACAGCTTGAATACTGATTAATCAGACGAGCTTCGGTTTCAAGGATGTAATACGTTACTTCAATGGTGGTGATATAAAAGTGACAGGTTTAATCACAGAATCATGTAAACAATTAATTTGGCCGGATTCTCTGCACCCGGGAAATTTAATTCACGAGAAATGTCTGACTTGTATTTGGAATTTGCGTAAGTCTTTAATCTTTACATGTACACTCTGTTCAACAAATACTCCCTGCTGTTTATAAGAGTCTAAGGCAGCGTTTCCCAACCTATGGTACGCGTACCATTGGTGTTACGCGAACAAAGTAATAAAAACCCCTGGTCTAAGGTGTTTAATAAAAGTCGTCAAATGATTTCCCATGAATCAGGTTTTGTTCCACAAAAACAAAACCAACTCATCCGTGTCATTGCAGTTCCTGCCGGAAGCCTGAAAGTGACAGTTGCAGTTAACTTTGTCAGTGAACGCACTGTAATGTATCTGTTAGCGGCAAACTATGAAATTCAGGCAATGTGTGAAACTAACAGCTTATTTATAAGATGGTAAAGTTGCGTCATATTGTGATATAATAAATATATATTAAATCTTGTCCGTCTAATCACAATAAATCGAGTGTGTTATTAAAAATGGAATAAAAATCTGAAAAAGAACATCGTTTAATATCTGGTAAAAATCTGATAAAAAATGTACGCTGGCATAATGTATGAAAAATGTATTTGAATTATTTATCGTTTTGAAGCTTTATATATAATTATATACACCTGAGGATGGTTCTTTTAGGAACTGAAACATGTCGTGAAACATGAAAAATGATGGTCTAATGTAAATCGAATATTTCGATAAAGAACATCATTTAATATTTTAAATATTTTAAATGTTTTAAATGTTGAAATGTTAATTATTGTAATATTTAATAAGAATTATTGTGATTTGACGGACAAGATTTAATATATACTTATAAGCTTATTTATACTTTGCCTAGGTAATCTATATAATACCTAGGAATCTTATAAAATGCCTCAGATACTTTAGGCAAAGCATATAACAAAGAAGTTTCTATAATACGATTTATATAGTCTTATTTTATATTTGATAAAACTTAAAATAAAACAATTTTTTTTTGTAATTCCAGAAACTTTTTATTATGTTAAGATTCAATAGCTTTGCTGGTTTTTCGCGACTATCTTGCTGTCTTAAAAAGCAAGAAGCAATCCCAGAACGGATGGCCGGTTTTAGAACCGAGATTTCAACCCGGTATCCGCCGAATAAGAATCGATGTTGTATAAACATGAAACTGAAGGTGACAAACTTGACTTTTGACCTTACAACCTGTGCCAATGCAGCAGGCCTGTTCATTTTTAAATAATTCCCTCAGCTGCGTGGGCGGAAAACTAGATATGAAACGAAAAGTTATAATAATTGTTCCTCTGTTCTGACGTATAAAATTATTACTCTACTCCCTAGTACCAATGGATTATGTAACACATATAACACTGCGCCCCAGGACACACACCCACGAAGAATACAATTTAAATATTAATGAAAGAGACATTTTCTGTTTATCAATCTATGTTTCCTATTCACGTATGTCACCTTTACACGTGTATGAAAAGAAATGTTAAAAGGCTTTGGAGTTTCTCAACTAATATGCAGTTTGTTTTATATTAATTAATAACAAATATCAGGACGAGTATAGGGAAGACAGCGAAGTATTAATCGAGAAGAGATATCGTAAATCGAACAGAGTAACTGACATCGATGAGAGACTTCTAGGAAATTGGTGCAAACTTCCATTCTCTGCTCTTTTGTTTCGTTGCAGAAGTCCGTTTCTATGGTAATCGAAACACGTAAGAAAATAGATAACCTAGTTCATGATTTTCCTGTACCACAATATCAAAATAGACCTACACCACTTCAGAATATTCTTAACAAGAACCTTGTCGTCAAAATATAATAGCCAATGTCTATCGCGCTTGACTGGATTCGTTCCATGCGGACAAAAATTGGATTGTAACGGTGGTGACTCTGGTGCAAATATATGCAAACGAGGCTATGATGGCGCCAATGGCGGGAGATGGTGGTATCTGCGGAAGAACCATGTCTTCGCCACTTTCATCAAAATGGGATCAATGTTCAGGAGTAGAGACTTAAACTTAAACACCAAGTTAAGACTTCTCAGGATGCTATGTTCTCTCCGTGCTTTTATACGGAGCTGAATCGTGGACACTGACTGAAGCTTCTTAAAAAAAAAGTTGGAGGCCTTCGAAATGTGGTTGTACTGACATATTCTCAGAATTTCCCGGACTGACCGTGTAACCAACAAAAAAGTTCTCGAGAAACTCTGCAAAGACATCGAAGTTGTTAACACCATAAAAAAGAGAAAGTTGGAATATTTCGGTCATATCATGAGATACGGGCTGCTTCAGCTGATAATCCAGGGAAAAGCATTCGGAAAGAGGGGACCTGGCAGGCCAAGAATCTCCTGGCTTCAGAACCTAAAAACTTGGTTCTCGATGTCCACTGGAGGGCTGTTTCAAGTAGCAGCCGGTAAAGATGAAATTGCTATGCTGATCGTCAACATCCGGAACGGATAGGCACTTTAAGAACAAGAAGAAGATGATATTATTCCCGTTTCACGAAAACAATAATGAAATGTTCTATCATTTATTACCGCGGAGCCGTATACCGATCGCTTGATGCATTAAAGTACTGCGAGGTAATGAAATGGCGATAGACAAATATTTTAAGCAACAATACCAGAGACGGAGACACGGAAACGAAAGGAGAGGAACTCGATTCAGCAGAGACGTTCTGGAGAAGTCGGAAATAGAACAGATGTTCCAGGAATTCACCGAAGATCAATTTCCGCTTTCCAAGAAATCTGACACTTGACAGTATTCAGAGTCGCCTGAACTGAACTCAGTACACACGCTCACGCATCATAAGTTTAGAAGCGGATTTAGAAACTTCAGTGAATTTTCAACATCCCATGCGTGCTACATTTCTGGTTCAGTCACCATTACTTCATCAGACATGGAGAGTGTTTTGTTTCTATAACAACGGTGACATCAACATATGATTAACACTTTTGGGGCACATGACGACGCTGTGAATTTATTGCTCAGTGCACGCCAATAGCCAAGGCGTCGGTAAATGTTGACAAACCTAACCTAACATAACATAACCTAACATAACATAACATAACCTAACATAACCTAACCTAACATAACCTAACCTAAACTAACCTAAACTAACCTAACATAACCTAACCCAACATAACATAACCTAACCTAACATAACATAACCTAACCTAACAAACCTAACCTAAACTAACCTAACATAACATAACCTAACCTAACATAACCTAACCCAACATAACATAACCTAACCTAACATAACATAACCTAACATAACCTAACCTAAACCAACCTAACCTAAACTAACATAACCTAACATAACCAAACAAGACACAACACATCACGCTTATTGTTATATAATTAAATGCAGATGAGAACGAATTTAGGCCTTCGAACATGATGAGTCAACACACTTAAAAACAGACATGAGGTACTTAGTTTCTGCTCTTTAAGTAACCAATAGCTGTTTACAACAATCTACGAAACTCATATACGGAGTAAAGAGTTACTGATTGTTGAAGAGGATTAGTTATATAATTTCAATCGGTCTCTAAATTTTTTGAAACGGAATTTATGGATGAGACCATAGTTTCCAACCTTCTAAAAATGACATCATGCAAATGGTCACGGCCTTTGGATTTTAAAAAGGAAATAGATAAATACTAACGAAACAGAATCCGTAATGTCACTGACTGAAACTTCATTTACATTGGCGTAGGCCTTTGTGATTAAATGTTTTTTTTTCTGTTTCCTTCATTCGGACAGGACCAAAGCACTGACGTAGCACAGATCAACCGCATGAAAGTTTGTAATGGACACCGATTGTGTGTTCTACGTTAACGAGATTTTCCCTCACATTTATAGGACGGAGCTTTCAAAAAGTCAAAACCGACACGTGTTACTAGCAGTTCGCGGAAATCAAACCGCCCGCCCGTCTCGCTCTGCGGGTTAAAACCGTCGTTATGCAAATTTAAAGTATGCTAATGCGGCGATTATAAAAATTACCCGATTCCTGGAATAATGTTGACAAGGCGACCGGAGAAAACGAAGTGATCACTGGAAGAGGCGTTTAATTCTGAGAATCTGCACTTTCAGTTTTATATCAACTGCTGAACATCATCACCCTTTTTCATCATCACGCCTCAGAAGTGTTCGTGGTGAATCACAAACACGTTTCCACCTGATTAATGTTCTCCCTAAGCAACTGTATTATTCGATTTCACAATTAATAACTTTTGTTAATTGTATACAAAATTATAACATAATATAAAGCAAAGAAATGTTTAATGTTAAAAAATTGTTGTTGAAACATTTTTCCATATGATGAAAAGTGAACAAAATATAATAAAAATAATGTAAGATTATACAATGCAGTAGAGTTCATGCTTCTATTTTCTTATACCAGTAATGGCTTAAAATTCTGATTTTGATATGAATAAAATCACTGAATATAAAGAGTGATTCATAGTACAGTACTTTAGCGGGATTTGTTCGAGATTATGTCAGATTCGTCACCGTTTCTGAGTGACGACGTCAAAGGAATTTTTTCCATTTTTTTAAAATTTAACAATCCCAACAATAACATCAACGAAAGAAACGCGAAAATTTGGAAACGGCGACGAATCTGAAAACAACTTCATTTACATTTTCTGCTGAACATAATCTCCCCAATAACCTGCTAAAATATTATACTAGATCTCTGAATCACCCTATATACATCGAGGCCTTATAATTTTAAAGCAGGAAATTCTTTAAAAAGTCGACTGTGTGTCCTCGGCTTGTCAAAGAATAGATCGCTTACTTATGTAACCTGAAGGTTCATCACCGTTCTCACAAAAGCCGGCCACCGGACTCTATCCTGAGCCATCTGCATCCAGTTCGGTCCATCGATTCCTGTCTCCCTAAGGTCCATCTTAACGTTGTCCTTCCATCTATGCCTAGGTCTTCCCAGCGGTCTCCTACCTTCAGGCCTCAACCAATAACTTATAAACACCCCTCCTCAATGCGTGCTGCATATCCCGCCAATCTCATCCTCCTCGATTTAACCACCCTAACAATACCAGGTGAGGAGTACAGGCCGTGAAGCTCATCATTATGCAAATTTCTCCAAGATCTCCCTCCCTTTTAGGTCCAAATATCTTCCTCAACACTCAGTTCTCAAAGACTCTCAATCTATGTTCCTCCCTCAAAGTCAGAGACCAAGTTTCGCACCCATACAGCACAACTGGCAAAATTACAGTTGCCTATATTTTAATATATAGATTTTTTGATATGAGACGAAAGGACAGAAGATTTTGAACTGAATGATGGCAGGCATTTCCTGAATTTAATCTGCTCTTGATTTCGTCATGAGTGTCATTCTCCCAGTACTTGAGGTTTGTCACATCTTCGAACGATTCGTCAGCTGTCCTTATATTCTGATTCTGTCCTGAATTCTGATCCCGAAACATGACCCAATAATTTGTCTTCTCTGACACCTCGAGTAGCCCTTAAGAGTGGTTCAGTGTTCGACACACAGAGCACAATTTACAGACCGCTGTTTATTCGTTCTATGTTTTTATCAGCAAACATCCTACCCTGCACAACACGAAGCTGCTTCAACAAACATGGATCATACAAACATTAAAGTGAGCAAATAATTTCAGTTTAATATAGAAGTCACAGTCAGTTTAAATCAAACCTCCACTTTGTTTCTTCAACCTGTTCTAAAGTCCTCCTCATAGTAATCTAAAGTCTCAAATTCGGCGGGCCATTTTACAGAAAAAAAAACGTATATATAAATAAAATATATAAATATATTTCTAAGATATTAAGTCTCCATCTTTAGGGTTCAATTTATACTCAAACTTAGAATACGAGAATCGACACGAAGAAATCTCACAGAATACTTTACTTTAAGTAAGCTACAGCCTCCTCTACAATGGGTACCGGGGTTCTTTCCCGGGGGTAAAGCCGGCCGGGGCGTGATGCTGACCACTCACCCCCATCTAGTGCCGAGGTCAAGGAAGAGAGGAGCTATACCTCCTCTCACCCCAAACGCCTACATGGCGTATAGTGGGACAAACTTTACTTTACTTTACGTTATTCATAATATAATATGTTCTACACATATTAATAACACGGAATCCGCATTAACAAAGAGAACGGGCTATGGCGTTGGACAGAAACACTAAATTTAATTGTTTATATCTTAACTGCGTCATGCTTGTGTTTACTAATACAATAATCATTTACCGTCTCTACACAAGCTTAAAATGTTGTTAAAATTACTTAAAATTTATAACATTTTTCCTTAGATACTAGATCTTGTACATTTTTACATTGACGACATGTTTCGATGTTTATCTCATAAACATCGAAACATGTCGTCAATGTAAAAATGTACAAGATCTAGTATCTAAGGAAAAATGTTATAAATTTTAAGTAATTTTAACAACATTTTAAGCTTGTGTAGAGACGGTAAATGATTATTGTAAATTTAATTGTCTTCATTCCCACACAACGAGGCATGTCTAATTAATCCACGAGACGCGTTTACATCTGTCAAACGTAAACCGGGTAATTGTTCAACGAAGAAAGAACATTCTTTTGTCACAATCTCATAATTTTTAGCCTTAAATTTAACAGTTCTACGTAGCGCATATTTTGGGCGCGCTAAATTGCATTTCAGCCCACCGGAATAAAATGATGCCCCCCCCCCCTCAGAGTGTGTACTAACTACCATTACTGTTCAGTCAAGTCGAAACAGATCGATGTTTGACATCGAACGTAAGCCAGCGTTTGGTATTTATTTCTCAACAGTGATTTCATTTTATATACAACTGAAAATGGCTCCTGCCTCATAATCGGTAAGTCCCTGTTTCAAATCAAGGTCCAGAAGCCGACTATCGTGACTAAGTTTGCGGTTTTCCTCAGTCCTTCTGGGCACGTTTCACACCTTAACTTAAGCCACGACAGCTTCATTTCCTATCTTTTTTAATTCACTGTTTCATTTGCCAGCTAACATTTGACTCTATATATTGACTTACAGATGTCGAAATTAAATAAACCACAAATAAATAAATTTTACACGCTGAATTCATATAAAAAGTATTAAATACAAACGCTGCTGGAAAACCTAACGAGAATTAAGACCGTGTAACAAAATTCTTCGTGAGTTCAGCTGATCAAAAAGATTTTTTTTTTACAAAACCCCAAGGTTCATTACCGTGTTAATAACAGCCTGCCACCTGCCTTGATGAACCCAGCCCACCAAACCCTTCCAAACTCTCGACCTAGGACATCTTTTAATATTATTCTCCCATCTGTGTCAAATATATTCAAAGAGATTTATTTCCTTCATGCTTCCCGATCAGAATCTTGTACGCATTTCTCATTTCTTCCACGCGCGCTACATACATCAACCTAATTGGCAAAGAGTATAAATGATGGAGTTCGTCATTCCGACATTTTTCAAGCCTCTTGTCACTTCATCTCTTTTAGGTTTAAGTATTCCCCTCATCGCCCTCTTCACAAACACCCTGAACATTTTTTTTCTGAACGCGAAACACCAAGTTCCACACCCATACAAAATAAGAAGTAAAATTATAGTTTTCTACATGTTAATATTTACATTTTAGACAGCACGTTAAAGATAAAAAAATTCTGAACTGCGTGATAGCTAGCATTCTCCGAATTCAGTCTGCTCTCAATTTCCTCACAAACGCAATTTTGATATATTGACGTCATCCGAAAGCATATTAGCTTTGCCATATTTTTAAAGGACTCATTAGCTGCCTTCATACTCAGTAATAGATTTTTCCTGTAGTCTGGTGACGAGACATGAAGATGTGTCTACCTCAGAAAGACAACCGACAAGAGGTTGTCCTCCAGCATGGGCTTTGGGTAGGGATCTGAAAAATCCTAACAGTTACGAGCTCGGAAAATTTATTCAGTAACAGAATACACATTTATCCTCAAAGACTTCTTTGCATCGTGCATTTAGAGACATTGCATCCGCAAGTTTAGTGTTTAATTCTTCTAAGTTTTTCAAAATTTATAAATACATAATTTTAAAATTTCCAACATTTCAAATTCACATTTCAACGTCTATCAGAACTTGAACTTCCTCAACCGAAATTTAACAAACATAACCTAACTTAACATATAACATGACTCAACTTAACATAAACTAAGAAACAAAGACTAACCTAACCTAACTTTTCGAACCTAACCTAACCTAACCTAACATTCACGAACATTTCGGCTGATTCCCATTTACATAAAAAACACAGTAACCACAGTAAACACAAAAAGACGCCTAACAATGGTCGCAAACTGTTATCATGGTAACCAATGTTATTTATTTTAATCCGTCTTATCACAATATTTAAAATTTATTATAATTAAGATAATAAAATATCATTCATGTTCCATATCGATTGATCGATTTACATTTCGGAAATGTAAATCGATCAATCGATATGGAACATGAATGATATTTTATTATCTTTATTATAAGAAATTTTAAATAAAAAATTATATTGTGATCAGACGGATTAAAATAAATAATTGTTATAATATTCACAATATGACGCAATTACACTATCTTAACCATTGTTAACAAACAATTTCGATATTTCCAATATTGGTCACCAGATCGAAGTACTTCAATGTCCACCTCAAGAATTTCTTGGTCAGCCATTTTGTTATCACCGCTCGTAGGATATTTTAAAATACGATTCTAAGGCCGTGGAAAATGGCACAAACTCCATATAAAATTTTATCCAAATCCGTCATGTGGTTCTCGAGTTCAATCGACTGTACAGACGGACGGACAGGCAGACATGATCAACTTATAATGCGTTCTCGCTACGCTAAATTAACAAGGGCAGGCATTTATCATAGGTTTTTCTCAGAAGTTAATGAATTGAATCTTTAAGGCTTTGACCGGGATGTTCTTTTGTTAAATCTTATGTGGTACCGCCTGATTCGACTTCTAATGGTTAAGTGAAGTGTTTTCTTCGCGGTACGGTCTGGATTCGTAAATATTATGAAGACGAGCTTCGGCTTCAAAGGGTTAACCAGCTGATTTTCGTAATGGTGAGGTGTAGTGTTTTCTTCGCGGTACGGACTGAATTCATAAATAATATTCAGACGATCTTCGGCTTCAAAGGGTTAAAGCGGGGTTTATATGCTTATTTCTGCGTTCATATGTTTCTGTTTTATCCCTAAAATCACATAACGAGGGTCGGTATTGGATCTAGGAGCAGATTTGGTTTCGGTTAGAGGGCTGTGTCGCTTGATTCAAACCGAAATTCACGTGGACGTTTCTGAAAACGACTTCACAGTTTATAAACGAGAACAAAACTAAAACATAAATTTAAATTTCAAATAAACAGATTCAAAATTATGCTAATGTAGGTTTATACATAATCATAATTCTCCTATCAGACTCAAATATCTCCCAGAAATGAATTAAAATTAATGCCAAAAATAGGCTAAAACTGTCAAAGAACGTAATTTGTGACTTCGTTATTTTATATCCCACCTCTAAATGAGATGCACTGCAAGTTATCCAATTTAAATATTCTTTTCTGCAAACACGTTTTATGAATCGTCCTGCAGTCCCCGCCCCTTTCACCCCGTTCGCTCCCGACGCCGTCATGACTAATGCATGTGGCCTGGAGATTGCTTCTGACGTCATAAGATCACAGCCGGGGCTGGTATCGGCTTCAGAGCGAGCTTGGCGATGGAACAATAACTGGAGCATACTTCACAGCTCGCACGCCTTATTACAGTAATCGCGTGGGACTGTTTCGCCAGACAGACAGAAGATAGTCACTGATGAACTGGGTGTGACGTGAGACGAAGTTCCGGGCGGAAGTGACCTCTTGTAGTATACTTTCCTAGAACTGGTCTGGAGGGACTGAGAAAGACCACGAAGCGTAGTAGCCGGGCTCCAGACCAAGGTTCTAACCCGGGATTTCCCGATTACGAAGAGTAAACCCTTCCCTGCCTATCTCACCCTCCTTGATGTGATCATCATAATAATATTTGGCAAACATCATAATCTGCGGAGCTCTTTATTATGTTTTTCTCAGTCACTTCGTCCCTCTCGGGTCCAAAAATTCTCCTCAGCATCCAGCTCTCTCAAGTACCAGCAATCTGAGTTTTTCCTTTGATGTGAAACACCAGGGGTCTCGGGTTCGATTCCCGGCGGTGCCCGAATTTATAACTTGTGTTGGGCAAGGCCGTGGTCTAGGCAACACGGAGTTTTCCTCCGTGGCATCCCAACAATTACTCCATTCACACACAGAAGAAGGCAATGGCAAACCACTTCTGGATCATCTGCCAAGAACGTATATGAACAGGTCCCAGTCCGAGAAAAGGATGGAAGGATCCTGTTCATGTGGACCTGTCGTCAGACAGAACACTAAATAATAATAAGATGAGGTGGTCTAGCGATTAGAACGCTGGCCTTGTAATACTGGGGTCTCGGGTTCGATTCCCGGCGGTGCCCGAATTTATAACGTGCGTTGGGCAAGGCCGTGGTCTAGGCAACACGGAGTTTTCCTCCGTGGCATCCCAACAATTACTCCATTCACACACACAGAAGAAGGCAATGGCAAACCACTTCTGGACCATCTGCCAAGAACGTATATGAACAGGTCCCAGTCCGAGAAAAGGATGGAAGGATCCTGTTCATATGGACCTGTCGTCAGACAGAACACTAAATAAATAAATAAAAACCAGGCTTCACACTAATACGCAACAGGGGATAAAATTATAGTTTAGTATGTTTTAATATTTACGCTTTAAGATACCAGAAGGGAGACAGCACTAGTCTACCATAAAAATTTCTGATTCCCCGTTGTCGTCAACTAATTTGTCGTAAAAAAATGAGTTATGTTAAGTTTTATTAAAAATAATGTGGTAGTTGGTTAAATTAGCGCCTTGAAACAGACATACAGCGAGTCATTCCACGTGAATAAGGGTGGTCAGGGCAAAGCCGAGGAGTTCACGTTAATAATCAAGTCTTCCTGCATCCTAAACCCGCTAGCAGTAACAACGCACGCTGAAAACTTTTAACATCGCTTTTTCCAACCACTGAGAGCGGAAGTACCCACTCGGCAGACCGTGGAGGCTGAAATGTTTTCCCACATCGGCGGACAGGGCAAATATTGGGGCGGCTTTGTTACTGTGGACTTAATCCACGAGTTCAGGTAATCAGTATATCCCCCCGAGGGTCAAGGCCTCAGCTGTGAATCTAAAATACGTGAAAATCTAAACATCAAAGGGAATAAATGCAAAAGGTTTCCACTGCAAAACAGCAACTCAAGTGAACCAAAGCCAATATCTCCGCCCCCCGCTCCCCTCCCAACCCCACACAAATACTCGCAGTTATTCATCAGCAGCCACGAAGCTTGGTCCATCTTCAGAAGCTGATAGTTGGTCAGATTCCCCGCCATTTACACAAGAGCCTGATTGGTTACCGTGACCCCACCACTGACCTCTGTCCTCGGTCAAACAAACCCAGTCTGCAGCCTGGACTCATTCTAACATCATCCTACCATTTATCACTCAGTATAGTGACTGACTACGGACTCGACGACCGAGGTTCGATCCCCGACGGATGCAGAGAAAATTTTTTCCTCCGGACTCTGCGTCCAGACCAGCTCTGGGGCTCACCAAACCTTCTATCCAATGGGTACCGGGGTCCTTTCCCGGAGATAAAGCTCGGCCGGGGCGTGATGCTGACCACTCACCCCCATCTAGTGCCGAGGTTAAGAATTAGTAGGAGCTATACCTCCTCTCCCCCCGAGCGCCTACATGGGGTATAGTGGGACAGCTTTACTTTGCAATTTAAATCTGGTGCCATCTTAAGCAATTTCTTCACTACAGGTTTCTAGATTTAAACTTCGCGTATATTTATAATCTACCCAATGCGTGCTAAACACAGTACCAATCTCTTGCGCTTTTATTTTAAGCTTTTCGTAATGCGATTTTAGGCAATTTATTCTCTACTTATATCCACCCCCTTCTCGAAGACCCTTACTCTATTCCTCCCTCAGAGTGACTGACCAAGTTTTTTTTTACCCAAATGCAAAGCATCGGCTGAGCACGCGACAGACGGCAAGTGAGAATATTCTGAATTGCATTGAGGCAAGCTTTTCCCGAATTCAATCTGATCTTAATTTAAGATTAAAACTGGTTGGCTGTCTTCGGAGATGTCGTCCTTGTGTGGTCTGCTAGGTACTGACAGAAGTTTCAGAGAAGCTTGAGAACTTAAAATCAGAACTAGCATCGCTTTCGGATAACTTTTGTGTGCATTGGTGATGTTTCAATTGAAGCCCTGAAGGACTCCGGTGTCTACTTCGAAAGGTTCCTTCGTTACGAAACGTAACGGAGCAAATACAATGTCTTATTAAGAGAGAGGCAGTTTCGAAATCTGGAGAAATGTTTTAACAATTTAATATAAATCCACAGTTCTGACGTTAAAGTTTAAAAAAATGATCACGTACATCAGCTTGTATAAATAAAATTTAAAAAGTTAATGACTTCGTAACATCAAATGCAAGATCCTTGAACTATTTGCTTTTATCATATAAACAGACGAAACTAACTTATTCCTTAGTGATAAATCTACAGATTACGCAATCCGAATCACAGGCTGTGACCAGGAAGTGCATTTATTGCAAATTTCATTTTAAACTAACCCTACTGACTCTACCGACCGAAAAAATGGCTAGCATTAGACAAAAAATATATTTTCAAAATCACCAAGACTTTTCAGTTATATACGCAAATAAATTTTATCAAAATTATACAACACGTGATACAGAACTTCATCAAGATGAAACAAAAAAACAAATTTTACGATAAACAGCCTACGACATTCAGAGTAGTTCAACATATCCGAAGATGTCATCTGACAGACCACAAGATCTTCTTGGACAAACTAGTCGACGGTATAATGTCAGGAAGGCGTATAAACATATTACCATAATCGAAGGCATCGAAATAGTGTAGAGTTTAAGGTTTTCGCAGCGGTGAGTCTGAAGATGGCTGTCTTCTGGGTTGTAGCGCCGTGTAGTGTGACAGGAGTTTGACAGACGTCTACCAAACTACACGGCGCTACAAGCCAGAAGACAGCATGAATGTCATGCCAGAGGGACGCAGTACTGTTCACTGCTCTAAATAAAGATACGGAAAGTTAATGTGTTTAGTAAGGTAAGTGTGTTTACAGTTCCCCATTTCGTCTTTCGAAAAATAAACATTCCAAATGCGCTGTTTACGATTCAAAGCACAACGCTGCTTCTGACGCAGATAAAATGTACCAATGTCGAATATTTCTATTACAGCCAGAGATGGCGCTCTGTAAAAATACTTTTTTACTTTCAGAGCAGATCATTCACAGATCACATCCGATTTTACACTGTCTTTCAGAATGTTTGGGACAAATCGTATTGGCTTGTTTAACAATTTACAGAGAAGTGGTAATTATACGTACCGCCTGCTTTAACGGTAAACAAACTATGCATTTTGTATTATTCACTCCCGTATGATTTTCAGTTTAAACAGGGACTATTTTACATATTTATTTATTTAGTGTTGTGTCTGACGACAGGTCCATATGAACAGGATCCTTCCATCCTTCTCTCGGACTGGGACCTGTTCATATACGTTCTTGGCAGATGATCCAGAAGTGGTTTGCCATTGCCTTCTTCTGTGTGTGAATGCCATGGAGAAACCCGGGAAGCCCCCGGAGGAAAACTCCGTGTTGCCTAGACCACGGCCTTGCCCAACACAAGTTATAAATTCGGACACCGCCGGGAATCGAACCCGAGACCCCAGGATTACAAGGCCAGCGTTCTAACCGCTAGACCACCTCATCTTATTATTATTATTAGTGTTCTGTCTGACGACAGGTCCATATGAACAGGATCCTTCCATCCTTTTCTCGGACTGGGACCTGTTCATATACGTTCTTGGCAGATGATCCAGAAGTGGTTTGCCATTGCCTTCTTCTGTGTGTGAATGGAGTAATTGTTGGGATGCCACGGAGGAAAACTCCGTGTTGCCTAGACCACGGCCTTGCCCAACACAAGTTATAAATTCGGGCACCGCCGGGAATCGAACCCGAGACCCCAGGATTACAATGCCAGCGTTCTAACCGCTAGACCACCTCATCTTATTATTATTTAGTGTTCTGTCTGTGCTACAACCGAAGATCTTCACGACGTGAATACTCAATTCGAACAGCTTCGAACGCCTACCTGCCAGACTGCTCGTACCTTTGTTCCTCTGAGAACAGATAAAACTCTTTGTCTGCTGTTAATGTAGTCCAAATCAAATTTCCCCGAGTTTGCCTTGTTACACTGTGTTAATTGAACTGTTGGCAGCGCCCCACAGATACTCCAACTCAGGTCTCTTGGCGTTGTTCTCGTACTGAAACATGCTAAACCCTCTGACGCAATTACCTGTGATGACAAAGCGACTTAGTCTTATTAGCTTAATCAGAAAATACGGAGTCTCTGTCTGTCTTCAGCACTTGTTGTCATTTTAACCCTTAGCTCCTTCTTCCTCCCAATATTCCCTGCTTTGTTATTCATTTCTCTTTGTTTTGTATCTGATTCGTTCTTTCTTTCTTCCTACTTACTTTCTTACTTTCTTAGCCGGAAAATTTCTGTGACAGTAGCCACGTGCCTCAGGGCAGTGTTTCTTCACCTCTCGATGGTACAGGTAAGATCTGTCTCGTCCCAGGAGTCTCCATTAGCCAGATTTTCGTCTAGGCCTGAAGCCGGCAGTCGTTATGGACCGTGCATGGCAAGGCTGGAATTCTGCGTTAAACCTGACGTTCAGCGTTAGTCCGAGAGCTGAATTTGGCAGAGGGATTAATTTTGCTTCCGACAAGAAAATTGCTTTCCTTAGAATGTCAAAAGACTGATAAAAATCATTTAAAAAACTTCTATAAAAGTAGTAAAACAAACTTTATTTTTGAGTTAAATAAAATGACCCCCTCCCCCACAAGCTGTGCAGTCAAAACCACGGTTGAACTCTTTAAAAGTAATAAAAGTATTGAACAACTTAAGAAACTTCAGTTAAGTGGCATTTCTGAACCCACAAGAACAGCGTCTGTACAGATTCTTCCCTGAAGATGGCGGATGATTAATGTTGGCGTCATGCCCATCACGAGCTCGGAGTAAAAAGTCTGTTGTCGTATTCAAGTGGATTATTGTTCTTATAAATATAAACTAACAGCCACGGTGGTCTAGCTGTTAGAAAGCTGGCCTTGTAATCCTGGGGGTCTCGGGTTCGATTCCCGGCGGTGCCCGAATTTATAACTTGTGTTGGGCAAGGCCGTGGTCTAGGCAACACGGAGTTTTCCTCCGTGGCATCCCAACAATTACTCCATTCACACACAGAAGAAGGCAATGGCAAACCACTTCTGGATCATCTGCCAAGAACGTATATGAACAGGTCCCAGTCCGAGAAAAGGATGGAAGGATCCTGTTCATATGGACCTGTCGTCAGACAGAACACTAAATAATAATAAGATGAGGTGGTCTAGCGGTTAGAACGCTGGCCTTGTAATCCTGGGGTCTCGGGTTCGAATTTATAACTTGTGTTGAGCAAGGCCGTGGTCTAGGCAACACGGAGTTTTCCTCCGTGGCATCCCAACAATTACTCCATTCACACACAGAAGAAGGCAATGGCAAACCACTTCTGGATCATCTGCCAAGAACGTATATGAACAGGTCCCAGTCCGAGAAAAGGATGGAAGGATCCTGTTCATATGGACCTGTCGTCAGACAGAACACTAAATAAATCAAATAATATATATACAATATAAACTAACACTCCACTATATTTCTCGTCTACAGAACATAGAATATTAGGCATTATAAGGAAAATTGCTGTTAACAATCAAACTAAAGTTAAAATTTCGACGATTTAAAAAAGTAAACTCTGTAAACCTGAATAAAATTTTTTTTAAAAAAACATCAACTCGAATGTCAGTGGGTTTCCGCGTATCGGTAGACAAAAACCTTTGCTCTACGTCGACTTTGCCACCTGCCGGAAATCACACACAACACACGTTTTATAAAAACACGTGTGAGGTGCTGATGTTTTTACAACGCGTGTTATACACCAGGTCAAGTCAGCGATCTGCTATTAGTATTGATTTTACTCTTCATGAGGTAGTACGTCATTGTCAATGACGATTCACGAAAATCCAGTTCGCAGCAAAGTTACGTCTTCTCAGTCTTTATACTAAATGAAGTGGAGTTGGGAAGACTGATCCTGTTAGGAGAACGAGGTGAAATATTTGTGTTACGCGTGCATTAAAAGGGTGATAGTCACAGTGTGTTTAACGACAGCAAAGTGTAAACGTGAAAGGAGCTGGAAATGTTGATTCTTCAACAAATGTTGATTCTTCAATAAATGTTGATTCTTCAGCAAATGTTGATTCTTCAGCAAATGTTGATTCTTCAGCAAATGTTGATTCTTCAGCAAATGTTGATTCTTCAATAAATGTTGATTCTTCAGCAAATGTTGATTTTTCAGTAATTGTTGATTTTTCAGCAAATGTTGATTCTTCAGCAAATGTTGATTCTTCAGCAAATGTTGATTTTTAGCAAATGTTGATTCTTCAATAAATGTTGATTCTTCAGCAAATGTTGATTTTTCAGCAAATGTCGATTTTTCAGCAAATGTTGATTCTTCAATAAATGTTGATTCTTCAGCAAATGTTGATTCTTCAGCAAATGTTGATTCTTCAGCAAATGTTGATTCTTCAGCAAATGTTGATTTTTAGCAAATGTTGATTCTTCAGCAAATGTTGATTCTTCAATAGACTACATGGTTTTATTTAATGAACTGAATGTGTGTAAGCATCTTTTTGGAACACCCTGTACATACAACAGCAACAACACGAAACGATTGTTCAAAAACTTTGGGTTTTTAAAATAACAATTTTTTTAGAGTTAATACAACAATAATGTGTCATTCATATTTTGTCACACTATACTGAAAGGTATTGTACGCGTGCCTGCCTGATTTTATAGACTGCACATTCAGAGGATATCGTTTTAAGGCATTATATACTTTATTTTAAAGCACAACATCGCTTAACACAGGCTGATATTAGAATTTCCATAGAATGGCAGTCAACATATTTCACTTTGTACAAAAATTTCAATAACAAATGTTTCAGCATATTGATACGCGACAAATATTTAACCAATCCATATTCATTACTCCTTCATACATATGGAAACAAAACATAATATCACAATCCAGTGAAGGGAAAATCGACAAAGCACCGACCCACAGCGTATTTAAGTACACCAGTAGCATACGCACACATAACAAACTGTTTACACAATTAAAGTTTATAAATTTTCTGTAAATACATTAAGTTTTTTATTTATTACATGTCAGTCCTCAAATACAGTGATTACTTTTTTCACAAAATTCACATTATAAAGAATAAATTAGATAAAGTCTCGCAACTAACAGCAGGTCTTTTGCATGAAACATTAAGCACGGCTCTCGACACAAGAAAAGTGGCTTTCGTCGTCCTTGGTTTACAGCAGTCAACAGCTAACATATTCCTGCCTGCTCCCATTGGCTCGGGGCAGGCTACACCTTTCACTTTCCAGCCTATAAACCTAGCACCTCACACCCTATTGGCATATTCATCGCCCTGATGACGGAGGCAGTATGACATCTGAAACGTTGGTTAACATCGACCAGACTACAAAGCGCAACAACCCAGAAGACAGCAATCTTCATACTCATCGCCCTGATGACGGAGGCAGTATGACCTCTGAAACGTTGGTAAACATCGACCAGACTACACAGCGCAACAACCCAGAAGACAGAAATCTTCATACTCATCGCCCTGATGATGGAGGCAGTATGACCTCTGAAACGTTGGTTAACATCGACCAGACTACACAGCGCAACAACCCAGAAGACAGAAATCTTCATACTCTGATGACGGAGGCAGTATGACCTCTGAAACGTTGGTAAACATCGACCAGACTACACAGCGCAACAACCCAGAAGACAGAAATCTTCATACTCTGATGACGGAGGCAGTATGACCTATGAAACGTTGGTTAACATCGACCAGACTACACAGCGCAACAACCCAGAATACAGAAATCTTCATACTCTGATGATGGAGGCAGTATGACCTCTGAAACGTTGGTAAACATCGACCAGACTACACAGCGCAACAACCCAGAATACAGAAATCTTCATACTCATCGCCCTGATGACGGAGGCAGTATGACCTCTGAAACGTTGGTTAACATCGACCAGACTACACAGCGCAACAACCCAGAAGACAGAAATCTTCATACTCATCGCCCTGATGACGGAGGCAGTATGACCTCTGAAACGTTGGTTAACATCGACCAGACTACACAGCGCAACAACCCAGAATACAGAAATCTTCATACTCTGATGATGGAGGCAGTATGACCTCTGAAACGTTGGTAAACATCGACCAGACTACACAGCGCAACAACCCAGAAGACAGAAATCTTCATCGCCCTGATGATGAAGGCAGTATGACCTCTGAAACGTTGGTAAACATCGACCAGACTACACAGCGCAACAACCCAGAATACAGAAATCTTCATACTCTGATGACGGAGGCAGTATGACCTCTGAAACGTTGGTTAACATCGACCAGACTACACAGCGCAACAACCCAGAAGACAGAAATCTTCATACTCTGATGATGGAGGCAGTATGACCTCTGAAACGTTGGTTAGCATCGACCAGACTACACAGCGCAACAACCCAGAAGACAGAAATCTTCATACTCTGATGACGGAGGCAGTATGACCTCTGAAACGTTGGTTAACATCGACCAGACTACACAGCGCAACAACCCAGAAGACAGAAATCTTCATACTCTGATGATGGAGGCAGTATGACCTCTGAGACGTTGGTTAACATCGACCAGACTACACAGCGCAACAACCCAGAAGACAGAAATCTTCATCGCCCTGATGATGGAGGCAGTATGACCTCTGAGACGTTGGTTAACATCGACCAGACTACACAGCGCAACAACCCAGAAGACAGAAATCTTCATACTCTGATGACGGAGGCAGTATGACCTCTGAAACGTTGGTTAACATCGACCAGACTACACAGCGCAACAACCCAGAAGACAGAAATCTTCATACTCTGATGATGGAGGCAGTATGACCTCTGAAACGTTGGTTAGCATCGACCAGACTACACAGCGCAACAACCCAGAAGACAGAAATCTTCATACTCTGATGACGGAGGCAGTATGACCTCTAAAACGTTGGTAAACATCGACCAGACTACACAGCGCAACAACCCAGAATACAGAAATCTTCATACTCTGATGATGGAGGCAGTATGACCTCTGAAACGTTGGTAAACATCGACCAGACTACACAGCGCAACAACCCAGAAGACAGAAATCTTCATCGCCCTGATGATGAAGGCAGTATGACCTCTGAAACGTTGGTAAACATCGACCAGACTACACAGCGCAACAACCCAGAATACAGAAATCTTCATACTCATCGCCCTGATGACGGAGGCAGTATGACCTCTGAAACGTTGGTTAACATCGACCAGACTACACAGCGCAACAACCCAGAATACAGAAATCTTCATACTCTGATGATGGAGGCAGTATGACCTCTGAAACGTTGGTAAACATCGACCAGACTACACAGCGCAACAACCCAGAAGACAGAAATCTTCATCGCCCTGATGATGAAGGCAGTATGACCTCTGAAACGTTGGTAAACATCGACCAGACTACACAGCGCAACAACCCAGAATACAGAAATCTTCATACTCATCGCCCTGATGACGGAGGCAGTATGACCTCTGAAACGTTGGTTAACATCGACCAGACTACACAGCGCAACAACCCAGAATACAGAAATCTTCATACTCATCGCCCTGATGACGGAGGCAGTATGACCTCTGAAACGTTGGTTAACATCGACCAGACTACACAGCGCAACAACCCAGAATACAGAAATCTTCATACTCTGATGATGGAGGCAGTATGACCTCTGAAACGTTGGTAAACATCGACCAGACTACACAGCGCAACAACCCAGAATACAAAAATCTTCATACTCTGATGATGGAGGCAGTATGACCTCTGAAACGTTGGTAAACATCGACCAGACTACACAGCGCAACAACCCAGAAGACAGAAATCTTCATACTCATCGCCCTGATGACGGAGGCAGTATGACCTCCGAAACGTTGGTTAACATCGACCAGACTACACAGCGCAACAACCCAGAAGACAGAAATCTTCATACTCATCGCCCTGATGACGGAGGCAGTATGACCTCTGAAACGTTGGTTAACATCGACCAGACTACACAGCGCAACAACCCAGAATACAGAAATCTTCATACTCTGATGATGGAGGCAGTATGACCTCTGAAACGTTGGTAAACATCGACCAGACTACACAGCGCAACAACCCAGAAGACAGAAATCTTCATACTCACCGCCCTGATGACGGAGGCAGTATGACCTCTGAAACGTTGGTAAACATCGACCAGACTACACAGCGCAACAACCCAGAAGACAGAAATCTTCATACTCATCGCCCTGATGACGGAGGCAGTATGACCTCCGAAACGTTGGTTAACATCGACCAGACTACACAGCGCAACAACCCAGAAGACAGAAATCTTCATACTCATCGCCCTGATGACGGAGGCAGTATGACCTCTGAAACGTTGGTAAACATCGACCAGACTACACAGCGCAACAACCCAGAAGACAGAAATCTTCATACTCTGATGATGGAGGCAGTATGACCTCTGAAACGTTGGTTAACATCGACCAGACTACACAGCGCAACAACCCAGAATACAGAAATCTTCATACTCTGATGATGGAGGCAGTATGACCTCTGAAACGTTGGTAAACATCGACCAGACTACACAGCGCAACAACCCAGAAGACAGAAATCTTCATACTCACCGCCCTGATGACGGAGGCAGTATGACCTCTGAAACGTTGGTAAACATCGACCAGACTACACAGCGCAACAACCCAGAAGACAGAAATCTTCATACTCACCGCTGTGAGAACCTCAAGTCTTACAGCTAACATATTCGTTTGCAGTTAGGATTTATCTCTGGAATTTCTATTTGGTCACGCAGACGAAAACATTTGTTCAGAAATACACTTATAATTCCAAAGGTGGAATACGTCACATGCACGGAATCGAAGATGAATTACTTCAACTGAACAAGCCCTACATCAAACAAAAGGATAACCTACCCAGAAAATCATAAAAGTAAATACCAATAAGAAACAAAATTAAAAGTAAGGACAAGAGAAGAAGAAATAGAATACAGAAAAATAAGATCAATCAAGAAATTAATTGTCTCCCCCCACGGATAATTCACTGGTTGGTCCATATTTTCCCCTGTTCAGTCGATAAACACTAAATTATCCATAAATTTCTCGTTGTCAATTTTTACAGACATTTAATGAACGTCTATTTCCTCATTATCTATAATCCAAAGGTCCTTGTTACCTCAGTCATCATGACTACTCGCCCTGATGACGGAGGCAGCAAGTACCTCCGAAACGTCGGTAAACTTCTGTCAGACTACATGACGTAACAACCTAGAAGACAGCTAATTTCATATTCAATACCATGGGAACCTCATATCCTATTTATCCCGAGTGCGCCATACTACCTCAGTCTGAGTGGAGAGGACAGCCATTCATTTGTCTCAATATATTGCATTGTCTGTTTCCGACAGCAGACATCAATTTGAAAAGATATAATTGCCCGTTAGATTTCGCGTTACCTGAACAGAATGTGACCGTCATTCACAGGCTGACATTTTCTGGTTGCATGTTTTTGTCTCCATTGTTCTGAAATGTCAGATAATTTGTGACAGCCATGATGGACACGCCACATTTAAAATGACGCCAATGTTTTCTGTCCTCTATTTTAATAAACTGCTCATTATTATTTCAACTGATTATCTCCCGATAATACACGTTCAAAAGAACATCCGATTCCTTTGTTACAACTTTGAATTTCGGGGATGAGCCGCGTAGAATATAGAAAATTTTCCAAAAATTTCGACAAGAATTTCAGTTGCCATCTTCAGGGCATTTATGATAAGGTATTTTTTTTGGAAGTCATATATAGGGCATGGAGCAGATGGCGAGATGAGTTTCGTGGTCCTAATTGGCGGAGATGAAGAGCAGGCTGCTATCCAACAGGGGGATGGGCACGTGGTTTTCCAAAACACACCCAACCATTACATATCCTATTCGCCCCAAAGATAACGACTGCAGTATTTGCCGAAACGTCGAATGTACATTCGTCTTTGTACACTAATCTCCATCCGCAAAAACCTGAAGAAAACTATGCATTTGTTAGTTAAACTTCATTAAGTGTCCTTAATTTGATGTTCTCAAAATCCATTAATCGTCGTGGTGTCATAAAAATAAGATCGATGGAAAAATACAAATCTACTTCAGATGTACACGCAGTCTACACATTTTAAGTATAATTCCTCTGAGAAGCAGAATGTGAATTCTATACTAAAATTTTTTGCTAACACTGCAATAAGAAATAAAAATAATTTTTATTCTGAGTGTCCACGGAGAACAGCCATCTTATCAGAAGGCACCACGAGTGGGCATTTAAAAACAAGTGTATTTAATCACCAGACGAGCATCGTGTATTGTATGCAGTCTATCGCACGGGGGCGACGACCTATCGATCAGCCCCAGTTATGAATCACACCACCGCACTTCCTGATAACTCGTGGACACCTGCCATCAGCGTGAGTCATGTTCTCGAATGTTGAATTCCGTAATTTTAAATGAGTCACAGACGATTCATAAGCAAATCCCGCGTTACGATTCCATCTTCCAGCAAATCGCTTTAGGCCAATACACAAATCAAATTTGAGTTACAATATCACAGCTGAAAGAGTAGATGGCTGTCTTCTGACTCGTAGCGCCTTGTAGTCTGGTAGAAGTTTACCAACGTTTCGGAGGAGAACGCTGCCTCCATCATCAGGACGATGATGATTCAGGCAGCATTTACCTGTGAAACGTCGGTGAACTTCTACCAGACTGTACGGCGTAAGAAGGCATATGGCAGCAGTAATAAAAATCTATCAAAATGGGGCACAGAAGACGAAATTAAAGTAAACGGCTATAAAAAATTAAAAACCCACAGCGCGTAGTCCAAAGGTCGAGTAACCGCGCTGTGGCAAAAGGTTGAACTAAGTTTAATTTTACAGGTCAATCTCCTCGATAACAGTTCATGGGCGAGGGTTATTACAACTCCGCTGTTTTAACTTCCCACTTCTATTGTATTTCTGCGGAATTCTACCACACAGACAATCGACAAAATTAAGTTTATCGCATCTGGCGTGTTCTCGGTTCCCTTTCATTTAATTTGAAACCCGCCCTCAGCATTTAATGGCGATGTTCTTTCCTTCGGTTATCTTTCCGTCCGTACAGAGCTGATAAAAAAAAGACTACAACGCAAATTCATTTCCGACATGTTTCTAACGAAATTAGTAGATCTAATCTCTAAAAACGTCTAAGGATTCCGAACATAATTCAATAAATTCTGCGGATAATAATTTTCGTGATCACTTTCATTTGTTCGTTGAATACACTTCCCCTGCCAGGTAGGCATCACTTCCATCTTCTCTCAGGAATAGGAGGTTTACGCATGCGCAGTTCCTTACCGGGTAGCCTGCGTCACAGGGATTTTCTTAACAAAGAGGTTCGATTTTCGGAGCCGATATTAGCTTTTTTTTCTTATTGTCTATAGGCAAATCTTAGTACAGATCCTTATATTACGCCATTCACATTCAACTTTCAGGTTTGTGATAAACTTTTTTAATCCAGCTAATTGTCCATCATAGCCTCTTTAATTTGAGAAGTAGAAATTATGATGATTTTTGTTTCTGCCTTCATAAAAAAGACTCCAAAGCAATGACGTATCTTCTCTTACGTAATTCAATTACATAGCCACGGTGGTCTAGCGGTTAGAACGCTGGCCTTGTAATCCTGGGGTCTCGGGTTCGATTCCCGGCGGTGCCCGAATTTATAACTTGTGTTGGGCAAGGCCGTGGTCTAGGCAACACGGAGTTTTCCTCCGGGGGCTTCCCCGATTTCTCCGTGGCATCCCAACAATTACTCCATTCACACACAGAAGAAGGCAATGGCAAACCACTTCTGGATCATCTGCCAAGAACGTATATGAACAGGTCCCAGACCGAGAAAAGGATGGAAGGATCCTGTTCATATGGACCTGTCGTCAGACAGAACACTAAATAAATATAAATAACATGCTTTACAATTTCTGCACTAATCAGAGCAACTGCAAACTCAGAAAGAATAAATAATAACAATGTTAAATTACCTAGCATTTATTTTGTTTCGTTTTCCAGTCAATTTCAGGCCACGAACTAACTGCTCTAGTTGATTCATAATTCGGACTATAAATTCTGAATTTTTCATTTATTTTTGTTTCAGGTGAAACGAAAGGTGGACTTTCTACATCCTCTGACGTAAGTTGTTTAATTTTTAGTAATTTGAAGTCATGAATATTAGGACAATAAGGATTAAAAAAAAGCTTTCTGATGATCATTCATTAGGCGTTCTTTACGTTCTCGAGTGACTATTGTGAGAATTGAATTTATGTAGGTTTGCCCTGAAAATGCATGCGATATTTTCCTTCGAAACGTCGTCGAAACCCTACAAAACTACATGGTGCAACAACCCATAAGACCACAATCCAGTATAATAATTTAGGAAAGTAACATTTGTACTATTGTTTTAATTCGGTCTCAACACACACACACGTGGATTCATTTTTCGTAATAGAAATGTAGGTCGTTCAAACTGCTCCTGATTTAGGCTGTGCAGCAAAGCGTGGAGTTTTCACAAGTAAATATTTGCAAGAGCGAACATTTCGTAGGTTGAACTTATAATGTAAAGTAAACCAGAAAAAGTACCCAACTAAACCATAATTTTCTGCGACCAGTAATTTATGTAGAAAATTCCCCAGGTAAAGACACTTCACGAAATCTCGTTAAGACATTCTTAAGTGTCATTTGGCGTACAGCCAGAAAAATTACAAATAAAATAAAATAAAATGCTAACAGGCATCTTGCTGTAAATTTTTTTTAGAAGGATGCTTTACAAAATTATTTTCAGGTCCTTACCAATCCTTTACCACAAATTGATGTCACAAGCCTGGTCTATCGTTAACAGCTTAATCTGAGTTGCATAAATTACTAACTTAAACGTCATTTGATGTCTTACATTACCATTTTCCTCGCGATCTCACGGGGATACGAAGTGTTTGCTACAGTCTGTGAGCGTCTCAGATACTTGAATTAATTTGCATCTACATTATAAAGACGGGCGGCTCCACATAGACGCAATTTGCAGACAGTATGACCACGCGTCTTCAAACTTCGCAAACAAACCTAAACGATCTTATGTTGTCTTATATCGTCAAGCTTTAAACAGAGGCTTTTAAGCGTAAGACCCTCACAGATTTCAGGATTCCTTACTTGAAGAATAATTTATTCAAAGAGAGAAGGATGGATGGTATGTTATCAGACTGACTCAGGATAACTTCGGAGGACATGGATTCCTATTCGAAAGTTCTCTCTGAGTCCCTCTAGACCAGAGGTATTCAACCTTTTTTGTTCACGTACCCCAAGATATAATTTCTCTTCAACTTTGTACCCCCAAAGTTGTTGGTGTTTAATTCAAGTTATACATAGTATATAATCTACATCTAAAATAAATTAAATAAATTACATTACTGATTATTCAGTGTTTATCATGAATTTTTTTTTTTTTAAATTTCACGTACCCCCTAAGATGTCTTCGCGTACCCCCAGATATAATTTCTCTTCAACTTTGTACCCCCAAAGTTGTTGGGTGTATAATTAAAGTTATACATAGTATATCATCTAAATCTAAAAATAAATTAAATAAATTACATTACTGATTATTCAGTGTTTATCATAAAATAATATTTCTTTTTTAAATTTCACGTACCCCCTAAGATGTCTTCGCGTACCCCAGGTTGAATACCACTGATATAGACACTCCTTCAGTTTGGCCCTAACCTTTTGAATCACCTGTATATACAGATGGTAAAGATGTGAGCTGAAGTGGCCTAAGTTACGGCTAGAGGTTCAAGGGGGGAATTTCCTGAAGGGGATGATGAGCCATTGGGTTATGCAACAAGATGGAAAGTCTTCCTCATCAGAACAGCAGGGCAGACCCTCTTTTTCGGGGGTCTGAGTTGGTTCGCAGGCCGAATATTTTTTTTTATTAAGTCCGTGTGTGTAGTAAGAAATATCAGGTGCCACAACTTTGGAATCTCTTATTTCCCACAGGTTAAGAAAAGTTCAGAAAGGAAGTAAATAAAACTCTTATGCAAAGTTAAAGCAGAACTTTGCAGGGCCCTGAACGCAGTATGAAACATGCGGTTGTTCATAGTTCCCCCTTGTTCGGAGTCATATAACGCGTTACATCTTGATAGCCACATCCGCGTTAGTCGCTTGTTTCTCACAAGCATACCTCTTAGAAGCAAAACCACACATTTGTAACATGATCGTGTTGAGAATGTGCGCTGCTCCCGCTACGTTTTATTCTTCTTCTTCTTCTTCAACTGAAATCTGTTCTTCTCGTCAAACTCCCGTCTGCCCTATCTTAGCCTGCAAAACATTTGGTCCATCTCCGTCTGACTGCCATAAGCAGAGAAACAGTGAACAGGAGACTTAGAGAACAGCAAACTACACGTTCACAGTTACGAAAATTCTGACAAGCAGGCCAAAACGCAAACAGAATTAAAAAAGGTTCATACACGAAAATATAAAGATGCTGGAAGAAGCCTGGCTTCTGGATTGTAAAGCCTTAATTAACCAACTAACTAACCAACTAGATGGCTTACCGAACCCGAAGGTTCATCACCAAATTAACCAAAGCCCTCCAACCGGACCCTGTCCTGGGCCAACAAAATCCAGTCTCCTTCAACTCCTATCTCCCATTGATACCGCCTGAGATTATCCTCCCATCTACGTCTAGGTCTCCCCAGAGGTCTCTTCCCCTCAGGCTTCTCAAATAGTGGACCCAACCAACCAGATGGCTTACCGAACCCGAAGGTTCATCACCGAATTAACAAGAGCCCTCTACCGGACCCTGTCCTGGGCCAACAAAATCCAGCCTCCTTCAACTCCTATCTCCCATAGATCCCGCCTCAGATTATCCTCCCATCTACGTCTAGGTCTCCCCAGTGGTCTCTTCTCCTCAGGCTTCCCAAATAGTGGACCCAACCAACCAGATGGCTTACGGAACCCGAAGGTTCATCACCGAATTAACCAAAGCCCTCCACCGGACCCTGTCCTGGGCCAACAAAATCCAGTCTCCTTCAACTCCTATCTCCCAAAGATCCCGCCTGACATTATCCTCCCATCTACATCTAGATCTCCCCAGCGGTCTCTTCCCCTCAGGCTTCCCAAATAGTGGACCCAACCAACCAGATGGCTTACGGAACCCGAAGGTTCATCACCGAATTAACCAAAGCCCTCCACCGGTCCCTGTCCTGGACCAACAAAATCCAGTCTCCTTCAACTCCTATCTCCCATAGATCCCGCCTGAGATTATCCTCCCATCTACGTCTAGGTCTCCCCAGCGATCTCTTCCCCTCAGGCTTCCCGACCAATACCCGGTGCACACCTTGTCCCATCCACGCGCGCTACATGCCCAGCCCATATCATTCTTCTCAACTTCATCACCCTGACAATACTGGGGAAGGAGTACAGATTTTTAAGCTCGTCATTGTGCAGTTTTCTCCACGCCCCATCGTCTTCTCTCCTAGGCCCAAATATCCTCCTCAACACCCGATTCTCAAACACCCGCAATCTGTGTTCCTCCCTCTGAGTGACAGACCATGTTTGGCACCCATAGCAGTCTGTTAGTCTACCTCCAAGTAGCAAGAGCATCTGGAAAGTCAGGAAACGTCTACCAGACTACGTGAGGCTGCAAAACCTGAAGACAGCCTCACCCTCGCCGCCCTGAGAACCTCAAATCGTACCAAGGGTCGCATATTAGGGAATGATATTAGGTTTCAGGTTTTTGGTAACTCGTGTGGCATATAAAAGTACATCAGTCCGTGAATGTATTGAAGTCTGCAGTCACACTCCTTGCAGTGAAACTCACACGTTCACACTCAACTACAGTCAAGTTTTTTAGACGTGACCACTGAGGTGCGAGTGAGAGGGGTAAGTGAAATAGTAGTGGGAGTCGAAGAGGGTTACTTAAGTTTTTTCAAACAATCGATAGTGACCCGAAATAAGTCAACAAAAAATATATCCAATTATATAAACTTTCTGTGCAGACCGATTAAATATTTTTCGTCAAAAACATTTGAATAATTTCGTTTTTGTGGGTATATTCCAAACGTGTAGAAATAAAATGCTTTTGGTTGATGTTTTCACACAAGAAATTAATCCAAAAAAAGGGGTTAAACAAATTCATTGTGTTCCACTGTTAGTGCTTCTTTCAAATCGCTTATTCGACTATAGATTGTAATGCAGACTTGACACTTTTTATCGATCTCCTCGAGATATATGGTCCAGAAAGTCAACTGTTGCCTGGAAGTCAGTCCTGTTAAATTAAGTTTACACACAGACTCGTTATCAGTCAAGCCAGCCTCTCCAAGTCCACAATACGAAATAAAGAAGGTTATCCACTTGTCTACTTGCTTATAGAATTAAGGTTTGACGCTGAACGAGATGGAAGCCACAAGAAGACCGCACAGAGAAGGTTTCCTAACCGAGAAGCTCCCGACAAAAGCAAACCTTCTTCATAAAATAGTAGTAGGGAATCAAAAATATTATTAATCGCTTTGTATAGAGCCCAGAGATTCATTACCCTGCTCACAAGTGTCAGCACGTACCCCCCACACTCTGTTAATTTCAGATACATTTTAATATTATCCTCCCATCTACAGTTAGTTTTTCCCAGGTTTCATTTTCACTTCATTGCAATAGTGTACGCATCTGTGATGTCCATGCGTGCTGCACGTCTCGCAAATGTTACCTCAGAACGAGATAGCATGCCAAGTTTGACAACCATACAAACCAGCATGCGATATTATAGTTTATTTATATTTAGACCTCAATTTTCTACGTAGCAGAAAGAAAGAGACACAATTCTAAACTAAATAACAAAAATTTTCTCAGAATTCAAATTCATTCCTAAATAAAATTTCAATTTCCTACTGTAGTTTCTAGATATTTCACATTTCCCAAATTTTCGAACGATTTGTGAGTTATACATTGGAACTATTTGCTCGACTGTTTTTGGGTTTTCGTCGCGGCTATAACTTTTTCCTTATGGGGTTGGCAACCCGCATGATCAGGCCCTAATCTTGCTCTATAATGGGGAAAGAGGTTCTTTGTTGCTGCTCAACAAAGACCTGGGAGCTCATTATTGCTAAAATTACCCACGTGCATAAGACTGTGTTGGAGCGTCGTGTTGTGAAACTTTTCGAACATTTTTCTGGTCTTACGATGAACAAATTCACGATCACATGCACTAATTACTTCGTAATATAGCATGAAAATGTGCCACGGTGGTCTAGCGGTTAGAACGCTGGCCTTGTCATCCTGGGATCTCGGGTTCGATTCCCGGCGGTGCCCGAATTTATAACTTGTGTTGGGCAAGGCCGTGGTCTAGGCAACACGGAGGTTTCCTCCGTGGCATCCCAACAATTACTCCATTCACACACAGAAGAAGGCAATGGCAAACCACTTCTGGATCATCTGCCAAGAACGTATATGAACAGGTCCCAGTCCGAGAAAAGGATGGAAGGATCCTGTTCATACGGACCTGTCGTCAGACAGAACACTAAATAAATAATAATATATCATGAAGAAAATAAGTTTCTACGCGAGTGAATCTGTTCATTGTACACCTTCTTGCGTGAAAAAAGTATTATTACGCTTGATGTGGCCTTAAAACACATTTTCCAATCGTTTTATTACTTAATATCGTAGATATAACATGAGTGCCATCACGTCACTACCAAGTACATTTTTCTACGTTCCATCCGCGAGAGGGAAGTCGATTGTTTACTGTGGTGTTGACGAAATAAAAATGTAAATACACGCGAATATATTAACCCCGCCTTCAAAATCCCAACTTTTAATCATTTTAATATCATCATTACTTTGTATTAATATGTCAATGAAGCCCGTACATCAAAACAAAGGCTTATTGTATTTTGAGAGTAACTGTATTCATTTGAAATGTAATATATTAAGTTATAGAAAAAGTTAATCTGAGAAATGTTTTGGTACGAAACGAGAATAATTTAATTATAAGTTAAAGAATTTTCTTTTCTTTTCTCCAGCAGGAATTTGACGAGGTAAAGCAACTGGAAGATCTTAAACACTCCTTCGGTAAGTTTGCTCTCTTTGTAGTCGATTATACTCAATGTAGCAACGGACTATGTCCCCAACAACGAAGATCCTGGAATCCTAAATGGAAACGCTGCATTATAAGTAACATTTCTTGAATTTAAACCTTACATCAACTGCACGAATTAGTGATTAACTTAGGGTAGGTTAAAGATGTCATATTAACAAAAATTAATTCTTATTTCAATAACTATCACTGACTTTTTACTCGGATTATAAACTAACTAACTGATGGTTGCATTCCACATCCGTGAAAAAAAAAACTTAAATTTCAATAAGTTGGGTACAATTAATTCAGTGCCTGATCCCGAACGGTTACCTTGTTCGCAATTAAATGACGTTGTATCGACTACAGAGGTTATTTTTCTTAGATAGTAATCTGTTAGACCGGCATGTTCTTGATATGAAACTACGAAAAATATTTAAAAATGACAGCGTGTTAATGTTTACCAAATGTTTATAAACATTCCTGAAAATGCTCTCGGTGTGTTTGAATGCATATCTGAGGCCTTTTTACGCCAAGAATTCATGGTAGGTAATACTGTAATGCCTCACCAACAAAGCGGTTTCGACCACATACTTAAAGGAAATCTTTGGTTTGATTTTAGGAATACAACGCGATCATCTATTGCGTTTATCTAATTAATAACCAGTCTAGGCTGTTCTAGAAACCACTTCCCCGTGTTGGGTAGGCACTATTAACCTAATATTTTAATATTTTCCGTCAAATCACAAATTTTAATAAGATAATAAAATATAAAAATATTTAAAATATCATTTCACGTTCCGCATCGAATGATCGTTCCAATTTGTAAATCGATCATTCGATGCGGAACGTGAAATGATATTTTAAATATTTTATATTTTATTATCTTATTAAAAATTGTGATTTGACGGAAAATATTAAAATATTAACTTAATTCACAATATGACGCAAATATACTACCTTACTAGTAACCTAGTTAGACACAATCTCTAGCTAGCCGCCTCTCAACTCATGTATCTTACCGATTAAACGTTACTTTGGAAATCATCGGCGGTCATAAGCGATGGAAAGTGCGAACGCTTCAAGGAATGTTTCATGTAATCATTTGAAAGAAATAACGGCTTATGTACTTATAATATTCAATATTGAATAAGGGGATATAAGACAGCAAAATATATTCAACACGACACGAATATCGCGTTTATTTTTCGTGAATACTTAGTTAGTCAGTTGCCTGTACCGGCCTCAAGGCCTCGTTCCACATTATGAGTTGATCATAACAGTCCATCCGTCTGCCCAGTCGATTAAACTCGAGAACCAATGGACGGATTTCAATAAAATTTGGTGTGGAGATTAACTCCAACTTAGAGAAATTTTCTTCAACGATTACAGATTCTTCCGCTAGTTTAAAATAGGCGTGATGATACTGTTTACTAACTACTGTATCCAGCATTTATAATGTTTCTGTGTTCCAGATAAAACGTTCTCCGTATTAAAAACACATTCTTCCGTGTTCACGGATATCAACGGTCAGAGGAAAGGCCACTCCGAGACGCGCGAACAAGGCAAGTCACGTCCTAAAGCCCAGTCTTAGCACAACAAAATTTCAGGCTCCCATTACCCGAAAAATTACACTAAAAACCAGTCTGAAGGATTTTGATGTTTGGATTTAATAAACGTTTCGGCAAACACTGGAGTTGCCATCTACAAGGCGAGCATAATACAATTTTATAGACTCGATTCTCACCCCTAAAATCGAAATCATACGAAGGACTTCAGCCGCGAAAACCTTTGACAAATTGTTAATATATAAGGCTCTGTGACTTATTGCAGTTAACCGGGATGGAAAGTTAGTGTCCCGCGTGGAACAGAAGGTGGAAACCAAGCAGGATCCAGTGGAAGGGGCGACACCGGCCACCCAAATCCTCACCGAGGTCGAAGTACCCAGTCAGGGGATTCACCGGACCGTGGTCAGCGATGTCGCAAACGTGGAGCGTCGCAACAGCGTACGTAAGACAATGCATTTGGCGTCCTGAAGAGACAACTCGTGATCTGACAGCTTCTAAAGCCCATGAGGGTTTGGTCACAAGGGCTGCTCTGAGTGCGGATTTTACGAAAGTCAAACACATCGGTTCTTCGGTCCAAAATTAAATTCTACGTTCGTCTCTCGCGGTTTGCGTTTCCACGCCTGATTCATTTAACGACGTTTTCAGTGTGTTACGTTATACAGTTTCGAATGACTGGATGATAAGAGAGAAAATAAATTGGTAACAAATCGGTCGTCGCCCAATCTATATAAGATCAGTCGCCGTGACAAGATTTAACTCAGGACCTCCTGAATACGAAGCAGTAGCGATAACCATCTGATAACAACTTTTGGTGTCTGGAATTAGACGAATGTACTTAAAATACGGATGCCGGGGTTCGATCCCCGACGGGGGCAGAGGATTTTTCCTCTAGCCTCTGCGTCCAGACCGGCTCTGGGGCCCACCCAGCCTCCTCTACAATGGGTACCGGGGTCCTTTCCCGGGGGTAAAGCCGGCCGGGGCGTGATGCTGACCACTCACCCCCATCTAGTGCCGAGGTCAAGGAAGGGAGGAGCTATACCTCCTCTCACCCCAAACGCCTACATGGCGTATAGTGGGACAAACTTTACTTTACTTTTTACTTAAAATACGGATAAGCTACTTGTGTCAAAGCTCCGCTCCCTCAAATCATTCGCTATATTTAACGGCGTGAATAATAACTCCCAGTGATTCCACCATGACGTTGTCGTGGATAAAAGTTAATTTCATATGTTTTTATCCGTTTTACAACGCCGGAAAATATAATGTTGAGGCTTGCCAAAACATTATTCGCAGTAACTTCGTAACCAGGACAAAAGAAATCAATTTACAAGACGTATTAAGGCTTTGACCGGGATGTTCTTTTGTTAAATCTTATGTGGTACCGCCTGATTCGACTTCTAATGGTTAAGTGAAGTGTTTTCTTCGCGGTACGGTCTGGATTCGTAAATATTATGAAGACGAGCTTCGGCTTCAAAGGGTTAACCAGCTGATTTTCGTAATGGTGAGGTGTAGTGTTTTCTTCGCGGTACGGACTGAATTCATAAATAATATTCAGACGATCTTCGACTTCGAAGGGTTAATACACGAAAATAAGACCAACTTTCTTTTAGCCACGAGAAAATAAAAAATATGGCATCCCGTTCACCATGGGGATATTTCATCGTAAAAAAACCAGCGAGCGCGTTGCGTAATGTTGCACAGGTCCGCGTTCTTTGGACGGATTCTTTGGAACGGAAAACGGACATGATATTTGGAACTTCGAACGTCAGGAGTCTTTATACCTCATGTTACTTGGAAACACTATGAACTCAACTAGTAAAATACAATATATATTATATATTATATATGAAAAATGATGGTCTAATGTAAATCGAATATTTCGATAAAGAATATCATTTGATATTTTAAATATTTTAAATGTTAATTATTGTAATATTGTAATATTTAATAAGAATTTATTGTGATTAGACGGACAAGATTTAATATATATTTATTATATCACAATATGACGCAACTTTACCATCTCTAGTAAAATACAAGTTAGATTTGACGCTAAATCAACAGATACAAAACTAATATACATTTTCTTTTGTATGGGTGTAAAACCTGGTCTCTCATAGAGAAAATAACACGGGCTGGTGGCGTTGTAAAAGGTTACTAAGGAGATTCTTCAGACCTGTAACAACTGAAGTGACGGGAGGCTTAAGAAAGTTGAACGGTGAAGATGTTCATTAATTACGCTCTTCAGCAAACACTTTTAGGACGAATAAGATGACGTGGCATGTAGCACGCGTTGGGAGATAAAAGTGTGAAAAGTCTGTCGAAAATTTTGGTTACGAATTCTGAAGAGGATTTTTTTTTTTTTGGGAGAGGTGTCTCGATTATTTTAAACAAATGGCGTGTTAGTATACGGGCTCGATTTCTCCTTCACGTGGAAAGGACAGGCGGCGGGCTCTTGTGAATGCGGTAACAAACATTTGGGTTCCATAAAAGATGTAGAATTTCTTGTGCAGCTGAGCTTTTCAAGAAACTAAATTCCGTACGTAGTTCGTCGTGTTACATAAATAAATATTAAACATGCAGCGATGAGGAAAAAAATTTGAAATTCCAGGTTGACCTGGATATAAACTTTTTACATTTCCTTCATTCATCGCTTGAAACCAACTCTATTTGAATTTCTGTTCTGACATTTGATTTTATTATACGATATTGGCAATATTTTTCATAAGCATTTCCTTCCTTTTTTTATACGATTCATCAAAATGTTTACAATTCAGTCCGTCCTTCGTAAAATAAAATGTGAAAACCAAAAAATACATAGCAAAAATACACTCGGTTTCAATTCGATTAAGGCCTTTCGACTGTACGCCTTCATTACCAAATAAATTGACATCCAGATAAAAATAAAAAATATTTGCATGAGCCCCTGGCATATTCTTCTCGTTTTCATGGCAATCGAAGCTGTTTCAAAATGGCTAAAATAAAACTTTATCCCAATTACGCTCTTTTCAGAAACGGTATTTCGCTTCTGGTCAGTACTTGGCAAAATACGAGGCCACGTCTGTTTTGTGCAAAAGTAAAATATAAGCCCTTATTGGCTAAAATAATTCCTAAATTATCAGCTGAATTTTTATAGAACTTCAACACAGTTCTTTCATCGGGTGACGGCCATAACAACCAAGTAAAAACTTCCATTTACATATTCGCGGAAAGACGCCCGATAATTGTTCAGATCGCTTTGTTGGACATAAGATAACGCATCTTTTAGTCAGTCTTGCAGAGCGAATTGAAATCCAGCGTTTGAAGTGGGAGGAGAATTCTTGCGCGGTACTTCTGACGTGATAGCCACGGTGGTCTAGCGGTTAGAACGCTGGCCTTGTAATCCTGGGGGTCTCGGGTTCGATTCCCGGCGGTGCCCGAATTTATAACTTGTGTTGGGCAAGGCCGTGGTCTAGGCAACACGGAGTTTTCCTCCGTGGCATCCCAACAATTACTCCATTCACACACAGAAGAAGGCAATGGCAAACCACTTCTGGATCATCTGCCAAGAACGTATATGAACAGGTCCCAGTCCGAGAAAAGGATGGAAGGATCCTGTTCAGGTGGACCTGTCGTCAGACAGAACACTAAATAATAATAAGATGAGGTGGTCTAGCGGTTAGAACGCTGGCCTTGTAATCCTGGGGTCTCGGGTTCGATTCCCGGCGGTGCCCGAATTTATAACTTGTGTTGGGCAAGGCCGTGGTCTAGGCAACACGGAGTTTTCCTCCGTGGCACCCCAACAATTACTCCATTCACACACAGAAGAAGGCAATGGCAAACCACTTCTGGATCATCTGCCAAGAACGTATATGAACAGGTCCCAGTCCGAGAAAAGGATGGAAGGATCCTGTTCATATGGACCTGTCCTCAGACAGAACACTAAAAATAAATAAAACAAGACGAAAAGCGTGATTTCTTCCACATTCAGCTGCACCCAACTTAATAAATCCCTCCTGCGACCAAAAAGTAATAAGAGGCTTAATGTTTACAGGCGGACAAGTACTCGTCTTATGCTGGAGTGCAGTACTCACCGCTTGACATGGCCGAGTACGTCTTCTGGACGGGAGACGAGAAGGGGGTCACACTGGCCATCGAAGAGTTCCTGCAGGAGGGTCTGGTGAGTTCCACTCTGTACACCTGCGTAATATAAAATAACACAGTGACCGGGCCGTTAAACTGAGGACGAAGGATGTTGTAATGTGTGCTATGGAAACACAGTTCAGTTTTAGTGTTGCTGAAAAACCATTGGCACTTGAAGACGCGGTCCTCCTGTTACAAACCAATCGATAGGACCTGGTCGAAAATTTTGACTATTCCGCGTGTTGACAAAGTACTTATTCAAGCGGACAGAAAATAACCAAAATGTTATTTTGTGAATGGAGGAGCGAACCAATTCCCTGATCTCATAACAACAAATTTTGCTTTAAATATCTACTTAAAAGTTCTAAAAAAAAATTGTGCAAATTCTAACACGCCCTGTAATCATTCCTTAACTTCCACGTGGGATTTTATCAGGCTCTTCCAATAAAATCCAGGCCATGCAATCGATATTTATTGCATCGGTACAAGGAAATCCCTGTCACATAACGTAAAGTTTCAATACCGGCATGTCACACACATTTATCGCTAACTAACGCAGTGCAACAAATTCCATCTTTAGAATCTGACAGTTGTTCCAGAGGGAACCGAGAATCTGCCAAGTTCAAAATGGGCGCACGGCCATGGAATTGCTTGTAAGCCGGGATCTTCGGTTCGAATCCCAGATGAAACATGAGTGCGTTTCACATTTGTCTGTGTTTTGCTTTGTAGGAACATTGCAACAGAATAGACTGATAAGGGGCCCTGCTTAATTTATACTTGACTGAATGAATTGCGTATTTCTTGTCATTAACTAACTAACAGCGGGAAGATGCAAAGGCTATTGAACAGCGAACTTATTTTTATTGAACATAAACCGTAGCCAAATGCGAAATGCTTCACGAACAGAAGCGTTTTTTCGACAATGAACTCTCTTTCTACTCGTGGACACACCATATTCGCGCCTGGACAGCTTCCGCGCAGCTGATATGAGCAGCGGCCTAGCAACTAAGGTGACCTTGACTCGAGTGTAATGTGGAAGGTTGTGAGTTAGCATGGGAGTTTTGGTATGGAAGTATACAAATATACCTACAAATTATGCGTGAAATATCGTTTTAAGTCAACAGTTACAAATATACCTACAGTGAGATCTTTGGGGTGATATCTGATAAATTTAAAAGGATGGCGAAATTATGCTTAAGTAATAAGGTCATTAAAAAATAAACCGTATTAGTAGTAATTTCTTAACACATTTTCAATGTCAGGCAATAAAGAAAAATTACCGAGTCGTGATTCCATCCTATGATCATCTACGCAAGATCCCAGCATCCCTAGCTCCAATTGCTGGTTATTAATTACTGTCAAAACACAAACAAAAGAAATTTTTCACTCTCTCGCAATGTTATTTTATATTTTAGAAAATAAATAGCCTACGTTGACAAACGTCCCATTTTTTAAAGTCAATTACCAAACACAATGTTATCATCCTATATTAAATGATGCTAGAGTAGCTTCCACCTCATAAGTTCGCGCATTCGATATATCATGTCATGTTATATATTGTTTAAATCTTGTCCGTCTAATCACAATAAATTCTTATTAAATATTAAAATATTACAATAATTAACATTTAAAATATTTAAAATATTAAATTATGTTCTTTATCGAAATATTCGATTTACATTAGACAAATGTAAATCGAATATTTCGATAAAGAACATCATTTAATATTTTAAATGTTAATTATTGTAATATTTTAATATTTAATAAGAATTTATTGTGATTAGACGGACAAGATTTAAACAATATATATTTATTATATCACAATATGACGTAACTTTACCATCTCATGTCATGTTATGTTACAGTAAAATGCCTGCGACTAGAGTGGCCTCCATTGGCATAACGTTTATACCAAATTTCGTTTTTAAGGGACTCGAATTTGTGGACACTGTAAAGCAGGTTCAGTCGAGAGACAAATCAATCGATCCATGCTGATACATACACCCTTTTTGCATGTGGAACCAGGAAACTGTAAACACGTTTCCCCTTGTTGAAACTGACGCACTCCGCACAGCAAATATTAAATCGTGAGAGGAAAATCTCGAAGCAGTTTACTCAGACTTTCATGAACGAAACAAAGGATCTTCGTTAATCTATTCCATCGCAAAATTTAACAATATATCGCAGAAACCCGAGTGCACTTTGAGAATATTTAATGTAAATTACCGGTTGTGAATGTGTACAATCCGTCCTTTTTTTAACAGCCGTTACTCCACAGGTAATCCATCTTCATCTATCACAGTCCTGAAGAGGGAGGTTTCGGTCCCACAAAAGTGAGTCATCGGTGACTTCGACAGAGAATATGTAAATTTATCATCAAATTAAATTTATCTAATGACAAAAATAAAACGTGTATAAGAAGTGGATATGAACAAAAGAAAATAAATATTTTAGATGTTAATTATTGTAATATTTTAATATTTAATAAGAATTTATTGTGATTAGACGGACAAGATTTAAACAATATATATAACATGACATGATATATCGAATGCGCGAACTTGTGAGGTGGAAGCTACTCTAGCATCATTTAATATAGGATGATAACATTGTGTTTGGTAATTGACTTTAAAAAATGGGACGTTTGTCAACGTAGGCTATTTATTTTCTAAAATATTTATTTTACAACAGAAGGATTAAAGTAATGAACTTCCTTTACAAAGGGAAACCCCGTCTCATGATCGCCACAAAAGAGAACTCTCAGGTCCTTTGGTTCCAAGCTATAACAATAGATATTCAATGAACAACGCCAGAAATACGTAGGGACAATCTCAGAAAAGACTAGCTTTTCTTTTCGCAATCTATATAAGATTTTAAATGCGCTGTATTTTCATCCCTAACGAGGAGCTGCTCTACCTTACAGCTTTAAGCATGTTACTAAACTTTTAAATCTTGTCTTAGAACCAAAAAATAAATTCCACCAGGCTCTACATCGGCTAGTAATAAAAACGATGCTAAAATAAAAGTAATTCGCATCTTATAAAATGCTTCTCATGCCACGGAACAAGAGATCTTGGTCAAAACCCCCAGATATTTTATTATAATCATTTTTGGTACATGACAACACCTTAATATAAATTCTCCTGACATCAGATTAGACCTGAAGCCAACTTAATGTCATTTTCAACAAAGATAATTATCAACTATGGACACATGAACATTTGCAGGGACTTATGTCCCGCACGAAACACGGCGACTTAAGACTGTAAGATGATAATGTTGCGTCATATTGCGATGAATTATAATTGTTTAATTTTAACCGTCTAATCACAATAAAATATTTTATTAAATATTAAAATATTATTATTACAATTAACATTTAATATTTAAAATATATTAAATGATGCTCTTTCTATCGAAATGTTCGATTTACAATTAGAGCATCATCTTTTTCACGATATGTTTCGGTTTTCCAATGAACCATCTTCAGGTGTATAATCTTTATAAACTTAAATGTATATTCTAAATGCAATCCTTCGTCAGAATGTCTATTAAATATCAGAAAGTTATCCACTTCTAGATCAATTGTACTTTATTATCACATATTAAGACTGTAAGTAGAAAATGATGTTTTTAATTCAAAGTTGATATAAAATTAATGCCATCATCCGCACCCTACCACAAATTTTTACGTCACGTGGCCGAGTTCACTGACTTCGGTGACTATATTTGCTAAGTAACAAGGGTTGAAACCCGGAACCAGTCACTAAACACGCAACCCCCATCCCTCAATGTCTTCCTCACGGGGCGAAGTGAATCCATCGGTTCGCGCCACGAACATTCTTCAGAATCCCCTCCCTCACCAGGGTTTTCTCCAGTTACACTCTTCCCCTCCAGGTCTTTGCCCTCCCAACCTCGGTTTCCCTCATTTCGGGTCTTTGCCCATGGGGGGTCTGCTGCTCTCATCTTCCGCGTTCCCTTTATTTATTTGCTGACGTCAAAGCCCGTGATGTGACGCGAACATCTCGGCCGCCACACCCACGTCAGGCAATTTGAAGGATCATGTTCCTTCCTGGCTCATGCAACCGGGTTCACTGACCGTCCATGTTGACACCAGGGTTCGATCCCCACTTCTACATGAATATGCTAATATTAATAACAATTCTACGTCCCAGGGAAATGCATTCTTTTGTGGTCTTCATATCAGAGAAAAACTGATCTAAATCGACATCCGAAACATTTATTTTTAATTTGTACTGACAGCGTCTGATAACTTTCTTAATGTAATAAGAGAGCAGAATGGTTTTTAATTTGGAATTGATGACCTGTCATGAGCACGTATCACTTGTCCTGACGTGCAGACAGATCCAGCGACAGTTCTTAAGGATTTCCTGTTCTCCTAACATGAAACACCAGGTAGTGTGTCGTATTTCAAACAACCCCCTCCAGCCAGAAAAATTTTAAATTCGTCAGTAAGAAATACGTGCTTGAAATTACTGGTGTCCGGGCATCGATTTCTTAAGAAATTCATATGTGGCTTTTTGATAGCTACATCGCACGACTGTTGTTTGGTGACGTCAGAACATAAGGGAAAGGTCCACACGAGTTAGGAAGGCAAATTTGTTGTTTTATTGTGCGCGCGTGTTTTGTGGCTAACAGCCCAAATCTGCCCGCCTGTCCGGCTTTCGATGACACTCACATCTTTCGACCAGGAAAATCGACGTCCTCCAATAAACACCGACGTGAACGTCTTCATGTTTATCAGTCATTTGTTAGTCCTTTCAATTGTCATGATCCGCGTGTCTTTGGTTCCCCTAACCCCATTTTTCTCATAAGGTCTTAATTTCTCGCATCTCGGTTTTAAAACTCGCTTGCGTTTTCAAAGACGTCATCCCGCGAACGGCGAAGGTCTACTGAATATTCTATTTATAGTCAAACTTTTATTTCAGTCACTGTCAGCTGTGATCAGAATTATATCTTGTGTTGCCTCTTTAGTAATTTTCTCTCAACCCGGGGTTTCATCTGCAAAACACAAACCTAACCTAACCTAACATAACATAACCTAACCTAACCTAACCTAACCTGACCTAACCTAACCTAACCTAACATAACATAACCTGACCTAACATAACCTAACATAACGTAACATAACCTAACCTGACCTAACATAACCTAACATAACATAACCTAACCTAACCTGACCTAACCTAACCTAACCTAACATAACATAACCTGACCTAACATAACCTAACATAACGTAACATAACCTAACCTGACCTAACATAACCTAACCTAACATAACATAACCTGACCTAACATAACCTAACATAACGTAACATAACCTAACCTGACCTAACATAACCTAACATAACGTAACATAACCTAACCTGACCTAACATAACCTAACCTAACCTAACCTAACCTGACCTAACCTAACCTTTCCTTACTCTGCGCGACGGCGTAGTAATGATACCCTCAACTTTTTGTGTGCAGATGACGCGAGAGGAAGCCATCTCGTTCCTACAGGGTATCAAGAATAATCTACAGTTCCTGCAAGAACGTTACAGCCAATTACAGCTTAGCAGAGAGCAGCAGCAGCGAGACAAGGTAAAACCACGTATGTACGTGACAACGAGGTCCGACGTGCAACGCTTGTGGAACAACCTCAACCTCAAAGATGGCTGTCTTCTGGGTTGTAGCGCCGTGTAGTCTGGTAGAAGTCTGCCGACGTTTCAGAGGTCTTTACTGCTGCTGCCTCCACCACAGGACACACCGCCCTGATAATGTAGGCAGCAAGTACCTCTAAGACGTTGGTAAGCTTATCTAATCCTACACCGCAGGTGTTTGAGAACAGAGGAGTTTTGAGACGAGAGTGTTGAAAATCATATTTTGTACTCTTAGCCGAATATTATTAAGGCCACTGAATATAGGACAATGAATTCGATAGGGAATATCGGTCAGAAAACAAAAGAACACATATAAATCAAGAATGTCATTTGTCCCCGACATTATTTAATATATTCACTGACGAGGTCGTCAGACAATGGGAAGATGCTTCAATTAAAGATTTTGAAACAGACCATCGGGTTATTTTTAGTGAATCAGACGCCGTTCCTCAAAGCAGCTAATGGACTTTAAAATAGAGCAAATCGTTTCAATATGAAAGTTTCACGCACAAAAACAAAAACCATGGCATTTCAGGACAAAAACCACATCAAACTCAAAACAGTGACACACACACACACACAGTTATATCGCTCCCCAGTACTCACAAAAAATTTAACCTAATAATTCAACGCTTTGAAGTCATTAATTCTGCATTTTGCCCACAGAATGCGTTAATGGATTTCGTATGATTCTCATAATATACAGCGATTATTTTCCTAAACGGTACTAACCACTTCATCTTCGCAATGGACGAGTGTTGTGTTTTCTTTGAGGTACGTACTGAATTTTGGGAACTGCAATATTTAGACGAGCTTCAAGCTTCATTGTACAAAGGATTAAATAATATCGTACATGATCTGGAACTTTCACGACGACTTGATAAAACGAAGTTCTCTGGGGCTTCCAGCCTTGTCAAGTGATTAAAAGGAGAAACAATTACCATCTGTCCTTGACCTCAGGGTACTGATGTGGCTGGAGATCAAGCCCGTTTCATGTACCCTGAGGACGAAAGCAGATGGTTCTCAGAACGTTGATTTCCTCGCCGTGGGCAGTGAGAGAAATTGTATTTCTTTAGTTTAAGAAATATAAAACAACACAACTCAGTTTATTTCAAAGAATCTGCTTGTTAGACGTCAAACAGTTAAAATTTCAAATCATTGTTCATGCTGTTTTGTGAAACGCCATGTTTCAACAACGGAACGATGTGCAAAAATCGCAATTTTAACGTTAAAATATTTTGTTGGGATTGTTTGCCCTTATTATCAGACAATTTACATGCTCTACTTAGAAGCAAGAAGTGATTTGCCTTTCTGCGACTGGCTAATTGAAATAAAGCGAAAAAAGTTGAGAGGACCACGTGCCACACGCCGGCCGCAGGTTGCTAACCCTTGTTTCAACCGCTTAGTAAAAGACGATAGATTTGCGTCAAATTAGCCTTAAAAAAAATTGCAGATGCGTCTGTCTGACTTGCGATGGGAGACAAGTTGTGATCAATCGACTTTTTATCGGACCTGCCGAGCGAAGAGGAAGGTCGCTAGTATCGACACGATAAAACAATATCGCATCGGGCGACGTGCGATGAAGCGATAATAATTGCACATCCACGTCACTCGCCCTCTGTACTGTTGCTACAGAAGCCAGCCAGTAATAGCGCGGGCATGGAAGGTTTCAGGGTTTCAAAGCCCCCCCCCCCCCCCCATTCAGAATCGACTACTTCCATTGTATTATTACGAAACAACACTGAATCTACTGCAGGCGTTATTTAGCGCCAAACGCCAAGTACAAACAGCGTGTACCACCAACTGATTTAACTGTGCATTTAATGTTTATGATTCTGAGTCTTAGTGCTTGCTGCCTTCTTCTTCAGGGCGACCAAACTCCTCGCCCTGATGATGGAGGCAACAAGGACGTCTGAAACGTCGGTAAATTTCTACCTGACTACACGGTGCAACAACCCAGAAGACAGCCATCTTCAGACTCACCGCCGTGAAAAACCTCAAATCCTATAAGTGTTGATTGATATGCTGTTATGGGGTTTTAAGATAAGACACAACAAAACAATGAGACACAACAAAACACAAGACACAACAAAACAATAAGACACAACAAAACAATGAGACACAACGAAACAATGAGACACAACAAAACACAAGACACAACAAAACAATAAGACACAACAAAACAATGAGACACAACAAAACACAAGACACAACAAAACAATAAGACACAACAAAACAATGAGACACAACGAAACAATGAGACACAACAAAACACAAGACACAACAAAACAATAAGACACAACAAAACAATGAGACACAACGAAACAATGAGACACAACAAAACACAAGACACAACAAAACAATAAGACACAACAAAACAATGAGACACAACAAAACACAAGACACAACAAAACACAAGACACAACAAAACACAAGACACAACAAAACAATGAGACACAACGAAACAATGAGACACAACAAAACACAAGACACAACAAAACAATAAGACACAACAAAACAATGAGACACAACAAAACACAAGACACAACAAAACACAAGACACAACAAAACAATGAGACACAACGAAACAATGAGACACAACAAAACACAAGACACAACAAAACAATGAGACACAACAAAACACAAGACACAACAAAACACAAGACACAACAAAACAATGAGACACAACGAAACAATGAGACACAACAAAACACAAGACACAACAAAACAATGAGACACAACGAAACAATGAGACACAACAAAACACAAGACACAACAAAACACAAGACACAACAAAACAATGAGACACAACGAAACAATGAGACACAACAAAACACAAGACACAACAAAACACAAGACACAACAAAACAATGAGACACAACGAAACAATGAGACACAACAAAACACAAGACACAACAAAACAATAAGACACAACAAAACAATGAGACACAACAAAACACAAGACACAACAAAACACAAGACACAACAAAACAATGAGACACAACGAAACAATGAGACACAACAAAACACAAGACACAACAAAACAATGAGACACAACAAAACACAAGACACAACAAAACACAAGACACAACAAAACAATGAGACACAACGAAACAATGAGACACAACAAAACACAAGACACAACAAAACAATGAGACACAACGAAACAATGAGACACAACAAAACACAAGACACAACAAAACACAAGACACAACAAAACAATGAGACACAACGAAACAATGAGACACAACAAAACACAAGACACAACAAAACACAAGACACAACAAAACAATGAGACACAACGAAACAATGAGACACAACAAAACACAAGACACAACAAAACAATAAGACACAACAAAACAATGAGACACAACAAAACACAAGACACAACAAAACACAAGACACAACAAAACAATGAGACACAACGAAACAATGAGACACAACAAAACAATGAGACACAACAAAACAATGAGACACAACAAAACACAAGACACAACAAAACAATAAGACACAACGAAACAATGAGACACAACAAAACACAAGACACAACAAAACAATAAGACACAACAAAACAATGAGACACAACAAAACACAAGACACAACAAAACACAAGACACAACAAAACAATGAGACACAACGAAACAATGAGACACAACAAAACACAAGACACAACAAAACAATGAGACACAACAAAACACAAGACACAACAAAACACAAGACACAACAAAACAATGAGACACAACGAAACAATGAGACACAACAAAACACAAGACACAACAAAACAATGAGACACAACGAAACAATGAGACACAACAAAACACAAGACACAACAAAACACAAGACACAACAAAACAATGAGACACAACGAAACAATGAGACACAACAAAACACAAGACACAACAAAACACAAGACACAACAAAACAATGAGACACAACGAAACAATGAGACACAACAAAACACAAGACACAACAAAACACAAGACACAACAAAACAATGAGACACAACGAAACAATGAGACACAACAAAACACAAGACACAACAAAACAATAAGACACAACAAAACAATGAGACACAACAAAACACAAGACACAACAAAACACAAGACACAACAAAACAATGAGACACAACGAAACAATGAGACACAACAAAACAATGAGACACAACAAAACAATGAGACACAACAAAACACAAGACACAACAAAACAATAAGACACAACGAAACAATGAGACACAACAAAACACAAGACACAACAAAACAATAAGACACAACAAAACAATGAGACACAACAAAACACAAGACACAACAAAACACAAGACACAACAAAACAATGAGACACAACGAAACAATGAGACACAACAAAACACAAGACACAACAAAACAATGAGACACAACAAAACACAAGACACAACAAAACACAAGACACAACAAAACAATGAGACACAACGAAACAATGAGACACAACAAAACACAAGACACAACAAAACAATGAGACACAACGAAACAATGAGACACAACAAAACACAAGACACAACAAAACACAAGACACAACAAAACAATGAGACACAACGAAACAATGAGACACAACAAAACACAAGACACAACAAAACACAAGACACAACAAAACAATGAGACACAACGAAACAATGAGACACAACAAAACACAAGACACAACAAAACAATAAGACACAACAAAACAATGAGACACAACAAAACACAAGACACAACAAAACACAAGACAACAAAACAATGAGACACAACGAAACAATGAGACACAACAAAACAATGAGACACAACAAAACAATGAGACACAACAAAACACAAGACACAACAAAACACAAGACACAACAAAACAATGAGACACAACGAAACAATGAGACACAACAAAACACAAGACACAACAAAACAATAAGACACAAAAAACACAAGACACAACAAAACAATGAGACACAACAAAACAATGAGACACAACAAAACAATGAGACACAACAAAACAACTAATGATATTAACTGGTATACACGTAATTTTGAATAATTTATAGGTACCTATGATCACACATCGGAGTCGAAAGGCTGGTCTGTCCACCCACAAGAAAATTTCTGTAGTAAACGATTTCACAACTGGCTAGTTAACCGTGTCATAATTTTACGAAGTGCATAAATGGGGATTGTTCCACTTTTGCCGGCTCGGCCCCTAGACCTTGGCTGCGAGGGACAAATGCCTGGCGCAATGTGCCCAGGCTGACTGTACGCCCATAACAATGAAAGTTCAGAGCACACGCAGTTTCAAGAATGGGGACTGAGAGTGGACCATGAGCCCAGGAAACAAGTTTAATCGTGTTAAATCCCACGCGTCACACGTTCCAGAGCAAACAACAATTACACTCTGCATTTGTACACGTGATACGAGATTAATCGTGTTAAAGGAGTGGAATGTTTGCTAGTGGCCGTTCTTCGACTTTGTCAATCGTTATAAAATTACGTTTCGGAATTTTGGTTATGTTTGGAAAAGTGAGTGTTATTTCCGATAGATGGGTCTGGGGTCCAACATAACAATAACGAGTTATCTGCTGGAGATGATTATCGCCAAGCAAAACTTTATAATACCTGGCATTTTTAATATTGGTGATGTGGGGAGCTGAGTCTAGCTAAAACCGAAACGTCCAACAGATAGGTTTATTTTGTCCTCCTTTACTTACCTGATCATAAGATAGTGTAGTTGCGTCATATTGTGACTTATTAAATTAAAATTAAATTATTTGGTTATTCCGTCAAATCACAATGTATTTAAAATAAGATAATTAAAATAATTAAAATATCATTCTGTGTTCCATATCGAATAATCGATTTACAATTGGAACAGTTACAACATGTTTCGGTTTTATTAAACCATCATCAGGTGTAAAATTATATTAAATTTAAAACTCAATTATAATTTTTTACAAATTTTTCGTAGTGTAGTTTTTTGGAGGTCGTGTCCAGATATTTTCATATAATGGATCAACTTTATTGTTTGAAGTGATGCTTTTGATGTTTACATCGGTCAGAGATGAAATAGTACACAACTCAGTTGTGTCTGGAGGTGATCCAGAAGTATTACCGTATCCGATCAAGGTTTATTACTGAATCTTAATTATCTTATTTTAAATACATTGTGATTTGACGGAATAACCATATAATTTAATTTTACCTGATCATGACAGTAGAATCCACCCTACGAAAATTGTAATTTTATATTTAGGCGATAGACAAGGACCAAAAGATATATGAGCGCACGATGGGAAGGTAAGTTTTATTCGTTATTATTCGGTAGTGACGAACTGAAATCAAATTTAGAATTTAATTTTCATTTCGATGCAGTGTAAGCCCTATTTTACTGTCTCTGACACTTTAAAATCTTCGATAAGACAATTACCCGACACAAATCCCGTTTCTCTTCACGGTATTTAACGACACTTTTAAGTGAATTACAGTGCTGAATTACGAAGAGGTCCAAATTAGTTTAAGTAACGATAGCAGTATGTAACTGTGAGCCTGAGAAAAACCATGGAAAATCATAACATTCCGTCTGCGGGCCAAAATTCAGGGGCCAGAAACTCACGAATACAAAGCAGGATTGCCAACCACCGAGCCATGCTCATGAACAAGCTATTAAATAACACAAACGTTCAGAAGTATTGTTCGTGTTAGGTACAAGACATTCGAAATTGAGTCCTGCTCAGTTTAGGCTCTACGCAGTTCCAACCCTAAGGGAGCTTGCGTCAAATTCTCTATTAACCTCGATTTTGTAAAAGAAAAATATCCAGATAAAATGAGATATCTGTTGGTCAGTCTTTCATAATGCGATGTTACGTGTCTCTTTCCAGGAACGAGCATACAGGATTCAGAAGGCTTTGGGTTTAGACAAAGGTAGACCTAACGAGACGAAGATAAACTCAATAGAAGACATTTCTTCCGCTACAGATCTATTAGCGATAGCTAAGAAGACTTCAGCTCCTGAGGAAAACAACGCGAAAGGTAAATCGTATAGACATCAGAAATATTAATTATTATTCTGAGGGTGTCTTCCGGTTTTGGGAGATTATCCCTGATGGTGTAACAAGCGAATAACGGAAACTCGAAGTGTGAAAGGGGATTTAGCGAATGCAAAGCCTGGGGCAAGTGTGGGCAATGACAGTGGGCCTGAAGGCTTCACGAGAAGAATTCTGTGTTTCAAAAATAGCTGAATACCAATAGTAAATTTACAATGATTTAAGATACTTTATAAATACGAGCATACCATTACTACGAACCAACTAAAAACCAACTTTCTGGATTGGTGGCTTTCTTAAGAAGCTGATAGTCGCTAATGTGATCAATGTCTGTCCGTATTTTAGTAAAAAAATTTTTTGTTTATTTTATCATTAGTGATTGTTTTATAAAGTCTGGTGTTTTAAAATATTACCAGTTATGTTTACATCAAATCAAAACAAACTGGACGTTTTTCGAACTGTTAGTAGTGAATCACGTGACTTCACATCCCTAATACGTCACAGGGACTCATTTAACTGTATCTTCATTAGCAGCGCTGAACAAGCGGCAACACGGAGGGTGAACGTGACAGGGGCATGGCGTCGCACAAAAATAATGTTTCGTTTCACGGCCTTCTTCTGTCTCTGCGATTCCAAATACGCCTGTTTATGTGTTCGCCGTCGACCAAGAAACTTTCGTCAGATATAAAATCAGACGCGTTGCCCTCAGCTAAAGGCGGATCCTGCTTCGGAGACTGACGTATCTCGTGGTATGCCTCACAGTACCACCTGAACGCCACGACCAGAGCTGTAGTCAGGCCAGGGTAGTTCAGGGCGGGAAACCTCTGCGCGCGAAATGCACAGCGAGAACGCTGGTCTGTCTCGTCGATTTAACTCGAGAACCACTGGACGGATTTGGATGAAATTTGATGTAGTGGTTATGCCATTCTGCACGATCCCAAAAACGTATTTTGAATATCCTACGAGCAGTGGAAAGAAAATGATGAATGGGGAAACTCGTGAGGTGGACACTGAGGTGCTGCGATCTGGATGCAAAAGTGGTAACTATCGACAGAGGAGAATTTAATCCCTCTAAATGCACGCTCAAAAGAACGCATGAGGATATTATGTACATCCCAGGACGGAATACAAATTCTGAGCTTGTTAGTGTCCGGGATCCGCGTCGCCACGCCATTAAAAGACAGTGACGTCAAACAGACGGCGCAGAATAGGGACAATAAAATATAAGGCAACCTACGGGAAACGCCCGTCTATAAATTTAAATTATGTCAGACAGAACTTAGGGAAGATAAATTTCCTTCCTGTTTGTGGAGGACGCTTTAGTCTATTAAGTACGTGTATTGAATTCTGACTGAAGCCAGGCGTATTGCCGCTGAGCTAGGCTGCTACTGAACTGATGAGAGCACACTGCGATGTGGTTCTGTAACAGTTTTTGGAGTTGAGAATTATCAGACGTTTCGACAAACATTACAACTGCCATCTTCAGGGTGAATGGTGGTTGGGTCTGTTTGGAAGTCATGTACAGGGTAGAGTGTAGGTGTCGAGTGGGATATGACGATGCTGATTGGTGGAGCGGAATGGAGGGCGCCATTGAACTTCTAATGACAGAAGATGTGTGTTTGTTGCAGTTGCCGACAGAGCTCAGCAGGTTCTAGACGAGGACTATGACGAGGTGCTAGAGAGACTGAGGGTCGCGGACTACCTGTACACGGAGTACTCCCTGGAGGAGGTCATCTATCAGCTCGCCAAGGTCATGTTCTCACAGTCCCTGAACAGAGGTCAGCACCGCATTCGGCCAGGGCGGTGTACCGGTGCGTTTTTTGGGTACCGGTACACCGCCCTGGCACTTCCTTTGACGACCGTAATTTTAAGTCCGGTAGACTCTAGATTGTCCAGGGGCGGATTAGCCGGAGTATCAGTGGATTAAACAGAAATTAAAAACTTATTTAGAAAATCTCTTGTAGAAGTTAAGAACGTTTAAAAATATATAAACGCGACAATGGCGTAATTTAACGTATTAATACAAATAAATTGTTTTTAAAAAATGAAGTTTACAACAATTTAACATTGTCACTATTCGCTGATATATTCTTTGTTGGAACATAATCCATTAAGTTTGATACAATATCCTTTGTGTTGCCCATAATTCTTTACAAAATTTTAGAAGTGCGTCTGTAAATAAACTTGTGTGTTTATAATGTTTTATCGTTTTTTTCTTTCATTGTTGTGGATTATCCGCGGTTTCGATTATCCGGGGGAAAAATATATTTCTCAACCAACCCAAGAAATCAGGAGTTTACTGCATAGTAGACAGCCTAATGGCGAGGGTAGTTTTAAATCCGCGCTTAAAAATTCAGAGAGCAACACCGTTTAAGAACATAGAAAACTAACTCGCAGAAATGCGAGACAGTTTGCTCTAATATTAAAATTCTCTAACTTGTATATTTTGTGTGTTTATCGGTTAATTTAAGACAAAATTAACGATAAGAGCCTCATTTTATGACTGGTGCTTATTTATTTGAACCTGAAAGTCGTTGCCACCACACCCAAGAAGGCTGAGAGAGAATTAGGTACTTCATTCATGAGACTTGAGATTTTCATGGCGGCGAAAATGCGAACTGAGGTCTTCCATACTGAAGATGATAGCAATAAACTCCTCCGAAACGGTGATAACTTCTATAACTCTGAACAATGCTATGAATTGCTTGTCGATGTTGGACTTCTGGGTAGTAACGTCGTTTGGAGTTGTAGGTGGATACGAACTTTAACTTATACTTCTTAAATTAATTATTCGGTTTTGTCCGTCTAATCACAATTATATTTAAAATTTAAAATTTACAAATAAGATAATTAAATTATCATTTTATGTTCCACATCGAATAATCGAAATGTAATCCAAATTTAAATCGATTATTCGATGTGGAACATAAAATGATAATTTAATTATCTTATTTGTAAATTTTAAATTTTAAATATAAATGTGATTAGACGGACAAAACCGAATAATTAATTTAATATTTGATTCACAATATGACGCAATTATACTATTTTATACTTTTTAAGTTACTCTTCTCTGTTCCTTCACGTGAATTTTTTATTCGCAGTTTTATCCTTCTATTTCCATGCCATAATTTTCTTCTTTTTCTCTCTTGGTTCATATTTTTATCTCTTTCATTTGTTCTATTATCTCTCTCTCTCCTCTTCCCAATGCTTGATGATTTCTGTCTTGCAGGAAGTGCTGAGGCACAGGAGGCCTTGCAGAAGTTCACCAGTTTCTTGGAGGCTGAGGCAGAACAAGGTCACATCTCACGGAGCCTCGAGAAGAAAGTCCTTGGTACGTTCTCCATGGTTTTATTCACCTCGGCAGCACACGGAGATAAAAGTGGTCTGGCCGCGTTAACCCCTGTACTCATTGGCCCCCCCCGCACAGAGACACGTTTTGGGTGCTTGTCTAACCTAACCTAACCTAACCTATCCTAACCCAACCTAACCTAACCTAACCTATCCTAACCCAACCTAACCTAACCCAACCTAACCTAACCCAATCTAACCTAACCTAACCTAACCCAATCTAACCTAACCTAACCCAATCTAACCCAACCTAAACTAACCTAACCTAACCTAACCTAACCCAATCTAACCTAACCTATCCTAACCCAACCTAACCTAACCTAACCCAATCTAACCTAACCTATCCTAACCCAACCTAACCTAACCCAACCTAACCTAACCTAACCCAATCTAACCTAACCTAACCTAACGCAATCTAACCTAACCCAACCTAACCTAACCTAACCCAATCTAACCTAACCTAACCTAACGCAATCTATCCTAACCTAACCTAACCCAACCTAACCTAACCAAATCTAACCTAACCTAACCCAATCTAACCTAACCTATCCTAACCCAACCTAACCTAACCCAATCTAACCTAACCTAACCTAACCCAATCTAACCTAACCTAACCTAACTTTCACATGCACAGCTAGATCCAGTGTTAATTAATTATCGACATCAAATTTAAAAAGTAACACCTGTTTCATGCGTCCGCCATTTTGTTGTTTTACGCTACACAAAAAATATATATCATGTTCGAGAGTCCGCCATGTTGGTATTACCGATTTTAGATAATTAAGAAGTACGAGTTTAGGATACCTTCCAATGGCATTTAGTTTAATAATGTTTGACGTTTTAAAGGACAGGTCACGTATCTCATTTTTCGATAGCTTTACTCAGGTTACTCCCATTTTTATTCAAATCTTAATTTATAGGCGTTCTTCACGCTCTGGCGGGAATGAAGAACAGCTTACGGTCCCGTTTATGTCTGTCTGTCTGTCACTTTGTTCCCTAGAACGTATGCAACCCATAGCCACTGCTGCGAAACACTTAGAACCGATATATATTGCTTAAACATTACTACACAACAGATCAAATTACATACGTAAGTACAATAATTATGTATTAAAAATTTAATGGTAAAACCGAGCTTTTTTCAACAAATTTCAGATTTTCGTTCTACCTATTAAAACACGTAAAAATGACCAATCAGTTTCGACTTTACGTCAAGTAAGAATTTATTTAAAGATTACTGTCAGAAGATAAATCAAATAGATTGTGTGCATACGTGTGTGTGTTCATTTGTGTACACAAAGAGGTCAATACAGGTATAGTTTAACTTTTGATTATAGTGTTTTTATGTTGAATCTTAGTGATTCCAATCATTAACAGTTAAAATCAAATTGATATACTGCGTGAAGATTCCAGATTTCATTTGGCCAGCCTGAACATTGATTTTGAACAACTGTCATAGCATTTAGTCAGGTTAAATGCATGTAAAAACGTAATTCGGATATTTAAAAAAAAATTCTTCAAAATTACCAAAGATGTCAATACAAGATTACTATAGCATTTTTATAATAAGTGACCGATTTTGATTTTGATCAGGTGATGTTTTCCTGTTCTCAAAGTCTGTCGGTGTGATGATGACGAACTTAAAGAACGTAAAGGCTTAGCGTTGGATGGCGATGAATCAACAAATTCCAAAGTTTCAGATACCCTCACTCTCTCAAATGCAAGACAGAAATTCTCTGAAATGTTTGGACTTTTGATTTGAATTCATGCGGCTAATCACCTAATATTTTAACAGTTTGAATCGCCATGTCATGACAGTGGACAGACACCGCCAGTCCTGAGTCCAGAATAATTTGTCCTTACCTGACTTGCGACCTTTCAGATGTGCTAATTGCGTCGTTGAGCGACACACTTGCAGAGCATCCACAGCTGTTGAGCGTCGCTAGGGAAGGCCTCCTTGAGGGATCTGGCAACCAGCTGCTACAGCAGTTGCTGATTATGAACCCAGCAACCAATGCCGGAGACCCTGTAAGTGTGGACTCAGTCACAAAACTGTATTTAAATTAAATTATTTGGTTATTCCGTCAAATCACAATGTATTTAAAATAAGATAATTAAAATATCATTCTGTGTTCCATATCGAATAATCATTTGAATCATTTACTTCACAGACCGATGTAAACATCAAAAGCATCACTTCAAACAATAAAGTTGATCCATTATATGAAAATATCTGGACACGACCTCCAAAAAACCACACTACGAAAAATTTGTAAAAAATTGTAATTGAGTTTTAAATTTAATATAATTTTACACCTGATGATGGTTTAATAAAACCGAAACATGTTGTAACTGTTCCAATTGTAAATCGATTATTCGATATGGAACACAAAATGATATTTTAATTATTTTAATTCTTATTTTAAATACATTGTGATTTGACGGAATAACCAAATAATTTAATTTTAATTTAATAAATCACAATATGACGCAACTACACTATCTTATGAAAACTGTATTTGCAAAACACGCACATAACCGTAAGCATCAAGTCTTACTCATTGCTCCATAACTTATAAAACGCATGTCAGCTAGCGACACATTCCTCAGACTAATGCCCTGAATCAATATGTCTGACATGTTTGGATTGAATCGATGACAGGTTAAAGTTAACTCATCTACATGCAGTGATTGTGATGTTAGATAAATAAAACAGAAAATTATAAAATCTTAGTATAAATTAATCTCAATTTTTGTAGCAAGATTGCCTCCGTAACAGATTTTACAATTTCACTGCCAAGATTTGGGACTTCTAAATTCAATCACTGGAATTTTCTCAACTACAAGTTTTATGCTAACATGACTCAGTTTCCAACACGTCGTTCATGAGAACAGGGACTGTGACGTGAAGGTCAGATTGTCAATTATTTAGGACAGATATTTTTAAAGGACACAACCCATCACTTATAAATAAGTTTTATGACATTTGGTATAACCAAATCCTTCCTAAAATATACAATTAATTCATAAACGCTGTTATAAATCAATAAATATCAAGTAATCAAAAAATATTAACAAACAAAATTTATGCCGAATATGTTTTATGAAATATTCATTCTTTTCGTACATTACATTGCGTGTGAGCCAATAACCATCAAATATTAAAATCAGACTTAACAAAACCACATTCAATTTGTATCTACGGATCATTATAATATATTGCATCAAATATCTAATAGTTTTTAAAATATTTTAAATTGATAAAAACCTGAAGACGACGGTATTACCCGTCGAAACATGTCGTTTTAATAAAAACGCTAAAAAAATATAAATGTAAAATCGTATTTACGATTAAGAGCGCTAATATAATATTTTACACAACAAAATGTTTTAATATTATATAATTTGTTACAACACCAATAAACTTCAAACGTTTGTGTATATACTGTACAAAATAAATATATTTAAAACTACATTCTATAAGACAGCTGTCTTCTGGGTTGTAGCGCTAAGCAGTCATCAGGCCCCGATGATGAAGGCAGCAGGGACCTCTTAAACGCACGGCGCAACAACCCATAAGACAGTCATCTTCAGACTCACGGACGTGAAAACCTCAAATCCTACTAAGAAATTAACCTGTTTGTGAAAAAGTTTATGCATCAATAGTTTTTTTGTAACTGTCCGTAGGCCTCTGAGCAGAAGTCTGCATCTGATAAGGGCCAGGGATCAGACAGTCACCAATCAACAACATCCAAGGGCAGACAGAACGAGACTGTCGGAAAGAATATCAGCAGCTCCATGGGGAAATCATCTAAGGCAACTTAATGTCTACACTAAGAAACAAATACGTATAAATAAATATATTCTATAGTGTATCCAAATTAATCCAAAAATAATATATTCTGAAAGTAGGTAGATCAATGCAGCCAGTATCAACTGTCTCATTCAGTTTATACTCGAAAACATATCCACTCTTCATTAGTTCTGAAGTGTAAAGATTTCAATTCTTGAAATAACCCTCGTTTCATCCCTAAGTGTACTTGCGGGTGGACCAACTTTGAGAATACTAATTTTGAAATCTGTCCTAGAGCATCGTAAGCAAAATAAAATCCGACTTAAAGGATCAATCAATGTTTATAAAACACACAACTGTAAGAATTAACAAAAGCATGAGGTCGTGTTACTTACTGTTCATGAGTGACAAAACGCGGTACAACAAACAGGGGAGTATATTTCCTTATATATTTTTACCATGTACGTAACAAAATACTTTTTCTTAAATATGTTTCCTTTTTGTATAATCAGAACTACATCTTTGTAATATTTACAGCCTGACATAAAAATTCCACACTTCTAAATATCATATTATTATATGTAATTCAGCAAATTCCAGACAGAAATAATAATTTAATGATTTGGTGTAGAAGTCGTAAGATAAATTTAAGAAATCAGGAGATAAATTACTATGCTATCGTTTTAAATTAAGACTGTACAATCCTTAAGATCTCTGCATTTCTAATTTCCCCCTCTTTTTCTATCTATGAAGGAAATTAATGATCTCTATAAACTTCTAACATTGCAAAAATGCAGAGAAATTATATTCAAATGCCTCAGATCAAAAGCCTGGAGTCTGCTATGAAAATTTATAACGAGATCTGCAAGACAGACATAAATACTTTCTTTCATTATTCGATACTCCAGTGGCTGAATGTAAATATACATCCTTTCTGTTATAAAAGTTAAGTAATCACCACGTCTACGCCTCACACCACAGAATTAATATGGGCCATAGCTGAGATACGTATATGAAGAAAAATTATTAAATTGTTTCAGGTGTTTTATTTTAATGGAAGTCTGCTTTCTGTTTAATGAGCTTAATCAGAATTACCCAGTGCTTTGCTTCTGATAGTACACACCAGAACACAGAACAAGAACTGTCTTTAAATAAAAGTTTATTATTACACGTACCTTAAAATTACGTGACATAACCTCAAACTACTTTTCCTAAAAGGGCACTGGTCTCACTGTAACTAGCAGCATTGATGACATCACAGCAACGGTGTGCCGCTGTGTGACGTTGCATGACTACGACCTGAGCTAAAAACATTTACCACTTGCGCGTAGCTCCAAATACGTTCTGTAAATTGAACATCCCATATAATTCCGTATCACCATCACAATGAAATAAATTAATGTGGTGAGAGGTCACTAACGACCGAATACGGACAGAAGGAGAAGAAGGAGAAGAAGAAGAAGGAGGAGGAGAAGAAAAAGGAGAAGAAGGAGGAGGAGGAGGAGGAGAAGGAGGAGAAGAAGAAGAAGAAGAAGAAGGAGAAGAAGAAGGAGGAGGAGGAGAAGAAGAAGAATAAGAAGAAGGAGAAGGAGGAGGAGGAGGAGGAGGAGAAGGAGGAGAAGGAGGAGGAGGAGGAGGAGGAGGAGGAGGAGGAGGAGGAGAAGGAGAAGGAGAAGAAGAAGGAGGAGGAGGAGAAGAAGAAGAAGGAGGAGGAGAAGGAGGAGGAGGAGGAGGAGAAGGAGGAGAAGGAGGAGGAGGAGGAGGAGGAGGAGGAGGAGGAGGAGGAGAAAAAGGAGAAGGAGGAGAAGGAGGAGAAGGAGGAGGAGAAGGAGGAGGAGAAGAAGGAGAAGAAGAAGAAGAAGGAGAAGGAGGAGGAGAAGGAGAAGAAGGAGGAGGAGGAGGAGAAGGAGAAGAAGAAGAAGGAGGAGAAGAAGAAGAAGAAGAAGAAGGAGAAGAAGAAGGAGGAGGAGGAGAAGAAGAAGAAGAATAAGAAGAAGGAGAAGGAGGAGGAGGAGGAGGAGAAGGAGGAGAAGGAGGAGGAGGAGGAGGAGGAGGAGGAGGAGGAGAAAAAGGAGAAGGAGGAGAAGGAGGAGAAGGAGGAGGAGAAGGAGGAGGAGAAGAAGGAGAAGAAGAAGAAGAAGGAGAAGGAGGAGGAGAAGGAAAAAAGAAGGAGGAGGAAGAGGAGGAGGTTAGACAGCAGTACTCATCTCCGATGCTATTCTGCCCTTACCTGAGATTTGAAATGGTTCTAGTTACAGTGAGACGTGTGTACCTGATATAAGTTTCTTGAACATGTTGCTATTTTCCTACACATCATGTGTATAAGTTCTTTAATTTGTAAAATATGGCACACAACATTAATTAAATTGGCTATTAATAATGAATTATATTAGTGTAAAAAGATCTTAAAATTACACATGTACATAGTTACCAAAGACATATCCAAACCACATAAAATTCTTAAAACAGTCAGTCTCTATCTATCTGTATTGATTTTGGTAAAAATCAATATAATCAATCTAAAATAATATGATAAGGGAAATAATGAATATGTTCAGACACAATTCTATCGTGTTACTGAATACAAGGCCAATGACTATTTTGAAAGAAAATAATACATGAAATAAAAATGCTGTAAGAAATACTGAAAAGTCTGTGAAACGAACAGTTCTAAAACAGAAATTTAATAAACTCTTTTCACTGCAACTGTTCCAATTATTTCTAGTGATGTAAATAAAAGTTTTTCCTCACTGTTGGTATGTTGAAATTTATTTGTGATTGTATTGGTACTAATTGTTCCGTGTTTGCTACATAAAATGTTAGTTCTGAACGTCTAGAACCTGAGTTTTAATCTGCAGAGACCATTTTCAGAACTGGAAGTCAGTGGTTACAACAGGCTATGAAAATGAAATGTAAATTTTCATCATGCTAACCAACATTCATAAAAAGAATGGAGTGGCATATTTTCATATCTCCATGCACAAATAGGCTACCATAAGACCCATTACTTTCAAATCTACAAATAACAACACACACATACTTACTTATCTTAAATTTTCCATCACTCTTGTATTTCTACACAGGATCAATATGTTCCATCCAAAGGCACTAAATAAATTGCACTGCTAAAAAAGTTCACTATAAAATGTTCACGTATATTGGTACAGGTTGATGTGTGAGATTTCAGTAATGCTACTGAAGTTTCAAACTGATAAGCAAAGTACTTATGTACACTACACATAACCTACATTACACAATCACCCCTTGCAAGGGAATGTTCCAGTTGGTCATGTTGGAACCTAACCTAAAATTTTGCTCGTTTGCAGAGTCCGTTTAGTAATGATCGTACACAAAATTTCAGCTGCCAACACACTGTGTATGGTTGCGAAAAATATTGCTCAAAATTGAATGAAATTCGCGCCATTGCGCACGCGTGTTACGGCAGCGCACCTAGTGGCAATGTATATTACGACGAAGTACGTGCGCCGGGCGACCAGAGGGCAGTGCAATCCACTAATCTCCGAGGAGCTAGAAGTGTGTTGTGTGCGCGCGCATAGCAGTGGAGGTGATTTCGTGGCACTGTGATTCTGGAGTTCTTATTAAAATGTGGAAAGCTTTCATTTTGCCCCATCCACGTTTTCCAAAATGGCTCATATTTTCAGTTTTCCTTCTTCGCCTTTGTCCAAATACATTATGGAACCATGCCAACAATAAACTTTGAACAACAGATAGACATATTCTGCTATTTAAGCCAAATTTAATATTCGTTAAATTCTGTTCAAATACTATCCCACTTACTATTATGAAACTTGACTATCGGTAAGGGATTTTATTGACGTAAATACGTCTATACGTAAGGGTCATTCGGCCAAAACAGCGTTAGTTACGAAGATAACAATGCTTTACTCATTTACCTAAGAAACTAATTGTTACGTCATCTGTTTACTCGGCATTGTTGTGTTTCATTGTTGCCGTCAACAATCCGCTTTCGTTATTACGGAAAGAGCTCTGCTGTGAATTGTTTGTAGAAGAAGTTTAAGGTAAGGGATTCCTAATTATTATTATTATTAGTTTTGAAGCAAACTTACTGTGTTTGGCCCAATCAACAGAGCTAGTCCCTGTCTCCGGAGTTGAATTGTAATGTCGTTTTGGCATGGATGTGGGAAAGCTTGATTAATCTTTAGAATTACTGATAGAACGGTCGATGCAGGCAGGATCAAAGCGTATGAAGCTGTTTTAATTATAAGGGCTCGTGCGGAATATACCAGTGCAATTCGTACTCCAGTGAAGTAACTCTGGTCTTCTCTGTCTCGCAGAAAACTTGGCTCGCCGTTGGGTAGTGCTAGAATGGGAGGATTGGGGCACAGACCGGCGGTCTACCTGGCTGTCACACTGCTTACAGCGTTGTTTCTCTGGTGTCTGCTGGTGTCTTATGCCGCCCGGGACGAACACAGAACCATCATTCCAAGAAATACGTACGTCTTAGGACAGAGCAGGAAGATTTATAAATATGATCGGCACATGCCCCTCGTCTTCATCGGTGGAGTGCCCCGCTCTGGTACAAATCTAATGCGAGAGATACTCGACGCCCACCCTGAAGTCAGGTGTGGTCAGGAGACAGAGGTCATACCTCGAATTCTCCAGATGAGGTCTCAGTGGCTTAGATCCCAAAAGGAGAGCTTTAGATTAGAAGAAGCGGGTTTGTCAAAAGACGTACTGGACTCTGCCATCGCGGCGTTTTGTCTGGAGGTCATCGCAAGACATGGTGACCCAGCGCCAAGGCTGTGTAACGAGGATCCATTAATACTTATGTCTGCGTCGTACCTGTCTGAGCTGTTTCCACAAGCCAAGTTTATTTTGATGATACGTGATGGTCGTGCCATTGCACATTCGATCATATCCAGGAAGGTGACCGTCACGGGGTTCGATCTGACAAGCTATCGCCAGTGTCTGACAAAGTGGAACTCTGTGATTCACACTATGTATAATCAGTGTCTCGATGTGGGACCCTCAAGGTGTTTAACGGTGCACTATGAGCAGCTGGTGCTGAATCCTGGTGAAAGGATAAGGCGTATTCTCAGCTTCCTTGACATCTCTTGGGATGAATCTGTTATCCGTCACGATGAATTAATCAACAAGCCAGGTGGTGTTTCATTATCGAAAGTGGAGCGGTCATCAGACCAAGTGATGAAGTCAGTAAACTTGAAAGCGGTGGCCAAATGGATTGGAAACATACCAGATGATGTGGTGAGGGACATGACTGAGATTGCACCCATGCTATCTGTTTTGGGGTATGACCCAGAATATGGTTCGACAGATCCATTTGTCACTGATAATACGAAGCGGATAAGAGCCAGTGTGCAGCTTTGGGAGAACAGAGCTTAGAGACTTGATTGGTCCACAACCGACGTTTCAAGATGTGAATGCTGAGGATTCGACATCGGAAGCTGCATCTGTTGCCGCGTGATCTCCGTCCGGAGACCGGAACTATCTCCCTCGATTGGGGCCCAAACAGAGTAGGTTTCTACCTGAATACGGAGACAGATTACAATGTCCGAAACGTCGCGTTTTATTAATTCCGGGACGGTGGATTATGTCCAGAGAGTAGTACGCTTCAACAACGCATCATCGTCACAAACTTTTAGAATTTAACTTCTCATTGGTTAAAATTAAATTATTTGGTTATTACGTCAAATCACAATGTATTTAAAATAAGATAATTAAAATATCATTCTGTGTTCCATATCGAATAATCGATTTTACAATTGGATTATTCGATATGGAACACAGAATGATATTTTAATTATTTTAATTATCTTATTTTAAATACATTGTGATTTGACGGAATAACCAAATAATTTAATTTTAATTTAATAAATCACTTAAATAGTATTAAAAATATATTAAAATTGGCCGTCAATCACAATATAAGATAATTAAAAGATTAAAATATCATTTTTCGTTCCTTATCGAGTACTCGATTTACATGTGGAACATACACGACGTAAAATAGATGATGTGTGCTTGGTCGCGTTCTCTCTTTAATTTTAAACAAATTACAGGTACAAAGTTGCAGACTTGAATACACGCAGAGCAGCGCTGTCGGCCTGCGTGGTCAGAGGCCTTCCGAACTTGGCGGACTACATCTCTGAAGACGGGGAGCTGCTATTGGAGCAGAGACGTCAGACTCTGTCGGAAACGTTTGCTGCTCTGGACGGGGAAGAAAACCAACAAGACGACCAAGAACGAGAGGGACAGAAACACGAAGACTTCGACGACGACAACGCCCCGAACAATGCATAAAAGACCTTTTTGAAAAAGTCGATTTTTAAGTCGAAATCGAAGTTCAATATGACACTGATGATGATGATGATGATGATGATAATAATAAAGAGTGCGTGATAGGGCGTCGTCACAGTGGTAAATAAGACGGTGAACGACAAATGAAACGTTGGACGAAACTAAGAAGAAAAATATCACTCCTCAGTGTTTTATGTTCAGTAAATCTAGCTTGAAGTTTCGAAACAAACCTTTTTTTTCACGGAGTGAGGGTTGGGCGTGAGGTTCGCAACCTCACTCCATGAAAAAAAAGATTTGAAGATTTCTATCTTCTGGGTTGTTGTGTAGTTTCAGAGGTCATACATCGCCCTGATGACGGAGGCAGTATGACCTTGAAATGTTGGTGGAAATCTACCAGACTCAGCGCAACAACCCAGAAGACCGAAATCTTCGAGATGGTTCCTGAAACCTCGAGATTTAATCAGCTGATACCTGGATAATGTTTTATAAATAATTGAAATGAAGTTTACCTAATTCTTTGTAATACTTTTGTACAGTAAGTAATTATACTGTATAATAAAGAATAAACCCGATTTGTGTGTACTAATTGCTTATATAAAAACCCTTTGAAGCTGTTGTTTCCATATCCGGACCTCAAAGAAAACACAAAGCATTTCAGTAATAATGATCAGCTGTTTAATGTTTTTTTTTTCGAAAGTAATCCGTGGGTAGAACATGTAGTTAGTTACAACTGGGCTTTAAAAGGTTTAACCCTTTAAATCGACCTTGGCTACAGAATCACGGCGGAGATAAATGATTTTCGACTGCAAAAGATTTTATCATCATCCCATCTATTCACCCTTTTATAGGGTACCCGAGACAAACCTTGCCCCTGAGGTACATAGGGCAGCAGCTATTTCCGAAACACATTTTGTGCTTTGATACGTGTTACATGTATTATATAGATTTATTGTGAGGGATGACTATATATTTTACGACAGCGTCTTTCGAACGATGTATGAAGATCCTAAAATGGCAGTTTTCTGATGATCCCTGATGTCGTCTTCGCCCGGGATGTTGGCCAAATATTTTCTGAGAGACTTGGAGACAGTTCCAGTTGCTCATATAATTATTGGGATTACTTTTGCTTTCAATTTATTCTTATTCTTATTATTATTTTTATTATTATTATGTACGCTGAACACGGGTAAGAGTTGCTTACAATTACAACAAAAAATATATTTGAAATTGGTCCCTTGTCAGATGACGCTCAACTGTCGATAAATGGTGGTCTTCCAAGTAGGGGATTAACTCATCACCGTAAAAAAAATCATCACGCTACGAAATGTTACCAGAGGAATGCTGACTTGTAAATCTTCTCTTGAAGAAGTTGCGACTAAACCCGAAGGTTCATCACCGAATTAACCAAAGCCCTCCACCGGTCCCTGTCCTGGGAAGCTCTCTTAAAAGTATCTCAGAACAAGTGGAGCCAACAACGCCAAATTTGATCCCAAATCAGCCCAAATGTTCATGAGTTATGATAGGAAAACATTTTGCTTAATTACCTCAAAGACTGCGAGGCTTTACGATAAAAAAGATTTCGTAATTAAATATGGGTTCAGTTTCTCAAAACAACTTTTGTTAGGAAAAAAATGGGTTTTGCTTCGATAAATATTTATCAAGTTACGATCGATATGTGAACAGAAACGCACGTAAAATCTCCGTCATTGCTGTCAGGACTGCAATTGTGTCGAGATATTTTAGTTAAAATGAACACGTCTAAGTTTAATAAATGAAATTCAGCCGTTATCGAGTTAAATATCGACGTTAAATTACGAGATGCGATCGGAAAGTTTCAAGACCGTGTCAATAGAGGGCGAACCGGATGTAGTACGAGCTTCTGCCGCTAGGGGGTGCGGCATACATTCATAGTGAATCAGTGTGCCAGTAGTTTCACAGGCGAGAACTATTTTCTTCATACGCCCTTCTAGATCGCAAAGGTCAGAGGAATTCAGCCGCTCCACCCAAAGACGGTCCACACCGTGGCTAATGTTTAATTTGTTGAGGTTATTAAAATACTTCATTCATAACAACGAAAAGCTACAAATTTCACGACTTGAGAGCGAAGCTGCCTCCCGTCTACCGGGCATGAACTAAACACATTACAGTACAGAATGTTTTCAGTGTGGTCGTTACATAACCTAAAAGTGTTCGATTTAAAATATTTAACATTCGAATCCTTCCTAGAAAACGTGAAATGGAACATGGGGCATGTAAACAATCGACTAGAAACGACAGCTTCGTCAACAATAGAAATTAATTTTGAAGGGCTCTTCAATTGTTGTAAATCAACAAGTTCGGTTTCCGCGGTTGCATTTCGTTAACAACAAAGGAAAAGCTCTCGAAGTCATTGCCAGTGCGACTGTAGACAGTAAGAGGATTGAGCATTTATTTAATTTCGTCCGTCCAATTATGTTGAAGTTAATATACAGCGCATGCAGACGATCATTTCGACGACGTGTAAGTAACAAAAGGGCGATCAGCCTTCGACTTCCTGTAGAATTACAGTCGAGCTGTTTGAACACAACAAAGATAGACGATGTAATTAATATCCCCCAGGATTACAAGGCCAGCGTTCTAACCGCTAGACCACCTCATCTTATTATTAGTGTTCTGTCTGACGACAGGTCCATATGAACAGAATCCTTCCATCCTTTTCTCGGACTGGGAGACACAGAAAGTCACTGAAATTGTGTAAGAAAGCCCCACCTATCCACTCCACATAAATTCTGTAAGCGTTTTCACCACGGATGTATACTATCACTAATTCGAAAATTGACGACAACCCCCGGATCCTTGGGTATACAAGGACACACAATTTTCAGAATAATATTATTTTTTGTAATGTTACAGACCACGAGACTTTGGTAACTTCATTGTACAATAAACAAGGCCTGTCTGATGCACATATCATCATCCCTTCTGGGTTTTTTTTCAGAGTCGTGACAAACTTTGCGACCGCAAGAACATTCAGATCGGCCACCACTCCCAAACCTTCGGCCAGAACGGCGATAGTTGGTATGTGAATTGTACTGTACTAAATTCCAGACTCTTATTAGATTTATACACGATTTTCATCAACTGCTAAGGCTATTGACTTAGGACTGAATTTTTAGTTTTCAAAAGCTTTAAGATCCAAATGAAGTTTTGGAATGACATAAATTGTTATTATTGGGTTAATATAACAGGTGACGGGCGCCTTCACGAAGTACCTGTTAGTTCCTTCACTGAAGTTGTTTAAATCTGCCTCAGAAATGATGGAATAGATTAGTTATATCGGCCACAGTTGCCAGATTCTTCAAAATGCTATATCAGTAGACTGAACAATTACGGAATTCATTATTTTAAAATCCTTGTATTATTAGCTTGTAATTGTGACTATTAATTATCTTATCATCTGTATTTATATATTCTACACACGCACTTAATTTTAATGTAATAACAAAATTATTCCGACCGTACGAGAGCAAAATATTTAGCAATATAAATATAATCATACATATAAATTGATATTAAATGAGTTCTGAATCTCGAGTTGCTATAAAAATATTAGAATGAAGTCTGATACATCTATTTTTTTTTTGACTGTAGGTTCCTGAAGAGAAACGCGATTGGTTATAAGAAATTACCTCCAGAGCCGACGAACGAAGTTGTACATTCACAAAATAACGAACAGGATATGGAGGAATTGAATCAAGGACACAGACGAAGTTCATGCCCGAGCGTAAAAGATAGAATTAAGAAATTCTCAGATGAATTATTAGTGGAGAGAGAAAAGGTGTTCGTTCTGTTAGATAAGTCTGCTCGTATAGAAAAAGAACTCAAGGGTTTTCGTAAGAAAGTACATAGATTAGATGACGGCGATGTGACGGATTTTGGCATTCGTAAACTGGATGTTAAAATGACGGACGTCGAGGAGAAATGTCGCAGTGGAAACATAAACGGGCTAAATAAAGTTGCAGGGAGATTCTCGGCCGAAAATGAGAATCTGAAGCTACAAGATAACAGTGATGGAATCATAATTAATAGACAGGAAGAAGGAGAATACAGCAAAATCAAGAACAATCAGGTAAGAAAATCATTTTCCATCCTTTCGAGAGAGTCTAGGGAGCTTAAATAGGACATGACCGTGTCTTCTGGGTTGTCTGAGTACTCTGGAAAAATCTACCGGCGTTCAAGAGGTGTTTGGGTAATGATACAGGCAGCAATCACCACTGAAACGTCGTCAAAATAATTATAGGATCGCCGTACAGGCTCGCTTTATTGCGCTCCGCAGATATTTCTTTCAAATTGAAGGTTTGTGGCAACCGTGCGTCGATGAGATAATTCTGAACCACAAGAGGAAAGTAAGACATTAAAATCAGATCCAGCTCAGGGAAATGTTTGCTACTGTCTAGAGTTGTAAAGAAAAGTTTCGGAACAACTGTTATTTTTCTGGTGTTACAGACTGTACAATGCGATTTCTCAGTGTTTAAACGCGCGCGTCATAATTTTTATTTTTCAGAATCGTGGCAAACCTGACGTCATGAAAGCCCAGAAGGTCCCAGGCTGCCAAGAATGGGAAGACAGCAGTGAGAACTCGGATTGGGGCCCGGAGTGGGACTCTGACTCGGGCCCGGAGTCGGACTCCGACTCGGGCCCGGAGTGGGACTCGGACTCGGGCCCGGAGTCGGACTCCGATTCGGACTGGGGCTCAGTGTGGGACTCGGTCAGTACTGAGGGCTCCGATGAGCACTGCTGCTGCCAGTGCGCTGATATAAAGAGACGGGAGCGGGCAATTAATTTGCTCCTTGCGAACGAACCGCCTGCTCGTATCTGTGAAAAGGCCAAACTGCTTAATTCTTCAGGTATGTGACGAAACACGCACAATTTTGTGTTATTTCCTATTGAGACAGAAAGTATTTAACTGCTGTGACATGAACTGACTCACGAAGAACACGAATTGAGACGCGTGATACTGGACAATTTTACTCCATATGCCAAGATAAGTGACGTTTTATCACGTCGAAGTTGTGTTGCAGAGAAAATTTTAAACATGTTACGTACAAATTTCTTTAATCATGTGTGTAGGCTAAGTGACCTTAGGTCATGACTGTAATTATGATTCTTTATTACAGTCGATAATTCAGAGACCAGCCTTCCCGAATTGGAAGACTTCACGCTGCTGAAAGTTCTAGGAAAAGGAGGTAAGTGTAATTTTCTGTAAAAACTTGGGTTTATCTTTTGAACACCTCAAGATCAGTTGGCAAAAGAATAATAAAAGTAATTCAGTGGGAGCTCAGCCTCAGTTCAGGAACACTCTTACGAGTTACATTTATTTATTTTTATTTAGTGTTCTGTCTGACGACAGGTCCATATGAACAGGATCCTTCCATCCTTTTCTCGGACTGGGACCTGTTCATATACGTTCTTGGCAGATGATCCAGAAGTGGTTTGCCATTGCCTTCTTCTGTGTGTGAATGGAGTAATTGTTGGGATGCCACGGAGGAAAACTCCGTGTTGCCTAGACCACGGCCTTGCCCAACACAAGTTATAAATTCGAACCCGAGACCCCAGGATTACAATTACATTTATGCAAACGTAAATGCAGAAACAAGAAAGGTTTTAAACATCAGTTTCAAGAGTTACTGCATTCAGACATGTGTAAATACTAACAAGCGAAACAGAATCAAATTTTTACTAAACTCAGAGCCAAGACTTGATCAGAAATGTCAGAGAACTTTTATTGCTTCAAGATGATTTGAAGCAGCTCAGAATTTTGATCTGCATATACTAAGGCGCTCAGAATCTTTTGTTAACAATACCACTCTTTCTCGGATAAGTTGACATTCTTCTTGAATGTCACCCGGGAAAAGATATGATCAATTCTTAAACTTATCACCAAATGCACATAACCACACTTTTTCTTTTTATCATCCTCAAGGACGGATTTAATGACAGAGTCACTAATGTAATTCTGGTAAGCAAGTATACAGATAATGAAGAGACCAGGAGATGTTTAATTTCACTCCTGTCGAAATTGGAGTGAAATATAGCCTTGAATTACAGGGTGATAAAAAATAATAAGAACCTATTTTCAAAAACAAATTTCTGTGGCCTGATTCTTGTTTTGATGTAAATGATGTTTTAATTTTTATTAATACTAAAATATACTCAAAATCGTCACTGATAAATAAGTGGCACATTTTGTCTTTTATTTTAACAAGCTCAGATTTAGGGGCTCGTAAAAAATTGAGTACGTCACATTCTGCTGAACAAAAATTTGTCTCGAAAAATTCACTTGTGTCTCAACAAAATTTCTAATTAATCACATCGTGGATAAAGTTTTGTATTACTGGATCGACGACCTTCCAAATAATATTCAATAGACACGTGTTATAACATTAATAGTTATAACAATGGAAATATCACAGAGTTATGAGAGATTCTGTCACCCTATGGGGCCCACTGTCGAGCAGATACTAACATGAAACATAAATTGGTGTTGTTATAGGTTTTGGAACAGTTTACCTAAGTCGCAAGAGGGGAGGTGCAGATGATGGAGCATTGTATGCCGTAAAGACGATGGTTGTCTCCAAAATGGCGGCTGTCAAATATGGTGCTGAAGAATATTGTGTTGAGCGTGATGTACACGAAAGAGTTTCCGAGTCTCCGTTCTTGGTGGGACTGTACTACACTTTCCACACATCCACATTGTTGTGCTTAGTTCTGGGTAAGCAGACTACATCAAAGCCCTTTCCTGATTCCATTCAGTATAAAGATAAGATGGTTACTTCAGAACAGTTTTCTAACTGAATATATATGTCGTAGATTTACGGCATGTAAAATAAACTTACGAGCATAATACGAGATGTTTCGTAAAATTCAGCGGCCATTTCTCACTCAAAGTCTCATGATTGACCGCTAGATGGCTCTGGCAGTCAAATCGGGATTGAGTAGAAATTGTGCAGAGTCAGTGGGCTGGTCACTCACTACTTCACGCACGACCAAAACACCTCCGAAAAGTAACAAGTTTTGTTATTACCGTTCCAGACTATTATGCAGGTGGCGACCTGTCCTATCTTTTAACGGAGTTGGAGAAATTTACAAGTGAGGAAACCAGATCATACCTCGCGGAAATAATCGAAGCTGTGGAGTATCTCCATGAGGTAGGCCAACCACCTCAATGCAGTTATCTTTAATAAAATGCACTTGCCCGATTGTGTGCCTACAGAATTTTTTGATTCCATTCATTACATATTATTACTTTTTTACGAGCTGTCTTACAAAAAAATCCTGAGTGAGATCTCAGATTTTTTTTGTCTCAATGGCCACCCCTGGGCCCATCTTCCCACTCTTCGGAAAAATTCATAAATTTCATAACACTCTTTATTGCCCAAAATCTTACCATAGACCTAATCGTTCGACACGTATAATTGAAAATAATAAATTAATCATTATCATCCTCATCTGTAAATCGAATATCTTCCCAGACACTCGAACCTGCGATATCCAGATCAACACCGTAAGTGTTGGCTGGCTTTATGCTACACACCGTGCCATTCAGGTAACCCCACAATAAAAATTCAGGCGGGGTTAAATCTGACAATCGTGGGGGGGGGGGGGGGGGGCAATTCTTTATAAGCTCTAAATTCTAATTTCTCCCTTTCTGAAAAGCAAAATACTCAAACCTCGTCTCACTACCACAATGAGAATGCAAGGTGTCCCATCTCTAATCCCCACTGGGCAAGGAATTCATTTGTTAATTTCTTTCTTTCAGCTTAAGGTCATACACCGGGACCTCAAACTAGAAAACATATTGGTAGATGCTCAAGGTCATATTGCCGTCGCAGATTATGGGTTGTGCAAACAATTCATCTGCTATAAAGAGGTAAATATAATTATCTTTTGTTGACTTTACATAAAATGACGCATAGACCAGAAATGAGATCTCTGTGGGTCGCTGTCCATCCGGTAGCACTCCTTATTTGAGGCAAGTCAGGGTCGAAGACCCTTAAAGAATCGAGAGGTTTCAGGTGACAAATTGGACCACACGTTTTCACACTTTGTTAAAATACATTGTAACTAAGAGACGTCACAGGGTCTGAATTAGGGGAGGCGAACTCAGAAGTATATTACCGTAATACCTATAGATCTGTTGGAGTTTCGTAATTAGTTTGTATTGATCTATTCAGAAGCCATATTCATTCATTCATCGTCTATGATCAGTTTGACAGTTGTGACCCCATCGGGGTTTTCTTGCGAAAGTACCACGGTGGTTTCGCCTTGCCTTCCGTGGACAGTCCTTATCCAACAGACTGGAAGACGAGAGGGACTCGAACCCACGGTCACAGTGGCCAGGCACACGAGGACCATGTCTCAGACCGCTTGGCCACTGCGGGTTCTGAGGGCAGGTTGTGAACGGAACTTGCTCAGGACTGTCTCAAATGGTGGTCTTCACTTTTAGAGACGATCAGTTTTTTTTCTGTTACCAGAAAATTTCTAGTTGCTTTGTATCGCAAACTCCTGTCACAGTTACTCAATGTTTCTTTTCCGTCAACAGGGAGATCGTGCATATTCGCAGTGTGGCACGAGGGAGTATATGGCGCCAGAGATGATCATCGGCGAAGGCTACAGCTTTGTAAGTATCTTCTACCTTACCAGCACGACGGTACCAATCTCTTGATTTTATGTAACTGAACCAAATACATGAACAATGTAAACTAACACGAGAACACATAATAATAATCCGAGGGTTTGAAGCCATTAGCAGTAACTCCGTGGAGTCTATAACGACATGTGAATCATAAACAACGGTTAATAAAGCGATTCTTAAGGTTTGGAATGAGCGCTCATACGAAAACCATTAGAAAATTCAGCACAATCAAACCGATACCTACATGAAATTGATAAATTAAGAAAGAACATCATCATACTTACAAATTTTTTCATATTAACCTGGAGACAAATTTTTCTATATGTGGAGATCCTTGTGTAAAAATGTGTAAGTGCGTGGAAAAAATTAAAATGACTGATTTCAGCTATTACCCCTAATTTTAATTGTTGCAGGAAGTGGACTGGTGGAGTGTCGGCATAATCATGTACGAAATGTCAACGGGGCACAGACCCTTCAAGTATAACAGAGAGAGTAACGACAAAGTTCTCGATAAGTAAGTATTTAGTGTTTGTAAAAAGATGTGGCACGTGTGTACCACGAGAAGCTCGTTTTCCTGTGAAAACAGCTGTAAGCCAATTCATTCATGGCTAACATGTGACTTGTCCATTTTAACGGAAGTAAAGTAGGTTTACGCATTAGATACGACAGAAAATGAATGTGAGGAACAGAGAAGGAGGGGCTTCCAAAAGCTGGCAAATGTAAAATGTTTAACGCGGACCATCTTTCCTGTCTCTCGTACGATCTACCTTGCAGATCTCCATACGAATTACACATTTACCAGGCCACTTATAGCAAATTTGTGAGGCATTATAAACGCCAATTGTGAATGCACGTTTAACAAGCACGTGTTCAGTGGCAGATATAAAAATGGGCTTTTCTTTTACAGTGAAATTTTGCATCAGACACCACACATCCCATCGTGGTTCTCGGTCACAGAAGCAGATTTTGTCGGGAGACTTTTGGAGAAGGATCCAAATACAAGGATGGGCGCGGGGAAAGGTGGCGTGGAGAACATCAAGACGCACCTGTATTTCACTGTGAGTAACTATGTCATGTGTTAATGATACGCCTTATATGCATTTACAGTAATGAACTTAAGTTACTAAGAAGATCAAACACGTTCGGAACATCCGCACAGATTGAGCTTTTTGACACTGTTTCTAGATTATCTGATTCCTTTATAATTCCAGTAAGTATAAAGAGGGATTTACATCCCCAGCAGAACAACATTTATGTATCAAATGTCACGACCACAGCAAAAGGTTTAGAAAGACAATTGTATGAAAAAGTTACGTAGGTACCTGTGAGGTAGGCAGCCTGCATAACCCCTATTCCAGAGTGGAGAAAATTGGTCTTCAGTTAAAAGACATTTCTCGTACGTTTCTTGCTTTCCTACTACCATTATTCATTTATTTTCTTCATTATTATTAATAAAATTTACATCAAATCAGAAGAAAAACAATGCTTTGAATTCTCTAGTAACGCAGCGCGTCAGAGGCATTTACTCGGCTCTTGCCAGCAGTACCGTCAGATCAGAATTTCAAAAGGGCCCTCTCAGTACATGCCATAAAAAAAATGCCAATAACTTACTTCAAACCTTGAATGCATAATCACATTTCCTCAAACATCCCTACCAGTAAATACAGCGTTGTTAAATAAATTAGGGCACAGACCCCAAAATTGTATGCAAGAAAACTGCATTTAAAATCCCTGTACTTTCTGCAAAATGAAGTCTCCTCACTTGAACTGTGCCATGCTTTTACTCTGCAATCAACATTCTGTGTACCATCGCCCTGATGACGGAGGCAGTATGACCCCTGAAACGTTGGTTAATATCGACCAGACTACACAGCGCAATGACCCAGAAGACAGAAATCTTCATCGCCCTAATGACGGAGGCAGTATGACCTCCGAAACGTTGGTAAACATCGACCAGACTACACAGCGCAACAACCTAGAAGACAGAAATCTTCATACTCATCGCCCTGATGATGGAGGCAGTATGACCTCTGAAACGTTGGTTAATATCGACCAGACTACACAGCGCAACGACCCAGAAGACAGAAATCTTCATCGCCCTAATGACGGAGGCAGTATGACCTCCGAAACGTTGGTAAACATCGACCAGACTACACAGCGCAACAACCTAGAAGACAGAAATCTTCATACTCATCGCCCTGATGACGGAGGCAGTGTGACCTGTGAAATGTTGGTTAACATCGACCAGACTACACAGCGCAACAACCCAGAAGACAGAAATCTTCATCGCCCTGATGACGGAGGCAGTATGACCTCCGAAACGTTGGTAAACATCGACCAGACTACACAGCGCAACAACCCAGAAGACAGAAACCTTCATACTCTGATGACGGAGGCAGTATGACCCCTGAAACGTTGGTTAACATCTACCAGACTACACAGCGCAACAACCCAGAAGACGGAAATCTTCATACTCTGATGATGGAGGCAGTATGACCCCTGAAACGTTGGTTAACATCTACCAGACTACACAGCGCAACAACCCAGAAGACGGAAATCTTCATACTCATCGCTGTGAAAACCTCAAATCTTAACCTAACGTGTTCTTCATCCTACAGGACATAAACTGGGACGACGTGTCGAAAAAGCGACTGAAGATGCCACAACTGCTAGAGAAGTCTGATTTCGATGACGAACATTGCAGCTTGAGCTTCTCATTTACATGACCAGTGAACTGGATGAACACGTGTGAGGTATAAAAAGAAGCGCTTTGTCTCTCTGTTTAGTAGGTAGTGCATAGCAACAGGTTTTGGTCTATTTCTGGTACTTCTACTACCTTTAAAACATGTGCTGGAAGTCAAGGAAAGTGTATTACAGTAATTAAGAATGTTACTGGTATACTTAGACCTCAGTTAATATTTGATCACTAAAACTGCGATATGGTGCATGCAATGAGACTAAATATTCATGAGAGGTTTATGGGGATAAACAGCAGTTATTTCCAAAATAATGGTCATCACGGTTAATTAGAGGCAAGCCATACTCAATTAAAATTTATAGTGGCAATATTATAAATAGAGTACAAATTAAAGGTCTTGCACAAATGTAAGAACAGCGCAATGACAAAAATTTATTTACATGACACGTGTATGGAAAATCTCTCTTTCTGAGCTACAAAACTCTTTTCTAATTTAGAGAATTACCTCATGGAGTAAAAATTTCATAGCAAGTACTCAGATGTCATCAGTGACTTCCTATAAGTCTGAAGATTGCTGTCTTCTGGGTTGTTGCGCCATGTAGTCTGATAGATGTCCACCAACGTTTCAGAGGTCCATGCTGTCTCCACCATCAGGGCGATGAATAAGCCATGTGAGCGGAACCCGCTAGAGCTATAGGGACCGGAAGGGGTCAAGGAGCACCGGGGCCACATCTGGATGGAGCAACCTGAAAAATCCGCCGTAGCCGAGCACTCCTTCAACCTGGGCCACCACACTCACCTCCAGGACGCCCCTATCCTGTCGACAAAATCCGGATACGTGGATCGGATGATCAGGGAGGCCATTGAAATTGAATTACATCCCAACAACTTCAACAGGGAGGACAGACTTTGCCTGAGCTGGTCACGGAAGCCCCTCATTCACTCTCTCTGAGGGCTCCGGAAGCATCCCAGAGGGCATTGCTTGTCCCACCCGGGCCACTAACCATTACTCTGCCCTTTTCTGGCCCCGGCCAGTGCTCCCTTCCACTCTCCTGCTTCCCCCCGCATCTTAATCACCCCACTCCCATATGTCCCACCTGACCGACTACCTAAGACCCTCAATAGGGTTGTTTCTCAGACCTTTCTCTCTTCCTTTCCTTCTCTCCATCCCTCTCACACACACTATGACATGCCCACGTACTCCTACTGGTTTCCACCCCCACTGGTTAGGATTAGGCAACTCCTTTTACTGTTGAGTCCCTATAACTCTAGCGCTTTCCACTTGCATGGCTTATTCATCGCCCTGATGACGGAGGCAGTATGACCTCTGAAACGTTGGTTAACATCGACCAGACTACACAGCGCAACAACCCAGATGACAGCAATCTTCAGACTCACTGCCATGAAAACCTCAAATCTGTATAATACAGCCAAAGCTGTTAGAAATTTTAATTTATTTATATCATATAATGTTCTATATGCCTATTCATTGGCTTAGCACAGTTTTATAGGCTAAAATCACAAGAAATATTCCTCTGCATCTTGTGAAAAGTCCAACAAACATTTGAGCATTAAAAGATTCGATAAGTCATCACTACCCATTCCCCGCCTTTCTTTTGGGCTGAGGGTTAGACTGGATTCATCGAGCTCGGGATAGGGTACAGTAGCCAACTTGTGAACAAAATAAATAACCTTCAGGTTGAGAAGATAGCTGTCTTCTGGGTTGTAGTGCTGTGTAGTCTGGTAGAAGTGTACCAACGCTTCAGAAGTCCTTGCTACCTCCATCATCATGGTGATGAGTAGTGATATGCCACGAAAACCTCAAATCAAACCTTCAGGTTCCATGAAAGCAAGTCATATTTGACTAGTTGAGCAACTATCAATTTCTCAATAAGGAGTCCATTCCATGGAATTATTTACATGTAGGCCTACTCAGAAAAAAATACGTAAATTATTACCTATTTAAATTACAAAGGTTATTAATGATACTTAAAGTAATGAACAATCGTTTAAAAGACTTTCTCGAAGTTTAATGACCATAAATTCTCATATGGCTGACAGAAAAAAGTGAAAAATTAAATTTTTAAAATTAATTTAGGGGCATACATAGCCTTTAACAACACACAGTGCACAATGAATTTAAAAATGTTGACACAGAGCAACAGAAACATTTGGATGAATAACTTGTACAACATCTGTTTGCGTACTTGAGTAGGATATCTTAAAGAATTTATAAATGTATGTGACCTTTGTAAATGGAGAGACCACGAAGCAGCACCAAAGCTCAGTAAATGATAATATTTTGGCTGTATTAATTTCTTAGAAGTTGTGTATGCCAAGTACGTGTATTAAAAAATTATAAAACGAACATTTGGTGCTTTTCATTTCTGTCTCACACAATAAATGATATTTTATTATCCAGCCTTGAAACATACACAAGAAGATTAACTAATTATTTAATAAACGAGCTACGTACTTTGGCTATTTCTGCCATTTGCAGGTTCTTTTAAAAAACAATACAAAACAGGTGTGTCATCACTTAACTGTCAGAATAATATACAGAAATACAGATAATTATACAACATTATAAATGCTAGAATAATACGTTACATCTATTAACACATCGCAGATATACCTGGCCATCTTAAACTTATTTCCAAAAGAATTAATATGTCATGGATAGGCAGTGATCATTTGACAAAAATCACAGGAGGCTGGATCACGCTCTAGCTCCAGCAGATAGCAAGAGGCCTTCAATATGTCATTTGTGATGGACAAAGTGGCACTGGGATGGGCCCTCTACTAGAATTCTTTTGGGGGGTTTTCCCCTACCAATATCACTGCACTGCTGCTCTACATTCACTCATGTGACATATGGGGGCTGGACAGTGAGCCTAAGGCTGAGACATCTGTGGTGGGTAGGGACCTCGACTGCAATTGTAGCAGCCGGCACAAAGCATCATCATCCATGGACCACAATAAAACAAGTTTTTACGGATTATTTTTAAAAAATGTATAATGAGAATGGTTTATATGATTATAATAGTTACATAATTAAATGGATTGTTACACCATGTTGCATTTCACTATATCGTTCAAAGCAACACACTCGAAATAATTTTCAGGGATAACGCGAGCAAATTGAAAAGTCACTGACGCTCTCAAGCAACAATCAGTAATTTACAACGGATGCCCTCTGATCTAGTCTACTTTCAGTACTAATGTGCTGTTTGTGATGTTTCACACATAACAAAATTTTCAAACAAAAATATATTATATATTTTTACCTTCAAACATGCATTTTGTTAAATTTCAAGCTTTTATTAACATAAGGAACTTGACTTGGTCAGGTGTCAGAGTGAAATATGGCACATAATATGAAAACAACACTTACATATTCCACAACAGGATACTTCACTTGAAGTCTGTAGATAGAAACCACATTTTGTAAGATCGTACTGCCAACAACCCTTCTACTTCCTCTGACCTCAGGAACAATGCTTTAGCCAGCAATTTTTTCTCTGATGCTGACATTGTTCTTGATTGTCTTCTGTAAAAGCGAATTGGTAAAACGAAACCATTGCCAACCATTAAAAATGTTTTGTGTTGGAGCAGAAAGGGACATATGGAAAGATCGGCAAATTCCTAACTTCAGCACTAATACACGTAACCACACTGACTGTAAACCGACCTCATGAATGCATTTAAGGACATGCTCACTAATATAATTCTTCTGCGAGCAAACAGCGAGAAGACCGTGCCTACAAACCTACACATGTAGCGACACACAAGACAGAGCAAGATTTTCATCAAAAGTTAAGCACAGTAAAACACTCTGGGAATGTAATGCTTGAAATTTAAGTTGTTTTGTAACTCAATAAGCGCTTGTCATACACAAACACTTTCTGTGTTCTGATACGTTGTTACTAGTTGGTGCAGTGTTGTCTTACTGTGTACTTTCCTGTCAGGATACACATTGCTAAATGCTTCATGAACAACAGCAAAGAATCTATTACACAAGGGTGGACCTGCCACTGATTTTTCTTTACACATAATTGTTGTCAGATTGCATTTCAAATGATACCGCCTGTACATACACTATCAAGTAATAAGATAATTACACTTACATTAACACAAAATTTGGTGAACAATGCACAGAATGTATCTGCTCTAGCTACTAACATAAGAATATGATTATAGACTGCAAGCATGAGGAGAAATAGTGGGCAATAAGAGAGGGCATAGCTCTGAAAAGGAATGGAAAATTGTTCACTAAACATGATTTAAATAAAGCATAAAAGAACTGGCAAAGTGAATCTGTTAAAACCAAAGCTAATAAATGGACCATTCAACAGCACTTAATTAAGTTATTACATGTACAAACAACTGTTAAAGATGTCTTCATAAGGTGTGTTAATAAATATGGACCTCACGTTGGAAAAGTAGTTACATAGAACCCTGATGATTTCAAATGAGAACTGTATTTGTGAATGCAAGTTTGGCCTATGAAACCAACAATCTGTTATTAATTACAAACTGAGTACTTCTTTTATGCACTGCCCCAGACCATAAGATTCCATAACACATGATGGAATGGATGTAAGCAAAACAAACCATTTTAAAGTTTCTGTTTTCATATGAACCGCAACTGTCCTCACAGCAAAACATGCCGAGTTTAGTTTTGGGATAATATATTGAATACGTGTTTTCCATTTTAATTTGTTGGCCAAGAAATTTAGTTTTTTTTTTCTATTTCCTAGATTACTTTGTCATCATAACCTATATTTATATTTGCACAAGTTCTGTTCTTAGCACAAAATTTCATGAAATTTATTTTGTCAAAATTTGATGCGAGTTTATTGGCTTTAATCCATTTGTTCAATCTAGCGATGACATCATTTATGCAATTTTGAAAATAGTCAATTTATGGATGTGAAATAATAATATTAGTACCGTCAGCAAACAGCATAGGTTTAGGAAGAGAGTTGACGGTTGGGGGCAGATCATTGATATATACTAGAAAAAGAAGTCGGACACGTGGCTTTTCTACTGCTAACTTCTTGCGAAAGCTCTTGTGAATAGTAAAAAAAAAAAAGCCAAGATATCTCTACGTATACTGTCTACTTACCCTATTTGGTTAAACGAGGGTGGTCTGGCCAGTTAGACAGAGCTAAACTACACGGGTCGAGAGGTCAAAATCACGCGCTCAGCTGTTGGTTCATCTGAGGACAGGGAAAGAGCAATCTACTACTTCTACCAAAACGTTGTTCTTTTGAGGAAGCATAATGACGGTTGAAGAAGCCCAAAAAATTAAAATTAATAACACGGTCTATTTGTTTATTAATCAATATCTACTTCCTTTATCATGACACTTTCACCGGTGTTCCAGACCAGTTTTCAAAGATCACAGAAAATGCCATGATATATACGAGATCCGTACACGTGTGATTCATGTATACCACCTTTTATATTTCCTGCTTATTTTATTAAGAAAGTAATGGAACATCGTTTTATTTAGAGTACTTAATGAATTAAAACATTATCGTACTTGCTTAAAATAACAAGTAAAAGGATTAATAGGTATAAATGTGTTGGGAATTAGGTTACAGTTTGTTAGTCATTTGATTCACATCGTAGCTTATAACCAATGGAAATCCATCTCTGGGGAAAGAATCCTGATTGGTGAAGACTATTTAAACCTACCAAGCCGTTTAAAGCGTACATGGATTTAAAACGGTTTTGGTAGTTGCTTGAGAGAAGTCAACACCTTCGTCCATTTGTACTCTGCACTTTTATTATAAGACATGGCAGCGAGAGACGATGATAAACAGAGTATTCCTGAGCTTATATACGATGTAGGAACTAATGTAACATACAGAAAAGGCAGATTCTTTGGAAAGGTATGGATGTTTTTTTGTCTCTTGGATGTATATTTTATTTTAACTGAAATTGTATTTCTATAGTTATAGTTTATTGTATATTGTTTTAATGTCGTTAAACTTGAATATGTTTCCTCTTTTCCTTCCAGGGTGGTTTTGCAAAGTGTTATGAGATAACAGATACAAAGACTGGCAATGTATATGCTGGTAAAATTGTCTCCAAAAAACTGATGACCAAGCACAATCAGAAAGATAAATTAACTCAAGAAATCGCTATTCATCGAAGTTTAAACCATAAACATGTGGTGGGATTCCACGGATTTTTTGAGGATAATCAAAATGTTTATATTGTACTGGAACTTTGTAGGAGAAGGGTGAGTAGTTTAAATTTATTTATCATATAGTAATTTTGCCTATGTAGGCTTGTTCTTAGTATAAGTTTGGCTTTCTTATGTGAGTCGTGTCATATGTTGAATATTAACTAACCTTTTGGCATTCATTGCAGTTGCATCTTCAAGGTGAGTGTGTAGTAGGGCTAGTTCAGGAAGCAGCTCACACATGAAAGCCAAAGTTATTCATTGAACTCAAGCTGCAAAAACCTAAGAGCAAAAATTGTTCTTGGTATGTATAATATTCTACATATATTTATTTGTTCTATATACTGAACCACATTTTGTGAAATACAACTTATATTTCTCTTGAGTAATTGGCAGTTTTGATAATTGTAGGCTCTCTTAACTTATTGCTAATATTTTAAATTTGGTCATGGGTACTGGCAGGTGGGGTCATGCCTCGAATCTCTCACACTGTCCCAGATTTGTGGGGAAAAAATTAAAATTGAAATACAAAGAAAATGTTCCAAATAATATCAAAATTAAGTTTTTTTAAAAAAAAATTCTGTTTTGAAAAGACAAGTTTAACAAATTACAGCTTAAACTTTTAGTTTTTAAATATATTTTCTGTCACCCCTGAAAAAAATCTTGGTGGTAGCCACGAGTGCAATCGACTGCTAGCGGTGTAAGACATTTGTTCTCAACAGTCTGTTCTATTTCCTTTCATTTCCAGTCAATGATGGAGTTACACAAGCGCAGAAAAGCTTTGACTGAGGCTGAAGTCCGGTACTATGTGAGACAGATACTACTCGGTGTTATTTATCTTCACCAACACAGGATTATCCATCGTGATCTCAAACTTGGGAATTTATTTCTCAATGATGACTTGGATGTGAAAATAGGAGATTTTGGTCTTGCTGCCAAGATTGAATATGATGGAGAAAGAAAAAGGTTAGAGATTTTTAAAGACATTTTGTATTAGGTAATGCTGAAAGACGTCATGGCAGCCATATTAACTTGTACTCTTTACTACACAACACTGCTGGCTTTCTACACATCTGAAAGTTTATTGTGTTTCTATTTATTTACAACATATGTAAGCTTTATTAGGTCCTTTTTCTATTATCCTGAGAAATGTGTTAACTATATAATCGTGTTTTGATTTGATGATTATTAGTAATTAATTACTGCATCATGACTTATCAGGTTTATGTGATAACATTGACGCTAATATTTATTCATTCTTACTTCAAAGTGGTTTTGTTTATATTTGGTTTGAAGTAAGATTGAACAGAGAATAGTATTACTAGGTATTACTCCAATAAGTGAGGTTTAATCCTTTGTTACTCTGAAATTTATTTATGCTTGTAGTGAATGTTTTTGTTGTTTGTTTTTCAGGACACTATGTGGTACACCCAACTACATTGCCCCAGAAATCCTGAGCAAGCAGGGGCATAGTTTTGAAGTTGACATATGGTCGATTGGCTGTATTTTGTATGTATCTTCAGCACATTTTTTTTTTTTTTGAACTGTGAAATATGAATCCAAATAGTGAATTGTAGAATTCTTAGGAGTAAAGGTTCAGACAAGCTTTGACAAATCTTAAAACGGTGTATGGACGTTAGCTAACCACTGAAACATACTCACTTTAATATTATTAGTTCAGCAGACCGTCCCTTGCTCGCAGGTTTGTGTGTCACATTTTTGTTTATTCATGGAAAAATTGTAATATTTGTGCATCGTGGTGCAGGCGTTCAGTATAATACACGACATTTTGCATCTGCCTGCCCGTCTTCAGTAGCTATGTAGATATACTGCACCAAGTGTATATTGAAGATTTCTGTCTTCTGGGTTATTGCGCTGTGTAGTCTGGTCGATGTTAACCAACGTTTCAGAGGTCATACTGCCTCCGTCATCAGGGCGATATTCATCGCCCTGATGACGGAGGCAGTATGACCTCTGAAACGTTGGTTAACATCGACCAGACTACACAGCACAATAACCCAGAAGACAGAAATCTTCATATTCACCGCTGTGAGAACCTCAAGTCTTACAAGTGTATATTGACTTTACTTTTTGCATTTCTTAGAACTGACCGCTACCTTTGCGTTCGATCGCCCTGACGACTTTCGGCCAGTAACTTTGATGTCGTCTCAATAAATATTGACAATAATTTTCCCATATTTACTAATAATTAATATTAAGTTTCGTGTGTCTTTGGTTTCTCTAACCACATTTTTCACTACAAGGTTTGAACTTTGCACATCACAGGTTTTATTGTTTGTGGGGGTTTTCTTTACAATAATTTATTTTCTTCTGTAGGTACACTTTGTTGATTGGGAAGCCACCATTTGAGACTAGTTCACTGAAGGAGACGTACTCTCGGATAAAGAGGTGCGAATATAAGATACCACCCTTATCACAGATATCGTCATCTGCCATTAAGTTGATTCGAGCAACACTCCAGCCAGATCCCAAGTGCAGGCCGAAAGTTGAAGAACTTTTGAACAGTGAATTCTTCACATCTGGTATGAAAGCTTTTTTTTTAATCAAAATGTCATTTTACAACATTTGAGTAAGTTGAATAGAAGTGGGGGCTCCTTTGGGGTAAATAAACCAGAATATGAAGCTGACCACTGACTTCATTTAGTCTAGTTTGATTCATCTCCACTCTCCTGACATGGTTCTTAGGCACAGGAATGTTATGTCATTTGCCATGCCTTTTAGTTATAACCAGGGCTGCAGAGTCGGTACCAAAATCTCCGGCACTGACTCCGACTCCTTCATGAAAGCTGAATATATATTAATAATGCTAAACCTGGTAAAATGGTAAATGGTACCACAAGCGATTTCATCACCACCACGTTAATCATCAGACTACTTTTTAGACTTATAACCTATATTTAAACATATGGGATCCGCAGTGGCCGCGCGGTCTGAGGCATGGAACTTGTGCTGCTTGGTCGTTGGGACCGTGGGTTCGAATCCCACTCAAGCCATGGATGTCTGTCCGCGTTTTTCTGTGTTGTGCTGTCCTGTGTACATGTAGAGGCCTTGCGACGGGCCGATCCCTCGTCCAAGGAGTCCTACCGAATGTCCATAGGTCAAGCTAATGAAAAGTAGGGACCCGCAGTGCTCAGGCACTTGAAGAACGGGTCGTTCCCATTATCCAAGTATTTATATATATGGCTAATGCTTAATGCAGAACTTTGTTGATTTGTAGACAGTTTATATTTTTAAGGTACCGGAGCCTAAGTTACAAGGCATCCCACACCATGTGGCTCAATGCGTCGTCGAATCTCCCGCCGCCGCCAGCCCACATGGTAGCGAAAGTGTTCTTGAGATTTTATGTCGGAGTCGGTACATTTTTACCGACTCCGACTCCACAGCCCTGGTTATAACATATGATGACATCGCATTTTAATTTATTGTAACCTTTGTTACACTTGCATGCCCGCAGATTTTCCTTGTATATTAAGCAGTTGCTATGAATATTTTTATGAACATCTTTTCATTTATTCAGAGGGAAATAAAATATATTTTTCATTCTTTACAGGTTACATCCCATCGCAGTTGCCTGTGTCATGTTTGACAGTGGCACCGAGAACAGACAAACTGGAGAAGGTTGTGGGCAGGAAACCACTTCTCGAAGTTAACGCGATTAGTGAGTTTTAATATCTTTCAAACACACGACACACAATGTCCGCCTTAATCTCTGGAGCTTGCGCTAAAATAATTTTACACTGAAAACACTACACGTTTTTCAACGACTTCAAAGTTTCTTGGTGCACCCAAACCCTCTTTATTTTCACATATTCGGAAAATTTAACTCTGTGTGGTAGATGTGGAAGCACAGTGAGATGCAAAGAGAATTCTTGCAGTTTCGGTAACAATAAGAGTTTTCCTTACAATTCTCTGTGACCAGTAGACGACATATCCTCTTGTGGTATTTCTTTATTTCCCTATAAGAGGATCTGGAATGCAGTGTCCCATAAATCTAGTGGGTTTTTTAGTCTTTGATGGCCGCCCATTTCCCGATAGTTTTGGTTTTCCTCCGTGTGCTGACAGCATTTGAGCCAGTTTTTTTTTCAGTGTGTTAAATTTTTTATTACGTTTGGGTTTGCTTGATATGGTTACAGTGCATTGCGTTGACCATGTGGCGAGCTAAATTTGATTTTGAGAACACACAAAACCACTCCCTGATTGGTCAGATGAGCTTCATCACAATTTGTGTTATGAAGATGTGAAATTTGTGACCTGAGCAAAGCTCTCAGGTTATGGCATGATTTTTGTTGGCTTTTCCTTAGAAAAAAACAAAATTTGTAATTATAAACTGTTGACGCGCACACATTATTTTCTATGTGATACACAGACCCTAATATTAAGAACAAATAATTTTGAAAAACTGTGCTATGCACGAGTAAATGCGGTAATTCTCATTTAAGTTATATGTGTTGTAGGTGAAGTTGGTTCTAGCGGTTCAGTAGCGAGTCCAAAGAAAAAGGCTGGAGTGAATTGTCCCAGTGGCAGTCCTGCTAAGGCCAGTGGTAATCCAGCAACTGATTCTCACCACCATCTTGTCACCCTGAGAGACCAGTTGTGCTCCGTTCTCAAGTCAAACCCCAGCAGAGACACAGGCGTATTTGGAGGTAAGGAAGCGGCTCTTGGTGATGAACATTCATGTTATATCAGAGTTGATCTGCATTTTTGATTTTTTTATTATTAAGTGTTCTGTCTTACGACAGGTCCATTGCTCTGCCCAAAAAGAGCTCTCCAGTTGTCCCTATTCTCGGCTTCTCGTTTTAATTCCTGAAACTTCATCTTCTTTCCTTGTTTCAGATCGTCGGTTAGCTGTATCAGTCTTCTTCCCAGTCCTCGCTTTCCTTCAACCTGGCCTTCGATGCTATCACTCAGTAACCCATTCCTTCTCATAATATGTCCCAGCCAGTTAGCTTTCCTTCATGTAATCGCCTGCAGAATGTTTCTTTGCTCGTTGACTCTCCTCAATACTTCTTCGTTGGTCACTCGATCCGTCCACCTGATCTTCTCCAACACCACATTTCAAAACTCTCCAGGTATTTCTGTTCCTTCTTCCTGAGTGTCCAAGTCTCTGCTCCATACAGCGCGACACTCCATACGTAACACCATTTTTGATTGTAGAGGGTTAAATCCAGTTTTATCTTAATTAACCAATAAATTAATTTTAATTATTATTTGGTGTTTGACATGACACTATGCTGCTTGGGTAAAAAGAAAGATACATTGCGCAAAATAAGTAAAGATTTTTTTATAGTAAGTCCATTGAGTCACTTTCATGCTCTTTGTTGAGGTAGGTCAGTCTACGTCCTGATGGAGGGATGCTACGGGGGCTTCCAGGTTTTGCTTTGCGTCTTTCATGCATAATTTTTATGTTTGTCTCACCAGTAGGCGTCTCAGATTTTGTCATGGATTATTATTCATCAGACTTGCAGTCACTGACTTATCATATATGTGAGATGTGCCCTCACGTACTCATCTCGAGTCTATACGATGTACTGAGCTCTTCTCTTCATCCGGCGTCAACCTCGGCAAAGGTGTCCCTGCATCTGCATGTGTGTGAATCTTACCCCTTGCTGTGACGTGGTTGTTTTTACACTAAATAATATACAGATGGATTTTGTCTTACAAACTGATGCGCCACAAAATCCACAAACACGCACTTTCACGTGCTGCAAAAGTGCATTTGACGCGTTATTCCTCTCTAACTTTCGAGCTTGTCATCGAATCTGACTGAATGTTTTTTTTTTATATCTTGCGTTCCAGATGAAGCCACCGACCCGGCCGCCCAGCCCATTGTTTGGATCAGCAAGTGGGTAGACTACTCCGACAAATACGGGTTTGGTTACCAGCTCTGTGATGAAGGCGTGGGTGTCGTGTTCAATGATTCAACCAAACTTGTTATGCTGGCTAATGGAAAGTAAGTTATTTGTATTCTTAATTTTAATATCTGTTCTAAACACTACTTATAACCCCCACATCTCAATATTAATGCTATTGCTGCAACATTAAGGTAATGAACCCAAATCCATACGGTTAAAAATGTACAATTTGTGTCATCAATTAACAGCTGCAGACCCGACAAGTGACACAGTACCGTACACATCAAGTGGATCCAGTTCGTGCGCTCAAAAAAGAGGCATTCTTTAGTAATATTGTGCACATACAATTTGTTGCAGTCATTCATGTTAAAGGTGGCTTGGCCAGAAAGTTACACTCTGTCATCCTTTTTTGAAGCGTTTCAGTTGTGGATAAAATTTTAGCCACATACATGGAAAGGATTAAAATAATCTTCTTTTATGGGATCTATGAAAAATTAGTACACAGCAAAATTATAAACGGAAGCTTATGTATGTCACACAAGTTGTAAAATGTTTTTGTCTTGACACATTTACATTTTTATGGATTTAGAGAATAAAAAATGTTTGCTCCACAAATTCTAAATATGTCGCATGCTTCTCCAGAAGCAGCTTACATATTGAGTACATGTTTTGATTTTGGAATAAGGTTTTAAGGGCGCTTGTAAGCTTTCCTGGAGGAATATGTATATTTGAAACTTTCCTTTCAAACTTCCAATGAGAAACGTTAATGTAGTACCATTTTTGTTCAGTCCATGCAGTAGATGCTGTTTCCTCCCAAATTCTTACTAAGCTCCTGTTCTTCTTCTATAGCTCTCCAGTCTGTATTCGGTCCATGGCCTCCTCAATTCTCCTCTTCCATTCGGTCCTCTGTTAGGTCCGTCTGCCTGAGGCTTTGATCGAGGTTTCGAAACATCTTCCTTTTTACGGTGCAAGGTCGTTAGCCTTGCGACCAATCCCCAACCTGGGTACCTGTCTTAGTCTGACCTCTCCCCCTCGACCAATCTGGCTAGGGAGGCCCTATCAGTAGCTCTTGGGGTCACTGAGGTACTCAAGCCCCACCACCACGACAAGGTGCAGGTACCATTAAGCTCCCTGTTCACTGTTACATAATCTTAGTTATTGAAAGTGTATCAGATTATTTAATGATTTCTATACATACTTCTTTCCTTGTTTAAAGTTTGTTAACAATATTTTTATGCTGTAATTATGATTGTATTTTTTTTAATTCTGATTTATGTACCACCTTTATTATTGGCTTAAAATGATTTAAAATTTACGATCTTTCTCAGAAATGTTCAGTACATATCGCGTGCGGGAAAGGAATTCTATTACCTGATGGAGGATTACCCAGAAACATTAGACAAGAAGATGAAGTTGCTGTCATACTTCCGCCGTTACATGAGCGAGCACCTAGTGAAGGCTGGTGCGACAGTTCCTGTCCGTGAATGCGATTCTTTAAGCCGGGTGCCATACTTGAATCAGTGGTTTCGCACCTCATCTGCAGTTGTAATGCTCCTCACTAATGGGACCCTACAGGTGAGAGGGAGTGGAGTTATTGCATTACCTTGATTCTAACATGTAAATGTTCACATGTACCTTCACTAACATTCAAGACTGATTTCGTTGTAAAAATAAAATTTTGTTGATTACATATTGAGTGATTTGAAATACAGTGAAACATTGATATAAAAAGAATATAAAATTTTGAAGAAAATTATAATACTCATTCTGCTGGGTGCTTATAATATTTAATAATGGTTAAACAAAATCCACGGAGATTGATAACAAGGTTAATATTCTGTATCGTAATGTGTACACATGTTTTTGGGGCGCAAGTTTCATGTATATTACGTGCATCCTGTATTGAACAAATAATTCTTAAAGAAACTTTATGTTGTACACTATTAAATGTGGTAATTGCATACATCTGTGGTATCTCCATGAAAAGCATAATATTTCTGTCAATGTTGTGTTGCAGATCAACTTCATGGACCACACCAAAGTCATCATGTGTCCGCATATGGCTGCAGTGACGTACATAGATGAAAGCAAAAGTTTCCGCACCTTTAGATTCAGTTCCATTGAACAGAATGGCTGCAATAAACATCTTGCCTCCTGCCTAAAATATGCTTTGGACAAGATCTCACTTATTCTAGGATAAGTGCAATTTTGTCTGATTTTATCGCTTTTCCTATAATTATATTTACTTTGACAAAGTGAATATAATTATATTAAAAGTGATTTTATCAATTCTGAACTGTGTGTCTTATATATGTATATCAGTATTTATAATAAAAATATTCTTGGTTCTTCACTGAAAAAGACTGCTGAACATCTTCAGTGTTGCAAGAATGTTGGTTGGACGTGAGCTGAAATTGAAAGAGGAAAGAAGTTTAATATTAGATTTCATCAATTTGAGATCTGTGGCTATCTTTTCCTTGGAGAAAATTTGAAAGCATTAAGTCAAATTTCTAATTGAATTTGTGGGTACATTTTCTGTCTGCTCGAGAGTTTTGTTTTTTACGTCCTTTACGGTCAACAGTTTAGATATATTTTAATTTGCTCAGAAACTCACTTTTAGACATATAATTTTAATGATTTAATTTAGTTTTTATATCTTACAGACCTCTATGCTGAGCATTCTGTTATGATGAAATGCAGCGCGACGTCATGTTTGCTGTTGTTAAAGATATACTGCCTATAAATCATTGAGGTCTCGATTGTTCGTAACTTTCATAGGTTGTTTCGGCAACTTGTGTGCAGTTAGTGAATGACTGACTTGGAGTTAGAAACATATAACATAATTAAGTTATTGTTTTAGGTTATTTTTATTCTGGAAGATTCGTAAGTGTACACATTAAACCTAGCGTCTCACTGAGAACTTTTAATTATAATTTTGGGATATTTCAATTAGTGAAATTTTAAAGTGATTTTTTTGTTTGTGAACCTTTCAGATGTAATTTTTAAATATGAATGATTATGAAATAGTGGTGTGTTATTTATCTATCCATGGCTTATAACCCACCATTTATTCAAAGTGACCACTTATTGTCCAAACAGACACTTAAATTCTTATATGCAAAATCCCCCATGTAGCACAAAACACAGTATGATGCAGATCTGTCTGTGTTAGTAGCCTTTAAATTTTCTCTTATGAAACGATCTCATTTTAATATAGTGTTCTGATGCAGATTTATTAAGAGTGGTGCTCCAGTACACCACTGTGACGACCTTATGCTTTTATGAGCGCAGTGGTCTTTGAATAAGTTTTCATATCTCATGACTGACTGTAAAATGTCTGATGCAATGCAATAAATAAAAGTTTTTAACAAACAGATTTGTTTTTGGTTTTTTCATTTTTAATCTTACTTTCACAAATAAGAAAAGTGACCGATTGTCAATATCATGTTGTTATGAGTTATATATGTTGCTCTCGGTGGACTAGTGATTAGTGTGCTCGCCACTGGACCCAAGGTTCACTGGTTCAATCCCGGCTCATTTCATTCTCCTTGGTTTGATCATCCTAATATTATTTTCTATACTCTGTCAGCATGGTAAGGGGAAACATGTTCCAAGTTAACTTTTGTGAGACTGATTTGTAAAAATGTAATAGCCATTTGAGGGGAAATAAGCTCATTATAAGCAGAAGGCTAAGCATATACCACATCCTTAGAACTTCTTCGATTCATTCATTTCCTGGGTTGGTAGAGAGTTTTTGATTTATATCAGCAGCTAGTACATAATGTTTAGCAACTGTAGTATAAACAGTAGTCATAAAATCATGTGGCTTCAAACCCATTACTTGCTTGGGTTTGAAAATAGGCAGGTGAGATTTGAGTTTCTCATGGTCATGACTATAATTATGGCTGCCATCTGAGATGTGGTGCTGTGTAGTTTGGTAGATATTAACGGACATCTGAGAACTTTCTGCCTCCACCACAACTCTAAAATATTGGTCAATATCTACCAGACTCAATTTATTTCAATTTTAATTACTTCTAGCTCATAAAAATGAATATTAAGGTGTAGAGTATTTGATTTAATATCGTGTTTTATGTCACACAGACTGGGAACATTGCATAAGTTAACAGGTTTGTTGTTTTCTGTGAAGTGATCATTTGTGATAGTTGAGTTCGGGATAACCTGAATCACCCAGCCCCTTGATTCATTAGTGAAACTTTTCCTCTCACCTCCACAGCCATATCATACCCCGAGAAGAGTCACTAGTCAGCTGAGATCTCAGCAGAAGTGGTCTGAGTGCATGGCAAGACTGAAGTTATCCCAGAGTTTAACGAAAGTAAAATTATCTAAGTAAGATAAATGACGTGTTCTATCAATGATTATTCTTTAAAAACTAACATCTCAAGATACATTTCAACACATTTTGTAGGCTATACATTGCATTTACTAATCAGCTCGCAACACGTAGTCAAGGCAATCTGAATTTATGCTGTTATCTCAGCTATGTTTCTGATAAACATGTGAATCGGTAGACAGTAAACGTACCCTCAGCATGTAACACAATAGAATTATAATGTCGGGAAATCTTCGTATTCTGTGACTTCGAATCTTGTGTAAATTCCTATGACTATCTTAACTCCTTTAAACTAAAACTCATTAAAAGATATTCAGTTTCTTCCTCACAGAAAACAATCCTTCTCATAATCTATAAGAAAGCGGGATTTTGGACCTCGTCCATCGTTTACATTTCAATAAAATCACGTTCCGGAAGCTGAAACGTCTTCCGTCTTGAAGTAAGACAGAGAAAACAGAGGCTCAGTAGCTCCAACTGTATGTTGTCGGATGAAACGAACAATAAGTATTAAGGGATATGGAGGGAAGTGGTCGTGGCCCTGTTTTTATGAATTCTTCCGGCATTTACTTAGAAGGGCTGAGAATAACAACGAAAAACCTGTCAGGATAACCAGGCTCTTGGACCACTTAAACCCCACGAATGCGCAACATTATTGCTAACCACTCTGTCGCGACACTTTTCATCAGAACTGTTATGATATGCATAAATGTGGTAAATTATTTGTTTAAAGAATCTGTGATTTGAATATATATTTCATCACCTCCTGGTTATGTATTCCATCACTGTGATCTCTGACATTTCCAACACTAGTCTAACATTAACATCTGATCTTCCACTAGCCCTATTATGAGACTGTTTTGCAAAATAATCTGACAGTTTTATTAAATGTGCAAGCTGTATTTATGTTTACACACATCACTTTCAAAATGATGCTCCATTATTAAAATGCCTAAAAGTTATATTAATTATTATAACTTTTGCAACCACAGTGCATTAACTAAAGAATCCATTTGTTTACAGCAACAAGCACATACAATGACATTTACTTCAAATAACTGACAGATTCAGTTTGAGTATTGCATAATTGTATGTTTAAGACAGGTATAAACAAGTTAAAATGCACAGAATTGGTAAGCCACGTTCATAAGTGAGAGCTACGTGTTTTCCTAGAAAGATGACTGGTGGAACCAAAATTTGCTATCAATCGAAAACAATCTTTTTTTGAAGGGAAATAGTTGATAAAAATTTCTGAGACTCTAGAGTTTGTTTTATTTATCCTTTCCACAGTTTTAGTACTACATATGAATGTATAAAGGTTCTATGTTTCTATGACACATAGATTTCCTCAATAGAAATGTGAGTTAGAAATAATCATGGAACTAACAGGTTACATTATTGGAAGAGGAGAAAGGTTTATATAGGACGATGCTTATCTGGCAATTATAAAAAAAATAAAATGTGTGTTACATTGTGGATGTATATGATAGGAATGGGCTCAGTTATCAACAAGATAAAATTAAAGATTAAAATAATACATCAAAGTTTTATTTAATATGTCATTAACATGTAAATATGATTTTACTATTTATGTATGCATCAGCATTTTGTTTCCAAATTCACAAGTTCCATAGTAAATTTTTCAGTTTCTCGTTAAACATGCAAACTTTCAGTAATGGCGAGCCAAACCAAGGAGGTCTTTCAAGAATTTGATGATGCCATCGACATCAACTCCCTTTTCTCGAAGACTCTGAAGGAGGTCCTGGTACTCTTTTATGGATCGCAGAGTTGATAGAATTTTCTGTCAAATAAATAAATAAATACATTCATCATAGTCTTACAGAAGTATGTTTAAACTGTAAGCAAATAATCCGTTAACATTTGTACACAATGTTTGGATGCTGAATATTTACCTCAAATTTAGATGATCGGATGAAATCAACCAGATCCTTGACGTCTTGGCTGGTTTGCAGTTTCTCTTCAAATAGTTCCTTGAGATGGTCAACGTGAATAACAGCGACCAAATCATCAATAAGGCCTTGGATTCCTGAACCCCTGCGAGTAATCTTGCTTGAGGAATGTGGGGGCAAGCCTAGGATTTCATGGATTTGGTCTACGATAGCCTTAGCATCAATACCACGTTCAGTAACAAATTGAAGAGCCTAGAAATAACAACACATAAACCAGTCAGAGGTTAACAGAACAAATTTCATGTCCAATTGAAGTTTGTAGAGTAAACACACAAAAACATACACTGTAATACTCACTTCATCAAATTCTGGTACAGCCTCAACAGTCAAAACAATTTTGTGGAATTCTGCAGACTGAAGGTAAATTACCAACTCCTGCACTTCTTGATCATTGGCAAGGTAATCTAGTCCAATTGCAAGAACCTCATCAAGTGGGATATGTGCCAGTACATCGTTGAGGTCATCCTGGAGATTACGGGTCCCTGTATCACAAACATCATGAAGCACATTTGAGTTTATTTCTTACAAGCTAGGATTGTGACAATTGCATTAATTTGACAGGTGGAGATAAAACTCAGTCCTAATGTTGAGAATTTTATTTCAGTGCACGTTTATGTCACCTTAATACCTGTGTACAAGGTGTGGAAACTTTGAAAATCTGAGTGTTGAATTTACTAATGATAATTTGATTAAAGTATTAATGTTAATTAAAATACATATATGTGCTTGAATGAGGAGGAAATGGTAATTCTCATTACATTCACAGTTAATGAAGAGAACAAAATTTACCTCGCCGAGACAATCCAAAGAGAGCCCTAAAGAGTGCGATAATATTATCCACATCAACTCCCTTATTACGGAGACTCTCAAGCAGGTCCTGGTATTCCTTTATGGCACGCAGAGCATCTACAATGTTCTGTGGAGCAAATTAGTTCATCATAGAAAGTTTTACACATATTACAAGCAGAGAATCCATCAACATTTCCACTAAACATCAGATGTTAAATATTTACCGAAAATTCAGGGGATTGGATGGCAGCAATCAGAGCCTTGAAGTCTTCACTGGTTTCCTTTTTCTCTTCAAAGAGTTCCTTGAGTTTGTCAGTCGGAAGAACAGCAATTACATCATTGATGAGACCATTGATTCCTACACCCCTGCGAGAGTGCTTGTCTGGCTTAAATGGAGGCAAGCCAAGGATTTCGTGAACTTGATTCAAGATTTCATAAACATCAATGCCGAGGTCGTTGATGAATTTAAGAAACTAGAAAAAGCAATATAACCACCAGTCAGATATTATACCAGATTAAGGCTTGGTAAATGAACATGGCTGCATTTTGATACTCACATCCTTAAGCTCTTTCACATCTTCAACAGTTAAAATAATCTTGTGGAATTCTTCAGACTGGAGGTAAACTACAAAGTCCTGAACTTGTTCATCATTGGCAAGGTAGTCCAGTGCAATGCCAAGGACCTCATCAAGTGGGACAAGTGCCAGGAAATCATTGAGGTCGTCCTGGAGACTGCGGGTTGGCAGTGACTTTCCTATAAATTGATATAAAATGATATCAGCAGAACTCATTGTAAGCATATTCTGTGAATTATTTCTGTACCAGACATGAACATTACTTACCACATGCCAGACCAACAACTGCCAAAAAGATGATTGAGAGTTTCATCTGCACAGAAAGAGTTTGTTTATTTAATACAGTGAAAAGTTACTATTTTATATTGTGTTAGATAATGAAAACTAAATAATTTTCTGTTGTTCATGACAGTATACTTTCAGAGCCTATTATTTATCTTCTGGCATGAAACAACAGTTTTCTGATTCAATTGTAATAATGCAGCAATCACATCTAAATTTGACTCTGACACAGTTTGAACCATTATTTTATTTTTAAATTTTGCCAAAGTTTGTAATGCATCTCACTGAAGATGAACTACTGTAATTACTACATACATGTCATATATCACTGGCCTAATAATATGAGGCAGAAAGGGGCTGACCGAGAATTTTTTATGGTTTTCCTTAGTCTGTCCAGGAAAATTCCAAAATAGTATTTTAAATGTGGCTATGACTAAACTAGTGTAATCAAACACAGTGTTCAATTTATAGCACTCATACTTTGTATTCAGAAGGCCCTATGTTCAAAACTTAGCTTGAGGTCTGGCTATCTGGACTCAGGTCTTTTATGTATTTCTTAATTATTCCAGGAAGATGCTTTTATTATACCTTAAACTAGACCATGACTACTTTTTTTTATCCCTTTCAATTCATTCAATATATCACCCTTCCATCTGACATTGTTTAACCTGTTTAGCTGAAAAGCATTGTTAGATGTAAGAAAAAATAATTCATATTAATTGCAAACTTTGTTCTGGATGAATTTTCTGTATTGTATCTAAGTATATTTCAGCACTTTTCTTACCTTGTGCTCTGATGCTTCTTGTTACAGTAAGATCAGTTAGTTGTCTCACCAAGGGGGCATCATGCTTTTATATACTGTTCATTATCACATTAACTGCAGATAAAGTATAAAGACTCTCATTTTTTACTGTTTTTGCATCCACTTAACTTTGCATGATTCCTCCACATGTTTATTCAGGTCCAGTCATAGTCCAGTCTCTTAGATAGTCATCTTTTAATCTGAAACTTTGTAGCTGGCCTCTTTAGATAAGAAATAGCCATTAGATGAAGACCATTTATTCTTTCATTGTAACCAGAATGTAAAAACAGTAAAATATTAAGTGTGAAAGTTTAATTACATTGTCTCTATAACACCCTGTTAAGACCGAGGCTGTATGAGGAATTCATTTTGGTTACCATATAATGCTGCCTGAACCATCTCTGTGGAATATTGTAAATTTTAAATATTCTGTCTGGGAGGGGTATGAATATAGGGATTATTGATCTGCTTACTGTTTCCTGACTGTTGTAGATGTGTCAGAAACTGGGGAATCTGTTGTTATAAAATGTACATAAAAATGTAACCATTTCTGGTACAGCGTGAAGTTTAAATTTATATTATTATTACTTAGTTGTGTAACCATGTTAATTTTGTTTGAATGCTGATGCATATTGATATTTTCAAAGTTATCCCTGTTTGAAACATGTAGAATATGATAAACAAAATTTCAAAAATTTTAGTGTCCATGCTGGATTTTTAAACTCTCAGTTTGTTTCTCCAGAATTACTTACAAATGAAACATTTTTATTTATATACTTATTTATTGCCTATATATGGTTCAGGAGAAAATTATCACTCATATGTTTGTGAATTCAGTGGCTAATTTAGCAAGTTCATCCTTAGGAGTTGATCAGTATCATCAGATGACTGCGTGAATGAATGAGTGAATAAATAAATATCTGTAAAACTAGATGCAAAGAAACAAAATTAGCAACTGTCATTGTGATATCATGCTTTCACTGAATGTCATGGTGAAAACTCCAGGTTCATACTAAGCCAGTCCTGTGTTAAAATCTCAACCCAGAGACCACCTATCATTACAGATTTTTCATTTTCATTCCCAGTCCCTTCAGGCAAGTGCCATGATAGTATCTTGAAGTAGGCCATGACTGTTTACTTCCACAGCCCTTCAAATTTGTCATTCATTAAATATCTTATTATATGATGCTGTATAGTTGGTACTGACAGTATAATCAAATAAATCATAACTAAATAAAAGATCATGCTCTTTGGTTAGCTCTGTCATCATCCTGATGGATAGAATACTGTCAGAGTAAAAGTTAAGTTTCCGGACAGAAACCTTACCAATTACTAATTTACCTGCCACAGATCCCCTGTTCTACTGCAGTTAGATCTTGGCTGCCATGGTGATGAGCCCCATAGGGTTAATTTTCTATGAAACAAATAAAAGTGTTGTATGACAGAGATGGTCATCTGCTCTATATAGACCTTTAATATATATCATATCCACTACGTTTATGTTTGACATTATAAGAGGTTAGGGAAAGGAAACGTATGCAGAATAATTTTACGTTAAATTCATACAGTGTCAAATCTAAGACCTGCACAGAAAAAAGGCCACATATCCCTTAATGTGATGTCAGTAATTAACTAACTACAGCGAGAAACTTTATCAAGCAGAGTTCTTGTTAAAAAGATAATAGTATGCTCATGTGTTTAAGAAATACGTCTCTCTCTGCGGAAACTGTTTATTTATTACCATGTTCACAAGAGCCCATCACAGTCCCCTTTTCTGAGCCAAATAAACCCAGTCAATATCCTTAAAACTTATTTATTTAAGATCCATTTTAATATTATTTTCCTATCTATGCCTAAATCTTCTGTTTCTTTCAGAAAAATGTTGTATGCATTTCTCATTGCCCTCATGCCATCCCATCTCATTCTCCTTAAAAAAGTTTACATTTACGCTTTACACTTTTGCATAGGAAATGGGAAGACAAAAGATTCTGAACTTTGCGGTAGCAAGTGTTCTACACATTTAACGAGCTCTTTATTTCTTCATTAATGCAATTTTGAATTCTTTCCATCATTCCCACATACTTAAATTCTGCCAAATTTTCAGTTATTGACTACACTGGTATTAGTATCAAATAATATACATTCTGAAGATGAAATGACTTCTAGATGACTACCAGATTGTATGGTGAACCATACAATCTGGTAGAAAGTAACCAGTGTTTCATAGGTGCTTGCTGCCTCCATCATAAGAGTATCATAGATGCAGCAGTCACCTCTGTAACATCAGCAAACTTCTACTAGACTACACAGTGCAATATCTCAGAAAACAATCATCTCAGTACTAGCTTCTGTAAGAACCTGAAATCTCACTCAAAATATTTCCTGGGTTTCTTTGCAATTGCATTTCTTTTTGTTACCAAAGTTTAGCTTCCTCTCCAGTCATACTTGAATTAAATGTCAGTCTCATGTTTTCAGGACACAGCATCCACCATGATTTTGTAAAAATGCATAATATTTATTTTGTTTCGCATGCATAAAAAACCGCCACAGTAGTGTATGAAGGCATGACCAGTCAGCATGAAACTTCACATAATACTATGCAAAGATGTGGTCATGGCCTAATTTAAAGTACTATTATTTCATTTAGCGGAACTGGGGAAAACCACAAAAACTCTTAGTCAGGATAGCCAGTTTCCTGGCCGAAATTTGAACTCGAGACTTCCAAAATATAAGTCAGGAGTGCATGACTCGACCATGGCGTTCGGTCCCAGAGAATTAATAGATTTATTTGTGGATCAGAACCACTAATTGACCACTCATCAGTTGCTATTATCTGTGACAAGTTGATAGCTTATCTCTATCAAAGTGGAGTGAACAGAGTGACTGCTTCAACTTTATTCATTGATCCAGACGATCAGGCAGGTGATAAATTAAGTGCTCTATTTACTCATTATGCTTTAGCATGCACTTCAGATCTTATCAATCTGTGTTTCCAACTGTGGAAACAAAGTACTGTACTGTTGTAAAAGTCATAGCATTTTAAAAGAATTCCCCACACGTTCAAGTGAAATAAACTCCTTATCTGGCATACCAGTATTTCACAGATTTTCTCAGTTGCACAAGTTACTGATGGGCAGTTTCTTGCAATAGACTAGAGTCAGATTTGAGGTTTTCACGGCTGTGTTTCTGAAGATGGCTGTCTTCTGGGTTGTAATGCTGCTGTAGTCTGGTAGAATTTTACCAGCGTTTCAGAGGTCCTTGCTACCTCCATCATCAGGACGATGAGTCACTCACCGACCCAGACAACAGTCATGTTCCAACAGTCATCCTGACTTTTATACTGTGTAACCTATGCAGTAGATATTTAAACATTATCATAGGTGAGCTGGGGATTTTAACCCTATATTACGTAGCTGCTTGCCACAGTTTAGTTCTAGGGCAGCCAGTAATGAAGTAATGAATTTGAACTAAGCTGAGCACATTTGGGAACACTTTCTGTTGCGATTCCAATAGTACGTGCAGGATTTTGGTAATTCGAATTTCGCGCTTGTAGTATGGCTGTGATGGGCTTACATGTGGTTGTGTGTAAGGCTGAATGTGAACCTTGTTTATCGTTATTGTGCTGACAGTTTTGTGTATTATGATAAATTTTGTAGTTAGAGTCATATTAATAGATTTTGTGAAATATTGTGATATGTACAGAGGTCTTGATAAAAGAAAAAGATAGTACGAAACGACTATACTGAATGGTACTATTTGAGGTTATGTTGTAAGGTTAGGGTTTAGTTGGCATAATACTTTTTTTGGAATTATCAAATAAAACATGGCCGAATCAGAATCTGATTACGGCAATGCGTGTATTGGTGCTATTCATTCTGACGAACCCAGTATTGTGCCTATTCCATTAGCATCATCTGATCCCAACAAAAGAACTGAAGAAATTTGCATACAGGAGAGTGATGTTCAAATGATATTAAGTGCTGATGTATCATTAACGAAGCAAGGTGAAGAAGGTAATGAGACAAAGAGGGGGGCAGAGCTCCTACATGGGAATGATCATGAATATAATGACATGAACTCAGACATGGAAGTAAAGTGTAATCAAGGAGAAATCTTTGTAACAAATACGCTTATTGAAAAAGCAGACAGTGTGGTAGACTCCCACACAGTGTCTCATTTGAAACATATTGATAACATTTCAAGTGCAGAAGAAGCTCCACAGGAAATTATTTCTGCAGCAACTGATCTACAAAGTTATTCTTTACAGGAGTACAAATTTGAAAATAGCAGTCAGATTACTAGGGCTTGGAGAGAATTTAATAAGAAGGAAGACATTTGCATGAAGGGGTGTAAATGGTAGGTACATAAAATTACATTTGATTTAATTTCTTGTTGCAGGAGCTTACTGCATGGAGTTTATTGTCTGAAAAGCATTTATAAATAGATCCATTACAATACCAGTAGAGGCATGCTGGTATGTTTAGTAATGTGGTTTAAATTTACTTTACAACTTTTATTACTTTTATCACATGTAGACGGAGGCAGTATGACCTCAGAAACGTTGGTTAGCATCGACCAGACTACACAGCGCAACAACCCAGAAGACGGAAATCTTCGAAGTAAATCTTGTTACTACTTGCTAATGGAAGCAATATAGGACCTATGATTGTGTTGCAGGTCACCAGATGGCACATGTATCCTGACAAACAGTGATGACAATGTGCTACGGGTATTTGATCTGCCACCAGAGCTGCACTGTCAGGAGTCTTGGCAAGAAGGCAGGATATTGGCTGAGTTGAAGCCAGCCCTGCAAGTTGCAGAGGGTGGACTCATATACGATTATTGCTGGTACCCACTTATGTCTTCATGGAACCCGCTGTCCTGCTGGTGAGCATAACGCACATTTAACTCTTTGAAGTTGAAACTAACCTAAACAGTATTTAAGAATTCAGTCCATACTGCAAAGAAAACACAATTATTCACCATTACAAAGATCAACTGGTTAATGCTGTTTTTGGGAAATGATCGCTGTTTAGCGTGAGAATCGTACAACACACAGAGTTATTGATTTTTGAAACAGGTGCCTAGTAAATTAATGCTGAACCCTGAGGGCTTCCACAGAGTGAGAAAGTGGTTGTGAGGAGTTGGCAGGCAGACCAGCACAGTGCTTTCTCTCTCAGGCAGCATGGGTTGAGTCGTGCGTACTGAAAAATATGGTATAAATAATCCGTGGCATAACAACCCTCTGAGAGCCAAAGCTGACTATCTGGCTGCTGGCCTCACCAGTTAAAAAGATTCAAGTTTAAAATAGCAAAGATTTTGTAAAGGTATATTCTTCATACTATGAGTAATGGTTTTTTACCACCATGACTTGCATTCTAGTTCCCCAATGCAAATGTAAATGTAATTAAACTTGTATAGTATAAAGACTTTTGATTTTGATAGTGTCATAATCTGAAGTAATCATCATGACAGACATGACCAAAATTTATAAAATGAGCTGATGGTAGAATGGTTCAAGTCTTTGATGTGAATGTAGTCTTTCAGTTCACGTTGTTTCTCTATTTTAGCCTGGTGAGCACTAGTAAGGATTCTCCCATCCACCTTTGGGATGCTTTTACTGGGGAACTGCGCTGTACATATCGGGCTTACAACGCGTGAGTAGACCTACTATTGATGTAATTGATTTCAGAGTAGAACTGTCTTTTACAGTGCAAAGGTGTAATCCAGTTGAACATATGTATTTTCAAAATGTATTCTTTGTAATTTTACATTCTTGGTTGTTCTTTGCGTTTATTTATTACAGATATAATTGTGGTATGGGAAGTACAGAACCACTGATATAAAGTTTATTACACTAAAGATACCAAATATGGAATCAGAAAATATTTTATCTTGTATCTCATATTTTAACAAACGCTGTATCAAAAGTTGTTTCAAATGAAAAGTATTGGTTTTAATGAGATGCTATTTTTTCCTCTTCTTGGCTTTATTGTTTCATGGGATTGCGGTATTCAGTGTACACAGAAGGAGTAATGTCAGACCAATGTGAACCGAAATTAAATTCACCAAACAAATTTTAATGTTGTCTCCACATTACTAAATTTTATAAGAGTTCCTGAAGTGTTTCTGCAATTATAAAATGACAAAAAAATTAATTCAGCCAAACAGGTAACATTCCTGACTTATATTTGTGAGATGCCCATATCAGTTGTTGGCCAGAACATGGGGTGTTCAGATAGAGTTTTTTCATGGTTTTTCTCAGTCTTTCTAGGCAAATCCCTGGATACTGTCTTGAAACTTGCCCACAGTCAATTCCAGTTCAGTTTGCTTAATCATCATTTCATCTCATCATCAACCATTTTATCTTATGTTTCTGCAGACTTAGCATTCGCAAAGATACATTCCTTTTAACTACAAAGTCAGTTATAATTTTAACCCAGAAATGAGAACAGTAGTTAACATTTGTGATGCATTTTAAGGTTGGATAACAGGGTTAGACTGAATGTGATTTACTCTGTGGAATCATGTACCAGAACCACAACATTTGTTCTGCTGTTTCAGTGTAGATGAAGTTGAAGCAGCACACAGCCTGGCATTCAGTCCTTCTGGTGAGAAATTATACTGTGGCTTTAAAAATTCCATAAGAATATTCAACACAAATAATCCAGGGCGACAGTGTGAAACGAGAAATTTGAAACGTGAGTTGAAGTTTTAAATAATGTTTAGCCTTTTGTCTGGAAGAATAGTTGTAGAATGTCTGGAAAGTTGATGGCTGTCTTCTGGGATGGTGTAGCACGGTAGATACTGACCGGTGTTTCAAGGGAGCTTCCTGTCTTCATCCTCATCTCTGTACTTGTCAACATAGGAAAGTCAAATCTCACTAATTTCCTTAGAACTAATAAAAACTGGGAAAATCCTATACTCCTCCAGTGTTCCTGTTTCTTATTTTATTAAATGGAATTTTACCTAGACTGGATAATTTGGAGGATGAGAAATTTATTGATGGTATTAAAAGTGTTACTGTGACTGTTGTCTCAAGGAACGGAGGAAAACCATGAAGGCCTTATGCAGGATAGATTGCTTTCTAGCTTAGAGTTCAAATAGAGAATTTCCCAGAAACAAATCAGTGATATTACCAATGAACTAACCTACTCAGGGAAAGTTTTTAATAAAATCCACTAATAAAATAATTCTTTCAGACTATGTCAGCCATTAGGGGGTGTTGAGAGTCAAAATTGATTTTTATATCACTCCTGAGATGGGGAATTGGCTATTGTAAGGTGTATTCCTACATAGGAGGACAGACATCAGAATAATGTGAATATAAATCTCTGCTTCAAGTGGGACTTTAATACACATGTCAAGTTTTTGAACAGTTTAGAACGTTGCACCACTGAGATCAGTATGTATCACGTGCACTTGTATTTAATTTTCCGAGCAGACATACTTAACAATTTCTAAAAATTTACTTGTGTAGAACAAATCCAATTTATATTCCAACATAAAGTTTATTAAGTTTAATACACAGAATTAAGCATAACGTTAGAAGCAGTAGTAGATTTAATTTAATTTAAAAAATATTATGTTTGTGTTCCTTTTGGGATCCAATGAAATGTTTTCAGTATTTTATCTTTGAATTCTGGTCTGAGAGTTGTTCTTTACTCTTTACAGAGTCATCCTTTTCCTCACAGAGGCAGACTGGTATTATATCATGCATCTGTGTTAATCCAGCAATGCCAGATATTTATGTGGTTGGGAGCTACACCAAGTCCATTGGTAAGTGGCAAGGTTTTCTGAGAGGTGGAAAGAGGCATGGGGCCCATGGAAACAGTTATGAGAAATCGATGGTATTCTTTCATCTTCCTGCATGACAGTCTCCTGAATGTTCGTTTAACTCAGATTTATACTGGAAACAGAGTCTCTTCCTTTGTTTTCCCTCATGATTAAGCGTTCTAGTGTAGCTTCATTGAATTCTGCTGGACAAATCAGAACTGCTATCATATTATTAGTATTAATTTATCTCATTTTCAAAGATGTTGCAAACAGTTGTTCTGCCATATTTTTGGTGGAGCTTCTTTCTTTAAGGTTCTAATTTCTAGCTATGTTTAATTTGACAGAACCGCACACTTATGTTTTACTTACATTTTTTGTAACTGGATACAAAATAAAATATGTGTTCAATAACATTGTGCCGACTAAATTTGGGAGAAATAAATAAAAATACGTGCACTAAACAAATCTAGATTATATGTTGAAGGAAAAGGGATTCTCTTTCTCCGAAATTTAAATTCAATTTTTGTGTAACAGTAATGTGTAAATAAGTCTAAATTGGGTACAGTGAAAAAATTAATTAACCCTGTCTGACATTACTGAAGGCCAAAACTTAGTCTGAAACACATTAATTTTCTTGATAACTATCAAAACATTTTCACAAATACCAGCTGGGACCAGAATTATGCTTGGGTAATGCAGATAAGTTATGAAACGAAAATGTATATAAACATGTAGAGGCCAAGCGAGAATGACTGATTTTCGTCGTATGAGATGGACCCGTCCTAAGCACGCGCTAGAGGGGTATCAGCTTCAGTTGGTTTGTAGCTCTAGCTGTATTTAGATCGGTGCGTCACCACAGCTGAGGCTGTGCGACCCCCACTACTACTGAACTCCCCTCTCTCGGCTTACACATCACGCATTTAGGTGTCACAATTACTCGCACAACATGTGTACCTGTCTACTGTGGCAATGGGAAGGATCCTGTATTGTCAGAAATTCAACCCCACTTGTCATCGTTATTATACTCACTGAGCTATCCCGGCTTTCTCTATTTTCATGATCTGTGAACTTAATGATTCAGTGATTAAATTACTAACCCAGAGTTATGTACTCCTCACCTGATGTTAGGATAATTAAATCAAGAAGGATGAGGTGGGTGGGACATGTTGCATGCATGGGGGGGGGGGAGGTGTGTTTACAGGGTACTGGTTGGAAGGCCTGAAGGGAGGAGGTCGCTGGGAAGACCTAGGCATAGGTGGGAGTTTAATGTTAAGATGAACTTTATAGAGTGTAGGTTGCATCTTACTGTGGAGTGGGTCAATCTAAAGACTTATCTAAAATTAGCAAATACATGGAATAGTATGACAAACTTAATCACAAGTAAGTAGAGATGATATGGACCAATGTGATAACCTATATATCGTGCATGGAGGTAGATAAGGATGAAGTTTGTGATAAGTTTAGTCAAAGTAGAAGTGTTGGAACATGTAATGGTGGGCTGTGTTTACATGCAACTCATTGTCACAAGTCATGAATCATTTCATTTAATAAATATCATTCATCATTGATTATGTCTCATTTTACAGTTAATGAACCCATTTTCAATTGTCCCTAAGATTCCATTCTGTCCATTCTGACGAATACTTTCATAGCTTTTCTTAGTCCCTCTAGGACAAGGCTTATCATTTTTAGTTATTTAATTATAGTCTATCAACTGTAGAATTCATTTAACATTAAATGTGATCAGATAATGGTTTACTTCACTGAAGTAAAAATTAAAAGTGAAACTTTATGTGATCTATCTGAAAGCCTGATCTACTTTTTAGTTATTTTATGAGCCTGTTTCAGTAATATAGATGATGCAGTGTCTCAAGAGATGAGGTCATTATGAATGATGAATAGGTACTGACTTTTAAAAGGTGTTATGACCTGTTTTGAGGTACTATCCTGGCATTTAGCTGGAGAACTCTAGGAAAACAATAGAAACCCACAGTAAGCATATCCATTTTCCTGGCTGAGATTCAACTGGAAATTTCCTGAATACAAGTCTGGAGATAACCATTACACTTCCTTGATCAGTTTGAAAGTACTGATTTATGAATCACATGGGAAAATTGATGGAAGTATCAGGATACTGTAAATACTCTGGCTGAGATTTTAACCACAGGTACCTCCCACACACAAGCCCTATAAATCTTATCAATGACAAAGATAATCATTGTGGCCTGAAGTTGTTTTAAGAATCTTCAACGTAATGATCCAAATCTTGGTACTAGATGTAACTGAGTCATTAGCTTCAAGGTCTGGAAGAACAACTATGTAAATCTTTGAGCAAGATTGTACATGGGTCCGAGAGTAATTGTGGACTTTAGTGACAGAATAATTCTGAACACTTCCACCATCCAGTTTGTAAGAAATCTGTTTGCTATTCCCAAAAAAACTGATTGTTTATGAGTGATAACATATGAAGAGTTAAAATAAAAACTATAAAATTACATTTAAAACTGACTTGATATTTATATTTTGGTACATATGTAGGGTATACACAAAAGAATGGTGCGGTTTCAAAAGTTAATAAAAAAATTATTTCTCATCTTACACGGGCACAACATACAGTGTAAGGTGAGAATAGTTTTTTTATTAACTTTTGAAACCGCACCATTCTTTTGTGTATACCCTATTAATGAATTTATAATAAATATGATATTTCAGCTCGTTATAATATTGCATTTTTTATGCAGGAATAATTTATTTGTACATGTAGGTTTACGTAAATAATTTGTGCCAATTTACACATTTTAATCTCTCTGTTTAAGGGACTTCCATGAGCATGATCTTTGTACAGAGCTTCATGACCTTGAACTTTAAATTTCTAGTTTTAGTGATGAACACAGATTGTTTCGTTTTTTCAAAAGTAATCATGGGGTTTAAAATAATCCTGGGATTATACATGAAGAAGCTGTCAAGAGTTAATTTGTCCACAGTTGCTGAACTTTGTCACATTGAACCTGTATCATGTACCTTCAAAATATGCCTTGATCAGTGGCATGGTAATGTTTTGTAGCTTATTTACATGTAGAATTGTAGATTTAAATCTGGTATCCTTAATGTGATAACAGATTAGTGTTGTAATGTGGACCTTTGAGATGGAAGGTATTAAAACAGCAGCAAAAAAGCATTTGATTACATATTGTTGATCTCTCTCTCACTTTGTTCATTAGCTTAGCAATAACTCATGTGACTTATATTTTGGTTCAAATCTCAGACAGAAAGCTTTAACCATAATTGAAGCTTCTTGAGCATAAATTTTATCACAAATCAGGCCACAATTGGTTTTTGTTCTTCCTCATTCTTGTTCATAGTTATTTCATTTTAATTCATTTTGACTTTATTACATGAACTCTACAGCGTTATTAACCCTTTAATATGATTGTTTCCTAAAATAGATCAGGCGTTCTGGAGAAAACTATTTTCCCATCAGAGGTTGCAGCACATGATAACATTTTAAATGTTTTTGAATGAAAAATATGTGAATACTTGAAGATTTCTGTCTTCTGGGTTATTGCGCTGTGTAGTCTGGTCGATGTTAACCAACGTTTCAGAGGTCATACTGCCTCCGTCATCAGGGCCCTGATGACGGAGGCAGTATGACCTCTGAAACGTTGGTTAACATCGACCAGACTACACAGCGCAATAACCCAGAAGACAGAAATCTTCATATTCACCACTGTGAGAACCTCAAGTCTTACATGTGAATACTTATTCAAACAACATTTATCAATGTATTTTTACTATCTGACTCACTTTTATTGTGTTTAAATTAAATCCTGAGATTGTGACCATCACTCTGAATGAGTTGAAGGTTATTTAATGATACTTTGTCAACTGTAGGGGTTTATTATATCATGATTAGTGAACTTGTGAGGTTCATAGACAAGGAAGTGGTCAAGGTACTGTAAAGGAATCTACTGTGTTGAACTGAAGTAAACCACAGAAAACGTCAGGACAGGTGGTCTCCCATGTAATGAAACGGCACGAATAAAATTTAACTTAAATTTACCGTCATTTTAGTCCAGTTTATTTAATTGGTGTATTAAACATTGCAGCAGAGTAATTTTATGAGTGATGACAAAATTATGTTTATTGCTAGGTAAGAAGAACTTTTATTGTTACAAATTACATTTCACTTTGCCCTTTGTACTGAACTTGAAACTCTTTAAGAATGTTTTATTATTCCATTTAATCTGTTTCTTCATCAAAAGAAAGTCTGATTTATTGTTGTAAAGTGCATTTATTTTAAAATACAATATGAAGGTTTTTTACTAGTGTAATAATGCCTACAATTTTTAACAGCAAATGTTTGTCACAGGTGTCTTTGTCCAATGGCCACTTTGAAATAGACTCGTGTAATACCTTATGTAGTTCCTCCTCTGGTCTGTGGGGAACTGAAGACATGTGATCTCTGTAGTATGAATGTGTTTGTGTTGGTGGAATGAATCCTTGAATATGAGAGATCACAGTGATAATCTTAATCTGTAGGTGTTATTTGTTAAGCGTGATGATTTGAAATGTATTGATTCTGTGCCTACTTACTCTTTATTTTGAGAGTGCTTTATGTTGACAAAGTCTTGAAATACATTTTTTTTATTTAGTTTTTTTTTATTTTGATAAGATTGGAATTGGTATCTGAACAATACTGCCAGTAAAACCCATCCTACAGATAACATACAGCTTCAGTGGCAGTTCAAGGTCATACAGCGTTTAGGGCGTGTGTTAATTGAGCTTGTAGTGTTCATCTAGCTAATCAGTCCACTGGAGACACTGTTTATTCAAATACCCTCAGGACAGATAACCAGCCTGTTGCCAAGTATGTAAATCTGATTGCATTCTTGATTTCAACATATGGATTAGAAACCCTGATATTGAGAACAACAGATAAAAGAGAGTTGGAGTTGGCACAAATATGCTATTTGAGATCTGTGACAGGAATATCTTTATGAGAACACACAATAAATGAAGACATTACAGATGAACTGACCAGCTATACTGAGGTTTTTTGTGATTTTTCTCAATTCCTCCAGGCAAATGCCAAAATATTACCTTAAATTAGGCCACGACTGCTTCCACGTCATTTCCAATTCATTATCATCCTCTCATACTATATAATCTGAGTTACTGAAATAAATAAACTTTATAAAATAGTAGAATACCATGAAGCTGATGATGCTAACAACCCCTGATTGTTCATGGTATCTGTATTGAAATTAATTACCATGACAATTTATTCAATTCATGGTTATGGAACCAGCTGTCTCACTGAGGACATAAATATCTGGATTGTAATTTTAAATAGGCCACTTCATGTGTGTCTCCTTCGAGACTATATGACCTCAGAAATTGATATGCAGAAGTTCTGTAAATTTGTACCATGTTAAGTCATAGCCATGATGGGGTGTGTGTAGGAGCACGGCACAGCACTACGATGCGAGCGGTCAGCACCACGTGCCATGATGCCCTGTGGTACCAGTCTTGGTGACTGGGAGGGTCCCCACAACCCTTTTAGGCATGTTTTACATTTGGCATAAGCATAGAACACTTTATGGGCCAGTCAATGCTTGTCATGTCTTTTATCACATTGTTACAAGTGACCTTGGATTTCAGTGTTGCATATGACATGGATGATACTGTTGCGACAGTGATCTTCGATATCATTGTTCCCTTGGTGCATCTGCAACTGATAAATCATTGTTTTCTTTAGTGAATGTCAGTTATGGTTTTTAACTTTGTACTACATTTTTTATTCCTTTTTATTTTTTCATTGCTTCTCAAAGCAAAGAATGTAACTTTGGATTAACCAGATTTCTAATTAACCCAGTGTTCTGCAACCCGCCTCACGAAAAGGAGGTTATGAAACTGAGCATGGCCTTAAATATGTATGTGCATATAAATGCTTGCCCTCTGAGAATGCAAGCATTTGAACTGGTGAGTGAGTGTGTGTGTGGTTATATATATGCATATATTATGAATTATATATACAAAAGAGATGCTGTTACTTTTTATAACTGTAATATATGAATATACAATTTATTTAAAAGATTCATGGCACGCCTGAAACTTTGAACACTGAATAGACCAACCTACTACTTGGTCCCATTTATGCTAGTTAAGTGGGAGACCATATTAATTTATGTGGTATGCAGAACTAGGAACAGAGAATGTGGGGAAAACTGCAAATTTCATCCACAAATGTCTAAATACTATGTTTTATCCTGTTCTTTGAACATTATTATGCAACTTCATCTTTCCTTTAAATTGTAAAGTTTGCTGAACATGGTTGAACGAAAAAAGTTCTCTCAAAATATAGTGTGCATAAAATGTGGGTCCACAGATCCACAAACACTGATATGAATGAAGCGTTTTGGTTTGAGGATGTAATGTTTTGTTTTGTGTCAGGTGTGTATTCGGAACCAAATGGGTCAGTGCTGTGTCTTCTCCTGGGCCATAGTGGGGGAATAACACACCTACAGTTCTCACCAGATGGCACTAAGCTACTGAGTGGTGGACGCAAGGACTCTGAGGTCATATGCTGGGACATACGGAACCCTGGGACCGTTCTCTTCTCTGTCCAGCGAGATGTTGCCACCAACCAGCGGATGTACTTTGACATCACACCTGATTCCAGATATCTTGTGTCTGGTGAGTGAAATCAAGCGCTAATCAGTATACAGAACTACATGTGATACAAATTGTATTGTGCACTTGGAACAGTATGACTACAAGTAAAAAAAGTAATTTAAAATTGTTTTTGAAGGCAAAGTTACTTTTGATGTGGTGTAATATGGCCATATTCATAGTTTTTCTCTTTCTATTATGTATCAGGTTTAAGCTGTTCATATACTGAGTACAGAACATCAAACTGCTACCTTGTAGAATTTTACTTTTTAGTTAAGGCCCTATTATTCCAGATGTATGCACACAAACTGTTTTTGATATCTGCGGTTCTTGCAGTAGTGAAATGTTGATTGTTCTTTTCTGGATTGTGATGGATATGATCTTGTGCGTTGTTACCATTGTTTTGGAAGAATAAATTTAACATCATTGTGAAATTTTCTCCATGATCCATCTTCCTCCCTTTTAGGTCCAAATATCCTCCTCAACGCTCCGTTATCAAAAACCCTCAACCTTTGTTCCTCCGTCAAAGGGAGAGACCAAATTTCGCACCCATACAGGACAACTGGCAAAATTGTATTGTGTATTGTTTTCTTGCAGGTAACACGAATGGTTGTGTTAGTGTTTGGGATATGTTGCAGATTTCAAGAGCAACTGCAGAAGAAACAGTTCTTTCTTCGTGCACGTCATTCACTGCCCACAGTGATTGTGTGAATGGCATAAGGTATTGTGTATCATCTATATGTTGTATGAGGAATTTTATTTTGTTAACTGATCCATTTAATCCTCTGATCTTTGGACTGACCATTCCTACCAGTGCTCGCTTAATCTGTTCATTGCTCAGATTGAAGTTGTAGGCGTCTGTTCCATTTGTTACAGTTCCTAGTTACTTCTTTTAAGTAACAGCTAATAGACGGTGCCTTTTGCATTATGTTTACTCCGAGAATTTTCTGATGCTAAGGTACATTGACTTTTGTCACATAATATTAACAAATACTGTCAGAAAACAAGGATTTTTCACACTTTACAATTAAAATGTAGGGTGAATCAGGGTCCCTGTACACATGTAAGAATACAGAGTTCACCATCCATGGCGCATTTGGTTGAATGAAGGTAGTGGTCAAGTCAAGTCATTTTGTCACATCACATGTGCTGCCTAGGGCGCACACGGATTCTGAGCAGGGGCATTGATTTTTATCCTTGCCTTCTTGTTGAGGCTGGTTTTGAGGTCTACCCATTCCTCTATCCAATGTATAACAGGATCTTTCCTTTAACGGTAAAGCAACCCCCATCTAATGCTAAGCTTAATATCATGGAGCATTACCTGTGTTTCCCTTCTTTGCTTTCATGGCATCACTGTTACAAATAGAAACAACTCACCATCATATGAAATATCACAGTGTAGTGGTTAGCATGCCTGCTTTGTATTCTTGAAGTTTGATTTTTGGCCCAGAAGTGAGCTATCATAACTCAAGTTTTTCTCAGCCTGTCTGACTGAATTCTGCAATTGTATCAGTGCCTTTAAACAGCTTGTGGCCATTTTCTTTTACACCCTTTACAAGTTACCATTCAGTCACCCTGTCATTCAAGACTACATAATCTGTATGGTTGAGAAAGTGTCATTAAAACACTATGAAACAAATAATTTATATGACTATACCAGTTTATTAGGAGCAAGTGGTTTATGTGAGCAGAATATCCTAACGTGCGTGTCAGCCATTGAAATCACTCAGCTGTGTGGCGCTTCAGCTTGCAGCTAGACTTATATATTTGTACCAGTGACCTCTCAGTGCATCCAAACTGGGAAATTTAAGATTTCTTGACTTAGTAATGAAATTAAATTTCACTGGTCTTATCTGAACATTTCTCTTCCTAATTGACTACCCTACAATATAGACAGGATCTGGGATAGTTCAGTCAGTATAGTGACTAGCTATGGGCTGGACGACTGGGGTTCGATCCCCAACGGGGGCAGAGGATTTTTCCTCTAGCCTTTGCGTCCGGACCGGCTCTGGGACCCACCAAGCCTCCTATCCAATGGGTACCGGGGTCCTTTCCCAGGGGTAAAGCGTGGCCGGGGCATGATGCTGACCACTCACCCCCATCTAGTGCCGAGGTCAAGGAAGAGAGGAGCTATACCTCCACTCCCCTCAAACGACCTATATGGCATGTAGCGTGACGGCTTACTTTACAATATAGACAAAATATTGTGGTTTTTCTGAATCAGTCTGTATTGTATATACACAGTCTGTCTTGTCTGATATAATCATTTGGTGATTACAGCATACATCAGCAGTATCCAATCCTGGCTACAGCATCAGGTCAGCGCCACATGAGACATTCGGAATCAGAATCGGACTCTTCAATGGATAGTAGTTATCAGGAGACATGTCTGAAGTTGTGGTGGGTTGGTAACATTGCATCAGAGTCATAACAGAAAGGTATAAACTCACAAATGAACTTTGAAGAACCATCTGGAGTTGACCTGCAAGCTGCGTATGAATGTCCAGGCTGTGGGGTGGTCATCTCTGTCCACAATCATGGCATCTAGAAAACTGAAGAGAAATCACTCTGGAAGCAAAGGTTTCATACACAAAATCAAGAACCACATTAGCTGTGTATGGCCTGGCTCCATCTTGCACAAACCACTGTGTATTGATCAGCAGTCCTATTAATATAAGTTATAGCATGAATTTGTTATGGAAGAAAGTGATGTGTATGTTCTATGGTCCAGAATGAAACATTTTCCTTGTTGACAACTCCATCCATATGGAAATGATCCACATCAAAGAACCATATGTTTTGGAGAATACTTTCTTTTTGCTTCACCCAACTGGGCTCAGTCGCTTTTCTGTACTCCACCTCCTCTCTCTCCATACCTCATCGTATGAGGCTAAAGAGCTTGGAGTCAAAATATGTGCAGTTCAGGGATTTCACATGTACGAGGCTCGTCCACAAAGTAAGTTTCCCTGGGGCCGTTTACAGAAACAAAACACAATTTCATGGAAATATTTATTGCAACAGATACAGCAAGTGTCCAGCTATTTTTCAACATATTCGCCACCGGAATTGAGACATTTGTCATACCGTGGGACCAACTTTTGAATACCTGTGTCGTAGAAGTCTGCCGCCTGGGATTGGAACCACTGTGTGACAACCATCTCCGCCTCTCTGTCATTCTCAAAACGCTGACGCTGACCGGACAGGAATTTCTTGAGGTGTAGGAAAAGATGGAAATCACTGGGAGCGAGGTCCGGGCTGTAGGGTGAATGATTAAACACCTCCCAGCTGAACTCCTGCAGGAGACTCGCTATCCGTCGAGCCGTGTGCGGCCTAGCGTTATCACTGACCGCACTTCACAGTCGGCGGGAGCTGGAATAAGAACCTCCATCTTCAACAGCTGCAACGATGCTACTGTGAGAACGCGGGAAGTACCGTTAGTGCATGCGCCATGCTACGTCATTGCTCTATCACGTACGCACAGTCGCTTCGCGCAATATAAGGTTTGCTAGCTGTGGGACGAGTGGGAAACTTACTTTGTGGACGCGCCTCGTACATTCCAGACATTCAGTATCTGGACAGTTAAAGCTGACATATTGAAAAAAAATGTTAGTTGTTTTCATCTGTTGCTAATTGATTATAGTGTACTAACTCTGTAACTGGAATACTGTACATTGTAATATCCAGTTAGATCTGACATAATTAAAGTTCATTACTTAAGGTTTGTCTCCTTTTTTCAAGGCACTTGCCACTCGTATGGGCCTTGGCTTACTGAATAATTTGCAGCTCTTCAAACCCTTTGTTAGATGTTTAATAGGACTACCTACGCAGGAAGAGAATGATCCAGAAAAATGAATACATCCATGTCTTAAGTGGGATTCAGTTCACAATTCCTGTGTTTGTGTGGTCAAGACCCTGACCACTTATATTGTCTGGCCACTGGAACTGGCTTTAATATTTGTCATTTGTTTTACCACCTAACAACACTCCTTTTTTATCTTCATTTGATTGGTATGTCATTGTAGGTAAATTAGTTGCTGCTATTTTTACACAAGTGGTCTGTCAGATTGGTGCAAAGTATTCAGGGATCCTCTCATAAAGTGATTGGAATTTTGAAGAAACACTCTAATTTATGGAATGTGAAGAAGGGAAATTATGTACATGAATGTGAAGAATATTCTGCATCTATTTGTGATCATGATTCAGTATCTGAAATAGCTGCAGGTTTTGGGATGTGAAATTCAACATTTTATCAGCTTGCACTTTTGTAAGTTTTTCCCATTATTTATGTAAAATTTGTCAATATGTTTAATAAACTTTTTCTGAATATATACCAAGTAAAACAATATTATTTAGACTTAAACCTTTTTCTATGTATCAAATTCTATTGTGCAATAATTACACCTGACAATATAAATATTCAGTTATACTTTTATTATTCATGCTGTCTCAGAACTGAAAGCTTTGGAAAGTCAATATACAAATTTGTGTTTTGGTTGGTCGCATTGGAACATCATGGAAACCTATACTAAAGAGTCGCAATTTTATGACCTCTCCTATCAGCGCTCAGCATTGTCCAAATCGAAACGGTATTGATGGCAGTCACGTGTTTGGTACAAGGTTTCTACACAATGATTCCATGTTTGAAATTAAAATAAAATGCTGACAGTCGTTTTTCTGTTCGAGCTGGGGCGTGTTATGTCAGCGGGAGGTGTGGCTACAGTTTACGGCAAGGTTGGTACAGCCTGTGGTAGCGGGTACGTTAACGATGGAAAGAAATGTTCGTTGCGAAAGAGTACTACAAAATTGTACATTATGTGGTAAAAGAGTACAGAATATTCTGCATGGAGTGTGCTTGCATAAAAGACCAAAAAAAAATTAGCGTTTTTCCTTTAGTTAGGCAGTGTGGAGGTTGGTATCCGTGGTTCGAGGAGGTAGGTAGCCTGCTGGAATCATCGAAAATGTCGTTCTGGAAGGACAGCCAATAGATATCGATCTATACAATGGCGCGCCCGTTGAGGTGGTGCATGAGGCTCGACAGAAAATACTTGTCAGTTCTTAGAAAGCCATCGACGTTTTTCATAATGAGTGTGGCACAGATAGAAAAATGGCCTAGGGGAATACAGACGTGTTAAGCTGCTTTCGTTACCATATTCAAACCCATGGGACTGTTTCGAGGATAAAGTGTTGGGCATTAACCTTCGCACATTTGATGGTTTGAAAGAGGCAATATAGCAAGTAGTGTTTCCAATTTCCACCAAAACTTTGCAGACTATGCTACGAAATTTCGACTTCGTCATGTCATAGGGAGGAAGGCGCATTGATTATGTTTCACATTGAAGACATTTTAAAGGCGGGAATAATGGTATTGTACAGTTGTTTTAATGGTTCATTGAATAAATAATCACCTTGTATTTGGCAATACATCTACTCTTGTCTTTGACTCTACTAATGTACAGACTTTTTGAGATAGACGAGTGTTGAGTTTTAGGTCATTATCCTGAGTAATATATTTCTAATTGACAATACATGATAGTCTGTCGGGCAGTACCTAGGTATTAAGTTCCCTCTAATACAACCCTGGGACTTAAAGGGTTAATAAAATATTTCAAGTTGTTGGGTTTCGAATGACAGCTATGAGCGTGAATCGTAAAAATAGAGAAATACGATCGTTATTTTTTCTTCAATTACCAGGGCAGAAATATATTGATTTAGGCCCTTCATAAGAGAATGTAATATGATTTAAATGACAATAAATAACAAAACAATTGTTAACTTCGCTTCATATTAAAAATAATTAAATTGGCGACATCTTGGTGTTGAAGGACGAGACTATCACCATGACAACATTTGTTTGCATGTGTCTACAGCTGATGTTAACTTTTATATTAGTTTCTGAAATCAATAATGTGGTAGCTCCCAGTGCTATCCTTGAGTGCCGCAGCCAGCATTTGAGAGCTGCATTAAAATAACTGGGTTTGAATATAATACATCTTATTTTATGTTGAATATTGGGGACTTAACCACAGAGTTTTGAGCACGTCTCTACTGCCCTAGGCGTGTACATTCTTATGACGAATTACCTTTATAAATAATAATTGGATTATTTCTTTAATTTAGACTATAATGTATACAGATTATGTGTAGAAGCATATAGGAATGTGGTGTTCCTTTTTCCACTGTAAAATTAAGCAAAGAACATGTTTTTATTATACTTGTTTCATTTGCAGATGATATTAATGAACTTTAAGTCAGTTCAGAGTGAGTAAATGCAGTGAGTACAACCCAGAAAATATGGCAAATAGACCTGATCCATCGAGACTTATCGTAGCATCTAGTCGAGCTCCACATTTATCTGTAGTTCTGGAGACAGTTCATAATAATGTGAAAGTTGTGCAGTACAAATATGAAACTTGTACACTGGATGACATTCTTGGTAAGATAGTACAAGATACTGCTAATATTTTAATATCATTATTTAAATTTGGTATTCTCATGTTATAAAGGTTAATATTATTTTGATGCTGCAGTTGCTGTGAACTAAACATATTTTTCATTCTTACAGTTGAAATCAGCAAGACACTTGGTAGATCCCGTGTAGAGACCGTCGCATTATTGATGCATTGTTCGGAGACTGAAATCTTTATTTGCTTCACAGGGGGAAAGGTATTTTAAGAGTGTTATGTGTACGCGTTGATAAGGCAACATTTCACATTGAAAAGTATGCAACATTTATGCAGGTATCTGATAAACTTACATGTCTTATGTTGGATGTAAAATAACTAATTTCTTTGCAGTATTTTAGAGCAGTTAGATTTTACTATGTCTTTCCATTTTTTGTTGAAATCTTTTATCTGGTACTCTGAGTCCTCACTTCCGAAGGTGAACATTCTGTTTCATGGAGCCAGGTTTTAACATTTGTAGTGGTAGCACGTTTTATCTATTAGAATTTTGTAATTTCATGAGTGTTTTTTTTTTTTTTTTTTTTTTTTAAGTAGGATCTGCCAAAAGCAGGTTCGCGTTATGTCACTTTATGTACTAAAGGTTAGAGATATTGCAGCTAATATACTTTCTCACGTTCTTGCTGACAAAGCTTCAGTGTTTCTGCTAGTGCGACAGAAAGTGTTTAATATAAATTTGGATAATACGCCATATTTTATAATTTAAACATTAATTATTGATAGGTGCTGAGCCTGGAGAGCGTCAAGGCAGACGTTAGCATTCGAGAGTTTCTTAACCACCTGGTGGGAGGCAACATGAATTTGTCATCTCCAAACTGTCGCCTGGATTTTTTGAATGCTTCGCCATCTGTCAATGTGAACGGTGGTCTTATGACACATCAGCTGGAAATGTTACTAAATGTGATGTCACCTACTTATTATTTGTATCATACTGTTGACCAACAATTAATGTCTGTGTAGTGTTGTTACATGAACCCATTATACTGACAAATGGATGACTCAGCAACCAGAATGCAGAATTAGAGAAAAGTATTTGTCCATAGCAATCTGTAAACAGAGCGACTGATATGAATTCTAAAGTTTCAAGGTAGTGAAAGAATAGATTTTGCTCGTCTGGATTGTGGCACCCTGTAGCCTTCTAGATGTTTACCGAGATTTTGGAGAAACATGCTGCTTCCACCTTTAGGGTGGAAGGCATGAGGATTGGACGTGCAATGGTTATAAACTCAGGGTTGAAATATCAGGTCAAGGAGAGCAAGAAGATTGTCTGACATACTGGGGGAGGGGGGGACTGGAGGTCTGTTAAGGGCAGTGAGAGCAAAGGTCAGGGAAAGAAAGACCCATATCAGGGCAAGAAATCTGAAGTGTGACTGAGTTTATGAAACTTCATAGGAAGGTCCGTGCCACTTGTGAAAATAGATTTGATACCATGTAGGTGTTATATGCACTATGAATTGTGATACCTAAACATAGCAAAATTTTGAATTTTCAACAACATATAGGACAGTTTTGACATAGTGTCCACAGAAATAATCAGAACATAATATAACATGATTTATGCCTCACACAATGGGTCACGGGCACAAATCGTGCATCTGCTTCGCTGAAGATGGCTGTCCTCTGGGTTGTTGCCCTGATTACGGAGGCAGCAAGGACCTCTGAAACGCCGATAAACTTCTACCAGACTACACGGCACAACGACCCAGAAGATGGCCGTCTTCGGACTCACCGCCGTGAAAAGCCCAAATCCTACATCTGCTTCACTGTTTACAGCTTCCTGTAGGAATGTCTAAGGACCTGTTTGGAGTTAATGTGGAGTTGACCAGGATGAGATCTGATCCAGAATCTGATGTTACAGTCGGTGAACTTTATTTTAATGTTAAGAAACTGCGAGAAAAGCTTCAGGTTGAAAATAGTGATGCAGGTGAACGAAGGTTGGAAGGATACGAGAAGATTCGTACAGTTGGGAAAGGTATGAGTGGATGAGGAAGGGCATATACCATAGTTATATGTATAAGGATCTGAAAAAAATGTTAACATTTTCATTATGTTCTGTAATATAATAAACTGCATACAAAAATTTTCCATTTATGTGAGAAACAAGGTGTTGGTGTTCATGAAATAGTAATACATTTTGGCACAAAGAAATTACTTGGGGTCTGGGCAAGTGCAAGATAAGTTTATTATGTCTTGGTGGGGCCCTGCCTGACATTACTTAGTATGATTAAGCCAATATTAATCATTTAAAGCCCAGTGGTAACTGTATGTACCACCTGCTTTTGCTTTCAATAACTGTGGGGTTTGTATGATTCTCATTGTAAACAAGGATTATTTTCTTAAACAGCATTAACCAGTTGATCTTTGTAATGGAGAAGTGTCGTGTTTTCTGTGCTGTACAGACTGAATTATTGAATGTTATTTCAACAAACTTGTTATTCAGATGGCTAAAGTCTGAGAAGAATCAGTGGAATGATGATTGGCAGGAAAAAATAAACGTGCCTGGGGAAAATCTAGCTCCTTGTGTGCTACATGTATAACATGAACTACCATGAAATTAAACCTGTGCAATTAATTCAGATATGTTTATTAGTTTTATAGATATAATTTAGAAATACTTCAAAATTATTTAATTATTTTGTAATTTTAGTTATAAATCTGAAAGGAGACTTAGTCATAGATGGAAGGATAATATTAAAGTTGATGTTAAAGAAATGAAAATGTCAGCAATGAGTGTTACTTTCTAACTTCTCTTCCTGTAGGTGCATTTGGTACTGCAGTTCTGTATCATAAAGTTGCTGATGGGACACTGATCGTTATCAAAGAGGTGAACATGATTGACCTCACAGCATCCGAGCGACAAATGGCACTTAACGAAGTTCAAGTATTATCAAGTTTGGACCACCCAAATATCATCAGGTGAGAATTTTGTTGTGGTAATGTGATTTATGGAAATGGTAATTCTGTATTGTCCATTATGCCTTTCCTTGTACATGCCATTGAATAACTGGCTGTAGCATTGAAGTCTCAGTATTTTGCATATGGCATAGTGTCTTCAATTAATCTCTGTATCATTACACTTAGTAACTCAAATAGATCTGGAGGTGTATGAATTGTCAGTGCTGATGACAGAGACAGTATGACCTCAGAAACGTTGGTAAACATCGACCAGACTACACGGCGCGACAACCCAGAAGACAGAAATCTTCATACTCATTGCCCTGATGACGGAGGCAGTATGACCTCTGAAACGTTGGTAAACATCGACCAGACTACACAGCGCAACAACCCAGAAGACAGAAATCTTCATACTCTGATGACGGAGGCAGTATGACCTCTGAAACGTTGGTTAACATCGACCGGACTACACAGCGCAACAACCCAGAAGACGGAAATCTTCATACTCATTGCCCTGATGATGGAGGCAGTATGACCTCTGAAACGTTGGTAAACATCGACCAGACTACACAGCGAAACAACCCAGAAGACAGAAATCTTCATACTCATTGCCCTGATGATGGAGGCAGTATGACCTCTGAAACGTTGGTAAACATCGACCAGACTACACAGCGCAACAACCCAGAAGACAGAAATCTTCATACTCATCGCCCTGATGATGGAGGCAGTATGACCTCTGAAACGTTGGTAAACATCGACCAGACTACACAGCGCAACAACCCAGAAGACAGAAATCTTCATACTCATCGCCCTGATGATGGAGGCAGTATGACCTCTGAAACGTTGGTAAACATTGACCAGACTACACAGCGCAACAACCCAGAAGACAGCCATCTTAAGAAGCCAACTGTTCAGCGAATGCCATAAAAGTTCTCTGTAGTTGTCCCCTTCAAAGCCACTTTCACAACAGTGCATAAATACCTGCAGATAACTGCCACCAGAGTGCACAGCTGACCACCCATTACCTGTCTGAAGTAAAGGTTAAAGAATACTTTGAGATTTCCCAAAATGCTTGTATGTACCTTGATGATATGCCTCGTTAAATTTAGATGTTATGGAAATAATAAGACTTATGCAATCTTGCAGTTATTTTGGCAGCTTCGAGCGTGATGGAGTACTTATGATAAAGATGGAGTATGCGGATGGTGGTACATTGGCGCAGATGCTGTCACGAAGGGCAAGGAGACTTGATGAACGTGAGATAATCATGTTATTTCGACAGATTGTTGCTGCCATACGATACATGCATGATCATAACATTTTACATAGGTATGTACAAGTATATGTAATATGTGACATGGGGTTGAATATACAGAGTAGTTTCAATAGCGGATCTGCCTTTTTGCTTCTAATGGAATGAACTTCTTTGCATAATCAAATACTGACATGTGATAAATTTTATTTTCTCCCAACGTGAAGGTTGTTATTTTGAAATAACAACATGAAGTCTATTTGTCTGTCAAAAGTTGAGTTTATCTGAGAATATTAAAACTTAATTCTGAAGTTACAAGCAAACATTCCGCCCATTTGGTATATTTATATTAAGATGATATCGCTCAAGTTTTTATTCTAATGTTTAAAGCCGTGGCAAACCCAAGGGTTCAGTGAACCATTCCACGAGTCTGACTTTGTAACTTCTCTCAAACATTCTTATTCTTTTGGTAATTTACATATGATTTTAAGGGCATACAGTGTGTCCTTCTTTAAGGAACATTCAGGGGGTTTCAACAGAGTATTTACCAAATTAAGTGCTTTTTTATGTACAGTAATACTTGTACAGACTGAATGTTCACACACTGCATCTTATCTTCATGTTTTATTCTTCATAAGAGACCTGAAGACAGCAAATGTGTTTCTGAACAAGGACAACACCATCAAAGTAGGGGATTTTGGAATCTCCAAGATCATGACGACGCGAGCTCAAGCCCAAACAGTGCTAGGAACGCCGTACTACATCAGTCCAGAAATGGTAAGAGACTGACGCTTTTCAGACGTTTTGACTTCTGCCGCTTTTTTATGCTTCAAATTAAAATTGAGATCTGTTCTTCAGTTGAGATGCCTTCAGTTTTGTACTTCATGATAAAATTCCTTATTTGGGGGGGGGGGGGGGGGGGGGGGGGTGAAATGTTTCATACTTTGAGGGAAGAAGACAAATTACATGTGTCTGAAAACAAAGTGGCCTGGAAGAATGAAGTGAATGAGAATAATTTAGGACATCATGTTCAAAAAACTTTTTGATGGTTGCAGGATGCAGTAGTTGTCTAAGATGAGATGGATGGATGTTGTTAGGCTGGAGGAGTCAAAGAATGTGAAGGCAGAACTTTGGCGGGGAAACCTCTTGGAAAATTTATGTCGTCTTGGAATATATCCACTTTTAAATCCAAAAACAATGTTGGGGAATACCTTTAAGATTGATTTGAGAGAGCTAGTTTTTGACTAGTGAAGTGTTACGTATGGAGTGTCGCGCTGTATGAAGCAGAGACTTGGACACTCAGGAAGAAGGAACAGAAATACCTGGAGAGTTTTGAAATGTGGTGTTGGAGAAGAATAGAGAAGATCAGGTGGACGGATCGAGTGACCAACGAAGAAGTATTGAGGAGAGTCAACGAGCAAAGAAACATTCTGCAGGCGATTACACGAAGGAAGGCTAACTGGCTGGGACATATTATGAGAAGGAATGGGTTACTGAGTGATATCACCGAAGGCCAGGTTGAAGGAAAGCGAGGACTGGGAAGAAGACTGATACAGCTAACCAACGATCTGAAACAAGGAAAGAAGATGACGTTCCAGGAATTAAAGCGAGAAGCCGAGAATAGGGACAACTGGAGAGCTCTTTTTGGGCAGAGCAATGGACCTGTCGTAAGACAGAACACTTAATAAATAAAATAAAGTTTTTGATGATAGGAGATGGATGGAACTGGCTGAGGATCATGTCCAGATGTGGGCTTCAATATTGATGGTGTTGAACCTTTGGGTTCTGCTACAGCAGTCATCTTTCTTTTTTCATTTGATGTTGTATAACCTGTTCAGTTGGCAAATCACCTTTGCCCTTTCTGTGCTAAATTCTTCACTAGAATGATATGGAAACTTTAGAATTAAGTTTGTAGGGAGCTGCGTTATGAAAGTGAAAACAGCACAGGTTTCTCTTCGCTGATAACATTACATACTTTGGGCATACAGGAAAGAAGGGATTGTTTTATTCTTACGTGATCTTATTTATAGTGTTGTAATAATGAAATGACAATGAAAGAAATCTGAATGACGAGAGAGGGTTGAACACTTATGTGTGGAAGATGATGTCTGCAACTTATTATGTGGATGAAATATCACATTTATCATTCGTCCATGTGCCTATGTCTGCGTTCTTGCACTCATAAGTACTGTAATATTTCCTGACCTTTTCTACAAATGATCACATTGTATGTCTTTTCAAGAGTCAGATGCTAAGTACACCAGTTACAATGCTTACTTCTGCGTTTTAGTGTGAGGGTAAGCAGTATGACCAGAAGTCAGATATCTGGGCCCTGGGCTGCATCCTGTATGAAATGGCGTGTCTGCAGAAAACCTTTGAAGGCTCTAACCTGCCAGCACTGGTGAACAAGATAATGAAGGTATGGGCATTCTGCGATGGTAATTTATGTTGGTTGGTTGATTGTAAATTTGTCTATGGTGGTCAAGTTATCACAAGGTCCGTTATCTCTGTGTGTCATCAGGGTCACTTCCAGCCCGTACCCGGTGGCTACTCTCCTGGCTTCCGTCAGCTGATCCACGATCTGCTACAGAGAGACCCGGCATTCAGACCCACGGCAGCAGAGATACTCGACTCTCGTTTACTCCTGCTGCTGGACTCGCTGAAGGAAGGAGGAGGAAGAGATTGGTTTCTGGACCATGATGGTTCTGTACCAAATTTAAAAGCTTCCTGTAACAGGTAGCTGCATATTATATATTCCATGTGCAGTTAACTTATTGCCTCCATGGAACACAGTCCTTAAAACTCGTATGTGCTTGTTGAGGCTTCAGGTTCTCACAGCAGCAAGTATGAAGATGACAGCCTTCTGAGATATTGCACCGCGTAATCTAGTAGAAGCTGACGAAGTTTTAGAGGTGCGTACTGCCTTCATCTTCAGAGGAATCTCACGATATTCCAGAAAGCTGTCATCTTCATACACTGTCTCCATCCTTTATGAGTCTCAAAAGTTCATTACCATATTCACAAAAGCCCAGTGCTAGACCCTGTCATAAGTAATTTGATTCCAGTTTACATCCACACATCTTTATTTTTTAAGACTGAGTTTTAATATTATCCACCAAAGTCTTACAAACCTGCATGCTGGTTGTTTTGATTGAGGTCCTGCATGGTCACATTCCCGCCAGGAATATTACCTTAAAGTGGTTCATGACTACTTGTATGTTATCAAATAATCTAAGAAACTAACCACTCCTAAGGCATGTGTGTTTCACTACATTTAAACCCTTGTCATTTTTTATGTTTCATGCTGCTCAAACAGGAATTCCAAACCAGAAAGGTAAATATTATCTTATTTTAAAGTAATTTTTAATATTAAAAAATTTGCAGCATTTGAATTATCTTTAAGACTGGTAAGATCACAAAGAATTTGATTGGAAAACGTAAAGGGATGACACCACTGTACACATATGTGTGAGAATAATATTAAAATGGATTTTAAGAAAATAGGGTAGAAGGGCGTGGACTGGATTTGTGTGTCTCTGCATATGGAACTGTTGTGGGTTATGGTGTGTGGTAATGAACCTTTGCAGTCCATGAAATGTGGGGTACATCATGACTAATTTAGAGACTGTGAACTTCTGAAGAAGAACCCTACTCCATGTAGTTAGGTAGCAACTCATCCTGTTATATTTTAATGAGTAAAATTGAAAAAAGCAAGAGATAATTATTTGATATTTCTTTTCTTGGTGCAGTTTCAGTTGTTGTTTTGTTTTTGTTAGGTCTGTGTTGTATGACCTGAAGTCGTATGAGTCGGCAATTGCACTGACACCAATCCAACTGCCACCACGCAGTAAAGTGACAGAGGTTGCTGTCAGCAGTACACACATCATCGTTCTAACCTCAGGTCCTCTTACACTGCACGATAACTGTCTGCACATTCAAACACTGTTGACTTGTTATCACTCGGCACTGGGCACGCTGTACAAATCTTAATGTGGATATTTGCAAATTACTTCCTTGTGTACTAATAACAAACCTGACTCATTAGTACTGATGAGACTGTGAATGGTTAGATTAAGAAGGAAGATGATCTCACAAGTTAGTTGAAAGTACTCCCTAACGTCACCTAAAGAGACAGAATGATACCTCGAAGTTTCAAAAGAAGCATGAAAATTAACTTCTTAAGATATTCATCATCAGGATTTCACCTCAGAACTTCAGATTGCGATCGTCATGTATTCGGTGGCTGTATACAGTGAAGTGTGATAGTGTTTTGAGTCGTTTAACATGCATGATTTTGCCAGAAAACCTAAATGTAGGATAATATTAATGTCAAAGTAGGGTGTAGCTCAGAATTGAGTCCAATGGAAAGTTTTATGAATATGGTAATGCACCTTTGTGTTCCTTAAAATGTGGGTACATTAATGACTACCTGAACTATTATTAACTTAGATTCTCACAGCAACAAGTATGAAGTTCATTGTGAGATTTGAGATTTTCACAGCGATGAGTATGAAGATTTCTGTCTTCTGGGTTGTTGCGCCGTGTAGTCTGGTCGATGTTAACCAACGTTTCAGAGGTCATACTGCCTCCATCATCAGGGCAATGAGTATGAAGATTTCCGTCTTCTGGGTTGTTGCGCCGTGTAGTCTGGTCGATGTTAACCAACGTTTCAGAGGTGATATTCATCGCCCTGATGACGGAGGCAGTATGACCGCTGAAACGTTGGCAAACATCGACCAGACTACACAGCGCAACAACCCAGAAGACAGAAATCTTCATACTCATCGCCCTGATGACGGAGGCAGTATGACCGCTGAAACGTTGGTAAATATCTACCAGACTACACAGCGCAACAACCCAGAAGACAGAAATCTTCATCGCCCTGATGATGGAGGCATTATGACCTCTGAAACGCTGGTAAACATCAACCAGACTACACAGCGCAACCACCCAGAAGACAGAAATCTTCATGCAGTTCATTGTCTTCTGGGTTGTTGTTGTGCTTTGTAGTCTGGTAGAAATGTACCTGTTTTCCAGACGTGGTTGTTGTCTCCATCGTTAGCATGATGAAAGCAGAACATGATAATAAAGGAAGCAAACACCCTTGAAAAATTGGTAAACTTCTACCAGATTAAATGGTGCAACAACCCAGAAGACAGACATCATCTTCTTATTAACTTCTCAAGAAGGACTCTGTTCCTAGTTAGTTAGTGGTATACGGTGATGGAGTTGTGTGTATCTTCAGAGATGCTGGTGTACAGCTGGGGTGAAGGGAAGAGAGGTCAGTTGGGGCATGGCGATACAGAACCATGGCGACAACATCCTGGAAGCGTGGAGGCCCTAAAGGGGAAGAGCATCAACAGGTAATTCAGATAATGACAGAGTTAAATGTAATGAAATATTTGCTTTGTACCTACATTTAGTTGCCATTCTGTTTCTTTCAAGTGGTTCTCATGAAACCTTATAACATTAATTCACTTTTGACAGTGTAGGATGCATCTGTGGAAATCCCGTTACTTAAAGTTTGTAAATGTCGTCTGCGGTGCATTACTATTTGTTCTTAAACATGTCTCACTGTAGAATTAACAAACGTGCACTTGCCGACGAATGTAGTAAAATTATTTGTTGCAATTAAAGACTTCTGTGATTTTAATAATATCAATTGTGGGTGACTTCTTAGCGTTGTCAAATAATTGACTAAAATTAAAGACTTGCATGATTTTAATAACTCTATTACTGCACTGGGTGAGCACTACTGTGCTCTAAGGAGTTAGTAAAGAAATATAATGCTAAACTATTGAATCTACTGCGGCTTCTCCGGAAAGTTATTAGCAACTTCTTGGACCTTCTTAGGCACTGAAATGATGCTGTTTGTCTGTGTTCAGTGACTACGTTCTTTGTGTGAACCACCCCAACTCATAATTCTATACCATACATTCTGCCCTTTTATATTCAAGGACTATCAGAACAACTGGAATTGTGTGTTACTCTGGTTTAACCTTCATCTTTCAGTCTCTGTCGTAAGTTTAAGTAATGTGCCGTGACTTCCCTTTGTTGGCAGGATTGGAGCTGGGGATGGCTACAGTGTATTTGTCAGCGACTCAGGAATGGTGATGACGTGCGGTGATGGCACATTCGGCTGCCTTGGACATGGTGACTGGAACAACTCTACCCGACCTCGTCTCATTGGTGAGTGAATAAACTTCTCTGTTAGAAATTGCTTTCTGCAGAGATTAATTTGTAAAATATCAGGTAACGCCTTCACATTTTTAATGCCAATCTTGGAAACAAGGCTCTAGTGACTGAGTTGTAGTGATGTAATCATAATATCTGCATGGGAAGAAGTTCCTAGGTACAAGTCAGTCTGGAGGCTTGAACTTAGCAGCCCTATCAGCAGAATACTTGTCAACAGGATAGTCAATTCTCATGAGAAATTTCCGTTAAATCTATGTAGATACATTTGCGTATATTAATTGTAATGTATGGCTTTCTTTTTCAAGTTCTTTGTTGTATTATCAATGTGTAAGGTAGCCATAGTTTCTTTTAGACATAAACAGATTGCATAAGATGACATTGGTAAATTTTTATCTGCTTTTTCTGAATCTGAGGGTGAATGTAAGGAACAAAACCAGTCTAAAAATAAAATGAAATATAAAAAAAATTATTTATGCAGCCAAGGTCTTTCGAACTAACAAAAGTTTCAAAACAAAAGAGTTTAATAGAAAATAATGTTCCAGTAGCTGCAGTAACTGAAACCAACACGAAATTTAAAGGTACGAAGTGTTTTCAGAATTATACTGTTGTTTGTCGTGCATTCAATAGAAATATCAGATGTAGGATTTGAGGTTTTCATGGCAGTGAGTCTGAAGATGGCTGTCTTCTGGGTTGTTGTGTCATGTAGTCTGGTAGAAGTTTACTGACATTTTAGAGATCCTTGCTGCCTCCATCATCAGGGCAATGAGACTCATCACCCTGATGATGGAGTTAGCAGGGACCTCTGAAATCTCGGTAAACTTCTACCAGACTACATGACACAACAGCCCAGAAGACAGCAATCTTCAGAAATATCAGAGCTCAGTTGAGTAATAATTTGGATACATAAAACAGTTTCCAACTTAGTTCTGCCGGCACTATGTTTATATCTGTAATAAATTATTGTAAGGTGGAGTACAAATTCACAGAGAATACATCTGTAAACTGTTCTGTGCTACACATCTTTCTGCCTTGCAGTTAACATCAGTGCCCACATTGTTCACAGAGAAGCTGTTGAGTGTGGATGTGGTGGTTGTCGGCTGCGGTCCACATCATGTCGCAGTGCTGAGTCGAGACGGAGAAATGTACGCGTGGGGCAGAGGTGACGGGGGACGTCTTGGCCTGGGCCATGAGGAGGACTGGTACGTACTGCAAATTAGTGTGAATAGACAAAATAAGATTGAAGTGCATCCATCATTGCTCGCCCAACACCACTGTTGCTTTTGATGAAAGCACAGTTTTGTTCAAGGGGAGGGTGCCTTTCAGAACTTGCAATGAGGTCAGTAAATTTGGACTGAAGATGTTTGTACTTACTGATAGTACCAGTGGATATAAATTTATATGACTTCAAGTTGTATACTGGCAAAACTAAAAGTGTGAACTCTGATTTATTCAAAACTACACAAGTAATAAAAGAGTTGTTTTCTGCTCTTGTGAAAGACCCCCCCCCCCCCCCCCCCCTACAATCCACATTCACTGAAATGAACCATCGATAAATGTATTACAGCTGCTCTCCCGTGAAGGTGACACTGCCTAATGATTGTGTGCTGCGTACTCTGCGTTGCGGAGGGGACGGCACTGCAGTCCTTACAACAGATGGGGTGATGATGACCTGTGGTCGTAACTCATTCAATAAACTAGGATTATCAGACAGTAATCCAGGATTCTTCTCTTTTAATTTTAAAGTGAGTTTTATAATTTTGGTGTAGAGTTGTTAATGAGGCAGGGTAGGTCACTTGATGAAAGTGACTAGTTATGGCCTAAATGACTTGGGTTTGAATCTCAGAAGAGACTGCAAATTTAAGAATGTGTGGAGCTCTGTCTCCACTTCCCTATATATTTTCATGGTGTGCTGGTCAGGCAGAGGGGTAACTTATGTAAACTAAAGATGTTTTATCTTATTGTTTTTAATACATGTTCACTTTGAGTGCAGTCATCTGATAGAGGGAATTTATTAGATAAAGATATTTAATGTGGTATTGTAGATTCATTTTTAATTAATTTGGAAACCGCATGTATTGTGTCTGATCATGAGAATGTTTATCATTTGTCGTAAGTAGCTCATTGGCTATAGTGGGGAAAGAAAACTGATGCTGTAATTCTTATTGCAGTAAGGAAGAATTATGTTACTTGGTGACGCTTGGTGGTGTGCATGCGTGCAGTAGGATCACTTTTTTTTTTAACAAGTGGATTCCTTTTATGAAACTTGTTAGTAATTTAATGTATGGGAAGTCATCCAGAATGTTTTGGTAACCCCTGCTTTCTGTTATATCATAAGAATATAATATGTTTGAACCAGTAGCAACACTTTCAGTGTAAAATCCTCAAAAGATATAACGCTTGGTCTCTGAAGTATATGAAAGTTTGCTGATATAATGTGTGCCAGTAATGGCAGGGCTGTTTGTATCTGTTTTCGAATAAGCATGTTCGTTTGTATATTGTTCGTGTGCAAAGCAGTGTCGGAGTTCGTTCTTGATTTGCACTGGATGTCTGCCTTCTCTCCCAAGAGTGGCACTCATTCTTTAAGACAATGTAAATCTGTGGGAGAGATGACCGTGCTTAAACTGAGACAGACATTTTTGATTGGGAAGAGAAATTTCCAATAATATTTATGTATAAAATTAGTACATGTTTTTATTCAGTGAAGGTCCTTTGGCAGTACTATTACATCTGCTGCAGACAGTATTAAGTGTTATGGTTATCAATTATAATATTATAAGCCAGTACGTAAGGAGCAAATAATGCTATTGACAATTAATTTTTTAAGAGCAAATCTATGTATAGTGAGGTACTGTGTGCTAGGGTATATTACTAGTAATATATAAGGAAAGGTACTTAATAATAAATGTTTGGCTTATTTACATTGTTTCCCTCCAGGGTGAAGTTGAGAAAGCGCTGACACTCAACCGAGTGAAGGGGATCAGTTACAAAGTTGCTGACATTTCATTGGGCTCTACCCACACAGCTGTCCTGACTGAGAGTGGCCATGTTATTACGTTTGGGCGCAATGCAGAGGGCCAACTGGGAAGAGGACACCGGAGATCAGCATCATCAGGGCCAATGATGGTGAAGTCAATGGCAGATAAATGTGTCACTGTAAGTACTTTTTGGTGTAAACCAAATGTCGTTTGATGCAGCACCCATTTGCATTACAGAAATGGTCACTATGAATTGAAACCAGTAAAGTCTTTTAAGATGTTTTCACTCTGTGGGTTAATTTAAAAGATTATACTATAATTGTAAGATGATTAATCTTATAATTACACTAAATCCTTATGAGTACATGTTCATTCAACACATTTGCATTAATGCTGTTGTTCAACTAATATCCTTTTTAGGCAGAGCACTTATTAAAATGTCTTGTTTCTCCAGCCATCCATATTTATATATATATATATATGTACAGAATACCCCACTTAATGGTACCTGCACCTTGTCGTGGTGGTGGGGCTTGAACACCTCAGTGGTACCAAGAGCTATGCTGGCGGTAGCATAGCTACTGGTAGGGCCTCCCTAGCCAGATTGGTCGAGGGGGAGAGGTCAGACTAAGACAGGTACCCTGGTCCTCCGGGTTGGGGGTTGGTTCCAAGGCTAACAACCTTGCACCATAAAAAGGAAGATGTTTCGAAACCTCGATCAAAGCCTCGGACAGAGTACCGAATGGAAGAGGAGAATTGAGGAGGCCATGGGCCAAATACAGACTGGAGAGCCATAGAAGAAGATGTACAGAATGTATATAAATTATCTTTACAGCTTTTCCCGTGAATAAACTTTGGGGCTGTCTGCAATGTGCTTCATTGTAGCATTAAGGTGTTCTGATCCCCACATGAATACATTTTGTTTATCTTCCCTAAAACATGGGGTGTGGCCTCATCAGAGAACATGATTTTCCTCTAGTAATAGTAAGTGGACAGACCTGATTATTCTGGTTTTCTTCTGGGAATATGGTCCGTGGGGGAGCCAGGGTAGCTCAGTGAGTATAATGACTCTGGGGCCCACCCAGCCTCCTCTCCAATGGGTACCGGGGTCCTTTCCTAGGGATAAAGTGCAGCCGGGGTGTGACACTGACAACTCACCCCCATCTAGTCCTGAGGTTAAGAATGAGTTGGAGTTGTACCTCCTCTCCCCTTAAATGCCTACATGGCGTGTAGCAGGATACCTTTACTTTACTTTTTTACATGATTCATGGTCAAAGGAGTTGACAAGCCCCAGTTTTAAAACATTGCAGTTTCTTAGTTTATATGTGTGAGAAGAATCTGCAAATTGGTGTAATAATAAATTGATTGTTATTTTGTAACAGATGGTTCAGTGTGGCCCAACATACACTGTAGTGGGGTCTATTGAGAATACTGTCTACTTCTGGGGCACTCGATACAGTTCATTCAATTACCAGGTATGTCGAGCAACCCTATGAAGCAAGCAAAGTATAGTAGAAATCCATTGTTCAGAGAGTGTCAAAGCATTCCGAAGAAAATTATCATTATCATGAATACTTGTTATACTTATTAAACATATTGAGAGATAAAAATTCCTTGTGCTGCTTGGTCGCGGGGACCGTGGGTTCGAATCCCACTCAAGCCATTGATTTTTTTCTGTGTTGTGCTGTCCTGTGTACAACAAATGATGTTTGTCTCATACTTTTAATTTTTTATGGATGTAAGGTTCTTAAAACCTTTACATAATATCAAACATAAGAGGTGGGATTTTGGATTCTCATAATGTTGAGTACGAAGATGACAGCCTTCTGGGATATTGCACCGTGTAAGAAACGTCATTGCTTCTAGACGTTAATTAAATAGAGTTATCAATGTATTTGCTATTGAGTACAGAGGACACTTTTTCAGGTTACTGGCATATATTAAAAATGTTTTCTCTCTTCTTCCAGGATTTGATGGGAAACCCAAAGATGAACCTGGAGATGTCAGGTGGCTGGTCTCATTCCAAGTCTACAAATAAATTTCATGATCATTTGTTATATGGCTCACAGGTGAGAACATCAGAACCAACATGCTACTGTGTAACCTCGACATTTGATATTGCACTATTAAAACTGATTCCTGAAATAAAATACAGCTTTACAGGTGATACCTGTGTCATCTACAGCTTGAATTTAAATACAAGCTGTGAAGTAAGAAAGGGGGAAATATAAGCACAGAGCATTGTGAAAATGTTGCCATTTCTTATTGGCTTCCATAAGTTTGTGTTGACGTTATTATTTACTATTGCAGACTGGATCACAATACACCAGCATCCTCATTGAGTCGGCTCTACACTCTAATCATTTGACTGAAATTCTTCTAGAGCCACAGGAGATTTTAGCGTAAGTATAGTCAACTCAGTAGTTTTTGGCCGGTGGAGTTTTCAAGGGGAAGGCTAGGAGGAAGACACTTGTGCGATAGTTTAATGATTTGTCTGCCCGTTTTACTTGAATTTTAATTTTACAGTAATGTCTGTATAATCGTGGCACGTGAAAAGTGAGGAACTATAATTTGAATGTACCGTATGGAATGTATAACAAAATAGAACATTTATTTGCAGTAATTAGCTAGTCTGGCGGTAGAGCTTGCCAAGACTTATCCATAGAAGTCTGAACATATCCGAATGTGTCCAAACCACAGTAAACCTGTCAAAACTTTTCAAAACCTCTCGAAAACCATCCAAACACGTCTAGACCTCTCTGAATGAGTCCAAACCATAGTAAACCTATCAAGACTAGTTATACGAACAAACTTGTCCTGCACATTATGCACACGTAGCGAGACAAATATTTCATGGACATTTTCCTGATTGGACATGGTAGACCTGTGGGGGCTGCCACCACTTTCATCACATTTATCCCCATTATTTTTCTTTTTTTGGGGAACAACAGAGGATATGTTTTATCAAGAACTACTAGCCACATTAGAATAAACGCAGCAGTGCAGTGTGCGCTGTTGTATCACTTCAAAATTTGCTGTCTGTGATTTGCTCCTTAATTGAACATGTCTGAAAGTTTATAAGCGCCAGTGGTCACCAATCTTAAGTTATTATTATTAATTTTGTGCTAAGATTACTATTTTCAATGTAAATACGTACTAATGCATTTGTCTCTCTTGCTTTGAATGGTGACATCTCAGCGATGGTTCATCAAAAATTAATGTTTTGTGTGACTAGTCTCAAATCTGGCTGTAATTCTATCTTAAAAAATAAAATGGGTTCCAATTTAAAGAACAGAGGGTAACCTTGACAACTTCATAACAACAATTCCATGATTAATAATTTACCACTTAATGTATACACCATTAGACTGTTTTAATTTTATTTGAAACGTTTTTGTGTATGTATTAAAATGAAAGAAATATTTGAGGTCACAAAGTTAGGTGAGACACTGTGTGTTGCTATCATAATGCATGCGTATCATGTCTTCGTTTGTTTATTTTTGGTTCCAGATTAGAGGGCTCTTGGACATACGTCACATCCAAATATGATCAATATTCACAGAATGGGGAAATGCATTGAAATAGAATGTTTTCTTATTGACGATACTGTGTGCTTTTATACAGTGTGACAGAACTTGTTATTATGTGTCACATTGACATTGATAATCCATAATTTCACAGGTTTCACGAGTCCTGTTGCCTAAACTTTCATTGTGTTCAAATCACATACCCCCTAGATGTTACCACTCACTCACAGTTTCTGTTACCTTACTTAATTCTATATTACAGATTCTCCCATTTATTTCTTAGTCATCCAAGTGACCTCTTTCCTAAAGTGTTCCTCACAGAAATTAATTACAAATTTCCCATCTCCCCTATTTACTAACACATATTCAGCCATTACAGTCTCACCCAACATCATGGTTGAGTGGTTAGTACGCATTCTGCATATTTGGGGGTTTGTCAGTCTAGAGGTTGGTTATCCTGACTGTGTCTGTGGTCTTTCTGCAGTCCCTCCAGGAACCGTTGAGAGTGTGACTGCTTCCGTATAAATCATTATCACAAATCACTCTAACATAAAAAGCCATGAAATTGTAGTTTAGTATTGCTGCTAGATGTCACTTGAGTAGTGGGGCTGTTTATTTACCAGATTGTATGCATCAGCCACTCAGATTGAAAAAGGTGAAACAGTGTGCTTGGCCGGGCTGTACCCCATGAGGTACAGTTTGCTCGTACTTGTGGACACCACAGTTCCGTTGGCACACCTGCAACCGCAGCCCACGTCGGTCCACCATAGTAACAGAACAAGAGATGGGAATCGTGGAAGCTCTGGCAGTGAGGAAGACAGTGCGGAGGAGGAGTCTGCACAAGGAACTGATTTTGATAGCCTTGGACCGGTGAGAAACTGAACTCATTGCAATTTCTTGAATTTTACTGGAGAACAGGTAGTGAACAAGGCCTTGGGGTAGGAAGACAAGACTCTTTTTGAAGTGACTGCTTAGATGAAGATTTTTCTATGCACAGACTGCAACCTTCTCCTGTACTGGAGTAAATTAGATTGCGTAAATATGAAGAATACTCCCCCCCCCCTCCCTCCAACAACTCCTGCCATCTACAGTCCACACACTTTATTCACACCTTTCGTACATTCCCTTCTGTTTGCCTTCATATGTGCCCAAGTCATCAACGCTTGTCCACAGCAGGATAGTTAAATTACCTTCTTCTAGTACCCCCTTTAATTCATTTTAGTAAAAATGTTGTGTTGTGTTTAGTCGAGAAACTGAGAACAACTATTACACCAGCAATTAATGTGGATGTTCCAGTGGTACCGATGTTGACATTTCCCACTTTTCAACTCTCCGGCCCTTACAAAACCAGCCGAATAGAGTAAATGTTCAGCACTGCTTAGCTTAGTCCAAGACCTTTACCCGATATTACATTTCTGTGAGACTACATCAATATTTTTACGCACTATTGTAATTCTTGGAATCATAGATATATGAAACTTCTACATGTTTGCTCCTGGGAACTCCATATTCTGTGTGCCATTTGAAATTAAGAATGTTCAGTTATCTTTAGGCTGCATATCCCTTCTAGAAGAATGACTTTTCATGTTTGGCAGTCACGGTCCCATGACGGGATCACTTTATGTAATCAGAATGTTCCCATTAGAATAGTCATCTTTTTAAAAAAGGTTAATCATGTTTATTTCCTAAAGATGTTTTCAAGACACCACGTGTGATAGCTGCTGGTTTTCACAAAGTTATTGAGTGTTGCAATTATTTTTCATTGTAGCCAAGCCACTGACATCCCCTACCATGACCAAAGATATTTCTTCATCATTCTACAGCTCAAGCTGTAGAAAGAAGCGATAAGAACTCTTAAGGAGAAAATATCACATTCCACATTGAACTGTTCTCAGTTCTATAGAAGGCATAATTCATTTTTGAGACTATTCTATTTTTTAATATGGATGATGTAATGTTATCACAAGTGTATTGGAAATTACATACGCTTGTCATATTTCTTTCAGAAGTATGGTGACAAGGCACTTTTTATTGCCTTTAAAATCATTTAGTCACGAAAGACTTTAAATGCCAGTTCCGTGTAATGAAATGAAATCTGGCGGAGAACTAACGTTTCAAAGCCGTCTTAATAATTCTGTGTAATTAACAGTCCTTTCTCTCTGTTGTTCTTTTAAGCATGTTATCCAGACAACTCCGATGCATGTATACTGACCACTACATTCCTTATTTGGCAGCTTTAGTCATGCTTAAGAAACAAATGTAAATTGCTGTTTTATTTCTGTAGGTTCCAGAATGGATCAAAGCTGAATTAGCCCAGTCTGAAGCGATGTGGACAGGATTTTCAGAAGCACATTCCAGTGCAAGGTGAGTGGCGTGTTTGTGTAGGATTTTGGGGGCAGAGAAACCACGCAGTTATCAAAGCTTGAGAACAGTGAATCTCAAAGGCACAGGCAACATTTTCTCTGTATCGACGTGCTTATATAAGTTGTCTTCAGTATGTCAATTTCAACGATATATCCAGTGCATCTCAGAATAGACAGCACTTATATCCTTGTACATCTTAATGAACTGGTATTTGTAACGGAGGCATGTTGTGTTGCCTCCTTTATAGTACCAGCTTGGTGTTCAAATATTATATTGATGAACTTCAGATTCAAAAAGGTTAAGCGAGTTTCACTGTACATTGTCTCCTTCCACTTCTAATATTATTATGTATCCGCAGCAAGGTTTCTCATTGCATTAATCTTAAGTATTTGTTTGCATTATCCTTGGCCTTAAGTGAAAGACAGGCCATAAAATCAGTCGCATAACTTTGTTTCATTAATGACACAAATACATGAGATCATATGATAATTTAAAATGTTACAGTTGCTAAGCAAGTGTAAATGTAAAATTTTTAACAGATTTATGCATAGATAATACATGTTTGTTTAAACATTATATTGATAAATTAAACTAACACTTGACATTCCATACTTAACAGGTATTAGAAATTAATTTCAATCACTTCGCTGGAAGCTATAAATCATATTTATTAACAAAGTTATTCAAAAAAGCCACTAGCCAGCTGCAAGGCACAGCACAAAAAGAAAGTTAATCACAGATTAAGTCTTTTCTTCTTCACTGCTTCCTTTCTGTGTTTGATTAATAATTTGTCTTCTTCTTTCTTCTCATGTCTATGATCTCTATCATTTTCTTCTGGCTGAAAACAAGATTCATTTAACTGGTTTACTTTAAATTCCTTTTCCTTTCAGATGCACCCCCTAATTAAATTAATATTCTCACCTGTATTCCATCATCACTTTCTGTGGAAAACAGGCGAGTTTTGTTATTATTTTTATTTATTATTGACTGCAAATGGGTTTATACCCGGTGGCAGTGTCCTACAATAACATACAAAACAATGAGACATAACAGAACAATGAGATACATCAACACAATGAGACAGAACAAAACAATAAACAAAAGGACACAACAAAAACAATAAGACACAATAAACAATGAGATACATCAACACAGAGACAGAACAAAACAATAAAAAAAGGACACAACAAAAACAATATGACACACAAACAATGAGATACATCAACACAATGAGACAGAACAAAACAATAAACAATTTTGGTTGCAGATAATCTCCCCCCGTGCTGCAAACAGAAAACAGTCTTAAAATGGCTGTTAAAACATTTCGCTCTCCTGCTGGTCTCTTCAGCAAAATCTCAGCGTAATAGACTTTTGTGAACTGACAAATTATATTCTTAATAATAAAATTTTGTTATAGTGAAAGGGAATAAAAACAAATTAACAACATAAGATCTATTGAAGATGTCCGTCTTCTGGGTTATTGCGCTGTGTAGTCTGGTCGATGTTAACCAACGTTTCAGAGGTCATACTGCCTCCGTCATCAGGGCGATGATGACGGAGGCAGTATGACCTCTGAAACGTTGGTTAACATCGACCAGACTACACAGCGCAACAACCCAGAAGACAGAAATCTTCATACTCTGATGACGGAGGCAGTATGACCTCTGAAACGTTGGTTAACATCGACCAGACTACACAGCGCAACAACCCAGAAGACGGACATCTTCATACTCTGATGATGGAGGCAGTATGACCTCTGAAACGTTGGTTAACATCGACCAGACTACACAGCGCAACAACCCAGAAGACGGACATCTTCATACTCACCGCTGTGAGAACCTCAAGTCTTACATAAGATCTATTGTTTTTACAAATTTCGGTGTATTTTTATAAAATGGGGTGGCACAATGCATATTTCTAATAATATTCACGCATGTAGAAACAACTACTCATCCCACTAACATACAATAGAATTTAGTGAGTTCTTCTCAGGCTACCAGCCATGTAAGATGGCTTAATGAAGAAAACACCAATATTTCAAGAACCATCTTTAAATGCAAGAACAGATTTTGCTGACCCCTTGGGCTGTGTTAGCATTGCCTATAGTTATTATGTCTGCAAAACCTATTATATAAGAATTCTTGAGGTCAAGACTGAAAAATGAACTGTAATTCTTTCTCAATCTTGAAAATTTGAGATCACAGTTGTCTATTTTGTTGTGTTTAATTTGTCCAGCTGCTATGTGGAATTTGACGTGTCAAAATACATGTCATAGTGGTGCTTAAACACAGAATTTACTTTTTTACGAACATGTTTAACATTGCTGACCTTAAGATTATGATTTCGCTTTTTCTCAGGAGATGAATTACTGAACGTGCGTTGCGTTCCGCTGCCTTCAGTGTCTGCATTTTGCTGAGCAGCTTCTTTCCTGTAGCAACACAAGAAACAGATCTTCAGCTGTTACCTTGACGCAACAGCATGTGATGACAAACCAAACGCCACTGTGAAATATGTCTATCATTCTTATGAATAATTTTAGATGTATAATTATAAACTTACGGGAATATGGAGGAAACACAGTGCATACAATCATGATCAATATTTACAGGACTTTGGTAGCACAAAAACTTCAGATGGGTGAAAGAGATCATGGCGGACTTGTCCATTTGAAGAATGTATACTGCCGCCGGACACTTGGTCTGATGCACATAAATGATATTCTAGGCAGTGATACTGAAAGGCGTGTGGTGCCTATTATTATGGCGAATGGATTGATTTCCTGAATGTATATTGAGTTCAGTATGTAACTCTTCTGGCGGAAAGCAGAAAAGTAATTGAGATATCAGCATTTTGAAGAAACATTGCTACCACCTACAAGTCCACATGGTGTTACTTACCCGGAAAATCAGCATTGACATTCTGTGTAAATGATGTAGTAATTTTAAACATTTTTCATAAAATTACAACAGAGGCGTTGAAAGCATAACAAACCTCAGCCACGTTATTTCAAATGAAGCAGACTATGTGGAATCATACTTACAATTCTTTACTATTTTCATAGTTCTTAATCACATCAACGTAAAGGTTTTGAATTTCTTGTGTGAACAGTGACACTGGCTGTGCAGGAAATCCACCAGGTATTTGAATTGCTGTACGTGACTGTTCAAACTGGTCCTCAACAAATGCAGCCGTCTCAATACTTCCTGAAATTGGAAGGCACTTTAGGTTTACAGAGGGCGAACTCTTCACATGAATTTCTTAAAGCTGACAGGATTCACTGACAGATGAGTGAATGTCTGCATGACTAGTTCTACAGACACTGTGGTGACTTCAGAATAATATACAATCAAGAGAATCCCAGGTCTGATTCCTCATGATCCAGGATGCAAATGTTTCTGTGCTCAAACTGAAACATGTACCTCCATAAATTTTAGACCAAAGCAATGAGGAAAATACCAAGTGTAGTTCACAGATAATGTTAAATTACAGGTTCCCCTTCTAAGATATCATTATCACCATTATCTGATTGTACCCTATTATTGGAAAGTAGTGGAAATTTCTCACAGTCCATACAAAATTATATCTAATGGTACATTGGAACCACTGGATTCATATCATTAGACATTTAATGTCTTACTCAGTCAGGTCCTTAAAGGTACTTAGTTTTGTTGTCAGCCATTGTCAGTCCTCAAATTACAGACGGGGTTTCTGCGACATATGTAACCTGAATAAATTTAAAACAATTTAGAAACCACGACAGGAGAGAAAGCGAACTTAATAAAATATAATGATAATCATAATGTTTTGCACTTACTTACCGCGAGACAACTGAGCTCCTTCTAATTTATATTGTGTTATTTCAATGTCTTTCTTCTTCACCAAGTCAAATAATGAACGTTTTTGAGCTTGAAGTTGCTGTACCATAAGCAATAATGGCAAAGTAATTTCTTTGTATAACTGTTGGCATAAAAAAAAAATGCATTTCACTGTGGAATCCTACTTTTGTTAAACAACATCTCAAAAAGTTCTCTTACAAGGTACAGCACTGACTATCACACTTACTACTGAACAGCTCAGCAGACAAGACAGACCCTATTTGGATCTGCCCTCAATAGCTAATTTTAATGGACCCCCTACAGAGTAAGTGCCTTTCCCTTTGCCACATCTTAAGATGAGGGCAGATCCAGTCCTCAAAACAATGTGAAATTTTGTAACATCAGACAATGGACAAAGTACAAAAACCCAACAATCCAGATTGTGTATGATCTGAAGCCTTCACGGCAACTGAGCATAATAAATTCTTCTCGGGCTACCAGCCGTGTAAGGTGGCTTAATGAAGAAAATACTAAAATTTTGATTACCATCTTTGCCCTCATCCTCAGGGTACTATTTTCTTCATCAGTCCACCTTACATGGCCGGTAGCCTGAGAATAATTTATTATATTCTGGCTTTATGCAGTGAAGAATTGTTAACCTCTTGCACAACTCCCATGCTGGAGGGTCAACCCTAGTCAGTTGTCTGCGACTGATTATTGAATCTATTTGGAGCTAACCCCCATATCTGGAGGTCTTTCTCCTTCCATCTGCAATTTGAGGAAGTGCCATGCAATGGTGACGAGGGACCCACGTAAACGGATGTGGGTAATTATAAATTAATACAAAATTTTCATAGAAAATCGTCATGAAAACTGGTCAGTTAGGAGATGGTATATTTTTTAGAATAATAGTACAATAAAGTAGAAAGAAACAAATTTAAAACAGTATGTACTAGCTCATATAAGATCATGGGTTTGATAATAACTGGACATTTTTGGAACAAACCATAACTGTTATATAACAGCTACTACACTATCCTGATATTTTGTTCGCTCTAAAGCATGTTCTTGTCATCTTGGTCTATTCTTTTATGTGCCTTCCAAAGTGTTTATCTTAAAATTCTCTCAAAGTCTTGTATGTCTTATTCTTACCCATTTAGTGTTTCCTTCTATATTGTGAATTACTGACAAAAAACAAAAGTACTTACATCATGTGAAGTCATCACCTTGAGACAGAACTGGATAGTAAATGGTACACCAGCCAGTTTTGAATTAATCACCATGACCACAGAATCTTCACATTCCTTTATACTAATTTTAGCATTGGCCTTGTCACTTATTTGTGACAGTGTCCATTGAACTAGATTTTCTTCTTCACCTTCCATGAGAGGATTAAAATGCTGCAAGTAATGGTACTACGTGTAATGGTCATTTTCATTAGAATACAATGGGATTTGTGTACATTCCATATATCCTTCATAGGCCCAAGCCACGGATGTAGAACATGCCATAGTACAAATACAATGTTTGTTTCTAATACAACTGCACTGTTATACCTAATTTACAGTCAACTACAGTATTACCACACAAATAATTACACATGAAAGCTTACATGTATTGTATGCATTTATGCCGAGAATTTTCGGTTGAGGTAAATTATTCTTTAAATCATGATTCAGGCTTTTATAGTGGGGGGGGGGGAAGATTACTGAATAACTTAATTTCAGTATAGTAAACTCCTTTTTGATATTTACTGAGTTTAGTGTTTGTCACATGAAGATTATATCTGTATCTTGTACTTATACTCTAGATATTTTAAGTTTGAAATTTTTGTGCTACATACTACATATAATGAGAGCAAGAATTCGCAGGCTGGTGGAACAATATGAAATTTCTTAAACAATTCCCTACATGAGGCTCTCCTTTTAGTGCCTGGAATTATTCTAATGATTTTATTTTGAACGTAAAATACTTTTTTGCTGTCTGTTGAGTTTCCCCAGAAAATAATTCCATATGACATGATCGAATGGAAATATGTGTACTTTGCAAAGTAGACTAAATTTAAAGTTTCTGTAAATTAAAAAATGCTTTGCTTGTACTACGTATCCTGTAAATTTTACCTGACCTTACCTTACATCTCCCATATAATGACGCTGAGGTTATTTCTTCGCCCCATATATTTACAAAATTGGAAAGCAGTACGTTATGGTGTCCATTAATGCTAACTTTTTTGATGATATAATCATTGTGCTCCACCCTTACTGGTTCCCACATTAAGTTACTTAAAAGTACTTATTTGACAGACTTTTAGGTTAGTTTTGTAAATTGCTATGTCACTCAAGGATTGAAAGTTACTCATCGACAATCACAAATAATAGTCGATAATAAACAACGATATATCGCAGATATAAGTCTGCAGTAGCTATAGCAGATAGACTGAGCGAAGCGATACAAGATGATCCAAATAATGAACTGTGGTTAGTGTCTTATTGTGTTTTTTCAGTAATGTGTTGGGGAAATAGTTAGAAATGTGTCAGTTTTGTTATACTGTACGTTTGAGTAAATAATAACTAAGGTAATGCTCGGCAAAAGGGGATAGAGTGACGTTTTCCATGTTGAGTTCGGAAGTACTTTGTACTACACGCAAAAAAATTAAACTGTACTTTACGGGGACGAATTGTTTATATGTAAAGCCCGTGCATGTTTTTATTATGCGACTTATTATTAAATTATTTCCTTAATACATGTTCTACCGAAATAATTACAGATTATGCGGTATGAAAGTTGAAATACGTTTGACGACGTTCGTTCAGCTGCAGTTAGGATTCAACTTTTTTTGAACGAACGTTAATGTTTCCGGTTTCTCGTTTTGTTGAAGGTTTTTTTCTTATGTTACATTTGTTGAATATGACACATTATTATCTATCAGGAGCGATGGATCCGAATCGTGAATCCGGATTGGGAAGCGATTCTGATAACATGGCAGAATTAACAGCATTATTGACAACCGAGATTCCGGATGGGAGAAGTAATCTTGCAGATAGCCATACAAACTTGGAGAGGGTAGCAGAATACTGTGAAGGAAATTACTTCCAGGTAAATGTTACACTGCGTGTTACCTGACACGTATACATAAACATTATTTAGAGCGTTTTAGTTAATTATTACTTGTGTGTGTAATAGTCTGATAACAAGAGGGCTGCGCTTGAAGAGACCAAAAACTACACCACCCAATCTCTGGCCAGCGTTGCTTATCAGATCAACACCCTTGCATACAACTTCTTGCAGTTACTGGATCTTCAAACTGCTCAGCTTGCAGAAATGGAAAGTCAGATGAATCACATTGCTCAGGTATGTTTTACATGTGTTGAAAGGTTTACATTGTTTATATATTGCCAGTTAAGTATTGGAAGTGAGGTGTGGGTGTAGACCTGACAACTTTGACAAAGGTGGAGTAGGATTGTCTGTTACTAGTGGACTTCAAAAACACATATCAGAACCTATAATTTACTGAGCAGTTTGTATCAATGCTGAAACAGAATGTTGTGTGAATAAAGCAGTTAATTATGAATGCATGGTTTATTCGGAGAGATTTATCTGAATATTTTTAGTAATTTTTACAAGAAAAAGAAGTAATGTATGCAGATTTGTTATCAAGTCTTGTTTTGTCTGGTCAGTATAAAAAATATAGTAATAAATTTGGTTTTGGTCTGTAGACAGTGATGATCCATAAGGAAAAGGTTGCTCGTCGTGAAATTGGAGTGTTGACAGCCAACAAGACAACAACTAGACAGTACAAAATAATTGCTCCTGCCAATCCTGAGAAACCAATTAAATATGTGCGGAAACCTATTGATTACACGGGTAAGTGTTGATTATAGTGAACTTGTGTAAAGATGTCAGTGTTTGTTATGAATATATGAATCTCACATTTTCAGCCTTGGATGATATTGGTCATGGAGTTAGAACTACGTCCACAGGGGGCACTCCCCGTTCTAAGCAGAGAGGGTCTAGTCAGGGCAGCATCCAGTCACTTGGTTCAGTATCGGCAACCGGCATGGGACCCGTGGTGGGTCCAGCCCCCACGACAAAGCCTCCGACTCCACCGCAGGTTGTCCGAACGGGGGGCAGCCTCAGTAAGGGATCCAGAGAGTACAGGACTCCACCTGCTGTAGCACCACCTCAGGTTAGATCTTATTCAGGTGCAGAGGTTAAGTGCCGCTAAGGAATGACACTAATAATATGAGAATGCGGGAAGAGGCGCTTATAACGTAATTGAAGGTACTGTACTGGCATTTGTCTTCTCCGGTAGAAATTCATGGTAAGATTTCTGAATATCAGAAAAAAACATTGGTATAACTGAACCAAATTGGAAAGGTGTAATCCGTGCAAGAATCAAAATGGTTTCCAAGTGTGTTTGTACTTTTGCATTCTAAATGATCCTTGCTGGAATAGAATACTTAAAAATGGCATATTGGCCTACTGAAGGGTTACTATAAAATGCAGTTATGCAGGTGTTGCAGTAGATCATGGACATTGTGAAAACGTGCTGTAAGATTTAATCATGACCTATTATTTAACTATGAAATTTGAGACAGCTATAACACAGTTTACATACTTTCCATTATTACTACTGTTGTTATCACTAGTAATACATGAATGTATATTTTAAACATTATTATCTGTCTTATCTACTGATGCATGTGTTTATTGGAAACATTATTGGGAGAATAGCATAGTTTTAAATACTTGGATGCTTGGACGACCCGTTCTCCAAGTGCCCGAGCACTGCGGGTCCCAACTTTTTGTTGTCTCGATCCATAGACATTCGGTAGGACTCCTTGGACGAGGGATCGGCCCGTCGCAAGGCCTCTACCTGTACACAGGACAGCACGACAGAAAAAAGCAGACAAACATCCATGGCTTGAGTGGGATTCGAACCCATGGTCCCAGCGACCAAGCGGCAGAAAGCCCACGCCTCAGGCCGCGCGGCCACTGTGGACCCCGTATGTTTAAATAGAGAACCTAACTTTGTTTCTACATTACAGAGTATTCAGTATACTTAGTATATATGTTGTATGTCAGAATTTTGCTTAACCTGTTATTTTTAGAGAAAGTGTATAAAATATAAACAAAGCTTTTTTTACTTAATCTTAATAACGTCAAAAAAACAAAGCTCATGGTCATCAGTAAGAATGCTGTATTACCTGGCCAGCTAGTAGTTAATAATAAAAAAATAGAAAGAGTATCGAAATATACATACGTGGGCAGCACAATTAATGACCAGTGAGATCACTCCTTGGAATTAAAGTGCTGTATCGAAAGAGCCAGAGCCACTTTCATCAAAATGGGATCAATGTTCAGGAGTAGAGACTTAAACTTAAACACCAAGTTAAGACTTCTCAGGATGCTATGTTCTCTCCGTGCTTTTATACGGAGCTGAATCGTGGACACTGACCGAAGCTTCTTCAAAAAAAGTTGGAGGCCTTCGAAATGTGGTTGTACTGACATAATCTCAGAATTTCCCGGACTGACCGTGTAACCAACAAAAAATGTTATCGAGAAACTCCGCAAAGACGTCGAAGTTGTTAACACCATAAAAGAGAGAAAGTTGGAATATTTCGGTCATATCATGAGATACGGGCTGCTTCAGCTGATAATCCAGGGAAAAGTATTCGGAAAGAGGGGACCTGGCAGGCCAAGAATCTTCTGGCTTCAGAACCTAAAAACTTGGTTCTCGATGTCCACTGGAGGGCTGTTTCAAGTAGCAGCCGGTAAAGATGAAATTGCTATGCTGATCGCCAACATCCGGAACGGATAGGCACTTTAAGAAGAAGAAGAGGTTGGTAATCTGAACACTTAATTCAAGCCAGTAGATTTTAACTGATTCTCTTAATGGTCAGTTATGATGTCGTGTTAAAGGATGTAGCTTCTTATCCTGTGCCTGGAACAACAAAAGAAGTCATGAAAAATTGTCTCAGGTGAGGAAACCAGTCTCTGGGCAGAGATTTGAAACTGGGACCTTCCAAATACGAAGCTCTAGCACTAACCACGCACTGTCAACATTAGGTAAAATGCTGTATTAGTTTGTACTAGTCGTAAGCAGTCAAGTGTTGATTCTCGTAATGTGCCGTGAAACAGTACAGTTTAATTAGTCATGGATCAGAAACAGCCGTGTCTTTGCTGCTTCTTGCGCTTTCCTGGAATCACCACCATATTCTGGTAGGTCATGTATACATTCATTATCAGAGTCATTCAACATAAATTCTTCATTTTGCAGTTGGAGTCCTGGCACGTAGCATAGTATTAATTTATTAAAGTAGTTCCAGTTTTATGTATGCCAGCATTGAAGTCTCTAGAAAAATTAAAAATTATCTTTTTATGTACATTAATAAAAAGTCACTGTGGTTTGAAATGTATTTTCTTGTACTGATTAAAGTCTTATAACAACAGGTAAAACTATAGGCACTCAGACTGGATTTATTAAGTGATTACATCCATAATTCTACGATACAATGCATTTTGCTCTGTGCTAGTTTACTGGACTTGTGTGCAGATGGTCATGTTATGAAATTGTGGATGGTGTGGAATTTTTTTATATTTTTCTTGCAACTTCCACTTTGTTTTACATTATACACATAATTACTGTAATGAGAGCTGTGTATTTTTCAAAGATCTAGTATACATCATTTCAAGATTCCATATTAAGTGGTGCTGTTATTTCTGCCACCTGAAGATTGTGCATTTGCCATTTTGGTTGTTTTTATTGAATAACTTTATATAATGGACACTTTAATGTACCTCATGTTACGTGACATTTACAGGTGCCAAGTCACTATGCGCCCAACTATCCACTTGGACACCCTCGTCGAGGAGAGAGGGGTGCTGGTTACAGCACCTTGCCAATGCCTCCCTCGGTACACATGCATTCCCATACGCTGCCTCACCACACTCAGCAGCATGTTCCCCACCCTTCTCCTCCCATGTCCCCCCCTCAGGTAGGCATGGTGCATCCAATACCTCACAACATTCAGCAGACTGTGCAGTCATCGCACCCGCAGACTCCTCCGCCTCCACCACCACCAAATTCGTACACATTGGACCACCACTCCAGCATGCCGCGTGAGTTGCTCAGTCTTGTGTTTTGAACCGGTAAATGTAACCAACCCACACCATGAAGTAGAGTTTTTTGTGAACTAATAGTTATTCAGATGGTCAGGGAGAGTAAGATTTTATAGTTTTTCCATCCTCCATTTACTTTTACTCTGTTGGGTCTGAATGCTCTTTATCTCACACACCCTTACCCGCTGTCCTACGTGAGCGGTGCGAGTCCCGTGGGTGAAGCAGAAATATCAAACTGGCTGTTTGTGTGGCACTGTCCTAGGTTCCAGCGACGCGGTCAGGAGAGGGAAGCGGCCAAAATCCGAGATCAAATATTTTGATATTCTCGCGCGAGTCCCTGCGCTGGCCAGTAAGGCGCACGCGCAAGAAAGCTCTGACCGCGCAGTACATGGAAGGCGCATGCGCAGGAATGCCGTGTGCTTCTATTGCGGTCTCTCACGTAGGACACAACAAGCGATTCCCCGTTTCATATGACACCCCACGCTGCTTATGCAGCTCTCGTAGCTCGCTTGTTATCACTTACGTAGGACATTGCCTTAGTCTGTGTTCGTGCACTGTGTTACTTCAGAATTCTCTGTCATGTTAAATGGAACTTTATTTCTATGTTTGAGCTAAAATTGTAGAACTGTAATGTCTGTGTGCGCATGTGTGAATAGCTCTGTTGACTTTTGTGAAACTCCTTGTATTTGTAGAGTAAATTTTATCCTGTGTTATCTTCATATTTTTCAGCTCCTCCTTCTCCACTCTCAATAGTGATAAATAGTGGTGGTGACACAGTTGACCATGGCAGCCTACATCATCTGCATCACTCCCATACACTGCCTCATCACCATGCACCGGCTCAGGCTCTTCATCATCAGCATCGTCCTGGCAACGCTTCTCCCCCACTTCCACCGCCACCTCCCCCCGAGGATGAGCATGCGGGGTTTGGCCGTCCGCATGCCGGAAGGATGATGCCGATTGTTCCAGATGAAGAGGACTTGCCAGGATGGGTCCCCAAGAACTACATTGAGAAAGGTAACCTGCCGTTGATTGTTTTGTTTATCGCTTATGTAATGTCACTGACATTACTGCAGATTATGTTTAATTTTGAGTGCGTTGAATGGAAATAGATGCCATTTAGTTATGAAATGTTGGTGTTAAGTGTAGCTTTAAGCATGAAATAATCACATTTCTGTGTGGTTATCTTTAATTTAATAATACCCTGAAATCAGGAGCTTAATGATGATGATGTGAAAAAGTTACATTATTCATCAGTAAATTATGTTTTTGCATGTAAACTGATTGTGTAGATTGTTTTGTACAATTTCTGGTTTCAACCCATTTTCATACTCATCACAGAAATTACCTTCTGCTGGAAGATGATGCATATTTGTAAATGTGTTTACATTCGGTTTGTCTTTCCGTACTGCAGCCGCCAACTTACCCTTTAGGGAGACCCTACCAGTAGCTATGTTACCGCCAGCATAGCTTTTGGGGTCACTGAGGCACTCAAGCCCCACCACCACGAAGGTGCAGGTACCATTAAGTGGAGTGAAAGTGATTTCATCAGCTGCTAAGTGTTCCATTTGGCTGTAATTAGCATATGCTTCATTGAATATATCAAGAATAGTTTCTGTTTTCCACAACGTGTCATAATTTTTGTCTTTGTTATCAGGTTTGTTTCTGTCGTTACTAAAATGCGGAAGTCGCGGTATATGAACGAGTCTGTCGTATTTAATTGTTTTTCCATAAGAGCCCATAAAGACTGTTCTAGTGTGAACCAGAAGTACTTCAGTCTGTCTCTTTATTCATGACGTTGTGAACAATAACAGATAAGAACAAGAAAATTTCTTGTATAGTCACGTCAGGAACCTCTGCTCAAGAGACCCTTTTCTTATCAACAGTATAAAAACCTCTTTTAATCAATTAAATGCAATACAGTTCATCTTCAAAGTTGAGATAATCTGATGTGTGATCTTAATGAGTTTACTGTGTTACGGACAAGAAAAACCAAGATTCAACAATTCTTGGTTTTTCTTGTCGATCGCTTCTTACACGCTCTTCACTGTCCATTCGGTTGTGCACCGTGTTTCAGTCCAGTGTCACCATCAGCAGGTCAAATTCCCTCTCCTCGCTATGTCAGGAAATAATGATAAAATATTATATTAGAATGATTTTTAAAAATGTTTTACTGTGTGGTAAATATGGCAGAACCATTGCACGTTTGTTTTTCTTTTTAGTGGTTGCAATCTATGATTACTATGCAGACAAAGAGGACGAACTTAGTTTTCAAGAGAGCTCGGTCATATATGTGCTGAAGAAGAATGATGATGGTTGGTGGGAAGGTGTCATGGATGGCATCACGGGACTCTTCCCAGGGAACTATGTGGAACCGTGTGTTTGAAGCACAGTGGTTTTTGAAGCAGAGCACTCGTTCCTGCGGCTTTTCATATTGAAGGTACTAGAAAGTAGACCAGTCAGGGCTTAAAAGTATTGCTCGGTCGCTTATCAATCGGAAGTTGGTGAGTTTCAAGATAATCTTTGTTAAATTTACTTATTCACGTCACTTGTATGTGTTTTGAATTCTTACTGGTCTCTTTCCTTGAGGTAAAATGCCCCTGAGATGTGTATTAATTCCTTTTCATTCTTTAAATAGAAGAACATTTTTATAATCTTTTGTATCTTACAAAAGCTTAACTCTAGAAGAAAAATGTGATTTGGGTTTTTGGATTGTTACACCCAAGTGCCACATCCGTTGTTTATCCCTTATTTGTGAATTACAATACGTATTACGAAAAATATTTTAACTCTGTGAGATTTGGGATTGACCGTTAACTCTAACCTAGAAATGTCAGGAAGAAGGACATTTCTGAAAAATGATTTAGCAGTATGCTAGTGCAACACATAACTGGACTTCGCATAAACTGTGATTCACGGACAGTGAAAGTTAACATTATATTTGCTTGTGTAGAGGTTTATTTCTATATCTTATATCAGTGGTATTCAACCTTTTTGGTTTGCTTACCCCCAGATATAATTTCTCTTCGACTTTATACCCCCAAAGTTGTTGGTGTATAATTCAAGTTATACATATTATATAATCTACATCTAAAATAAATTAAATAAATTACATTACTGATTATTCAGTGTTTATCATGAATTTTTTTTTTTTTTAAATTTCACGTACCCCCTAAGATGCCTTCGCGTACCCCCAGATATAATTTCTCTTCAACTTTGTACCCCCAAAGTTGTTGGTGTATAATTCAAGTTCTACATAGTATATAATCTACATCTAAAATAAATTAAATAAATTACATTACTGATTATTCAGTGTTTATCATAAAATAATATTTCTTTTTTAAATTTCACGTACCCCCTAAGATGTCTTCGCGTACCCCAGGTTGAATACCACTGCCTTATATCGTCCTATTACAGTATTGGTTTTTCCCTGGACTTCATCCATTGATCAATATTCTAAAAGTGAAGCCTCTATATTTTAGGAGCTGGCAGTGCTTCCTTCTTCAGGTCAAAATTCATATTCTGTTTGATCTGATATAAGGGACTAATACAAATTGAGGCACAGGTATTTCCACCCGAAGATGGGAGCTGAACACGGAGACTTTGTGTTGGAATATCGAATGATGGATCACGTCCAGAGAAACACGTGTAATGAATGTAAATCCGCCATCATTAGAACTGTTTGGATTTAGAAGATCCTATTGCTATGTAGGCATATTGATTATCTTAGATTAAGATATATTGCATGTGATTTATAACTGAAATGTGCCTGGTCAGAATGTCCCCCCCAAAGTAATGTCAGTTCTTACTGAATCCTTTTCTTGGTTTTCCTCATCCACTCCAGGCTAGTTATGGAATAGTACCTTGAAATAGGACATGACCACATTCTTTCCAGTTGAATGCAAATAGTTACTGCCTTATACCATTTGATACTAATAAGCTATGTATTATACAGTATCTTCAAGAAATGTACGAACCTACCAACAACCCAGTTCAGAAATATTTTGAATATTTTACTTTATTACGTAATTACCGAATCAACATTGTGACACTGTGGGCAAAACAGTATAATTTAAATATTAAAATATCTGTGCAATATAAATTCTTGGGTATGATGAACTGTTGATGAGGTATTTTGAAAACGTTTGTAAGTAATGCCTCAAGCATGTGTCTTCCTTTCTTAATTTTTTCCCTTTGCATAATCAAGTTGGGTATTGAGGGAAATTTTATATGTGTGTATGGCATTAGCAATTATGTGTCATGTGCTAAGAATCCAAATTGGAATAACTATTTTGAACGGCATACACACGTTACATCAACCCCAAAGACTGTTATCGTCTCATAATTTTGCATTATTTACAAAACGCCAGGATACTTTTAACATTTATAACGTTCTTCAGTTTTGAGTTTTCTGTAAATGTATTAATTTTATGAAGATTTCCGTCTTCTGGGTTGTTGCGCTGTGTAGCCTGGTCGATGTTAACCAACGTTTCGGAGGTCATACTGCCTTCGTCATCAGGGCGATCGCCCTGATGACGGAGGCAGTATGACCTCCGAAACGTCGGTAAACATCGACCAGACTACACAGCGCAAGAACCCAGAAGACAGAAATCTTCATACTTATCGCCCTGATGATGGAGGCAGTATGACCTCTGAAACATTGGTAAACATCGACCAGACTACACAGCGCAATAACCCAGAAGACAGACATCTTCATACTTATCGCCCTGATGATGGAGGCAGTATGACCTCTGAAACATTGGTAAACATCGACCAGACTACACAGCGCAATAACCCAGAAGACAGAAATCTTCATACTTATCGCCCTGATGATGGAGGCAGTATGACCTCTGAAACATTGGTAAACATCGACCAGACTACACAGCGCAAGAACCCAGAAGACAGAAATCTTCATACTTATCGCCCTGATGATGGAGGCAGTATGACCTCTGAAACATTGGTAAACATCGACCAGACTACACAGCGCAACAACCCAGAAGACGGAAATCTTCATACTCACCGCTGTGAGAACCTCAAGTCTTACATATTAATTTTATGGTACCCATTTTCTGCACGACTACACTCTTTATCCTTTTCGGTTCACAATCGTAATCAGTTTTTTGTCTTTTGATACCAAAGTAACCACTGCAGTGCATAAACTATCATTAATGATGTGGGAACATTCCAAAATGATTAAGGGTTTGGTTTATTATTAGGGCACAAGAATTTTGAAATCTTTAGTGACTTTATCCCTGTGAATTAAAAGTCAATTTTTTCACCTGACGCTGCCATTGTACGTTAGGTTTGTAGTGATAATTGGGAAACTGAATTGATACGGGCACAAGACATTGCGTTATTTATTGGAAGATGAGTCTAGATTTGTTGTAATTAAAATGGGAGTGCGGCTAATTCTATTTCCATGTTTGTTGGAGTAACCTTTTGTAAACATTTCATTACACGTGCGTTAATCATTTTATGGCTCGTAGGGGGTTGACTGCAGTTAGAGAGCCATTTATTAAGGGTACAAAACCCTGAAACCAAAGATTTTTAGCATAACTCCAGCCTAGTAGAGTAATATAATAAACATTTACACGTACTATTACTTAATGAAAATAATGTATAGTGTATGAATGTTATGGTGCCCAATAATTTTCTGCATTCCAACCCCCCCCCCCCCTTGTTTCTACTGGTTTTAATTACGTTTTGACACTTTTGGAGTGTCCACGTGGATATCTTAAAGGCGCGGTGAACTTGAAATTATGCGTGAAAGAAGATTCCTGTGTAAATGATTGATTTTTTGCAAGATAAGAAGTAGGCTTGTGGACAAAATAAAATATCCGAAAAAATAAATAACTTTATTATTCAGTCAAGTATGTACTGTAAATATAAATTCATACAGTAGTAAGGAGAAAGCAGAGTTTGTGTAATGTCTGTAGACTAGAGCCTATAATTCTAAGGAATCATATGTTTTTGTAGAAAAATTTTGGTTTTACAAATAAAGGACTTTGGTTTTTCAAGCTTTGGATGTGTTACTAGAAATCTGGCAAAATGCATATGTGATAAATATAATTGTTTTATATGCATTATAGCCTTGATCTTCCACCATATGCAGGGCTGGTGCAAGGTTATTTGGCGCCCAAGCAAACTTTCAGCCTTACATTAACTTCTTAAAACGAATACTGTGTATTATTACAAATATAAATTCTGTATGTACAATTTAAGAGTTCCTTTGTGTGATATTGAATATACATTGTCACTGATGTGCACTTTATTCCACTTTATACGTGTGGCCCAAGGCAACACTTCATGTCGTCCCATTAAGTGAGTAATTTACAACTGGAGGCAAACACCCAAGAATCCACATTTAAGTTTTCAGGATATCTGACTAACTTTTACATGATTCATGAAATTTTCTGCTGGTGCAGAGAGTTCAAAGTTTCATCAAACTCTGGTGGCTCGTGGAAAGTGCAAGACCAAGATGTAGATGGCAGAATAATGTGAAAAGTTTAGATGAGTGTATAAGGTATGAGGAAATTAGATTTCACTGGTTCAGGATAAGGCAAAGAGATGGCATTGCTTAAACTCTGAAAACTCAGTTTCTTTTGTATATAAAAAGTAAATTCATTCCAATACAATATTCAGTGCAGCACTTTTAAAGTCCTACAGGTTATTTTCATTTGATAACAGCATAATTGGCACACCAAACTGTTTTGTTTCTCATATTGTTTGTAGTCAGTAGCGCACGTTCGCCGTTTGTTAATTCCACTTTTACGTAAAAAATGAAAGTAACTTCCATTATGAGCAGGCTCATTCACATGAGAAGCTTTTGGAACGTAGTTAGAAGTATCTTCAATAGATGGTACTGATAGCAACGCATGTCTATGTCTGACATCTACAGAGTGTTAATATAAATTATTAAATGTGTATTTGTAGTTCTACTATTGCATAATAGATAACGCACTAATAGTTTGTTTATTACTGCCATCTGCTGAATGTTTTCATCGATCGACGTACGTGTCTAGTTGTCAAAGAGCAGAAGAAGCGGAACGTTGTAGTGTTCTGGAGGAAGTGAAAGGATGGAAATGTGTGACAGCTGACAGTGTTTTTCAATCCATGCTCGGCGGTATTCGAAATACTTTTTATGGTGATCATTGCTGTGTTTGGATGAACATCAAATTGTTACAGTGGTATGACGTAAGATAATGTGAGTATCCTACCAACAATGTTGGTTCCTGGAGCGACATTAGTGGCGACGGTCATCGTAGTACACCTGGCTTTGATAGCGTTCGGCTCACCGCTGATGTCACCTCTCGGACAAGGTAAATGCAACCTTTGTAACATACATTCTTTTCTTTCGATAATTTTAGTATTGTTTTGTTTGTCAGTTCCATTACATGATGGAGAGGTTATGAACACCGGAAGTGACGAATGTTATTAATAAACTAATTCGAATATTTACAGTTATATACGTAGACTGTGATGGCCTCTTGCTTGCAGGGTTTATTTGTAATCGGGATATCATATTGTTGCCATAATTTGGCATTGGCATAAACTAACTCAGAAGATAGAAAGCAGCATGTTGATAGCTATTCAACTAAAACACAACAACTGAGAAACCACAGTGTTTCTCATGACCATAGAAAGAAAGTCACTTCTACGTTGTTAAAGTATGAGATTCAGTTAACGTCGTGTGTTACCAAGGAGATGATCCATTTCGTATAATACTTCAGAAGTTTTTCGTTACCGATTTTCTCATTTTACATATATTGTAGTGTTCTTTGAGGTTTATTCCTTATTTTTGAAACAAGTAGGTGAAATGTTGGGGCTATATAATTTATGCGCGACAGAATACGCCATGTTGTAATTTTATGGGCAGTTAAAGTGTATAGTTTTAAAAGTTTCTAGCGACGATACCTTATAATCTGTGAAAGTGGTTGTATCTTGAACTTGTCCATAATATCATATTCAATAAAATTACAACGTTTCGGAAGATGGATCTTCTTCCCTTGTCAGGTAAGAAAAGGTTGTAATTTTATTGAAATATAGACGATTGACAAAGTTCCAAATAACACTTTTACATAACATTTACTTTCAGAACATCTTGTTTTCAAGTACCATAGCTAGAACTGTGTAATGAAAGTATTTTTTATACAGGAAATTGGTTTAGTCTAAACAACTAGGCCTCATTTTTTGATTGGATAGTCACAATGTCTTATGTTTAACGTAGTTAATTTATGTTTGCTTTGTCGTATGGAATATCGACTTCTCCGTGCGTGTTTTTAATATTGAAAAGACACTCAGACCCACACAAAATACAAATCAACTGATACATATTTATATCAATAAACATACAGACTGGTCACACACAGAAAAGAATTATGGTTCAGCAAACAGCCCCTGGGGCCTCTGTCGGTCGTCTGGCTATTTAATAAGTCACGAAAAGAACCAACCAACTTCGTCCTAAAAACAAAAAAAACTGAAGAGACTTTAAGCATCCGAACACCGGGTAGAGAGAGACCGACGAACCAGTCCCCGTATAAGACAGCAAAACAGAATAATACGAAGGTGAGGTTAGAACAGGGTGATACAAAGGAAAGGTAGAAAAGTACAGGGTGGGACAAAGGTAACTTCACTTTTTATTTATTTAGTGTTCTGTCTGACGACAGGTCCATATGAACAGGATCCTTTCATCCTTTTCTCGGACTGGGACCTGTTCATATACGTTCTTGGCAGATGATCCAGAAGTGGTTTGCCATTGCCTTCTTCTGTGTGTGAATGGAGTAATTGTTGGGATGCCACGGAGGAAAACTCCGTGTTGCCTAGACCACGGCCTTGCCCAACACAAGTTATAAATTCGGGCACCGCCGGGAATCGAACCCGAGACCCCCAGGATTACAAGGCCAGCGTTCTAACCGCTAGACCACCTCATCTTATTATTATTTAGTGTTCTGTCTGACGACAGGTCCATATGAACAGGATCCTTCCATCCTTTTCTCGGACTGGGACCTGTTCATATACGTACTTGGCAGATGATCCAGAAGTGGTTTGCCATTGCCTTCTTCTGTGTGTGAATGGAGTAATTGTTGGGATGCCACGGAGGAAAACTCCGTGTTGCCTAGACCACGGCCTTGCCCAACACAAGTTATAAATTCGGGCACCGCCGGGAATCGAACCCGAGACCCCCAGGATTACAAGGCCAGCGTTCTAACCGCTAGACCACTTCACAATATGGATCATTAATGTACTCTGGTCTTCTGTGTGGTACTCCTTAAATTCGTTTTAGCGCCACACAATTTTGCAGAGAATCAGTAATCCGTTGACAACAGATGTCATGCAGATTTTGATGGCAACACTTCGGGCACGCGAGTGCTCTCGTGTGACGTACGCTTGAACATTCATCATTAAACCGAAAAGACATCATGCCCTTACCCTCACGTGGTTTAAATTTTTTACCCTTTAAAGCCTGCTGGCAACTAAATGAACCATCTGCTTGAAGATTCAGTAAAGTTCCATTTTGTATTTAGCTGTAGGGTTCGTATGGCTCTCAGTATTAACAGGAATAATTTCCATAAACAGAGTAAAGAAGTAGATCTTTTGTAATGGTGAGGTGTGGTGTTTTCTTTGCGGTACGGACTGAATTCATTAATATTAAGAGCTTTAGCTTCAAACTGATGTGGGTTATACAGGGTGAGTCAGAAGTATGTTTACAAACTTCGTGTGCGTGTTCCAGGATCAAAAGTAAGAAAAAAATGTTCCTATGAACATGGGGTCGCAAATGTTTCATTGTCGAAATAATAGCCAAAAATTAGTTTCAATGAACTGGCTTCATGTCAAAGTGAATCCAGCTTCCAGCAAAGATTTTCAATTAAAGTTTGGGCAGGAATTGTTGGCGACATGCTTCGATCGCGTCTAAGAGGACTTTCATATCGGTGATTCTTAAGAAGACACTTGCCACGTCTCCCTGAAGATGTACCACTGAATACAAGAAGACAAATGTGGTTTATGCACGACAGAGCCCCAGAGCACTTCTCCCATCGCGTCAGAGATCATCTCAATGAACAGTTCGCTCAGCGATGGATTGGGCGTGGTGGCCACCGAGGTCTCCGGACCTGACTCCATTGGACTTTTATCTGTGGGGGTCACTTGAAGTCCGTCGTTTGTGCAACACCCATAACCAATGATGGGAACGTGTGCAGAATGCATGCCGGATGATTCGAGGAAACCCTGGAGTGTACGAACGAATCCGTGAGTCTCGTGGAGGAACAACCTTTGAGCATCTGTAATAAAGAAACATCCCTGTCCTTATACTTGGAAATAAGGACATACATTGAAAAATATCTTTGGCTATTATTTCGAAAAACCCCACGTTATTAGGAATATTTTTCCTTATTTTTGATCCTGGAACACGCACACAAAGTTTGTAAACATACTTCTGACTCACCCTGTATATGTTATATATATATATATATATATATATATATATATATATATATATGTATATACACGGACGGACTGAATTATTTAATACTTAGACGAGCCTTAATGACAAGCTCCCTTCTCAAAACTCACTACCAAGTACTGAAGTAAAAAGTTTGAAGGAGAAAATTTGATTAAATACGGTTACAGGGAACGTATTCCTGCCTTTTAATGTACTTTTATACCAAAGTAACAAGTAATGGCTGTAGAAAGAGTTGGTAAGATATAACGTGGACGTTTTAGTGGCATGTTCAAATCCATGCGCCATGTAGAGTTGTTTCTCTAGCCCCACAAAATGGATTATTCTCAATATTTTGTGAGCGATTTGGGTACCAAAATAGCAGTTCTATATTACAGAACCCTGCTGAGTTCACGGTTAATGGATCTGTTCTGTTTGTTTGTTTGTCGTCAGTCTTTCGACTGGTGTGATGTGGTCCTCCATTTTCGTCTATCCTGCGCCAATCTCTTCATTTCCACATATTTTTTACAGCCCACATCCTCAAAAATCTGCGTCAGATATTCCAATCTTTGTCTCCCCTTCAACTGTTCCTTCCATTACCAAATTAACCAATCCTGTTCCAACATATGTTTCGGCTGAATCACATGTCTTAAAGTATTTAATCCTGTTTACAAAAGTTTATTACTGATGTTTTATGTTCATTGAATTTCCTTGTACGTTACGTGATCTCAACTGGACGTTATTCAATAATTTCAAAGCCTTAAAAGATTTTATCTTATTTTATCGATTGTTATTGTCAGTTACTGGATGTTCCAAGGCTTTGACACGAGGAAGTGTACTGAGCCTGATGATGGTTAGATCGTAACCTAATCGAATTGCTCAGAAAATATTACGTAAAAAAACTTATCTGAAAAGGATTAAGGGATTGGATTCAGCTGGCACAGATGTGCGAAGTGGCCCTAACCTAGACGTCCTCGCCAGGATAGCTGGGATGTTATGATGGTAATTACGAGTCTCTGCCGAGTCATCGTCAGTCTGCCCAGACGAATTCTTCCTCGTCCAAATCTTTACGTTTTACCCCTGTAGTGGACTGGAAAGTTATACAATAGATCTTACGGAGTTGACTTAACTTGGTCGGGTCAGGGCGGTAAGAGCGTGGCCTACGCACTTCTGTATCGGAGCATCGGTTTTTCCACGTTGCGTCTTTTATGTCTGATGTTGGTGAAGATCCGGATGATGGCGTCTGACCCACGGCAGAGGGGTTGACATTCACCAAACGCATTTTGAAGTGGGGGGAGGGGGGGCTTCGGCCGGGCTCCTGCCTTTTGTGCGCTTTTTGAATCGAAACTCACTGGCTTGTCAGATCACCACCTGTCAAGTTCCTCTCCGGGGCTGTCGGTTGCCATGGAAATGCTTCATTTCAAATGAAAACTGGCGTATTGTAGTATTAATCCGCAGCCACAAACCGCTCTCAACGTCGTGTACCTTCCAGTTCAGATGATCAATTGTGCTGGGGCCTGCCTGCTGTATTTTGCCTCACGTGAACGCTTCGTACGGAGATAATCGCCCTGATGATGGAGGCAGCAAGGACCTCTGAAACGCCGTAAACTTATACCAGACTACAGGCGCAACAACCCAGAAGACAGCCATGAAAACCTCAAATCCTTCCATGAAAGTTGTGTGGCGAATTTCGATTTGTGTCTGTCCAGTTACTTTGTCAGTTTCTGACTGAAAGACCGAGATTCCATTATCAGCAGCGGTTTTATCCCTGCCACCACGCCCAAGCCAACGCCTGGTTACACAGAGGCACTTGTATACCGAGTAGCGAGGATAAATCTGCCGGAGCGTGACCCCGTCTAACCCGGTGCTGAGCGGGGTACATTTTATCTCAAATTAGGATGAAATAATGACAAATTTTAGTTGGAATATTGAAGTGGATCTTGAATAAATTGCCCTTGTGAGGGGTTGCCACGGTTCAGAGCGCTCAGATTGGATCCCTGGCATGGAACATGGTACAGGAGTGTACATCACTGTCATAAGACGCATCCTTGAAATATAATTATTCGTTTCCACCTCTCCTAGGCATTGCATGAAGCCTCGTCTCTCAGGGATTCCCGAACAAAATTCTATTTACATTTCTCGGGAACTTCCGTGTTGTACGTGTTGCATAAATATGAGGGAACTATCTTCATCTGACTTATTTGCCGAGTAGGTTCAAGACTCGTGGAAATTAATTATTTAATAACTTTTATAAATTCTGTGTTACGTCACTTCGAAGTGTTCTCAGGTCAGTCTTAAACAAGAAGGCCTAATTCTAACTCCCAAACACATCAACGTATGTACTTATTGTTTTATATCAGTGGTATTCAACCTGGGGTACGCGAAGACATCTTAAGGGGTACGTGAAATTTAAAAAAAATATTATTTTATGATAAACACTGAATAATCAGTAATGTAATTTGTTTAATTTATTTTAGATGTAGATTATATACTACGTATAACTTGAATTATACACCAACAACTTTGGGGGTACAAAGTTGAAGAGAAATTATACCTGGGGGTACGCGAAGACATCTTAAGGGGTACGTGAAATTTAAAAAAAATATTATTTTATGATAAACACTGAATAATCAGTAATGTAATTTGTTTAATTTATTTTAGATGTAGATTATATACTACGTATAACTTGAATTATACACCAACAACTTTGGGGGTACAAAGTTGAAGAGAAATTATACCTGGGGGTACGCGAAGACATCTTAAGGGGTACGTGAAATTTAAAAAAAATATTATTTTATGATAAACACTGAATAATCAGTAATGTAATTTGTTTAATTTATTTTAGATGTAGATTATATACTACGTATAACTTGAATTATACACCAACAACTTTGGGGGTACAAAGTTGAAGAGAAATTATACCTGGGGGTACGCGAAGACATCTTAAGGGGTACGTGAAATTTAAAAAAAATATTATTTTATGATAAACACTGAATAATCAGTAATGTAATTTGTTTAATTTATTTTAGATGTAGATTATATACTACGTATAACTTGAATTATACACCAACAACTTTGGGGGTACAAAGTTGAAGAGAAATTATACCTGGGGGTACGCGAAGACATCTTAAGGGGTACGTGAAATTTAAAAAAAATATTATTTTATGATAAACACTGAATAATCAGTAATGTAATTTGTTTAATTTATTTTAGATGTAGATTATATACTACGTATAACTTGAATTATACACCAACAACTTTGGGGGTACAAAGTTGAAGAGAAATTATACCTGGGGGTACGCGAAGACATCTTAGGGGGTAAGTGAAATTTAAAAAAAAAAAATTCATGATAAACACTGAATAATCAGTAATGTAATTTATTTAATTTATTTTAGATGTAGATTATATACTATGTATAACTTGAATTATACACCAACAACTTTGGGGGTACAAAGTTGAAGAGAAATGATACCTGGGGGTACGCGAAGACATCTTAGGGGGTAAGTGAAATTTAAAAAAAAAAAATTCATGATAAACACTGAATAATCAGTAATGTAATTTATTTAATTTATTTTAGATGTAGATTATATACTACGTATAACTTGAATTATACACCCAACAACTTTGGGGGTACAAAGTTGAAGAGAAATTATACCTGGGGGTACGCGAAGACATCTTAGGGGGTAAGTGAAATTTAAAAAAAAAAAAAATTCATGATAAACACTGAATAATCAGTAATGTAATTTATTTAATTTATTTTAGATGTAGATTATATACTATGTATAACTTGAATTATACACCAACAACTTTGGGGGTACAAAGTTGAAGAGAAATTATACCTGGGGGTACGCGAAGACATCTTAGGGGGTAAGTGAAATTTAAAAAAAAAAAAATTCATGATAAACACTGAATAATCAGTAATGTAATTTATTTAATTTATTTTAGATGTAGATTATATAATATGTATAACTTGAATTATACACCAACAACTTTGGGGGTACAAAGTTGAAGAGAAATTATATCTGGGGGTACGCGAACAAAAAAAAAGTTGAATACCACTGTTTTATATGACTTAAATCGTAGTGTTTGGAAAATGGGAAAAACCATGATTCTCCGCTCTTAATGTCGGAATCTTCAACTGCTTCTAAAAATTCGTTTATTTTTTTTCCCCGTCAGTAAGACTTTTATACTTTCTAATTCATAAACCGCGTAACCAGCGTGCACTTAAGTGTCAGTCTCTAGGCTGAACTTCTGAATAGCCTTTGTTGTTGAAGAGGACGGGGTTTTGAAGCCACGTTCTTTTGTCTCTTGTGAACTGGTCCCGTGTGCCACTCACTTTGTTGCTTTGCATGCTTTGTTTTGTTTCATAGTCCCTCTTAGTATTTTAATCATTTAAAGCGATATTTCCATTACACACTAACGCAAACGAAGAAATAATCTCGAGACTTTCTACTTTGAAACGCACGATTTTTATTAAATAGCTATTGTCAGTTTTCTGCATACGTACTAGGACACAACAATTTATTTTAAGAGATTGAGGACTGAATCTGTGTCCGTTCTCAGATAAAAAGTGGGAATTTTGGTTTCGTGACCTCAGTCGCTGGACAGTTGCAGTAAATTATGTAAATGCAAGTCTCACGGCCTTGCCCAACACAAGTTATATATTCGGGCACCGCCGGGAATCGAACCCGAGACCCCAGGATTACAAGGCCAGCGTTCTAACCGCTAGACCACCTCATCTTATTATTATTTAGTGTTCTGTCTGACGACAGGTCCATATGAACAGGATCCTTCCATCCTTTTCTCTTCTCGGACTGGGACCTGTTCATATACGTTCTTGGCAGATGATCCAGAAGTGGTTTGCCATTGCCTTCTTCTGTGTGTGAATGGAGTAATTGTTGGGATGCCACGGAGGAAAACTCCGTGTTGCCTAGACCACGGCCTTGCCCAACACAAGTTATAAATTCGGGCACCGCCGGGAATCGAACCCGAGGCCAGCGTTCTAACCGCTAGACCACCGTGGCTATATCGTCGTTTAATAAGCCACGGACAAATTATTTATTATTCCGAATTTTTATTGGCCCGTAGGAAGTTTTCTGGTGTATTGGGATTGTCTTTAGCCGTTCAGTCATTGTTTGTAGTCCCATTTTAAATTATTTCTTTTCACTTTTCGTTAGTGCAAATAGCCAAATAATCTAAAATTCCTAGCGGTGTATCAACCAGAAAATCTATGGAATGTATTCTGATATTCCATATGTGATACAGCAGTTTGATAATTTGCATGGAAATAAAAGAGAAACCAGTTAATATTGCCTCAGTGCATTTTTGTCCCCTGTCGAATGCAAAATAATTTAATTTCACGGTCCCCTGGTTCGCATGCGAGTTATAATAACGATGTCTAATGATCCGATATTATTCGAATTGTGCACAAGATAATTGTTTGGAAACTGTACAATCGGGGTTCGAGAATACGGTACACACTTCGTAATGGAGTTTTGCGACATGAACTTGTTCATACTCTGAAAAATATTAAATATAAATTAAATATAATATATATCTTACTTCGTGACACTGAGGCGCATTTCTGTCTGTATTCTGATGAAATCATTTGGTTTCATGGCGTGTGCATCTGACGAAGGACTCGCTCTTGGAACCCATCATTATGTAACTTCTCGCGAGACTAATATCAGTGAACGTAGCGGTTATAATTTGTTTTGTCTACGTCACACGCCTGGATTTGTTGCGACACTAATGCAGCTGGTCTGTTGAGTTTGTGTGGTTCATCTCGCGCTTTGCCTGTGACACGAGAGGGTTGCATTCGGAATGTTTTGGCTATCAAATGTTTCAGAAGGGATGAATAAATAGTGTCACAGTCTTTGAAAATTGTTCGCAGGGCAAAGCCTCATAATTTTAATCGTGCACCTTAGTCCGTTTTTATGTTTAAATAAAGTAGGAGATTCGCAGGGCATGTAGCACGGATGAGGGAATAATTTTTTGGTTGAAAACCTGGTATATTAAATTTCTCTTATCGTGGTTATTTAAAGTCGGGTCTACGTGACGTATACAGTTGTGTCAGCGTTGTTAAATTAAGAGCAGTGTAATTTACGTTTTGGTCTCTGAAGAATATCTTTTGGTTATGACTGATGATTGATTATAGCCTATTTAAAAATATTATCCCCGTATTTACCTGGAGAATCTGATGAAAATCGCAGGTCGCAGATATGATAGCTAATTTCAAATGCGAGATTCATATCAATTTATTAAAAAGTAGCGGCAACCACTCACCATGCCTTTTATAAGAGCTGGTGATTCTGGAGATGTTAACCACCTCGACACGTTGGCTATGAATGAAAATTTGGGCAGACAAATTAAATTTTTGGCTAGTCATGCAGATGTTTGAAAGACCTAGGTGTAGATGGAATGATCTTAAATAGGGCGTAAGAGTGTCGATTTGATTTGTGTGGCTCAGAACACGTGTAGTGGCGAGTTATTATGATTCCAGTAAACAACTTTCGATGCAGGAAATAAGGAGAGGGGGATTCTTGGCCAGCTATGACACTGTCAGCGTTCCACGAATGAATCTAATCTCATGGAATTAACTTAGTTCAGTTGCACCTAACAGAGATAAAGTAAATGTTGAAGAGAAAAATATTCAGTTATGAGGAGATTAGCAGTTCTCTTTCTTTTCTTTTCGTTTCCTTTTCTTTTCTTTTCTTCTCTTCTGTTTTCTTTTCTTCTCTTTTCTTCTCTTTTCTTCTCTTTTCTTTTCTTTTCTTCACTTTTCTTTTCTTTTCTTTTCTTCTCTTCTGTTTTCTTTTCTTCTCTTTTCTTTTCTTTTCTTCTCTTTTCTTTTCTTCTCTTTTATTTTCTTTTCTTTTCTTTTCTTCTCTTCTGTTTTCTTTTCTTCTCTTTTCTTTTCTTTTCTTCTCTTTTCTTTTCTTCTCTTTTCTTTTCTTTTCTTTTCTTCTCTTTTCTTTTCTTCTCTTCTGTTTTCTTTTCTTCTCTTCTCTTCTCTTTTCTTCTCTTTTCTTTTCTTCTCTTTTCTTTTCTTTTCTTTTCTTCTCTTTTCTTCTCTTCTCTTCTCTTCTCTTGTCTTCTCCAAATATACATATGTCTTATCCCTTTGAATTCAACCTGATATTTATCATCTACAGTTGCTATGACGCTGTTAAATCTAGGCCTACTAAGACATCTTACCCTGTAGAGAGAGAGGCCTACTCTATTCGTGGCTTATTGCGTATACATGACGGTATTTCTCATCAGTAATTAACGGTGTGTTCTTAGATGAAACTACATTACGAATACCCCCAGTAGTTGATAAGATGTTGCTAAATAAGCTAAGAAGTAGTTAGCGTTTACCATCATACTTTTGATTAAATCTCCAGTATTTGATACGCTGTCTCTAAACAAAATAATAACTCTTATTGTGTGCGTTTCAAGTAGTTGGCGTCATGATCCTCACTTGTTACTCAGTGTAAGAACCACTGTCAGTGAAGGTTCGGTTCTCAGGGCAGGCAGTATCGTCATGGTTACATTTCGGGCCTGGGTTGTGACGCCAGTTCCCGATCGGCGCCTGGCGTCTGACTACTTGCCAGCACTCTGTCGTCCTTATCGTCGTCGTAGCTGGCAGAAAATCTGTGCGACAGGATGTTCGCAGATGGGAAATAGAATGTTTTAGGATCTTACCATATCGATGGAAGATCTCGACGCAATTCTGTTTTAATTCCACTGCTTTACCCGGCACTGAGCTTGCCTGCGATTAATACAGAAATTCTGAACTGTAATATTATTAAAACGGCCGTAAAGTTGCATACTACCCGTTTGTCGTCCGCGTTTTTCCAATGTCGCAGGCCTGGTATTGAACGAGTTTATGCGACATTTTTCATTTATTGCTGCAGGCCTGGTGTTGAACGAGTTCATCCGACACTTTGAGCCGGCCGTGTACGACCGTGACGCTCTGAGGACGGAACACAAACGTCTTCGTCGTGACGTCAGTTCCGCCGCGGCGCCCCTTCGCCTTCAGATCAAAGCCAACAGCAGGTAGGTGCTTGTTGATGTTCGCTACTGCTCGAGTATGTTTTGTAAGTTATTGAATTGCATTCATTAAGATGATGTATTGTTTTTATGCAATCGTGAATGTCGCTGATTAGTGCTGGTATTTAAATTTTAACAAATTACTTCATTTGGACAAATGTCAACCCAGAAGGCACGTCACAAGAGTGGAAATTAGACGTATTGGTGACGAACTATTAAAGCAGTTATTTCGGTCATAATTGATTTATTCCTGTGATTTTGCAGTCTTATGTTGACTTCCATTATAACAAGATTTGATACCTTCCTGCTTTGTAGTCTGCAGATCTAGAATTATATTCTGGTTTGAGTGAGTGTTTGGCCCCGTCATTGAGAGTATTATTCGCGTATTCAATCTTCAGTTGAACATGTAAATTTCTCTGTGCAGTTCGCCGATAATCTAACAGTGAATCCAGGTCTTTAGAGCGACAGCATTACAAGTAAAATTCCTCCAATTTTGTATAAAACGAGGTTTGACGTTAACACCAAATAAAAAATGTGGCGTAATTTCGATGCTTGTCAGGAAATATCTGCCTGTTATATTTATTACATATAAATTATAATTGATTACAGTGATTGAATAGAAAACCTGTACTTAACATATTCTTTTTACGTTAGCTTTGACGAGTTCGGCGTCAGTTGAAAGACGTGTTTTCCACGCTGTCCGTTCTCTGACTAGCGCTGTGGGATGATTTTTATGAAATTTCTGGCCGAGAATCCGTTGTTTCTGGAATTTCTTCTGAAGCATACACGAGAGACAACATAAGTGATTTAATGGTTCGTGGAAAGAAATATGTGCGGGCTTCTAAACCGGAATCGAATTTTACTTAAGTGGCCCCGGAAGACTAGTAAATCTTATATGAACGCAGTTGCCATCAACCCGAGACCATAGTTAGAAATCATGTCACGTGCTTTGTAGAAGCCTTACTGATTCACCGAACTGCGCAGTCGCAGTTCTGTAACACGGCCTACTGTCGTCCTTTTTTTCCTTTCGTGTACATTAGCGTCAGACGCTAATGGAATTTTGGATACCTTCAGTAAAGCCTGAGTCTGAGATCTGGCCTTGAACATCCCACGCGTTTCTCTGACGCATTATTTATGTTGGAGGACGTTTCGGGTGTCAAAATAGTTGAGCGGTTGTGTACATAACGTGGCCTAGCGCTCACGGGAGGTAATGAAGACTTTGTCTCACCAAATGACGAACGTTTTCTTGGTTTGATTGAACTCACTGCTAAGTTTGATCCATTTCTGGCCGACTATATGCAACATTATGGAAACACAAGCAGTGGGCATATGAAGGGATTGTTAAAAGAATATGTGACAGACTTGTCCGTTGAGGTCCTTAATAGTATTCATATTGATTCCAGTGAAGAAATCCACACAAGAAGAGAAGTTGGATAAAATGAAGAAATAAGAATTTGTATTCATGTTAGAATTTTGAAGTCGTCTATTAAATCAGTTCCATAAAACCAGCAAGTCTCGACAGGATTTACAGATACCCTTTAGTACGTGTGCCAAACGTTTTTAAAGCACTCCTCCATTTCTTGGAAGAAATCCGAAAAAACTTTTGACGACATTGGACATAAAACAAAATGAACTGTTTAATGTAGACCACAAAAAGTGATGATACTTTGAAAGTAATAAGAAAAGGAAATTATCGGTTATGGCAATGAACCTAACGCTCATGAAATTTTTCTTCAAGAGACAAATTTCAAGTAAAATTCTTCATACCTAATATGGATGCGTTAGAAAATAATTTGAAGAGATTATATATAGAAATTTTGTTAACAATTATTTTGTTTTTGGTTTATTGTGCGTGGATGCTTTAAGAAAACTTGGGATATTACCGCTAGTTTTGGCTGCCAATTTATGTTCGTCTCTTACTCAGGCGTTCAAATCTCCACTGGCTTCCATTCTCTGTTTGTGTTGTGGCGTTAACTCGTATCCATTATGTTCGTAGGAAAGCAATTTTCTCATGCAACCCTGCAAGTGCTTTTGTTGAAAGACAAAATTGTAAATGAGGCCGGGTGTTTTGTACGCATTTTAGGTTTCTTTCTTTAGCCCTTGTCATGTTTTTTTAACGTTTCTAATTTTATTTAAATGAATTAGGTCTTCCTGAAATTTGTTTTATTGTTCAATGAATTTAATATTGCTTGCTACCTTGTGTCAGCTGTTGTTACAGAAGTGACTTGGTTCTGTCTTTCCTAGAATTCTAAACGTCTAGCGGAGAAGTTAATGTAATTAAGTGTATAGAACTTTTGCTTACGTAGGCGGTAATTAAATTGGGCACGTCTTATTTCGATGGTGAAAACTTTCTGGTTGTCGAAACCTTCGCTGTTCACATCTGGAGCTTCAGCGCCAGCCATGTTTTATCTATTTGTCGCCGGAAATCAGTTTAAATGTCAAGGCCCATGAAAGTGAAATCAGAAATGCGGATCTGGTTTTCAGAGGAGCAGATAGTAATATTACAAATCTCCCACTTCGAATACCGGTCAGGACACCCGCTGTCAACTTTTCTTGTTCCTCCTATGAAATGCAGGTGTATTATTTTTTTTCAGAGTAGACCTCGGCCATGGCCTACCTCAGCCTCCCTAACAGATCATAAATAAACCAAGAAACAATGATTTTAAAAAAAGATCATCGCGTAGCATTGAGTATAATGTTTTACGAAGTGGACTGTAGATACTGTTGCCAACTTATGAAACGTGGACATTGTGGGCTAACGTCCAGTCAACTCGAAGCTGCTGTGACTCACCCAGTGACTCAGCTGCGATTGCTGGCCGAGACTTGAGGTCACATGAGTTTCGTGCATCTGGTACTAACTGGTGACTTATAACAAATACATGACGAGTGGCGACAAATGGAAAGTTAAAACAGAAAGATTTACGAAACGGCAAAATGAGTCTAGGAGAAGACAGACGTCGAAATTGATAAAAAGAAACAAAACCGAGAGAGAGAGAGAGGGGAATAGAAAGAAAGAAAGAAAGAAAGAAAGAAAGAAGAGGTTGCTGTGTTCCTTGGTTTGAGGTTTGCGATTTTGCGAGCATTAGGAATTTCATAATCGTGGAGAATCTGCGTCCTGCGTGAATTTGTTTAATGACGACTCCTACCGTGCCCTGATCCCCGATCAGACGCGCCGCCACGACAGACAGGTCACGTGATTCACCCAGCCGTTAAAGATCGCCCACACAAACGAACACTTGTCCACACCGATGAGGACTCCTGTTTGCGTCAGATGGCCTTGCGTTTAATGCCATGTCGAAAGTTTGGTGAATGTTTCTCTCCTGGTAGAAGGCAGCGTGAAGGCTGTGGAAGTTTGGCTGAGAAAACCTGCGCAGATCCACGGCTTCATAGCTGCAGTGTACGACCTTTTGTCGTAAACGCGTGCTGCTCGCGGAACAGACGGATTGCCTTCTTTGTACGTGAAATTTGCTGATTTGCGTAGGATGAATATGTACTTCAGGCGGACGATGGAGAAAGTCTTGAGCTGCGTTGCCAATTTCAACTGGATATTTCTAATATATCCGAGAAAATCTGTTGTTGTTGTTGTTGTTGGCTGCCATTTATTTTAAAGTATATATTTTATTCATGACTGCAAGATATTCGTTTTTACAGGAGAATTTTTATTTTTTTGAAATGCTTTGTGATTGCAGTTTTAATTTAGTGTGTATCTTTATACCACTCCTAATTGACCGATACTGCATAATTTCAGATGATCTCTTAATGAGTCTAATACTTTCTGTAAAACATAATATCATCCTTAGTTCTCGGATGTTTCAGGAATAGAAGGCGGTGAGAGACAAAGACAACTATTTTTTCTTTTAATCACAGCAAACTCCGAAATCATCCAAAAATATTAAGATAATGTAATTGCGTCATATTGTGAATATTATATCAATTATTTATATATAAGGAACATGAATGATATTTTATTATCTTAATTATAAGAAATTTTAAATAAAATTATATTGTGATCAGACGGATTAAAAATAAATAATTGACAAAAATATTAACACAGTCACTACGTTAATCTTGCAGACACATCTTTCTCGATCTTATATCATAAGGCCGACTGTCGATTGTTATCTAGCGATACATTTTTATATCTCGTATGATCTGGAGTGAACTAATATTTAAAATAAGGCCGTCTGTCTTCTGATTCGACTCTTTTGTAAGCAGGTGTGCGTTAATCGTCAAGAATTATGGAAAAACTCTACGTACCGCAAGTGAGAAGTTCACGGACCTATTGCAAAATGACTATAAATATTTTGATTTTTTTTTGTATTATAGCTTGTGTATCTTGTTTCTTACACGAATTATGAATCTTTCAATAGACATACCTGAGGTTATGTTAATTTAAAACAGAGGTTTAAAAAAATTATCACCGACGAGAATATAAATGATCACCAACCAACAAACACTTGTCTGTTTTATAAATAGATTTCGAACTAAATATTGTTAACGAGATAAATTCTACGACCAAAGGCCATACATCGTGTCTGAGAGAAAAGAAATTTGAGGATAATATTAAAATTGATCTTAAAATTATGTGTGAAAATATTGTCTGAATTCATCTGACTCAGGGTACAGACTAGTAATGGACTAAAATATATAATATAATTCAGGTCTATACACAAACTTTATTTACAGATGTTAAAATTTAAAATTTGCGCTATTCATGGTATGTTATTGTGTTCTTACTTTTACAAATATACAACAATATTCCAAACTTATTTACATATAAATAAATAACTCATATGCTAATTAATTTATTCACAGAATAATGGAAAACAAACATAAGATACATAAAATAAGAAGATCAACAGAACACATACTATAATAATTTACAAAACAGATGAATAAATTGAAAAACTTGCATTGTAATATAAAGTAGTTTTAAAGGAAAAACCTGAAGATGATGCTACGCATCGAAACATGTAGTAAATGAAGGCGCAGTATTGTAACATCGTAGTAACGATGAATAGCGCAGATTTTAAATTTTAACATCTGTAAATAAAGTTTGTGTATAGACCTGAATTATATTATATATTTTAATTATAAAACACAAACATGACGCATTTAAACTATAAATAGTAATGGACTGTTATGAACACGTAAATTAACTCCGGGCCAGAGTATTTTGAATAGCTTAACTAAAATCAGGGACTGTGCTGCATGGAGTTAATTTAGTTCAGACCCAAGAGAGTTTAATTACCTTTTGTTAATGTTTCATTCACTCGTGTAATTCAACGATCAAATATAAATATGCTCATTAAATGCGTAAGCAGCTAATGATATGTAATTTTGGTATCTTCGCGTCAGAGATATTGGCACCCCTGCCAATTGCAGCTGATTCTATAATCTGTGCTGCGTTATTAGTATTATTAATGCGTGTTTCAGATTCGCTGACGTGAGAACAGATGACTGTCGAATGCATTATTTATTGACGAATTGTTGATGATGTTTCCGGAATTCACACGTTTTGGTAATAATAAATTTCGAATGCGATGGTTTTATAAAATGGAGAGACAGAGATAAAGACACGTCTCGTTTGTATTCAGACAGTGTCTTTAATCGAAACAGAGTATTTTACGTACTCGGATGAGGCACTCGTGGTCTGCTTGAGGACACTGGTCTCAGTTACTTGACAGGCTCGAGGAAATTGCTGTGGTTTTATTAACTTTCGTATGTTGGCAGCATGTGGGAACCAGATGACCTTGTTGGGGGTCTGATCAAGGAAACTAGTTTTGTTAGCCGAGGATGAAGGTGACGTCACCATCTCCAGAGGCCTTGGTGGCCGTTCGTGACGCCACATTGTTTAAGGCTACAGTAGAATTACTTACGTATATAAATTGCAGACTCACTTAAGAAATCTCGTACTGCACGAGAATTTGAAGTTTTTGTCTCAGCTAATTTCAGTTAACAATTTGCGTGTTCTGGGATCTGCGTTCTTTACGTTCCCTTTTTTTTTATGTGGATCGCTCGAATTCATGACGTTTTATTCAAATGTTATTATTATTTATTTGACTGCAAATGGGTTTTTACCCGGTGGCAGTGGTCCTACAATAAGACACAAAACAATAAGACACAACAAAACATAAGACAACAAAAACAATAAGAAACAACAGAACAATGAGACAGAACAAAACAATAAGACACAAAAAAAAACATAAGACAACAAAAACAATAAGAAACAACAGAATAATGAGACAGAACAAAACAATAAGACACAAAAAAAACATAAGACAACAAAAACAATAAGAAACAACAGAACAATGAGACAGAACAAAACAATAAGACACAAAAAAACATAAGACAACAAAAACAATAAGAAACAACAGAACAATGAGACAGAACAAAACAATAAGACACAAAAAAAACATAAGACAACAAAAACAATAAGAAACAACAGAACAATGAGACAGAACAAAACAATAACAATATTTCACTGATCTTATTACCACATTCATTACGCTGGTATATGAATTTTGATATTCTGATTCTTCCTAAACCGGTGCCCCGATTTGAACTCTGGCTTCCCTGTTGTAGATGGGAGAACAATATTAAAATGAATCCTAATATAAATAGGATTGGAACGTGTGATAGTGTTAACTAGACTGAGGTGTTTTGTGTTCGGGTGAATTGACAGGGTCTTGTGAAGACAGTAATCAACACGTCAGTGAATTTCTTGTCTACCTAAAGGACTTCGAGCTTCTCAAGGAGGACTGTGCTCCATTGAGTTAAATATTCAGAGGAATGATAGGGTTCATTTATAGGATCCTAATTATTTGTGTTGTGATAGTAACGCTCCAGGAATGCAAGTTACTCGATTCGAATGTCGGTCTGGTTACGTTCTTCGTTCTACTCAGTTTACAGTACGTCACGGTCTCTTCCCTCCAAATCCTCACCAGTTTGTAACAAGTGACGTGTTTTTCTCGCCGACATATTTGAGTAAAATATATGCGTAATTTTTCTGAGACAGTTGTAAACGAATAAATGCCTTTAGAATGTGACATAGACTAATGGAATTTATAATAAAATATTTATTTTAAAAAACATTTTTAATATTATCCGCTCATCTACACTTTTTTATTTTAAAACGTATTATAAATAAGCTCCGATTTTAATTCTGTGTCCTTGGTTGTGCCCCAATCAACTGTAGTTCGTACGATATTTGCAGCAACAATTTGTGTTCAACATCCGTTTTTATAATTGACGGTGGACCGTGCGTCTGTAGGATGAAGTGTGACCCAGCTCCAGGAAAGCGAATTACAGCTCTGCTCCTGAGTATTTCGCCCACGTAGTGGCTATTACCTCAATGTATGCGTACATTAATCATGCAGAAGACTTCTAAATGGATCCTCCGCTGTGAAGACTCACGGGAAAATCCACTTTCTGTTTCTTTAGTAACCGTGATATTTCTGAATCTGAATTGGACAGAGGAAGTAATTGTAACAGGAGGTCTGTCCTACGAGCTTGTTACGATGGGATGTTTTACGAATGAATCAGCCTCGACACTTAAAGTACACTATGAATCGATTATCGTTAAGGGACGGGTTACGGGGCTGTGAAAATCCGTTTGTAGTTTTCCACGTCAGTATGCCACGTGTGGTAGCCATATTGTAGGACGCCTGATGGAGATAGTCAGTTTATACTATTAAATCCGGCGAGTTGCGTCGCTTGAAAAATTCTAAATTTTCAGGAACCCATGTAAACTCTTTGGTCCTGGCTTAGTATGCCTAAAATATTTATGTAGGACTTGAGGTTTTCACGGCGGTGAGTCTGATAGAAGTTTACCGACGTTTCAGAGGTCCTTCCTTCCTCCATCATCAGGGCAATGAGTACTCATTAAGGCTCGACAACCCAGAAGCGAGCCTCTTCTGAAAGATTTAATTTTAAGGGGATTGGTGGGGCATATAGTACGCATGGGAGGTTGAGAAATGCATACAAAATTTCAGTCGGTAATTCTAAAAGGGGGGGGGGGGTCCAGTTGGAAGACCGAGACCTGGAAATGTTATAGTAAAAGAGATGTTGATACGATATCTGGACGGGCTTTTGTTAACACGGCAGTGAACCTCCATGTCCCATGAATGGCTGGGAATTTCTTTAGCAGCTGAGCGACAAATAGATTCTCAAGATGGGTTCTGTTGTATGAAGTTAGTTTTTTTTAAAGAATTTTGTGGTAAATGTCGAAAACCATCCTTCATTACTGTTTACAATAGTCATGAAACCCTTGTAATTTATTCGAATTTATGGGTGTATAGCCCATTATTCAAGTTTTTTAAACAAATATTTTCAACTATAGCGAATAGGTTGAGGTTTCTTGAACTTCGATAAGCAATTGACTTTAATCACGTGGTTATGAACAGAATTAGCATAATGGAAAAGAGACCATGTCAAATAATAAGTGTAAATTTGTCTTAATTTGGGCGTTATAAGAGTTTAACTTCTGATTATGCTAACTTACATTCTGATATTTCGTATCATAAAGGTTCATCACCGTCAGTACAAAATCTTACTTTGTAACCAATTAGAAAAGAGTCCATTTCTGATCTGTTTACTTGATTTAGGGGGATATGCTTCTTGCTGCTTCATTGAACCTTCGATATATATTGTTTTAGACAGATAATTAGTAGGTTAAGTGGATTATATTAATTATTTATATAAATAATTCATTGGAAATGCTTGGAATTCTGGGAAACCTTATAGTCTGGGACAGCTGTGAAGTTAAAAAATATTGTTGGTCTATAAACAGAATAACATACGTAATAGACGTTTTATATTAATTCATATATGTAACAGAAATCAAATTAGTCTTGTCGTCACATCGTATCCTAGTTTAAATGTAAAGGACTTTGGTGCGAGCTGCAGACCATTAGATTATTTATAAGGTTTTTAACTCCAAAAGTAAAATCTCGTATAAACGGGAAAATTGTGACTAACAGAGTGCATATAGTTTTTTTGATGGGAAATATTTACATTTTTTTATCAGTCTTGATTGTCCGAATACCTTATCATTCAGTACATAGCATTGCACATCATAGGAGTTAATTTTTCTTAATCCCAGGAAACTGACCGTGATTGGAATCCAAGACAGTCGGCGAAACAGTTTTTATATAGGCGCCACTGTTCTATCCGAGTTACAAAAACATTCTCACCGGGTCTCGAACCTGGAAAATGTTTTCGGGATTATGTATGCCCTTTGCCCCTGTAAATTCACTTCTGAAACAAAAAAACTTTGGTCTTGGCTCCTCTATTTTTTTTCCGACCTACAGAAACGTCCTCACCGGGTCTTATAATAGACGACAATTTTTCTAAATTTTGACGTTTCCAAAATCTTTTCCTGTTTCAAGAAATAAGCGTCCGAAATTTGGGGGCAAATTTGTTATCGAACTATAAACTTACAAATGTATACGTACCTACAGTTTTAATTTTATGTATTTATATGATACGAATTTTAGGCATGTAATTTAATCGATGTTACCTGAAACTCTTTATTTAAATAGCTAATGGTTACATGAGTTTCATTTCTTGTAAGAGTTTGTTTTATGCAGTAAAAGTGTGACAGTCGCTTTTATAATAACCCACTGTTCCAGAAAGTGATATTATAGCGTGAAAGTATAAGAGTTGAACAAACTACGTTCTGTGTTTAGACTAACCACATTATCACCTGGTGTACTGTGTGTTGCCTATGTATACAGTGGTAACACATTTATCAAACCGCGCCCTACCACACCACATTTATGCAGTTTCGCCTTGCCCGCAGAGACTTTTGTTTTCAGTTTTGAGAATTTATTGTACGTGGAGTCGCCTTCCTTTAAAATACGGTTTGTGGCGTAATAATTGCGTGCGTTATTCGTACGTAAGATATTTTCAGTACTATTTTGATTGGAGTAATGAGTTTAGATTTGTCATAGAAGAAGGACTTCAGAAGGAAACATGAAAGACTTGATTTATTTTCATTTAATGATAATCTTTTAATATTTGGCACCTATAATGCGCCATTTTGAAACTCCAATCACGTGTATCCATGGCAACCATTTTAGCTTATGCATGTCTTGATGTGGTTATTAGATATTTAATGACGTTAGACTCATCTTCTAACGTGTTTATAAGGGGCTTGGGATGGAATTACGAGAAACATTTGTGGATTGTGGATCGAGAGGGATCTGGTAGGAAGCTGACTAGGTTTTGGTGGCGTCTGTGGTGGTGTAGGGCGGAGTCCGCGTTTGGCCGGGTTTGGAGACGGTCGGTTTTGTGTTGATGGGTTTGACATGAATCTTGCTTCAGTCGCCATTAAGACGGTTCCACATTTAATTTACTTTATTAAGATGTTTTATAATTTTTTTGTATTTTCAGTGCAATTTTGCGAAGACAATAGATTCTGACACAAGAAACTTTAAAGCTGTTTATTACAACAAGGTTCATATGCTCATGTTTTATAATAATAGGAAGTTAATGGTTCCTCCGAGAGTTCTCTGGAATTTGGCGGTTTGTTTATTTATTTATATTTCATTTAACGACGCTCTTTCAGTAACTCAGACTACATAACTTCGAATGAGGCTATTATAATGAATAATTAAATTTGAAAGGTTGTGGAAGGAAGTGGTCGTGGCCTAGTTTAATGTATTGTATCGGAATTTGTCTATGGTGTCTGAGGAAAACCACGAAATACCCAGTCGGGATAGCCGGCCTCCGGGCCGAGATTTTAACCATGGTATTTTGGCTGTTATGCAGCCAACTGATTGGCAGGAGGAGAGGAAAATAGTCGGAGGTTGAGGGTCGGAAGGAAATGCTTGTATAACAACTGGCACTGTTGTAGCAGAATTAATTTGGAGTTTGTTTTTAAATCCGGTGCAGGCAACTAACAGCTTCGTACGTGAATCGAATTTTGTAGACCATAACACAGCAGTAAAGAGGTTGAGAGCTTGGAACAGTGTGAAGGTTAATTGGCATTCGTTCTCTTCTCTATGCCACGGTTACGAGAGGCATTGTGCAGGAAATGCCACGAATTTGCCCGTGGTAATTACATCGGAGGGGTCCAGCTCTACCGCGCATTGATCGCAACTGCAAAATATAGCCCGCGCAACTTCGAGACCTGTACAACAACGCTCGTCAGTTGTTTGCTCTGTTGTTCAATTTTCCCCACTCAATTGTTTCTCAGGTAATTTGCCTGTTGTAGCCTTCAGCCTGCCAAGCGCAGGGCGTACGTGACCCAACTCGCTAATTGTTTCCCGTGATTGAAAAATACGAGCGAAACTTGAAGGAATAAAAAAAATATGATGATTTTATGCATGAATTAAAGTGTGTACGTGAAATTTGGGTGATTTCTTACGATGTGGGATGATGGAAGTAATTTATTAAAATCAACACAACGTCAAAAAATATATAAATTTTTCGCTAAATGATTGTTAACTGAACGTGTTTTTGACTGTCAGTGATAGAATGTGGCTTGGATTGGTTGATTTTTTCGTAACAGCTGGAGAATCAGGGGGGGGAAATGGGAGTTCGGTGGGACCGTACATCAATTATTTATAGATTTCAAAAAAGCCTACGACTCTGTGAAGAGAGAAGTGTTATATAATATTCTTATTGAATTTGATATACCAAAGAAGCTATTGAGTCTAATAAAAATGTGCTTAAATGAAACCTGCAGCGAAATTCGAGTAGGTAAATATGTATCTGAGACATTCCTCATCAAGAACGGTCTAAAACAAGGAGATGCTTTGTCTCCCTTGCTCTTTAACTTTGCCTTAGAATATTTTATTATTTATTTATTTAGGAACAACAATAACAAATCAAAATGATACTCATGAGGAAGTTAGGAGGAGATTAAATTCTGGAAATGCTTGCTACTTCTCAGTTCAAAATATTTTGTCTTCCCGTCTGGTTTCTAAGAACCTGAAAATTAAAGTATACAAAACAATAATCTTGCCTGTTGTTTTGTATGGGTGCGAAACATGGTCTCTCACTCAGAGGGAGGAGCACAGATTGCAGGTGTTTGAGAATCGGGCGTTGAGGAGGATATTTGGGCCTAGGAAAAAACTGCATAATGATGAGCTCAAAAATCTGTACTCGTCTCCCAGTATTGTCAGGGTGATTAAGTCGAGAAGAATGAGATGGGCTGGGCATGTAGCGCGCATGGATGGGACAAGAGGTGTGCACCGGGTGTTGGTTGGGAAGCCTGGGGGGAAGAGACCTCTGGGGAGACCCAGACGTAGATGGGAGGATAATCTCAGGCGGGATCTATGGGAGATAGGAGTTGAAGGAGACTGGATTTTGTTGGCCCAGGACAGGGTCCGGTGGAGGGCTTTGGTTAATTCGGTGATGAACCTTCTTTTTCGGTAAGCCATCTAGTTTGTTAGTTAGTTAGTGATAGAAAGTGTTGAATCTAACGCAGGACTGTATGAGAGAGCTGAAAGTCGAAACTACGATCAGAAAAGGATTTATCTCTAATAAATGATTACGTTTAAGATCGATTATTATTGGTGTATTTACGACGTATGTGCGATCATTGATTAGGGAAAGAAATTATGTTTGCTTGAAAAAGGAGAATGTAAAGAACGCCTTTGATGCGTGTGCATTCCATCATTTGCCGTGCTCTTTGACTCCCCAGGAGGACGCCGATTGTCCGTAATTACTTTGTGTGACAGACGACGGCAGGTTGATATAACGCGGTTGTCAGGGCGTTAATCAGATCAGGGCAATTCGTGTCTCTGAAGAGGCGGGCTTATTACGGCTTTAAGAGCCCTACGATGTAAGCGTTGAAGTCCCTGTCACACGATCAGGCTTGGCTCTTATAACACGGTAACGCCACGTGCAGCAGACCTGTTGTAATAATTGCAATTGAGGAAATTATAAACTGCTAGTCTTTATTAGAAATCTAAAGATTAAAATATACAAAACAATAATCTTGCCTGTTGTTTTGTATGGGTGCCAAACATGGTCTCTCACTCAGAGGGAGGAACACAGATTGCAGGTGTTTGAGAATCGGGTGTTGAGGAGGATATTTGGGCCTAGGAGGGAAGACGATGGGGCGTGGAGAAAACTGCATAATGATGAGCTTAAAAATCTGTTCTCCTCCCCTAGGGTGATTAAGTCGAGAAGAATGAGATTGGCGGGGCATGTAGCGTGCATGGATGGAACAAGAGGTGGTTGGGAAGCCTGAGGGGAAGAGACCGCTGGGGAGACCTAGACGTAGATGGGAGGATAATCTCAGGCGGGATCTATGGGAGATAGGAGTTGAAGGAGACTGGATTTTGTTGGCCCAGGACAGGGTCCGGTGGAGGGCTTTTGTTAATTCGGTGATGAACCTTCGGGTTCGGTAAGCCATCTGGTTGGTTGGGTCCACTATTTGGGAAGCCTGAGGGGAAGAGACCTCTGGGGAGACCTAGACGTAGATGGGAGGATAATCTCAGGCGGGATCAATGGGAGATAGGAGTTGAAGGAGACTGGATTTTGTTGGCCCAGGACAGGGTCCGGTTGGAGGGCTTTGATTAATTCGGTGATGAACCTTCGGGTTCGGTAAGCCATCTGGTTGGTTGGGTCCACTATTTGGGAAGCCTGAGGGGAAGAGACCTCTGGGGAGACCTAGACGTAGATGGGAGGATAATCTCAGGCGGGATCAATGGGAGATAGGAGTTGAAGGAGACTGGATTTTGTTGGCCCAGGACAGGGTCCGGTGGAGGGCTTTTGTTAATTCGGTGATGAACCTTCGGGTTCGGTAAGCCATCTGGTTGGTTGGGTCCACTATTTGGGAAGCCTGAGGGGAAGAGACCTCTGGGGAGACCTAGACGTAGATGGGAGGATAATCTCAGGCGGGATCAATGGGAGATAGGAGTTGAAGGAGACTGGATTTTGTTGGCCCAGGACAGGGTCCGGTTGGAGGGCTTTGATTAATTCGGTGATGAACCTTCGGGTTCGGTAAGCCATCTGGTTGGTTGGGTCCACTATTTGGGAAGCCTGAGGGGAAGAGACCTCTGGGGAGACCTAGACGTAGATGGGAGGATAATCTCAGGCGGGATCTGTGGAAGATAGGAGTTGAAGGAGACTGGATTTTGTTGGCCCAGGACAGGGTCCGGTTGGAGGGCTTTGATTAATTCGGTGATGAACCTTCGGGTTCCGTAAGCCATCTGGTTGGTTGGGTCCACTATTTGGGAAGCCTGAGGGGAAGAGACCGCGGCCTTCTTCTTTAGCAATAAATATTAACCCTTTCGTTGTGTTTCAACTCCAGTCCTCTGATCTGATTGCGTGCATATTATTATTTGTTCTGTACTGAACATACTCTTTGCTGCCAACTTCTGTAACATTTAATGGATTTCATTAAATTGAACTCGCTGGCCTGTTTACTTTAAATTGGACACTGAAAGCGGAAAAACTTCATAAATAAAGAAAAGTCTTGCTGAAGAACGCTGTTTTGAAAATTCATAAATAATGAATCTCTAACTAGTTATTTTACTTGTATATAAAGAAGTTGGCTGGCCCAGTTACTATTCAATTCATGTCTGTATGGACGTCATAATTACGTTGTTAGACGTGTTTCCCAACATTTTAGAGTAATTAATAGGCTCCTTTTAGTACGTAGTTACTTTAATTACTTTAATTAACATTTCTGCAGGAACTGGAAGCGTGTAGTGTAGAATTAGATTTTGTGCCTGATAGTGGTCATTTATTAATTATGAAGTCTGAGGACTTGTAGTAATTAAGTAACCTTCTAGTGCTGAAGTCACTGTATAATCGTTGCCAGGGAAGTACCGAGGAAAATAACAGCGAATCTGTAGAGATATTTAAGTTTCCATGAACCCGGCGCAAATCAAGGAGATTTCTGCTGAGTTGACATCTTGTATAATTTAATCTTAAAACCTTAAATGCCGTGCAGTGTATTGATATACAAAATCATGCATAGAAACAAAGACTGTTTACACTTTGAAAAGACACTTAGTGCCAAACGCGTTTCGACCTCAAGAGGTCATCATCAGTGGCAAACAAATTAGTTCATGTTAAATCATACAAATCATAAGACGATGGTTTGTTATAAAGTATAAAAGGTCGCAGACAACGACACCGTAGACCACCAATGGAAACCTCAACACAGGCCAGTGGACATAAAACTAAGTAACTCAATTTAGATAATACACCAATTCTTGTGCAATTAACGTCCAGTGTTGTATTGCATAAAGTGTGGTGTGCTGTTTTGTTCTGTCTCATTGTTTTGTTGTGTCTTATTGTTTTTGTTGTGTCTCATTGTTCTGTCGTGTCTTATTGTTTTGTTGTGTCTCATTGTTTTGTTGTGTCTTATTGTTTTTGTTGTGTCTTATCGTTTTGTTCTGTCTCATTGTTTTGTTATGTCTCATTGTTTTGTTCTGTCTTATTGTTTTTGTAGTGTCTTATTGTTTTGTTCTGTCTCATTGTTTTGTTGTGTCTCATTGTTTTTGTTCTGTCTCATTGTTTTTGTTCTGTCTCATTGTTTTTGTTCTGTCTCATTGTTTTGTTATGCCTCATTGTTTTTGTTCTGCTTCATTGTTTTTGTTGTGTCTCATTGTTTTTGTTGTGTCTCATTGTTTTTGTTCTGTCTCATTGTTTTTGTTCTGTCTCATTGTTTTGTTCTGCCTCATTGTTTTTGTTGTGTCTTATTGTTTTGTTCTGTCTCATTGTTTTTGTTGTCTTATTGTTTTTGTTCTGCCTCGTTGTTTTTGTTCTGTCTCATTGTTTTTGTTGTCTCATTGTTTTTGTTCTGTCTCATTGTTTTTGTTCTGCCTCATTGTTTTTGTTGTGTCTTATTGTTTTTGTTGTCATTGTTTTTGTTGTCTTATTGTTTTGTTGTGTCTTATTGTAGGACCACTGCCACCGGGTAAAAACCCATTTGCAGTTAATAATAAATAAATAAAATAATAAATAAATGATTTAATACGAATTAATTTGTTTGACATTGATGATGACCTCTTGAGGTCGAAACGCGTTTAGCTCTAAGTGTATTTTCAAAAGTGTAAATAGTTTTTGTTTGTATGCACGATTTTATATATTTGTATAATTTAATTCAGATCTGTTAGTAATATTTGTGAATTCGTCAAGAATTACTTTTCTGCATGTTATGAATTTGAGACGGAATCCACCTCCAAATGGCTCCTGGGCTGTCGTCCTTAACTTGTTACCTTATCTATGTGAACAGTTTGATAACTTTATGGAATACGCTAGATCCCGAAGCTGCGACCAAGAAGTTCGTTGTGGTACGCCATGTGGATCCTTCGCACGTTCGTATGGGTTCACTTAATTTGGGAAGCCGTGACCGTGCACGCCATGTTTTATGTCGGTCGCAGGTCCGCTGATTCTATGACGACTGTTTTGAAGCGTTCTTCTCGGGTTTCCTTGCAGTGTTTACCGATAAATACACAGATCATGAAACCAGCTGCTACATAAATGCGACACTCCTTGTGTGAAAATGCTCGACGTTTCAGAGGTACTTACTGATTCCATAACAAAGGCGTGGGAAAAACAATTTATGTTAATTGTGTTCATTATCGAAGCAACAAATGCCCCTGAAACGTCGGTGAACTTCTACCAGAATGCATGGCCGCCAGATCGCAGCACCTCAGCATCCACCTCACGACTTTCCTCATCCGCCATTTTGTTATCACCTCCATATCATATTTAATCCAAATTCGACCAGTGGGCCTCGAGTTGAATCGACTAGAGAGACGAACGGACAGATAAGACTAACTCATAATACGTTCTCGCTACGCATTTCGTGTACAGAACTCAAAAGAAAATGTGTCGGAGATTGAATGCCAAACCAGTTGTAGAGATTTTTTTGTATCCGTATAAAATCTGGGGAGACCTAGACGTATATGGGAGGATAATCTCGGGCGGGATCTATGGGAGATAGGAGCTGAAGGAGACTGGATTTTGTTGGCCCAGGACAGGGTCCGGTGGAGGGCTTTGGTTAATTCGTTGATGAACCTTCGGGTTCGGTAAGCCATCTGGTTAGTTGGGTCCACTATTTGGGAAGCCTGAGGGGAAGAGACCTCTGGGGAGACCTAGACGTAGATGGGAGGATAATCTCAGGCGGAATCTATGGGAGATAGGAGTTGAAGGAGACTGGATTTTGTTGGCCCAGGACAGGGTCCGGTGGAGGGCTTTGGTTAATTCGTTGATGAACCTTCGGGTTCGGTAAGCCATCTGGTTAGTTGGGTCCACTATTTGGGAAGCCTGAGGGGAAGAGACCTCTGGGGAGACCTAGACGTAGATGGAAGGATAATCTCAGGCGGGATCTATGGGAGATAGGAGTTGAAGGAGACTGGATTTTGTTGGCCCAGGACAGGGTCTGGTGGAGGGCTTTTGTTAATTCGGTGATGAACCTTCGGGTTCGGTAAGCCATCTGGTTAGTTGGGTCCACTATTTGGGAAGCCTGAGGGGAAGAGACCGCTGGGGAGACCTAGACGTAGATGGGAGGATAATCTCAGGCGGGATCTGTGGAAGATAGGAGCTGAAGGAGACTGGATTTTGTTGGCCCAGGACAGGGTCCGGTGGAGGGCTTTTGTTAATTCGGTGATGAACCTTCGGGTTCGGTAAGCCATCTGGTTAGTTGGGTCCACTATTTGGGAAGCCTGAGGGGAAGAGACCGCTGGGGAGACCTAGACGTAGATGGGAGGATAATCTCAGGCGGGATCTATGGGAGATAGGAGTTGAAGGAGACTGGATTTTGTTGGCCCAGGACAGGGTCCGGTGGAGGGCTTTTGTTAATTCGGTAATGAACCTTCGGGTTCGGTAAGCCATCTGGTTGGTTGGGTCCACTATTTGGGAAGCCTGAGGGGAAGAGACCTCTGGGGAGACCTAGACGTAGATGGGAGGATAATCTCAGGCGGGATCTGTGGAAGATAGGAGCTGAAGGAGACTGGATTTTGTTGGCCCAGGACAGGGTCCGGTGGAGGGCTTTGGTTAATTCGTTGATGAACCTTCGGGTTCGGTAAGCCATCTGGTTGGTTGGGTCCACTATTTGGGAAGCCTGAGGGGAAGAGACCGCTGGGGAGACCTAGACGTAGATGGGAGGATAATCTCAGGCGGGATCTATGGGAGATAGGAGTTGAAGGAGACTGGATTTTGTTGGCCCAGGACAGGGTCCGGTGGAGGGCTTTTGTTAATTCGGTGATGAACCTTCGGGTTCGGTAAGCCATCTGGTTGGTTGGGTCCACTATTTGGGAAGCCTGAGGGGAAGAGACCTCTGGGGAGACCTAGACGTAGATGGGAGGATAATCTCAGGCGGGATCTATGGGAGATAGGAGTTGAAGGAGACTGGATTTTGTTGGCCCAGGACAGGGTCCGGTTGGAGGGCTTTGGTTAATTCGTTGATGAACCTTCGGGTTCGGTAAGCCATCTGGTTGGTTGGGTCCACTATTTGGGAAGCCTGAGGGGAAGAGACCTCTGGGGAGACCTAGACGTAGATGGGAGGATAATCTCAGGCGGGATCTATGGGAGATAGGAGTTGAAGGAGACTGGATTTTGTTGGCCCAGGACAGGGTCCGGTGGAGGGCTTTTGTAAATTCGGTGATGAACCTTCGGGTTCGGTAAGCCATCTGGTTGGTTGGGTCCACTATTTGGGAAGCCTGAGGGGAAGAGACCTCTGGGGAGACCTAGACGTAGATGGGAGGATAATCTCAGGCGGGATCTATGGGAGATAGGAGTTGAAGGAGACTGGATTTTGTTGGCCCAGGACAGGGTCCGGTGGAGGGCTTTGGTTAATTCGTTGATGAACCTTCGGGTTCGGTAAGCCATCTGGTTGGTTGGGTCCACTATTTGGGAAGCCTGAGGGGAAGAGACCTCTGGGGAGACCTAGACGTAGATGGGAGGATAATCTCAGGCGGGATCTATGGGAGATAGGAGTTGAAGGAGACTGGATTTTGTTGGCCCAGGACAGGGTCCGGTGGAGGGCTTTTGTTAATTCGGTGATGAACCTTCGGGTTCGGTAAGCCATCTGGTTGGTTGGGTCCACTATTTGGGAAGCCTGAGGGGAAGAGACCTCTGGGGAGACCTAGACGTAGATGGGAGGATAATCTCAGGCGGGATCTATGGGAGATAGGAGTTGAAGGAGACTGGATTTTGTTGGCCCAGGACAGGGTCCGGTAGAGGGCTTTTGTTAATTCGGTGATGAACCTTCGGGTTCGGTAAGCCATCTGGTTGGTTGAGTCCACTATTTGGGAAGCCTGACGGGAAGAGACCTCTGGGGAGACCTAGACGTAGATGGGAGGAAAATGTCAGACGGGATCTACGGGAGATAGGAGTTGAAGGAGACTGGATTTTGTTGGCCCAGGACAGGGTCCGGTAGAGGGCTTTTGTTAATTCGGTGATGAACCTTCGGGTTCGGTAAGCCATCTAATTAGTTAAAATCTAGTAAATTGGTGACGGGGGTGATATATATAATTTCTTTCTGGGGGTTCCCAGGCAATGCCCGCTTTTCCTTGTGCTAACGGCTACAGGAAAGTGACCATATACCATGTATTTGTTTTTATTTTTATCAATTGTTTTATAGAAGGATTTAAAGAGCTCATTGTTTGCAGTGGAGTGCAATAGTTATATTTAAGTTTCTGGATTTCTATGAGAAAATTGCGTGTTTAAATAACCCCGCTGAAAACATAGTAATCCCTCTTACACTTTACTTCTGCAATATCGATTTTAATATTATCGTTCATTCAACGTCTAGGTCTCCCAAGTGGTAATTTCTCTTGAGATACGTACGTATCATCTCTCCTACGCGTGCCATCTCATGTTCCTTGATTTGATCGCCGTGATAAAATCAAATACAAATGCAAAGAGAAGATCAATTAGATGGATTTAATACTGCCGACAGCCTATCAAGTTGTGTTCGCATGGAAATGAATCTGGAAAAAAAAAGTATACTTTCACAAATATTGTAGACTTGCCAATGAATCAGCTCTGTGCTGACTGAACGTAGAAACTGCATTCCTTTGTGTTCGGTGAGTGGGCGCGCAGGTGTGGCCGAGCTGACGATCGCGTAGGCGGTGACAGGACGCGGACCGCGAAGGAAATTGTTTTTCTCCAATGCAGTTACGTCCTCAACGCGGTCCGTGTCTGCTCAATGTTGCAGCCCGACTCCACGGAAGTGAATGTTTAGGTTCCATGAAAGGCGGTGGATTTATTTGTCAAATGAACTTATTTTTCATTCTCAAGAAACGCCTTGCTCCCACGAGTTTCTGTTTCCAAGGAGACTCTAAAATTGTCCTTAATTATCTCCCTTTGTTCAATAACAGGCTATGACGTCACAAGTTACAAGTCTATAATTATGCAATCACAAGGATTTAGTCTTATCTTCTAGAAGGAATCTTTCTTCAAGGCTTTTTATATCCAGATAATTTAACACTAATCTTCTACATCAAATTAATTTTAATAGCCACGATATATCCGTATCTTTATCGTGGTAGTTTAGCTTTGCTATCTCTAACAATTTATATGCCAGATCGCTTTCCTTTGCTACTCGCTACTACCAGCATTACAGAGGTTTTTACCGTAACAAAAGAACAGCGACTGCCATGGACTATTATCCGGAAGTCCGCGGTCGCCTTGGGAACGAGCACATTCGGCATTGATACAGAAGCGATGTTTCTGTCTCTGTCGGATTCCGTGGGATTTCACACAGACTCGACGGAAAGCCAGGAACAGCCACAAGACTGTATTTGAACTAATTCAGCAACGCGTTTGAGCTTCTAAAGTTTTTATTCAGTTTCGCAGAGGTTTCTCTTGTTTTGTAGTTGAACGCGGAGTATAAAATGTCTGCCTCAACATTGGCTTATAACTTTCTGCTCAAAGCTTCTTTGGGGCGTTTTTTTTTTTTTAAAAAAGGAGTGGGTGGGGTCTGAGGTTTCATAATGCTTATAAAAGTGTTCTTAGTTACCGATTGCTAACTCCATGGAGCAGAGTCCTTCTTCAAAGTTAGGTAGTCGAGAAAATGCACGAATTCTGTGGAACCCCGAAGATCCATTACCACGGTTCACAAGGACCAACCACATGCCCGTGTCTTGTGGAAAATCAATCTAATTTATTTTATATTACTACATTGCGCCTCACCGCCATCTTGTCACGGCACACTCGAAACTTTGCTTGTCCAGCTCCTTTGCGATATCTCCTTCTCTTTCCCTCTTGTAATGAAGCATTTACTTTTTGATTTCGTTCTTCAATACTTTTCTCCATTTCCTTCTTTTATAGATCATTATTTTCAGTTATTATTTATCAATCTCTTTTATTACTTCTATATGTGTATTGTTTACCTGTCGTATGTTGTTTCTGGAAAAAGGTTGCAAAGTTTTATTGGCAATATACGTGATAAGTCAAGTTCTGGCTCACAGGAGTGCCAACTTAAAAACAACACAACACTGCAATATGTTACCTCCCGGTTAGAGGAATTTGCTACAACCAGTGACCTTGTATTAATTTAAGGGTTCGATTAATATTTTGCTATACTAATGCAATGTCCAGGCTGTGCACTGGCGTCCCTGGTTTCTAACCGCGGGACCACGACATCGTTCCCGGTGAAGTCCGTTCGGGATTCGTGCGGGACGAATTGGTTTTTCTCCCGAGTCTCTCTGTGATCTGTTGTCTTTCCACAGCTGCTGAACGTTCACTCATGCATCGTCTTGGGGATGGACAAAGGGCCAATTAGCGGCCTAAGTTCCACAGAGTCTCGCCCCATCGTAGCTGGAATATAATGTCCGTTGAAAATTTAGCGGAAATTTTCATTTATTTTAGAAACGGGTGGCTTGTATGTCGGTATCATTTGTACAGTCTCAGTACAGTGAACCCTTGAAGTCGCAGCTTGTCCAAACAAGACTGGAAAGGTGCAATTTTTACCGGAATGCACGCATGCGTTATTTACAATTTCTGAATTATTAATAAAATATTTCTGGTCGTCTTGGAAAACTTTAGTTTTCAATTGTAAAAATCACGTGGAGTTCATAAATTCTTCATGTGCTATAGATTAACAGCGATACTTCATACGGCGCCTTAGTTTCACGGCGCGAAAGGAATTACTGTACAAGAATTTTGTATTTTTCGAAAATCTTTTTCCATTCATCATTGCATGGTCCTACCGCAAGTGGCGCTAGTGTCGATCCCACCTAAGAAGTTTGTTAATCTGAGATGTTGGTACTGACGGCTAAGAAATTTTGAAGTATGATTTTAGGGCAGTCCCCAATGGCACGACGTCCATACCAAATTTAGTCCAAATCCGTCTAGTGGTTCTTGAGTGAACCATGCGGACGGACAGACAGATATGATCAGCCCCGTGTGCCTTTATTACATGCACGTCATGCAGAGAACTAATAATTATGTTAGAATTCAGTACATAGCGCAGATAAAACACAACTTTTCACTATTACAAAAGATAAACTGATTCATATCCTCGTGCGTTCTTTTCAGCGTGCATTTAGAGGAATTAAGTTCTCCTCTGTCGATAGTTACCACTTTTGCATCCAGATCGCAGCACCTCAGTGTCCACCTCACGAGTTTCCCCATTCATCATTTTCTTTCCACTGCTCGTAGGATATTCAAAATACGTTTTTGGGGTCGTACAGAATGGCATAACCACTATATCAAATTTCATCCAAATCCGTCCAGTGGTTCTCGAGTTGAATCGACGAGACAGACAGGCATTACCAAACCGTAATGGCTTCTCTCTATGCATAATAATAATCCTTTTATACTGAGAATCATACGAAATCCACAAATACAAAACAAAAAGTTGATTGATTCTGGAATCAGCAGTTTTTTTTCTCCATGTTATAGCATTTTCTAAATTACAGACAGAAGCCTTTGCAGGTTCAGTACAGTTCAGTTGAAACATTAAGCTTTGAATGCCAACACAAAGAAACGCTGAGGTGAGACCAGAATGATATGCACGTGGTATGGCCATAATGCTTTCAGCGCATGCGCAGGTTAACCCCCGCGGGCAAACATACGTACGCCTGCATTTATAAGCGTGGATTGTGTTTGCAAAATGTACGAGTGAGGTGCTGTGAGAATGTGATTCATATTTCAGGGCGTAATGAGAGAGAGTTAACTAAATGTGAAACGCGTTTTATAACTCGCTCATGTGAACTGTTTTGTGTGCTTTGTAAATCTATTCAGGTGTGTGAGCGGATATTCCGTTCTCGTATTACAATTGGTCTTATGAAAATATCGTATTGGTTAAAAACAGATTTGGCGGTGCTAACGAATTAAAATAAAAACAGCCGGGAAGAATAAAATTGACAGTGGAAAGTTTAATCAAGTAAATGATTAGGATATTGAAGAAAAATCATCCAGACCGACTCTGGGGTCCACCCAGCCTTCTGTCCAATGGGTACCGGGGTCCTTTCCCGGGGATACAGCGAGGCCGGGTTATGACGCTGACCACTCACCCCCATCTAGTGCCGAGTTTCAGAATGAGTAGGAGCTATACCGCCTCTCCTCCTTAACGTCTATATGGCGCGTACCGGGATAGCTTATTGGAGAAAAATATGAACTTAATAGTATATACGATCAAGCTGAATACCGATTAAACATATGACAGGAGTGGACAGGATTAAAAGTTAGTTTGTGTGGCGTATTTTAAGGGTTTAGTGGCGAGAATCGAGTTTAGCGTGAGAAATGAAGAACACAAAAGGGTTAATTTGCAATATATATATATATATATATATATATATATATACAATCTTTACAAAGCATTACTGTAGATGCATTTAACTTGAGTTGGCGCCAAGAATGCCACTAGTTAGTATTCTCGGAACAGTTGTGTTGCATAGCAGCACAGTCATGTGTGCCCTTCTGTACCAGGCTAATGCAAATCAATGATGTGGTCGAAAGGGAATCTTGTGCATTGAACCAGGGGCCAACGGGTGTCAGCATTTCTCTGGCCTGTGATAGCACACATGTGCATATGTGGAATCCAGGGGCGTCAAAATTCTAACTAGGCTTGATATATATGGCTTACTTATCTAAATATTCATTTCCAGAAATGCAGGAAAATTTACTTCATAGTAAAACGCAAATGAATGAGGTTCCATTTAAGACTTAATCCTGACTTCACGCATGAAACTACGGAACTAATGACAGCATTGAATTCTTACAGCCGTATCCGTTGTTACAGCTGATTTACTATTTGAAATCGATACGACGTTAAATTTTATCTGTTTTCCCCAGGTATCTCCTTTGTCCCGAAATATTGTTCGACGCTTGTCATTGCCGAATGATTCACCGATAGCAGCAAATTATTTCGATGGGAGGCAAATTCTAAGAACAAACACGCGTTCTGCTTGTGACTGCCACCACGGTCGCCTAACTTCTGCACAACTGGCATGAGCTGCGGCCTAGCAACTATGATGACCTTGACTCGAGTTTCACTAAGGATACTGGAGACTTTACGTAAGGATCCGATTTCGAATCTCCTCACAGAAGCGCTCTACCCCGTCTCGAATCGACATCGTGACTTTTCTCAGGCCCTCCATACAACTTTTTTTGATACTGTCGTGAAATAGGCCTCGAACGTGTCCTTCCACATCTTTTATTCCGAGATTCGGCGCTACATGAGCTTTATTTCTGATGAAACAGCGTCGTTTCATAAACAAAAGATCGATATGTAACGTGAGATGAAGTTGGAACAAAACATAATTATCTGTGTGAAAATTTGGCGGTGCGTCATACTCACGTAAGAGGAATTAGGCGTGTAGATACGCACATCCTGGACCTGGGCAACAGATGGGGTGAGTGGTCAGCTTTGAGCTTCGCCGACCTTATCCCCAGTGCGCGCTTGTGCTCGGTTCTGCCGGTACACCTGAAGGGAGGGGGCCACTTAGAGGAACCCAGCCGTAGACGGGAGGATAATATTAAAATTAATATTAAGTTAGTGGTGTTGGGTGACCTGGACTGGATTTATCTGCTTCCGAATAGAATTTAGGTTCTGCACAGTCTTGAGCACTGTAATAACTTCGTGAAAGGAAATAATTCTTGTGCCGTGTGGTCGTCTTTTAACTCCTTCAATTTGTGCGGTGGGAGCTCCACGAGTCGTAAAGACGTGTTCGAGTAACGGGAATTTATGCATCACAGTCCTTGTATGTAGAGGGTAAAGGAGTTTCTACTGCCAATTACAGCGTTCTCTTGCCTTCCCCTGCTGCTGTATTTAAGTACTAACACGTGCCTGTGTCATATTAACACAAGTGACCTCTGGCGAATGCGAAAATCTACACACAACGCGAGGTTCTCTGCTTGTAATCTAAGACCGAGCTTTAACGCCTGCAGTATCTGATGCGACTACCCGCCTGACAGACGGGCCGGAGAAGTTGCCGCATCAGCACGGCGATACAGTGAATTCTACACAGGTTTCACGAGACGAGAGTATGAATTTTTTGTGCATGAAAAATCGTTGAAAACTACTTCTGAAATTGAATGACACGACTCATTTGCGGTGGCAGGAGCTCGGATCTCTGTAGAAGAAGACGATAAACAACAGGGCGGTCCTGATCTAAAATCACGATGTAATCCATCGCCCTTCGTACAAGAGGCTGCCGTGGTTCAATTCCCAGCGCATTTCAGTAGTGGATTCCTCTCACCAAACACTTATATTTCACTTTCTTCTCTTTTAAACATTGCTTGTTAAACTTAAGAGAACCTATTACATCAGACCCAGTTTTCTTTACATAAACTACACTTCCTGGTGGCGGACGGCGAAACATTGATACCGGCTCCTAGCATTTCCGCATTGACCAGGCGTTGATGTGAGTTCGTCATGCGTGTTTTAGGGTCTTCAGGTTGCTGCTGAGGCCCGACCACGCCATCTTCAGTCCTGACGCTGTGTTCGAGGGCTCTTCGGGGCGCCAGTTGTACTTCGACCCCGGCAAGGTGTACGTCGGCACCCTGGAGGGTAAGTTTCCAGTGATTATACCATTATGACCTTGAGATCAGTCGGTAGATTCACTGATCTCAAGCTGGAGGCCGGAATTCTATTCTAGGCAGAGGCAAGGGGGCTTTCTCACTTAGTCCAGACCGCCAGGTTAGTGGCTCCAGGGAGCTGCTTGTCCGAGAGTAACGTGGATGAAGCAGACCATTTATTATCGTGGTTCTGAATGCCTGGAGCGTTTCTGTGAAATCTCTGTACAGCTTTATAACCAGCTCCTCAGTAGCGCAAGGGGAGGTTTTAGGTTAAGCTAGCCAGAATACTCTCCGCCTGTCACTCAACAACAGTGTTCATTAATTTAATCGTAAGAGCCCGCCACTGAACCCTGTTTAATATTTTAATATTATCCTCCCGTTCACGCCTGTGTCTCCCAAGTCCAGATGGTCGGGTCACTAGACCCTGTCTGTCTCAAGCCAGATGGCTTCAGTCCACGCCGTGTGTACCTGAGACATTATTCCAGTGTTCTCCCATGTCTACAGTCTCTGAAGTGGTCTCTCTCCGTCAGGTTTTCTTATTTGAATTTCTCATATCTTCTGGGCGTGCTACATGCCCACGCCAATCTCATATTCTTTGATAGAACGACAAAGTCACGATTATTTTTCCACAGTAGCTGCTGTTACAAGATGGCACAGATCGACCTGCGTGTTCGGTGGGAACAGTCGTTGGTTTAGGAAGTAATAAAAAATCTTTCTTTTATCGAATCGCTTTCAGCCATTTTCTTATAAGAGAGTATATCCGTTTTCGACTCCACACTCTGTTGCGGATCTAGCCACGAACATTCGCGTCTAAAAATTACGGTATTAACTGTGCGCATTTAATTGCGTAATTGTGTTCCAGGCCGTTACCATAGCGACCCTTTTGTGCTGATACCAGCTGCCATTTATTTTTCTTGATTCTAGATTGTGTTCGTGAATGTGAAGCGATTACTCGTGGCTGTTTTGGGAGATGAGGGGGGGGGCCTGTAACACCCCCCTCCCTCCCCCAGCTTCCTTTACACCCTGGCCATTGTGTCTTTTTTTATGTCGTCCATTCCCACAGAACATAAGCCATTATCAGTAATCCCGATTAAGCCATTAACTGTCAACGGGTTATTCTTGCTACAGAGTCTAAGTTTCTGGTGCGATACGAGAGAAAAATCCCTCCGCGCGAAATAAATTTTACCCTCTCGTGCTATGGAGAGTGAATCCGTTTTTTAACGCGCCAGGCGTTAGGACGAGAAATTTGCATTTCGTATGATACGAATTTAAGTAAATTGTAGCAGCCCTGATACGTTTAAATATAATTTATTATAATATTACAAGAGCATAAAATTGATTGAGTCGTTTATTATTGACACTCCGTCTACACGACAATTTTTTATTATAATTTCGATGTATATAGAGATCCGCTACATGTTTCGACCTTAATTGGTCATCTTCAGGTGGTTAGCTTTAAGTTTATTAGTACGTAATGGACTGTGGTGAAGTCAACAACAGAAAGTGTGTTATAAATTAGTAGTCATTTCTCTTAGATTCGAAAAGTTAAAGAGAACTACCTGAAGATGACCAATTAAGGTCGAAACATGTAGCGGATCTCAATATATATCGAAATTATAATAAAAAATTGTCGTGTAGACGGAGTGTCGATAACAAACGACTCAATCAATTTTATGCTTTTGGAATATTATAATAAATATGTAGTGGATTTTTAATAAAAATTGAAACTGTTGTGTAGACGGGCTGTCAATAATTAACTATCAACGCACAGGAGTACCCGTCCATTACAACTATTGATTGAGACGCTTATAGATTCAAATAAGCGTGTGAAGTACCATTTGATAATTAAACACGAGGATGACTGTTTTCTCGGACGTTTTCAGACGTTTCAGAGGAGCTTGCTGCCTTCATCCTCAGGACGCTAGAAGCAGCAGGAACCTCTGAAACGTCAGCAAACTTCTTCCAGACTACACTTCCCGACATCCCAGAAGACAATTATCTTCATAATCATCGCCGTGAAAACGTGATATCTCGCAAATTCAATCCGAATTATTTTATATAATATGCTTCTGTTAATCGGTTAATCGTCTAATCTGTCGGTTCGTTTGTTGGCTCGCGCTTCTAAACCAGATTGTGATTAGTGCACAAAAAGTCGATGTCAGCTCATCCTCGCCGAAGGATATGCAATGCGCACATGAATTTATTTATTCATTTATAGTTTAGTTTTTAACTATACAGCCTCGAATAAGAGGGTGATGGCGGGTAATGAATTGGAAAGGATACGGATCTAAGCCGTAGTGGCCTAATTTAAGGTACTATCGTTCGTGTATCAGCAAAGCAGTGGCGTTGTTTCGACGTTTCAGACCAGCGATTTGTAATTTTGCCAACTCATCCTACATTTATAGCCAGTCACGTGCGACAGGAGGGCATTACATAAACTGTTTATCAGGGTCACCAATTTATGAAATAATCGGCTTTTTCTGTGCATAAGCCCCTGGGTTTACGAGCGACGGATTTTGGACAGATTTGAACTCGGGATTATTCCAGTTTGGGGACGAATGTCGCCTGAATTAAAGGGTGGGGGGGATTTAGGAGGGGGTAGGAATGAAATCTGGCAACGTTGCCTGAATCTTGCCAATGTGGCACGTGGAAGAGAGAATGAGAGAGAATAGTCGATGTGCGTGATGTGAAAAATCGATAGTAGAAGCCAGTAGTAAGCGATAACAAAACTGCCTTGTGTACCTGCTTCTAATCTTCTGATCATAAAGTCGCCGACTGCGTATCTAAGTGGCCGTGATCTTTAAAGCCACCCGAAATAACAACTTAAAGCATGCGGAAGGCAGATCAGTTCACGGAGAAGCGGTTTATAGAGACTTTGGTAGGCGTGAGACTTAACAGATGTTTACGAGCTCAGTCATTCGCTGAAAATAAGTAGAATCACAGAACAAACAGAGAATGGTTAAGAATTGAAAAGTCGCACGAATTTGTTATATGATCCGTGCATTCTACATGCTTCGCTCATCTCATTGTATTATGTCTGTTCACTCTGTTCGTACTGGATGTCAGTACAAATTGTGAAATTCTCGTTATGTGAATTCTTTTTACGTCCTGATATTACATATTTCCGCTGTCGTAAGATCAAATATTCTCCTGTTCGCTTTTTTCTCAGACACTCTCGACCATATACCGCCACGGTGGCCTGGTGGTCAGAACACTAGCCTTGTAATCCTGGGGTCTCGGGTTCGATTCCCGCCGGTGCCCGAATTTATAACTTGTGTTGGGCAAGGCCGTGGTCTAGGCAACACGGAGTTTTCCTCCGTGGCATCCCAACAATTACTCCATTCACACACAGAAGAAGGCAATGGCAAACCACTTCTGGATCATCTGCCAAGAACGTATATGAACAGGTCCCAGTCCGAGAAAAGGATGGAAGGATCCTGTTCATATGGACCTGTCCTCAGACAGAACACTAAATAAATAAAATATAAGACATTAGAAGGACGGCTTCTGTTTTACAATTTTTGTCATTTTAATTTTTATCCGTTCTTAGTCCAAATGTTGTCTGCAAAATACGTTTACTCTTAACTTCCCACCTCTAACCTAACCTAATTTTGTCTGTCATTTAAACAACAAAGAAAAACATGTACTTTAGTGTATTTTAGTTATTTAATAATTTAGACAGCATCCGAGACGACAGAAAAACGTTCCCTCGGGTTTAATCTGCTCGTACTTTGACAATATTGCTCTTCTGGGGTTAGTGCTCCGTGTGGACTCGTACGTCAATGCCACCTTTCGGGATGGAGTCCACACGGCGTCAGAACCAGGAGAACAACACTGAAATCTTCACTTCCGTAAGAAACTCAAATCTCACTCGGCCATATTCGATCTTAAACATCTTCCAGAGTTCTTCATGTGTCATTAAAAGAAGTAATTTAGGAGGTGGTGTAGGGTAGCCATTCCTTGTTATAATTACGGTCATTAGCCATATTGGTCCTTTTTTGTTGTAATTAATCTCATACTGTAGTGTCTTACTTTAATTTCTAACTTTAGGGCGCAGAGAATTTGGTAGGTAGTTGCTCAGCAGTCCAAATCTCTCTCGCTTCTTATGAAACCCTGACGTCCATTATCGTGTTCATAAGAACCCGTCGCAGGTCTGTCCCGCATCAAAAGAATCCAGACCTAACTCTCCCGTACAGTACATTTTAATATCATCCTGCCATCTTCGCATAGGTAACTCAAGTTGTGTCTTCTGTTTATGTTTACCGACCAAAACTACGAACGCATTTCTTTCCTTCGGCGTTCGAGGTACACACAGGCGCCGACCGCCTCAACCTTCGTGGTTCGATCAACCTGATAAACTGTGCAGAGATATTTCTTATCATATGAAACCCGAAGGCTCATCCTTGGTAACATGACGGTCGCGCTAACTTTTGTGGGGAGGGCGTAGTCGTCTTTAAATGCTGGAAGTTGAGGAAAGCTTTTTTACCACTCGGTTAAGAATTTTCTGACTTTCCGTCTGCTAATTATCATAATTCTCAAATATTTGCTGCTATGAGGAATGCTTATTTCCTTGATAATTGTACCCACAACCTCGAGCAGCAAATGAAGATGGCTGTCTTCTGGGTTGGCCTGATGATGGAGGTGGCAATGACCTCTGAAACGTCGGTAAACTACTACCAGAATACACGGTGCAACAACCCAGAAGACAGCCATCTTCAGACTCACCGCCATAAAAACCTGAAATCTCATTCAAACAGCAAATGTTCATCTACAAGGAGTGGATTCAACTCGCTCAGGACAGTCTACTTGTAGGTTTATCTGAAGACGGTGATTAACCTTCCTGTTTCATTTAAAGACGTTAATCGTCTTGACCAGCTGAGCTACCACTAGATTCTTAACAAGGACTTCGATCCGCGGACTTACATTTTCAGAGCATGGAGCCAGCAGCTTTTATTAATGTTACGTAATGAAGAGTCCTCGACGGCTGTCAGATGGCTCGTGGCAAAAGAGTTTCTTGTGCGTTTTTTAAGTCTTTTCAGCGACTGTACGACGAAAAACTTCACTGTGGGGGTTGGAGGCGTTGGTCCCTTAAGCTCACGATACACTAAAAGCATTGCCAGAGCTTTTAAAGTAAACTTCTGGTAAAGAGAGGGAACGAGTCGCCAGGGCTGTCCATTTGGAAGTCTTGGACACACATTCTGTCCCATGAACTCTGTTTTCATTTACCTTCGTTGAATCATCGTAGTGGGGTCATGGCGGTCTGGTGCAGAATGTGGCCCGCCAGTGGTGGTTGTTGTTACGAGTCACTTCAAAGCTTGAAGTTACTTTCCAGTCTACACATATATATATAGTATTCTGTATTGTTTTTGAATTTATGAGTGAACAGAAGGCAACTGTGGGCGTAGAACTGCTTATTTGACAGCTAATAGCCCCACGATATCTGTAAAAATATGTACAGGATGTCCCAAAAAGTTATATACACATTGTAATTTATTTTATTTATTTAGTGTTCTGTCTGGCGACAGGTCCATATGAACAGGATCCTTCCATCCTTTTCTCGGACTGGGACCTGTTCATATACATTCTTGGCAGATGATCCAGAAGTGGTTTGCCACTGCCTTCTTCTGTGTGTGAATGGAGTAATTGTTGGGATGCCACGGAGGAAAACTCCGTGTTGCCTAGACCACGGCCTTGCCCAACACAAGTTATAAATTCGGGCACCGCCGGGAATCGAACCCGAGACCCCAGGATTACAAGGCCAGCGTTCTATCTATTGTAATACGGAATATTAATCTTATTGTCGATCTAATTTTGAAGTGGTACTGGAAATTCGAGAATGTACTTGAAGTGCAAAGTCAGTGGACACGTGGACTTGAAACCACGCCTTCAACAAGACTAACAATTACAAGAATTCGAGATAAATTTAAGACGTAAGGAATGACGTGAGGACAGTTTTGGTCTGTGCTCGGAATTCGGAGAATCCCTGAAGAAGGGTTGTTAAGCCAGAGTGCGTCGGTTAAATGTATTCTGTGAGTGCGATATTGTTACATGTGCTTGTTTTGAATCTCCGCTCTGTCAGTTGAAGAAAAAGTTAACGAAACCCGAGGTCCACAGATCGAATACCGGAATGTGTTGTGGTAAGCCACGCAATCAATTCGAGTCCTTCAGGACTCGGTATCATTTTGTGGCTATACACGTAGTCAAGCTACGTAGTGGGAGATTTAACGTGGCTGGCATTATCCTCGAATTGTGTGTTCTGTACACACGGATCATGTGACCATTCGATCTATGCCGAACACAATTAAGGTCATGTTGGGGACTGAGGTTTTGTTCGCAGACTGTGATCGTTTTGACGTGGTATAGTCATGTAGGTAGTAACGAATGGTTCGGAGGGACTTATTACCTTGAAGGTGGAAGAACCAGGCTCCTGAGTTATTCTCAGATGTGTTCTACATCTCAGGGGCGGTGATAGATGATTCTGGAGAGCTCTCGGGACGAGGTTCAAGAGAGAAATTCCAAAAAGAATTCCACCCTTTGATACTTTGTTTGAAGTATAACGCGCGGTTTTCATTTTATGATTCATTCCATGCCTTATAAGTTTCAAACCGGTATCTTACTTCTTGGACTGGAGTACCGTAAGACATTCGGCCGTATTCAGTTCTTATTGTCTGCAAGTATCGTATGATAAAGGCTGTTGGAGTATTTTATTATTATTATTATTATTTATTATTTAGTGTTCTGTGTGACGACAGGTCCATATGAACAGGATCCTTCCATCCTTTTCTCTTCTCGGACTGGGACCTGTTCATATACGTTCTTGGCAGATGATCCAGAAGTGGTTTGCCATTGCCTTCTTCTGTGTGTGAATGGAGTAATTGTTGGGATGCCACGGAGGAAAACTCCGTGTTGCCTAGACCACGGCCTTGCCCAACACAAGTTATAAATTAGAACCCGAGACCCCAGGATTACAAGGCCAGCGTTCTAACCGCTAGACCACCTCATCTTATTATTATTTAGTGTTCTGTCTGACGACAGGTCCATATGAATAGGATCCTTCCATCCTTTTCTCTTCTCGGACTGGGACCTGTTCATATACGTTCTTGGCAGATGATCCAGAAGTGGTTTGCCATTGCCTTCTTCTGTGTGTGAATGGAGTAATTGTTGGGATGCCACGGAGGAAAACTCCGTGTTGCCTAGACCACGGCCTTGCCCAACACAAGTTATAAATTCGGGCACCGCCGGGAATCGAACCCGAGACCTCAGGATTACAAGGCCAGCGTTCTAACCGCTAGACCACCGTGGCGGTCCTGTTGGAGTATTGGAATAAAAACCGCTGATTCTTTGCCCTGGACTCTTAATGAAGGCGAATGGCGTGCGTCACACTCCGGCCGTCTTATCCTTGTTAAATGACGCCTCTATGCACATGGGACAAGCGTCCTAGTGTTCCCCAGGACTCGCCTGGACCCAGCGGTGACGAGAGAGATCCCTGCTCTTACCCGATACCTAACCTCGTTTTGTACCAACAGAGACATCCCCAGTGCGTTTTTGTTTGCAAGTGCATAATCCAATTAGGTCGTTTCTGACTTTTTTTCGGAATTTTAAGTTTCTCGTGTAGACGAATATTAAGCTTTAATTTCTTCTGAGATGACCTTATAGAAGGCGATCATGATTGAGGCAGTAAGCACCTCTGAAACGTCGGGTAGCGTAACAAATCCAGGAGACTGTCGTCTTCGTATGTCGGAACCTTAAATGCGCCAGCCTCTGAAATTATTTCAGCGCCATTAAACAGCATATGAACTAACGAAGCGTGTTTAATGGAACATGGCGGAACTTCTGCTTTGTAATCGGAAGGCTGTCTGATGAGAGAGGAGAGCGAAATCGGTCGGCGCAGGTTGGTCGGGCGTGGCACTAGTTTTTTTCTCAGCTGCCGACTGCGGGGTACAGACGGTTTAGTTCATTCAAGATGTTCCTCGTAAGACGAAGCGTTTTGCAGAAAAGTCGACTAAACTCAGCTTCAGAGTTTCAAGTCAAAAATACAAGACCTTTGCGTCCTCTCCCCTCAAGCGCCTACATGGCGTGTACCGGGATAGCTTTGCTGTTCGAACTTCACGTTGGACTCAAACGTTCGACGTTTCCTCCACGTCGATTTGCCTATGTTGGTTGTGCTTCTGACTACACGAAACGTTATTATATAATTGTAATTATTGTCTCATACCCTCGCCCACAAGTCACGGTGGTCTAGCGGTTAGAACGCTGGCCTTGTAATCCTGGGGTCTCGGGTTCGATTCCCGGCGGTGCCCGAATTTATAACTTGTGTTGGGCAAGGCCGTGGTCTAGGCAACACGGAGTTTTCCGCCGGGGGCTTCCCCGGTTTCTCCTTGGCATCCCAACAATTACTCCATTCACACACAGAAGAAGGCAATGGCAAACCACTTCTGGATCATCTGCCAAGAACGTATATGAACAGGTCCCAGTCCGAGAAAAGGATGGAAGGATCCTGTTCATATGGACCTGTCGTCAGACAGAACACTGAATAATAATAAGATGAGGTGGTCTAGCGGTTAGAACGCTGGCCTTGTAATCCTGGGTCTCGGGTTCGATTCCCGGCGGTGCCCGAATTTATAACTTGTGTTGGGCAATGCCGTGGTCTAGGCAACACGGAGTTTTCCTCCGGGGGCTTCCCCGGTTTCTATTACTCCATTCACACACAGAAGAAGGCAATGGCAAACCACTTCTGATCATCTCTGCCAAGAATGTATATATGTATGAGCAGGTCCCTGACAACCTGAAGAGGTTGGAAGGATCCTGTTCATAATATATGGACCTGTCGTCAGACAGAACACTACAAATAAAAAAATAGCTTTAATATCATGTGTTCAGCATCTTCGTCCCCTGTAAACAAGATTCATCGACCTTTAACTACCGAATTCCTTCCCACAGTCTCGCTGTAATTGTAAGTCTGCAATCTGCCACCTTTCATTTCACAGGAAGACATCAATGAAACTTTCTCTTGTTTTTTTGAAAACATATTCTCTCATTCTGTCTTTGCAGATTTTTAATCAGTTACATGTTTTATTCTTTGTACTCTCCCGGTAGCTTTGCCAAATATATGTTAATCCATTTCCTCTTTCGCTCTATTTTCTTGTGAGGCTTTAAATTATTCGTCTGTCCTTCGTAACTCTCGCTTATTAAACTGGTCTTTTTCTACTCTAAAATTCTTATCAAATACTTCATTTCGGCCACCCCGCGCAACCGGACCTCTCCCATTACCGATGTATTTTTTTTTTAATTCGTGACTGAACTGTTTCGGTAAGGTGCGTTGCCCTGGCTATTACGAGAACTTCGTGGACGTCAATGGAATTATAATTCAGATAGAGACGCGATTATTTCTCAGGGATATTGTAATTGTATATTATTAAAACGGACGGGGAAAATGATATATGAAATATAAGATTATGTGACAGAAGTGTGTGATGGACTTTGTGTTCAGTAAGTGACTGACACAGATTTGTAACAATAACTCAGTGAGACATTGCTAAACGGTGAACTGAGCTAAAGTTTCACATTAATGTAATCTTCTGAGCGAGGAAAAATGCAGGTTCCAACTACCACTGCCCCCGAACGGAATTTCTTAAACCCCAAGTCAAAATTCTACAGTCAACCCGGTAACGTTCGATTTTAGGAACAACTGTGTCAGATCCCCACGTGTTTTAACGAACGTAGAGGCAGAGTGGACCATGAAACTTGAACTGAGGTACAGGGAAATACGTCTAAATATGCGTACGATAAAATAAAAGAATAATTCGAAATACAGAGCGAACGGGTTTCAGGTAGAACCGTTCGCTGAATATGTAAATGTCTGTAGTACCGTCTTCCAAAATCTACCCTTAGTCATTTCTGTTTGTTTCCATCTGTCCTCTAAGTCCATTTTTCCACTCAGTGCAACGCGAGACTCTCGTAAGAACAAATAACAGTTCTGTAAGATATTTACCTTTGACGTCTCCTTTTCTTAATGGACACTCGTCAGTAGCTGCTGAAGTCTGGTTCTCTGTTACTCTCAGATAATCCATCTTCCTGATATTTCGTTTCTCTTACTTTATTCCATCTACCAAAACATGTTTTCACATCAAATTAATTGAATCTGCTTAAAATATCATCCAATTATTTACATGTAACCGAGTTCAGTGACCGGAAGTCCGCTCTAACAGCGCCTACGTCCAGAATGACGTCACAGGAACGGATAAACGTGTGAAGACACGGCCCCTTCTCGATTTATCAAATAAACTTAAATAACTCTATTAAAATTAAATTATTTGGTTATTCCGTCAAATCACAATGTATTTAAAATAAGGTAATTAAAATAATTAAAATATCATTCTGTGTTCCATATCGAATAATCGATTTACAATTGGTAACAGTTATTATTCGATTCGATTCGATTATTCGATATGGAACAAAGAATGATATTTTAATTATTTTAATTATCTTATTTTAAATACATTGTGATTTGACGGAATAACCAAATAATTTAATTTTAATTTAATAAATCACAATATGACGCAACTACACTATCTTAAATAACTCTGAGAAGGTAAAAACCATGAAGAGGGACGCTTATTCGGATAAACAAAGGATTTAAACTATGAATTAATGAAAGGAATAAAACATATTCCATATGAAAGCCTTTCATCTAAATTACTGCAACCTCTGTAGTTGAAAGCAGATGTTGGTACGTACCCCGTGTTATAATGCACTGAGTCTTCATTACTTGAAACGAATACAAATTATGTTCTTAATTAATCCTGTGAAACTAATTTACGAGGACGTGAATTAATGCCCGGCGTGTGACAGTCTCGCCGGAGCGATACGAAACTTTTGCACTGTTTTAACGGTGTAGTGATTAATTGTAGGGACCACGAGGGTGAATTCGAGCGCCGTCGTTGTAACACGCAGAATGATGTGTGTTGAAGGTTTCTGTACGAAAAAAACAAGGACTGCCGTGTACGTACAAGCAATTGCCCGCTACAGTGATTCGTGTTAGCTTACGTTTTAAAATTTCACGGACATTAGCTGTAAAACGGAAAATGTATCTGAAGTCAAATATTTGTTACCTTGCATTGCAATTTTTTTAAATAAATTACACTAAAATAATGGAAATATTCCTTATTTATTATGTCATACATTTTTTTTAATAATATCGAATATCGTAGTTGAGTGGTAAGCTGTCATGCTTCATATCCGGAATGTTCAGGTTCAAATCTCGGTCCGGAGACCGGACATCCTTGAGGTTTTTCATAATTTTCTTCAGTCCCTCAAGTCAAATTCCGGGATATTACCTTCAGTAAGCTTAATTCTGATAACTTTATGTGAAAAATGGAAACAAATTTGTGTCTTTAATTCAAGCCACGACCGGTTCCTTCCGAATCCCTTTCTGTGCGTTAATCAATCATCATGCTATAATTTAACTAGAAAATTGAAGCGTCGTTTAATAAATTATAAATAAATATATATTGTTTAAATCTTGTCCGTCTAATCACAATAAAATTCTTATTAAATAATAAAATATTACAATAATTAACATTTAAAATATTAAATGATGTTCTTTATCGAATATTTTAATATATAACATATATATATAATATATATAATATTTAACATATCCAAGTTCATGTATCTCAAGAAACAAACGCTAAATTATTTTTACGTATAATGAAATTCAGGTTATGAAATCAAGGAACGTGTATTACCACAGTGACGTCGCATAGTGATTCCTTTGTGCTTTTTAGAATTCGCAAGCAATGAATTAGCAAAGAAAATACAGAGCTTTATGCACTATAAATAAAGCGGTTAGGGTTGCCTAGCAACCAGTCCAGAGACGTATAAATTGATAAACCTGGGGGGAAGATAGATTTTCATATTTAAGGCACGTGATACGTCCATATTTTACGATTCGTGCCGAAGTTACACGCACTGTGATTGTATGTTTGGTGATGACTCGTAATTCTGTCCGGCTGTCAATGAGGTGTGGAAAAATTCCGATTATTCGTGGGATAAAATGGAATAAGGGACTGAAAATTTACGCGGTCCTATGCATGTATTTCGAGCGAAACACGGCCAGTTGATTATTACTGATTGCCCTGAGTAATTAACAATTACTCACGGCAGTGAAGTCAATCTGTGCTGTGTGTCGTCACAGAATGCAATTTACACAATCTGAATAGGCTTCAAATTTATTTTCCCTATTTAGAGTTTATGTTCCTTGTTTCTATGTACAGTGTCTGATGATAAAATTTCATAATTCCCTGCCACAGTTTATACTGACAGCTGTTAGATACTTTATGTTGTACATATATTTATTCTTCAAGTCTATACACAAACTATATTAATATTGATGTTAAAAATTAAAATTGATATAAATATTTCGCGCTATTCATCGTTTCCTCGATGTTACAATCTGCGCTATATATTACAACATGTTTCGATGTCTCAGCATCATCTTCAGGTTTTATTTTTAAAACTATTCTATATCTTTTAATGCACGCTTTTCAGTATTTGTAGATTGTAGATTGTAGTTGTGGATGTTCCTTTTTTTTCTTCTGATGCTTTTGCATATTATGTGGTGTATTATGTTATTTGTTCATTATTTCTGTGAAATTATCAACAATATAATTAACATTATTAACATTATTTATATGTAAATGAGTTTGGATATTGTTATAAAAGTTCACTTTAGACATAGAATAGAATAGCGCGAATTATTTATATCAATTTTAATTTTTAACATCAATATTAATATAGTTTGTGTATAGACTTGAAGAATAAATATATGTATGAATTGAAAACACAAACATGACGCATCTAAACTATAAACTTTATGTTGTGTGAACATTCAGATTTCAGAGTTTTTGTAATGAAGGATGTGAAGACTGTTTATTCTCCTGGAGATACGAAACTGGTTGGTTCCAGCTATTGAGAGACAGCGGGACACATTTCTTCCACTAATAAACTTCGATGCTTCGTGCAACGTATTGAAAGGGTTGAGAAACCTAATTTCCAGTTAAATGTTAAGTATGGAACGGAAAATAAAAGGTAGAATTTTTGTGTGAATTATATCTCAGTTTGCTTCTACGGTAATGAACCTGAGAATATAACAACAGCCCCTTGCAGGACACTACCCGCTCGACACTTTTGTTGGTTAAGTTGCCGCCTTCGTAGGAGCATTGTGTTTCCCCCCCCGGTTGCTTGTGTTGCGCATTATGTTGTCATGGTAATGGATGGACGAGTGGGGGGGGGAGAGTAATTTTAAAACAGGGACGCAGGGTAAGCGTTTAAGGGTAATATTTGTTAAAACCTTAATCCAAATTTCTTCTTTATCATTGTCTGGTCGTTTGACACTCGAATCGGTAAGTTCATGATCGGACAGCTACGTCACGTGACATGTTCCCGAAACAGGGAGGTGTCCAGTAATTCGTCCGTGTGTTTGGTTGCTTGACAACTAGAACTGGTATAGAGTTGGATGTGGATTGAGCGGTTTCTGCGAAAAACTTACGTAAGTCCACAATTATACTTTCTTGGAAGTCAAGAAAATCCTTCCCATCATCTGAACAAGTAAAAATTTACTACATATATTTATTTTACAGTCTATACACAAACTTATTTAAAATAATGTTGTTAAAATATTATAACATTTACAGTATAAAATATATTATGTTATATTTTAACAACATTATTTTAAATAAGTTTGTGTATAGACTGTAAAATAAATATATGTATTTGATTCAACACAAACATGACGCGCTTAAGATACAAACAGTAAAAATTTCTTTACACTTTTATTTTGCGTTCAGTGGATTTACGTGTGTTTCAGCATTAGAATGTAATTACAGTTATATAGTTAGTTTAAAGATGGCTGTCTTCACGCTCACCGCCGTGGAAACCTCAAATCCCACATAGTTATTTTAATTTTACATAAACAAGACAAAGAATTGACGTAAATTATTTTTATTTGGAAATACATCAGTACAGGTAGAAGAATCATTTATTTTCTTCAAAAAAAATGCGATTTTTTTACGAATGATTTCGTTCTGACGGTGGAGACAGTGAGTAGCAAGAAATTGCAGATTAGGTTGTGGCGAGGTCTGGCTTGTACGTTGAAATCGCGTGCTCGTATCCCACCCTGGACATGTTCATGTTTTAATGTGTTGTCTTGTGATGTTTTTGTATTAGTTGAGACCTTGCGGTCGAGAAATCCACCTCCACTTACGTGCTTACGTTATTTTACAGTTCTGTTCAAGACATCCAAAGGCCCAAATCCATATGGATTGTTATTATTTGTAATGAACGCGTAATATTACTTCGTAATGTGTACGCCACTGCATCCAAGACTTGAGAGTCCTGCATAGTGCGTTCGTTTGTCTATTTTCTTATCAAAAATTAAAGTGTCGATGAGAAATTTGCTTCTGAATCCGTACTAAATATTACCTCAGTGACGTACATTTGGTTCTTGTAGGTTTTTTCCCTTGAATTTAAAGAGTTTCTAATCAAATCTAAAACTTCTTGACGATGGTGAAGAGTCAATTGAATAAAAATTTCCTTGGATATTATCCATCGTCTAGTAAATATAAAACGTAAAAAAAGTCTAACATAACCTCATTATTGCGTAGATTTGCATTATTCCAATTAGAGAGCAAGTTCCATTGAATATAAAGAATTAATTGTAATCATTCACCACTCAGGGTTACCAACAATAATTCCGCATACATAAATTTCCTCGCTGTTTGTTATATTGATTGGAGAAACGAGATATCCATTAGTTTGTCACAACAGGCAACATTCTGATAATTACAAGCTCAGTTAACTTAATTCCGCGGTAGTATTGAAGAAGAGTATATATACTTGAACTAGAAAGAGAAGGATATGTTCTTCTGTGAAATTGAGACTTACAATAACACGTAATTAAAAGCGGTAGATTTCTGTGGTCTCACGCTGAGCAATTACGTGTACTGGTTATTATTAACGTGTTCGTACAGTCATATATTTTATATGGAAGATTTAAGAAAGATGTTCTGAGACTGTGTCGTCATTGGGAGGTAAAGTACGGAATGATTAAGGAGTAGGGATGGGAAAGGAGACGCCTTTTTGCCTCGAGTACCGTCTCGCGACGCGCGAGAGATGCTGTCGGTCCGTGACAGTCGACTGCAACACCACGTCCTGCCGCTCTAATTAATCCTTCCTACCTCTTCTTTCTATCTCTCCCTCCCTCCACTTCCCTCTTCGTCCCTGCCATTACCTAGCACCCGGGGTCACTAACTGCACCCATTTATCACCCCCCCCACTCTCTTTTTTTGTAAGATCTTTCGGCAAGAACAGATGCAGTGGATGTGAATTTGGAAGAATGAATTTTGAGATACGATTTAATCTCCGTTTACGTCACACCCCATCCTGGCATATAGCCCCCCCCCCCCCGAAACTCAAATATTTTTTTGCAGAGTTTTGTGGGAGTGAAAGTTTTTGTCACAGTAACCCGTGGGAGTTACCCTTTTGAACAAATATATAAAAAAGGGGGGGTAGGCCTTATTATGTAATGTTTTCACGATGTGAATGAAAGGAGAGTATGCGGCCTATTATGTGTAGGTCACACTACCTGCCCTTTCGTACTTTGCCCCTTCAATGTATTGTCCTGGGCACCAAATGGTGGAAAGGTTTGTTGTGTAAATCTTTTCAATATTACATGAAACTAAAATCTAACCTTATCGTGCTACTCAAAAACATTTTGTTGTGCAGAAAATCAGCACATAACATCAGATAATGCACCCCAATTAAGACGAACGTCTAATTTTAGAAACATTCTCTGAATGTGGTGAATATTTAAGAAATTATCACGTTCAGCTCTAAGGTCACATTTGCCTCTTTTTTATATTTCCAATTTTACATTATTTTTTTTTCAATTTCACGTGAATAATGCGACAAGAACACTAAATAAGTTTTTGCCGTAGTGACTAGAATTTCATTTTCTGGATTAAGAACCATGTAATTCTAACTGAGGATAATTAAACACGATTCGTATTGAATCCGGGCCTTTCAAATACGAATTATCGTAAGCTGGTTAAAAACATGACTGATTTAATAGTTCTGTTGTTATTAGAAGGAATATAAATTTGTAAATAGATAACTTGTCTGCACGCCACTGCCGTGCGCGTTCTCTACAGTCGAACTTCACGCCACTGCCAGTAGCTGGGCTCAGGTTTGTATGGGAAAGTTTCTGCTGCACTGCTAGGGACAAAGAAGTGTCTGAAGAGGGGGGGGGGGGTTAGAGAAATGCAGAGAGTACGAAAGATGAACGTATTGGAAAAAGATCAGAATAAAAAGTTAAATTTGTCATCGACGAACTTTTTTTAACTTTCCTGGTAATTTATTTTTGCTGTTGTGACAGAATAAATGTTGGACGACGTGAAATGAATCATCCCTCTGGCGGAAGACTCCTTTAAAAACGTCAGTCAGATGTTTCCGCCTCTGAACGCGTCTTCCGTTGTCGTGTACACGCAGGCAAGTTTTACCAAGGACACCGTTCACACGATCAGAAAAATAATGTCTCGTCACGCATCCTGTGGTCTCTGACCCTTCTGTTATGTCCCTGCCAGGCCTTGGTGTATGCTTCAGCGACGTGGAAAAACTTCATCCCTTTGAAGCTGAAGCTTGTCAAAATATTATTAAGAATTCAGCTCGTACCGCAAAGTAAACACAGCTCTCCACCTTTACAAAGATCAGCTGTTTAATACTGCTTAAGGAATTAATCGCGTGCAGACCGTTTCTATAGTCGATTGAATGTCTGATTGATACCAGAAATTATTTCCACGCGGGTAAAGTTTCCGGAGCTTGAAGCTAACCACTCTACATCCAGTGCCCAAGATAAGAATACGTGGAACGTCTTTGTGACGTGGAAACAAAGCGTATGAACGACCTCATAAGCTTTGTGACTCCATTTTTGCACTCAAGGCGCACGGAAAGAACGCCTTGGCTCAGGGCCTTAATTTAGAAACAGACTATATGTTACCGTCGTTCCAAAATATTTTAAATTTGCCGCATTTTCGAAGGACTTGCTGGTATGTATTTATTTTGTTTTCCTGAAATCTGCTGACGAGATATACAAATTGTTTGAGTGATGGATGAATCGCAAGGATTTGGAAGGAAGTGGTTATAATGTTTCGAGATACTTCCCCGGGCAGATGAAACTAGGGATTGCGTCAGAGTAACGGATTTCAGGTCAGGGTTCGAACTCGGCTCCCTCAGTCGCGATAACGCTGAGGTAACCTGCTCGGCAGGAGGAGGATGATTATGATAACGCCCCGATATTTTATCTCCGCCTGCTTTGCTACAGTCTTTCTATTATCGCATTGTCAATTAACAACCTTGGTCTTAACGTTAATCATCCTCCGAGTCGCTTGGCGTGTGTTGTGCCCGTGGCGATGCGGCAACTTCTACATCTCCCCAGCGTGGCGGGTCAACAGCAGCCCCAGGCGCTGAAAGTGTTTGTAGATTAAAGTGACTTAGCTACCTTCATATTTCATTCTCATCCATATCATCTCATTTCTGTTGTCTCGTGTCCTCCCCTACCCTCTACCACCCTCTCCCTTCCAAACTTCTCCGCGCTGTTCTTCAAGGTCCTTGTCCTCATGTCTTGTCCTTCCGTCGACCAATTCTGTTTCATTTCCGTGCGTTCACGTATCGTTGGTTTGAGTGCCTGAAGGCAGGCCTGGGCCTGGACATTGTGCTGTGTTTCTATCGACATGACGGACTGAATGTTGAACGACAAGAGTTCATTTCCGCCATCAATATCTGAAATTGTCTCTGCGCCGAGGGCTGTATCTTTAGCCAGAAACGCGACCGAAGAGCCCAATGTTGAATTTTAAAATGCGTGGCGCTTAACCTCCGTGCTCTCTCCATTGTGCATAAAAGCAGGAATAATGTTATGTTTCTGGGCTGTCTTTTTTTTTTTTGCAAATTTGCTATTGAAATGCATTTTAAAGGTTAATGTGGGATTCTGAGGACAGGAAACATGCCTCTGTATACGAGGCATTGGCAGGACCTTACGAACACAATAATGACCCTTACTGTGTTTACAAGGGTTTACAACCAGTCCCTGTATTGAACCGGATGAATCAAATTTACATTCCACCTTTTTTTCTCTAAGTTCCATTTTAATATTATGATCCAATCAATGCTTATGTATTCAGATTCTCTCTATCGAAATATTCGATTTACATTAGACCATCATTTTTCATGTTTCACGACATGTTTCAGTTCCTAAAAGAACCATCCTCAGGTGTATATAATTATATAAATATTAATATATTAATATTTTAAATATTTTAAATGTTAATTATTGTAATATTTTAATATTTAATAAGAATTATTGTGATTAGACGGACAAGATTTAATATATATTTATTATATCACAATATGACGCAACTTTACCATCTTATGAATATTAATATTATTATTCCATCTATTCACCCTTTTATAGGGTACCCGAGACAAACCTTGCCTCTGAGGTACATAGGGCAGCAGCTATTTCCGAAATACATTTTTTTAAAAAGTGTTACATGGATTATATAGTTTTATTGCGAGGAATTATATATTTAACATCAGCGTCTTTCGAACGATGTATGAAGATCCTAAAATGGCAGTTTTCTGATGATCCCTGATGTCTTCTTCGCCCGGGATGTTGGCCAAATATTTTCTGAGAGACTTGGAGACAGTTCCAGTTTCTCATATAATTATTGGGATTACTTTTGCTTATTATTATTATTATTATTAAAGCTGGTTTTTTTCATTACAACTGAAGCTGTCGCATTGAGGGTGTTTAAGAACTAGGTTTTGTGAAGAATATTTGCATTTACAAAAGGTGAAGATACAGAAAGTGAAAAATAGTCGTAATGGAATTGATTATCCCTGAAAGCCGATGCTGTGTTTCCCGTGTAATATTTGAGGTTTTCACGGCGATGAGGATGTTGAATATCTAATGGCGTTTGGCACCGTGTAGAATCCTCATCACAACTTCAGACTGAATATCAGAGTGTTTCGCAAGAAAAGGTAACTTCCACCTTCGAGTCTACACGGCTCCGAAACTCATAAGGACGACATAATCATGTTTCCTCCGTAATTTATTTCGTCTTAAAATTAAAGACCTTCCCTTTAAAGAGCTTAGGCTCATGCAACATCTGTTAAGCACACTTGTGCACGTGATGCCATCTATGAATCATTAATTCAAACGACTTTCCATTCTCGTGAAATGGGTACTTCCCCATCCAGCCACATGGATCGATCCCGTTAATGACTCTACTCCAGAGTCGCTTTCTCGTAGCCTTCGAGAGAATCGTTGCAGCGAGGTAGCGATGTATCAGGTGGCGCAGGGGTGCCAATACAACTCAACGAGAACGTGGGCGCTTTCAGGGAATCTGAAGACCGTAGTGCTGAATCTTTAGTGAAATTGTATTCAAGATAAATTCTTACAGACGTGCTGTGCCAATGTACGTCCAACCGTGAAAATCTCTCGTCTCTTATAATAAACATTTACCTTTTCTATAAAATTAACACCTTGATATAAATTTTTATATGTAATATTCACGATAAAATTCATGTGTTGATAAATATATCAGCAGATAAGCAAAAAGAACTTTCTAGACTTACAGTCACTTATTTTCTGGTTGCAGTCAGTATGTTAGCCATGTTAGCCCAGCTAACACTTGTCTTATTTCTCGGTGCAGTAGTTACCCAAACACTAGGACGCAACAGAACGGATACCACGCAAGGATTTATATTTTCCCCCCACCGTGGTTTACAAGATACAATTTCAATAGTTGTGCTGTATTCCACCGCTTTAAGAATCCGCGGCTACCTGACCCAATTTTCGTAATTTATAAAAATAATTATAACACCAAAAGATATGCACACATTACTCTCAAGTTGGGAGTATTTATACCATATCCCCTTTATTGACACTGTGTTTACGATACGCGTCCTGTGGAACGAAGGAAACTTTCGTGGTGTCCAAAAGAAATCTTTTCTGTTGCTGGAAAGTGGCCCAGTGGCCTAATGAAAAATTGTCAAAGCTCCGTACACCCTTGGGCATCCCTCTGTCTTCTCGTCACCCCCGAGCCGACAATTTTACACCGTCTTAATCAGACGTCGTGTCTACGTAAGAGGGTTCTTCAAATCGTTTCATCTCCCAAATTCTCGTTCGCCTCTGTGTTTGATGAATTCGCAGCTTTACGAAAGCGACCGTCCAACACCGAGATGCAGTTTCATTTGCATTATCAACTCATTTTGCGTACAACTTCATGTCTACGTTAATTTTTTCTCAGTGATGTTTGTTTAGACCCTGAAGAAGAAGGCAGAGGGTTTCTTATAAACGTCAGTAGTATCTTTAACCCACGGTGGTCTAGCGGTTAGAACGCTGGCCTTGTAATCCTGGGGTCTCGGGTTCGAATTTATAACTTGTGTTGGGCAAGGCCGTGGTCTAGGCAACACGGAGATTTCCTCCGCGGCATCCCAACAATTACTCCATTCACACACAGAAGAAGGCAATGGCAAACCACTTCTGGATCATCTGCCAAGAACGTATATGAACAGGTCCCAGTCGGAGAAAAGGATGGAAGGATCCTGTTCATATGGACCTGTCGTCAGACAGAACACTAAATAATAATAAGATGAGGTGGTCTAGCGGTTAGAACGCTGGCCTTGTAATCCTGGGGTCTCGGGTTCGATTCCCGGCGGTGCCCGAATTTATAACTTGTGTTGGGCAAGGCCGTGGTCTAGGCAACACGGAGTTTTCCTCCGTGGCATCCCAACAATTACTCCATTCACACACAGAAGAAGGCAATGGCAAACCACTTCTGGATCATCTGCCAAGAACGTATATGAACAGGTCCCAGTCCGAGAAAAGGATGGAAGGATCCTGTTCATATGGACCTGTCGTCAGACAGAACACTAATAATAATAATAATAATAATAATAATAATAATAATAATAATGATTTGCGTTTGACGTAACGAAATTAAGTGGAAGCATCTCGAGTATTAATATGACTGAATACATTTCGAAATAAAAATGAAAGCTATTTATTTAGTACGTAACTTCTGAATGATCTCTTCTGAGGGTGTGTTCATCACAACAAGAATGTTAACTAGGCGTAGATCATATATTTTTGCAACTAGAGATAAATTCACTGAATTTAAAACGCCAGGATACTTACAGAATTATTCTCTTACGTGCATTTGTTACAATATGGTAATTCGTGGTGAATCCTAGTTTAGAAGGCAGGTCGTGCGTCGATTTTAAGACGTGTCTTTAATTTAGAAATAGGTTTTCAGGAAAATATGCCATATTGACTTTTAGACGCCATCAAATATATGACGCACCCCGATTTCAGAAATTTCATCGTGCTTTTTAAAATCGACGAAATGCTGTCTTATAAAATTCCTCAAACAATCATATCACAATGTTGTTGTGCTGTGGTGCGTAGTATAACATTTAATTTATATTCCTTTAGTTTTGGTGGTCTCAGACCGGAGAATTTGCCACTAATTTGAACTTTGACTGCGGATCCAGTGGACAGTGATTTCACTAGAGAGACAGACGAACATCGAGATGCACTAACGTCAATCATTTCTTCGCATTTAATTTGACACAGACAATCCACAGAGTAATACGGGCTCGTGTCATCACGTCTGACATCTACAGGGAGGGGAATTTACATAAACACCAACCGCATTAAATGTCCGCTTTCAATAGACAGGTTATAACTAAGCGTATGTTTCGGCCTCTGTATAAAGGCCTCGTGTTTTATTGAAATATTTTGTTAAATGGATTTATCTGTTCCGTAATGTTGGTACGATGTTCGGATGTGTATTATCATTCACAGGATAGATTGAAAGTAGATCTTGTAGCCTGGGAAAATTATTTCAGATATTATTTTATATGGAATTCTGTAAAGTAATATGAATTGTAAGTGAACGAGGATGTATGACGACTCATTCGAAAGTTTACGTCGCCCTGATTTTTGGAAGAATAAGTTTTGCGATCGGACTTAAGGAAGGTGAGGAATTATTTTATTTGGGGTAAACACTGTTTTGCCATGGACGAACGAACGGTCTATTATTTCAATTCATTGTCTTCATTATGTGAATAACAATTATATTTGGATGTGTACTATCTATTTATTTAGCGAAGATCCAAAATTCCAAAATTTTCAAAACTCTTCAGAATCGAGTATTTGTCATCAAATTAGAATTTATTTATAAAGAACCAAAAAAAAATCTTGAAATCAAGAACCTAGATGTCTGTATACGAGGTGCAATCGGAAAGTTTCAAGACTGCGCGTATAAAAACCCCGTACACTTATCTCAGGTATTAAATTCATCCATCACCCTCGAAGTAGTTCCCCTGGGAGTGAATACAACGATCCCAGCGCCGCTGCCAAGCCTGGAAGCATCCCTGGAAATCTTTCTTTGTCAGCCTGTCAAGCACCATCTGCGATTCTGCCTGAATCTCTTCTATCGTCTCAAATCTCCTTCCCTTTAGCTGAATTTTCATCTTTGGGAAGAGGAAGAAGTCACACGGCGAATAAGGAGGGTGCGGGATGACGGTCATGGTGTTTGAGGCCAAAAACTCGTATAGACCAGTTCAGTTAAATTGTGTCCAAGTGCTTGAATCCGGAACGCTGGTTATGTACTAATGTTACAATGGCATCTACATTAATATTTAACGTTGTATGAATGTGTATTACCTCCGTTAAGTATGTTAGGTTCATTTGAACAAACTGTGTTCATGTGTGCGTCTTTTAAGTGTTTTAGAAACACAGCACATCATAATATTACTTCAGAGTCCACTGTGAACGAATGTTTGGTTTCTATTTTGAAATTCTATTTACTTTACGAAGTAGGACTAAATTTTAATGTCTGTGTCAAGATATTTAAAAGCTTTTTCTCGCTTATACTGTCAGCATAATTATGTCTTTGGCATAAATTCCTTTGTCAACGTGACGTTAGCGAAGTCGTGTCCTTATAAGTTGTTCTGGAATAGAAGAGATGTTACTGCCTACATATGCACGTGGAAAATCTTTATTTAATTATGGTTCATTTCATTTTTTCATTAGCTCAGACTATACAGTGTCGAATGAGAGGATGATAGTGAATAATGAATCGAAAAGGATGTGAAAGGAAGCGGTCAATCCCGACATTTGCCCGGATGGTCTAAGTAATACCACGATGATCGTCATTTATTAGTAGTCCTCGAATTATTAATCCTCTAGGGCAGGTTGAAATAAGAAAATAGTAGACAGAATCACATGACGAAGAGTTTCATAATTTATGTTGTTTACTGTACGTATGGTTATCATGTCGAGGATTGTGGGATGAGCGGAGCATGTAGCACGCGTGGAGAGCTGGGGAAATTTATACAGAATGTTAGTTTGAATAAAACTGAAGAGACAAGACCACGTGGGATACGTACCCATATGTGGGGGCTATAAAATGTGTTGAATGCAGTTTAGGAATCTTCTGTAATTTCGTGATTTCTGCTTGTGAGAAATGTGTTTTATACGAAAGGCAGAAATTTACGGGTTGTATTATTTTTGTTGTCAACGAATGGGATAGTGTATTCTGGCAGCTATTTTATACCAGACTATAGTTTTGATTAGTTCCCAGAGTTACTTTTCTTTAAGATTGTTGTTCGGAACGAGATACTTCCTCTACTCAACTCTGCTGGGACGTCGCCAGTTCAATTATTTATCTCAGTGTTATACAGGGTGTCCCTAAATTCATTCTGGCAAGTTAGTTAAGAACCAGATGCCAGGTGGCGTTCGACAATGAACACTCGTTGCACTTGTGAAAAAGACATCCTCGCACTTTGATTGGTGAAAGACAACTGACGGTCTGGCGCGAGCAGGTTAAAAGATGACGCGACCTGCGTGGGATATTCTATGGTCACAGGAATATTTTGTGTTTGTTAATCCAGTCGCAATGTATTTAATTGCGGCAATAAATAAATATTTTAATATGGGTTGCTTTACATGTCGATCGCTTTATATAAAAACAGGTTATATTGTGTCCATATTTGATTGTTTGAAACGTAAGTATTGAAATTAATTCAACCCATTTGATCTAGTCTCTTTAGTAATCCAAATAAAGATTCTGATTAGTGATCACTAACGAAAGTTTGGCAACTGACATCAGAAATTTACGTTATTGTTTATATTTTTCATTGTTTCACTGTTTATCCGTATTATTTGTGTATTAAATTCGTTTTATTTGATTAAACTGGCTATTTGGAATACAGCGTAACAAATACGAATTCAGTGATTACATGAAGTTTAATTTAAGAAGCCTTTACTTTGTAAATGAGCGACGATGTTTTCTCGAGGCACTTCCATTGAAAATGTTTGTCAGAGACGTTCATGAAAGAGGCCTCATCTTGCAGATGGCTTAGTGGCGGTTGGTATGCGGACAGACATCACTTGGGAGCTGTACGTTCGCATTAGTAACAAGGTCTGGCTATTAGAACTATCCAGAGGTCGAATACTCGGGTACATGCGAACTTCGTTGTTGTGGACCTCTTAGTAAAGGATCACGGGCATACAAAAGGTTTGGAGGGGGTTCACGTATTGATAGGGGAAAAGAGGGCATTCTCAAATTTTGTGGGCTATACTAAAATGGATCTTTGAGAAATGGGTTGTAACGGTGTGGACTGGGTTAATCTGACTCAGCTGAGTAACTGTCAGTTCGTCAGTAAGGAATCTACTACATTGAGTTACGTTATTTGCGAAGACTATGAAAGTATAATTTTAATTTGAACCTCAAAACTTGATTAAATATAGCCTTGTTTGATCGGTTGCAGTCGTCCCAGTTGTTTTCCCCCTCGGATGAAGGGAACGTGTTGTTATTTAGTGTACCAAAATCCGAACGATATAAATCGAAACTTTTGATTTCTACGGTGCAATAATTGCTTTTGTAGTAGAATGGTGCCACTAGGGATTCTTATATTCGATCTGTGGACAGCAGAAATCCAGTGTTAGGCGGACACAATCTTCTGTGTAGGGAACTTGACCCCAAAAATGATTATACGCTGGGGTTTAGACGGTAAACCATGTGTTTTATCGCCGATATATGTGTATATTTCTACGTATAACGACATAAGCACAACATGTTTACGCCCTTACGTAACTGGACGTTAAAATTGCCGAACCTAAATGAAAATTCAAATAGTTCGATTCTTTTGGTAAAATTCTGAAATTGTAAATTTTAATAAAAAAGGGGTTTGGTCGTTCTAGATTAATTTATGCGCACGGACGGACGGACGGAGCGATTTTAAAAAGCGATCTTCAGGGCCGTCGGCGTGCCTCAAAATATACTTCGCTTTCATGGTTTTTTTAACTTTTTATTTTTTTGTGTTATTTTGAACACAGTTTTGTCGAAAATTGAATATTAACCGCTCGTGTGATTGCGTATGATCTAGTTGACCGTGAATGTCCACGGTTCCAGAGCAGTTAGCTGGCCGCGTGTAACCGAAACGTGCAGCTGCAGAGTCTAGTTGTCCAGGGACCGGTTTCATGTTCCAGTTTTTTTTTCTCTCTCTACAGGCGTTGGTAACCCTGCACATCGCTTGCTAATGGCGCTGCCTACGTCTGCCCGACCGTACGCATCAAATAACTTTTGATCAAAAATAATGTGATTTAATTTGATATTGGAGGATTTTAAGATAACTTTGCCGGGAATTTTAAATTCACATTCAGATCGGACAATTTCAACGACACATGCGACAAATACTTTATTTTTTTCTATTGTATCTTCAAAACTTTACTGACAGTGTTTGTGCTCGCCACTGGTTGCAGTGAATTATGTTAATTTGTATGGGATTATTAATAACACTGATGCAGGTTTGTGTATAAACATCATTTTTGAGTTATTATACGCCATTTTTGCATTGCTGTAACCTTCGTCACTAAATATACGCCACTGATACAATGTAACCTGCATTATATGAAGTTCAACAGCGATGCTAATAACGCTGAAAATGTAATTGTTATTTGCCTTACTGAAAAAAGTAGCTCACGGTGACGTATTACTAATGTAATACACATTTCATTTCGTCCATTGGTATTAACAACCGTATATTAATGCATTATACTTAATGTTCCTTATATTTTGCTGTTTTTTTTCCATTTCCTTCTGCTAGTAAAAAATTCAGTACTTTGAAATTGCGTTTCATAAATCCCTATAAAGTACCACAGCCTTTGGAAAAGCGAATTTCGCGTATTTGCTATGTATGACGTAATGCCCAGGGGGGATCGAGATACGCGAAATGGCGTATCGTTTTTCCCCACAGCCTTCCATATCAGTTTGGGTTCAGGTCAAGTTATTCAAATGAAACAGAGACATCTCTTGGTGGCCAGAAACATCAGTGGCTTGTCAGAGACAACCGAGCAGAGGGCCCTCTTTAAGTGATGAAAAGGCCCTTTTTATTTTTTTATTTTTATTTTGATCTGTGTGGTACGGAAATGTCAGAATCTTGGGGTTTTAATGTTAGATTGTTTAGAAGGGAGGCGTGTACACATTTTTCCCCTGGCAGAGTCGGCACAGTATCTGCCAAAACTACGTAAAGTTTCTGAATCTTTCGTCGTGATTGGATTTTAAAAGTTTTGTTTTTGGAAACGTACATATTTAGACGCTTGTAACTTGTAGATTTACGAACTCAAGCTGCTGGATATTTATTTAGCAGTTTGGCTTCAATAAAGAATAACTGATTGGCGAATAGTCTCTTGTCCAACGAATAAACTCCTTGCTATTTTTTCCCCACGCGAAGATTTATTTTTGTGTTCACAAAAACCCGCCACTGTACCTTATTATAAGCCAGATATATTCGGTCTGCATCTTCATCCCGTGTTTGAGGTTCGTTTTAATATCATACCCCATCTACGAGGTGCGATCGGAAAGTTTCAAGACTATGCCTATAAAAACCCCGTACACTTATCTCAGGTATTAAATTCATCCATCACCCTCGAGGTAGTTCCCCTGGGAGTGAACACAACGATCCCAGCGCCGCTGCCAAGCCTGGAAGCATCCCTGGAAATCTTTCTTTGTCAGCCTGTCAAGCACCATCTGCGATTCTGCCTGAATCTCTTCTATCGTCTCAAATCTCCTTCCCTTTAGCTGAATTTTCATCTTTGGGAAGAGGAAGAAGTCACACGGAGCTAAATCCGGCAAGATCTACGTATGCTGTCGTCTCCCAAGTGGTCTGTTCTTTTAATATTTTTCTATAAAATGTTTGTATGCGTTTTATATTTACCCATACGCTCTACATGTCCAGCCCATCTCAATCTCCTGTTTTAATTACCGTCATAATAATTGGAGAAGGTCACAAATTATGAAGTTTATTACTCACTTTTTGCAATTTCTTTGGATTCTTTCACGTGTCTGTTGTTCCTAAAGGATTAAATTTAAAATTTTTTAAAGTTCTGATACTAAAGCGAATCTTAAGGAAATGCATTGTGTGGATGTAAAATTAATGTTATCTGTTTAATGCAGTCATTATTGGAAAATTTCGTTGTTGGGTACGTTCATTCTTTGGGTTATGTTAATGTGCCTTTAATTTTTAATTGTTTTTAATGAGATGTGAGTTAAAATAGCTACCACGTGTATATCTCACATTTAATGACTGTAACTGGTCATCGATTTTTTTAAAAAAATTATTTTGTGCTATCAAAAGCTCAGATTAATACATCGTCGAATGGTAATTAAGTCAACTCCATGAAGATGAGTCCTTCGTGAGAGGTTAATAGTATGCTTAGCTAGTCAAATTTCCCACCTTTTATGGAATCAAAAGGTTTATTACGGTATTCATAATAGCCCCTCCGCCATACCCTATCCTGAGCCAGATGAATCCAATGTACACTAATCTTTTCCCTAATATCTATTTTAATATAATTTTTCCTTTCCCATCTACTCCTAGATCTTGCAAATGATCTTTTTAGGTTTTCCAACTAAAACTGTTGCCAGTTTTTCAACTACCAAATCGCTCTACATGCCCCGCCCATCTCAACCTAGCGTTGAGTGACTGGATGTTTGTATGTGTTAATGTTAACCACCAAAATACGATCCTAATTGCCTAGAAATGAACCCGGGATTCTCAGAATACGAAGCAGGCGCGACCTTGGGTTGATCGATTGTAGTACGAGGTGAGATCGATCACGACCACGTGAATCATCGAAGTTTATACTGTGACTGTTGAGGCTTCTAAAGCCAGCCTTTGCTACTATCCCAGTCTGATCTGTCTCATCTTGTTTCCAGGGCTATGTGAAGAAGTCTCATTAGCTCAAGGACCTGCCTCGAGGCTTTCGCTTATATAGTTATCAATGCTTCCATTTTGTAAGACACAGCACGTTGGAAACACTGGTTCTTGAATAATGACCTCTGGCTGTAATTAAGACATGAATATAAATTACTAAGAAGGCTGTATTATCTCTGCTGGCTGTGGAGTGTGGCGGATAGCTGCTTCCTGTCGGCTGATATCTCAGGGTAATTAGGAGAAATTAATTACTCTAATTTAGTGTAGACTTCTTGTAATCATATTTCATTCATTAATGTTCCCTTCGTGGGTTACTTTATGTGATTATTTTACTAATTTTCTTCATTTGTTAGCTTTTAGAACTTAGTTTGTCTTTCACTTTTGTCTTATTGGTCAATTTAAATTCGCTTTTGTTCGGGGAAGGCGGGTAAATGGCGGACATTGAAGAGAAATTCAAAATTAAAATACACGCTCACATCAAATTATACACATACGGGCATTTAGTCTCAAAGGCATTCTCCATAAGTATGGAATATGGCATACGTTCAATTTAACTAAGATGTTCTAGGTTGAAAATACCGGAGGAGCCGATCTGATCGACATTACCCACCCTCGGAGGTTGTGATAATCACTGTTTGAGCTTCATTAATAAGCATATAGCTTAGCTTACAAAATGTATGCACATCTAAATCGCCTTAACGTACAGATTCTAAGTTCAAGTTCACTCACAAATATCTCTGTAACTGCAACAGAGGCATGCGGTCACAGATAATAAAAGATGGTGGGAGTTCGTTTATGCACTTCGCTGAATCAAACACTAGATAGCAGCACCAACTTGAAGCCCCTGTCTACTATCGTTTGTCACAAAAGTGGCTGGCCGCCATTACTTTGTCCTCCGCTCTTAATTTTAAGTGGGAATCTATTAGGTTATGTTAGATTAGGTTAGGTTAGGTTAGGTTATGTTAGGTTAGGTTAGGTTATGTTAGGTTATGTTAGGTTAGGTTATGTTAGGTTAGGTTAGGTTAGGTTAGGTTAGGTTATGTTATGTTAGGTTAGGTTATGTTAGGTTAGGTTAGGTTAGGTTAGGTTATGTTAGGTTAGGTTCGGTTCTTTCCGCTCGTAACGATTTGTGGTAGACTGGGAGCGTTCAGTTGATGTGAAGTATAACTAATTACTTACCAGTATGTACATTTCATTAGAGGGGGGGACTTCACATTAGTTGCTAGGAGAGGGGGCGGATCTGTCGAACCGAGCATGAATTGCTTAGTCAGTCAGTATCCGGAATTGTTTTCTTTATATTCTTTCAGAGGACTGGCGTCCGACCCAGTTACATTTACACCGACTGACAAACGAGCTCATTTTTCCTGAATGTTTTCGTTTGAGGAAATGCATTTCCTGACACGTCTCCAGCCGCGGGCGTGAAGCCCGGTTCGTTCTTACACGCCAAGGCCTATATGCATTCCACTCTCGCGTTCGTCGGGAAGTGACTCCGGTATAATTACGTAAAAGAACGTTTCTTGACAAATGTTAGAATGTCCCGGGTGTCTTGTCTTGTCTGCGTTCGATAGATCCCGAGTTTAAATATTATAGTGGATACCGCATATCCTGACTGACGTTTACACAGTTTTCCTCAGTCCTTAAAGGCAAATTCTGATTGCCGGTTCTTTCTATGGAGTTTCCAGTTCATTTTTCACTAGCCTACCTACCAGTCGATGCTACGTTGTCTATGATTACGACACCGTCGTTAATGAAACGTAGTTACGTTCGACAGCTTTTGATCAATACTTTTAACCTCGACACCAATGCGAACATGTTCCTCCCTAATTTTGCTCTATAATTTTTCCGGTGTATTTTCAGGAACTTTTTTCAGTGCTGGTAAATTAACATTTGTGATTATAGGTTATGTAATATTTAAAGGAGTCTCTTTCTTTTTCAGACGACGAAATGGCAGAGGTGCGAGGTCTGGTGACAGAAGACGGTCTGTTCGATGGTACCATCTCGACGCGTTTTGAAGATTTTTATATAGAGCCAGTTAGACGCTACGTGAAACAAAACACGAGCGCGCCTCATTTCCATACCATTGTGTACCGATCATCAGATGTCTACGGTCCGCAGTTAACTCAGCCCTGCGCCTCGCAGATCCTGCACATCAACCACAATGCACCGCGAGACATAAACGAAGATCTCACAGCGTCAGTTCGAAGAAAGGAAACGAATCTCGGGGACTGCGAGATTGAATGTGGTCGTGACAATTGGAACGCGGCGGATATAAATGAAGATCGGGCTATAACAACTGAAAATAAACGAACGCTCGACGTCTCTGAATCTACCAAAGGGAAATTGGTTTCTGATACAATAGAGAGCGGACTTGAAAATAAATTAAGTAAAGTAAATCATATAAAAGGATTAGTAGAAAAAGAACACAGAATAAATCTCGAGGAAAACGAGACTATGATAGTCGGCAACGATGCTCATGTTTACAGCCAGTCAAACAAAGTAAATGATCCAGGATTTGATGCTGTTATTCGTTCTCACAGAAAAAACAGACGGAAGAGATGGCCCAGTGACGAAGTGCCACTGTCAGCAGGCTCCAGCAACCCCTCCACGCCCCCCCGCCACACCAGTCGTCTGGATACGTATTATTATAATCCGAATGTGTTTTACGATTTTCCGAACGAAAGCCTGTCCTCTACCGGCAGTCCCGACGAAGTGATTAGTGTAAGGCATGTCCACAAGCGCGCCACTGTCGACCCCAAGAAGACAACTTGTATGCTGTATCTGCAGGCTGATCACCTTTTCTACCAGAAGTACGGGACAGAGGAGGCGTGCATCGAGGTCATGACGAGGCACGTGCAGCGCGTGAACTCCATCTACAAGACGACAGGTAAATCACATTGATAACGCAGCGCAGAGACCGGCAAAGAGTACCCAAGCGGTGACATCTGTTCGTCTGTAACGGACATCATCACCAAATTGTGTGCCTCAAGGTCATTTTTCTGTGACCTTGAATCACGGAATACCGTTTTTATTTCTTTTATTTAAATAAACCGACCACGATTTAATAAAATCACATTGTTCTTTGTCAGATCGCCAAACTTAGAAATATAGTTTGACTTAAGATGGCTGTCTTCTGGGTTATAGCGCCGTGTAGTCTGGTAGAACTTTACCGACGTTTCAGAGGTCCTTGCTGCCTCGCCGTGATGATGAAAGCCGAGAGTAGCTCGAACCCCCGGACACCAACTGTGAGTACAATTTCTGTTTTCAGATTTGAACCCCGTCGAGTGTTGAGTATTATTCAGCGTTTCACCAAACACTGCAGTTGCTTCTCGCCGAAACGCTGGGTAATACTCAACATTCGACGCTGCCAACACCCGAAAGCTGAGATTGTACTCTGAAATCAAGCCGCGAAGATCAAGAATTATCTCGATCTGTAGACCAGTTCGGTGTATCGGATTTAACAGAATAGGGGCCCTCCCGCATGTGACACCTGAAGACGAAAGAATGTCCATCCTTCGAAACGCCGATCCTTAGTTGACTGTAATTATAATTTACCCCACTTTTGTGTTTGTGGGCCCTCGCCTTCGCCCACAGCTCGAAGACCCGTCGTCCTTCTGCAGCTATGTATCTCGAAACTTGTGTACCGCATTATAGAGCACAGGCTCTTCGTTGCAGACTTCAACCAGGATGGGAAGCCCGATAACATCAGCTTCATGGTGAAACGGATCAAGGTGTATTCAATGGATGCGCTCAAGGACAGTACCTACAGGTTCCCGCTCAACTACGGCGTCGAGAAGTTCCTGGAACTTTTCTCAGGTGCGTGTAATTTCTGTCTCACATTCCGCAGTGGTTTATTTATTTAGTGTTCTGTCTGACGACAGGTCCATATGAACAGGATCCTTCCATCCTTTTCTCGGACTGGGACCTGTTCATATACGTTCTTGGCAGATGATCCAGAAGTGGTTTGCCATTGCCTTCTTCTGTGTATGAATGGAGTAATTGTTGGGATGCCACGGAGGAAAACTCCGTGTTGCCTAGACCACGGCCTTGCCCAACACAAGTTATAAATTCGGGCACCGCCGGCAATCGAACCCGAGACCCCAGGATTACAAGGCCAGCGTTCTGACCGCTAGACCACCGTGGGGTTTCAAAGTACGTGAAGATTGCGTACGATTTGACGTCTCTTTAAAATTGTCTGAAGTGTCGAAGTGGATTTGGGGACTCTGGATGTGGATAGAGTGTGTCTGCTTCTGTTATGGAACAACTCGAGGCTGACAGTAAAGAAAGATCATATATTTTTTTATTCCGGAGGCGGGTTGGGGGTGGAGAGTTGGAGAACTGGAAGATAAAAAATAATTCCAGGCCTTTCTTCTAACTGTAACGATTTACGATTTCTGCTGCACGTGCCTGCGTATGTCTTTTTATTCTGCAAATTAACTTGGTTTTTGCGTGGCCTAAGCCATTTTCCGCAGGCACATTGAAGGGATTTGAGACCCAGAATTATTCGGCTTGTTAATGTTGACACAGTAACGTCGTGTAAGGAAAATGCACGCAACATAATTATTTATCTCACGCATTCGATTTTCGCTGTCTCCTGTTTTAATATGACGAGTGTTTAGCGAATTGTGTATAAAGATACAGGCGATAACTTCGGCAGATAACCCATGTTGCCCCGATTTAGACCAAATTTATATTTTCGGAAGAATCCGATAAAACCGAATTTTTACTCACGCGCGTTTTGTCAATTTGGAATCAGGTCTCGATTTACGGCAGGGACGGGGATTACTTTTCTTTGGCACCACGTCCGACAAACTCTGGGGCTCCGGGTATGTAACTACCGCAGAAGAAAGCCCCATCTGGTGCCCAGATTAAGAATTCATTCAGCTGTATCTCCATTTCTCCTTACTTTTTCATGGCTTGCCCTTGCCTGCTTTCACTTTTATAATTAGTTGTGTCACTATACAGGGTGTTTCAAAATCGATCTGTCATACGTCGTGGTTGATCTAGGGGGTCATTTCGAGTAAGAAATATTTAATAAACATTGGTTCCATATCCAACCGTTACGGTCTCGACGTGAGTTCAAGGGGAAATGAACTAAATTATTAATCAGATTAATTTATTCTTGCATGTTATGAGATACGTCTTGTGACTGTACAAAATATCCGCGTGGGTTTCATTGCACAGCCTTGCTCGTTCTAAACAAGAGCTTGCTGCCCGTTGAATCATTCTGGTTTGTCCTCGTGTGTAAACATCATCCTAGATACGTAAGTTCCTGTTTCATGTCTTCCGGTCCTGTAGGTAATCTCTTTCATAAGATCCCATAGATAGAGATAAAGTTGGGTTAGGTTCGGAGATCTCGAGGGCAAAGATTCTTAACCACGATGATAAATGGAAGGTACTTTGTTGGTGGCTGTCACAACGTCCATATTAAATTTAAAATGAAAATCTGTCTATTCCGATATTACTGAGATGCGCGTTCGCGCCATGATTATACACTAATTTTTTTCTATTAATTGTAGAGGCTACAGAAGAGCAGTGTGGGATTTATCACCTCTGTGCATATTCCGGCGTTTGTTGAATTAGAGAAGGGTTAATATCTGAGTCTGCATAGTAACAGGGTAATAGCGTTCCTTCGTAGTATCAACCGTGTTTTTGTCGAGGCAATTTTGCTGCGGTAGCTGTGCATTTGTTTAGCTCATGTGACGTCATTAATGTGGTTGAAATTCGAGCCGCATGACGGCAGCACTTTCCTTGTCGTGTATAATCCCCTGTTTCGATATAATTCCTCGCGTAATGTCATTCATTTGTTTTCATGAAGACTGCGTATAAAACGCGCGTGGAGCGTGTTTAAAATATGACGTCATACTTGTCATAATCTGAGAAATTGTGAACTGAATTACATCAGGCATTTACCAAATTCGATTTTATTGTAACCTTTTTTACAAATTTAAGTCTGATCTGTTATCGTCATTCCTACTTTTTTTTTTAAGGTTACCAAACACGTATTTAAAACCAGTGTGAATAAGAAATGCATCGGACAAGTGATTACTTTAAAATCGACTGTATTTTAGGACTGAACATTTTATATTAGTCTTTTGAGGCATCCTGAAGTACGTATATTCCCAATACAGCCAAGTTGTAACCTTCATAAATTGCATTTCAGTATGAACGTTGTGATATTAAAATTGTGTTTAATCTTATTTCAGAGGAGGATTATGATCAATTCTGTCTGGCTTACATGTTCACCTACCGAGACTTTGAGATGGGAACATTAGGTCTGGCTTGGACAGGAGACCTCAAGAACGCTGGTGGTGTGTGTGAAAAGAACGGGGTAAGTGGCTCTTAAGAGCTGGTGTCTGTAACGGAGATTCGCTTGAAATGAGTTGAGCGCAATTACTCTTTTGGTAACTGTGTTCAAAAGCTAGTACGATAAATACAAGCAGGCATTCAGATCCTAATTTAAGGAGCTGTAGTTTCCAGAATTTAAATTTACAGGCAGATCGGCATAAAAGTTAAGTTGAGACGTAGTCGTAACTGGAAAGAATATTATAAATTACAAAAATGCAGTCTGGATGGAACTAGCTTGACAGTAGGGAGTCTTTTTGATTAGATTAACATTTCTGTTCATTTTAGCATTACCGAGGGAGCATGAAGAGCCTAAACACCGGGATCGTGACACTTCTTAACTACGGAAAGCACGTTCCCCCTGCCGTCTCGCACGTCACACTTGCTCATGAGATTGGTCACAACTTCGGCTCACCAGTGAGTGATTCTCAATTTTGTCTCATCAGGTTCTGATATCCATCCGCCTGATAGTTTCATTTAATATATCAGCGTCAAAGAATGAGCCTTGGAGTCAAATATTTATGTGTTGAAGATTTTATTAATGAAGTAATTAATCTGTTTAATAAAAAGACTGTGAACCCATTTGTTTATTGTTATCGTTAGATGATCTGTGATTTATAGAGGCCGTAAATTGTGTTTTGTTACTTTCGTCTTCTCAGATGAATTCACCTAACCATCTAAGTTACGTCACAGCAAAGTTGTCCCTTGGCCTACGTATTATATACCATGAAGTTGTTTAGGGTTTGTGAAGGAAACCTCCACATATTATAGCCCAAGGTCTTAAATAAGAGACAGCTTTATGCTTCAAACACTTTACACCCTGAAGAAACTCCTTGGTATCGACTAGATAAGCCTGGTGATCTTCGGTCGTCTTCGGGTGGTCTGTGATTTTCGTATTCTTTTGTTTCTCAGCATGACCCTGATTTATGCACTCCTGGTGGTGATGATGGTAACTTCATTATGTTTGCACGGGCAACGTCAGGAGACAAGAGGAATAATAACAAGTTCTCGCCGTGCAGTCTGAACAGTATCAACCCCGTTTTGAATGCAAAGGCTCGTAGTCCTAAGGGTTGCTTCACAGGTCAGTGTATACGCCAATTCCCGGTTTAGAGTTCGGATCTCTGGACACTCGAGAACAGAGCTTGGGTGAGGGTCTGAATATCCTGACTGAGGTTCTTCCTGGTTCTCCTCAGTGCTTCCAAACACGTTGGGATCACTTTGTTTTAAATTTATCGTTCAATCATTGTTGGTTTCATTGCTATATAACCTTTGCAATTGAGAAGGTGTCATTAAACAAAATTAAGAACAAGCATAACTTCTCCACCCTGTCAGGTAAAAACTTGGTCAGTACTTCTGAGTCGGCTTCGTCATCCCGAATTCATCACAGATAATGATTCTCACGTATTAATCATTTCGTCATTTAACTGAGTGTTGATGAAGAGCTTTGGTTTGCAGAACCACAGGCTGCCATCTGTGGGAATGGAGTAGTGGAAGTCGGAGAGGAATGCGACTGCGGCTGGGAGGAGGACTGTCGAGATGAGTGCTGCTTCCCACAGCGCAGGTACCCACCGCCTGAAGAGCCGCCTTGTAAACTCACTCCACATAGCATATGCAGCCCCTCACAGGTAAGTGTCACTTGTGTTACTCAAATATTTTGCGCGTACATGGGGACAGATTCCGACTGCTCTTAGACGAACGGAACTGATTCACCAAACTATCGGTGCAAGAGAAATGAAAGGAGTTTATTAGTTCATAGCCTGTCTGTTATTAAGTAACTTCATAGGGCACATTCGTTCTTGAGAAACTGGTAGTCACTCACCTGGTTAGGAAAGTTCCTGACTTTCATGGAACTCAAATAAAATTCTGTAACTACCCTGAAGGTGGCTTGTTTTACGAAAAATTGGCAGAAAACTTAAAATGTAATCTGAAAACTTTATTTCAGACATTATTTAATTTTTAATAATGTACAAAGGAAAATAGAATGTATGTCTACGCTTAAGTACATTTTTACACTCTCACATGCAGTTGGTTTTGACGTGTGCTGTATTGCAGGGTCCTTGCTGCACCTCATCGTGTGAGCTCAAGTATGGAGACAAGTGCCGCGATGACAATGGCTGTCGAGACGCAAGTTTCTGCGACGGACGCGGACCACACTGCCCGCCCTCTATCAATAAACCCAACAAGACAATCTGCAATGAAGAGTTTGTGTGTTTCATGGGCGTAAGTATTTATTTTTGGTTTGAAGTCGCAATGGGGACTGTTTTTCAAATTGTTCATTTTATCTTTAAAAATTTACAAGAGAATAACTAATCAGGGAATTTAAATGGTATCTCTGTATACACGTGTAAAATTTTAATTTCTGAGGGTACTATATTATATTCTGTCAAGTTGACGCGTCATGTCCGCACGTCATGCATTATCTACACCTCCATCGAATTATACGTCACGGTTTTTGGCTTTGCAATCGCGCGTAGCGTGCAGTCCTTCCGCTCTGTTCTGGGTCGTGGTGCACAGCAGTTGAAAGCAATGCTGAAGTGACCGTGTTTCCCATTCTGTGGCAAGTTACTGTAATATCTGTGGTTATTATAATAAAGAATTAAATTGCCAAAGGAATGAACAAAGAAACAAACAGGTTTACGTAACAATTTTACAAAAAAACCTCTATCTCAAAGCGAATATAGAGTCGAACACTGGAGATATAATAGTCGAGATGAAATAATGAAGATACTAACGCTGTTTTCATTACAAGGGTTTCGTCAGAAAACAGATGAGAGTATTTTTTTCCAGGAGAAAAATACTGAAAAACACCTAATTTATGGAGCTGTTTACTGAGAGAAAGCCACACCTTCTACTTAGGTTCATTCATTGATGCCACCTGCGTTTACAAACGAAGTCCTATAATACACAACCTGAATACCAGGGTTATGGCGGTACCTCTGTTTTCAGACCATAAGTTGCTATGTTTCAGTTGACATATATGTATGAGTCTTTGTTCCTGTATTTATGTTAACAGGAGTGCACAGGCTCCATCTGCCTTGCATTCGGACTTGAATCCTGTCAGTGTATTCCCGGACCACACGACCCCAAAACAAAGGCCTGCGAGCTGTGCTGTAAGCTGCCTGGAGACAACCAGCCATGTCTGTGAGTCTGCACACTTTCGTCTTGCGGTTAAACCCGTTGTTTCAGCGCACGATTAATTGTATTCGCTGCGTCTGAATGTAAGAAAGGAAGATGTTCTGATGAAAACACTTACATTTCATTGTATTCTTCGGGTTACGATATTTTAACCGTTTGACAATTATGGCATTAATTTAAGTTTCGGCACGAGTTATGTGAAATAAAATGAATCTTGATCAATACTTTCAGATGCTGTGAAAAGGTGAAGTTTCCCCCGTAGTTTGACTAGGAATAAACTTAAAAAAAATTTGTTGATATTGTGTTTACGCACCCGACTGTTGCAGGTCATCTTTCGACTGGAACACGACCCCGTACGACATGCCGGACCTGTTCTCCAAGCCAGGAACGCCTTGCAATGACTACAACGGGTACTGCGATGTCTTTCAGAAGTGCAGAGAGGTGTGGGATGTTCAAAGTTAAACTGATGCATGGAAAATTATACTCTTTTTCTTTATTTTTTTTTTCAGATGTGTTGCATAATAGATGGTCTAGTCTCTTTTAGTTCAGAATGTACTGTGAAGCAGTGATCCTCTTACACATTTGAAGGTGGATTATTATTATTCTGTCCTAACGTTAAATAAGTATGGAGGTTACCTTGGTTGCCATGGTTACTGAATTGCGTCATGCCGATAGATGACAGACGTGGCTAGCCCTGTATGCATTCTTTTCATGCACGTTGTTCAGTGAGTGTGTAATGACAAGGAAATGGGCGTTTTTCAAGCTCCTAGATGCTTCTGTCTGATTTTACTGAGCTTTCGTGTACTAATATGGATGGATCTGAAAAGACGCCATTGCCGGTTACTAGAAAGTCGCAGACGCCAAGAATGTGAAGTCCCTGCCATGGACGTACAGACATAACAGTAGTGCGTGGTTGACTTACGCAATGTTCTTGGAGATCCTGACATGTTTGGAAAGGAAAATGGCTGCCAAAAATCAGAAAATTCTGCTGTTTGTAGACCACTGTGCGGCACACTCGAAAGATACCAGTAAATTAAGAAATTTACACATGGAATTTCTGCCAGCCAGCGCAACATCAGTCCTGCAACCTATGGACAAAGGGATTAATCAGGTCTTTGAAACAAAAATATTATAGGCACCTTGTTTGCTAGTTCTTGCGGAGAATTACAGCCACCAAAGAATGCTACGAAGTATCTTAAATATCATATCCACATTTGAAGGACCCTGGAATGCTGTCAGCTAGAAAATTATTGCAAATGGTTAATGGAAGGCAAGAATCTGTGAAACTCTAGAACCTCACATTCAAGATGCAGATGACTCGGAATCAAGTCCACGCATCTGGGAAGATGAATGTGACATTTACGTTTGAAGAGGCTTGTGACAGTCGTCTTCCTTTTGCAGTTCAGGAAATTAACATCCCTTGTATTGAAGATAATAATGAGGGTGAGGACGAGAAAGAGGAGGCAGCAATGTGTAAACCAATTTCTGAGTGCAGTGTTCGGATGCATGCTGTCACTTCCTCAGTGGAATTTGTGACGTAACAGATCAGTCGTCAAAAATCTTTCGAAACTGGAAAATTTTACTTCAGATTTGTTTAAAGACATAAAATATGTTCTTCAACAAAGAATAACATTTCAGAACAGACTACTTTATTTTAACGACGGCATTAGGAACATGTAGTGTGTATTTTAAAGTCTGTGTTACACATGTCTCTTTATTGTATAAGTATTAATATTAACAGTTTCCATCCAATGATGTAGATTAAATGTGTTTTGTTTTTCCTGGAACCAAATTTTTAAATATTGCCCTGGATTAATTTTTTTTTTTTCTGTAACATGTTAATTACTCTACTGTGTTTGATATCTCTGCCAAAATTGGGATCAAAAATCATAAAATTAAACTTTAACTCTGTGTGTGATTTTCAGGTGGACCCATCAGGGCCACTCGCCACGTTACGCAAGCTGCTGCTGTCAGATGAGAGCATTGCATCATTCAAGCGGTGGGTCACTGACCACTGGTACGCTGTTTTACTCATCGTGTTAGCAGCCCTGTTGATTCTGGTGAGTACTGTAACTTAGATAAGATGCTATTACTCTCAGGATAGGCGGTCGGGTGGGCCCCTTAGCCATTCTGAATGCGGAGGCTAGAAGAAATATCCTTTGCCCCTGCTGGGGATTGAACTCTAGTTATCCAGAGATGTATGCAAATTGGAATAGAAATTGCAGTCTGGTACTGAAAAATTACACAAGCAAAAATAGTGTCTGTGTCTCACTAATGACGTATTTTGTTAATGAGAATTACTGAGTTATATACGTGAAACCGCTTCTGGTAGTAAGAGTGTTCTAAATACACTGTCATGATGTTTCTATAAATTGTCCTTATTTGTAACACTGCCCATAATTCAGTAAGAAATTCTGGTTTGGAAGAGGTCGAGAACCCCGGCACTGAAGGATTTAATTATGGACGGTCTTACATAAATATTTTATTCCACTTTTGAAAGTTAAATCTCAGGTGTTATATATTCATGTTTCTAATTTTCTTACTTGCCTTTTTCCACATTCCTTAAAGAGATTAAATAAGTAATATGCTATATTATAATGTGAATAATGTCATTGAAATATAAAGTACAAAATTTCGTAACCTAAGAAAGATATGACATAAACTGAAGATCAAAAATTCACAGAAAATCTAAAAAAATTTTAGCCAGCATTTTTTTTTGAACTGCATGGTTCATGTCATGGTAGTTGTATTTCATCATATCCAGAACAGCTTCCATGCAGTTGCTAGGTGGGTAAAGGACCCGGAGCCTGAACGTGGCTGCTAGTTTAGAACCGAGATTAAGATATTGTGGAATGACTAGAGCAAGGGTCTAGCCAGTAGTCTTAGAATACATGGAGCTTTCTCTCCACGTCCCCAATTTGCCTTCTTGTGGTAGTGCGTACCTGAATTTAAAAAGGATTAAATTACTGCTACAGACTGGTGGAGTTGGGTAATGGTGTCATAATTCAGTGGGGGGTCACTACTTGCAGTTTATGGACCACATGTGGCCCTCACAGCTATTTTTTGTGCCCCATCACATGATTTGGGAATTAGCCAATGTGTGAAGGGCAAACCTATGCTGCTAAGGATAATATTTTCTAAGCTTAAGGGCAAACAATCACAAAAGAATGTTTTCACGAAACACAGTTTTGTAGATGTAGACCTGTAATATTAAAAATTGTATTATTCCACAAAGGTACCTTGTTCAAATGTTGTGATCATATGAAATTTAACAAAACAATATTAAAATTACTGTGGTACTAATAACTGAACGATAACTGAAGTCTTATAAAATTAGCAGTGACTTGAAATCAACACTGAAACCTGACAGCTATCATCTTTATGATAGACTGCGTTGTATTAAGAAATACGGCTGTTATGTGTTTTCAAGTAAATACCAGCTTTTCTATTTTAAGTTAAAGAAATATAATTTAGCTTACTGTACATGACATTATTAATTTTTTTTTTCTGTCGCCTTGAATAGCCAGTGTGGCCGTGGAAATGAAAATGTTGCAGACCCCTGGTCTGCGATGTTGGAAGACACAAACAGTTTTTTTCAGAATGTTTAAATAAGTCACCCAAATAAGCACTGTAGTGAAATGTCTTACATTGACAGTTCAACGGCGCGACACAAAAGTCATCCACGATACATAACCTGCATTCAGCTGATACAAATATATTTGTGTATGACAGTAGCAGTATTTTATTTCCTTATGCATCGATCTTTACTGACACTGTTTTTAAATGTTTGTGTATCAGACACTGTGGACCGTGTGTGGTAAACGTAAGTTACCAAGTGGTTCTAACATTTCTGCCCCGTAGTAGAGCAGTAGGATTCTCAGTATCTAGATAACAGAGCAGTATAAAAGTACACCAAAACAATCAAGCGCACAGTATTGCAGAGATGAACGGATGCCGTCGTAACTGGGTTCAGAGCACTCGTCACATTTACATAGCCGCAGTATTTGGCTGGTGCTACCTGCTTCTGTAGTCACCTGACACTGGACCCTGCAGTTAGAACGTGGCCGGTAAATTCATGGGTTATTTATGTGTAGGATCAAGTGAGATGGGAAAATGATCATGAATGGTGAACTGTCTATTAGAGTACTGTTGCACCAGGGAAAGATGAAGGAAAGCAAAGTAAAGCCACAGACAGAAAGGCTAGTGAGATGGCCAAGATTAGAGGCGAGAGTATTACCGCTAAACTAACCTGTTTGCTATAATAATTAATTGACGAATTTATTGATATTTGGCAGAAAACACTTTTTCAGCCCCATCCCAGTCCTGTATATCTCAGATGACAGAGATGCTCATAACACCACATTTGTACTTATGATGAATTTACATCTTTTTCCTTGCACGTTCTTTTGTTCTGGGCCAAAAATTAAGTTCTATTTCCTTTTAGATGAAGATCAGTCAGGTTGGAGACTGATGGATCAGCAGCTTCCTTTTATTTTTTATTTGTAGTGTTCTGTCTGACGACAGGTCCATATGAACAGGATCCTTCCATCCTTCTCTCGGACTGGGACCTGTTCATATACGTTCTTGGCAGATGATCCAGAAGTGGTTTGCCATTGCCTTCTTCTGTGTGTGAATGGAGTAATTGTTGGGATGCCACGGAGGAAAACTCCGTGTTGCCTAGACCACGGCCTTGCCCAACACAAGTTATAAATTCTGGCACCGCCGGGAATCGAACCCGAGACCCCAGGATTACAAGGCCAGCGTTCTAACCACTAGACCACCTCATCTTATTATTATTTAGTGTTCTGTCTGACGACAGGTCCATATGAACAGGATCCTTCCATCCTTTTCTCGGACTGGGACCTGTTCATATACGTTCTTGGCAGATGATCCAGAAGTGGTTTGCCATTGCCTTCTTCTGTGTGTGAATGGAGTAATTGTTGGGATGCCACGGAGGAAAACTCCGTGTTGCCTAGACCACGGCCTTGCCCAACACAAGTTATAAATTCGGGCACCGCCGGGAATCGAACCCGAGACCCCAGGATTACAAGGCCAACGTTCTAACCGCTAGACCACCGTGGCACCAGCTTCCTTTATAGTCAGTTAAAATGTATTTGCATTTGAAGAAAATTAAATTACAATATTTATTCAAATATGATGCAAATACTGCAGATACCTCCTAGAAATGTGGCCATACATTAAATTTGTGAGCTTAAATTTAATTGCAAGATTTCCAAGAAAAATTTATGTACCTCTATTAATAACTATAGCGTATAGTATTTAGAAATTATTCAGTTCATTATCATCATTATTGGCTCCTGTAGTTGTTGATTTAGCACATTAAAGTAAAGAATTCAATCAAACTTTCTCAAGATACCCCTCAGTTAGTTTACTGATTTGTAGTTAAATTCTGAAATCTTCATACATGAATTTTGTAAGCTAGACTCACTTATCAAGTCATGATTTGTTCATAAATAAATCTTTACACATGTATATATGTTTCATGAACTATGTAATTGAACTATTCTAAATTAAAAATTAATGAGAACAATATCAGATGATAATATAGTGATAATGAGTTATGGGTACATATATGAATATCAAGGCATAGCTCTAAATGTTCTTAAATATTCTGTTTCCTTCAAGAAGATGACATGCAGATACTTAGCTAGGAATTGTTTGGTTAAATTAAAAACTTCCTTTGTCCTATTTTTCCCCCTCTCTCCTAGGATACTTGTAGGAAAGTTAAAAATGGTCCTGCTATTACCACATGGCACAACTAGCTTCCATGCTGATTTATAAATTATACAAACTGTGGGGAAATAATTCTTGCCAGATAAAAACAATTACTGTAAAATATCAGCACCTGTATTTGGAAACAATTCCTTATTACTCTAACATCACCTCCCTACTAGGAATTTGCTGTTGTAAGCAGTGTTAATTAATGCATTTCCCTTATTCACAGGTCCTGAGCACAAAATTCCTTGGCAAGCGCCCAGATCGGAAGCTCAAGTCTGTCACCATCATTCACAGTTCAACAACCGAAACTGTCCGTCTGCCACCAGAAGGGGATGGCGGTCAGGTAACCATTCACCCAGCCGTCCGGTCAAAACTTCCTTTCAAACGTAAAGTGCGTGAGAAGCATCACTTACACCGACGCAGGACAAAGATCAAAGATGCAGCCACCAACAACAATGGTAATAGCAACAATAATAATTCTACTCCAAAAAAGGCGTTAAACAGAAATAAGAAAGTAAAAAAGACGACAGCGGCAACAGCTGTCAGTGGGGATGAAGTGAAGAACAGTGGGGTGGTGGCTGAGGAAGTGGCGCTTCAGAGGAAATTAAAGAAGGCACAGCAACAGGCAAAAGGAAAGAAGAAAAAGAAGAAGGAAGTGATAGACTACAGTGCAATGCAGAGTGATAAAAAGAAGTTAGGTGTGGTGTTGGGCTTGTCTGACAAGGGTTCTGCCCCTGTTGGAAAGGTCCAAAAGTTGTTGTTGAACTCCCAGCTACCTGTTGACTCAAAATTACTTCCTAAATCAAAGTCGGCTCCGATCGGTCTGACGGGAGCTGCCAGGAGTCCAGTGAGGACTCGAGCTCCTGCCGTGTTGCGTCACAGCAGAAGTGAAAAGCCCAAGTCGCGAAGCACTGGGAACCTGAAAGGTGTTAATAAAAACTGTATTGAGAAGGAGAAGTTAAGACTACAAGTTGTCTACAGGCCACCATTCAAGTTTAGTCTCAAGTTACACAAGGCTGAGAAAGGTTCTGGAGCATCAGCAACTGTTGTTGTGGACAAGAGCCACCGAAGGTCTGTTCCAGGGGATCTCAAGCGAGGCGGAGGAGGAGGTGTTAGCGGCGGAGCTCGGGCTGCCATGCTCCTGAGGTCGAGAGACCGCAGGAGGATGGCAGACAATCGGAAGCCCGAAGTTAAGGAGGCGGTGACTGCCGCGACGGCACCAGCATCTCCAGCCGTGTCTGCAGCACCGATGCTACAGCCATCCCTACCGACTCCAACCGTAAACCAAAACAAGGAACGAGACGAAGATATAGACTCTAATATCCACACTGTGCCATCAGACCTAGAGGTGCTGCTGTCAGAGAGTGAGTTCCTCTTCTCTGATGCATGACAACGGACATCAATTTTTCCATTCCATTTCCTTCCAGAACTGTCGGTGTCCATGACTCTGAAGTACGCTTTTATACACAAGTACTTAATCTCATACATGATACTGAGACTTACTTACATTTGAGATTTTTTTTTTTTTTAATGTGCCAAATAGTTGCAAGTTGTGAAACCAAAGTAAGGTGAAATATGTGATAACAGGAGAAGGTGGTTTCCATTAGCATTTTCTCCATTCAAAGTTTTTGCCGAGTTAAACTCTGAGTCACTCCACTCTTGTGACAGACTTCTGAAATGTCTTAACCTTACCTTGAATCTTAAAGCCAGGATTTGGTCCTTTACGTGAAAAAATAGAAGGCATTTTGTATTTAACCGAGATCTTTGCTAAAGACGATGAACAAATCAGCAGATTAGACTGTGGACCGAACATCCCACTGCACTGTGCGTCTTCATTACCACAGTACAAATCAGACCTATGTGTGTGGGCCGTGGTGGCAGCCTCATCAAACCTCTTACAGTCAGATGCTTTATAAAAATTGTAATACATTGGCCAAGGATGAATTTTCCATGTAAAACTGTTTGTGTACCATGATGGCACCAAGCCCTTAACATCATAAGTAGTCAAAGAAATATGCGCGACTCATTTGGAACTAAATGGGTCCTTCCTACATTGCTAGTAAATAATTTTTGTAGGTTTGTGTTTAGGCAGCCACTCTGACTGTTGTTGTCTGCCTGACATTTAAAACAGGCCGCTGTCCTTCAGTACGGGGACCACACTGCCCTCCCAGTCGTAGCATTCGCCACGCGTGATACACACAGTCAACATACTTTAAACTTCCTTCTCACCTGAGGTGATAGGTTTGTTCTTATGTGAAGAATGGATGTGCTTCGTACAAGACGAGCATCAACCTTTATGAGCCCCCTTAATTTTATCGAATTAACTTAGTAAAACTAACACTGTTTATAATCTCATTCATAAATCATACTCATAATATCTTTGTTCTTATTAATGTGTAATCAGTCGATATAGCATCAACACATTAAATAATCCTTGATTTGAAGCTTTTGCTGTGACTAGACTCAATAAAATCTTGTTTCTATAAATGACTAATTCACTTTTATGTTTGTAGCAATTCCTTTAACATTATTTGCTAAATTAAATGTATTTCTTCGATTCTTGCCATGGGTGTTATTACCTCTGAAACAGATTCCTTGAAAAGGGTGGGCAGAGGCCACAGCTGACAACATTCACCACAAGGATTTTTTTTTTAGCAGCTATAGAACGGGTATTTTAGATATAACACGTAGAGTGATAACATTCCTGGCCATCAGTATTACTTATTTAAAGTGGAACAAGTTCCAAAATTCTTGCAAATGAAGCCATGATTTGGTTATGAAGCTGACTGCCAGGGTCTGATTATATTCGCCTCTTTGCAAGACATTGCGACGACATGGGCAGTAAGAAAGGTGTTGTGAAATTACATCGAGATGTCTGGCAAATGGAGGAAATGACAGTTTTACAAATGTACATTCCATATAATAGGTGTTACTGTTTATGTGTATAATGCAATGATTGACTTCACAAATGGATGTGTTATCTCCTCCATCTTGCCCGTTTGTATAGCAGTGTCAGATTATAACAAATGTATTCTTATCACCAGAATAGTCAAGACTCCCAAGACTTTATTTTAAACCAAGTTCAGAAAATATTTTTCTGAGCGATCGCTTCTCTGTGTAACTGAAGTTGGTAATTTGTACATATATTACAATCATGAAGTGATCAAGTGATTTCAAGGTTAAGCAAATTATGTGTTTCCTGAGTGTATGTGCGTAACACATGAAGTGAATGTCACAGCTGAGTGGTTAACACTCCTACTCTGCATTTCAGGAGGTCCCAAATTCAGATCTTTGTCCAGTAACCAGCTATCCTGATTGTTTTTTCATGGTTTTCCTCAGTACCTCAGACTTTGTAGGGTCTTCTTGTCCCACGGAAATATTTAGGCATTTTAATTTAAACTTCAGATTTAGTACGAAACTACGTAATAAGACATTACACTTTTTCCAGCAATTTATTCCAGACCATAATTAAGTAAAGGTAAAACTCGCGGCTTGTTCCCCAGCCTTTGGTGTTGGTTGTCTGCCTGTAACATTATATAAAAGCAGCCTGGCAGAGCATTCCTTAACACCACAGTCTGGTTTGAAGAACAGGTGTCAATGTTCAGTGTTTTAACAAACTGACACAGCAGATGTAATATATTTTACAAAGTTATCTGTAATGTTTTAAATGTTGACTATTCTGGTTACTAAGAAATTAACAGATATAATATAAATATAAAACGTGTGTGTTGGATGTAATAGAGTCCTTAGCACAGACAAGATGTGCATTAGAGGTGAGCAGTACACCGGTAATGGTTCTTAATCACTTTTATTTGAAATGCTGGTGGCGACTGAAGTTGCTTATATTCCCCGCCTACCGAGACCCATTCCTGCACTGTATCCACAGAAGATACCTGTGTGGGCAGTAACCAGTTAGAACCAGAGTGTTGAATCACTGGTATGAAGACTAGTGACTGAAATCACTGTTTACATTTCAGTATCTCCCTGTAACGGGCAGCGAAGTAGCGGGTAACCAGTTAGGCACTGGAATGATTTGAATCACTGGCTGGTGATGTCGTAACTAACAAGACGGTGAACAATGAAATGGAAGTCATTCTCACCCTCCTCAGTTCTCATTTCTTTTGCTGGTACTTAAATACGAACTGAACGCTACCTTATTTTTCTGTGTTTCAATTTTTATTATTCCAAAGAATTTAGGACATTGCAAATGGTATTCCTACCATTTTTTATGACTTTAAATTCAAAACACATTTCTCATACATCTAGTTCTAATGGAGTATGCGTTGTGAAGAAAGTTATGACCTTGGTTAGAAGTTTATATAGTATCATTAAATGATAAATTGACCGATTTTTCATCGTATGCAACAAGCTGCAAATTTACACTGTGAATACTCAAGTGCCCGTCTTCTGTACCACTGTTTCAGCTTCCAGAACCTCATGTCTGTCCATTGTTTTACCAGCTTATTTGTCTGTCGAGCAAACTGGTAACCTAACCGTACCAGTGAACACGGTTACTGCTTAAAATCACCATTCCTCACAAATAATGTTTTAATGGTGGTTCAAAATTAACTAGATTGCTCACCTCTAGTGTATGCGAGTGTGTTGAAGCCGTGGACTGGCCAGCACTTTCTTCATGCCCACATGACGTGTCGTCGTGCAGCTTGCTTTGGTCTAGTAACTGCAGCGTGCTCTGTCGTAACTCCTGCCAAAACCAATTGAGCCTTCCTACATACTCCGGTGCAGAACTCTTTTATGCTCCAACTTTTTTTCTAACTTATTTTGCTAGAGGAATCAATTTTTCTGCAAAGCCTGTGTAGCTCTTCTATTACATGGTTGTGCATTGTTTTGAGTTGTTTTTGTATTTGACATGATGTTGGGATGAATAAACAAAGAGGGAGATAATTGTTCAGTAATGTAATTTTTGTGCCGCAGTGGTCTATGATGCATTAGAGGCACGCGAAACAATTGCCAATGCCGTGTGACCTCAGCATTCACAGATACACTTACTTACTCTTACAGTCATTACGAATAATATTACTAACTAGTGTGTCAGTTATTGATCTTTATTCTTTTTGTTTGGGAGGTGTACAGTTGAAACTCTGGTTTTTATGGTATCAGCCCTAACGTTCTTCAAAATATTTCACAGGACTTATATAACAATAAATAGGTGGAAGAAACTGATTTCCTGTGCCAAAGGTGTTGAATTAGAATCCTGCCAAATATAGATCCGGTTAATTTTGCTTTTCAATCTTAACCTCAATTTGACAGTAGTGAATACATGTCTATCTTGATTCAGAGGCCACATTCATCTGGTCATCAGTTTTGCCATCTTCCTAATCATTTCACATAATATAATCTGTTATGCAGTTGCTCCACCTGAGGAAATGCTCTCTTCATCTGATGGCAGTAACAGAACTTCAGTGAATAAGACAGATACTTAATTTTAACATCTGCAGTCTTACACTGCATGAATGTTACTGCTTTATTTAAAATGATTTTGCAGTCCATTTCTTACATGTGAAAATTATTTTTAACATTTTACTTTTATTACAACATTGTATAGTATGTTTTATAACAATGAAATTACTGAAATTGTTGTAAGTCAATCACCTTATGAAAATTATACAAATTGTACACTTTGTTGTACTTCCACTTACTTGTTGTGTATCTCCTTAGAAATATGAAATGTTTCAATGGTACTGATTTACAGTATCCATTTTATCTGAGCTTTTAAATGTATCAAAAAATATTACAGATGATGTAACATAAAGAAATATATTTTCTTTATTTTGGAAGCATGAGAAATTAAACACAATTTTAATCTTTAGTACAATACAAAAAAAGTTTCTGCAAAATGGAGTATTTGGTTTCAGATGTTGTTAAAAGTATAATGGAACTTGTACAAATACTTCTGCCGTCCGTACAATGTAACTTCTTTGCAGCGCCTGCTGTTAACAGACGGTACTGACAATCTATAAATATGAAACTGTTTGTGGCTTTCTCAATGTTAGTCTTAACACAAACTCCTCTCGCAAAACTGTGTCTCTGAGAAGTATTGTTACTTTTATTAAGGTTCTGAAGGACTTCAAAAATACTTCTTCATCAGCTTTGTACATAACCTTAAATGTCTTACTATTCCCTGAATCAATATTGACCATATGTATTATGGATTTATGCAATTTTGGAGAGTTTGAGACTCCTACAGTTGACTGAATTACATTATGTACGAATAAATGTTAAACAGATGAGAACCAATTATCCAGCAACTGCAGAGGCATCTTCCTTAAAGGCTGCTCAATCTGCAATATCATGTAGCTGATTATGTAGCACTCCAGTAAGGTTATGTTTATAAGAAAGAAAAGATTACCATAAGAATGATGGAATTGTCTTGATATTGTGATCCCATTGTGTTATTTTCTTCACTAGTACAGGTAACTTCGGAGCCATCAACACAACTTATAATATATTAAAAAATATTACTTTATTTTAAAATTCATGATATTTTGACTGTGTCAGAATGACAGAATGAACTTTATTTCAGTTTTGAGATTTTATGATTTTACAGTGATGAAAACATGTATTGTGATCTTCTGGGTTGTGATGCCAAATATTCTAGGACTGATTTACAGTTTCACAGGAGCACATAACTCCATGTTTAGTGTACAACAACACGCCTGAATAAATGTTACAGTGAGCACAACTTGTAATTGTTGATTGAATTAATCTTGGCTGATTTGGTGGTGACCACCTTCTGGCCCCATTACATATTTTATTACATTCCATGGATTCATAAGATAAGTCAGATGACAATAGGATGTGGAAAGTCATAATAATACAATACATATTATAAAGTACAGTTCATACTATTATATAAATGTGTACCGACATGGATTTTGCCATCCACCGTGGGCCCTAAAGGGATCTGGGTGCCGAGGAACCTTCCCTGGGTTAAATCGATGGCTTGACCTTCGTTTCGCGAATGTTTGCACTGAATGGCATGGTGCTAGAAGCGGCCAACCTTGTCGTAGGAGATACAGAAGTACCTGTTCTTTTTATGTAACATACGTAAGTCATATGTCAATTACATGTATGACTCCAACAGTTAAATACGTATCAACATATTAATGCCACTGCATCCTGCTTATTTGTTAGCTCTCGAATATTCCGCAAGGTTTAAGGTAATTTTCGTTTTATCTGTGATTGGGGTTGCAGAGAATGGACTTTACAAGCGTTTGAAAGAGAGACTGCGGAGGAAGTGGTCGGTTGGTCAGGAAGTGAATGGCGGAGTCGAATGAGGTACGAGTTATTTAATGAATATAGTCTTTTTGCAACATAGAACACTCAGTTGAAACCTAGTTATTTTACTTTTTAAATTACTTCGATTTTGTTTTCAGATCGAAATTATAACTGGCATTTCGGTAGTATTTCACACACTGTTTCGGAGCTGTACGTAAAATAAATGCATAAAAGAACGCGCAGTGATATTTATTTCGGAAAATCACTCAGCAGTCATGTAGTTTACGATCGTATATTCCGATGTGCATGTTATAAGTAGGAGTGTTAACAAATTTATCGCAGTTGCATCATAAATTTGCTTTACTTAGCGCAGATAGGGAAATCTACAATAATCGGGAGATGTGGAACTTGAACAGGGGCACGAGTTGTACGATTTTTTTTTCAAGATACCATGATGATAATTACGTAAGTTCTTTGTGTAAGAAAACTGCCCAGAATTCTTTTTTAATTTCTGTACTGCAACACAATACAAATGGGACTCTTAGTTAATGGACTTTTAAACTAGACAGTCCTAATCCACCCAATGTATAAGTGACTGGCAGATTAACAAGTCCAATTCAGGCTCACGTCTTGATGGCGTCCTATTTTCATGTATGAGGCTGTAATGGAACACATTGTAACCGATGGGATTCAAATGACGTGACGCAGAAACGGCATGAGAATGAAGTGCATGGATGTAAGTCATAAATTCAGTGATATACTTTATTTAAACATGTGTCGAAGTTCAGTATATTCGTCTGTTAAAAATCAGATAATTTACTCTGCTCTCAACATAGTTTGACATTTAATGGTTAAATTACAGTATTATGTTTGTAGTCATTTCATCTGTGCTGATCACAAGCTTCTGCCTGTCACAGAAAGCTGTGCTGAGCACTTCTTCAATCTGTGTATACTGAATTTCGATCGTGAATGATGAGTGTACCACATTGAGTGAATTATATTTGGAAACCAATAAAAAGTTCATCCTGCTTCATGCATATAATTCTTGTTTTGTGCAGCCGTAATTGTCTTGCCACACACTGCAGTGCAAGTAAAATCCTTAAATCATATTTCACATTTTAATCAAACATAACCCACAACTGAATGCGGTATCCTATAAATGTGTATTTTAACACTTATTGTTAGGAATGTTTATGAAATATAAATGCAGTAAATTTCATAGTATGCTGAAGTTCATTTTGTGCCGTTAAGATAGTAAGAGGGACTTGTGGCCTGATGATCAGTAGGGACCACAAAACAGGAAGATTCAGAACAGCTTTTTGTTTCTAGTTGTGTTGCAGGTGTTTAAACACCAAAGAACGTGGCGTTCCCAGCAGTCTGAGCGGACATGGATGAATCATCTTCACTTCTCATTAGCAGTGATGAATATTTTCTCCAACTGTTGCCAACAACGCTGGATGAGACAAGTCTGCATGAACAGTAGGAAAGCAACAGTAATTACATATTACCACAGAACCACAACTACGTGCCCACCGTACCAGTCATGGATGGAACAGAATGTGTAGCAGTCTACCTCCAGAGTATTGTTGCTTTTTCCCTAGAATACTTCAGAGGTTCCTCTTTCGCCCTAGTATCTTAATTTACAAATTGGGGATAAATATTTTTAAAATTCATTATATTTGAAAGATACAACTGTATGTGTGTCATCCAGTTGATAATTTCTAAGACCTAAACACAATCCATACTTTAAAATTATATATAAATTAAATCACATTTTACAATTATCATTTTGCTATAAAACAAAGCATTTGATATGGTCACAAATTGTTGCCTAGTTTTTGTTCAGAACAGGCTTGTAGCTCTGCCTACATTCTGCCTTCATCAGAGTGGGATTTGGGAGTCTTTACCAGAACTTAAACGGTCCAGCCAAGTCCCCTGTTAGACTGCGTCTCTGGTGGTAAGACTCTCCACTCCCTCGTAGCAACTTCCTGCACTTTGTTGCCGAGTTTCATAATTCCAGTGGCCATTTTTCGTTCTGGGCGGAACGCAGCTGGTACTGGTAGCACAAATGTTGGGCTGTGGCTTGCAGGATGTAACTGTTCCCCATTTTGATATGGTTGTAAGGTAGTTATTTAGAGGTCTGTCTCAGTATAGCGATTACATTTTATTGCCGTCTTGTGCCGCGTGCCACAATTTTGGCTGCCGCTGAACTTAAACTCTGAAGATTATCAGCAGTTTGCAGGTGTTTCTCCGCCATAAAAATGCTGTTATTCATAGGAATATACTCTGCGCTTAGCTATTTATCCAGTGATGTTGTGCATAAACTGCGTTGATTTACTTTTTTCATTTGTGGGTTCTGTTGTCACAAAGCGAGTTTCTCCTCAGGAACCTGCATTAAAAGAAAATAGATGTATCGGATTACCTTCTGATATTTTTAAAGCACCATTGCTCCTTTTTTTATTTCGTGAGCTACTTCATCCATTTTCCCTGGGCGAAGCATTCTTCTTACATTCCAAGTTGCAATACTTAAGTCACATTTTTGCCTTTGATTCCTTTTCCAATTTGTCGTGATTGAGAGGAACCATCCGCCATTGGGGTGACCTACTGAATCCAAAGATGCGTTAACGCAGTGGTTTGAACCTTCCTGGTGTCTGCATGAAGTCTGTATTCGGTGTGAATGGGATAACTAATTAACTACTGCAAGCTGGAAACCAACATGAAAGTCTGTGTGAGGATATGCTTCGAGCATGATATTATTATCATCATCCCATCTATTCACCACTTTATGGGGCATGTACTTCCATGTACCCGAGACAGACCTTGTCCCTCTTGGAACCCCAAAATTCCCAAAAAGCCAGGTCTCGAGCATGGTGATAGCAGTTTTAGTAGTAATTTCCCGGACCAGATACATGTTGACAAATTTAGAAAATCCGTCAATCACTGCTAAGATAGCTCGATAGCCTGATTTTGACCACACAATAGGCACAAAACAGTCTATGTCTATGTGCTGGATAGGGCACTCAGCAACGTCGGCCGAATGAAATCCGACCTGAGTGCTCCTAGCAGGCTTTCCCCTTTGGCATTTAAGATAGCGCCGAACATAGTCCCTAATTTCGCCTTTCATCCCCGGCCAATAAAAATCTTTGTTGACCCTATAGTATGTCTTCAGAGATCCTAAGTGAGCTCCCAAGGGAGAATCATGGAAATAATCCAAAATCATGGGTCTGAGAGCTTCCGGGACCAGGACCCTTGGTAGTGTGGCTTGTCGTGGGAGGAACACAACTAGGCCACGATGCAATCTCCAGTCTTTACACGAAGTGTCCCCGGCAGCGATGCCTTGGTGTAAACCAACACAATAGGGGTCCTTACTTTGATGGTCCTTTAAGGTCTCGAATGAGGCAGGGAGGGGTTGTAGAACCCGCACGGCAGGTTGTGCTGTCAGCGAATCCGGAGGCTCAGACATCCTTGATAGGCAATCGGCCACGACATTCTCGCTTTCCCGGATATGGACCACCTTAAATTTGAACGGCGATAGGCGTAATAGCCATCTCCCTATGCGCCCTAGTTGGCCTCATTGTCTGAATGCACAACAATTTCCTTATGTTCTAAGTATGTCCGGAACCTTTCGCATCCTAGTACGACGGCAAGACATTCTTTCTTATAGGTCGAGTAATTTCTTTCCGCGGGAGAGAAGGGGCGACTAAGAAGGCGATGGGTGCTAGCTTCCCACCTACCTCTTGATTCAGAACACTCGATACCCCGATGTCAGACCCATCGCATTGCAACACGAATGGAAGATGAAAATTAGGAATTTGCAGTGTTGGGGCTTGACAAAGGGCCTCCTTAATGACTTCATAAGCACGTTGTTGGTTCATGTCCGAAACAAACTTAGCGTTTTCTCGCTTCAGGGCATTTAACGGTTCAGAAAGCCAAGAGAAATCAGGGATGAAACAACTGTAGAATGCCTCCATCCCTAGAAAACGTCGAACTTGTTTCAAGTTTCTCGGTAGCGGAAACCCTTTTATCATGCTTACCCTTTCGGGGTTAACGCGCACGCCTGTAGCCGACAATAAATGGCCGAGGAAGCTGATCTCCTGAACCCCTAACGTGACCTTGGCTGGGTTTAGAGTGAAACCGGCATTTTGTAGTCTAGAAAAGACCTCCCTTAGGTGCCTGATGTGTTCGGCCCAAGTGCTGGAATAAACCAACACATCGTCGAGATAATTAAACAGAAATTTAAATTTGATGTCTCCAAAGATTCGATCCACCTCACGGCTTAAAATCTGCCCGCCTACACAAATCCCCATGGGCAATTTAACAAACTCATACAAGCCAAACGGGGTGATAAAAGCGGTATATTTCCAACTCTTCTGATCGAGAGGTATCTGATAATAGGCACTATTCATGTCTAAAACACTAAAATACTTAGCTCCGGAGAAATGTTGAAATGCACTTTCAATAGTGGGCAATGGAAAGGAGTTGTATATCACTTTCTGATTCAACTTCCTATAATCGACCACCAAACGAAATTTTTCCTCTTTTTTGGCGACCAGGAAGGCCGGACTCGCGTAATTAGAAGTGCTCTGTCTAATGACACCATTATTCAGCAAGTCGTTAACATGCTGCCGGAGGGCGATCAGTCTAGGCGGTGAACACTGATACGGTGGCGATCTTACAGGCACATTGTCAGATAGTTTGATGCCACAAGTGCGTCCCCTCACCGTGCCCGGTCTATCAGAAAACAGCACGGGAAACTCTTTAATGAAAGTGGAAATTCTACAAGCCGACCTCTCGCCTACAGGCATAGTTGCCTGTAGAATTAGAGAGAAATTCTTACTTCCGCTGAGGTCTGAACTGGAAGTGGTATATCCCCAGAGAAGGATTCAGACAAAATCTGCTCCCAGAATTACTCCCACTGGTAAGCGTCTCGCGACAAGAAAGTCGAAGTCCCACGAGTAGTCGTGGATTTTAAAATGCAGTTTGATTCTCCAGGAGATTCGAATCTCTTGTGAAGCAGTCGTAACCAAACTGACGCCAGACGGCATTTCCGTAAATCCTCAACAAAATCCATAGCGACCAGAGAAAAGACAGATCCCATATCTACCAAAGATGGTTGGTAGAGACTTTTACAAGAGACAGTAACCCATGGGCACAACGATCGAAATGGTCTAGCCCTAAATCTCGTGATCGGGAAGGAAAATATTTGCGCCCGGCCACTCCTACCTACGGGTAGGCGGCCATGACCACGAGTCCCCCCCCTTACACTCTGTTTTTCAAGAAGAAGTCTGGCTGCGTGAATCACATCTGTGGTATTATATCCTTTGACAAATCCCCCACTGATTGGCCGTGATGGCTAGTAGTTCTCTGAGTCTGCTATCAATCGCTGTCGTTCGAGTGTCTTCAGCGCATGACTCCTTTTCCATGGACTCGGGATTTTTCTCGATGCGATTATTTGGTCGAGGAATTTGAGCATGATTATGCCAATAAATTCTGCATGCAGTGAAAAGTTGCTACAAGGTGACATTGCGAATTATTTGTGCTATTGTTTCCACACAGTCTGTAGTTATTTGTAAGTTCTTCTCCTCTTCTACTACCAGTGATAATTATCAAAATAATTATAATTTGAGTGAATTGGTGATTACTGTAATGTAAATACACTCTTGTGCCCATATATATTATGCATAAATTGATGCACTGATGTGGGTAATACTTGGGCAGTGCTTGACATGATACGTCACATATTTTACATCAACTATGAACTCTCGTAATGCAAATATGCGAAGAATGGATTTATCTCGGTATGGATTGTGGCTTAGCAGTCTTGTTACTTGGAATCCTGATCCGAACACGGATATTATACCTTCTGTCTTTTCTAGTTTGTCTTGTGTTTACATTTTCTATTCTGCTAAATTTGTTACTAAGCCTGTGGCTTAATGTTTTAAATATTACTTACCCGTCTTAGGAAGGATGTCCTAAACAAATCTCACGCTGCTTCCGGAGATGATGGCTGGCTGGGTGCAACACAATAATTCCTTTTTTTGGATTTGCGATTGAAATTTACTGCGTCAAATTTCAACTTTTCTCTCTTATAAAGTATGTATACAAACAAAAACTGTTTACACTATGAAGGATACTAATGTCAAACGCGTTATCACCAACATCAAATTCACGGTCCCCTGCTCGGTTTACTTTTTTTTTCAGCCTTCCCAATTATCTTTAATTTTTCACTGAAAATCACAACGTAAAACTGATTTTCACCTGTGAATAAACTGAGATAAACTGCACCCTCACTAGTAGCGTCTGACGCGTGCTTGTTCGAAAGATAACAAAGGAGTGGGCTACTGCCCTCTGGGATGCGCGCCGGAGTGCAAAATATGACAAATGAGTAGCGCACTGCACTTTTTGGCATGAATTTTTTCTGAAAAATGTCCGCGGAGTATTCGAGAAAATACGGTAATTAAACCTGAATAAGCTTTCAAAATTTTACTTGGATCTTCATCATAAAGTTATGAGCTTTTTGATTGAGGGAATTTATGATAATTTTTATCTCAGTTTCAGTGCTTGGAATAATTTTAATAGCAGGAACTTCTTCATTGTTTATAAAAGGTGGTATCTGTTCAGCCAAATGTATTTTTCCTGTCTCCCGTTTTATTATCTTACATGAGTTTGCTATAAGTCTACTGTAATGCTGCTTTTTAACCTCATTTATTCAGGATTTTACAATACTTAATATAAAATGCTTGCATTTGGATCATTACTGTTCCTACTCTACTTACAGACTTCATTCCATTTGTAAGATATTTTTATTCCTTGTTGATATGTACACAGGCCCACAGCCTGCTTCGGTATTCAAACGGTACCATGTTCAAATACTGGCAGTAATACCAGCTACTTTGACGTGAGTTTCATATGAATTTTTTCTGTTCCCCTATAGCAACTTTAACATAGGCCTGTGCTTAATTAAACACTACATGATGATGGCACAGGGTGTGTGGAGGTATAACTCCACACATTCTGAGCCTTGGCACTAGACAGAGATGAGTGTCCAGCTTCATGCTCCATCTTCTATGTATCGGGTAAAGGAACCCTTAGGGCCCATTGGATAGGAGGCTGGGTGGGCCCCATAGCCAGTCCAAACAGTGGCAAAGAGAAAAATCCCTAACCCTACAAGGAACCGAAACCCAGCTGTCCACCGACAGCTAGTCGCTGTACTAATTGAGCAGCTGACAAGGCAGCATTAAATAAAGCAAGGCTTCATTACAGATGTTATTAAAATGTAAAGACATGTAAGGCAGAACATAGCCCTTAAAAATTCACGTGAAGATAAAACATAGTAAAGGTTTTGTCAATCACAGATCATTCTCAGCTATGCCATATTAAGAAGGTGCCATCTTTCAGTATACATGTAAACCTCGATTTGCGCCGATTCAGAATAATGCCGCTTTTGAAACCAGCAAGTCAAAAAGTGGAGAGAAAAAAATTACTATTATTTATAATGTTTTACAATGTTTCTCGTACTAAATCGTAATTCTTACATCGCTGATTTTGAATAAAAATTACAAATACAGTCGCCTCTGCACTCATTGCTAAGTAGTTGCGAGATATTCTCCTAAAAATCCGCTAACTTTGCGCAACAGTCACGCGAGCATTGGTCACTCTTCACGGTGAATCATTTGCGTTCAGCCTGATAAGGGAGTAAGGAAAAATGCGCTCAGTTCACCTCTTGTTGACACATTGAATGTGCTGAACGTGTTTGCGTTGTTGTTCGACCACTATTCTGAGTTTCAATTTACGCTGATTCCATTTACGCCAGTTCGTCCAGGAGCGCGTCCCCGGCGTAAATCGAGGTCTACCTGTACATTATTCTGGATCATACCATACCTGTAACACATGGGGTATATGATCCCACAGTTACGCTATTACACTCTTCTAATGCTCATAGTTTCTTCACATGGCAAATCACAAACTGCTTTGTAGTTTGTCCAAACTTTTGGAAGTCCTTGAATCATATCTTAAAGCACTAATCTTGTCTGGAGATATTCAGCTTTCTTAACCAGTCATAAGTTCATTAGGAAGTTCTTCACAGTAAACCACAGCCGAAACGTGCCATCACTGTAAACTGTCTCTCGTTTACAGAAGATACTGGAAATGTGTAGGCGCACCTCTTCAGAGAACTGTCTGGTTTTGCAACACTTGCTGAAAGGAAATTACATTGCTGTATTAATCCAAGTCGTGTTTAATTTTCTGGTTACCGCTAAAGCTGATATCTCTGAATAATTGTGTCTTTATTTGGTCCTGTGTTAGGAGCCATCTCCTAATAAAATTATCAGATGTTATTTTTCAGTCAGTCCTGTTACTGTGTGCGCAGTGCTGCTGAGCAACGTGAGCTGTGAGTGCATTTCCCCCCCCCATTTCCTTTTCCGTCGCTATGCAACGAAACTGAAGCTCTGTAACTCCTTTTGGCCCCCCTCCAAAGTTTTCAATACACAAGATTTGTCCTTATATTCTAGAGCCATTTCTGCTATGTACCTGGAATTATTCAGCAACTGTTTTATTTTGTGCTGTACAAATTCTTCAGACAATTGTAGGTAAGGATCCAGCAGCCATTACTAGGGGATTGTAAATAAAGCAGACCTTGTCGAGTTCTTAAGTGAAGACTGTTCAGTCGAGCTAAACAGTAAATAAATGAAAACTTTTGTCTTTTAAAAATGTCCTCTCATTAAAATCAAATCAACCACTTATTTAGTTGAGATTTCTACACAGAGGCTGTGTTCATCTAACACCACATAATTGCAGTCTACATCTTTAATAAAGTATCTCTACTGGAGCTATTCTTTTAGTGTACGTTTTAGTTCTACTCCCCCTCCCCAATTCAAATTATAAATTCCCAATTTTGTTCTCCAGTTTTCATCCACAGCATTAGTACAGTTTATTTTCTAGTAAGCTATCTCTCTCATCAAGCATAAGCTGTTTTGTACTCATTTCTGAACATTTTAATAATATACGTCCAGCATCTTCATCCAACCATGTTAGAAGTACGCCTAAACCCTGCCTAACATTCATAACAACATTACAAACATAAACCAAAGGTTGGTGACTGAATTTTGTACATCCAATCAGTGACTCTGTGGATCATCTTGTGTGTTTTTATTAACATTATATTTTGTTGCTGTACCGAAGCCTGACAGCGCTCTCTCTCTCTATCTCGTTTCTGTCGCACTAAGAATATATCACAGGGTAACATTTCACTCTGGCATAGAAACACTTCTGTTTGCTTGTTCATCTTCAGTTACATACAGAGCACCATTTACCTTCAGACATTACTTTTGTGGTTCCCTCACGTCTCAGAGATTGGTCTCCAGGAGAACAGCCGGTTTCTCCGTACCGATGAGTTCATCAAACAAGGTCTGAGTTGGCTCCGGAGGTGACGGATCATCCAGCGTTGTCTGAGCAAACTTCAGTGTAGCAGTGACCAGCTCTCCCACTGTCCATTGTCTGTCTAGCAACACTCGACAGACTGTGTCTAGCTGCAGCGGAGATAGAGACGTCGCATTAGATTCACTCACTGATTAGTGTATTTAGGACTGCACAAAGTTTGGATCAGACCCCCAAATCTACAACTGTAGAAGGCATTAAGTGTTTGAACAGACTCTAAATAATATTAAGAAATTAATTTTGTATCTCAGAAAAAAGAGAAGCGCATTCATTGGTTGAGTGTTGTCGGAAACAAAATGCAAAGGAGAATCATGGGATCTAAGAAACGGGAAATAACAAGACGATGGAAAAATTGTGATGACATGAAAGAGGATAGAATGGGCATCGTCTCATTGAGTCTCACCTTGAGAAGCCGATGGTGGCTACAGGTATAGTAGTATAGACAAGGAACACCTGCGATGCTAGCAGCCAGCCACTGAATTACCAACTTGAGTTGTGGGTCACCAACCTTAGATGAGCCACAACCCCAGTTACCAGTGGCTATGGATTGTATCCCTGATGCAGACTCACCCTTATTTGCAACTCCGCTCAACATTGATGCCTGTAAGGTAAAAAAACTGAGTAAGACAGTCTTACTATCAAGGCAATGAACAGCTTCCTGTTTGATTTTTCAAGTTACTTTTTGGTATAATTTTGCTAGTACGCATGAAAGTGTGCTGTATGCAAGCATCAGTCCACTTTCACTTTTATATATAACTTTGTGAGACTTGCTATGGGCTGGATGAGTGGTTCATTTCCTGGTAAGGGCAAGAATTTATCTTATTTCCACTGTATCCAGATGAGCTCTTGCCCTACACAGCCTCCAATCCAGTGGATACCAGGCGCTCTTTTCCTGTGGGTAAAGTACGTCGTGGGTGTAAAGCTAGCCGTTCGCCTCCCTTTAGTGCCAAGGTTATGAATGTGTGGAGCTATACCTCAACACAGTGTTTACTTTTTAAGTAATTTATGTTACAAAGTTTTCCTTACATAGCTGAGGCATCTTTCTTTTTGTGCATATACTACAATATTCTGTTGGTAACCTAATGGTATTTTAGCAAAGACCATACAAATCCCCTTCTTTTTTGGTTACCAAGTGTATATGTACACACAGAAGTATTAAGAAAAGCATTTGCCACTTCCAAATCCCATTCACTTCTGAACTCTGTACAAAAGTACAAAACGAGTCTCTGTACAAAATATTTTTGAAGATAAAAGCATGAAACAAGCTTTATCAAAACGTAGCAGAAGAAAGAAATATTGTGTTAATATCATTGTTAACCTTACTGGAAGCATGAAAGATGTCAATCCTCTTCAGAATAAAATCAAGCTAGAAAGGCGTATTCCATACCAAATATATGCATAATATCCTCATGAATTCTTTGAAGTGCACATATAAGAGGTATTTATTACATACTCCTTGTACCGCAAAATAAATATACAGATTTTAAAATTTAATAATTTCTAACTTTTATAATTTTTCAAAACTTGTAAATACTCACAAAACTAAAATTTTCGAAATTTCAAGATCCAAAATTAAATAACAACATTCGAAATTCTAACATTTAAAATTCATATTTAAATATCTATGCTGACCTAAACTTCCCTAACTGAAACTAGACAAACCTAACCTAACATCTTAATTTACCTGTCACACCTGAACAAACCTAACCTGACATAACATGTTTTGACTTACCCTACCAGACCTAACCTAAATATAACCAAAAACTAACCTGTCCCAACAAAAACAATCTTATCATAGACTAACATTTCAGCTGATCTCCACTTACAATCAACAGAGAGTATAGTTTTTTGTGTAATAAGCTACTTTTAAAATATTTGATTAAAATATAGCTGTCAGCGTGAATCTTTCCATCTTGTTGCATACAAATGGAAATTAATGAGATACATATAAAAGCAGTGACACCAAGCTATGTTAAAATGCAACATACAAGAACGATGTGAAACAGTTCTTATGTCATGACAGTTTTGTGTCTTAGTACAAGATGTGGTCCAGTACTTAATTGTGCAGGCTGATTACAATGTAACCTGTTCAGGCAGGCAGGCAGGTTAAAGCCGAAGTTGTGTTTTACATAACGGGACTAATTTTCACAGACATGTTGTTCCAGCACAGAGTTAGTTATTCAGTTTACAGATTCTGTGTGCAATATGTCAGTACAATCGTCTTAACAGAGAGGGCCATGCTTATGTTAACTGAGTAAGTCATGCCTTCTTATTATTAATTACCATTTTTAGTCAGCAGTGCAGTGAATGGTAAAGATACACATAACAATTCCTGCCATGCCTGAACAAGATGTAGAATGAGAAATTTGTACCCACTACAAAGAATACCACTATCTTTTGCTAGACTCTATTTAGAAGATTCACAGAATCAATCCTGAAGCTTATTGTGCACTTTCTTTCGACAAAGTAAACAGTACAATGGAATTCGGCATTGTCGACAAGGGTCATATTAAAATAAGGCGTGGAATGGATGAGATCTCACCTCATTTATATGAATTTTTTTCATCTCTGAAAAAGTGTCTTCAGAGTTCATGGTTATCCTAAACAAATGAAAGAAATATTTCATAAACAATTTAAAGGCACATATGTTATTTTTCTGTCATAACAAAAATTGTGTTTATTTTAACATTAAATTACAATAACATTATTTTAGATATGGAGTGACCTTCATGCTCCAATTAAATATAATTAAAATGTACAAAAATTGTTGTTGCAGTAGTATAAAGTACGAGGGAACGTCAAATGACAACCTTAAAAGTTAAAGATAATATCAAGAACCTACCATGTGCAGCTGTAGGCACAGTAAGTTATTAGCTAGGGTCAGAGGCACAAACTTACTGGGTGCGGTACTTCTGGCAATGCAGAATGCATGCACAAAGGAGGAACAGCAATCTGTCATCCATTTCTTGGTTAAGGAGGGTGTGAAATCCATCGCCACATGGAGTTCCAGTACAGTAACACGTGCTTATCGCTACAGCAGGTGTAAGAATGGAGTAGGAAGTTTAGGAATGGCATGTCTAGTGTGGCAGATGCTCCTCGACTGGGCCAGGCCCACGAGTTGTAACACCGCAGGCAGTTTCATAGGTCGATCGTGTCATCACAGAAAACCGTTGAATTATGGTGGACGAAGTGGTGCCATGTTGGACATAATTCACGGTTCAGGTTGCCATATCATTCGTGACATGCTACAGTTCCGCAAGGTGGATGCCTGAACTGAAGGAGAAATGTGTGGATGCCTACCACGAACTTTTGCGATAATACGAAACAGAAGGTGATGGCTTCCTGCAGTGCATAGTGACTGGTGATGAAAGCTGGGTCCACCACTCCAGCCTGAAACGATTTCACCTCACCAAAACCCCAAAAATTCCGCACACACGCATCTGCAGTAAAGGCGATGCTGACACCGTTCTGGGATCGCCGAGGCCCACACGTCCAAGGGGACCACAGTCACCAGTGCCACATATTGTGACCTCTTTAGGAATCATTTGAAACCAATAAACACCAAAATGTCGTGGACTGCTCAATATTAGTGCCTTGCTGCAGCATGATGACGCTCGGCCCCAAATTGCCCATGTGACGACTACAACCATAGAGAACATGCGTTCGGAGTGACTATACAAGCAGTCAAAGTAAATTTCTTTAAGAGGGGTCCAGGCATTAGTGAAGCACTGGAGGACATGCATTGAATGCATCAGGGATTATATTGAAATATGACAAAGCTTTACTGAACCTCTCTTCAATATACAAGCTGTGAAGAAAGTTTTAAGGTTTTCATTTGACTCGCCCCCATAGTATGTAACAGGCTGTGGAGTAATAAATTGCTCTAAAATAAATTTAAAGCAATGCAATACATTTTTGAATAAAGGGTTATATCCAGCTGATTACTTCCATGGGACATGAGAATGTCTGCTATTGCATTATATTTTTTCCTATCCATTTTCGGTTTAACACAGAAGCAGCAGCATTTATTTATGTGATGGTATTTGACCGAGATGGCTGTGAAGGTTCAGAAATATGGCGGTGGAATTGTATGAAACTGGTAGAGGAATGTCTTTCTTTGTGAAGAGTGCAAGTTGTGGAACTGGTTGTTGAGAGACTACTCGGTACGCTTTTCCAAGTCCTGTCCGATGATGTCATGCGAAGTGCATGCTGTGACCCACCGTGTACTGAACCACAGACAAGAAATTTGCTGTTTGAGAGGAGCTAAGTCAAGTCACCTGTGTTGTTGCAACCTTCCTGCGATCATCTGCAACAGGCAGATGGAACCAGAACTCTTGGGGCGCCAGTGTTTGCACTACCATCCCAGGAACCAGGGTAACCCAGAATATGTGTGTTTGTCCAGTTATGTCCTCAGTGCTTTCTTCTTGCTGCAGTTGGTGAGGCAGGGAACAGTTCCATGAGTGGACTGTGTGGTAGACAGTCTTACATACTGTACCAGATATAGAAGGATGCCCCTTGCAACCTGTTCTATTTCAAACGAGATACTTTCACCTCCCTCATCAGAAGATAACAGAAGTAATACGGTGAAATGATCTATTCAGTTACTGAGACGTGTAGGTCACTTTGAAATGTGCATAAGGAAGTAATTTTTGAGATGCTAATTATACGTCTAAAATAAGTCAGTCGCTGTTTGAAACTCACCAGCTGAGAGGTGAGTCTATGCTTGTGCCTGGCAAGCTCCAGACTTAGAGACCTTGCAACCAGGGCGAGCTTTGTCCTGTTTCTGTCTGCTTCCATCTGTCCCAGTGGCCCTTGCTGCCCCTCAGTGAGAGGAACACCAGCAAAAGAGTCGCTGAGAGTCCTCTTGAGCAGGCTGCCAGCAAAGCGTACCACAGCGATGTCTCGGGCGTCCAGCTCCCGATTCTTGTCCACGTCGTCGAGCCAGCGACTGTACTGTTCGTAAAGTTCCTCCAGTTCTATAGCACACAGTGACAAAAGAACTGTACGAAGTGTGACACCTGATAACTGGTTCCCTATCGTTACGAAATCACAATCATCATTACTATCATCACAAAAGTCCCATCTCGAGCCAGCTCAATTCAGTCGATATCTCCAAAGCACACATTTCCAAAGTAATGTCCGATCAAAGTTTGAAATGTATTATAATAAGTTTTCTGCCTTCAGCCTAGTTTCATACAAAATATGTATGCTGTATTAAAAAAAATGAAGAGCTTGAAATTTTCTGTCCCAAACCAGAAGTAATGTAAGCATTCAGCTGGTGTTATAATTTAAGTTATTTGTAATCTCCTTGCATATGTCCATATGTGGCTGTCTATACCTTTCATTACCTACAGTGATTTATGGCAGATGTCTGTTAAACAGAGACACCAATATATATTCGGATATATAAAATAATTTTTGAGCAGAATGACACAGTTCTGCATTTGCAATCAATAAATAAGATTTGCTCTTCTAAATTCAGCAGTACGTTGCTATACCTGAGCTGTACTCTGTACTGAAACTAAACTTGGAGGAATCAGACGTGTCCTGTCGACTCAAAGCTCCATGTCTTTTGTTTTGAAACTTGTCGATCCATTCCCTCTCTTGCTGTAAAGATTCCCTGAGGAACTGGTCATCAAGTGAATCTTCCTGAAGCATAAAGCCTCTGGATCCTCCTCGTCGGACTCTGCCAAGTAACAAAATAAATGTGTGAAGAAAACACTTCCAGTAGATCTGTGTTCACATGGTGTCACTGTAGTAGTCTGTAATACTGCTGTTCTCATATTTGTGTGATATGATTTGTAAATTAGTAAATTAATTAATTACAAAATGGTAACTAAAAATGTAACCAAGTTTCGAGATATGTCATGTGCTCCGATCACTTATTTATAATGTATAACAGTTTGAAATAAAACTATTTTACTCATTATGAAGCCCTGATTTCCGGCATATTTTGACCAATTGCATCAACACACATTACTATTCAATGGGTTCAGGGTCCCCCTCCCCCAGAAAAAAAAAACATGATGATGTTCAGAGCTTCGGCCGATTGTTCCCAATAGGCTGTTGTGTCCTGTGGTCTGGTGCTTGTTGCCCCCATCATCAGGGTGATGAGTAACTTTACTGTTTACTGACAATGGAGGCAGCAAGCACCTCTGAAATATCGGTAAACTTCCACCAAATTACTCGGAAGACAGCCATCTTCGTATTTTCTACCATGAGAACCAGAGATCTTACCTGAGGATTACTAGTAAATTTAAGTACTTATAAACCTGACTGCCGTAACAAGTGATGTGTTGTTCTGAGTCGACCACTGTACTGTGGCTGGACACATTTACTCACCTGATATCTCCATCCACCAATCCTGACCCAGTGACACTGATGCCAACGGCATAACTTGAGTCAATGCTTGAGGTGCTCCGAGTCTCTCTGCAGAGTGCATCACGAAGTCGCTCGGCAAATGTCGAGCGTCGGTCTGGAGTATCCAGCTGCGCGCTGTAACGCCGCGCATCTTCGCTCTCTGCGGACAGTGTTTTACAGCATACGACTATATGTCACCATCTGACAGTTTGCATGTTACAAAGTAAAAGTGTAATAGTGAGGTTTCAGATAGAAGATAAGAAGATGAAAGATTCTAAACTAAATGCTGCATTACTAACCGATATCTTCGTTGTCAAGACTTGTACGTGCGCTGTGAAATTCTTCAGATGCTGCTGAGGTGGAGTGGCAGCTAGAGTAGAGGCTGCACGCTCCCAAAGGCTGTCTGCTAACAGGAAGACACTCCCCCGAGGAACCGAGCACAATGAATCGACCGCGACGAGAAGTGGGACTTGGAGGCCTCAGCCACTCTTTCTGTGAGGTAGAAGATTCCACTTGCTGGGTGACTAGCAGTGAAGGTGGACATGCCCTTTCCTCCTGCTGTCAAACAGATCTATTTCTTGCGGCTGTTTGAATATTTGTCATGATTTCATGTTAATTGTTCAACCATGACAACGATGCTTTCTCTCTTTCATAAAAAGTTAGACAAGGCAGATTCTTAGAAAACGCTGAAGGGAAGAGAGACATTGGGAGACATAAGCATAGATGATAGGGTTATATTAAAATGTAGAAACGGTGTGAGAATGTAGACTATTCATTGGCTGAGAACAGAATTCAGCGACAGACACTTGTAAGCCATCTGTTCCATAAAAAGCAGGGATTTTCCTGACAAATTGACTAAGTATATTAGTGTCTTGAGAAAGACGTCTATGGAGTTATTCTTTCATTCCGAAAACATACTTGGGATTGTTGCTTTACAGACTCCACCTCCGGAGGTGTCGAACTGAATGATTCTCCAATGGGGGAGAGACGCCTTGTGACGGGCTGGGATGGCTGTGGTGAAGCCTGCTGCCGAAATGCAAGTAGAGCCTTGTTCAGTTCCCTCAATACATTGTCCTCCTCAAATTGACTGAGCGGTAGCCGCAAGTAGTTCTCTGCATCCATGCAGCACACAGACCTCTGCAATCAAGTGATGTAACTAAATTCAGTCCTAGGAATGTCCTTAACTCGGATCTTTGCAGTTTTCGACTGCTGACAAATGAAGCAATAAGTTCTCGCTCAATTTTAGCAGACTCATTAATAATATCCATTTTTTTATTTACAAACCTCAGTTAAGAATTCATTTACAATTTCTGTTACTAGGTATAATTGAAGAAAAGTGTTCTATTTAATATTTTGGTGGTTGTAAGAACGCGACAACTGTGAGGGGGGAAAAAAAGTTAAAACAACACTTAGAACTTTATCCATCAGTTACCCACCACTTGTGTCTGTGGCAAGGGTTCAAAGTTTGCTTTGATGTGTGGATCTGAGATACGGGCCACTTGTAGCAATCCTTCTACCGACAGAATCTCATTGTCCTCGAGAGCTTCAATGTGGGGTAATACTGCCAAAAGTTCAGGCTGAATGCAGAATTGTATGCACTCCTGTGAAGCAAGTTCAAAAAACATGTACTCAATGCGTATCTCACCCTTGGTTATTTAATGATGCTATTTTAATGGCTGCATTTATGTTGCATTGATAAAAGATGTGATAATGATTATCCTCCTCCCTAGGCTTTGTGATGCGTTGAAAATAGTTTCCGAACGTATAAAATAATTTTACAATACTAAATGCGCTACGTTTGTCTTGCTACTGTGTGTTCCTTCATCTAGCTGATGATTTCAAACTGTTCTTTGGATTAAAATGGTAATTACAGTTATATTAACATCATAATCTACTAAACTGCAACTCATGGAGGTTTTTTCATCACATACTGAACAAAAATTCATGTCAGACACAAATTTTGATTGCAAGTACAAGTTGAATTTCTTGAATTTTAATTGTTCAGAAATGAAACACTGATAATTTTTACTAATACCGTTATAGATTTTTGTTTCTGTTAGAAGGGACAAATAGTACTTAGGTATACAAAATGGTGGAGATATCAGGTATGGAGCGTCAATATATCTTATACTGGAATTTTATAAATGTTTGTACTGTTGGTATAATCAATCTTGGTAATAACTGGGCACAATATCCACCTGATGAAATACTTCACTAAACACAAAATAAAGTTCTGCCAACCTGAGAACTTCCATCACCAAGTACGAGTCCCCCTAGTCGGCTGCTCGTGAAGCACACTTGCAGTAAGTTGTTTTCAGCTCTCTCCAGCCTGCCCTCATGTCTGATAGCAAGTGGACAGAGTGCTTTGGCACTCTCTAGCCAGTCCTCTATGGTAAGCCACTCTTTGCTCGTCATCACCTGACGCGAGTACGTCACTCGTCCCTGGGGCTCCACGTCCGCTGCCATCTTGTCAAAATAATACAGGATGCTGCGTAACTTTGCCTTTTGGCTGTTCCTGTAAGAGTAATTCAATATACCTCGTGCATGAGATACGCAGTTATACTTTACTTACCATTACACTTCTCTTCAGTCTATCAGTGCAGAATCCTTCATGAGAAACCAATAGTATCTATACTCGAGATATTCCCTGCCTTTTATGGAACCCAGCAGTTCATTATTGTATTCACAAGAGGCAACCATCAGTCCATAACCTAAGCCAGATGTATCCAATCCACACTTAACAGCATTTCCCTAACATCCATTTTAATATTATCCTCCCATCTGTGCTACTTGAAAGCAGGCTTCTCAATCAGAATTTTGTATGAATTTCTCATCTCACCCACGTGTGCTACATACCCCACCGAATTTCATCCCTTTTGATTTAACCATCCCTCGTATGGTGAGGAGCCCCGTTATGAAGTTTTCTCCATCTGTCTTAAGTCAAAATATTCTTAGCTCCTTATTCTCGCTTCGTTTCTTCTTCCCTTAACATGATGGACCATGTTCATATCATACAAAGTAAAGGATAAAATTTCAGTTCTGTTTTGGTCAGTGTTTACATTTTTGGATATAAAATGGGAAAACAAAATATTCTGAAAGATATAGTAGCAAACATTTCTGAAATTAATTTCCTCATGAATGAAATTCTGATTTGTTACTGTGCTCCTATCGGATCAACATTTTATTTTTTATTATACTATCTCTTTTCCATCTGTAATTCAGTTACTCACAGTTTTTGGACATTATGAGGATTCAGGTTAATTACAATCAATGCTTGTGGGGATACTGGGAACGACCCGTTCTTCAAGTGCCTGAGCACTGCGGGTCCCAACTTTTCGTTGACTTCATCTATGGACATTCGGTAGGACTCCTCGGACGAGGGATCGGCCCGTCGCAAGGCCTCTACCTGTACACAGGACAGCACAACACAACATCCGTGGCTTGAGTGGGATTCGAACCCACGGTCCCAGCGACCAAGCGGCACAAGGCCCACGCCTCAGACCGCGCGGCCACTGCGGACCCCGTGGGTATAAACAGCAGTGATTGTTAAAATACAGACTGAGCTGTAACTTTTGTTTTCATTTTCTGTGATACACGACAAACATTAAACACTGCAGATCATCAGAATTTCATAGACCTCATCACATATTACATTTTTAAACTATTATCATCTCCTCCTTTCATTCTCTGAAGTACTGATTCCTCACATGTTCAGGTGTCTGAAGAAATTTGTAAAGTTGAAGTCCTGGAGTGTCGGGTGTGTCTTGATGGTCCGTTTTGGAAATGTAGAAAAGAAAGCATGAGCTAGCAGTGATGCGATGAATCCGCGCTCTAACTCCACTCGATCCACTGTAACGCACATTTAAAATCATAATTATTTGTTTTTCAGTGATATGATTTACAAGTTCTTATTATTTTATTTATTTATTTTTTTGGAAACAGGTATGGGAAGTCTCTATTGTCAGCAGAAGGGAGTGAAAATTCTTCTGTAACATCACTCAGTACCTAAACCATTTATGCATATAGGCAATGCTGATAAATAATTGTGTGTCAATATTTAATTTATTCAGAAACTTTCCATATAAATTACTTCACAAAATTTGATTGAGTTAGATAAATTGTTTAGGAAATGAAAGAATTCACTTCCTTCCGCCTGTACCAAACTTGTTATTTTGAAGGAGATTTTGCAGCATTTTGTGACTGTTATAGAAATGCTCACACCCAAGAAGAAAGAGCGCGGTTCACCTTGCTGCTGCAAACTGAACCGCAAGCCACCTGCAGGTTTGAGTTGTTTCAGCTGCAGTGCTTTATGCACCATGGACGGAGCGGTCACCTCAAAGAAGTGACACCGCTCCTCCTCTGTCATTTCAGAATCCAGGAAGACTTCCAAGCCTCCAAATATAGTGAGGTCTGGCTTATCATCATCATCAGGATCCAAACCAATACTAAAAACAGCAAATTATAAAATTTTAAAACTGCAAACCAATGTATTTAAATGACAGAAACTGATTTTATGGCCCTTACTACATTAGACTACTTTTCTCAAGGTCATGTACTTGATAATGTACTTAGACTGAACACTGTCAAATGTGTTCCAAACAGCTCGTATCTGTGATTACAAATGGACCAAATTTACGAATTAATTACTATATTTTCTTATTACAAGAAAGAAAATTAGAACATTTTCAAAGAATTCAATAAGATGGGAAAACATACTTGATATTTTTTGTGTATGTGACATATTTTTCTGCATTACTGAGCTAGTGGAAGAATTCTCTGCTACGTACTATCACTTTAGATACTTTGGAACATTTTTCCCTGTTCAAATGATCCACTGTAGCTTCTGGATATAACATCGCAAGCTTTTATTACTGGATCCATGGGGCAGCGTGTAGGAATCAAATGTTTGAGGTGAAGAATTAGTTTGTTGATGTTAAGAAGTTAATGGCCATGTCTTACTCATATGAAGCACTGTATTTTTTGTGAGAAATGTCATGTTAAATGAAATTATATAGCGTTTCCATTAAGTTTATTAAAATAAAAAGTAAAATTCACATGAATAAGAACAGGCAATGTGTAAATCAAAGAAATTTCTGCTGTCTAGTAAGCGACCAAATTGCTTGAAATTTGTGACCCCCACTTGCACATGTTGTGAATCTTCTGCATGCCGTCAATCAGGTCCTTGGAACTTCGGGCCTGCGAAACTTGCGTGAGGTGGCATTGTACTGTGGGCCACCAGGGCAGGTCACATGGTAATATCACCAGAGCCATCTTCAGTTTGATTATTCTTACAATCTCAAAATCATCAAATGTGTCACATCTGCAACAAGAGAGACGAGTACAACAGATAAGGACATGGCCAAATGCAGAAACCTGGTTATTTAGAAATGTAAGTTTCCAACATCTAGCATGCAGTTCCAGTTGATGATGACATGAAATTGGTGGATGCCAAGGTGATGGTGCTTATACACTGGGGTGGTTCAGCCAGGGACACAAGAATGCCCACAGGCATTGCAGGTATTCTGAAGAGAAATTGAGTGCGCGATTCCTCTTCCTCTCTCAGGTCCAAATATTCAACTCCACACTTTCTTCTCAAACACAATCTATGTTCTTCTTTTAATCTTTAGGTTTCTAGATATGAGATGGGACAATAAAAGATTCTGAACCATATAAACTGTTGCTAATTAATTTTCTAGCAAATGGATATATACTAGAATGCTTTTTGAATTCTGGCAAAATGAGGCATCCTTTCTCAGTAAGATGTTATATTACACAGATGTAATTAATAAACATATCAAATTCCTATTATGTCATAAATTAATCTGCTTCATAAATTCTGGGCACTGCTTCTGGAGAAACATGAACTCTTATCTGACACTTGTCACTGAAATCCACTAAGTTAGCAAACTGGGGACCATCATGTTGTTGTGACAAGTTATACAGTGACGAAATGCCTCTTTTGTAACACTTTACAATGGTTAAACTAGTGACGTTTTGAGCCGTGCTTAATACGACGTTGAATAACTAACCTCAACTTTTCTTCAGTTTGGAGACAATGATTAAAAATTTCTAGTAACCCTATCATTAATACATCACAAGATTCCTTCTCAAACAGTTGCCTGGTTCGTTTTTTCCACCACAAACTTCACCCCTTTTCAATGACAGTTACAGTTTGCAATGGTTTTAACATTTGCAATAGTGCCATTGCACCAAAATGCGCCAAGAGGCACTGCTGTGGGGAAAATATTCCTAAAGCACTGAAAACAGTGTTAAACGAGGCTGTGAAGATGTGTAACAAAACCAGTGATTCTAAGTTTTCAATACGCTTTGTTAAGAAATTGTTAGCAGTTGCACAAAACTACTGCTGCAGAAGAAGGTTTAGTGGTTATCACGAAGCAGAGGTTCGGTTCGTGTAGTCACACTACACTCATAAATGTTATTTAGCGTCAAATATCCCTCCCAACTTTCGCCATGTGCGTAATAGTGTGTGGCTCCATATCTAGCATTTTACAAAGACAGGTTAACTAAATTTACCATTCCAAGATAAGACTATTGTATCACAGCGCTTGAAAATATTTAAGTCCTTGCACAAAGCATATTTTTGGAGGGCTTGCGTTGAAAGAAAATGTCACACTATTTTCCGACATTGAATTACTCTTAATGAACTGGAAAGTCAAATACGAGTTATGTTCTTTTTGAAGAAGTGGAACATTTTGGATACCTACAAGGATATTTTTCATCTGTGGTAGAAAGTTTTCAACGGTTACAAAACCCGTTTATACTGCCTTCCTCAGAGCAAAGATTATTAAAAAACATTATGAGAAATTCAGTGACATTTTAATAGACGCGTTTTCTTTGACTTCCGGATTGGTCTGAAGGAACAGTTGACGGTCAAGACGCTACTTCCGTCTCATTTACATATCTGTGCAAACAACTTTCTCAAGAAATGTAGCAACAGAAAGCATCGTAATGGGCTTTGGACAGAAAACGACATGAAGGTAGTTCTCCAAAACCGCACGACTTCATCTCGCTTGTGGCCAGCAAGGAGGTAAGAATACACTAGATACATAGAACATAAACTGTTTAAAAAAAGAGCTGTAAATAAAGTTAGGTTGTTAATGAAACGAAAGTTTTGGTCTCAAGGGCTCCGCGAGAATATTACAAAGCGTTACACACTAGTAAACATTTTGAGAGAGGTTCTCACACAGGTTCTGTGATGATTTTGTATATTAATTCCTTTCTTTCCGTCAGTTTGATCTCAGCAGTGCTTTTGAACCTGTTCCGAATGCCTTGCGTCTGCTGTTTACATTAACTGGTTCCACAGTTACGTAACCAACTCATTGCCTTGCGTTGTTTACTCTGGACCGGTCACAGTCTTTCAGCGTAAATATCCATTGTCCTTCAAGGATCTGTGTTAGGACCTCTATTATTCAACGCGTGTATTAATGACTTATGGGATGTTATTAATTCTTTTCAATTTTCGTGACAGCTCTTTACTTCAGAATGGACATCGACTCTATATGTGACTATGCAGATCGAACCATATGAATATTATTGTTAATAAAACTAGGGTTATTTCCTTTGCTAGGAAAATTAACACAATTCCTTTCTACCATGAACCCTGCAGATATTATAAATCGTACGAATGCCATTAAAGCTCTGGGCATTGTTCATCAATTGCGTTGTGTTAAATTCGGCAGTAAAATGTATGTTAGATCTCAGATATTTATTGACGTATAGCTAGTTAAAAATTAATAACGCAGAAGCTTATGAAATAATGGAAAAGTACCTTAAATTACTTAACCTCCAAGTAAAGAAAAATCACATAGTGTAAACATGTAGGTATACTAAACTTCTGAAAACATGTATTTTCCAGATATGTTCATTTTATTATACGTACATCGTTGTCCTTAATGTTCAATTATTTCCGATGCAGTTCTTATAATCGGTCAATTACAACTAATTTAACCATATCACAGCGTAATCTCACGTGTTTAAATTATCTATATGATATCTCTGTAAGAGTGATACAAGTCCTTTACTTAAAACGAAGTTCTATCGCTGTTCGATTTAGACCTTTAATATCTGTAATGAGTAATATTTCTTTGTCCTCATGAAGGTTTGTGGATTTTAGCCTTTGTAAGCCATTCTCTGGAAAGCATTCTACAGAATCAGGGAAATGACAATGATTTATACAATTATATCCAGCGTTCTACGTTTCTCCGTCTCTGGTCTAACTGTTACGTAATTATAAGAGATTATATCATGCAAAAATGACCTTTGTCTACAGCGGTTTCGTTTCTTGTACATAAGGTTCATTATTCTGCGCCACGCAATTGAACACTGTTTAGTTGAACAAGAGACTGCCATTTCCATTACTCTAATGTACCTCACTTTAAGATAATCCCGGTGGATAAAAATGCGTTTTCCTACAAATTTGCTAAGACATACATAATGTTAAATTTATGTTTAAAACTCACGTCTTATGCATACATAAGAGTCAGACAGAGGATAAAGGTGACGTGTTTTAGTAAAGGAAAAGTGTCCTTAAATGTATTTGTACGGTTTATTACTCCTACAGCAAAACGTACGCCAACAGTGTGTGGGACGCTGCTCTGAATTGTGTTCCGATATTGTATTGATTGTCCAAATAGGATGGAATATTTAGCTAAAAGAAGGGAAAAAGAATCATCACGAAATTTGCTGTTACTGAAATGCCACCTACCGACAGCTTTTAATACTCGTTCCTCTTCGATGCAATTTCTGTTTCGGTGGTTCGACGCCATTTCACACCTATACAAGTGCAATTGTTTTGGTTCATAGATTCAAACTTCAATGGGAACTTAAGCTGACGTTTAATTATCGGATTTGCTTCGACCAGCGGGTCCGTTGACCCCCCCCCCCCCCCCCCCCCCCCCATTCACAGCGCTGAGGGGTTAAAGCAACTCTTGGCATTCAAAGTTGTAGTTCACATTTTAAAATGATTGAAGCCAACGCACGAATACGGATTTTGAACAAAGGAATTTCATTTTTAATGCTTAATACGACATAAAAATACTACGAAATGTTTGGAAATGGGTGTAATGTTAAAATGTTTCCTCGACTCTCCAGCTGTGTTGTGGTGCAGGGTATGGCCCCTCGGTTCATCGCACGTCATCCAAATATACGAAAGAGTGTATCGCTCTTGGCTGAGGGCGTGTAGGGTCTATAAACCTCGTGCCAGTAAGCTACGCAAAACAATGTAGCGAGAGAGGGCATATATACGGCGACATAACTGTGTCTTCTGGGTAGTTGCATCGTGTAATCTGGTAGACGCTTATCAACAATTCAGAGGTCCTTACTGCCTCCATCATCAGGAAGACGATGGAGGCAGTGAGGACCTCTGAAACGTCGGTAAACGTTACACCGACCCTCCTGCGATTTCGGAATGGCGTGTGCATCAAATGTTGCCAAAGACTCGCCAAAACGGCTACGGAAACGTATGAAATGCTAAAGCAAGCATTTGGGGAGTCCGCAATGGGTCGTGCACAAACTTTTGTGTGGCATTCACGTTTTAAAAATGGCCGAATCTCTGTCGATGATGACGAGCGTTCTGGACGACCATCTTCGAGCACAACGCCCGAAAATGTTACGAAGATCGACGTCGTACCATCAACGACTTGTGCGACATTGTTGGGATAGGCTATGGGACCTGTCAGCTGATTCTAAAGGAAGAACTCCACATGCGACGCATCCTGTCTCAGGACCAGAAGCAGAATCGACTTCTCGTTTGTCAGGAGCTCAAAGATCTTGCAAGAACCGACCCCAACTTCCTTTCTAAGCTCCGTGTGACTTCTTCCTCTTCCCAAAGATGAAAATTCAGCTAAAGGGAAGGAGATTTGAGACGATAGAAGAGATTCAGGCAGAATCGCAGATGGTGCTTGACAGGCTGACAAAGAAAGATTTCCAGGGATGCTTCCAGGCTTGGCAGCGGCGCTGGGATCGTTGTGTTCACTCCCAGGGGAACTACTTCGAGGGTGATGGATGAATTTAATACCTGAGATAAGTGTACGGGTTTTTATAGGCGCAGTCTTGAAACTTTCCGATCGCACCTCGTAAAATTAGAATCACGGAGTATACTCAAGCCTACAATTGGGAATGACAATTAACATGAAATTACTAATCCTAGTGGCAATGTGATTAGAAAATTATGTTCCCGAACGTAAAAGAACAGTATAGTGTTTCGACGTCACAGAATTCATAAACACGCTTCGACGTCTTCTGATGGACACAAGACGACAATCAAGTACACTCGAAATTTCGGTCTTTTAAAAGGTCTGGGCGTGTTCACTATTTGGTGGTTGCAGTCTTAAAAATGTATCAAACCGCTAGATGTACGTATTGGTCTGTCTGTAGCAGGTTGTTTATTTGTTCAGAAATAAATAATTACGCCCGAAAGCGTATTAAAACGCAGAAATCTGCATCGTGCGTATTCCCACAACATTACACAGCCAAGACGTGAGACACCTCAGTTCGCAGAAATTTGTAATAACACAGAGCGCCGTGGTTCGGAGCCCGGAACACGTGTCTCCTTTTTATAGCAGCGAAGGGTTGAGTGGCGGTCGACTTACGTCTCCCTATTTTAAGACTGGCATCAATACAGGAATAGCTCTGCCCGCAGGAGCGATCCGTCTGGGAATCTATTGTGTTCCTCTCAGAATTGTGGCCTTTTAGAGACCTCAACGACCTTGGTTCAGCTCCAGGCCGATTCAAATATGCCTACTAAATCAGCTGACGACAGTCTCAAAATCTACCAGAAATGCTCATAGTTTTTAGCGTCTTAATTCCAGCGTTTCCTTTGTCAGTAGGTTCTGTAGTCACAAGTGGAGTCACTTTCGAAGCTCACGTGGTCCTACGTCTGTGTCACGCCTCGGAAAAAACTGCTGAAAATCTTTCGTCAGAGTCCTTTCAACCACTCACCCCATCTAGTTCCGAGGTTAAGAACTAGTAGGAGCTATATTACCTCTCCCCCCGCCAAGCGGCCTATATGGCGTATAGTGGGACAGCTTTAGTTTTTACACAAACCGACGTTTCAGAGGAGGTCATTCTTCATCGCCCTGCTCCTGAACGTCGGTACAGAATCTGCACGGCGCTACGTCCCAGAGGACAGTCATCTTCTCCTCACTTGTCTCCGGCCATGAGAACCTCAGATTAAACGAGTTTTGGGTGCGTGAAGATCACAAGCAAATAGGTCGTACGACAAGACCCAATTTTCAATCTAGCCACAGGGAAACAATAAATACTACAAAAATATAAGTCTCACAGGAAAGGACAGACTTGTAGAATTGATGATGGTGTTAAAATGTATTCGACGAATGTTAACTGGATTTAAGTATCTGAGAATTAGGTCCTTGTCATGGTGGTGATCTACCTTCGACTCCTAAATAGCATAGAATTTCCCGAACAGCCAACTTTTTTTCAAGCCTGTACCACAAACTTGTTTAGGTGACTGAGAAGGGGGGGAAAAGAACATCGTTTACAGAGCTCGGGTACTGTTTGGTATTAGTCGAGTTTGTTTCTTCCGGAACAGGAATCCTGTGAAGTACTGAAGGTCGTCGTATTAGGTAATGCCCGTGGGTCGCTATCGACGACTTCTATTGGTTAAGTATTTATGTGCAGAGTCTAGCTGGGAATTAGCATCTTTTTTACTCTCCGTTCATCAGTTATTTGTAAATGTCGATAAGAGCATTTATATAATAAATCTAAGGTCATAAATTCCATGAGACTCTTCGACAAATATCACGTACCAATCAGAAATCTTTATTATGACAGAGCACGATCTATCGATATAATATGCAATGTCGATTGCTTGATAGTTATTTGAGCCTTGTATGATAATATTTACGAACGTGTGTGCTGTTACTACCGTACTAAAGTTATCCCACGATACGCCATTTAGGCGCTTGGGGGGGGAGAGGTAATATAGCTCCTACTAGTTCTTAACCTCGGAACTAGATGGGGTGAGTGGTCAGCGTCACACCATTGTGCGATCATTTGCTGTTAACGGATTCTGGCCTTTATTGGAAAATAGTTTAACTGTTGGCACGTTAATGCTGATAAGATGGGCCTGCTGTTTATGTACAACAACAACATTTATTATAACCTTAATAAAAGATCATAGTTGAGATAAGTAATGTAAGTTTGTGCAAATTTCTGCATATAATAATCCAGATATCTGGTCGAACTCCTGTGACCCATGTCTTATTTTAAGTCAGCGGTGTAAAATTTGGCAGTGAACCGGTTTCTTACTTTCGGCCAGACCGTTCTCAGGGAAGTAATTCATTACTGCCATCTGTATTTGGCCAGTTCCGATTTTAATTTCACATTAAAATCTGTGATCACGTATTGATATGTCTTATATATGGTTATGTTGGTATTACTTATGCCATATAGGACAGTTTTATAGGAGCAGAGTTATATAAGCATTTATTATGGTGTAATTATAATATGTTATACATTATTAATCATTAATTAACAGTAGTATTCATTTGCAAGGATTTTAAACTTGGTGCATTTCTAAATTGTAAATCGGTATTTCCCCTATGTTGTCTGTGATATATTTTGATCAGAGTCATTACGAAACATTGAACCGGTCCTAAATCCGCGATGCTCGATAAATAATTCATTCTGAACGGAACTGATGAATCAAATTTTAGAAAATCTTGACATGACGATTAGACTGTGTTAGTAGCTTCAAAGATACCAGAGGGAAAGAACACTTTATCCATAATTTTGATGCTCGGTTACGATATTGAACCAACAGGTGTAATGTCCCGACATCTGTCGCTGTCTGGAGGAAATTAAATACACATTTCGACGGGGGGGCGGGGGGGGGGCCCCTCATGCTGTTCGTTTCTACACAAAAATGACTCAATGTCTGTATAGTATCGATCTCGCTTTAGAATTCAGCATGACTGTCATGTAAGTAGCGACTTCGACGTATGTAACTTTAAACGGATTAAATGGTACAACGACCTTGAAACCTTTTTCCTTAACGAAAATCGACCAGTTCGTTGTAGAAACTCAGAGTCGGCGATGGGGATGTCCTCATTCCGGGCGACTACTTTCCGTGTCACGTGAAAACAGAAATGTGAGGGCCGACTGTACAGTAAATTCCAGGAAGATGATTCTTACCAACAGTCGTCGTCATGGTGACGGCGTGTGTCAGGTGGATCGCTCCGCCCCGAGGTCCCCTCTTCCTTTCCACCCCCTCATGGCTCACTCGTACACTGGCAAGATTCCCACAGTCAGCATCTTGACTTGCCAAAAAAAAAATTGGGGTCTCCTTGCTTACGCACTAGACATTAGCATTATCACGTCTGTACTTTAACTTGTTACGATAACATCTCGTCAAAGATTCTCACTTTACGATCATCCACTGTACTTAAATCTACGGATTTCCTAAGACTAAATTTCTTGTTTTACGATCAATTCACTATACTTTATCTTTTAACCTTATTTTACTTACGTATATTTACGAATACACTTAATTATTTCACTTAGTACACTCATTGCCGAAATGTGTAGTCTGACATTATATTTGTGTCAATTTTAATAATTTCAAAAAGTTTGGCTAGGATTTCAGTTCTGCTAAGGCTGAGTACCGTGTTGTAAGGTTTCTAAAATCACTCCGGAAGAATAATTATAAACAAATATATAAAACAATTTTTCTGTACAATTTATAACTGTTTTTTCCCCGTAATCACATAAATGTCTTTTTCTGGCTTTAAAGCAACGTGTCCTCTCTGAAATTTATACCACAGAAAGAGTTTATGAACACACTTGCCCTCGTTGGACGTAGCGATTTTCGACACTGCACACACACTGCACTCTAGCGGACGAAAGGGAATGCGCGTAATGATCGCTCGCTGTCTGTGCCGTAGTAAGACGCGAACGAGAGCTTCTGACGAGACGCCTAGGTTGTACGTCCAACGGCGCACACTCCACACACACACACACACACACACACACAGAGATGCTTTTTATAATTTCGCTTTTACTATTTGTCTAGTGGATATAAAAGTCTATCCCTGACACATTCAATGTTATCGATTTATATCGATAGGAACTGAGTTCGACTTCAAAGCACGAAAGATGTAATGTCCTTCATGGAGCCGAGTCCTTGTTTACAAGCTGACAGCCGCTCACCTATCCAAAAATTTACACCTTTCATGGAGTCAGAAATTTTCTTAAGAATTAATAACAGCTCGGCAGGGATACCTATCCGCAGGCTAATTTTAGATCCATTTTAATATTGTGTTCCCGACTACGTCTCAGTCGTGGACATACTGTCGTCCCTTTAGGCTTTCCAATTAGATTTTTATGCCATTTATAATCTCCTCCATGCACACAAATGCCTCAACTCCGTTGAGTTTATCATCCTGATATTTTTTGCAGAGTAAAATTGAGGTTATGTCAGCCTAAAAGATCTCATTATTATCTCCCATTGCCGACATAAAATAATAATCAGGAGATACATAATCTGATCTGAGGTGTTTATATGCTTGTTCATTGTTTGTGATTAGCTCGTTGTGATGAACCCCGCAGAGTACGTGCCCCCCTGAACACGAGGACAGATCCAGTCCTCGAAACAATAGCCCAGTTACAACCCAGAAGACAGCCATCTTCATACTTACTTCCCTGAAAAACCTCAAATTCTACAAGCCAGAATATTTTGTCTAAGTTTCACAGTTCGAATGTTACACCTGCCGAGAATTATTCAAAAAATACTAATAACATCTTCGTGGCATTTATTAAGCCTATTAATTATTACGAAATCCGCTGTGTTGTGTTTTAAATACATGGGTTGATGAGTGAACAGTCTTTTGTATTAGTTCTCTGTTTCCATAAGGCAGCGTATAGAAGTAAAAATTAAGTAATACTGTGTAACAAAATGTTAATATCATTGTTTGTCTTCTCTTAATTAAAGCGCATAATACGATTTAATATCCAACAATCTCAGATATGATGTACGTTAAAATAATTACTGCATCGTAATGCACGTACGTATTTGGGGTCCATTAACAGAATTACCATTGCAAATGTTATAACATTGTCTCATCAAGCCCAAGATACCTTAACAACAAATGATGACCAACGAACATTGCTTATTATATGGATTTAGAATCGATTTGATAGGATGGTTAACGTTTTATATCAAAATGGTACATTTGCACTTAATTGTAATCTAACCTCAAATGTGTGAAGAATGTTCGATAGTAGATCGGTTCATTTGTTATCTAAGAAGTAGAATTACAAGGTACAGCACTGAACAATTGAAATACAAACATAGGCGAGTGACATGCAATTGAAATCTCGTGATACAGACAGAGATTGTGGAGGGCCATTTGAAGTACTTGGGGACGATACTGACAAAATCAGGAGGAGATTAAATTCAGGAAATGCTTGCTATTATTCAGTTCAAAATCTTTTGTCCTTTCGTCCCATATCAAAAAATCTAAATATTAAAATATACCGCTTGGAAGAAACGTTACGATGGACTTTAAAGGAGATAGGAATCGAACGAGCGAACCGGATGCAGTTAGCTCAGTATAAAGTCCGGTGGCGGGTTCCATAAGTAAGCGGGCTATTCTTTAACAAGCCGAGGACACACAGTTGACTTTTCAAAAAAAATTCCTGCCCCATGGAGTTAGTGAGTAAGAAATATGATATATAAGCTATCCTCAAGAATTAGGATTTAGCTTTACAGACTAATTATTTTTTTCATATTCATTTCAAGGAACGTTACACGTGATGACGGGCGAGCTCGACAGAGCTGGTGTTGTTTGCTAATTAATGGCATGTGCCATCTAGCGATGATTCCGTTTGTCCCGACGCCATTTGAAGCGTATACCAGAGCCACCTGCTGTAACTGCTACGAACTGAGTGCTCATAGACTGACCTCACATTGGTACTCGACTGGCGAGTAGCAAGGTTATAATTGAAAGTTTGTTGAAACGTAGTAGGATTTGAGGTCATTGAAACTTGACGCTGAGGCAGGGTAAATACCTCTGGGGGGTCACAAGACTAAATGTGCCGGCAGGAAAACGTACATTTAATCGTAACTTCCTTCAGCATTCTAACACCAGCTGCAAGGATAATTGTTTTCACACCCTCGCTAACCACGAAATGGATGACAGTGTTCCTCGTTCGTGTATGACTATCAGAGAGCAGCCATATTTGGACTGCTCTGCTGTCATGCAGCCCGCGTTGCCGGATCTACCGCACATAGTGAGTTCCACTTCCCCCTTGCTACATTTGCACACGGTAGGGTCTCGATTTTTTAATGTCCTTATTTAAATCGCCCTCGGTAACTAAGTATTGAACCCTGAGGGCGGGGCTTCCGCAGAGAGAATATTTTGGGAGCGACGGGCTGGCGAGCGGACCAGCAGCGCCGGTCGAGTCGTGCGTAAAACAAAGCATGATACAACACAAAGATTTTGTTGCAGTTATCAAACTGACAGTGGGTTACAAATTCCAGGATGTCGCTTAGAAATAATAAGGTAACGAAAGAATGTAGTCATCATTCTTTTTTATTACAGCATTGTTTGGGAAAAGTACACGAAATGAGTTATTTGAAATAATAAAGAAATAATCTGAACTCTCGCCTCAGTGAATAATCGCAGTGTGTCGATTTTTGCATCCATTAAGCCACCTCATTGTCAATATTCTTCTATTAGGTTCTTCACGTAGGATCATCAGTTCTTCTTTGTACTTTTCCACAAAACATCTGCATTGCCTTATAATTCGTAGACATTCGTGCTTGTGCCATTCTATTGTTGTGCCTTCCCAAGCCAAATTGTTAGGATTTACATCGGGATGGTAAGGAGAAACGTGCTTCCATTCTCTTTGATCAGATCGTCGATTTCAGCAACAACAATGAATCAGTCCTTCATCCCTAATTGAGAAGCAAATGGAAACAAGTCAAGTTCTACCAGTTTACACGGCACTACAACTCAGAGGACAGCAACCTTCACACTCACTGCCGTGAGAATCTCAGATCCTGCATCCATTTTAGTTGTTCTTTATTGAAATATTCACTGACGTACCTTCATTTAATATTTATTAGATTTGAATGAATAAAAATTAGCAAATATCCTCCAGCAAAGTTATTTATAGTACTAAATCAATTCCAGGTACGTCTCGGGAGCTTGATGATTGTCCAAAAAAAGAACATTTTGGCGAAATTAACTACGAAGTATTAATATTTCTCAAACCTAATAAACTGTATATTTTTTAATACAGATATTTCTTAAAAATTTGTTGGCCCAGGACAGGGTCCGGTAAAGGTCAATGGTGAATTCGGTGTTCGCGTTCTGTAAGCCATCCAGTTAGTTAAACTAGTTCTTAAACAACCAACAGACCCTCATGTGGATCGACGAAAGATTAATAAATTGCAATTTACAGACACAAGTTCATGCAAAATTCTGTTCCACAGAGAAAAGACCCGCACTTATAAATTGAACTAATAATTACAAGTGACGTCATCAGCGCGGAACTGAAGAACATTGGAACGACTTTCTGTGAATGACTCATCTACTGGAACGAACTTGGTTGAACTGGGTCCGACTAGTTCGTGACACCGTCTTCCGCAAAGTCGGTCTCTGGAAGGAAGATACTAAATCATCGAATGTTGGCCAGACAACTGGCTCTGTGTTGAGCCGATTTTATAGCAGCTGTGACGAAATAAAAACCGTTTCAAGGTCACGGAACAAGTTCATTTCCCCCAACCTCTTTTCGCGCGACGCCATGATTATCTTGCTACGTTGCCAGCTTCCGTATGCTGTGAAATGTAAGTTGTAGGCACTGGCCGCAAGATGGCGGTCAAGACTAGGCAAGCTTATTTGTCAGTGGCGAGCAGGATAATTTGGATTTTTGACTCGGGAGTGAATGTGTAAACAAGTCTATTATTAAAGATACCTTTGAAAATGTAATTTATAAAATACCTCCCTCCACAAATTCCTGTTGCGTTGTTCTTCCACTTAGTATCTTGTCCGACGGTCTGCAGACGCTACGGAGATGACCGAATGACGTTTCGAAGCCATAGTCTCTTGGATGCAACAACAAAAATCCATTCTTCGCTGGATATTTTCACCAAATAAACTGTACAGAACTAACGAATTTTCTCATTTGTTATGACAGATTTATAAGTAAGCCTATATCTTAACATTTACCAAAATGCGGAGGGGGGGAGGGGATACCGAAATTTCTGGAAGATGTTAACATCATAAAAATTCTCTGTGCACTGCCATGGCTCTGCATAGTGACAGCATGTTTTATGTTTTTAAAAGGTTTTTTTTTGTGTGATCGTAGATCATTTGTATAGGCCTAAACCAATAATTGTAGAATAAAACAAGACGACACGCACAAGTTGAGAAATTTTTGTGTAGAACAAGACAAAAAATTTCGAATGTCTGTCAAAACATACAATTCGTGTGAACCCTTCAAAAAAATTTAAGGTCGGCTGACCCCCCAAAACAAGGAAGGTAAAACAAAAACATGGTTAGCTTCCTTTGTTAGAATTTGTTGTTTGTTGTGAAGTCCGGAGAAGTGGGTATCGAACTCGAGGGTGATGGCTCGCCAGTCAGCTTTATCGATCCGTGCCTGGTCGATTGTTCTGGACGGAGGGCTCGCACGTTTAATGCGTTGCTGTTGGCGTCTGGTATTCTGAATGGAAGGAAGCTTTGTCGCTGTCTTCATAACCTTCGTGATTGTGCAAGTAAGTTCCGTGTGCCTTCTTTTGTTTACCTGTCGTCACCTTTGCTGCATATAGATACGACTGTTTGTTTTGATATTTCGATTTAGCAACAGCTGCCTTCTGGTCTGTTTGTAAACATTGTGCTGCTACAATGGAGCGACTATTTTAAAGTGGATTTGAAGCGTCCTCGTTTTAATTTGATGATTGTCATTGTAGTGAAAATAATACAATAAAAACATGTTTTTTTACCGTCGACAGTTAAGCTGTTTAAGAAATATTAAAAGGATTTAACACGTAGTATGAGTCGAATTACGCATTGCACTTCTTATAGAACCATGTTTATTTTATTGTGTAAATGTTTATTATCTGTATGTTTTTGTCAGTATCTTTTTAGAACATTTTTATGTGAAACTTGAATTAAAGAATAATATATATCATTTTAAAACCATAAAGTTATCTGCTTCAGGTATGAAAAATACCTCAACGCTAACAGTGGGAAAAAAAAAATAAAAATACTTACCATCGTCAGTATCTCGATGTTATAATCCGATAACAAATATTAACATTTCCAAATTAAGTTTCTAAAGCAGACGGAAATGGGTATCATAGGAAGAATAATATTAATTCTCGTGCAGTGTTAAAATAATGTATTAATTTTTAGTCGTCGCTAATGACGTACGTGCAAGAGGCTGCCCAAATTGTATGATATTAAAAAGAAGTTTGGGGTAGATAACTTGTGTTTAGTAATCATGATGGCGTATTGCGTGTAGGCTAAGTACTTTTAATATCGAGCTGTGACGTAATGGAGAATATATGACACGTGCACCTCAATAACAGATGTAAAACTCTATTAACTTCGCTCCATACAATGGAATTTGTGTAAGTTTAATTGTATTTTATGTTCTGGTAGCAGTAACAGTCCACATTGTAGTCCTGTGGTTCGCTGGCCTTGTCTTGTGACAGGATTTGGATCGCTAACAGTCCATTTTATCTTGATCCAAGTTTAAAAAGGATCTGAACAAAGATTTCTGTCTTCTGGGTTGTTGCACTGTGTAGTCTGGTCGATGTTTACCAACGTTTCAAAGGTCATACTGCCTCCGTCATCAGAGTATGAAGATTTCTGTCTTCTAGGTTGTTGCGCTGTGTAGTCTGGTCGATGTTAACCAACGTTTCAGAGGTCATACTGCCTCCATCATCAGAGTATGAAGATTTCTGTCTTCTGGGTTGTTGCGCTGTGTAGTCTGGTCGATGTTAACCAACGTTTCAGAGGTCATACTGCCTCCATCATCAGAGTATGAAGATTTCTGTCTTCTGGGTTGTTGCGCCGTGTAGTCTGGTCGATGTTTACCAACGTTTCAGAGGTCATACTGCCTCCTTCATCAGAGTATGAAGATTTCTGTCTTCTGGGTTGTTGCGCCGTGTAGTCTGGTCGATGTTTACCAACGTTTCAGAGGTCATACTGCCTCCTTCATCAGGGCGATGTGAAAACCTCGGTGTTTTGTTGTCTTGTCAGGATACGCTTTGTTAGATGCTTTACGATCAGAATAAATGTTCGAGAATGAACACTGTTTCTGCTCGTGGACACACCATATTCGCGCCTGCGCAGCTGGCATGAACAGCGGTCTAGCAACTAAGGTGACCTTGATTCTAGTGTAATGTCTATGGTTGGGAGAGTGGTGACCTGGCTTCGCGCTGAATTACCGGTGTTCGATTCCAGGCACCAGGGACAGACAGACAGACACTGAAGTGCACTTCATGAACGCGCCCTGCTGTTATACGACGTGTCTCCTGTTTTTCAGGTGTTCTATCGGTCGGCCCGCCTCCCCTCTGGCTGAATCCTTCTGTTGGCAGTCCAAAGTTTTTGGGTCTGGGTAGGGACGAGTGAGGGAGAATACGATCCGAGTACTTTGATGGTTTGTGTTGGTGGTCCCGTAACACTGTTGGCGGCCGCAACTGGAGTGTCAGACACTTGACAGTGATAACACCAGGAGGGATGGCGTTATAGCGCCAAGCTTTCGTTCTGAAGAGTTCCTCCTTCGGCTCTGCAGGTAAGTAAATGATATTGCGTTATCTGCATGTGGGTCGATAAGTAAGTCATCTTCTGTGCCGACGATGATTGAGAAAATGGAGGAAGACGACAGATTCATGAAGAAAACCGCGTTCTCTGACGAGGCTACGTTCCACGTGTCAGGGAATGTAAACTGAAAGTACGCATCTGGGGATTAGAACACCCTTTCAGTGGAGAAAATTAGAGACAACACCAAAGTTTATGTGTGATGTGCCCCGTTACGGCCGTGCTGGTTCCATCTTCTGGCCGGTCGCGTCGCCGGACTTCACATCCTGTGAGTTTTTTTTTCTGTGGAGATACGTAAAATAAAAGACTGTATACCGAGGCCTACGTCAGCGAAACTTTGAGAGTTAAGCAATGTGTCCGTGTCTATCCATAAAGATTTTATTCACAGTAACAATTAACATGACATCAAGACGTGATGAGACAAAGACTTCTGGTCGGAATTTCTCGATCTTTACAGAAGTTATCTGACATTTAAAACTTTAGTTGTACTAAAATAGAAAGGGTACGAAAATGTAGTCTGGAAATATAAAGAAATCAGTCCACGTGTTGAAATCCGTGTAGCAAATGGATGTGGTGTTTGCCCATGGAGGCAAGTATCGTGTGTGGTCTCCTTTGTGTCACACTGTTACATTACGGCACAACGCACAGGTGTGAACCCGGCTTTAGATTGTTGTGTGGAGATTAGGAAGTGCGGATTGTTTTAAGTGTGATTATCTGTCTGGCTGAGTAATCTATCCACTTAGCCTCTGAGACACTGTATCTGATAAGACACTTGGAACAAGTACCCTTTGAGAAAAGAAAGATTAAGCTCTTATGTCGTACAACAGTGCGTCGGTAAATTACACTGAAGGATATTACAAGTCATGTCGTCTCCATGGCGAAGGATTTCATTAAAGAATAATTTACATTGATAAAAAGATAACCAGGCATTAGGGCCCTGAAAGTTACCTAACTCAGATAAATGGATTTACGTCATCATATTTTAATGGGACGTGGTGGTGCACTAATTTTATCTTTATTTATCGAAAAAGACAAAATTAGTGCTGCCTCCAACATCAGAAGTTGGCCGACGTTTCGGAGGTTCTCGCTGCATCCATCGTCAGAGCGATGGAGGATGCAAGGACCTCTGAAACGTCGGTAAACTTCTACCGGACTACACGGCCCGACAACCCATAAGACAGCCATCACCGCCGTGAAGACTAAATCCCTTGTTTTCAAGGAAATTAAAAGCGATCGATAATGTTATAATTGTATTTACATCATTTGGTACCGAAACTTCAATTCGGCTCGCAATGAGCGCCGTGTTTTCTCAGTGTGGTCCGCGTTCTGTACGAATGTTTGAGCGTTGGCGTCTCTGGACTGATGTTCCCATTGGTCGATACCTTCTACGCATGCGCTGCTGCGTGACTGCACATATCACGTGGTTTCTGTTGCGCAGAACTGTTACTTTTTATTAACGTGAGTTTAGGTGAGGTTGGATTCAGGGCCGGACTTTGACCTTCTGAGGCGCAAAGCTATGTTAAGTTTACGAGGCTCCATAAATTCGGCAATAAAGTAAAATATTGTCGCTGAAGGGAAGATTAAAATGTATATAAATGTGAATCTGTTGTGAACGAGAGCATTTTCTAGCATTGGAATGTAAATACTAATGTGGAAGGCCACTTTAATACATTATTTTGAGGCCTGAAGCAAACATACGTAAATGCGGCATGGTTTAGGTTATGTTAAGGTGCGGTCCACAAGTAATAGACGCATGCGCGTTTGTCAGTATATCGTCATTGGCCACGTGACATACCACGTGATATTGTTCTAGCCTATGTCGGCCGCATTGATCGCTGAACTGAAATCTCATTACAAGAGTAAATTAGAGTGGACTGAGGTCCCGCTGTTTTCAGTACAAGGCTTTCAAGTTGAGGGTGTTGTCACAAACACATTCCCGTTGGCAAACAGAAGAAATTTGAATGACATTTTATGAACACAGCAAGTCCACTCCACCTCAGCGTTGTTTGGATAACAACACGGTTTATAAAGAACATCTACATCATTAGTCTTACTGGAATTTAGAGTTTTAAAAAGAACATTCCGTTTCGGAGATTACATCTGTTTCCGCCTTCAAGTGGGAAGTATTACTCCGTTAGAAAAATCTAACCTCAATCATTAAATCGAATGACATTATGACATGATAATGATTCGTATCACTTTGTAACGAAATCAAGAATGTACATATTCCCCAGATTATCGTCTGAGGATAAAAACAGATCCAGTTACTAAAATTTGTTATTTGTAAAGAAAATTAGACGGCAGATTTCGTCTAGAAGCCTAGTAATGCTTAGAACTCATAGAATTAACATTACATAGCGTGTGTACTTATGAGTATTGTCCACGGACCAGGAGAAAAGCCCTGCGGGGGAAATGTTACTTATCAGCTGGACTAGAAGGCTGCTATTGGTGGGAAGTGTGATACGTCAGAGTTTAAGGCTACTACACAGACTGAAAACATCAAGCAGTTAAGAGTAGCGAGTAGTGAGTGCACCTCTAATGTGTTCTGCGGGTGTTGCGATAATATTCTAGATTAAATCACTGTGCCACTGTGAGGTAATCTTAAAGCTGTACCCATTAGAACACATGAAATATACCGAGTTGTATAAAAAAAATCCTTCGTTTTAAGTGGAATTGTTACGAAAATAACTTCCATCGACCCCGAACGAAATTTCCCGGCTTATACAATGAATCGAAAAATCACGCAAACCATATTAAAATATTTATTGATGGTCGAAATTCGACTGGATTAATGCACACAAAATGTCGCTTTGAGTGTACAAAAGCGCGTACTACTTCATGTTGTAACCATCCCGTCTTTCATCAATCGAAATGCAAGGATGTCTTTTTCACAAAAGCAGAGAGTGTTTTTAATTAACTTGCCAAAATGAGTTTAGAGACACATTTCCCGATTCTCCTGCGTCAAACAAATCGACATGATCTCGTCTGATGAACCGATTTGTGATACCGGGTTGCATCGCTGAACGCTGCTGACATTTCGAGCATAATACAACACATTTCCCACCTCTGATTTCAATGTAAGACTCCCCTGTCTTCGATGGCAGCCATTTTCTCTCATATCGCCCCTGGCGGCGATCAGTGTTACTACGCGGCCGCGAAGTATACCAACATAAACTTGGAGAGTTTCTCTTTCCATCGGTACCAATTTTGTGCATCTGAATTTCATTAAACGTGAGTAACATGTGTTTCAAATCGGTAACATCATTTAGACTAACCCTGTGTACTCTTAAGTCTCTAGGTGACGAAGTATACCGACTGAATGAAAAACTTTTGACACCTTTGCATTGATGGTCAACATCTTGTGGTTTTAGAATATGTTATTAAAGTGGGATGTTGTACATCCGTTCAAATGTTTCGGAAATTTCTTCCAGTCTCAAAAATACTTGCTTCTAACATAAATTGGGCGAAGTGACTCGCAGATTCCCGTACGACATAACCGGATCTCGTGTCGCCAGCTGGAAAATTAGTGACGCAAAGGTGCGCAGAACCTTTAAAACCAAGAAAATATTTTAGAGATTGTATCGATTACGTTACAGTGCAAAATTCCAGAATTTTAATCAATTAAGTTATCACTAAGCTATTTTTTTAATGAAATTATGGAACGATCAATGGAAGGCGGTAGACTTTTGATTCTACGACTTCTGATCTGTCCTCGTGTGTAAACAGGTGTTGAGATTAATTTAAAACAATGTCTAAATCTAATATAATCAGATAGGAAGAAAGGAATTTTATTTCTGTCAAGAACTGGAACGCAGTCCTTGTTAATTCCTCATTTGGAACAATAAATCACGTCGCGTCTCTCATTTGTCCATCCCTGACCCATATAATGAGCTCCGACGTATTTGAATGTATTGATTAAGTTGGTAGCAGTTCGCACGTGACAGAGGTAGCCCGCAGGAGCCACGTGACGCGTCACCGAAGCTTACGTAATACTGCAAACACGAGGCAGCTGTCTCAAGGTTAAGTGTTCTCAACTTTACCTTTTTTAAAATTTCCTGCACGTCCGCTGGGGGGTTTTTCCAGATGTTTCTAAATCTTCGTCCGTCCGCCCTTGAAACGTATCCAGAGTCATTTAATTATAATTTTACTTGAGCGCAAAAACAATTCGTTTCTTATCCTCTGGTCGACTCCCGTTTAAGGCTTTGACCGGGATGTTCTTTTGTTAAATCGTATGTGGTACCGTCTGATTCGACTTCTAATGGTGAAGTGAAGTGTTTTCTTCGCGGTACGGTCTGGATTCGTAAATATTATGAAGACGAGCTTCGGCTTCAAAGGGTTAACATACTGATTTTCGTAATGGTGAGGTGTAGTGTTTTCTTCGCGGTACGGACTGAATACATAAATAATATTCAGACGATCTTCGGCTTCAAAGGGACTTAATGTGTCGACAAGAAATATTCCGTCTTTAATAGAACTCGTCTATGTGCAAAACATAAATTGCCTTTCTCAGGAAGTAGCTTAAGGCCACTTCGAGTGTCCCAAACAAAGCCTGTTCAGATACGAAAACATTGGCAAAGTACATTCACATATATTACGTAACCCAAGGTCGTCACGTTGAACTAGACGGAACGTGTAATCATTATCAGTGGAGATTACAACGAGTTGGGAATGTAGGTATAATTAAGAAACAAGAAATGCGTCCAGAATTTTAGTGGAACTCGCCTCTAAAATTCTCTGTTATTGCTGAAAACAATTTACCGATCGTCCACCACTTTACTGAATAAGCTACTTTGGCCAATAGTCGTGTTGTTAGCGAAATTGGTTGCCATCGTTCGAGCGCTACGAGAGAGAGAGAGAGAGAGAGATTTCAGCGGATTGTCATTTGTTTCGAACAAAAGAACTGCGGGTACCGAAGTATGTAGGATGTCACATCACGAGAGTTCATAGATTTGTCATAGAAATTTGAGCGGATATATCGCAGTAGTTGCTTATTTGTACAAATGCTGTTGAAAATCAAATTAAATTTGAATGAGGCTATATTTTACCACGTCCATTAACTGTTGAATGTTGATACGTCATCATTGTTATCACCGTTACCTCTGAGGAGAAGATAATTGGCGTAGGAGTAATATTACTTAATTTTTGTTTATTTAACGGCGTTTTCAGTACGTTATACAGGGTGAGTCACAAGTATGTTTACAAACTTCGTGTGCGTGTTCCAGGATCAAAAATAAGGAAAAATATTCCTAAGAACGTGGGTTTTTTCGAAATAATAGCCAAAGATATTTTTCAATGTACGCCTTTATTTCCAAGTATAAGGACAGGGATGTTTCTTTATAACAGATGCTCAAAGGTTGTTCCTCCACGAGACTGACGGATTCGTTCGTACACTCCAGGGTTTCCTCGAATCATCCGGCATGCATTCTGCACACGTTCCCATCATTGGTTATGGGTGTTGCATAAACGACGGACTTCAAGTGACCCCCACAGATAAAAGTCCAATGGAGTCAGGTCCGGAGACCTCGGTGGCCACTACGCCCAATCCATCGCTGAGCGAACTGTTCATTGAGATGATCTCTGACGCGATGGGAGAAGTGCGCTGGGGCTCCGTCGTGCATAAACCACATTTGTCTTCTTGTATTCAGTGGTTACATCTTCAAGGAGACGTGGCAAGTGTCTTCTTAAGAATCGCCGATATGAAGGTCCTCTTAGACGCGATCGAAGCATGTCGCCAAGAATTCGTGCCCAAACTTTAATTGAAAATCTTTGCTGGAAGCTGGATTCACTTTGACATAAAGCCAGTTCATTGAAACTAATTTTTGGCTATTATTTCGAAAATGAAACATTTGCGACCCCACGTTCATAGGAACATTTTTTTCTTATTTTTGATCCTGGAACACGCACACGAAGTTTGTAAACATACTTCTGACTCACCCTGTATAGTGTCATATAATCGGCCGATAGTGGATAAAGATGAAGAGTTGGAAAGGAAGTGGCCTTAGATTAATCTAATTCACTATCTCAGTATTTGTTTGAAGAGGAGTGGGGAAACCACGAGAAATCTCCGCCAGCCTTTTTTCCCCACTTATCTGCACGTGGACACTTCATTTAATGGGTTTCGCGTGTCGAGAACGAATCGATCCAGATGAGAGTGACTGACGGATGATGGATAACGCATTGGTTGTTGCCATAGCAACTGAAGTTATGAGGCGAATAAAACGTGTTCCAGCTAAAATTTGTGACCAACTGCGTTTATGATTTTGTGACTCCATCGTAAACATTTTATGGTCTCACCAAGATTTACCACTAGTACTTTTCGCTGCATTGCGCGATGGTGTGGGGTTCTGAGGTGCATTCTGAACGTGACTTTCATGAGGGCGACTGATAACCTCACCTTTTTGTTGAAATTACAGCTTCAAGTGAGATGTGTCATACCAGATTTTACGTCAATTTGGCAGATAACACTGTAATAGAAATATATCCTTAGAACTTTGAAAGAAAGGTACATTTACCTTTCATTGGTGCTGTAGAAACTGGATATTATTAGAAGAATTTAGATTTTTTTTTGAAACATACTGTAATAAATAATTCAGTTATTTAAGTATAATATTTCGATAAACGTAGTGAAGAACGGGCTTTTTTTTTTGTAATATGGACATTGATCGAAAAGTCACGCAATCCATTTAAAAAGGATAATTGAAATTTAATACAATTCCATTGGATTAATAAACACAGAAACACGTCATGTCGTAACCTGTTCGCGCCAGACCGTCAGTTGTCTTTCAACAGTCGAAGTGCTAGGATGTCTTTTTCACAAGAGCAAAGAGTGTTCATTGTCGAACGTAACCTGGCGTCTCGTTCTTAATTAACTTGTCAGAATGAGTTTAGGGACGCGTTTCACGATTCTCCTGTGACAAATAAATCGACAGGATCTCGTCTGGTGTACCTTTCCCGTGACACAGGAAGCGTTCAGGACAAAAACCCGTCCCGGTCTACCTTTGGTGTTAAATGACGATAGTTTGGACGATAAGTTTACGAATACAATGTGCCAGGAATGATTTTCGTGATTTTTAGATAACCCTGTATAGCTAGAATATGGACAGGAGGTTAAAAACGAAGCTGTATGCAGTAAACAGTTCTATTTACTTTGAGTGTTTGTTTTGATAAGTAAGTGGTTTCTCAGCTTACTGTTGTGCCATGTAAGTTGTTTTGCGACAAGCCATTTGCATGTGACCCAGTGCGTTTTGCTGACGTAGTCGAATGAGAGACTTTCCCACGTTACCAGTGGAATGGGATCGCTGTCTGACGTGTCAGATAAGCTCAGAAGACATCTTCAGACAGATAATTAAGACTTGGATGTGAAACGAGCGTGTTTGGTACCAGTCTTATTTTAATTTGGGTCTGTTAATTTAACGACGTTATTGCTGGAAGAGATGAATGCTCTTTTCGTCAATAATATTCCTGTGTTTTTACACACGGGACTCGAATCGAACTTGGGAGATTTATCTCAAAAACAGATACGTTGGATGAGGCCGATAACCTTTAATTCGGACACTTCTTGATTTAATGTACAGTGAATTGAAATATTTATTTCTATCCTGTTGGAAAGTGCACTTTCTAATGAGCCAGTCCCAGCGAAAATGGAATTCGTCCAACAGCCATTAGTGGTGACTTTCGTACATCAGACGAGATAAAACGTTCGTACACGTGATGATCTTTTCAGCTGCATCCTATATGCTACTTCAGATGGTAAAATAATCTGTGAATTATGAATTCAAAATTATATAAAGCCTAGTGGCCGGAGAATTATTTTAAGGTTTTATCCCAAAATCCGCTAGGAACGATTAAGGAAATACGTAAAAAACTGTCTGGATCTGTTTTCGAACTCAAGACCACCCGATTGTGAAGTACGAGTACTACAGAGGCACCAGGTATCGTCTTACCAACTTTTCAGTAAGAATCACCAACATTGGCCTCAATCGTGGCCTATTTTTAAATGTTCTGGACCCTCCAAAGAGAAGTTTCTGGTAACATCCAACAGCGCTACGGATATTGACAGGCCTACGAAGTGCCATAACTGATCCTTGGTTAGGTTATGTTAGTTTAGGTTATGTTAGGTTATGTTAGGTTAGGTTAGGTTAAGTTATGTTAGGTTACGTTAAGTTAGGTTAGGTTATGTTAGTTTAGGTTAGGTTACTTTATGTTAGGATAGGTTAGGTTAGTTTGTTAGGATAGGTTAGGTTAGGTTATGTTAGGATACGTTAAGTTAGGTTATGTTAGTTTAGTTTAGGTTAGTTTAGGTTAGTTTAGTTTAGGTTAGGTTATGTTAGGTTAGGTTGGGTTACTTTATGTTAGGATAGGTTAGGTTAGTTTGTTAGGATAGGTTAGGTTAGGTTATGTTAGGATACGTTAAGTTAGGTTATGTTAGTTTAGTTTAGGTTAGTTTATGTTAGTTTAGTTTAGGTTAGGTTATGTTAGGTTAGGTTAGGTTACTTTATGTTAGGATAGGTTAGGTTAGTTTGTTAGGATAGGTTAGGTTAGGTTATGTTAGGATACGTTAAGTTAGGTTATGTTAGTTTAGTTTAGGTTAGTTTAGTTTAGGTTAGGTTATGTTAGGTTAGGTTACTTTATGTTAGGATAGGTTAGGTTAGTTTGTTAGGATAGGTTAGGTTAGGTTAGGTTATGTTATGTTAGGTTAGGTTATGTTAGTTGTGATTAGGTTATGTTAGGTTAGGTTAGATTAGGTTGGGTTAGGTTGGGTTAGGTTAGGTTGGGTTATGTTGGGTTAGGTTATGTTAGGTTGGGTTAGGTTAGGTTGGGTTAGGTTAGGTTGGGTTATGTTAGGATACGTTAAGTTAGGTTATGTTAGTTTAGTTTAGGTTAGTTTATGTTAGTTTAGTTTAGGTTAGGTTATGTTAGGTTAGGTTAGGTTACTTTATGTTAGGATAGGTTAGGTTAGTTTGTTAGGATAGGTTAGGTTAGGTTATGTTAGGTTAGGTTATGTTAGGTTAGTTTAGTTTAGGTTATGTTATGTTAGGTTAGGTTATTTTAGGTTAGGTTATGTTAGGTTAGGTTAGGTTAGGTTATGTTATGTTATGTTATGTTAGGTTAGCTTAGGTTAGGTTATGTTAGGTTAGTGTGTTGTTGGTAAGTGGAACTTGGCTTTGTCAAAGACACTACAGTCTGATTAGTTTATTTTAGCTGTGGGGCTTGAGGGTTTGGTTAATGGCTGATGCCTCTCACTACAAAGCTGGCCACGCTCCCCCCCAAATTCTTTTTAAATCTCTCGCGTTTTATTTAATATCGATTGTGCTAAGGAAAACTTCAGTATATCCAACGAAATAACTAATACTGCAGAAATTCCAGAAATTACATGGCTGGATATACCTTCTTACCGACAAATATATTCTTGGGATTATTTTAAATTTCGCGCAGTTATGTAGGTCATGTTGGTACTCGACTCCGGTGAAAGATGGCGTGTTGACAGAGCGCGCTCATCATTCTTTGTGCCAGAGAATGTTTCCTGGCGTTTTAGTTAACGTTTGCAGTCACATTTTTTTTTATCAATATTGCTAGCCTGGATCTTTGGGACACTATGTATAGTGAAGCTATATTATCACGTCAGTAAACACAGTGCAGTATAGCTGTTGTAAAAGAGAGGAGACCATAAAACAAAGTGAAAACCTAACAAGTGTTAATAAAATGATGTGATGAAACAGATAAAAGGATGACGTCAGAATCTAATATTGCGAAATATAACAAAATGGTCTGATATAAGTGTGGATTTAACACTGACACATTTTAAAACAAAAGACTGCAAGGGACACAAGATTAAGATGGCACAACAGCTAAAAGATGTGATTAAGTGCGTGAAGAATTTACAGCTTATAAAAACCAATCAAACACAAAAATTCACGTTTTTAAAGTTGATATAATAGCCACGGTGGTCTAGCGGTTAGAACGCTGGCCTTGTAATCCTGGGGTCTCGGGTTCGATTTCCGGCGGTGCCCGAATTTATAACTTGTGTTGGGCAAGGCCGTGGTCTAGGCAACACGGAGTTTTCCTCCGTGGCATCCCAACAATTACTCCATTCACACACAGAAGAAGGCAATGGCAAACCACTTCTGGATCATCTGCCAAGAACGTATATGAACAGGTCCCAGTCCGAGAAAAGGATGGAAGGATCCTGTTCATATGGACCTGTCGTCAGACAGAACACTAAATAATAATAATAATATGCGACTATTATAAAGCTTTGATGTGTTTTTAAAAAATAATTAATAAACATCGATGGTTTTGAGGACGCTTGAATTACACGTAAATTTCATTATAATTATGATAAGGTTTTATCGAGTTACAACCGGTTTCGTCATTTGTTTGATTTACTGTGTACAAGGAAGCAGACACGCGGCTTCTGTGTAATCAACACGTGCACTAACCGTACGTAGGATTTCTAGGATAAAAATGTTCTCTTTCCTCCCGTGGATCTGAAATTTATGCTCGTGACTTGGAACAATTTTACGTGGCGTATTCTCTCCGTCTTCGTTTGTGGTGACGTAATACCACATCTAATTTCCTCATTGCTACAGCTCACGTCCTCCATAATTTTTTTTATTTTAGTTACAAAGTTCTTTTATTATCTTGCATTTTCAGCGTTGAAGTATTCATCTCCGTGTTTTTTTTTTTCATTTGCAATTTTATTTCGCTCGTGAAATCTTTTTATAATTTCGCTTTTCTAACTTTGAAGACTGTTTTCTGAGACACAAAATGGCAGTATATTACTTAATAAAATATGATTTATTAAGTATATATTAAATCTTGTCCGTCTAATCACAATAATTCTTATTAAATATTAAAATATTACAATAATTAACATTTAAAATATTTAAAATATTAAATGATGTTCTTTATCGAAATATTCGATTTACATTAGACCATCATTTTTCTCATGTTTCACGACATCTTATGATTTATTAAGTTAAGGAGGGTGAGATGGGTGGGACATAATGGAAAAGATTGATTAATGTTTTCAAAGGTGTAATCGGAAAACCTGAAACCAAATGATTACGTTATGAACGCAAGTGAAAGGATGATATTAAAACGGAGCTTAAACAAACGTGGTGAGAGATTCTGAACAGAATGAAACTAAGTGAGGCTGACGGCAGTTGTGAACACGGTTATAAACTACGTACAAAGATTCTCTAAGCTGCCCCTCCCTTAAATAATTCGAAGTAGGTGATAAACTTGGCATTTCATATCTTTGTACTGTTCCTCAAACGCTGAAATGAACTCATTTGTTTTTAGAACGTCGTTAAATTATTTATTGATTTATCTCAGTCAATTGAGTGACTCGTCACGGGCTCCCACGACCTGGGTTCGATTCCGAAATGGGTAAAGATGTTTCTCTCTGCACAGCTTTTACAGACTGTTTCTTTGCTAACTGCAGAACACATCAACTCCTCTGCTGTGGGGTAGCCATTTTTAAAACTAGTGGCTTCTAGAAGTAAACACGCAGAGAGGTCAGTAACACTCCACAAGGCCCATTGAAAATTTAAGCATAATAGTGATTGTGTCATACTGCCCATCTGCGATAAGAGTTCTGTGATTTATGTGCGTAGAAAGAGAGAGAGAGAGAGGCGAATGTGACTCATGTTTTGCATATTCTGAGGGTGTCAGTTGAGAAAAAATCTCTTTCGTAAGCAGAAGAAAGTTTCTACTCAGCAGTCATCAAATATGTTTACAGGTGTAAGGTTCGCAGAACTTCGTACAGACTCGGCAATGTCCGGCTCGGGGATGTACGCCGCGACATCTGTTGATCGCATACTGACCCCCTCCAACCCCTCCTTCCCACACTACGACCGGCGTGCGCACAAACCAAATTATGCTTGTGCGCATGTCAGCTTATTTTGGGGGGAAACTCGAAATTTACGAAATCTGAAAGATGGAAATGTACAGAGGATGTGCCACTTAAAGAAGAAGAAGAAGAATTGGAACGTTTAATTACAAAATGCAGCGTCGCCCTTCATTTATTGCAAAGGAAGGATCCCCCATGGATTCCCTGTGATCCGCCATTGTTTTGGTTGGCCGAGAAACACGTTTTATGAGTTAATAAGAACATATTTGTACCTACATTGGACCGTACAGCGGAGATGCCACTGTCTGTGGTGGTTAGAACGTCTGCTTCATAATCCGAAGGTCCCTAGTTCAAATCTGGGTCCTTAAACCAGGTTTATTTTGGTGGTTTTCGTCAGTAGCCGAGAAAAATTTTCGGGGAAAGTGTCTAAAATTACGCTAAGACCCTTACTTGGATGTCGCTTCAAACTCATTGTTTTGTTTCTCATGTCATTCGACGCCACATTAGTCTGAACTACTGACAACGTCGTTAAATAAATCATAAGACATTTGCATGTGAGAAAAAAAAATTGGGGGGAATGTGAAGGCATTTGGCTCGTGCGTCAGCGAAAAAGTCGTGCGTTTTAAACTTTGGAGTTGTTAGTAAACACGTCCAACTTTAACGCATGAGCTGTCTCACCTTCGTTTGTTTAAATGTGGGCAAACCAAAAAGCAGCCCGGAGTCGGAAACAAGAACATCTTATTTTGTAAAATGGTTACGTTTGAAACTGTGAGTGTCCATCGGTTATCCCATTACGGTAATCTTGCAGTGTGGGGATTATTTACGTACGAGGTGCGATCGGAAAGTTTCAAGACTGCGCCTATAAAAACCCGTACACTTATATCAGGTATTAAATTCATCCATCACCCTCGATGTAGTTCCCCTGGGAGTGAACACAACGATCCCAGCGCCGCTGCCAAGCCTGGAAGCATCCCTGGAAATCTTTCTTTGTCAGCCTGTCAAGCACCATCTGCGATTCTGCCTGAATCTCTTCTATCGTCTCAAATCTCCTTCCCTTTAGCTGAATTTTCATCTTTGGGAAGAGGAAGAAGTCACACGGAGCTTAGAAAGGAAGTTGGGGTCGGTTCTTGCAAGATCTTTGAGCTCCTGACAAACGAGAAGTCGATTCTGCTTCTGGTCCTCAGACAGGATGCGTCGCATGTGGAGTTCTTCCTTTAGAATCAGCTGACAGGTCCCATAGCCTATCCCAACAATGTCGCACAAGTCGTTGATGGTACGACGTCGATCTTCGTAACATTTTCGGGCGTTGTGCTCGAAGATGGTCGTCCAGAACGCTCGTCATCATCGACAGAGGTTCGACCATTTTTAAAACGTGAATGCCACTCAAAAGTTTGTGCACGACCCATTGCGGACTCCCCAAATGCTTGCTTTAGCATTTCATAGGTTTCCGTAGCCGTTTTGGCGAGTCTTTGGCAAAATTTGATGCACACGCCATTCCGAAATCGCAGGAGGGTCGGTGTAATGCACTACCAAAACGCCCGTAACTAAGAAACAAATGCTAATTCGATGATGCCGGCTGGCACACTGATTCACTATGAATGTAGGCCGCACCCTCTAAAGGCAGAAGCTCGTACTACATCCGGTTCGCCCTCTATTGACACAGTCTGGAAATTTTCCGATCGCACCTCGTATAAGCCATTAGGGCAGATACTGCACGTACAAGTCCGGCCCCCCAGTTACTCGACACGTCACATCGTCTCACTGATGATTTTGGCGTCGTACTCCCGTTTTCTGTGCCAAAGGCTCAAAATGTGATGCTCAGGTATTTCTGGCTTAATTATCGCGTGTTCTTTTGCTACGCGTTTACAAAACACGTGGCCTTCTTGTTGGATTTCTATTATCATTCTTAAGTGCTTACTACATGATCCATTTGTTCTATGAAGCTTACGCAAAGTAACTGTGAGCTCGGGCTTCGTCCCAGTAAGAATGGTAGATGAGATATTTAAATAAGAGCGAGACAGCAAAGACTCTGAGGATGTGTTGCTTCACTCAAAATATTTGTCCCCTCAATCTTAATGTCGACACGTGTCTGACAGACATTTAGAAAGGAGTATTATAGTAAACTACATGTTCGTATAATCTTGAGAAAGGAACGTAGTTTTCTGTGGCGAATGTACCATCTGACTAGCAGTACAACCGCCAGACGATTATAATCGGTTGAATAGACGGAATGCAGTCTGTAACGGTATCCTCCGTTGCAGTTACAAGTTTCAGTAGGAACTTGTTCGACTTTTATGGAACACGAAGGGTCATTATCGTGTCCGAAAGAGCTGAGAATGTGGAATCCACTCCACGCCAGTCTCTCCTTACTTCTTCAAGATTCATTTTAATATCATCCTCCCGTCTATGTCTTGGTTTTCCAAGATACGTCTTCCCTCCAAACCAGTTTTTCCCCCCTCATTTATCATGTCTCCCATGCTTGGTAGAACCTCTTTGGTTTGAAGACGCAAATGGTATTTAGTATTTATTATTTTTATTTTGTTAGTGTTCTGTCTGAGGACAGGTCCATATGAACAGGATCCTTCCATCCTTTTCTCGGACTGGGACCTGTTCATATACGTTCTTGGCAGATGATCCAGAAGTGGTTTGCCATTGCCTTCTTCTGTGTGTGAATGGAGAAATTGTTGGGATGCCACGGAGGAAAACTCCGTGTTGCCTAGACCACGGCCTTGCCCAACACAAGTTATAAATTCGGGCACCGCCGGGAATCGAACCCGAGGCCAGCGTTCTAACCGCTAGACCACCGTGGCCGTATATTAATTACAGAGCCACTAACTTTGCAGTTGTCTGCATCGTCTCATGATTTCCTCTCGGATTCAAATACACTTCTGTCTCCGACTATTCCCAGTTTGCTACGCCCCTGTACAGAATAGTAACAACACAGTTTTATGCGATATGTTGTTAATGTTTTTCTATAGGAGGCAGCGAGATTTAAGATTGTCAGGCACAGAACATGGAAAGCTGAAATTGTCTGAATGAGCAACTACAAGCTTTCTTACTGCGAAGATTTTTGTGTGACGGGTCATTCCGGAGTCTGATGACGTCACGTCTGTCTGTAAACTTAGCTTAAGCGCGTGGTGTGTGATTTATGGGAGACGAGGAGGACACCTCCTCTGAGATGTCGGACGTCAAATGCCAAATTTGTCTCTGCCGCGTATTAGCTACCGAGGATATTAATGGCTCCTTTTAATAAAGCGGAATATTTATTGAATTTTTTATGTTTCTGGGATAGTAAAGATATTTCCCATCACTTCTGAAAGCAGAAGATGTATCCAGGGTTAACTGAAGCCGAACACAGGCCACACCCTCCCTACCAAAGTATTTATTTTAATATGTCATCTAAGTCTTGGTCTTCCTAGTAAACCCTTTAGTTCTCCTTTTTAGACGAAATCTTCGTATTAATATATCATCTGTTTGTACATCCAACGTCTGTATTTGTTGTGGACGCAAGATTTTATTTATGATACTTTCTAGTATCAGAATTTATAACTTGTGTTGGGCAAGGCCGTGGTCTAGGCAACACGGAGTTTTCCTCCGTGGCATCCCAACAATTACTCCATTCACACACAGAAGAAGGCAATGGCAAACCACTTCTGGATCATCTGCCAAGAACGTATATGAACAGGTCCCAGTCCGAGAAAAGGATGGAAGGATCCCGTTCATATGGACCTGTCGTCAGACAGAACACTAAATAAATAAATAATAACTTTCTAGTTGTGACCTGAACGTTAAAATTCAGCAGACTGAGCTTTTGTCATGCATATGTAAATTTAAGGTAAATAATTTCGATTAGATGAACGTGACAGAGGATGACACTGGATGTAAATTGTTGCTGGTTAATGTCAGGGGAAAACAAAACATCTTAAAGCTTCGTACATTAACAAAAGATGTTTTATGGGCATCACAATGGACCATGAATTCAGAGTCGTGTGTTCCCCACGAAACACACTCAGGGATCTTCATCATTCACAGTGTACTGACTGGTCGAAAGGCAGATGTCATTATAGCATCCCACCAGTGGCGGATCCTGGTCTACAAGTCAGGTCGTGTGGACATTCATTATTATCTACCATAGCACGACAATTCTAATGTTCTAATGTTGCGTTTTAAAAACTTGACAAACCCCCCCCCCCCCCCGAGGAGCTCCTAAAGGAGCGCTCTGCTCTAGTAATAACAATAATTTGCCTCTGCTCAATTGTGTACAAAAAACATTTCTTTTGCATTGCTCCAATTTCAGTTTCTAGGCAAATGGAACGTTCGCCACTGCAGTCACACAAGAGAAGTATAATCGCAGTTTCCGATGTTAGGCGAACAAGTGACTTACGATCTAAATCAGGGGTGGCCAACCCGCGGGCCGCATGTGGCCCGCCTTGAACATTTTTCCGGCCCGCGAGATTCATCAAACTTTTACAAAATATATTTATTTTATAATGGCCAAAGTAGTGAAAACCAATGTATTAAAAAAATACATTATTTGTGCATCCATATATTCAAAAATTATCTGTCGAAATTATGAGAAAAAATTAACTTTGATTTTAAAATAATATTCTTGCGAATATATGACAGATATTGCCTGTTTTATTCATTATTATTATATTATCTATGTTTACATGTAAGAATAATAGTAAACACAATAATAATAACTCATTATGTTTCAATTTTTCACTCCAAAAAAATGTCTATAGTGTATCTAAATCTAATATGGGGATATATAATTTTATATGTGGCCCGCGGAGTTATGATGCATTTCCAAAGTGGCCCGAAAGATCATTTGGGTTGGCCACCCCTGATCCAAATGCTCAAATTTATACATCCTGGCGGCCAGAAAGTAAGGCCATATTTTTAGCCGAATGACTTCACGGCATCTTTATTTACCGTAGTAATAAACATTTTGATATTAAACAGTTTCCAGTTAACTTACGAGGTTATGTGATCATCAGACACGTTTTCAACGTCATATATCTCGGCCCATTGCGTCATCTGTCATATCCCATCTTGTTAACTTATTTCATTTTGCATTTTAGTACGGGTTAACAGCGTATGTTGTAGAGTAGGATGACAGCGTTAATGTAATGGCGCCTTGTATTGTCCACCTGTCTCTGTTCTCCTGCTGGTCTGTCAAAATATTTGAGTAAGTAATAGATAATTGCTAATTTCGTATCTGTCAGAAGAAACTGGGCTCACGTGCCTCACAGTCTGGCCTTTACCTTCGTTTGATCTTGAATGAGCTGTTCGATCATGTCCTTGGTACCAGCCTGTACCACCACGTGACGCTGTCACAAAAATTATCTCTCGTTTGTATTGATTTCCGCAGTTCTCATAACCTTCAGCAAATTACTCACCTACTTAGTCCATAGAGCCGAGTCCTTCCACTCACTCAGCCACTCAAAAGAAGTTTATTACTGTGTCCACAAGAGCCCGCCACTGGCCCCTATCCTCAGCCAGATGAGTCCAATCCATACCACCCTATCCTGTTTCTGTAAGATTCATTTTAATATTATTCTCCCACAACGTCTAGGTCTTGCTAGTGAATTCTTTCCTTCTGGTTTGCCCACCAAAACCATTCTTGCATTCATCTTCTCTCCGATGCGTTCTACATGCCCTGCCCATCTCATCCTCCGTGACTTGACAGGAGTACAACTTATGAAGCTCCTCGTTAGGCAACTTTCTTCAGCGTCATAGAATTTCATCTCTCTACGTAACCTATAACCTCACATAAGGGCGGCTGAACCACGACTCGACACAAGTGAGTTCGTGAAAATGACGAAGAATTTGAACTGAAATTAACTTACAACATCCAAAGGCAAAAGACGAAAATAACCTTCTACAATGCAACAAAAGATTATGATTTAGATTTTATCAGAATTGAGCAATTCTTTAGTTGAATTATGCTTGCAGCAAAACATAAAATCACCCTGATGACGGAGGCAGTATGACCTCCGAAACGTTGGTTAACATCGACCAGACTACACAGCGCAACGACCCAGAAGATAGAAATCTTCATACTCTGATGACGGAGGCAGTATGACCTCTGAAACGTTGGTTAACATCGACCAGACTACACAGCGCAACAACCCAGAAGACAGAAATCTGCATACTCTGATGATGGAGGCAGTATGACCTCTGAAACGTTGGTTAACATCGACCAGACTACACAGCGCAACAACCCAGAAGACAGAAATCTGCATACTCTGATGATGGAGGCAGTATGACCTCTGAAACGTTGGTATACATCGACCAGACTACACGGCGCAACAACCCAGAAGACAGAAATCTGCATACTCTGATGATGGAGGCAGTATGACCTCTGAAACGTTGGTTAACATCGACCAGACTACACAGCGCAACAACCCAGAAGACAGAAATCTTCATACTCTGATGACGGAGGCAGTATGACCTTTGAAACGTTGGTAAACATCGACCAGACTACACAGCGCAACAACCCAGAAGACAGAAATCTGCATACTCTGATGATGGAGGCAGTATGACCTCTGAAACGTTGGTTAACATCGACCAGACTACACAGCGCAACAACCCAGAAGACAGAAATCTTCATACTCTGATGACGGAGGCAGTATGACCTTTGAAACGTTGGTAAACATCGACCAGACTACACAGCGCAACAAACCAGAAGACAGAAATCTGCATACTCTGATGATGGAGGCAGTATGACCTCTGAAACGTTGGTTAACATCGACCAGACTACACAGCGCAACAACCCAGAAGACAGAAATCTTCATACTCTGATGACGGAGGCAGTATGACCTTTGAAACGTTGGTAAACATCGACCAGACTACACAGCGCAACAAACCAGAAGACAGAAATCTGCATACTCTGATGATGGAGGCAGTATGACCTCTGAAACGTTGGTTAACATCGACCAGACTACACAGCGCAACAACCCAGAAGACAGAAATCTTCATACTCTGATGACGGAGGCAGTATGACCTTTGAAACGTTGGTAAACATCGACCAGACTACACAGCGCAACAAACCAGAAGACAGAAATCTGCATACTCTGATGATGGAGGCAGTATGACCTCTGAAACGTTGGTTAACATCGACCAGACTACACAGCGCAACAACCCAGAAGACAGAAATCTTCATACTCTGATGACGGAGGCAGTATGACCTTTGAAACGTTGGTAAACATCGACCAGACTACACAGTGCAACAACCCAGAAGACAGAAATCTGCATACTCTGATGATGGAGGCAGTATGACCTCTGAAACGTTGGTTAACATCGACCAGACTACACAGCGCAACAACCCAGAAGACAGAAATCTTCATACTCTGATGACGGAGGCAGTATGACCTTTGAAACGTTGGTAAACATCGACCAGACTACACAGCGCAACAAACCAGAAGACAGAAATCTGCATACTCTGATGATGGAGGCAGTATGACCTCTGAAACGTTGGTAAACATCGACCAGACTACACAGCGCAACAAACCAGAAGACAGAAATCTGCATACTCTGATGATGGAGGCAGTATGACCTCTGAAACGTTGGTTAACATCGACCAGACTACACAGCGCAACAACCCAGAAGACAGAAATCTTCATACTCTGATGACGGAGGCAGTATGACCTTTGAAACGTTGGTAAACATCGACCAGACTACACAGCGCAACAAACCAGAAGACAGAAATCTGCATACTCTGATGATGGAGGCAGTATGACCTCTGAAACGTTGGTTAACATCGACCAGACTACACAGCGCAACAAACCAGAAGACAGAAATCTGCATACTCTGATGATGGAGGCAGTATGACCTCTGAAACGTTGGTTAACATCGACCAGACTACACAGCGCAACAACCCAGAAGACAGAAATCTTCATACTCTGATGACGGAGGCAGTATGACCTTTGAAACGTTGGTAAACATCGACCAGACTACACAGCGCAACAAACCAGAAGACAGAAATCTGCATACTCTGATGATGGAGGCAGTATGACCTCTGAAACGTTGGTTAACATCGACCAGACTACACAGCGCAACAACCCAGAAGACAGAAATCTTCATACTCTGATGACGGAGGCAGTATGACCTTTGAAACGTTGGTAAACATCGACCAGACTACACAGCGCAACAAACCAGAAGACAGAAATCTGCATACTCTGATGATGGAGGCAGTATGACCTCTGAAACGTTGGTTAACATCGACCAGACTACACAGCGCAACAACCCAGAAGACAGAAATCTTCATACTCTGATGACGGAGGCAGTATGACCTTTGAAACGTTGGTAAACATCGACCAGACTACACAGTGCAACAACCCAGAAGACAGAAATCTGCATACTCTGATGATGGAGGCAGTATGACCTCTGAAACGTTGGTTAACATCGACCAGACTACACAGCGCAACAACCCAGAAGACAGAAATCTTCATACTCTGATGACGGAGGCAGTATGACCTTTGAAACGTTGGTAAACATCGACCAGACTACACAGCGCAACAAACCAGAAGACAGAAATCTGCATACTCTGATGATGGAGGCAGTATGACCTCTGAAACGTTGGTTAACATCGACCAGACTACACAGCGCAACAACCCAGAAGACAGAAATCTTCATACTCTGATGACGGAGGCAGTATGACCTTTGAAACGTTGGTAAACATCGACCAGACTACACAGCGCAACAAACCAGAAGACAGAAATCTGCATACTCTGATGATGGAGGCAGTATGACCTCTGAAACGTTGGTTAACATCGACCAGACTACACAGCGCAACAACCCAGAAGACAGAAATCCTCATACTCCCCGCTGTGAAAACCTCAGATCATACAAGTAGACTACAATCTGTGCTAATTGTAAACTAAATTATGAATATCCTAATCACGCATTTATCTCTGTGTGGTCCAAATATTTTCCTCAACAATTTATTCCCTCATTAGGGTGAGCATTGTTTGATGTATAATTTACTGACCGCCTATTTGAGTTTGAAAGTGATGTGGAGGCCTTGAAAATGTTGGACAGCCCTAATTTATATATTTCCTTTGTTGGTACTATTATCTTTGTGATGGGGGTAAGACTCTGAGGAAATGGGCCTCCTCGTTCTGGAAATACTTGGTTTTAATTTTCTCTTTTGCTATGTCAGCGAACGTCTGAAGGACATGACGTCTCTTGTGAAATGGTTGCCTTTGGTCGATTACATGGCCTTCAGAATGTTTCATGTGGCCAACCTTTGCTACTCTGCTATTGTAATAGGAACTAAGCAGTCTAGCGCGTCTTTTGTTTCACGGTATTGAACGAGTGGACTTTGGACCTTGTGGTTAGGGTCTGATCATTTACTCCGTCTGCCCAAACTTTCAGTGGGGGGAAAACCCAAGTTTACGAAACATTAAAATACAACGAAGAATGGTAAGAAATGGCAGGAATTTCCAATTGTTAAGTCTTTGCTGAAGGAGAATTGAGGGGCGCTGAACGATGCACAGGTGGTGGTATAGTCGGCGAATTAGTTTTTGGCCGGTGGAATTTTCAATGGGAAGGCTAGGAGCGAGTCTCGGACTGAACGCCCAAACAAAAGAAATACGCTGACCGTGCTACCTCAGGTACACAGAGTAGGCTCGTCCGCCAGCTCCACCGGCGAAAAACCACTGCGGAGACTGTACTGCTCATAAATAATGTGCCAGAGATGATGGTGAAGAAATTGGCGTATTTTTCCGCGATCTTTCCCGTAAATCATCGTGTTTTGGGAGGAGATAAATCTGCTATTGTTTACCAGCGAAAACAAATCTGACAAAACCATTTCATATATACTTCTAAAAGAAAACAATTTTACACTTTTCATTTGTTATTTTTAGCGATTATCAAAGCAAGGAGTATGAGATTTGCGGGAAATGTAGTATGGACGACGAGGTGAGAAATTACACCACATTTTAGTTGAGAACATGAGAGAAAGGGTTGTTTAGGGAGACCTGAGCTCACGTGCGAGGATAATATTAAAAATATTCTCAAGAAGAAGCTAGCCGGAAGAATAATTACGACAGGGATTTATTGTGTCTCTTGGAATTCCGCTTTGAACAGATTCCATTGCGCTACTTTTCAGTAGGCGTGACTTTGAACAAACAATTCAGTTGTACCTAATGGTTTCTCTCCGTTTTACCTCCGTCCTCTGATGTAATACGGTCTATAAATACTTAAGGATTGCTGTATTTATATGCAGTCACACACGTCCAGAGTATGTGGGCCGGGAGGCTTGTCCGTTCATTCTCCTAGCCTCAACAAAAAGACCCTCCTAAAACAAAACACGCTGACGCGCGACCAAGAGGCGGTCCAAAACTTATTACAGTCTCTGGTGTCTAAAAAGAGAAGGCCACACCCACTGTCTTATGACCTGACGGTCGTAAATGAAGTTATCGTTGGATTAGCCTCTCTGCCCTGTTCTGATTGAGGAGCTGTTGGGGAGTTATTTTTATTATTATTTAGTGTTCTCTCTGACGAAGGTCCATATGAACATGATCCTTCCATCCTTTTCTCGGACTGGGACCTGTTCATATACGTTCTTGGCAGATGATCCAGAAGTGGTTTGCCATTGCCTTCTTCTGTGTGTGAATGGAGTAATTGTTGGGATGCCACGGAGGAAAACTCCGTGTTGCCTAGACCACGGCCTTGCCCAACACAAGTTATAAATTTGAGCACCACCGGGAATTGAACCCGAGACCCCAGGATTACAAGGCCAGCGTTCTAACCGCTAGACCACCTCATCTTATTATTATTTAGTGTTCTGTCTGACGACAGGTCCATATGAACATGATCCTTCCATCCTTTTCTCGGACTGGGACCTGTTCATACACGTTCTTGGCAGATGATCCAGAAGTGGTTTGCCATTGCCTTCTTCTGTGTGTGAATGGAGTAATTGTTGGGATGCCACGGAGGAAAACTCCGTGTTGCCTAGACCACGGCCTTGCCCAACACAAGTTATAAATTCGGGCACCGCCGGGAATCGAACCCGAGACCCCAGGATTACAAGTAAAGGGAGAAATATTAAAATCGATTTTAAAAATTTATGGATTAGATTTGTCTGGATCTAGATCGGGGTCTAATGGCAGGCTATTGCGAACATTGTAATAATAAATTAATCTTAGGGTTACATGAAAGAAGGATATTTTACTCCTGGGAGTTATGCCATATATACAACCGGCATCTCGCCGAGGCATTTCAACCTGTGCTGATGCTGGACACAGGAGCTTTCTAGACTGCGTGTAATGGTGAAATTGATTCCTTGGCAGACTGCCGATTAAGCTGGTGGCCACCCAGTCTGGCCGGGGCTTATAAGGTAGATGTTCACAGCTGTGGGATGTTTCTTCAAGACAGTCCAGCGACCTGTTTGTTGCCCTCGTCTGTATCGCGACAGACTGCCACGAAAACTCATGGCGCTGCAGGACTGAGAGTATGACGTGTTCTAACCTTAAAATGCTTCTCTGCATATGGTATTTCTGTTATTTGCATCTGTCATTCTGTCCTGTCTGAAACCTAAAGACTGATATTGTCTAATGAAAGTTTACCGACGTTTCAGAGATGCTTGCTGCCTTCGTGGTCAGATGTTTATGGAGGCAGTGAAACCCTCTTAAACGTAGATATGTTAGCGGCGACGTATAGAATGCCTAAAGTCATTATATTGTTCGGTTGTGTAAATTAAAATTAATCAAAGTCGATTGGGTAAGCTGTCAAGATGGAGGTTGTGTAAGGTAGTCGCGAAAACACCAAAGCTACTGAATCTGAACGTAACAAAAGTTTTGAGAATTAAAATATTGTTTTATATTAAGTTTTTGAAAATATAAAAAAATAAAACTGTATAAATCGTATTATAGAAAGTTTTTTATGTACTTTGCCTAAAGAATCTGAGGCATTTTATAAGATTCCTAGGTATTCTATAGACCAGCGGTATTCAACCTGGGGTACGCGAAGACATCTCAGGGGGTACGTGAAATTTTAAAAAAAATATATTATTTTATGATAAATACTGAATAATCAGTAATGTAATTTATTTAATTTATTTTTAGATGTAGATTATATACTATGTATAACTTGAATTATACACCAACAACTTTGGGGGTACAAAGTTGAAGAGAAATTATATCTGGGGGTACGCCAAGACATCTTAGGGGGTTCGTGAAATTTAAAAAAGAAATTTTATGATAAACGTTGAATAATCAGTAATGTAATTTATTTAATTTATTTTAGATGTAGATTATATACTATGTATGACTTGAATTATAAACCAACAAATTTAGGGGTACAAAGTTGAAGAGAAATTATATCTGGGGGTACGCGAACAAAAAAGCTGTTAGTTTCACACATTGCCTGAAAGTTGCAGGTGTTTTATAAAATGCCTGGGCATTACATAGAATGCCTGAATTTCATTCTTTGCCTACTGACTTTAGGCATTCTATACATTGCCGGATTTCATAGTTTTCGAATAACAGATAAAACGTTTGTTAGGCAACACGGCACAACAACCCTTACGACTGTTTCTTGTATTTTTCGTGTTGTCTTATAGTCAGGGAAGAACGAAGGAGGATCGAGGGTGTGTGAAGACAAATTGCTGATTGGAATATTTGTACCCAAGAGGGAGAAAGTTTAATCATTTGAACTTGAAACTTTGTAACTTTTCAGCAAATATCATTAGGACGAGAAACTTATTTATTTATCTATCTATGACTTATTTAACGAAGCCTTGATTATACCGTCGAATGATAGTATAAGATAAATGAATAGTTAATTGGAGAGGATGTGGAAGGAAGCGGCCTTAACCTAATTTGGCTTGATATCTCCTGAGTGACTGAGGAAAGCCACGAAATGGAGCTGTTACGATACTCAGGATCTGTTTCGAGATTTTGACTTCAGGACCTCTTGGATACGAAGCAGGGATGCTAACCACTCGAACTTGAGTACGGTGGAACGTGCAGCACGCAGGGTGGAGGATAATTTCAAAACGTATGTGAACGAATAACCTTTACGCGAGTTTATAATTGTTTTCAAAAAAAGGATTTCGGCACGAAAATATTCTAGGAATAATGGTTTCTGTTGGAGGACGAGATTGGTGTCCGAAATTTGAATGATCTGGCCCTTAGTCTACATGGCCTTGTGTGTAATGGGGACTGGATTTGTGTGTAGTCTTCCAGAAACGGTTTCATTGAATAGGCCCTTTGGAAACTTGGAAGGATAATTTTTTTTTAAGATGGCAGGTTTCCTAGAACTGACCGTAGGTTGTGAATGAGATCTTAGTCAAGAGCCAGATGGTATAATTAGCCACAATATCTCGTTCTGCAAACTGCAGGACAGTAATTTATTTACTGATGAATCGCTTGAAGATGTCACGAGGGTCTTAGGGTAAGATGAGGCAAGTGACAAATTATGGCGAACTGGAAGTGATTGAGGTGAAATCTTGAATTAAATTAACAATGCTGTTGTTCATTTATTATTAATAAGTTTGACTCGGCACTTAATAAGTTCAGCGACTTTTCATATATATATATATATATATATATATATTTGATCTCTCAAGTTAGTTTCTACTTTCGTATTTTTAGGATATTTTAGTTTGAAACTCCTTGTAATACCCCCCCTGTTTATGTTCATTGCCGCATGAGCGGGGTGGGGGGGCATGAATAGAAAACAAATGAGGGGAGGGAACCGTAGGTCGATCGTAGTTGTTAGTTTGGCACCACTGTAGTTCAGAGGCAGCCGGCGTCTGGCTTGGTAGCTGCGTGTTGCTTGAAAGCGATTCAGTGCTACACTGTATATTGTCTTTGCAGTATCTGAGCCTTATTGGTTAGTCTGTTTAGTGATAAAGTACAGATTGGACACAAGCAGCTTCTGGAACAGTCTTGGAAGACGCCTACGTGAAGACAAAAGCTTTTGATATGCATCCGACCGTAGAGGAACGTAAGTAAACTTCCATCTTGTGTGACATCATCAGTGCCGGTACTGAACTCAGAATTGTATTTCTGCAGACAAAAACATGTTTAATACCGGTTTGAATTGTGTTTATATTTACTTTCGATTGTTATGGAGTTAAAAAATATTTCTCCTGTTGAAATACTGAACACGTGGATTCATGAGGTGGCTGTTTGGTAGTGGCACGTGGCCTGACTCCGCCATGATGTTACTTGTGGTGGTTCAAGGAAATTCTCTCTCTTTGTGTTACGGACGAAACATGGATCTCTTTTTTATAATTTTTTTCTGGCCCTGAGAAGGGAAGAGGGCATGTTGTGTCGAAGAATATCGGAAACGTAATATTGAGAGAAACATTGTTGTAATAGGAAGGGAATATAAGTCGACAATTATTATTACGTTTGTTACAATAAAAATTAATTAATAGCGACTATCATGTATAGAGATGTAAAAAAGTGTGTTAATGCATGTGTACGATGAGCTGGACATGTAGCAAGGATGCAAAGTCGAATGCATTTTTGGTGGAAATCGCATGGAAAACTTTCATTATAAAGACAGAAAAGTAATGGATGAATGTTAAGGTGGCTGGTACTGGCCCAGAATCGTGTCATGGCCAGCTTGATCCTTCGGGTTCTGCTAATTTCGCCAGCGGAGTGTCAAGTTTCAAACCATAACCCAGTAGAGCAGTTTTCTCGAGAAGCTGTTGGTTGCTTTGTTAATCAAGAATTTTTTTTTACCGTGAACACGATCACAAGGTTCATTACCGCAAATACGTTTTTCCTCGTACCGGAAGTTTCTGCCGTAGGTTCGCGCAGAATGCCACGTAACGGGAAATTTGACGCATGCGTGATGCAGTCTGACCGTGTGGTATTTTATCTCTTAATTTCGCGAGTTTGTGTCCATTGCCAAACTGGTGGTTCGGAATTTATGATGAATAAAAACATTTAGTTGCGAACGACCAATCAGAACTACACGCGTGTTGTTTCCAAATTCATTGTTATATAAAATATTCTTCTGTCGGATGAATATTTACCCAGTGCCTGTCTGTAATACATGAAGGGTAAAACGACTTGGGAGACCAAGGCGTAGAGGGAAGGACATTATGAAATTGACACAAACGAAAGAGAATATGAGGCAGCGGGGTAGATTCAGCTGGCTCGGGAAAGGGTCCATTAACAGGCTTTTGTAAGCACGGTAATGAACCTTCGTGTTGGTTTCAGTTTAAGCATATTCTTGTTGGCTGTGCGCACGGACGTTGAAATAAACGCAAATGTTTGCTTATTCTTCTCAGTTGGGAGCTGGATTTTGTGGAGACAGTTGGTGTCTGCGCTGTGCTGCTATAAGAGCGAGGGCAAAGCGTAGAAAAGAAATTTTGGGTACATGCACTTGTAAGTGAAAGATTGTTAAATGGCCAATTTCACAAGTTATATGACGACCTGCGTATTTATCCAAAGAAATTCTTAAGATATTTTCTCTTTTGTAAGGTAGGCTTCACAGACCTCTATCCACAGTTTATCTTTAGTTTTTGTCATTTTACTCCGATATGGCCTTAACTGTACAGCCCCACCCATTTCTCCTCGTCAGTTATCAGTCACTCACTATCAGAAACTTTGCTGTCAATCCACGACACGTACAATCGCCACCAAGGTCGGGCAAACAATGGTTGCCGTGCCATTGTTTCGCTGTTCGTGCGCATGCGCAGGTTGGGGTTCTTCGAGTTCCATTGCCACCACACCGCATCGAAAATGAATCATGTTGCGTTCGAAAAACCGCTCATGCGCGCAAGCTGTAAGTTGTTGGACGTGGCTCCCTGGTATTATATTCAGTTCAAAATATTTTATTTTTTTTACATTTGAACATTCAGGTTACTTCATGGTAATTTCCTGACCAACAGCGATTATCAGCTTCGTAAAGATGACTGCTTCATGGAATTTGCTGTAATTGTAACTAACATTTGTTTGACTAAATGTTTCTACAGGAATTACAGTCTCTCTTCTGTACCCAGTTTCTTCATAATAGATTATATCAGTCGGCTAAAACAAAGGTTTTTCTCTGCATGTTCATGAAAATACGCTTTCTTAATATTCTGGGTTATACAGGGTGTCTTAAAAATATATTTACACATACGTATTCAGTGAATGAAATAGAGCCATTTTAAGAAACTAGACCGTTGCATACGTCAGTATGGGCACGTAGTGAATTAGCGAATTTTTCGTAGGTGTTCAAAATGACCAATGGTGGCAAAGTTGACAGCGGTGAGAAACTTACTGACAAGTGTATACATCTTTTTTTTGGGAAAACCTGTGTTTATAGGAACATTCTTCTCTGGCTGATCTCCATGTAAACGCGTAAGAATTGATAGTTATCCTAAAACAGTTGAGCGATGGTGGGAGATGTTTTAAGATCCTCGTTTATTGGCCGAGCGATGTAAATTCAAAGTGTGAACGTCTGCGCATGTGCAGTGTTGCCGAACTTGATTTCGCAGCTCGAAGGTCGTGTTTGACCTACCGTAAAAGTAGTTCGTGAAATCTTTACATGATGTGATAGCTGGATTACCATCAATTTAATGAAATCTCCGGCGATGGGAATGTCATATTTTACTGTCTGCCTCTAAAAGCTACTAACAGGAAGTGTTGGTTAACTCGGTGAAAGTGGGTAGACGAGTTTTCATCGTCTTTTCCGAAAACATCGGACTTCACGGCGATGATTTCGAAGATGGCTGCCGTCTTCTGGGTTGTAGGGCCTTGTAGTCTGGTAGAAGTTTACAGACGTTTCGTTGCTCCATGCTGTCTCCACTATCAAGGCGATGAAGGACATTTGAAAACGTCGGTAACCTTTCTACCAGACTACACGACGCTACAACCCAGAAGACGGCAGCCATCTTAGATCGGGCACGAATTGCGGACTTCGTTTGTTTCTCATGTTCGGGGAATTTTTTTTTTTTCCGGGAGAGCTGCAACACTGATTTTCTATGGCTTTAATCAGTTACGCCATGAATAATCATAGCCACTTCCGCTTCCGAATTGTTTAATATCTTGTCCTCGTACTGTCTGATGCCAACAGCCTGGTTGGTTTAGAATTTTATTCCACGACGTTGAGACGAGCTCTGCGGTCCACGTGGCCTTTTTCTTGTTCACTGGGTGCGGGGATTCGATTCTCGGGGGTAAAGCGACCGGAACGTGATGCTAATCATTGTGGTGCCGAGGTTAAAATGTGTGGAGTAAGACCTTGATTGAGCAGGAATAATTTTTACCAAGCGAGACCTAGACGTAAGAAGATAATATTAAAGCGAATCTTGTGAGAATTGGGTGTGAGTGCATAACTGGGTTCATATGGTTCAAGATAGGGTCCAGTCGGGTTTGTTAAAAGGTTGGAATTTTTTTTATTAGAACAGCAACTGTCAGCTTCTCAGGAGTGAACCTGGTTTATTTATTTCTTTAATTATTTGGTTAATTACTCCTTATTTTGGTGGTTTTTTTCTTTTGATATCTGAAAAATAATGTAAATATTTATTTTAATAGAATTAATACACCAATAAAATACTTCATTTAAAATAATCAATTATCTAATATGAATTATATTTAATATAAGATTTAATTTATCTATTTAAATATTTATATATATAATCTAAAATTTTCTTAATCTGGATCGAATCGAGTGAGAACTGCAAATTTCACACCGTACAAAATAACGGGTTGCAGTAAAGTTTGTATAATTGAATCATAAACTACTACTTCTTTTTTTTTTTTGAAAGCAGACGAAAATGACTTGGGATGTTGCTGTTTTATTGGACACTGAAATATCCAAATTCCACTGCAACAAGACCAGGGAGGCTGGAAGGGTTTCGGGCTGCATACTTTCGAGTCGTAATGGCTGCTGGTATAATTCCACTCTTGCGCGTGTGGACTCTTGCCAAGGTGTGAATGTTCTGTCTGTGTTGGGATCCGCGTGGTTTCCGAACAGAGTCTTGGGTTTGTGATCACGATATCGACAGTCGCCTACGCGCACGTTTTACCTTTGCCATCTATGACGGACGGATTTTCATATAAATTGATCGACTCATGGAGTTTATACGTAATTCAATTTAAAACTGAACAACGTGCTTAATTTTTTTTAAAAAAAATACGTTCAGTAGTTTCGTACATGAATGTTCAGTGCCTTTGAATCAACCTCCCCAGTCCCGACAACAACCATTGTGATGATGTTGTTTTTTTATCTGTATTGAATCCTAACTTTTTGTTAGGGTGCATTGAATTATGCTGACGAGAACTGAATATAGGCGGCTCTAGGGCAGGAGAAAGCTTGCGAAGGAGTGAGGTTCAAGTTGTGAGTGAGTGAATGTAGCTTGCCCTGGATTGGTAATGATCTTAAGCCACGGGTTCTCAATCTACAGCCACATCCATCCTTTCTGGGGCATGACACTTTCTATGCTGAGTTTTAAGAATGAGCTGAAGCTAAACTCCCCTCCCAAGCGCCTACATGGTGTATAGCGGGATAGATTTTTTGTCAGGGAGGCTGAATTGTTAACTGAAGTAAAGTAGCGTATTGTTTTGGTAATCAGAATTGGATTCAGGTGGCAGCAGTGATCGGCGACAAAGAATTGTTTGTTTTTCTCTGACTATCGCCATGTATTGTCCGAAGATTTTTGACGGTGATCGTGACTTTGTGTGTGTTGCAGAGTTTCCACTGATTGGATCAGACACTCACCAGGTGGCGATGGTGGAACAACTGCAGCAGAATGGCCAGGCCCAGGTGGCGAGCGTTACCGGCCTGGTTTTTGAGGACGACGAGCACAACACTCGCACGCTGCAGTCCCTCAACATGATGCGAAAGAACAGACACTTCTGCGACGTTATCCTGCATGTTAGTACTATGTGTTCCATCAGAATTGTCTTTAAAAAGTTTTGCTCATCCGACGCACCATTTTACTTGCTGTGTGACGTCGGAACATTCCGCCTTATCGGCAGTCGACTCGGCTTGTAGCAGAATACTTTTTTTTTAAAAGGGGTAATAGGCCTTTTGGCTTCGTAAAGATGCAAGGAATTTGTTGGCCAACTGAGCAACTACCAACTTCTTAAAAAGAGTTTGATTTGGGAAAAATTACATTTTTAAAAACTCGCGTATCATCAGACATTTGAATTTTGGTCCAGGCTACGTAACACGGAGTGGTTCTTTATCGTACATATACATATTTTATGTATATCAAGAACGGGAATCATTTCAGACAAAAACTGTGGTCTTCTACAGCGTTCCATTAAATGGCCATCAGTAAAAAATAAAGTAATAAAGTTTGTCCCACTATACGCCATGTAGGCGCTTGGGGGGGAGAGGAGGTATAGCTCCTCTCTTCCTTGGCCTCGGCACTAGATGGGGGTGAGAGGTCAGTATCACGCCCCGGCCGGCTTTACCCCCGGGAAAGGACCCCGGTACCCATTGTAGAGGAGGCTGGGTGGGCCCCAGAGCCGGTCTGGACGCAGAGGCTAGAGGAAAAATCCTCTGCCCCCGTCGAGGATCGAACCCCGGTCGTCCATCCCGTAGCTAGTCACTATACTGACTGAGCTATCCCGGCTCATAAATGGTCGTCAGTAGTGTTCGTAAATCTAAATATGCTCTTTGCCAAAGTCGTTGGCTTCACAAAAAATTACATACGTTATTTCTAAAGTGACTGACGTGAACGGAGATGGGTGGCGTGTTTGTATATAGAGGCGCACAAATGGTGTCCGCTTCGAACTAGAAGTAACTGAGTGCTTTATACGCCAACGCTCTGAAGCAGGCCCGACTCATGATGGTAAATGCATGGAAGTCTCCGAACCTCGGATGTTGTCGTTCTTGTCGGGCACTTTCAGCACGTGCGTTGTTGGATGTCGGGGGAATTAATTAGTTGGTGGCCCATTTAGGTCGGCAGCATGGAGTTCCATGCCCATCGTGCGGTGTTGGCATGTGCCAGTCCTTACCTGTTTGAACTCTTCACCACTGACGATGAAAACAAGGGCAGTCAACGTGAAAACGTCATCACTTACAAGCTGAACGGAGGATTCGATCCGACCGCGTTGGAGAAGCTCATCCATTACGCGTACACTGCCAGGTACGGTGTGCGCATTCAACTAGTGGCTAGCCTAATAAGTCAAGGTAACGTAATTTAATATTTCGCGCATGTTTGAGTTTAAATACTCTTGTCGTACGATAATTTGAGTTGTTTGACGTCCATGAAAGAAAATGAAGTTGTGAAGTTACTTATGTGATATTGTGCTGTTTTATTGTCATACTTTTTCCCCTCTTAACGAATTATTAAAGAGGATGTTTGAGAATAAAATGCTGAGAAAAATATTCAAACTAAGGGAGACGAAATAACGGGAAGATAAAGGAAATTGTATGGGGTACTTCATGATTTGTACCCTTCAACAAATATTAGGATTGTCAAATCGAGGGGGATGATATGGGTGGGGCATAAGGACAAGACAAATGCCTGATAAATTTTTTGTGGGTTAGCCTGAAGCCGAAGAGACGGCTTCGGAAATGAAAGTGGACGTTAAATGTTAATTAAGATGTTTGGATTCAATTATCTGAGCTGCGTGCCTAAAGGCAGGCCTCTGTGAACACTAATAAAGTTTCGGGTTCTGAGGCGGGGAATTTCTTGGGACGGCTGACGCATCAAAGTCCGTGCTCCGTTAAGTTCATCGTTCTAACGTAGAATCTGTCCATTTCCAAAGGCCTATTTAACAAGATGCCGTATCGCAGCAACGAGTCGTTGGCCCTTACCTAAGCCCCAAACTGAATGACCTTTTGCGACTACATTTGTTCGATCTTCCCCCAACATATCTGGAGGAATTCTCCGTCTGCAGCGTAAGCACACGCTGTCTTGTGGGATCCATTTAACTTGATAGTGAATTAATTCCGAATTAATTTTACTTGGGGTTTCAGGTAACTTATGACGGAGTTGTTTGGTTACAGACTAGAAGTGAACAATTCGCGGGTGAAGGCTGTGTACTTGGCGGCGTGCCACTTGAAGATGGATCGTGTGATGAAAGAATGTACACGACACCTCATCAAAAACCTCAACATTGAGAACTGCATCGAGACCCGCTCCCTGCCTGGCATTGCAAGAAACAAGGCGTTTGTCGATCAGGTCGATGCCTTTATCGCTAAAGAGGTACGTAATTTTCTGCGCTCTTACTCTCGTGCTGAGGAACGTTAATTGAATGTCGTTGGTCGCGTAATTTAAAACCACATGAAACCACTGAGGATACGAGTCGTAACAGTGACAAAGGTTGTTCGCCGGAAGACTGTCGCAGGCCGCAGCGCTAAGTTTTCTTGTAACTTTCTGTGGGCGGAGCTGAAGAATAGTAGTTATCGTAGTGTTTCGTTTGTTTTATCAAAGGGGAATTAATATTAACAGAAAGAAATGTCTCGTGTCTCAGTTTCTTGATCCGAAACATCGCTTTGACGTATATTAAAGTGTTTTATACGTGCTCGTTTACGTAATTTTCTCGATCGAGTTATTTTCGCCGATGTTGCTTTCTGCAGTTTGAAAGCGTGTCCAAGTCGAAAATCCTTCTCTCTCTTCCCTGTGTGCGCATTGAAGTGTTGAACCAAACTCGCCAGGAGATGTCTCTGGTGGTAGGCGAATCGCTCTGTCAGCTCGTTCTCGACTGGGTCAGGCGCCAGTGTGATGACGCTATTAACATGGACCAGCTAACAGAAAAGGTTAGTCTCACGTGTGTGTGTGGTAATTATTTATATTTTACAGTCCCCTTTTGCACATTTAAATGTTGAGGCTAGCGTTATAAATGCTTTGTGGATTGTGTAGACTCACCTCCTGTACCTTGCCATGGACAACTCGCTGCAGGACTGCACAGAACTTCCGAGCGGCGACGTGAGTGACACCGAGATTGTGCAGGATTACAAGAAATTATCTAAGCGGAATCAAGCTAATCCCAAGGTGAGAATCGAGCTGCGTGTCATGACGCGACGCCACCAGTCGCTTTGGAAAGTGGGCCCACTTATAATTGGCTGTTTTAAATACTCGGTCGACAATTAAAGATTTTACATCCGACACGAACACCCGTCTGAAAGGGTCAGGGTGGATGCCAGAAATTCCTTGCAGACTTTTGTTTCAGACGTACAGTTTACGTTTTCCTTCAGGTTTGTTTAATTCTTCGTAGAGGGGAAAATGTGTGTGTTTGAATGTTACTCTGTGGCTATATTACGTTGTGGAGCAGAGACTGGGACATTGACCAGGGCTGATAGTAACAGGTTAATGGCAGCAGAGGTGAGATTTTCAACGACTGCGGAAGGAAAATTTAAAAGCGAGAAAATAACAGGCAAAAAACAAAGCAAAGAATTAAGTTATTTTCGATAAATACTTTGAAAGTTGATGTGTTCACCTGTATTATTATTTATTATTTCGTGTTCTGTCTGACGACAGGTCCATATGAACATGATCCTTCCATCCTTTTCTCTTCTCGGACTGGGACCTGTTCATACACGTTCTTGGCAGATGATCCAGAAGTGGTTTGCCATTGCCTTCTTCTGTGTGTGAATGGAGTAATTGTTGGGATGCCACGGAGGAAAACTCCGTGTTGCCTAGACCACGGCCTCGCACAACACAAGTTATAAATTCGGGCACCGCCGGGAATCGAACCCGAGACCCCAGGATTACAAGGCCAGCGTTCTAACCGCTAGACCACCCCTATCTCAGTTTTATTATTTCTTGGGGTCTAGATGACCGATCTGACTTCGGTTGGATAGCGCTGTGCCACGAGAGGACAAAAAATGCCTCTTTCAAAAAAGACTTGGGGAATGTTTCCCCCCCCCCCCCCCCCCATCACTAGATAGTGCGTGCTGCACAATTGTTAATGGCTGATGATGACTTATCGATTAGTCCGTGCTTGACTGCAATGTATAATTACGGGATAGGCAATTTTTTCCTTTTTAAAATTGCAGGGTAGACGCAAGGGTCAATTACAGCCGGCTAAGCCCCGAGTGCTTATTTACTCCCGAGATATCGGTGAGAGAACCGAACAGGAGAAAGAAACTGACTGGAATCTCATCGCAGCAGCGAAAGTCGGAGGTGAGTTGTTCTTTATGTTACGCACTTGGCTTCAGAAAGCTGTACAGCGATTGGCAGATCAACTTGTTGCGATTGATGCGTTGTACTAGTTTCAAGGTAAAATGTGTTTGTATCATTTATGGGTCTCCGTAAATGATAGGTCTTTCGTTTATTGTGGTAAGTTACTTGTTTAGTTATTATCTTGTCTTCTGTAAAATTACTGTTGGGAAAGAATTCAAAGCATCGCGTGACCATCGGCTAGTGAACGGGTTTTGTTTGAACAACCCATAATGAACTACGCAGAGGAAAGTTTTGGGAAATATTTATTCCGAGGCGAATAAATAAATGTAGGTAATTATTATATTGTTGTAAAACGTTTTTCAGAACATACATTCATGGCTCTTGTGACAATCAGTGGACGACTGGCCACCATGTCTGTTATGCTTCGGCTGAACCAGCCATCGAGCCCGTCCCCCGTCGTGACGCCTGTCGCCAGCCGCCCCGCCAGCGAAGAGAAACCGGATCTCTACTGCGTGATGGCAAACATGAGCTCAGTCAAGTGTGCGGCTGGCTGCGCAAATCTCAACGACTCGCTTCTCGTCTGTGGTCAGTGTTTCCGTTGTTTAATTCTTTACCGTCTCGATGTTACTTTTAAGTTAAGGTCTGCAATGACCGTTTTCTGCGAAATGTGGGAGACAGCTTTTGTTGCCACACTTTTGACAGATAATATAGGCATGCTCATAATGAAGGTACAGAATTTTTTTTGTGTTACATCGTCAGTTTCTCAATGTCCCAGGCGGTTATGACCGGGCCGAGTGTCTGAAGTGCGTGGAGTTGTATGACCCAGAAACTAATCTCTGGGACACGTTATCCTCCATGAAGGAAGCACGTGGTCGTTTTGACATCGCTGTAGTCAAAGGGAAGGTGTATGCCATTGGTGGTAGCAATGGCACGACGGAGCTCGCCACGGTCGAGAAGTACGATCCACAGGAGAAGAAATGGACTCAGATCACTCCTTTGCCTCTTGCAAGGTGCAACATAGGCAAGTGCATTGTCCGTTAGCTTCCTGTATGTGTACGTATTATATTAGATATATTTACGTAAAAGTGGATCTATAAGGCGTTTATGAATGCGTGTTACTGGGAGAAGTAAATGACGCTTTGTGCTTGTTTGTTTTCGCTTGCTAAAACAGCTGACTTGTTTTTAAATGTATGATCCAGGTTTTGTTGACACGTGCTAATCGTGAATGTAAGTAAAGTTGTCACACTGCACACCATGGTGGTGCTTGGGGGGGAGAGAAGGTATGGCTCCTACTCGTTCTTGAACTTGGCAGTGAACCCAAGTATATTGCAAGACACTTCCGATGCTGCGGAGAAACTCGCAGCGTAAATTTTCTGAGCTGAAGATAAAAGAGTATTAGTAAGTTCATCTGAAAAGTTTGAAGCATCTCAAGCAGACAACCGGACAACCCCCGAAGAAGAGTTAGTAAGACGCCCCGAAAAATAAATGAGGAAATTATACGTAGTGTTAGTTTCCTCACCAAAATTTGACCTTTGTCTCATTAGTGTCGAGAGTTTTTTTTTTTGTGTCGGTGACCTATGCATGGGTCATCAGACTAATTTCCCCACATGGTTACGTGGTTGGCTGGGAAATTCCTATGTGGAATTCACCAGTTGGGTATCTCCCCCCCCCCCTCCCGCCACCCAGTAATTTCAGTTTTCATAAATTCAATGCAAAATGCCCATTTCTGTCCAAAAAATTTGAATCTGTCGATGAATTTTAGTAAACTTCTCTGATGCGTTTCATGGAAAAATTCTTCAGCTCTTATTGAATTGTCACGTGCGTACAGATGAGTGGACACCAGTTTCAATAGCACTCTGCAGGGTTGCAAACCTAACCTGAAAGGACCATCCGAAACAGCACAATGTCACAAGCAAAGAGTAATCATGATTGGTATTTATATGCAGATGTTTACGTATTGATAGTACAACTTTGTTATTCAGAAAAGGAGCGTGAATGAACTACCATTTTGAGTATTTTAATTTGAGGTATGCCTCTTTGATTCAATTAATGTATTTGTCATACGCAGATAATCACATTAATGTTGACATACTTTAAGAAATGTTTTATTGAGCTCAAAAAATCAGTAATTCCTGCGTAGTGGAACGAAGAGTCGTAAAACACAACCTTTTCATGACTAATTCTTGGTGTTGAAGATGTTTGCTGTGGTTTTCTGGTTAGGTTGTAGTTTTATCCACCCACAAGATTGCACAGTAACAACCCAGAAGACCACACCGAACATTTTCATGACTGAATTGCCGTAAAAATAAAACTCTTTTCTGCGCTAGATTAGGTCACGATGCGGTCTATAAAGTATTAAGTGGATTACGAAATCTTCGTTCACTCATTTGGTTAATACGAGAGCCTGACTTCCTTTACCTTCGTAAATATGGTAGTCCTGTTGGTCCAATGTGAAGACTGCTAAGTCTTGTTTGGAGGATCATGTTTTTTAAACAGTAGATGGTAGGAACTTAAGAAATTGTTTCTTATTTTATTGGACTCTTTATTCGTAAAAATATCTTCCCATTTTTATCATAAGATGGTAGAATGTCCAGCTTAAAATATGATTGGATCGAAATATAGCTGATGGACGAAGTCCAAAATTCTGATTTTACAGATCGAAATAACTTGTTCGTGCAGAGGGTTGGTGGACGCTACAATCTGTTTCTATTTTCGTGGTGGAGATGTAAATATGAATAGTAGGACAGCTGGGCCGTACGGGTCATCATCTGGTGAATAGATGGTGTTAGGAAGGTGAAAGGATGTCGTGGGAAGTGGATTATGGCACCTTTCGAAAGACGGTTTCCTGACTGAGCACTCCCGTGTGTATCGGACAGAATTTGAACCAAAGTAGCTCTTAAATATAATGCTGTACTTCTGAGTATCCGTATAATTTTTGAATATTAAATAAAATGGCCAACATTTTGAATGACCTGGTGAGATCTTGGGCATGGTCATGAGGTTGTGTTTGACTGAATAATCGAGCTAGATTTCTTGAAGATTTTTGTGCTCCGATGTTGTGTGACAAATGTTAATGAATTTACAAGGTTGTACTGTGAGTTTCTCTTTATGTTACTTCTCCCAGTGTCATTTATATGAACTGTGTGTAGGTTCTGTAGGTTCTACCATCATCTATGGCTGGTGCTTGGAACCCAGGAATAGCTTAAGATTACTTTATGAAGTTGAATCTTTCTTTCATAATTTCCATCACAAATAAGAGCAACTTACCACTATAAATGAAAAAAATAATAATTAATATGTTTATTTGCAAGATACCGCTATATATTTTAGATTTGAAGCACGGAGCTTTACATTAACGGCAGAAACTTTGTTGGTTTTCTACAAAATCGTAATTTCCAGATGTGTCACTTTTACCCCCAAGACTTGTTATTTTTTTGAAAGCCGTGGCTAGGTGAGAATGGTGTTATGATATGAGAGATTGTGTGACATCCTCATTCTTACATGCAAAGGACTGGGAGCTCTGCCCCCCCCCCCCCCCCCCCCCCTTGGGTGGTGTACTTACGAGTACATTTTTGTTTTTAATTTTTCTGCTGATATCAGCTTTTGCCGCTCAACAGATTATAATGTGCCCCTTGAGTCTTAGAAGAAAATCTGCAATTCATAATGTACTCGTTGCATCATTTGCCATAGAGCGTTAGATGAGGCCAAGATGGAGATTAGTATAGAGTGAATCAAATATAAGGCAACAGCATTATTTTCATGTCCCCATAACAGCTATTATGGCTAAGAAATTTATAAAATTATTAATGCTTTTTAAATCATAGTGTTACATGTTTATTTATGTAATTAGAAGTTAGGAGATGGAAGTAAGATCATTTATTTTTGGTTATTAGAACAAATATTTTTCTAAATTTTATAAATGCTCATTGTATCGGGGTTGCACCGCATGGAAAAGCGTTAAGAATATGTTAACGAGGAAGTGTTTTTCTCTAAAGAGTTTTAATGATTTTTGATTAAATCTCTCTCTGTCTGTTGTGGCAAATTTAATCTGGTATCTGCAGCGTCCTACACATGTAATGGATATGAGGATTTGTAAAATATATTTTAAAATGTACTTCAGTTTATTTTAAGAACTTTCCTTTCAGCGTATTGTAACGTGTCGTTAGGATTTTATAGAACGTAGAAATTATGAATGTAAGAACAACTTCATTGCGTTAAGAGTCATTTTTGGTTTCCAAGTACCGTGTTTGGACCGACAAGAAGAGGATTGCAAGGTGTAATATATTTCAGGAGCATTTTCCACAGATGTGTGTAGAATTAATGATGACATACAGGAGTGTGCTTTGTGTGAGTTCTGTTCCCAGATGTGTGTCAGCTCAGAGAGACTGGTTGTAGATTACAGTCAGGTAAGGCCTGCAACCAATTTCTTCACTCCATATCAATTGCCAAACATTTTAAATATAGTTTTCCTCTTGTTTGGTTTGGCACTTGATTCTGGTTTTTTTTTTTTAAAAAAAACGTATTCATCTGTAGAATAAATTTAAATTTTAGGATCCTTCAGCAAATCGAGTTTAACTATTCTACAATTAAAACATTTGTTTGTTTCCCATTTGCTTTTCAGCATCACTTGTGTGTCGAGGTGTCGGTTGAATGATCACCCTAGCCAGTGAAGAACAGAGTCTACCTCTTAAAACTGAAAATAAGGGCTTTTAAACCATGTAACAGTTATAATGTGTTGGTACTGCTCCTAGACGGCCCAAGCCGCCAAGTTCTCGCGTCATAGAAGTCCATTGCCTGAATAAGATTGATGTGGCCCGTAGCTGCAAGCCCGTCAATTTCTCACGGTTCAGATCATGTTTTCAGCGAGGCACTGGTTATCTTTTACCAGGATTATGTGAATTGTACTTGTCCATAGAAGGCTTGTGACTTCCTACAGGCTACCGATCACTGTTTCCAGATTCCACAGGAAAGTTGTTATATCTAGGTACGTGAATGACCGCAGTAGTTTGGTTACGAATGTACGGGCTGAAAATTGATGTGGGGGGGGAAAAGTATTCTGCGTGATTTTGCGTTCGGAGAGCCGTGGTCTCGAACTTGGTGTTTCTTGCGATGGAGAATGTGCTTGTTATGGGTCTTGGACCAAGACATTATGAACTGATGTGTTGCGCCCCTCCATCGTGTAATTAAAAGTCCCAACGAACATCGGTGAGTAATCAGGTTGTATGATTCTTAGCTCTAAGTGTAGTTAGCGTGCTGATACGAAAGGGAAATGCTCCTGAATCGGCTTGTACATTCAAAGCTGGTATGAGAGAATGGTCTGTTTAGTCGAGTCATTTGTGAGCTGCTACTGACAGATGACATCCATGCTAGTAACAGCAGATGAAGATAACTTTGTGAGTGTATTGTGCAAAAATAATAATATATATTTATATAATGTAGTTTAGGTTGATATTGAGTAGCTTATATTTTGTGAAATAGAATAATATATATTGAATTCTTAGAATAGTGAAGTGTTTTTTTCCCATTCCAGAAGTTACTATTTATGTTTGCCACTCTCTTGAATGTTACTGTTTAGAGACAGTAATGACCATGAGTTGTGTACGTAGAATTTGGGTGACTGGCTCAGCTACGTCTTCAGCCAACCATCGCATCGTGTAACGTTTGCACGTGATGACGATGGAAGTAACGCGTTCTATTATTACGTCTGCTGACAGGTGTGTGTGATCTGAATGACCTGATTTACTGCATTGGTGGATGGAATGGCCAAGTAGGCATCAAGCAGTGTGATGTTCTGGACCCCGTCACAAGACAGTGGAGCCCCGTTGCTCCGCTTCAGACTGGTAAGGGCCACGGCAGGATTTGGATAGTCGTTAAGTGCGCAGATAGATTTTAGGTTGTTTGTGTTTTGCTGTATTTAAGTTCTTCTATCTTTTCACCCTTCAGTCTTTGTAGCGTTTCACGGCAAAATCAGTTTTACAGTGTGTTGCCATGATGATTGTTAACACTCAAGATACATGTCTGAGATTTTTGAAAATTTAATATTTTAATTATTTATATTTGATTATTATTAGTATAGTGACTTGCTACGGACTGGATGACTGGGGTTTGATCTCTAACGGGAGCAGAGGATTTTTCCTCTAGCCTCTGCGTCCAGACTGGTTCTGGGGCGGCCCACCCAGCCTCCTATCCAAAGGGTACCGGGGTACTTTCCTGGGGGTAAAGCGTGGCAGGGTCGTGACACTGACCACTCACATACTGAACTGATCTAACTCTCGCTTGCTGTTCATAAAAATTTTATTACCTTTGGTACTATGTTTATCACTTTTATGATTTCCCGTTAAAATACACGTTTTTGTAATTTAAATAGAGCTTTTTGGCCAAAAAGATATATGCTGTATTTCAGGGCGCTACCAGGCAGGTGTCTGTTCCATGGATGGTCTGGTGTTTGCAGCGGGCGGGTGTGATGCCTGGAACTGTCTCAGCTCTGTTGAAGTATATGATCCACATACAGACGTCTGGACTTACGCCAAAGGAATGATTACTGCAAGGAGAGGGTGTGGTCTTGCTGTTTTCAAAGGTAGTTTTGTTGGTCTTTGCCTAAATTTGGTTTTTGTGTCAAACATGGTTCTGTAGCGTTTGTTTCTAATTTCTACTTTTTTTTTCTCTCCATAAAGTTATGTTAGTATGTCTGAATGATATATATTCTAGGAAGGCTTTATGCTGTTGGAGGGTCAGATGGCACACACTCCCTGTGTTCAACTGAGATCTATGATCCACAAGAGAAAATCTGGACTCCGGGTCCCAACATGACGACAGCGAGAGCCAACGTGGGAGTTGCAGTTATAGGCAGTCGGCTGTATGCAGTTGGAGGATTTTCAGGTATGATCAGGATTTTGGTTAATTAAAAGAGAGAAAGTTAAAATGTAAAGGCAATTTTAGTTTACCTCAAATATGAAATTGTCGAAAATATGTCGGATATAAATAAGATGATTCTTCCCTCGTTTGCACATAATTGGTTTTAATTGTTTTTTTTTTTGAGTAGTGATGGTATTTAACACACGACTCCTTCGTGCATAGAATTTATGCGAGAAGAACGGTGATCTGTGATCCGCTTTTGTGGTTGGAGCGCGCGAAATCTAGAGAAGTTACGGAACATCGACGGTTCATTTTGTCGATAATTGTGTCAACAGAGGAACGAGAAAAGTATTCGTATATGTTGGACTACTCTTTGATTATTTTGTCTAACCTTGTAATGAAGTTTTCTTTAATTTTTGACGTACATTTGTATTTTGTAAACCTGTTATATTATGAGGAGTGTTAAAGTAGTTCAGAAATCTACATTCAGTTATGTAAGATCTACGAGCTGAGTACCAAATTATGTAGTGACACTCCAACTGTGGTGGGGAAACGTGCAGTGTCCTTAATTTGATGAATTATGTTGGAGGTAGCAATCATTTTATTTTCCCTGCTGCTTGAATTTAACAACAGTTAAGAAGAAATTCTTTACCAATTACTGTGGTTATCATTGCGTGCCTGCATTCTTCCATCCATTAAAACGTGTTGGTTTAAATCTTTTGGGTGGAAAAAGTTTGCGACTACATTGAAAGATCTAATCGTCAAGTATTAACATACGTCATTTCTGAGAACATGATGGATATATGCAACAAAATACCCATTTTTCATGTGGTTTTTTTTATAAATTAAATAAATTATATTGAAGTAATGAAGTAGCTAATAGAAAGGCTGTGTAATAATGTCCTTAATTATCTCTATTGGATTATGGAAAATGGGAAACTGGAGAGATAGAAGAATTTTATACTGCAATTATATGAACACTCAAGCAGTCTGCATTTTTTTTTCCCCCTTTGTTATTTAAGAAACACGGATAGTCTTATTTTAGAGGTATTTTTTTTTTTAAATTATAACAAGGTTTTTCATTCTTATTTCTGAGGTTGATTTGATTGTTTTGCAGGCAAAACTTTCCTTAACAGTATTGAGTACCTGGATGAGAAGACAAATGAATGGACCACGTTTGTTCCAAAACTGGTTGCAGAGGAAAGGGTTGGTACAGTCTGCTTAGACATAAAGCAGGAGATTGGGATACGTCTGCAGTCGGTTGATCTACAGCCTGAAGAAGAGAATGAAACTGTTCACGTGGTTGGAAATGGCAGAGTGTCTCACAAGGACACGAGCCCGGTTGAAGAGACTGTACTCCCATGGAGGAAACGAAGTCAGAATAACAGTAGAGATGCCTGCCAGCAAAAATCAAATGATGGAGGGTATTGAGAGCCTCAAGAGGTTGGAGCCCTCTAGTTAAAGCACTTTTATGCTTCACAATTAATCGCTGGGTGTTCTCTGTTTTCAGGAAGCCGGTTTCTTTTCCTTCTCCCATTTTTTTTTTTGAAAAGTTTCAGTGGCACATCCTTCCTGAAATTTGAAATTCAAGGTCTATATGCCATCTCTTGTGTTTTGCACTGATGTGGAGTAGTATTGTTGTAATTTGCCCCAGTTGAAGCAGTTTACGGTGTTTCGTTAAATTTGAACATTGTGTGTTCTTTCTCACCTTGAATTAGTTTGAGAAATAAAAGAAATATGATTTTTGGAAGGAATTTGAACTTACCAGACATTGAAAGCAGGTATTACGTATGTAAAAAAAAAACTTTACGTGTGGACAAGCGTTTATCCTGTGTGTCAGAAAGCCTACAGCATAAGAGATTGACGTAGTGCAGAATGCTCGATTGGCATTATCAAACGATCTTTTTTATTAAGTCTGGGCTGTATTTTCCTGAAGTGACTGTGTACATTTTTCTTTACCTTCCCAAAGACCAATTGTCAACTTAACAAAGTCTGGATGTAGTTATGGAATGTGATGCCATGTAATCTACAGGTGTTTCAGAGGAACCTGTCTCATCCATCTTCATGACAGAAGTTTCTTGAAACATTGGTAGCTACCTACAAGACTACATGTTATAAACCAGGATTTCACAATCCATATATCTGCCATGAAATCCTCATATGAATGCAGATAATTTCATGAGATAGTTTTTGAATTTGAAGATATTAAAAATAAAATATGCCGTGGTCTCATTAGGCCCTGGTGTTTGAATTTTTCTCAGGTCCCTCCCGAGCCTGTGATTTTGGCTACACTTGTAAATTGTTATTAATCAAAACTCATGGCTGAGGCCTCTGTAATAAGAGTTTTTGAAGAAGATATATTTCTGGCTTTGACAGGGTACTAAAACAGTTGTTTATTGCATTTTTTTTTTTAAATTTTGATTGACACTGAAGAAACTATATGAAATTTTTTGCAGTTAAGGGATATAATTCAGTTACTTGTGTGTTATGAAATTTTATATTAATGTATGTTTCCATAATACACGGGTAGCGTGAGCTCGTACGTAGATGAAACCAGTAAACGCTGTTGGGTATTTTGTGAATGATTAGTATGCCAACTTTTTATATTAAACTTACAAATGTAATATTTATACAGATATTAAACCTCTATAATCATATTTAAAACCTAGATTGCCATTTGTATCGGTACCCAACAGTGGCTGCTGTCTTACATCTATCACATTTGAAGTCTGCGCTGCTGGTTAAGAACTTCCCTTCAGCTTAATTTCCACATGATTGCAATTTAAATAAGCGTTTGCATCCTATAATATGAACATTAATTTCTAGACTGAATCTACTTTTATAAATTGCCACTTTATATCTTCCATACAGCTGAAAAATAAGCAAATCTGTTGATTTTATAGATGTCCGTCGATCTTGGCGCAGTATAATAAAATGCACATTTATTATGTTGAAGAACGTGTTCTCAGATTTTATGAACTAAATTTTTGATTTGACGTTAGTAGTACTGTACACGGGGCAGATGACTTGGGTAGTGTTGTTCGTGGTACATCGGTACATATCATTTCCATCTGATTGCCATCTAATTACCAGCGTTGAGAGAAAATTCAGATTATTTGTCTGATCACAGAGGACTATTATTGTGATATCTAAATTTCTCTTTTCTTTTTTTTTTAATTTATGGGATTAAATTTTGTGATGTTCTGACATCATTGCAGTACAAGCCATCCACATGTCACGTGGTAGTGGTACCTATGAATTTGTATTTGGGTGATAGGATTGCATTTTGAAGCCTTTGTGAGTTGTTGTTTTACCCGTCGTCCTACGTGAGTGACCAGATGCAAGCAGCGTGGGAGGCCGGCTGACACGGAAATAGTAAAATGGCTATTCGTGTGGCACTGTCCTTTGTACTGGTGAAGCGGTCGGGAGAGCGAAGCGGCCAAAGTCCGATCGGTTGACGAGATCAGATATTTTGATATTTTTTGCGCGAATCGCGGCAGTTTGCTGTGCTTGCCGTACAGTACAGGGAAGTCTCGGGCATTGGCAAGCTGTGTGTTCTGCATTTCATAACAGTGACGGGAACATTATCGAAAATTATAATTAATGAAGTGAAAAGCAGATGCATTCTTACGTATTCATGAAAGAGTTTTGGTCTTGTTGAATTATTTCTCAGTTCCTCAAACAAATGGTGAAATTCACCGTACACTTCCCTCTCCGTGTAGATAGCGTTTCTTGGAGTTCCCTTCCTTTTTCTGACAATCAACATTTTCAGAAAAACAATTTCGCACAGCTGAAGATCGTGTTTCGCTGACCATGACATGATGTTGAACGTGCCTTGGTCACCTCTTGCGTTCTCCCATGCAGGAAATGTCAACTGACTTTGTCCGACCATTCACACCGCTTATGCCGCTCGCTTGTGATTGCTTACGTAGAACATTGCCTTAGTGCCACTTATCCTTGGAGAATATGGCATAATTTTAGTTTTTAACTTCATTATTTCCATGTGAACGGGAATTTCTCTGATATATTAGATTCATTCAAGAGTACACATTTCAAAACTCGTTGAACCTTCAACTAATTGAACACTTGTTTATGCTATTGTATGTGAGGTACACCTAGGATTTATGCAAGACGATGGATGGTAATTGTTTAATTTGGCCACACTTTACAGAACTGTTGGGGGGCGGGGGGGGGGGCTATAGAATCTTGTACCTACTTTGAACTATTATAAGTGCATTTAGTTTATACATTTTAGTGTTTATGCTATATTGAAATGACTGTATTATAAATCATTGTTTGCATCTTGGTCGTACTGATGGGTGACACTGGAAGTAGTGAAGCTGGGTCCAGAAAGAATTATGTATTTTTATAATGTATATGTATTCAATTCTGTAACAGGTGTCAGTGTATGCCGTAATATCTGATGCGGAGAAAACCATGGTAACTGTTTCTGGTAATAATGGAAAATGAACCTGGTGACCATTGAGAAAAGAAAACTTGTATGTAATCTGGTACCTTATCAAACTGAATTTAAGGTTCTGACTGCAAGCCAGATTTAAATTTCAGACTTCTAACGACACTGGCCTTAGGTTGAATTAAATATCAGTTTTTCGAAAAACTATTGAAAATGGAAAGGTGAAGAATTATTTTTGACTAGAACACAAATTTTTACAGATTTCAGAGCATGCAGCTTTGGGTGTGTCAGCACTTCACATTTTATCCGAGACCAAATGTCCTGACAGATTAATGTATTTGTGAGATTAATGAGTCAAATGCATATATAAACCGCACCTGAATTTTAAGAATAAATAAAGTCACATTTATAAGCCACATTGGAGTTATAAGTTGATTTTCCTGCAATTAATAGTCTTGTTTAAATATTTTTTTAGTTCAAAAGACATGGGTTATAGTGGTTAGCATAAACGCCGTACATTCCTTGCTAGTCTCGTGATTTTGTGACGACCAGTCGCTGTACATGTTGCTGGTCTTGGTCTTGCGAGATTTCATGACAATCATCGTGCATACTGTCACACATCTGCCAGTCTTGCACAGTGTGGCCTCTTATTTATTTGTAGTTTGTCTAATGACACTTTTTTAGTAGCTCAGACTACAGCGACTTGTCTCCTAATTGCCTAAATCCATGCATAATGGAAATCGTGCCATTACAGTAGATATTTTGAGTTCTCGATTATGAGATGTGGGCGATGGTGAAGTGATTTGTGGTGTGTATTTCTGAATAAGTGGTTGCTGTCGACTAGTGGCGATCGTTGGTTGTTTGATCAGGCACTACTGAAATGCCACACACTGATTGTGTAGTTCTGGGAGGTAAATGCTCTGTAAGTCTTGAAAGTAATTTAGAAGTAAATTGTGTTTTGTTGACATTTTCTGACAGAAAGATAACAAAGTTAGGAAGAACTGCATGATGTATTCTTTACTAAATAATATTAAGGTATACAAAACAAAGGATGGGGTATCCATGCTTCAGAAAGATGAAAATGTTTTGATCCTTGGTCTGAAACCATGAAGGAGACTGCTTCACAAACAAAGGCATAGATGTAGGGAAAAAGTATGGAACTTTCAGGTTCATAAAGGCAGAGAATGTCATGAATAGTTTAGTGAAGACAGCTGTTCAAGAAGGATGCTGCTTCATAGAGTTAGTTAACCTCTCCTGTCTTCTAGCTGCCGACCTCTACGGCCCGTTTCACACATACACGGCGACCGTCCAAACGGCTTATACGAGAGCTTTCACATGCACCAGTACCGTCTATACGGCCGTGACCGTCCTAACGGCTTATACGAGAGCTTTGACATGCACCAGTACCGTCTATACGGCCGTGACCGTCCTAACGGCGTACCACTTGGTAATCTAGTGAACAGTTTAATGGCTTCCTTCACACGTGAGAGTTCTGTAACTTATGTACCAACCTTGTGAAGTAATAATCAGTGAATGTGAATTTATATCACGCAATATGACAAATGTACAAGTTGATATTGATTATCTAATTTCTTTAATTGAAGCGAGGTCAGTACTTTGGGACAAAACAAGTGTTTTATACAAAGATAGAAAGGAAACGAAAAATGCTTGGAGGGAAGTTTTCGTAGAACTGAAAAGTGATTTTGAGGAGCTGGAAGACAAAGAAAAAAATATCTATGGTAGGTTTTATTCTTTATTTTATAATTGTTTGAATTGAAATGTAATGAAAAAGTTTTATTACACAATCGTTGCAATTTGTTAACAATTTTTTTCTCATTATGTTGACCATTGTTAAAACTAAACTTTCTACAGTAAAATGAATTGTTCTACAATTAAATATACGTATAGCTACATCTATATTATTAACAGTGGTGTTGGCAAATTCCCAGTGGAACCACCAATTACAGTTGTCACATAATATACCTTTACTGACTTTTTCCTGGCAGGAGCCACACTTGCCTGATGACTCATTAGACCTATTCTTATCTTCCATATCTTAAAACTTACTTAAGTTACAAAGGCTTAGACTAAATAGAACTATTAATAACAGTGAACATATTGGAGATGTGGATCTAACTTATGTCAAGTTATTATATCAACACAAGCCTTGACAATGTCTACAGCAAAATCAGGTTGCAAGTTTATAGCTCGATGAAAGATCCTCCATTTATTACTTAATATTCCAAACGAGCATTCTATGTGCCTTCGGGCTCTAGATGGACGATAATTGAAAACTTTTTGTTTTACTGTCAAGTTATGTCCACCACACGGACGAAGTAGGTGTTTGTGTAGCCCAAATGCTTCATCTCCCACCAAAAAATAAGGTTAGGTTACGACTTATTGATCCTGGGAGACATTTACAACCGCCTGCCAGATATCTGAAACAAAAGCATTAATAACGAAAAAAGCTTAGAATAATGACAATAATAATAATAATAATAATAATAGTTCTAGCATGTCGAAATTAGCTAGCATATTTTAGTTGATTGGTATGAATCTAGTTTATTCTTATGGTTTTTTTTTCAGCTAAAGAAGTGATGAAGAGGTGGGTGAATGTTCGAGATGCTTTTCAAAAATCTATTAAAAAACAAAAAGAGGCTACAAGATCGGGAGCTGGAAAGCCAACTACAAAAACGTACATTTACAATGCACAGTTACAATTCCTAAGGAACGTGTTCCTGGAACGCAAAACGGAAGATACCCCATCAGCCGATATTGGACAGCCGGAAGAGGCAAACGAGAAAACACCTCAAAACACCTCTAATAACGAAGTTACTCAAGCAATCGCTAAGGATTTCAAAACGGCAGTAACACGAAAACGTAAATCAGACAATGTTGAACTAGAAATGATTCAAGCTCCTAAGGATCAATCGGATCGTCATTTGTCTTTTTTCAGAGGGATAATTCCTTCATTGAACACTTTTGATGACGACGAGATATTAGAATTACAAATGTCGGTGCTACAAAAAATAACATCCATGAAACAACGGAAAAAAATGGTTTCCTACACTCAGTACTCTGCTGAAATTCATCCTACACGCATAAACACTAGTCGGCAGGAGACAACATCAACTGAAGGCCATCTCTATCAGAACGTGCGTCCACAATTGTCCAACCACAGGCCGAGTACTTCAACTGGTTCAAGCAATAAGCAGACTATTTCCTATAGACGGAACCGGTGCATGTGAAAACTCAACGGTGCCGTTTGGACGGTCGCCGTATATGTGTGAAACGGGCCTAACCCTCCGTGTCTGATCTTGTCGCTAGCAGACGATTTGATTAGGCGAAATGATAAAATATGGATGTTAAATTCCTTCGACTGTCATCTGCATTTCAAACCATGGCATAGCACTTATGCCCTGGATGTCTTAAGTTGTACAGGCAGGAATAAAGAAAAAATAATTCGTTGAAGTGCAATACGTTTCATTATCAGCTAAGAGGTTAAAGACTTGTTACAAGGTAGAAGTAATAATTTTATCTTTTTCACATTTTACGTTGGAAAACAAGACACCTTGTAGAACTTGGATGTAGTCTGTGTAGGATACCGACTCATTAGAAGTCGGAGAAATGGATGAAATACGTTAACAATGTTTAAGCTCATTCTGAATTGAGTAACATTGAGAATGAAATGAGTGAGAATACACTTGTACATAAAAACACTCAAATTGCAGGAGAGACATACAAATGTGAAATTTGTAATAAATTCTTCTCTCATAAAGGTGGCCTTAACCAACACCGATGTTTACACACTGGGGAGAAGCGTTATAGATGTAACAACTGCAATAAATGTTTTACAGAGAAAAGTCACCTTGATAGACACCGACGGACGCACACAGGAGAGAAGCCTTTCAAATGTGAAATTTGCAGTACTTTTTTTTTTTACACAAAAAGGAAGTCTTGATACTCACAGACGTATGCATTCTGGAGAGAAACATTTTAAGTGTGACATTTGTAATAAATATTTTACTCGATCTAGTTACTTGGCTGTACACCAACGTATACACACTGGTGAAAAACCATATACATGTGAATTTGCAGTAAGTGTTTCAGGTGTCGTGGTAATCTTGTAAGCCATATCCGTACTCACAGTGTGGAGTAGTAGTGTTGATTTCTACTTGTAGATTATTTAACAGTTGACATGAATTGGGATTGTTGTAAAACATTCTTGTTGGGGCACTGACCTTTATGGACACAGCTTTGAATTCTGTGCATATTTTTTTATGTTTTCCTCAACCATGATGAATCTGCTATAATCCTTTTAAGTTACAAAGTGCTAAGATGATTAAAGGAAGTTGAAAAATATGGTTGCATCAGTCTGTCAAGATACATTGAATAAAAACATTTTCTGACACATGAATCACAATCTAAGTTCTCATAAATGTAAGCACAAAATATTTCACATGGTGTTAGAAATTAGTGTATTCAGCTAGGTTTTTGTACCATTCTTGAAATACAATTAATTTTTTTGTCATCTATTTTGTTATAAAATATTACATTGAATTAATTTTAATACGATTGCATTTTCTGCATAGTTTCCAAGTGGTTTCTTATACGACTTTCATGCAAAAAATACATTTGCCCTCTGTTTGCATCCTGTCTGATTGTGATGTAAAAATCTTGTGTCTGGTACAGAGCAATGCATTTATTATTACAGTATCTCACTTTTTATGTCCCTTTATCTTAATCTGTTTGTAGTCTTTGCCTAATTTTGCTGATTTGTTGAATGTATATCTCTTAGAATCACATAGCTTGTAGATTTCTATCCCAAACCATCTGTTTCTTTGGAAAAACTATTTCAAGACAACTGTGCATCTGAAAAATATAATGACTTTATCAACTGCTAAATGTTCACTTGGGCTGTAATATTTATCACAAGCATCACTGAAGCTTTCAAGAATGTAAGTAGGATTTGAGGTTTTTGCGGTAATGAGTCCAAAGATGGCTACAACTCAGAGGACAGCCATCTAATGTAGAATAGTTATCATTTTCCACAACCTGTCATAATTTTCATCTCTCTTTATCAGGTTAACTTTTGTTGGCAAAAAAATGTAAAAGTCTCAATATTTTGGAGAATCACATTTCATTGTTTCCATAAATGTCGCAAAGAACTGGAAAAGTGAGGATGAGTAATCTTTGTTTGTGACCCACACTAACAGATAAAAATAAGTACATTTCTGTATAGTTACACAAGGCAGTGGGGAGTTTTCTTTATCGAATGTGTCCAAGTATTGGTGGTCATATCTGTTTGTCTCTTCTACCATCAGTTGCATAATTTCAAGAAACAAATCTCAGTGTGGAAGTGTCTTTATGTTTGGTGCCTCATTTTGTCTTAACCCAAAGGGACTATCATAGGTACAGAAGGTTGAGATTTTGTAGTGTCAATCCACTCTGTGTAGCCTGTCTCTGTCTTCTTCAGTGTCACTGTCACTTTGAGGAGGAGGAGAAATGGTATATTCAAATTTGTGGGCATCAGAGTCAAAGTCTGTAATTAATTTTAATACTGTGTTGCCTATTTGAAGCCATTCATGTATCTTGCACCCAGAAGAAATATAGAGAAATGCTCCTCAGACTTTAGGGCTTGGAACTCGCCTGTTATACAGATTTAATCTCATGCAATGCCTGGGTTATGTATGTAACCCAAAGTAAAATTTCTTGATGGCTGTCTTCTGGGTTGTTGCCCTGATGATGGAGGCACCAAGGACCTCTGAAACGTCGGTACACTTATACCAGTATACACGGCGCAACAACCCAGAAGACAGCCAACTTCAGACTCACCGCCGTGAAATCCTCAAATCCTATGGTTTCATAGTAGTTTCACAGCCTCTGTGGATAGACAGCAAGATATGGTTTAATGCCAATTATCGTCGTAGTGGTTCAATAGTAGTTTCACAACCGCTGCGGATAGACCGTAAGATATGGTATTGTTATCGTCTGACCGGTTTCATAATAATTTGACAACTGGTGCGGGTAGATGGCAAGACAGGCTATGTGCAAGCATGTGTGTGTAAAATAACACATGCCACGTACGTTGCCAACCTTGAATTACGGATCTGTATGTTGGCCCAATGTGCCCATACTCCGAACAGTAGTGAACGTGTTTAAATTGGAATCCATATTCTTAGTAATATGACAATAAATTCCCATTATCATTTCAGTCGTCTGTCTTAAGAAAAACTAGAGCGAAGAGAAAGTATTTTTAACTACTTTAATGGTAAGATAGAATAGTTGTGTATTTTCTCTTTTTCAAGTGGGCTAAATTTCATGCGTTCTGTAAGAGGTTAAGTTTCTTTATATTCAACCATTATTACCATAATTATGAAATTTTTAAAGATGAATGTGGAAGATAAAATAGTGTGCCATTACGTACTTTAATGTGGTTCCCATGTGAAAGCAGGCAATCAATCGTTTTGCCATTTTATTAACCCATAAAACACGTTCTTCCTGACGTGAGTTTTGTTAAATTTCTGGATAAGCTTGTCACAATTAGCTATTACATCACATATAAACTTTCATTTCGGTATGCGAAATTCAGATGCTGAAATACAAGGTATGGTTATACGAGGCTGTTACAAATTCAAAATACGGAAAATATTATTGCAATATTCGCTGGAAAGAAAGTTTATTTCACGGAATTGTGTTCTACGCGACATGTAAAATCATGTTAGTCCATTCCTTAACATCTGTTAGAGTGGAAAATTAAATAGCACTGGTAAATACTAATTTATTGTTTCGAATGTTCACTGATGAAAATACATTTGTTTGATTTATTTATTACATGAAATAAACATATGTGTTATAATATTCTTAAGTAAAAACTTTATATGTCTTGATGTGGAAAGTGAAAAATCATGGAATGTAGACACTAACGCTTAGCATATGATGTTTGTCCAACAGATTTACAGTTTTCTCTAACACATTGTTACCTCTTGTTCCTTAAAATCTGAATCACTGATTGGTCTGTTGTGAAACCTCACGTTGTGTGATGCTCTGCTACAGCTGTAGCTCTGTGATATAGATGGCCATCGATCACTCCTTGGTATGCTTGCAAAAGACATCAGGTACCTTCTTTCAACTTTTTATAATCTTATTGTGTCATGGTGGAGCCTGTGATTCATTTTAGTTGCCATGCATTCTGGATTGATACATCCAATAACCACAGATGAAGCAACATGAGGATGCTGCAGAAGAAAAGAGATGCTAGAAAAACAGGAAATATGTAACTGGTTAAGAGAAAACTAGGATACTGCAGAAAAAGAAAGATTTTAAAGAAACAGATGCAGTCAAATGACAGTGAGGAAAAAGTGAGGATGTTAATGAAAATGAGGATTCCTGCAAGAAACAGATGCAGCTGAGTGACAAGTGAGGATAAGGCGAGGATGACATAAAAAAAGGCATGATGAAACTTAATCTGATTGGTAGGAATGAGAAAGCAAGGATGATTCAGAAGAAAAGTGATGTACATCAAGGCCAACATAGTGAAATGAAAACTCAGGAAGGAACAGAGATGTTGCAGAAAGAAAGAAAGGAACAGGAAAGGAGAGTAAAAAAGGGTAGTGCGCATGTGACAAGTGGTTTGAGTTTTGAGGAAAATTCTGTAATAGAACTAGTTTGGGGAGAAAGTAGGGAAAATTCCATCTTTCATTGTAACCCATGAATTTGTTCTGAACTTCATAAATCAATTTTTATTAAATATTTATATACTATGTGGTCACTGGCAGACAAGTGCAGTGGTGAAATGTATGGTGTTTCTGTAATGGAAAGTTTTATTTTCAGTGTGTAGAGGAGAGCTCCCTGAACCACCGAACGCATTTTCTTCTCATTCAGATCGCTTCTTGGGGCACATGAGAATGTACAACAGTGATTTCCAGATGACTTCTCTTGGAGCTTCTAGAAAGGTATGTGACGGTAATTTCAAACCAGCATTTAAAATTCAAGGCAAACTTTACCACTTACCAGAAATTACCCCATGCTGGAGGACAACGCATATTTCTCAACATGTCTACATATTGTTTGTCTTTTCATACTACAGCTGTCAAATCACCTTTCACTCGAGTCTTTATGTCATCCTGTTTCATCCCTAATAGCCTACATTTTATTAAAAAATTTTAGATTAAAAATTGTTGTAATAGACTACAATTTATTTGACAATTTTCTGCCCTTTAAACAATTTAAATGACCAGGTTTAAATGTTTCCATTCACATCATTCATTTTCAATTTTCCATGCATATTTGATGAAATTATAACACTGTCATGTTTCCAACATCCTGTTGTGGAAGGAAGTACAAATTTATCATGCGTATTAATAAGTTTTTCCAGGGTAGCTTAGTCAGTATAGTGACTGGCTACAGACTGGATGACACGGGTTCAATCCCTGACAGGGGCAGAAGATTTTTCCTCTAGCCTCTGCGTCCAGATCGGCTCTGCGGCCCATCCAGCCTCCCTATCCAGTGGGTATTGGGGTCCTTTCCCGGGGGTAAAGTGTGGCCGGGGCATGACGCCGACCACTCACTTTCAGTAAATAATTATAAAACAGCAATGATGATTATTACAACAACAACAATAATTATAATTATGTTACAGGACAACTGTGTTGTGAAAGTGGAGTGCAATGTAGATATTGAGACTCAACCAGGGCAAGAAGATCATCTCTCGGGTGTAGAACAGGAAGGTGTCCCATTTTCCTTTGTCGCTGTGAAGCAGGAAGTGGTAGGTTTTCTGATTTATGGTATGAACGGTCGAAATAATCGTGTAAAATGATCTGATACCATAGCTTAGAAACAGAAACATAAGAAAATTATGTAATTAAGCACTGAGCAGTTACACTTGCACTGTTAAGGAATGAATGTATTGATTGAAAATGTTTTTTTTATGAAACAGCTTCATAATTGTAAAGCTAAGCTGTGTTACGTGTCAAGCGTTGTCATGTGTCATTTGAAGTGGATGAAGCTGCTGGAACAACATCGATTACTCCTCCTATTGCCAGATACATTAATGAAGAATAAATGAATAAATAGTTATGATATCCTGCTTTGTTTCATCTCCCTGTTAAATTTGGAACATTTCAATAAATGAAACGACTAAAAACATGTAAAATGTTAGAAATTGTATCACGTGCACGTTTATCATTGAGCTGTCCTGTGGAGGTTAATGTTTCTTAAAAGACGTTGTGTTGTATGAAAGGTCCGTCTCTCATTTGTTAAACATGAGTGGTACTGAAGTAGAGTCTGCATCATAAACATTTATGGAATGAAAAGTTTTTTTGATGATGTTGGTGCACCATATGGCTAAAAAAAGATGGGAATGATCTCGGAAGGGTTAACTGTGTGCCGTGCTGATTGGGTTTGTTGCATCCCAGGAAGAGCCATGGGCCGTTACTCCAATCAAGGAAGAGCAGATAGATGAAATAACAAAAGAAGAACATGGGGACTGTTTGGAAGGGTGAGTGTACCATCGTGAACTTTGTCATAAAAGTTCACATTCATTTTTTAAAATTATTGACTCAGCTCTGTCTTGAGAAAAGCTGCTTTACCATCTTTTATGGAACCCAAAGGCTCATTGCTTTGTTCACAGTGGTTTGCCGACTGGACTTTATCCAGACATAGTTAATCCATGATCTAAAGTTGTCACAGCGACTAACATTAAATAAAATCTTATGTGCTCTAAGCCATATCACTCTGTAATAAATTGATGTTTCGGGCACCAGCTCCATCTTCATCGTCAGGATTTGGTGTGATCAAATCTTGATGATAGGGATGGAATTTGTCCCTGAAATGTTGATTTTTTTATAAACTAACTTGGGCTGATGGATGTGTCTGCATTAAATTATATATAACTGGAATTATTTTGTGCTATTAATATTGTTACTCAAATTTTCTCATTATTTATTTATTTAGAAATATAAGTCATGGAGTTTTATAGTTATTACTGTCAATACAAATAATTATAATTTACATAGAAAATATATAAGTATCTAAAAGAAAAGCACAACCACTGTAGGAATCCCATTAACACATGTTTGGACAGAAACAAAGGAACCGGTAAGACATTAAAGTAACATTTCGTTGTCTTTATTTTAGTTCTGAGTTTAACTTTGAGGTAGAATCACATTATTAATCCTCTGTTGGACATTCTGAACTAGTGAATGTCAGTACCATGAGAGGTTCAGGTATTCGTTATTCCTGTTCAGTTTTTAATCAGGCCAAACATGAGATTTTATAAAAAAGAAAGGAATGCCCATATTTAGGAAAGTGGTGAGTGATAAGAAAATCTACTTCTTTAACAACATTTTTATAGTTTTAAAATGATAAAAATGACGATATAAAACCTGAAGATGATGTCATAAAACATCGAAACATGTCGTACAATTAATAATAAGCGCCATAATAAATGTAACATCATACTACGATAAAAGCGCCATAATATAACATAATATAACTTATTGTAATATTTTATACTACAGATGTTATAGTGTTATATAAATTTTAACAACATTTTAAACACGTTTGTGTATAGACTGTGATAATAAATATATATTTGGTTTCAACACAAACATGACGCACTTAAGCTACAAAATTATATTCGTTATTCCCATCACAGTTACTTGGTGTAAAGAAGAAGGGTTTTCACATCAGGAGAAACATAATGATTCAAGAATAAGGTAGTCTTCTTAGCTTCAATTTTCCCCATCATTTCATTGCACGGTGGATTACACTTTCACGGTTGTTTATATTTATTGTTAAGTATGTTGGGTACAACACTGTAAAAATGGTAAGAATGGCTGATCATCAAGAAAGGTTATCGCAGCGTCCTTTATGGTTAAGGTGATGAAGAAACAAACACCTGTAAATTTTACCATTTTGGCACTTTGCAATTTACAGAAATTTGTGCAATTTTTTTCATTGACTGTTTTAATGTGTTACATTTCCTAAGTCCCATTTGAAGTTTTCAGCATAATAAAAAATAGAAGATTTCCTTTTTATTTTTCTTCACAGTGATGACCAATTACCCCATGAACAGGAAGTTTATGGAGGTTATTCTACAGTGCAGCTTGCCCCACATCTTGACCATGACCTGAAATGTGATGCAGATGGTGATTTCAGTACTAAGGATGTGAATTTCATTAGCCAAAAAGTGATCGAAGTTCACTCTGAATTGAGTGACAATGGGAGTAAAATGAATGAGAATGCAGTTAAAAATAAAAACACTCAAATTGTAGGACAGACTTACAAATGTGAAATCTGTGGTTCATCATTTCCAGAAAAATGGAAACTTGTCGGTCATCAACACATGCACCCTAGAGAACCTGTCAAGTGTGAAATTTGTAATAAATCATTCTCACATAAAGGTGCTCTTAACAAACACCGACGCTTACACACGGAGGAGAAGCGTTATAAATGTAACAGTTGCAGTAAATGTTTCACAAAGAAAAGCCATCTTGACAGGCACCGACTTATTCACACAGGAGAGAAGCCTTTCAAATGTGAAATTTGCAATAATTCTTTCACACAGAAAGGAAGTCTTGATACTCACAGACGTATGCATTCTGGAGAGAAGCATTTCAAATGTCAAATTTGTAATAAATATTTTACTCGTTCAAGTTATCTAGTGGTACACCAACGTATACATACTGGTGAGAAGCCTTATACATGTGAGTTCTGCACTATGAGTTTCAGATGTCGTGGTAATCTTGTAAGCCATATTCGCACTCACACTGTGGAGTAGTTGTGTTGGTTTCTACTTTTGATATGATATAACTCTATTTTAGGTCACTGACCTTCATGGCCACAGCTTTGAATCCTGAGCATATTTTGGTTCTTGTATGTACCACAGTGAATTCTGCTACATTCCTCAGGTAGCAGAGGTTGGTCCTATGCAGATAAGAGTATTGTTTGCTGCAAGTTGAAGGTGGTTTGTAGCATTTAACAAGAATACTAAGGAAACGCTCAGAGAGAGATGCTACTTAATTATGCGATTTCAAGTGTACAAGATATGTAGTGATGATATGATTAAGGTAAGTTAGAAAGGATGGTTTCTTTCATTATGTCAGTATGTCGTGACTACAATAAAACTTCAGTCGAACTGTACTTAATATCTGAACCATGTACATGTCAGATAAGTGTTATTTTTATTGAACCATTGTTGATTAGGTATGAAATTTACAATACTTTTTTGTATAAATTCTTGTTTTGACACAAAAACAGTCTTTTGTATAATATTACACTGACATTTCATATGTATAGATATTTTATCTTTTTCTGTAAACGTGCATCTCATTACAAGTACTCATAAAGAGGTACACATGTTGTAAAATATTATATGTACAGAATATTTCTGTTACATGAAACTAGAAATTAGTGTACACTATTTTTTTGGGCAGTATACATTTTTTAGTGTTTTGAACACTGTGATAAAAGAATAAAGTGGTTGACATTTTTTAAGTCTTCATTTGGAAATTATATAATTTTATGACTGTCATCATAATTCCAGTCATCCATAAAGTCCTTGTATTTGTCTGTCTGTGGCGTCTCTGTCTTTGGTTAATTGTAATTGTGCCACAAGTCTATTCAGCAAAGACACCAATATGTCTACCTAATTTTAAGAAAAAAATTGCGTTAATGTGTTTAAGTCTGACAGCAAAATGAAGGTGAAGGCTACAGTACATCCCTTGGTTGCCCATATTCCCTTATAGTCATTAGAGTAGGGTACTAATGATTCATGATTCATGTAAGAAGATTGAGTGCAGATGTATGTATATTTTTTTAATGCATTTGATGTATTCACACAAATATTCATTAAAATGATGCACTTTTATATAATTCAATTGTATGCTTCAAACCTTCCATATAGAACTCAAAGCAAGAGCGAATCAAAGTGGATACCAAAATATACATAATGCACAATTTATTGTTTGTAAATCACACACAATCCAGTAAATTTTTTTAATGAACAAAAGTAGTCATCAATCAGAATACCAGTGAACAACAAATTGAAAGAAATAGTTGTTTCCCTTCCACTTCTGTCTTTGCCAGTGCAATATATACAGTATGTCCAAGAATGATGGGTATGGTGGGATATCATTCTGCAATGATACACCACAGCACATACAGCTCAGATCATATATATATATGACATGTAGTTGTGGAGTATTACTTTACCTACACGCATGTATGCACACAAAGACAGACAGAATTCTATGATCATTTCAAAAACCCATGAATAGCAGCAGCAGGATCCGTTTTCTTCCATTCATCTCGATCTAATGCGTTGTCAAAACGCAAGCAAGCCAGGAGAATCACTACTCTTTTGAGAGACAATATGTAATGGAATATGTCCCTGCCAGTTTCATCAGTCCCAAAAATAGACTATACATTTTCAGGGTTAGATTTGAAAACAATGTTTGTGTCCATCAGTTCAGTTCTCCCCTGATTTCAGAATTTCTGTCTGTAGGATTAAATGTTTTCATTTGTACATCGCACAGTTTCTTCCAACATAACTTCAGGGGGGAAAAAAAATACATTCCCATGCCTGAAGCTCATAACAGGAATTTCCCAAAGACTTTGCTTTACCTTTTATGCCAGGTAGGTGGGACAATATTATGAGAAGGTGTTCGTACATTTTGTTTTGGTTCTTGAATGGACAATTTGTAGTTCTCTTGCCCATAAAATGCCTTTCGACCTCCACTTTGTAAATCTTCACTATTACCATGGTCCTCTGCTTCTTCTTGTTCCCTTTCCTCCTCTAGTTTTGACTCTGTGTCATGTTCACTTTGCAAATCTTCATTAGATTCATCATAATCGATTGCTTTGCTGTCATCTTTGTTTATCACTCCAAGAATAAATTCAGAAAAATTGGGATCACTGATGTTCATGTGTTAATGACGATGCCATGGCACCTAATATATATGACAGTATCATTACCTGTAAGTATGCAAACGTGAGAGAAGGAAATATATATAATTTAAGAAAAATTATGGAATAACTTTGAAACTGTCCTGTAATCAGTATTGTGGGGGCAGTGGGACCCCCATTAAAACTTTTAACAGTTATTACACAAGAAATATATGACTTGAAGTGCTACTGTTCCATGCACCAGTTGATGAAGCACAGACTTGAAGGGGCACAGAAGAAAAACATGAAACATGACATATCAGCAGAGAATGGCAATTGATAAGGGAGGGTGGGGTCATACACCAGTTGGGGGTTAAGAGAGGTCTGTCAGGACAATAAACCAGCTTGGATGGTCAATTCCTTGTTCATGGAATTCTCAAGTGTGCATCATTGACTCATCAGTCAGGGGACCAGGATCATAATAAATAGCGAATATGGAAGTAATTACTAAATTTGGTTTTTATTTAATTTTCTATCTTTTGGGAAATGATTTGTAGCTAGTTTTACATGTCTTGCTTGAAAAACCATAAGAAAGCAATATGATATTTTCACCGTAAAGTAGATGGATAGTCCAGGGCATGTCAAAATAGTGAGTTCAGACCAAAAATTTATTTTTAAGTATAGAAGTTACAATATTATATAAAATTATTCAAAACAAGAACACGGGTGGACAAGATATCTGACATTGATATATCTACACTTATTTGTAATTAACCACCTCAACAGGTATGTGCCAACATAAAATTTTATGAATGAAATTTTGTTCAGTATAAATAAGAATTATTGTTTCCTTAAAAATGGAGCCATAATATTCTCACTGTGATACTATGTGTGTATGAAATAGAAACTGTTGTAAATGTAGATGATATAAAGCATGTCCTTCCATTCTGCTTTAACTAAAATTTCTGAAGACAAGCTTTGTTTTCATTTTATACAGTTTGATGGAATGTGTTCATACCTAATATAACTCAGCCAGACAAAGATTAATATTATAACAGACAGATTATAAAAGAGCTCTGCAGGAACTACATACTGCATACCTAATTACTTTAATACAATTAAACATGATGTGCTCCAATGTTTTAAACACCATCTGTATCTAAAAGAACCTCATCAAAGTAATGCCAGGTTCATCTAAAGGAAACATAAATTTGTTTAACCAAACAAGACAGCTGAGTATCACAAGATAAAGCAAATCAAAATGCTCTTGATAACAGGATTTGACATTCTGTAGCTTCCACAGTGAACTGCACAAACAGGAGATCATAGAATGTTAAAGGACATTTTATATCAATAAAGATAATGTGATATTATTATAAATATAAAAATTAATATATATAACTAGTCAACTTCTTGATTAAGGCTCATGGAAAGTAGGAAATGATTTTAAAAAATTGTATATTAATTTTAAGATCCAATGTCCTATTTTACACAACAGTTTGGTAATACTAGAGCTTGTCATCAGTATATAGAAATGAGAAGAATTAAGTGCTAGATGGATTGCTTTGGCAATGAAATGAGTGACTGCTACAAGTGGTACATACAACAAGTACATAGTTCCATTTAGTTATATGTATGTAAATTTCCTGTGTTTTAAAAATGTATAATAAGTACAATTACATTATCTGTGTTAATGTAATCTATAAAACTGAATTTATTAATGAATGCATTATGGTAATGATTAATAGACTTTTTATATAAACAATATTATTATTACTTTTAATGTATAAAGTGAAAACCAGATCTGCTTTTCTTATGAATACACATAAAAGAAGTATGTCTGGGTAATTCAACTGTCTGGTGTAAGAAATATCAGAGTATTGTATTTTATTGTGCTGAGGAAGATGGCTATTTTCTGGGTTGTTACATCAAGTGGTCTGGTAAAAGTGTACCAACGTTTCAGAAGGTGCTTACTGCTGCCTCCATTATCAGAGCAGCAAGCAACTCTGAAACATTGCATACTACACAGTGCAACAACCCAGAACAGCTGTTTTCATATTTGGTGCCATGAGAACCTCAAATTAAAAATTACTGCTGATTTTCCATTAATAATTCAGAACATGCTGGATGCAATCGATCTCCAGTATTCTCAGAGCTAAGTGTCCGAGTCTTCGAATTTTGTGTGTCTTCTGCGTGAAGACGACCATGTCTCTTTAAAGTTACTTTTTGTGAGAATTTCTTATTACAGATGTTACAAGTGAATGGCTTTTCCCCAGTGTGCGTGCGTTTGTGTGTTTCAAGGTGACCACTCTGCGTGAACTGTTTATTACAAACTTCACATTTGTATGGCTTCTCTCCTGTGTGTATACGATAATGTTTTTTCAGATTTACACTTTCAGAAAATTTTTTATTACATACCACACACATATATGGCTTTGCGTCTGTATGACAACGATAGTGAGTTTTTAGTTGTGATTTATCAGAATACTTGTTATTGCATATATAACAACTGTATCTCTTCTCTTCTGTGTGAATACGAAGATGATTTTTTAAATTTGCACTTTCAGAGAACCTTTTATTACATACAACACAACAATATGGCTTCTCTCCCGTGTGAACACGATGGTGATTCGTCAAATTTCCTTTCTTGGAGAATGTTTTATTGCAAACATTGCACGCGTATGGCCGCTCGCCTGTGTGGATACGATAGTGCGTCTTCAGGGTCGCGCTTTCTGCGAATTTCATATTGCATACATCACAAATATATGGTTTCTCTCCAGTGTGCGTGCGCTTGTGAGTTGCTAAATTTCCACACTGTGAAAATCTTTTATTACAAATGTCACAAACATATGGTTTTTCTCCTGTATGAATGCGGTAGTGTTCTTTGAGGCGATCGCGTAATGAGAATGTCTTATTGCAAACATCACATTGATAAGGTTTCAGACCAGAGTGGATGCGATAATGGTACTTAAGGTTCGTCTTTTTTGAAAATTTATTGTTACAGATATTACAAACGAAGGGCTTCTCTCCAGTATGGACACGACAATGATTTTCTAGCGTTACTTTTTGCGTGAATTTTCTATTACATATGTCACATGAGTATGGTCTTTCTCCTGTATGAGTACGTCTATGGGTCGTTAAAGCACCACTTTGTGAGAACGATTTATTACACAATTCGCATTTATAACGTTTCTCTTTTGACAATTCTTCTGATTTCTGGTTTAAATTTGTACAGTTGCGTCCAGTCTCCGTATTATATTGTTGTTGAAAGATTATACACATGTCATATTGGTTTGACATTTCCACATTCTCACATTTCTCTTTTCTAGGTTTTAATTCATCCCCATTGTCCACGTGCAACTCATGTTTCTCTATGGTAACCTCTTCCTTTAAGCGTTCATTGTTTATTACATTATCCCATGATTCATCTTTAGTTTCACTTTTTATAAAAAGTGTTGTTACAGGTAAATGATGTTCTCCGTCTTCGAAGTCTGAAGGTGTACTGGTAGTCTCGTTGTTTGAACTTGGTTTATATTTTATTTCATCCATGTTGTGTAGAGATTCACTCGTCGCCACTTGTCACGTCCACAGTTTGTTTTGAAACTAAAAAATATTATTTTGCGATCAAGTATTTAGTGTTTAAGGCACCTTTGCTTTCTACTAGTTTCCATAATATCTGTGGTTGTGAGAATCTAGAAGACCAAGCGTATAGGTATTTATTAATTTTCCAATTTCAGAGTCACACAACTTCATATTAATATACGCATTTGGTATTCCATAATTTGTTTTGTTTGCAGTCTGTATAAAGACACTGCCGCTCAGAATATGCAGCGTTGAAGGATATGGTAAATGAATAATCTCCTGATTGGAAGTCTGAAAATGTAGAGATGTATGTCTGAACCTGCTTCATGTTTTATTTCATGTGTCTCGTGTAGAGATTCGCCCATCTTTTCATGTTCAATCAAATTTACAAAACGTCAGCTGTTCAGAACTCTCATGACTACGTTTTATACCTATTATTCACAGACAATAAAAGAATAGATAACTTGCTAGTAGCAAATTATAGAATATGATCGTTGATTGACAACAGTGAAGACGTTAAACATTCATGTTTGTATCACATTAAGTATACTTGTACATTTTGGTGGCATGTTTCGAAGTTTTACATATCAACGTAGACAGAGAGAAGAGCAGGGAATATAAAATGCTAGTTTGCTAGTTTGCGTAACAGAATATTTAGTGTTTGTTGTTCAGGAACATTTTCAAAATTACTCTCGAGCAGATTGGTGTAGTGGAAAGCCTTGGTCTGGTGTTCAAGAGAGTGCAAGACTTACAAGGTAATCGATTCGAATTTCGGTCGGATTACCGACTAACATACCGTGTTTACTTGTGGGTTGTGATGCCGTCTGGTCGTGTAGAAATCTATCTTTGAAATCTATTTGACATTATTGATTTTCCAATTTTTATTCAACACTGTATAACTTGTGCAGTTAAAATAGTCATTGAGCAACCTAAACATCATAAATAAGATGACAATATAATTCAGCCTCTTTAGCATGCATTCATGACATTGTCTACTCTCAGACATGTTATAGTATAATGTTTTATGTATGTCCTTAGTACACCTGATACAAACACTGCAAAGCAAATTAAAGTAAAGCATCATATGGCAACCTACTATGTCACTGAAGTAGCAATTAGACCTAGCCAGCCAGGTAACTGACTTGACATCTGATGGAATCACAATACATATTGATTTTAAGAATTGTGTGAATGTATTCTTCTCTGGTAAAATTCTATGCAAAGATAGTTAATAACTGCTTTGAAAATGGCTGTCAATTACAATGAACATAACACATGATTATAATTTGTTTGATACTGTGAACTTGATTTTGTTGAATTTGTTGTATGAAATATGTGTCACAGATCACAGCATGGTGGAGGAGAATATAGTAAACTGTTACATTTGATAGGGGAGTTCATTGATTTGTCATGGAAATGGGGGAAGGAGTTAGCAGGTTTTTATACCCTTGGACTGAAAGTTGAGATATATAGATAGTAAGGGCACATATAATTAATATACAATTGGCTGTATTATATGATCCACTAGCTGACAAGTCTTTTGAATGTTTAAATATAATGCGGATATAGTTAAAATCAATATAGTGGATATTAATGACTGATAGTTATTTTAATTTTAATAAAAGTAATTAAAACTAATTGTACTAGATAAAGACTGGAGGAGAAGTGAGAAACTTACTTCATAAATTTACTTACTGTTTCTTGTCTTACTGCTGAGAAAATTTTTGTAAGGAATACCACCGTCTTTGTAGCATATTTTTCTCTTTCTTTTGATCTGAAGTCCAGGTAGTATTTTATACTGTACGTGTGAAATGCAAGTTAAAGTAAAGTTTTTACTTTTCACCTTTAATCTAATATACTATTTTTATTATCTTTTTGACAGTGACCAGTCAGTTGACTGCAAAAATTGTGTCAAAATCTCAACCTTAGTCACATTAAACATTACTGGTCATATAGAAATTGACATTTTATAAAGGGAAGGAGACTCGATAACTAAAAGCAATGATCTAAAAAATTTTGCATTGATACGATGAGGAATATTCAAAACTTATACTCATATTATATGAAAACATTGCAATAACTAACTGCATGGAATATATGCAGTCCTCCTTGAGACCTAATACTCAGCAAGTTAATGAAAAAATCTCCTTCCTTTGATTGAAGCGTAAGGTTCATTACTATGCTCACAAGAGCCTGATTCTGTTCTCTGTCATGAGCCTAATTAAACCTCCATCCAAGTTGTTAAGATTCATTTTAATACTAGCCTCCAAAATATGGCAATATTGAAATTAATTTCATAGCTTAATGTCTGATTGGTTTTATTTTTCAATTTCTCTTTCTTGCTACACAGTCACGTGTTTCAGAAGAAAAAGAAATAAGGCAAGAAACATGGCATCAGGGAAGGTCCACCGTTCTCCTCAGATTGCCACAACATTCCCATTGCAGGAAGAAGTTGAAAATGGGAAGAACAGACATGTTGTTAAATGTCAGCGATGCCCCTCAAAAATACTAAATCCTGGCATGGGCATATACAAACAAGTTGAGGTAAGTGCAGTTCACCCTATCTGACCCAAACCTAACCTTACTCTTACGTAGTGTTCTCCAAAGATTACAACCTGCCAATCTTGTTACGTGTTTGGTAGCGCCGATGAAAAGTTTTGTTGCTAGTGTCTGAAAGGGATGTCATTAGGCAAATTCAAAAGGTATATAGTGGTTTTTCGCTAATGGTGAACATGGAATGTTCCAGCCACGGTGTCACACAGTGATACACACGGTACAATATCTACATTTACTGCGTTGATATATTGGACGCAAGGCCACAGCTAGTATCAGTTGTGTGAATTTTAGCATTGTATTTAGCATGGATCATTGCGAATAATTCTGTCACTTGTCCTGTGTCTGCAATCATGTGATTGGAGCATATGAGATGGTATGCAATGCCAGAGGGAGGTGGGAATAAACTTATTACTTGTGTAACATTTAAATGAAAATGTGGTACAGAATTTATCAGGTTTAATAAATACATATGTCCCGCGCCATAGCCGCGTGGTCTGAGGCGTCATGCTTCGGACCGGCGATACGGAATGCGCGCTGGTTCGAGTCTCGGCGGAGAAGGAATTTTCTCATGAGCTTTCGACCAGTCCAGCATCGTGAGGAAATTGGGGAGCTACAATTAGTAGCGTAATCCGGTCAGGGAAACTAGCATTGGCTGGGGGTTCGTCGTGCTGACCACACATCACCCTATATCTGGTCGGATGATCGTTCACCTCTGCTTAGGCATGTGAACGTGAGGCCAGCAGCCAGCTAGTCGGCTTTGGCTCTCTGGAGCTGTTTCGCCACGGAATAAATACATATGAAAAATTTAAGCAAAGAAAGATATTTAAGCTGGTTTTTTTGTTACCAGACAACACCGATTGCAACTTAACCAGTTTTTCAGAAACTTTTTACAGGTGTGTAAAATTATTCTTTTGCAATTTGTCCAACTATTTAATCATAAAATAATAAAACCGCAGTGTTACAGAAGCTGGATTCTGCTTCCATCTTCAAGTAAAAAGGGGGAAGAGGACATAGAACATTGTGTTTGGCCTCGGATCTGAGTCAAATCTGACGATAGGAAAGCTAGATAGCTTTCTGTCCATTTCCCCCCCTGTTTACTTGAAGATGGAAGTTGACTCCAGCTTTTGAAATGCTGCGGTTTTATTATTTTATAATTTAGGTGATGGACATTGTCAAAAAGAACAATTATTACGATGCACCATTGTTATAATGCTTCATACTTCAGTTTTACAGGTAGATGAAGTATTCAGTTTGTCATGTAAAACACACACCACGGTTTCCGATAATGAGATTTTGGAAGATGTGCGTATATTATGTAATGAAAAATAACATACGGGTGTATGTATAATCAAACTCAACTGTGGCAACATCGTGTTCTCTGTATTTCTACAGCTAGGACACTGCACTAAAATGTTCTTAATTTTGTTTTAAAAAGTGGCGGTTCAATGAAAACAAATTTATTAAACTGCATTAAAGGATTACATAAAGTTATGAAAAATATTTGTGAAATATATTTGTCAGAATTTAAATATCAATGATCATTTGAATTTTGAGTTCCTGCTGCTGCAGTTACATATTACTGGAATAATCATGAAATGTTATGGTACATTTTAAGAGCTACAATATTTGTAATAAGCAGATTCTAAAACGTAGGAACAAGTATTTATGTAGGATTTGAGGTTTTTACAGCGGTGAGTCTGAAGATGGCTGTCTTCTGGGTTGTTGCGCTGTGTAGTCTGGTCGATGTTAACCAACGTTTCAGAGGTCATACTGCCTTCATCATCAGGGCGATGAGTATGAAGATTTCTGTCTTCTGGGTTGTTGCGCTGTGTAGTCTGGTCGATGTTTACCAACGTTTCAGAGGTCATACTGCCTCTGTCATCAGGGCGATGAGTATGAAGATTTCTGTCTTCTGGGTTGTTGCGCTGTGTAGTCTGGTCGATGTTTACCAACGTTTCAGAGGTCATACTGCCTCCGTCATCAGGGCGATGAGTATGAAGATTTCTGTCTTCTGGGTTGTTGCGCTGTGTAGTCTGGTCGATGTTTACCAACGTTTCAGAGGTCATACCGCCTCCTTCATCGCCCTGATGATGGAGGCAGCAAGGACATCTGCAACGTCGGTATACTTCTACCAGACTACACGGCGCAACAACCCAGAAGACAGCCATCAACATATATTTATTTTTATATTGTCTAGATGTCTTCAGTAATCTTTTTCAAATTATGAGGAACTGTGTAACAGATAAACGCGACTTGAACTGAATGAGTTTTCAGTTTATTCTTTGTGATTTATTTACAAACATAGTAACTTTTTATTCATTGCTGACCACTCCACAGATAGTGCAATGATGTAGTACTTGAACTTCGAAACTGTCTGCTTTTCGAAAATTTTATCACGCCACGCCATGAACTCTTTCTAGGTATGTAAAGTATTTGACGTTGCTCGACACTTCTGTCGAATGCTGTCCTAATGTAACAATTTTGTGTGCTGTCAGTTCCCTCTGCCCCACATGAAACAGAAGGCGGAAAGAGGTGAAATTTCATCTGTACAGGATGAAATCATCAAGGACTACTGGGTCGTGGAAGACATGTATTCCTTTGAGAACGTCGGCTTTTCAAACTCTGTCGACGGCGTAAAATATCTCGCCTGTGCTGACTGTGAAGTGGGGCCTATTGGATGGTTTGATATCGCTGCTCAAACCAGCTATGTGGCGTTATCAAGAGTACTACATGGCAATGGTTAGGTAATGTATAACGCAGTGGTAAGAGGGCTGATTCTGATATGTAAGTGCTTCTGAAGTTGAGGGAGCACAAATGTTGACAGTCCTGTGATGTATCAAACTTGGGACAGAAAGACTAATAATACATGTAAATCTTATTTACGCGTGACTGCAGTTCACCATTACATTTCATTTGAGTTTTGTGATTGTACACAATCTTTCAGTGATCGTGAAGAATCTGTGATATAATCTAAGTGTCAAGAATGGAAGGATTTGTAATTAGCGCTTCAACCTGAAATATATTCATTTAAATCGTTAAAAAAATATCTCTTAGTCGAATATGAATAAATGTTTCCCTTATCCACGTTTATCCCCGCGATTATACTTTTTGTCTCAGTGTAGCGTTTGATTTAAAGTTTTTTATCAGTTTATTGTAGTAGTTGTATTAATGCGATTGTCCATTAGAGGCCTCAGACTTTCAGAAGTTCGACTACTATCTCGCTCCGAAGGTGCCCATTTTCTTTTGGTTCGTACCTCAGTTCTTGTGAAACTCTGTCATGTCCTGTAAGGTGCCGAAAGTGGCGCTCCAAATTGGTGAGTGCATTTTATAATATGTCCGTGGGAATGGCCGCAGTTTCCTGGCAAGTATTTTCTTTGATTTTTCTTCCCCTTTCAGGCCCATTGAAGCGGAAAGCGCGCATGAACAAGCATTGCATCTTAATGTTCCGAAAGAAAATATTTGCCACGAGATGTTGTTTCTTGGTTCTCGTATAGCGTAGGGAATTGTTTTATCTTCTGAACCTCCACACAAAATATAAGTCGTAAGATGTTAAATGAAGAATGAGATGGGCGGGGGCGTGTGGCGTACATGGATGGGACTAGATGTGTCGGGAAGCCTTCCGCCACCTTAGACGCAGGCTGTGAACGTAATATAAATCACTATTTGGTGAGAGAGAGAAGTTTTTCAAAGAATTATAATGTAATATATGTCATGGAAAAATGAAATTGTGCCAAAATTTTGTCTTTGATTTTTAAAAATAAAAATCTGCAGTGGGCATTCTGTTTAGATTCAAAGTCAACGTGCAGAATTACTCGGAGCGCTGCGTATGTTAGGTGGCATTGAAGGGCTAATTAACATGATATAAAATATAACCCCTGAAGCCAAATCTCATCTAAATAATGTTTAAGAATTTCGTCTGTGCCGGGGGGCGAGGGGGGAGAATAAAAATCCTCATTACATGGATTAAATAATCACTTTAGAAAATGGCTGTCGTCTGGGTTGTAGTTCCGTATAGTCTCGGTAGACGTTTACCGACGTTTCAGACGTCCTTTTTGCCTCCATCATCTTATGACTCATTGCCTTAATGATGGAGGCAGTAAGGACCTCCGAAACGTTGGTAAAATTCTACCACTCGCCGCTACAACCCAGAAGACAGTCAAAATTGTGTGTCGTGTCGTGTATCGTGTTGCGTGCGCTACAGAATTATTTTTTCCTGATCTGTGAAGGCTGAAAGAGAGATTGAGCCATCGTGACATGCTCTCAACAGCTTCTGCCATCTAGTGTGATTTTTTTTAACTTGTTAGATACCATGGGTCCCGAACTAAATTATTGTAGCTGTTTTCTTACATGCAAACACTTCGTGAACAAAGATAAGTGAGGGCGGGAGTAGCTCAGTCTGTATAGTGACTGACTACGGACGGGACCGGGGTTCGATCCCCTAGGGGAGCAGAGGATTTTTCCTCTAGCCCCTGCCGGCTCTGGGGTCCTTTACCTTCATGTGGTGCAATGGGACAGCTTTACTTTCTACGAAGACAAGATTTGAGGTTTTCACTGCGGTGAGTACGAAGATGGCTGCCTCTGGGCTGTAGCGATGGAGGCTGTCAAAAGCGTACTCACGTGGAGTGGACAGAATTGTTAAAATCTTTTAATTAAGTCGAAAGCTTTTCTAATTTAGGCAGCACATTTTCACGAAATGGAAAATTACAAGAAAATAAACGCACGGTGAATCGGTCAAGACGGACTCTGTAATCTCACCCTCGTTGTTTGGCAACTCTGTCGGAACTTTGAGGCTGTCTGCGGTGACGGAGACTTCGAATTAGATTTTCATTTGTTTGATCTGGAGGATAGACGTCGACTTGTAATAAAGATCTCTCGGGTTAGGTGGTTGAAAGGAGAACCATCTGTGTCCTTATCCTCAGGGTACTGATGCGGCTAGATTCAATTCCAAATCACTTTGCAGCTGATGGTGAGTCAGCTGGTGTCCAGTCCCTGTTGGGACGGACTCGTGACCAGATTTTGTCTTTCGTCACACCGTTAGAGTAATGTCGTGTGGCGTCTGTACGTTTGTACACAAGGAACTTCACCAAATGCCAGGGTTACCACCTTGACCACGACGGGACGAGATGGAAAAATGTGGGACGCGTCGGAGAGAAGAAATGTTTACAAATTTTCAGTGGGGAAATTCTGATGAGAAGAGTCCAATTGTGAGACCCCTAGGAATAGCTGGGAGGATAATATTAAACAATTCATGGTGTGGTATTAGGAACATTGACTATAATTTTATCTTACACACAGACGAAATCGTAGTATTTATTTAAAATAAAATTGTCTTGATGTTAAATTGTTAAATGAATTTAACATTTTGGTTGTAGGTTAGGTTAGGTTAGGTTGGGTTGGGTTATGATACGTTAGGTTGGGTTAGGTTAGGTTGGGTTAGGTTAGGTTAGGCTGGGTTAGGTTGGGTTAGGTTAGGCTGGGTTAGGTTATGTTACGTTAGGTTGGGTTAGGTTGGGTTAGGTTAGGTTAGGTTAGGCTGGGTTAGGTTGGGTTAGGTTAGGCTGGGTTAGGTTATGTTACGTTAGGTTGGGTTAGGTTAGGTTAGGTTGGGTTAGGTTAGGTTAGGCTGGGTTAGGTTGGGTTAGGTTAGGCTGGGTTAGGTTATGTTACGTTAGGTTGGGTTAGGTTAGGCTGGGTTAGGTTAGGTTGGGTTAGGTTATATGGCGACACCATACAACTGATAATTTGTCTCTAACACGTTATGAGCATATAGTAGCCGCATGAACATTAAACCGCTTCAAAGTTGTGTAACAAGTCGTCAGACCACCTTGCAACTTTCTCAGTTTAAGAAACTAGGTTTCTGGACGTGTAACAGATAAGAAATGCAAATGGCAGCCATGTTCCGAACACTTCTCTTAACTGATCAGAATGCTTAATGTTTGTGACCATTATGAATCAAACGTAAGAGATTTATCACATTTATCGATTCGTAATTAATTTTCCGATGCTGCTCCAACTGCGGAATTCACGTGGCGGCGAATTAGACTAGAAGATGATCATGAATCATGTGTGATATCTTTTTAACACTCGAGAAGTCACTGATGTGTGATGATGGAAGGTTCAGTCATTGGGGCTTCTGGGCCCCCCTCGACCCTCTCATTATCATCAGCCCCCCCCCGCCCTAAAATTTAGAAATTATTTTGCCCTTTTATCGATGTAAGAAAGCTCAAATCAAAATCCAGTTATTTACAATCACGAATGTTTCGATTGACTTGGTCTGTTGTACATGTCATATTTTTATTCTCACCCCACGTGGTAACACGAATATTTCATCACGGAAGTACGAATTCTTGGGAAGCCGCGTCGAATTGTAAGTGACACAAAGACATTTGCTGTGTACGAAACATTTTACTGTGAAACCGTTACAGCGCCACACTTTGGCGTCAAATCGGGGGTGGCGATGACATGAAACTTTTCTTTTTCCCCTTCGGAATATCTCAACTTGATGGTGTTACTTCATGAAGTGAAGAAATGTATTTTCCTTCGCTTTTCTAACCTAACCTAACCTAAAACTGCCCTCTTGCCCAAGTTAAACAGACGCGACTGACTGATTATACAGTAATTTATATTTTTGTTTTGTGTGTTTGTGTTTACTTAACTTCCTTAACTGTGACAACTCTGTCGCTTCCAACGAAAGCGTGTTTGCATTCTGTATATTAGTTACTCAAAGTCTACGTTAAACACTTTCTTCTCGGAAGAGTCCACTACTTTGTGAAACAACAAAATAGTTTGATCTGTAACAGTTGTACAATCATTCTTGCGATATTATTTGCTAATGGACGTAACTTATTCTGAGTAATGTTTCCATTTACAAGTCATTTCAGTTGCCTAGATCTGCAATGTCGCTCCACTCACTCCCTTACCTGATTTCTCACTCGAATAGGTTTTATTTATTAAAGCAGAATTGTCGATGAGAAGTATTCAGGATGAAATATTCCTCAAGAACCGGGTGAGGAGGCAATTGCAGGTCACAAGGGACCTCGCCCTGAAAGCTCTGGTCAACCATCAAGCCTTTGAGGTCCAGTTTCAGCCGGTGGACAACCCGTGCTTCAGGTCATCAACTTTGACATGGCTTCGGGTTCGAATGTATTCCGCTCAGGGTCTTAAGCCATTATCTAATTGCCCGATAACATTTCTCGCGAATTTGTTTCACGTAATCCTCCGCGGACAGTAATTCCTGCCAGCGTGGGTTCAAGCTCGCGTGGCGTCCGTACTGACACCAGGAAAGGATTCGACGAGCGAGGGTCTTACAGGGTGTAAACGAACATGACGAGCAGTTTAGGTCCCGTCCCAGAAACAGCGGGAAGAGGTCGTGGACTATCTGAAGACGCTCGCGACATTTCTTGTACAGTATAACGCGCAGTTTCAGTCAGGATGTCTGGGTTATCCTCCCAGAACAAAAGCGATAACGTTGAGATGTCTTGCAAGAGGTTTGTTCGCTTTATATAAGTTGGAACACACATCATTTCGCCCGATTAATAGGTTAGCAGAGCGGGAGTGTGTGTGTTCCTCGTGTTCGGGGAGGTACCCAGTCGGAACTCCGACTCGAGGACGAGATGTCTTCGGGGGTCATGAGCACGCTCGCTGTGCTAACCTACGGCTATGATACGATACACTGCTTTATTTTGTTTGTGAGTGCGTAAGTCCAGACGTCATGTCATTTATAATCCGAGTGTCAATATCAGAATCTGGTATGATTGTCTACACACAAAGCTTTCTCACAGCAGCACAGTGTAACATTTGTCTAGCGGCCATCGTATTAACCTTGAGGAAGAATGTATCAAGTTTTGAGTTACTGTAGGCCGCCTTGACACTCTTTTAAACCTTTCTGTGCCAGTATTGAAGAAGGTACTGCAGGAGTCACATAGGTCGTTCACACACTGATCGCCTTCAGAGGGGATGTCGATCCAAAAACTGCCATCTAATCAGTGAAACAGTAAATTAAAAAAATTTTGAGCTAAAATTACGCTAGTCCGTCAGGGAGCGAGCTACAGGAGACAAGAATCTAGCCAAAGAAATAACAGAGACATGAACAACAAAATGGCGGCAGAAGAACGTGAGAAGCGTCTGTCTGGATGTCTTTGTGGCCCGAGTCGGTTGTATCAGTCCAATGCAGTGTGAGTGTTGCTAGAATGAAGCAACGAGCCCTTAGGCTTGTCCTACATCAATTCATCTGCAGGATGCAGCATCTCCACTCAGAGTTGTAATCCAAATGAAGTAAGAAAAGTAACTTATGAACGTAAACAGAAATTCTCTAAGTAGGAAAATATTACGCTTACAGTCTTGAAAATAGTTTCCTGTTTATGGAGCTGTGACACGAGCCGCTGTAACTAAGTACGTATACAACCAATGTTACGTTTCCCTTGTTTATAGTGGCTGCGTGGCTTTGTTTGTTAGTTAGGCCGGCACTAATAGCTTTCCATTCTTACTACGAATGAAATGGCGGATGATATTAAAATGTATATTAAAGAAATAGAGTGTAGGATCAATTCAAGTGGCTGAGCGACGAGTGACGTGTTCTTCTGAACACTATTTCAGCCTGTGAGTTCTATAAAGGCTGAGTAATTTATACACTAGCTGAGCAACTGTTAGTTTCTCAAGAAAGATTCTGCTGTGCCGATGTAAATGGCGTGTCCTTATAGACGAACCGCCATTTTGCTAAAGCCTTGACTCGTGACTTTGTTGCGCAGAGCACTCTTTAGGCTAAGTGATGTACCAGACGCGTACTTTACCCTAACCTCACTTATGACGTGGATTTGAATATACTAGGATTCACGAAGCTGTGTCAGCAATTTTAATAAGTCTTAATCAATTTTTAAAGTTAAAAAAAATCTTAACGACATTCTAAACCACCAATTTTATAGTTTATATTATTATTACTTTAGGAAAAATCAGGAATAGAGAAAAGTAATCCAGTTCAGTGAAATGGCTTCAAACATACATTCGAACCTGATGATGGTCATATTGGGTTGAAACATGTAGCTCAACGAGAAGTTACTGAACAGTGAGTGTGTATAAAATGAATGAGAATCGAAAGAGTAATTGCACACACAGACTACTACGTGTTCAAAGAAAGTTGGCCTCTTCTTGAACTTTGGTATGAAGGTCGTGTCACGGAGATAATTTTTATTTCAGCGAAGTCAACGTGACAGCCGTGGACAAAAGAACTTCCATGAATGTGGCCCAGGACGTTCTATGGAATCCGTCGTCTGAGTCTGTTTTCTGAGTCAATTGAAATCGGTGTGCATCTTTTTAAGTTCTATTATACGTATTGAAGATTTCTGTCCACTGGGTTGTTGCGCTGTGTAGTCTGGTCGATGTTTACCAACGTTTCAGAGGTCATATGCCTCCATCATCAGAGTATGAAGATTTCTGTCTTCTGGGTTGTTGCGCTGTGTAGTATGGTCGATGTTAACCAACGTTTCGGAGGTCATACTGCCTCCATCATCAGGGCGATGAGTATGAAGATTTCCGTCTTCTGGGTTGTTGCGCTGTGTAGTCTGGTCGAGGTTTACCAACGTTTCAGAGGTCATACTGCCTCCATCATCAGAGTATGAAGATTTCCGTCTTCTGGGTTGTTGCGCTGTGTAGTATGGTCGATGTTAACCAACGTTTCGGAGGTCATACTGCCTCCATCATCAGAGTATGAAGATTTCTGTCTTCTGGGTTGTTGCGCTGTGTAGTCTGGTCGATGTTTACCAACGTTTCAGAGGTCATACTGCCTCCATCATCAGAGTATGAAGATTTCCGTCTTCTGGGTTGTTGCGCTGTGTAGTCTGGTCGATGTTTACCAACGTTTCAGAGGTCATACTGCCTCCATCATCAGAGTATGAAGATTTCTGTCTTCTGGGTTGTTGCGCTGTGTAGTATGGTCGATGTTAACCAACGTTTCAGAGGTCATACTGCCTCCGTCATCAGAGTATGAAGATTTCTGTCTTCTGGGTTGTTGCGCTGTGTAGTCTGGTCGATGTTTACCAACGTTTCAGAGGTCATACTGCCTCCATCATCAGAGTATGAAGATTTCTGTCTTCTGGGTTGTTGCGCTGTGTAGTATGGTCGATGTTAACCAACGTTTCGGAGGTCATACTGCCTCCATCATCAGAGTATGAAGATTTCTGTCTTCTGGGTTGTTGCGCTGTGTAGTCTGGTCGATGTTTACCAACGTTTCGGAGGTCATACTGCCTCCATCATCAGAGTATGCAGATTTCCGTCTTCTGGATTGTTGCGCTGTGCAGTCTGGTCGATGTTTACCAACGTTTCGGAGGTCATACTGCCTCCATCATCAAAGTATGCAGATTTCCGTCTTCTGGATTGTTGCGCTGTGCAGTCTGGTCGATGTTTACCAACGTTTCGGAGGTCATACTGCCTCCATCATCAGAGTATGCAGATTTCCGTCTTCTGGGTTGTTGCGCTGTGCAGTCTGGTCGATGTTTACCAACGTTTCGGAGGTCATACTGCCTCCATCATCAGAGTATGCAGATTTCCGTCTTCTGGGTTGTTGCGCTGTGTAGTCTGGTCGATGTTTACCAACGTTTCGGAGGTCATACTGCCTCCATCATCAGAGTATGCAGATTTCCGTCTTCTGGATTGTTGCGCTGTGCAGTCTGGTCGATGTTTACCAACGTTTCGGAGGTCATACTGCCTCCATCATCAGAGTATGCAGATTTCCGTCTTCTGGGTTGTTGCGCTGTGTAGTCTGGTCGATGTTTACCAACGTTTCGGAGGTCATACTGCCTCCATCATCAGAGTATGCAGATTTCCGTCTTCTGGGTTGTTGCGCTGTGTAGTCTGGTAGATGTTTACCAAAGTTTCAGAGGTCATACTGCTTCCGTCATCACGTTCTGTAATTCTGTTGAATTTTAATCAGGCCTGAAAATTGATCTCGAATTTAATCTCGTGCGTTGTTAACCATAGATATGACGACCATGTGCATTATACGGATTAAATTTACGATTAAAATGAGAGCGATTAATTGAAGTAAACGTTAGAATGTTGAAGCCCGTAGTTTCTGAAAGATGTAACATAAAACCGAACGGTAATTCTGGTGGTTTATGGCCGCGCCACAGACTGAATGTCATGTCCCCAGGGGGGCAAGGCTCATGTACAATTAAATATCCTACTTCATGTCTTGAAGGTGGAAGTTGCATCATTTTACGAATACTTGGCCTCAATTTAAGATTTTGCCACAAGACGCCTCATCAGCTAAGCAAACAGTCTTAATGTCGACTTACATCTGTTAACGCAGCTAAGACGAACTAAGTAGCGTACTTAAACAGTTTCTATTATTACTTAACGGGGAGCAGGTCTTGTGGTATTGTTAAGACAGTAAAAACATATGACGGACAAGGCGTCTGGATAGGCAGACTGCAGATTTTTAAATTCGTGTCGCTGGAAACATTTTGGAACTGTAGACATCACATTCGTGGAGACAGACATTTATTTGTCAAGCGTTTTGTATTCGACAAGAAATATGTTCGACATAAAAGCTATATACCTTAATGGCGTTAATACATCACGCATTCATTTTTATGTTATCAGTCATCTTGCTTGTACGTAATTAGAAAACAAAGAAAATTATTGAAAATTTGTATCTTGATATGAGATGAAAAAGATGAATGTGGGAGTAATAATTCTGGATTCTTGGTGTAAATGTCTAGAAAAAAAAAGTCTGATATGTTTACACTCGCTGGAATATTCATCTGAAGGCCAGAGAGGAACAACTTTCATTTCCAGAGGCCTTGTCTGACTAACATCGGTTAACCTGCTGTAATGAACACGCGTCATGGAATTGTTACGACACGTTTTGATAGAGACGAATGCAGTCTGTGTCTCGCACCGTGGGTTCTGACATTTTCATAACTCTCTACTACAAGATGGCTGATGACTGATTGGCCAGGTCTCATGAAACATCTGCCCATCGATGTGCGTAGTTCGATACGATAAATAAACTGATTCTTTCATTCGGCTGTAAAAGTCGAAATTCCATCACTACTACCGGAATAATTACATCCCTCTTTGCATTATTTAGGACCAGATAGTCTATTTCCTCAACATATACTTTTAAATTAATTATAACTGAAAAACGCTACAGAATCTAACACGTCTATGAACTACAGTTCAAATTAAAATTGCGATCTAGAAGTAATTAGGAGCAGAGCATATCCGAAGAACTCTTGCCGAATATTTTGTATTTATGACTCGTATCAGGCACGTACATATTAAGGAAAATTGCTGTTTTCATAGGTTTTGCGCAGTGTGGTAAGAAAATGCGGGTTTTCCAGAACAAGGAACAGGAGAATGTTTGAACTTAAAATAGAGCAGGTAACAGGTGGATAGAGAAAATTAGAGCGTCATAGGACACGTGAGAAATAGATACATTTTAGACAGGAAATGTGAAGGAAAGAGGCAATTTGTTAAACTCAGACGTAGATGGAATGAAAATATATCAAAATGGAAATAAAGAAATAGTGTGGGGGGTGCGAATAGAATACAAATGGGACAGTGGCGGGTTCTTAGGAATACGGTAATTCAAGTTTCATGGATTGTACGTGAATATCTTGATCAGCTCAGCGACTACCAGCATCAGAATATGGACTCTTCTGCATTGAGTTAATTGCTTCCATGTATACTTTCTGATGCCTAGTTGTGAAACAGGACCATAAGTGCTTGTTTTCCCTTGTGGAGCACGTGGTCACCCTTCTTTGTTTGCACAACATCCGACCCAGCACTCCGGGCATTCAAAGCTGTAATTAATTCGTTTGTTTACCGAGTGAAAGTGATGGTCACAAGAGCCGGACTCCAAACACGATGCAAAGCGAATTCATTCCGTAAAATTGGTAATTACGGCCTAGACTTTATAGAAAACAAAGACTACAGAGCGAAGCAAGTCTCACGTTTTCGTTGTTTCTTCCGAATGTGTGGAGCTGTCACCGTCAGATAGTGCAAAATATCTAACCTAACCTAACCAAACTAACCTAACTTAACCTAACCTAAACTAACCCAACCTAACCTAACCCAACCTAACCTAAACTAACCCAACCTAATCTAACCTAACCTAATCTAAACTAACCTAACCTAACCTATCTACCATAAGCAAGCTTAGCCTAACATAGAGTAGCCCATACCAGCCTAGTCTAAACTAGGCTAGCCTAACGTAGTGTTACCCATCCTAGCCTATCACAACCTCGACTACCCTAGATAGCCTATCCTATCTTAGGCTTAATACTGCATGAGAAGGCCAGCCTAACTGCAGGGGAAACTATTCTTTGAGAAAACCCATGCCTAAACTAGAGTAGACTAGCGTAGTGTAGCTTAAATTACTCTGCACAGACCACTCCAGAATAGGCCAGATCTTCCAACACAGCAAATCTCATACAAACCTGCCCCAATCAACCTACCGAGCGTAAATTTGACATTTATGGTAACCGAGAAAAGAAATACCTAAATTAACTGAACGCACCCTAGTATCAAATAGAATAGCGTATCATAGCATAGACGAAGGCCTAAAGGTTAGGTGTCGGAACACAGAGGGGCCACAAAGCCGTGAGGCTGAAATGCAGAGATCGGCATGACTGGGGGACCGCACTCCTCCAGACCGGTTCTCTGCCGGACAGAGTCTTTCCTGGATACAATTTCTGCGGTCTGTGCCGGGAAATACATTCAAATTTTGAAAATTTTTGGTTTGGTGCGATTTTTAGACAATTTCCAGCATTTTTTGATTTTTTGAAAATTTTCACCTTCAAAATTTTTTCGAAAATTTTCAAAAAAATTTGGTTTTGTGCGCTTTTCAGACAATTTCCAGCATTTCTTGATTTTTCGAAGATTTTCAAAATTTTGAATATTTTTTCTAATTATTCCCCAAGTGATACCTGCGAAACTCGGTGAATGGCTCACACTGTCTCTGCCGGACTGCGCCTTTATCTCACTCGGTTGCTGCCTGCCCCGTTGTCTGCACCAACCGGCCTCTGCAGGTCCCGGTCTCTGCTGGTGATTGACTGCCTTACGTGTTGCCTGCAGCACCTGGGCTTCTCAGTGCCGTGTCATGCAGAGAACGGTCCATGCAGAGCCCGAGATAGGCAGAGACCGCATACGTCAGAGTCACAGTACATCAGAAACAGTCCGAGAGAGACCGGTTCTGCAAGGCATGAGGTGGTGGAATTTTGAAAAATTTCTAAATTTTCAAAAAATGAAAAAATTCTGGAAATTTTCAAAAATTGTCGAAATTTTAAAAAAATTGAAAATGGCTGCAAATGGCGTGAAACGCAAAGAAAACCACAAATTTTCGAAATTTTCGACAAAAATTTTGAATTAAGAATTTTTCAAAAAATTTTGGTTTTGTGCGCCTTTTGGACGATACCCTACGTTTTTCGATTTTTCGAAAAATTTTATATTTTGTCAAAGTTTCTCCACAATATCCAGGCCGTGACCGGCCTCTGCACGACCCGGTCACTGCCGATCCCTTTCTCTGTCGGACGCGGTGTCTAACGTACTCGCTCTCTGCAAGATACGTTCTCTGTATCACCCGATATATGCCAGGCCGTCTGTGCAAAGACCTGGTTCAGCAGAGACCGGGTGAGGCACAGCCCGAAACAAGCAGAGAAATGTGAGACAGAGAGAGTGAGGCGAAGACGTGTTGAGTCACAGAAGATGGGAAGCAGAGATCGGGTGAGGCAGAGACCGTGTCAAGCTGATGCACACACCGCATCAAGCGGAGACCGGTGAGGCACAGGACGAGCGACGCAGAGATCTTGTTAACCAGAGACGGAGTCAAGCACAGACCTGGGGAATCACACACAGCAGATACCGGTTGACTCACAGACTGGGTACGGCTGAGACTGTGTGAAATAGACAGCCCGGCGAAGTCTAGTCCTGAAAGGGATGAGCCAGGTCAAATTTAGAAGAAAAAAATTTCAAATTTTTCGAAAAATCAAAAAACGCTGCAAACGCTCTGAAATGCGCACAAAATCAAAAATTTTCTGAAAATTCGAAAGAAAATTAAAAGTTGAAAATTTTCAAAAATTCTTGGTTTTGTGCGCGTTTTGGGCCATTTCCCACGTTTTTCGATTTTTCGAAAATTTTCGAAAAAATTGAAAATTTCGACATTTTTTGACATTTCTCAAAAAGGAACTCCTTTGAGAAATTTCAAAAAATGTCGAAATTTGTCGTTTTGGACGATTTCCGACGTTTTTTGATTTTTTAAAATTTCGACATTTTTTGAAATTTCTCAAAGGGGTATCCCTTTGAGAAATTTCAAAAAATGTCGAAATTTGTCGTTTTGGACGATTTCCGACGTTTTTTGATTTTTTTAAAATTTTGACATTTTTTGAAATTTGTCGTTTTGGCCGATTTCCGACGTTTTTTAACTTTTTTTAAAATTTCGACATTTTTTGAAATTTGTCGTTTTGGACGATTTTTTGACGTTTTTTGATTTTTAAAATGTCGAAATTTGTCGTTTTGGACGATTTCCGACGTTTTTTGATTTTTTAAAATTTCGACATTTTGGACGATTTCCGACGTTTTTTTGATTTTTTTAAAATTTCGACATTTTTTGAAATTTCTCAAAGGGGTAACCCTTTTAGAAATTTCAAAAAATGTCGAAATTTGTCGTTTTGGACGATTTCCGAAGTTTTTTTGATTTTTTAAAATTTCGACATTTTTTGAAATTTCTCAAAGGGTTACCCCTTTGAGAAATTTAAAAAAATGTCGAAATTTGTCATTTTGGACGATTTTTTGACGTTTTTTGATTTTTTAAAATGTCGAATTTTGTCGTTTTGGACGATTTCCGACGTTTTTTGATTTTTTTAAAATTTCGACATTTTTTGAAATTTCTCAAAGGGGTACCACTTTGAGAAATTTCAAAAAATGTCGAAATTTGTCGTTTTGGACGATTTCCGACGTTTTTTTGATTTTTTTAAAAAAAAAATTTTTGAAATTTTTCAAAGGGTTACCCCTTTGAGAAATTTCAAAAAATGTCGAAATTTGTCGTTTTGGACGATTTCCGACGTTTTTTTGATTTTTTTAAAATTTCGACATTTTTTGAAATTTCTCAAAGGGTTACCACTTTGAGAAATTTCAAAAAATGTCGAAATTTGTCGTTTTGGACGATTTTTTGACGTTTTTGATTTTATAAAATGTCAAAATTTGTCGTTTTGGACGATTTGCGACGTTTTTTGATTTTTTTAAAATTTCGACATTTTTTGAAATTTCTCAAAGGGTTACCCCTTTGAGAAATTTCAAAAAATGTCGAAATTTGTCGTTTTGGACGATTTTTTGACGTTTTTTGATTTTTTAAAATGTCGAAATTTGTCGTTTTGGACGATTTCCGACGTTTTTTGATTTTTTTAAAATTTCGACATTTTTTGAAATTTCTCAAAGGGTTACCCCTTTGAGAAATTTCAAAAAATGTCGAAATTTGTCGATTTGGACGATTTCCGACGTTTTTTTGATTTTTTTTTAATTTCGACATTTTTTGAAATTTGTCGTTTTGGACGATTTTTTGACGCTTTTTGATTTTTTAAAATGTCGAAATTTGTCGTTTTGGACGATTTCCGACGTTTTTTTGATTTTTTTAAAATTTCGACATTTTTTGAAATTTCTCTAAAGTGGTAACCCTTTGAGAAATTTCAAAAAATATCGAAATTTGTCGTTTTGGACGATTTCCGACGTTTTTTGATTTTTTAAAATTTCGACATTTTTTGAAATTTCTCAAAGGGTTACCCCTTTGAAAAATTTCAAAAAATGTCGAAATTTGTCGTTTTGGACGATTTTTTGACGTTTTTTGATTTTTAAAATGTCGAAATTTGTCGTTTTGGACGATTTCCAACGTTTTTTGATTTTTAAAATGTCGAAATTTGTCGTTTTGGACGATTTCCAACGTTTTTTGATTTTTTTAAAATTTCGACATTTTTTGAAATTTCTCAAAGGGTTACCCCTTTGAGAAATTTCAAAAAATGTCGAAATTTGTCGTTTTGGACGATTTCCGACGTTTTTTTGATTTTTTTTAAAATTTCTGCTTTTTTTAATTTCTCAAAGGGTTACCCCTTTGAGAAATTTCAAAAAATGTCGAAATTTGTCGTTTTGGACGATTTCCGACGTTTTTTTGATTTTTTTAAAATTTCGACATTTTTTTTTAATTTCTCAAAGGGTTACCCCTTTGAGAAATTTCAAAAAATGTCGAAATTTGTCGTTTTGGACGATTTCCGACATTTTTTTGATTTTTTTAAAATTTCGACATTTTTTGAAATTTCTCAAAGGGTTACCCCTTTGAGAAATTTCAAAAAATGTCGAAATTTGTCGTTTTGGACGATTTTTTGACGTTTTTCGATTTTTTAAAATGTCGAAATTTATCGTTTTGGACTATTTCCGACGTTTTTTGATTTTTTTAATATTTCGACATTTTTTTAAATTTCTCAAAGGGTTACCCCTTTGAGAAATTTCAAAAAATGTCGAAATTTGTCGTTTTGGACGATTTCCGACGTTTTTTTGATTTTTTTAAAATTTCGACATTTTTTGAAATTTCTCAAAGGGTTACCCCTTTGAGAAATTTCAAAAAATGTCGAAATTTGTCGTTTTGGACGATTTTTTGACGTTTTTTGATTTTTTAAAATGTCGAAATTTGTCGTTTTGGACGATTTCCGACGTTTTTTGATTTTTTTAAAATTTCGACATTTTTTGAAATTTCTCAAAGGGTTACCCCTTTGAGAAATTTCAAAAAATGTCGAAATTTGTCGATTTGGACGATTTCCGACGTTTTTTTGATTTTTTTTTAATTTCGACATTTTTTGAAATTTGTCGTTTTGGACGATTTTTTGACGCTTTTTGATTTTTTAAAATGTCGAAATTTGTCGTTTTTGACGATTTCCGACGTTTTTTTGATTTTTTTAAAATTTCGACATTTTTTGAAATTTCTCAAAGGGGTAACCCTTTGAGAAATTTCAAAAAATGTCGAAATTTGTCGTTTTGGACGATTTCCGACGTTTTTTGATTTTTTAAAATTTCGACATTTTTTGAAATTTCTCAAAGGGTTACCCCTTTGAGAAATTTCAAAAAATGTCGAAATTTGTCGTTTTGGACGATTTTTTGACGTTTTTTGATTTTTAAAATGTCGAAATTTGTCGTTTTGGACGATTTCCAACGTTTTTTGATTTTTAAAATGTCGAAATTTGTCGTTTTGGACGATTTCCAACGTTTTTTGATTTTTTTAAAATTTCGACATTTTTTGAAATTTCTCGAAGGGTTACCCCTTTGAGAAATTTCAAAAAATGTCGAAATTTGTCGTTTTGGACGATTTCCGACGTTTTTTGATTTTTTTTAAAATTTCTACTTTTTTTTAATTTCTCAAAGGGTTACCCCTTTGAGAAATTTCAAAAAATGTCGAAATTTGTCGTTTTGTACGATTTCCGACGTTTTTTTGATTTTTTTAAAATTTCGACATTTTTTGAAATTTCTCAAAGGGTTACCCCTTTGAGAAATTTCAAAAAATGTCGAAATTTGTCGTTTTGGACGATTTTTTGACGTTTTTTGATTTTTTAAAATGTCGAAATTTGTCGTTTTGGACGATTTCCGACGTTTTTTGATTTTTTTAAAATTTCGACATTTTTTGAAATTTCTCAAAGGGTTACCCCTTTGAGAAATTTCAAAAAATGTCGAAATTTGTCGATTTGGACGATTTCCGACGTTTTTTTGATTTTTTTTTAATTTCGACATTTTTTGAAATTTGTCGTTTTGGACGATTTTTTGACGCTTTTTGATTTTTTAAAATGTCGAAATTTGTCGTTTTGGACGATTTCCGACGTTTTTTTGATTTTTTTAAAATTTCGACATTTTTTGAAATTTCTCAAAGTGGTAACCCTTTGAGAAATTTCAAAAAATATCGAAATTTGTCGTTTTGGACGATTTCCGACGTTTTTTGATTTTTTAAAATTTCGACATTTTTTGAAATTTCTCAAAGGGTTACCCCTTTGAAAAATTTCAAAAAATGTCGAAATTTGTCGTTTTGGACGATTTTTTGACGTTTTTTGATTTTTAAAATGTCGAAATTTGTCGTTTTGGACGATTTCCAACGTTTTTTGATTTTTAAAATGTCGAAATTTGTCGTTTTGGACGATTTCCAACGTTTTTTGATTTTTTTAAAATTTCGACATTTTTTGAAATTTCTCAAAGGGTTACCCCTTTGAGAAATTTCAAAAAATGTCGAAATTTGTCGTTTTGGACGATTTCCGACGTTTTTTTGATTTTTTTAAAATTTCTGCTTTTTTAATTTCTCAAAGGGTTACCCCTTTGAGAAATTTCAAAAAATGTCGAAATTTGTCGTTTTGGACGATTTCCGACGTTTTTTTGATTTTTTTAAAATTTCGACATTTTTTTTTAATTTCTCAAAGGGTTACCCCTTTGAGAAATTTCAAAAAATGTCGAAATTTGTCGTTTTGGACGATTTCCGACGTTTTTTTGATTTTTTTAAAATTTCGACATTTTTTGAAATTTCTCAAAGGGTTACCCCTTTGAGAAATTTCAAAAAATGTCGAAATTTGTCGTTTTGGACGATTTTTTGACGTTTTTCGATTTTTTAAAATGTCGAAATTTATCGTTTTGGACTATTTCCGACGTTTTTTGATTTTTTTAATATTTCGACATTTTTTTAAATTTCTCAAAGGGTTACCCCTTTGAGAAATTTCAAAAAATGTCGAAATTTGTCGTTTTGGACGATTTCCGACGTTTTTTTGATTTTTTTAAAATTTCGACATTTTTTGAAATTTCTCAAAGGGTTACCCCTTTGAGAAATTTCAAAAAATGTCGAAATTTGTCGTTTTGGACGATTTTTTGACGTTTTTTGATTTTTTAAAATGTCGAAATTTGTCGTTTTGGACGATTTCCGACGTTTTTTGATTTTTTTAAAATTTCGACATTTTTTGAAATTTCTCAAAGGGTTACCCCTTTGAGAAATTTCAAAAAATGTCGAAATTTGTCGATTTGGACGATTTCCGACGTTTTTTTGATTTTTTTTTAATTTCGACATTTTTTGAAATTTGTCGTTTTGGACGATTTTTTGACGCTTTTTGATTTTTTAAAATGTCGAAATTTGTCGTTTTGGACGATTTCCGACGTTTTTTTGATTTTTTTAAAATTTCAAAAAATGTCGAAATTTGTCGTTTTGGACGATTTCCGACGTTTTTTGATTTTTTAAAATTTCGACATTTTTTGAAATTTCTCAAAGGGTTACCCCTTTGAGAAATTTCAAAAAATGTCGAAATTTGTCGTTTTGGACGATTTTTTGACGTTTTTTGATTTTTAAAATGTCGAAATTTGTCGTTTTGGACGATTTCCAACGTTTTTTGATTTTTAAAATGTCGAAATTTGTGGTTTTGGACGATTTCCAACGTTTTTTGATTTTTTTAAAATTTCGACATTTTTTGAAATTTCTCGAAGGGTTACCCCTTTGAGAAATTTCAAAAAATGTCGAAATTTGTCGTTTTGGACGATTTCCGACGTTTTTTTGATTTTTTTTAAAATTTCTACTTTTTTTTAATTTCTCAAAGGGTTACCCCTTTGAGAAATTTCAAAAAATGTCGAAATTTGTCGTTTTGTACGATTTCCGACGTTTTTTTGATTTTTTTAAAATTCGACATTTTTTGAAATTTCTCAAAGGGTTACCCCTTTGAGAAATTTCAAAAAATGTCGAAATTTGTCGTTTTGGACGATTTTTTGACGTTTTTTGATTTTTTAAAATGTCGAAATTTGTCGTTTTGGACGATTTCCGACGTTTTTTGATTTTTTTAAAATTTCGACATTTTTTGAAATTTCTCAAAGGGTTACCCCTTTGAGAAATTTCAAAAAATGTCGAAATTTGTCGTTTTGGACGATTTTTTGACGTTTTTTGATTTTTTAAAATGTCGAAATTTGTCGTCTTGGACGATTTCCGACGTTTTTTGATTTTTTTAAAATTTCGACATTTTTTGAAATTTCTCAAAGGGTTACCCCTTTGAGAAATTTCAAAAAATGTCGAAATTTGTCGTTTTGGACGATTTTTTGACGTTTTTCGATTTTTTAAAATGTCGAAATTTATCGTTTTGGACTATTTCCGACGTTTTTTGATTTTTTTAATATTTCGACATTTTTTTAAATTTCTCAAAGGGTTACCCCTTTGAGAAATTTCAAAAAATGTCGAAATTTGTCGTTTTGGACGATTTCCGACGTTTTTTTGATTTTTTTAAAATTTCGACATTTTTTGAAATTTCTCAAAGGGTTACCCCTTTGAGAAATTTCAAAAAATGTCGAAATTTGTCGTTTTGGACGATTTTTTGACGTTTTTTGATTTTTTAAAATGTCGAAATTTGTCGTTTTGGACGATTTCCGACGTTTTTTGATTTTTTTAAAATTTCGACATTTTTTGAAATTTCTCAAAGGGTTACCCCTTTGAGAAATTTCAAAAAATGTCTAAATTTGTCGATTTGGACGATTTCCGACGTTTTTTTGATTTTTTTTAATTTCGACATTTTTTGAAATTTGTCGTTTTGGACGATTTTTTGACGCTTTTTGATTTTTTAAAATGTCGAAATTTGTCGTTTTGGACGATTTCCGACGTTTTTTTGATTTTTTTAAAATTTCGACATTTTTTGAAATTTCTCAAAGGGGTAACCCTTTGAGAAATTTCAAAAAATGTCGAAATTTGTCGTTTTGGACGATTTCCGACGTTTTTTGATTTTTTAAAATTTCGACATTTTTTGAAATTTCTCAAAGGGTTACCCCTTTGAGAAATTTCAAAAAATGTCGAAATTTGTCGTTTTGGACGATTTTTTGACGTTTTTTGATTTTTAAAATGTCGAAATTTGTCGTTTTGGACGATTTCCAACGTTTTTTGATTTTTAAAATGTCGAAATTTGTCGTTTTGGACGATTTCCAACGTTTTTTGATTTTTTTAAAATTTCGACATTTTTTGAAATTTCTCGAAGGGTTACCCCTTTGAGAAATTTCAAAAAATGTCGAAATTTGTCGTTTTGGACGATTTCCGACGTTTTTTGATTTTTTTTAAAATTTCTACTTTTTTTTAATTTCTCAAAGGGTTACCCCTTTGAGAAATTTCAAAAAATGTCGAAATTTGTCGTTTTGTACGATTTCCGACGTTTTTTTGATTTTTTTAAAATTTCGACATTTTTTGAAATTTCTCAAAGGGTTACCCCTTTGAGAAATTTCAAAAAATGTCGAAATTTGTCGTTTTGGACGATTTTTTGACGTTTTTTGATTTTTTAAAATGTCGAAATTTGTCGTTTTGGACGATTTCCGACGTTTTTTGATTTTTTTAAAATTTCGACATTTTTTGAAATTTCTCAAAGGGTTACCCCTTTGAGAAATTTCAAAAAATGTCGAAATTTGTCGTTTTGGACGATTTTTTGACGTTTTTTGATTTTTTAAAATGTCGAAATTTGTCGTCTTGGACGATTTCCGACGTTTTTTGATTTTTTTAAAATTTCGACATTTTTTGAAATTTCTCAAAGGGTTACCCCTTTGAGAAATTTCAAAAAATGTCGAAATTTGTCGTTTTGGACGATTTTTTGACGTTTTTCGATTTTTTAAAATGTCGAAATTTATCGTTTTGGACTATTTCCGACGTTTTTTGATTTTTTTAATATTTCAACATTTTTTTAAATTTCTCAAAGGGTTACCCCTTTGAGAAATTTCAAAAAATGTCGAAATTTGTCGTTTTGGACGATTTCCGACGTTTTTTTGATTTTTTTAAAATTTCGACATTTTTTGAAATTTCTCAAAGGGTTACCCCTTTGAGAAATTTCAAAAAATGTCGAAATTTGTCGTTTTGGACGATTTTTTGACGTTTTTTGATTTTTTAAAATGTCGAAATTTGTCGTTTTGGACGATTTCCGACGTTTTTTGATTTTTTTAAAATTTCGACATTTTTTGAAATTTCTCAAAGGGTTACCCCTTTGAGAAATTTCAAAAAATGTCGAAATTTGTCGATTTGGACGATTTCCGACGTTTTTTTGATTTTTTTTAATTTCGACATTTTTTGAAATTTGTCGTTTTGGACGATTTTTTGACGCTTTTTGATTTTTTAAAATGTCGAAATTTGTCGTTTTGGACGATTTCCGACGTTTTTTTGATTTTTTTAAAATTTCGACATTTTTTGAAATTTCTCAAAGGGGTAACCCTTTGAGAAATTTCAAAAAATGTCGAAATTTGTCGTTTTGGACGATTTCCGACGTTTTTTGATTTTTTAAAATTTCGACATTTTTTGAAATTTCTCAAAGGGTTACCCCTTTGAGAAATTTCAAAAAATGTCGAAATTTGTCGTTTTGGACGATTTTTTGACGTTTTTTGATTTTTAAAATGTCGAAATTTGTCGTTTTGGACGATTTCCAACGTTTTTTGATTTTTAAAATGTCGAAATTTGTCGTTTTGGACGATTTCCAACGTTTTTTGATTTTTTTAAAATTTCGACATTTTTTGAAATTTCTCGAAGGGTTACCCCTTTGAGAAATTTCAAAAAATGTCGAAATTTGTCGTTTTGGACGATTTCCGACGTTTTTTTGATTTTTTTTAAAATTTCTACTTTTTTTTAATTTCTCAAAGGGTTACCCCTTTGAGAAATTTCAAAAAATGTCGAAATTTGTCGTTTTGTACGATTTCCGACGTTTTTTTGATTTTTTTAAAATTTCGACATTTTTTGAAATTTCTCAAAGGGTTACCCCTTTGAGAAATTTCAAAAAATGTCGAAATTTGTCGTTTTGGACGATTTTTTGACGTTTTTTGATTTTTTAAAATGTCGAAATTTGTCGTTTTGGACGATTTCCGACGTTTTTTGATTTTTTTAAAATTTCGACATTTTTTGAAATTTCTCAAAGGGTTACCCCTTTGAGAAATTTCAAAAAATGTCGAAATTTGTCGTTTTGGACGATTTTTTGACGTTTTTTGATTTTTTAAAATGTCGAAATTTGTCGTCTTGGACGATTTCCGACGTTTTTTGATTTTTTTAAAATTTCGACATTTTTTGAAATTTCTCAAAGGGTTACCCCTTTGAGAAATTTCAAAAAATGTCGAAATTTGTCGTTTTGGACGATTTTTTGACGTTTTTCGATTTTTTAAAATGTCGAAATTTATCGTTTTGGACTATTTCCGACGTTTTTTGATTTTTTTAATATTTCAACATTTTTTTAAATTTCTCAAAGGGTTACCCCTTTGAGAAATTTCAAAAAATGTCGAAATTTGTCGTTTTGGACGATTTCCGACGTTTTTTTGATTTTTTTAAAATTTCGACATTTTTTGAAATTTCTCAAAGGGTTACCCCTTTGAGAAATTTCAAAAAATGTCGAAATTTGTCGTTTTGGACGATTTTTTGACGTTTTTTGATTTTTTAAAATGTCGAAATTTGTCGTTTTGGACGATTTCCGACGTTTTTTGATTTTTTTAAAATTTCGACATTTTTTGAAATTTCTCAAAGGGTTACCCCTTTGAGAAATTTCAAAAAATGTCGAAATTTGTCGATTTGGACGATTTCCGACGTTTTTTTGATTTTTTTTAATTTCGACATTTTTTGAAATTTGTCGTTTTGGACGATTTTTTGACGCTTTTTGATTTTTTAAAATGTCGAAATTTGTCGTTTTGGACGATTTCCGACGTCTTTTTGATTTTTTTAAAATTTCGACATTTTTTGAAATTTCTCAAAGGGGTAACCCTTTGAGAAATTTCAAAAAATGTCGAAATTTGTCGTTTTGGACGATTTCCGACGTTTTTTGATTTTTTAAAATTTCGACATTTTTTGAAATTTCTCAAAGGGTTACCCCTTTGAGAAATTTCAAAAAATGTCGAAATTTGTCGTTTTGGACGATTTTTTGACGTTTTTTGATTTTTAAAATGTCGAAATTTGTCGTTTTGGACGATTTCCAACGTTTTTTGATTTTTAAAATGTCGAAATTTGTCGTTTTGGACGATTTCCAACGTTTTTTGATTTTTTTAAAATTTCGACATTTTTTGAAATTTCTCGAAGGGTTACCCCTTTGAGAAATTTCAAAAAATGTCGAAATTTGTCGTTTTGGACGATTTCCGACGTTTTTTTGATTTTTTTTAAAATTTCTACTTTTTTTTAATTTCTCAAAGGGTTACCCCTTTGAGAAATTTCAAAAAATGTCGAAATTTGTCGTTTTGTACGATTTCCGACGTTTTTTTGATTTTTTTAAAATTTCGACATTTTTTGAAATTTCTCAAAGGGTTACCCCTTTGAGAAATTTCAAAAAATGTCGAAATTTGTCGTTTTGGACGATTTTTTGACGTTTTTTGATTTTTTAAAATGTCGAAATTTGTCGTTTTGGACGATTTCCGACGTTTTTTGATTTTTTTAAAATTTCGACATTTTTTGAAATTTCTCAAAGGGTTACCCCTTTGAGAAATTTCAAAAAATGTCGAAATTTGTCGTTTTGGACGATTTTTTGACGTTTTTTGATTTTTTAAAATGTCGAAATTTGTCGTCTTGGACGATTTCCGACGTTTTTTGATTTTTTTAAAATTTCGACATTTTTTGAAATTTCTCAAAGGGTTACCCCTTTGAGAAATTTCAAAAAACGTCGAAATTTGTCGTTTTGGACGATTTTTTGACGTTTTTTGATTTTTTAAAATGTCGAAATTTGTCGTTTTGGACGATTTCCGACGTTTTTTGATTTTTTTAAAATTTCGACATTTTTTGAAATTTCTCAAAGGGTTACCATTTTGAGAAATTTCAAAAAATGTCGAAATTTGTCGTTTTGGACGATTTTTTGACGTTTTTTGATTTTTTAAAATGTCGAAATTTGTCGTCTTGGACGATTTCCGACGTTTTTTGATTTTCTTAAAATTTCGACATTTCTTGAAATTTCTCAAAGGGGTACCCCTTTGAGAAATTTCAAAAAATGTCGAAATTTTAAAAAAATCAAAAAACGCTGCAAACGCTCTGAAATGCGCACAAAACCAAAAAGTTTCTGAAAATTCGAAAAAAAAATTGAAAGTTGAAAATTTTCAAAAATTCTTGGTTTTGTGCGTGTTTTGGACCATTTCCCACGTTTTTCGATTTTTCGAAAATTTTCAAAATTTTCAAAAATTGTCGAAATTTTAAAAAAATTGAAAATGGTTGCAAATGGCGTGTAACGCAAAGAAAACCACAAATTTTCGAAATTTTCGACAAAAATTTTGAATTCAGAATTTTTAAAAAAATTTTGGTTTTGTGCGTCTTTTGGACGATGCCCTACGTTTTTCGATTTTTCAAAAAATTTTATATTTTTGTCAAAGTTTCTCCACAATATCAAGGCCATGACCGGCCTCTGAACGACCTGGTCACTGCCGATCCCTTTCTCTGTCGGACGCGGTGTCTAACGGACTCGCTCTCCGCAAGATACGTTCTCTGTATCACCCGACATATGCCAGGCCGTCTGTGCAAAGACCTGGTTCAGCTGAGACCGGGTGAGGCACAGCCCGAAACAAGCAGAGAAATGTGAGACAGAGAGAGTGAGGCGAAGACGTGGTGAGTCACAGAAAATGGGAAGCAGTGATCGGGTGAGGCAGAGACCGAGTCAAGCATGTACAGGCTGATGGACACACCGCACCGAGCAGAGACCGGTGAGGCACAGGACGAGTGAAGCAGAGACCTTGTTAACCAGAGACGGAGTCAAGCACAGACCTGGGGAATCACACACCGTGTACAGCAAATACCGGTTGACTCACAGACTGGGTACGGCTGAGACTGTGAAATAGACAGCCCGGCGGAGTCTAGTCCTGATAGGGATGAGCCCGGTCAAATTTAGAAGAAAAAAAATTCAAATTTTTCGAAAAATCAAAAAACGCTGCAAACGCTCTGAAATGCGCACAAAACCAAAAATTTTCTGAAAATTCGAAAGAAAATTAAAAGTTGAAAATTTTCAAAAATTCTTGGTTTTGTGCGCGTTTTGGGCCATTTCCCACGTTTTTCGATTTTTCGAAAATTTTCGAAAAAATTGAAAATTTCGACATTTTTTGACATTTCTCAAAAAGGAACTCCTTTGAGAAATTTCAAAAAATGTCGAAATTTGTCGTTTTGGACGATTTCCGACGTTTTTTGATTTTTTAAAATTTCGACATTTTTTGAAATTTCTCAAAGGGTTACCCCTTTGAAAAATTTCAAAAAATGTCGAAATTTGTCGTTTTGGACGATTTTTTGACGTTTTTTGATTTTTAAAATGTCGAAATTTGTCGTTTTGGACGATTTCCAACGTTTTTTGATTTTTAAAATGTCGAAATTTGTCGTTTTGGACGATTTCCAACGTTTTTTGATTTTTTTAAAATTTCGACATTTTTTGAAATTTCTCAAAGGGTTACCCCTTTGAGAAATTTCAAAAAATGTAGAAATTTGTCGTTTTGGACGATTTCCGACGTTTTTTTGATTTTTTTTAAAATTTCTACTTTTTTTTAATTTCTCAAAGGGTTACCCCTTTGAGAAATTTCAAAAAATGTCGAAATTTGTCGTTTTGGACGATTTCCGACGTTTTTTTGATTTTTTTAAAATTTCGACATTTTTTTTTAATTTCTCAAAGGGTTACCCCTTTGAGAAATTTCAAAAAATGTCGAAATTTGTCGTTTTGGACGATTTCCGACGTTTTTTTGATTTTTTAAAATTTCGACATTTTTTGAAATTTCTCAAAGGGTTACCCCTTTGAGAAATTTCAAAAAATGTCGAAATTTGTCGTTTTGGACGATTTTTTGACGTTTTTTGATTTTTTAAAATGTCGAAATTTATCGTTTTGGACTATTTCCGACGTTTTTTGATTTTTTTAATATTTCGACATTTTTTTAAATTTCTCAAAGGGGTACCCCTTTGAGAAATTTCAAAAAATGTCGAAATTTGTCGTTTTGGACGATTTCCGACGTTTTTTTGATTTTTTAAAATTTCGACATTTTTTGAAATTTCTCAAAGGGTTACCCCTTTGAGAAATTTCAAAAAATGTCGAAATTTGTCGTTTTGGACGATTTTTTGACGTTTTTTGATTTTTTAAAATGTCGAAATTTGTCGTTTTGGACGATTTCCGACGTTTTTTGATTTTTTTAAAATTTCGACTTTTTTTGAAATTTCTCAAAGGGTTACCCCTTTGAGAAATTTAAAAAAATGTCGAAATTTGTCGATTTGGACGATTTCCGACGTTTTTTTGATTTTTTTTTAATTCCGACATTTTTTGAAATTTGTCGTTTTGGACGATTTTTTGACGCTTTTTGATTTTTTAAAATGTCGAAATTTGTCGTTTTGGACGATTTCCGACGTTTTTTTGATTTTTTTAAAATTTCGACATTTTTTGAAATTTCTCAAAGGGGTAACCCTTTGAGAAATTTCAAAAAATGTCGAAATTTGTCGTTTTGGACGATTTCCGACGTTTTTTGATTTTTTAAAATTTCGACATTTTTTGAAATTTCTCAAAGGGTTACCCCTTTGAGAAATTTCAAAAAATGTCGAAATTTGTCGTTTTGGACGATTTTTTGACGTTTTTTGATTTTTAAAATGTCGAAATTTGTCGTTTTGGACGATTTCCAACGTTTTTTGATTTTTAAAATGTCGAAATTTGTCGTTTTGGACGATTTCCAACGTTTTTTGATTTTTTTAAAATTTCGACATTTTTTGAAATTTCTCAAAGGGTTACCCCTTTGAGAAATTTCAAAAAATGTCGAAATTTGTCGTTTTGGACGATTTCCGACGTTTTTTTGATTTTTTTTAAAATTTCTACTTTTTTTAATTTCTCAAAGGGTTACCCCTTTGAGAAATTTCAAAAAAATGTCGAAATTTGTCGTTTTGTACGATTTCCGACGTTTTTTTGATTTTTTTAAAATTTCGACATTTTTTGAAATTTCTCAAAGGGTTACCCCTTTGAGAAATTTCAAAAAATGTCGAAATTTGTCGTTTTGGACGATTTTTTGACGTTTTTTGATTTTTTAAAATGTCGAAATTTGTCGTCTTGGACGATTTCCGACGTTTTTTGATTTTCTTAAAATTTCGACATTTCTTGAAATTTCTCAAAGGGGTACCCCTTTGAGAAATTTCAAAAAATGTCGAAATTTTAAAAAAATCAAAAAACGCTGCAAACGCTCTGAAATGCGCACAAAACCAAAAAGTTTCTGAAAATTCGAAAAAAAAATTGAAAGTTGAAAATTTTCAAAAATTCTTGGTTTTGTGCGTGTTTTGGACCATTTCCCACGTTTTTCGATTTTTCGAAAATTTTCAAAATTTTCAAAAATTGTCGTAGTTTTAAAAAAATTGAAAATGGCTGCAAATGGCGTGTAACGCAAAGAAAACCACAAATTTTCGAAATTTTCGACAAAAATTTTGAATTCAGAATTTTTAAAAAAAATTTGGTTTTGTGCGTCTTTTGGACGATGCCCTACGTTTTTCGATTTTTCAAAAAATTTTATATTTTTGTCAAAGTTTCTCCACAATATCAAGGCCATGACCGGCCTCTGAACGACCTGGTCACTGCCGATCCCTTTCTCTGTCGGACGCGGTGTCTAACGGACTCGCTCTCCGCAAGATACGTTCTCTGTATCACCCGACATATGCCAGGCCGTCTGTGCAAAGACCTGGTTCAGCTGAGACCGGGTGAGGCACAGCCCGAAACAAGCAGAGAAATGTGAGACAGAGAGAGTGAGGCGAAGACGTGGTGAGTCACAGAAAATGGGAAGCAGTGATCGGGTGAGGCAGAGACCGAGTCAAGCATGTACAGGCTGATGGACACACCGCACCGAGCAGAGACCGGTGAGGCACAGGACGAGTGAAGCAGAGACCTTGTTAACCAGAGACGGAGTCAAGCACAGACCTGGGGAATCACACACCGTGTACAGCAGATACCGGTTGACTCACAGACTGGGTACGGCTGAGACTGTGAAATAGACAGCCCGGCGGAGTCTAGTCCTGATAGGGATGAGCCAGGTCAAATTTAGAAGAAAAAAATTTCAAATTTTTCGAAAAATCAAAAAACGCTGCAAACGCTCTGAAATGCGCACAAAACCAAACATTTTCTGAAAATTCGAAAGAAAATTAAAAGTTGGAAAATTTCAAAACTTCTTGGTTTTGTGCGCGTTTTGGACCATTTCCCACGTTTTTCGATTTTTCGAAAATTTTCGAAAAAATTGAAATTTCTCAAAGAAGATTTTCAAAAATTGTCGAAATTTTAAAGAAATTGAAAATGGCTGCAAATGGCGTGAAACGCAAAGAAAACCACAAATTTTCGAAATTTTCGACAAAAATTTTGAATTCAGAATTTTTCAAAAATTTTTGGTTTTGTGCGCCTTTCGGACGGTGCCCTACGTTTTTCAATTTTTCGAAAAATTTTATATTTTTGTCAAAGTTTCTCCACAATATCAAGGCCATGACCGGCCTCTGAACGACCCTGTCACTGCCGATCCCTTTCTCTGCCGGACGCGGTGTCTAACGGACTCGCTCTCTGCAAGATACGTTCTCTGTATCACCCGATATATGCCAGGCCGTCTGTGCAAAGACCTGTTTCAGCTGAGACCGGGTGAGGCACAGCCCGAAACAAGCAGAGAAATGTGAGACAGAGAGAGTGAGGCGAAGACGTGGTGAGTCACAGAAAATGGGAAGCAGTGATCGGGTGAGGCAGAGACCGAGTCAAGCATGTACATGCTGATGGACACACCGCACCGAGCAGAGACCGGTGAGGCACAGGACGAGTGAAGCAGAGACCTTGTTAACCAGAGACGGAGTCAAGCACAGTCCTGGGGAATCACACACCGTGTACAGCAGATACCGGTTACTCACAGACTGGGTACGGCTGAGACTGTGTGAAATAGACAGCCCGGCGGAGTCTAGTCCTGATAGGGATGAGCCAGGTCAAATTTAGAAGAAAAAAATTTCAAATTTTTCGAAAAATCAAAAAACGCTGCAAACGCTCTGAAATGCGCACAAAACCAAAAATTTTCTGAAAATTCGAAAGAAAATTAAAAGTTGGAAATTTTCAAAAATTCTTGGTTTTGTGCGCGTTTTGGACCATTTCCCACGTTTTTCGATTTTTCGAAAATTTTCGAAAAAATTGAAATTTCTCAAAGGGGTATTCCTTTGAAGATTTTCAAAAATTGTCGAAATTTTAAAAAAATTGAAAATGGCTGCAAATTGCGTGAAACGCAAAGAAAACCACAAATTTTCGAAATTTTTGACAAAAATTTTGAATTCAGAATTTTTCAAAAATTTTTGGTTTTGTGCGCCTTTCGGACGATGCCCTACGTTTTTCGATTTTTCGAAAAATTTTATATTTTTGTCAAAGTTTCTCCACAATATCAAGGCCATGACCGGCCTCTGAACGACCCTGTCACTGCCGATCCCTTTCTCTGCCGGACGCGGTGTCTAACGGACTCGCTCTCTGCAAGATACGTTCTCTGTATCATCCGACATATGCCAGGCCGTCTGTGCAAAGACCTGGTTCAGCTGAGACCGGGTGAGGCACAGCCCGAAACAAGCAGAGAAATGTGAGACAGAGAGAGTGAGGTGAAGACGTGGTGAGTCACAGAAAATGGGAAGCAGTGATCGGGTGAGGCAGAGACCGAGTCAAGCATGTACAGGCTGATGGACACACCGCACCGAGCAGAGACCGGTGAGGCACAGGACGAGTGAAGCAGAGACCTTGTTAACCAGAGACGGAGTCAAGCACAGACCTGGGGAATCACACACCGTGTACAGCAGATACCGGTTGACTCACAGACTGGGTACGGCTGAGACTGTGAAATAGACAGCCCGGCGGAGTCTAGTCCTGATAGGGATGAGCCAGGTCAAATTTAGAAGAAAAAAATTTCAAATTTTTCGAAAAATCAAAAAACGCTGCAAACGCTCTGAAATGCGCACAAAACCAAACATTTTCTGAAAATTCGAAAGAAAATTAAAAGTTGGAAAATTTCAAAACTTCTTGGTTTTGTGCGCGTTTTGGACCATTTCCCACGTTTTTCGATTTTTCGAAAATTTTCGAAAAAATTGACATTTCTCAAAGAAGATTTTCAAAAATTGTCGAAATTTTAAAGAAATTGAAAATGGCTGCAAATGGCGTGAAACGCAAAGAAAACCACAAATTTTCGAAATTTTCGACAAAAATTTTGAATTCAGAATTTTTCAAAAATTTTTGGTTTTGTGCGCCTTTCGGACGGTGCCCTACGTTTTTCAATTTTTCGAAAAATTTTATATTTTTGTCAAAGTTTCTCCACAATATCAAGGCCATGACCGGCCTCTGAACGACCCTGTCACTGCCGATCCCTTTCTCTGCCGGACGCGGTGTCTAACGGACTCGCTCTCTGCAAGATACGTTCTCTGTATCATCCGACATATGCCAGGCCGTCTGTGCAAAGACCTGGTTCAGCTGAGACCGGGTGAGGCACAGCCCGAAACAAGCAGAGAAATGTGAGACAGAGAGAGTGAGGCGAAGACGTGGTGAGTCACAGAAAATGGGAAGCAGTGATCGGGTGAGGCAGAGACCGAGTCAAGCATGTACAGGCTGATGGACACACCGCACCGAGCAGAGACCGGTGAGGCACAGGACGAGTGAAGCAGAGACCTTGTTAACCAGAGACGGAGTCAAGCACAGTCCTGGGGAATCACACACCGTGTACAGCAGATACCGGTTGCTCACAGACTGGGTACGGCTGAGACTGTGTGAAATAGACAGCCCGGCGGAGTCTAGTCCTGATAGGGATGAGCCAGGTCAAATTTAGAAGAAAAAAATTTCAAATTTTTCGAAAAATCAAAAAACGCTGCAAACGCTCTGAAATGCGCACAAAACCAAAAATTTTCTGAAAATTCGAAAGAAAATTAAAAGTTGGAAATTTTCAAAAATTCTTGGTTTTGTGCGCGTTTTGGACCATTTCCCACGTTTTTCGATTTTTCGAAAATTTTCGAAAAAATTGAAATTTCTCAAAGGGGTACCCCTTTGAAGATTTTCAAAAATTGTCGAAATTTTAAAAAAATTGAAAATGGCTGCAAATTGCGTGAAACGCAAAGAAAACCACAAATTTTCGAAATTTTTGACAAAAATTTTGAATTCAGAATTTTTCAAAAATTTTTGGTTTTGTGCGCCTTTCGGACGATGCCCTACGTTTTTCGATTTTTCGAAAAATTTTATATTTTTGTCAAAGTTTCTCCACAATATCAAGGCCATGACCGGCCTCTGAACGACCCTGTCACTGCCGATCCCTTTCTCTGCCGGACGCGGTGTCTAACGGACTCGCTCTCTGCAAGATACGTTCTCTGTATCATCCGACATATGCCAGGCCGTCTGTGCAAAGACCTGGTTCAGCTGAAACCGGGTGAGGCACAGCCCGAAACAAGCAGAGAAATGTGAGACAGAGAGAGTGCGGCGAAGACGTGGTGAGTCACAGAAAATGGGAAGCAGTGATCGGGTGAGGCAGAGACCGAGTCAAGCATGTACAGGCTGATGGACACACCGCACCGAGCAGAGACCGGTGAGGCACAGGACGAGTGAAGCAGAGACCTTGTTAACCAGAGACGGAGTCAAGCACAGACCTGGGGAATCACACACCGTGTACAGCAGATACCGGTTGCTCACAGACTGGGTACGGCTGAGACTGTGTGAAATAGACAGCCCGGCGGAGTCTAGTCCTGATAGGGATGAGCCAGGTCAAATTTAGAAGAAGAAAATTTCAAATTTTTCGAAAAATCAAAAAACGCTGCAAACGCTCTGAAATGAGCACAAAACCAAAAATTTTCTGAAAATTCGAAAGAAAATTAAAAGTTGGAAATTTTCAAAAATTCTTGGTTTTGTGCGCGTTTTGGACCATTTCCCACGTTTTTCGATTTTTCGAAAATTTTCGAAAAAATTGAAATTTCTCAAAGGGGTAACCCTTTGAAGATTTTCAAAAATTGTCGAAATTTTAAAAAAATTGAAAATGGCTGCAAATGGCGTGAAACGCAAAGAAAACCACAAATTTTCGAAATTTTCGACAAAAATTTTGAATTCAGAATTTTTCAAAAATTTTTGGTTTTGTGCGCCTTTCGGACGATGCCCTACGTTTTTCGATTTTTCGAAAAATTTTATATTTTTGTCAAAGTTTCTCCACAATATCAAGGCCATGACCGGCCTCTGAACGACCCTGTCACTGCCGATCCCTTTCTCTGCCGGACGCGGTGTCTAACGGACTCGCTCTCTGCAAGATACGTTCTCTGTATCACCCGACATATGCCAGGCCGTCTGTGCAAAGACCTCGTTCAGCAGAGACCGGGTGAGGCATAGCGCGATACAAGCAGAGAAATGTGAGACAGAGAGAGTGAGTTGAAGACGTGGTGAGTCACAGAAAATGGGAAGCAGTGATCGGGTGAGGCAGAGACCGAGTCAAGCATGTACAGGCTGATGGACACACCGCACCGAGCAGAGACCGGTGAGGCACAGGACGAGTGAAGCAGAGACCTTGTTAACCAGAGACGGAGTCAAGCACAGACCTGGGGAATCACACACCGTGTACAGCAGATACCGGTTGACTCACAGACTGGGTACGGCTGAGACTGTGAAATAGACAGCCCGGCGGAGTCTAGTCCTGATAGGGATGAGCCAGGTCAAATTTAGAAGAAAAAAATTTCAAATTTTTCGAAAAATCAAAAAACGCTGCAAACGCTCTGAAATGCGCACAAAACCAAAAATTTTCTGAAAATTCGAAAGAAAATTAAAAGTTGGAAATTTTCAAATTTCTTGGTTTTGTGCGCGTTTTTGACCATTTCCCACGTTTTTCGATTTTTCGAAAATTTTCGAAAATATTGAAATTTCTCAAGATTTTCAAAAATTGTCGAAATTTTAAAAAAATTGAAAATGGCTGCAAATTGCGTGAAACGCAAAGAAAACCACAAATTTTCGAAATTTTTGACAAAAATTTTGAATTCAGAATTTTTCAAAAAATTTTGGTTTTGTGCGCCTTTCGGACGATGCCCTACGTTTTTCGATTTTTTGAAAAATTTTATATTTTTGTCAAAGTTTCTCCACAATATCAAGGCCATGACCGGCCTCTGAACGACCCTGTCACTGCCGATCCCTTTCTCTGCCGGACGCGGTGTCTAACGGACTCGCTCTCTGCAAGATACGTTCTCTGTATCATCCGACATATGCCAGGCCGTCTGTGCAAAGACCTGGTTCAGCTGAGACCGGGTGAGGCACAGCCCGAAACAAGCAGAGAAATGTGAGACAGAGAGAGTGAGGCGAAGACGTGGTGTCACAGAAAATGGGAAGCAGTGATCGGGTGAGGCAGAGACCGAGTCAAGCATGTACAGGCTGATGGACACACCGCACCGAGCAGAGACCGGTGAGGCACAGGACGAGTGAAGCAGAGACCTTGTTAACCAGAGACGGAGTCAAGCACAGACCTGGGGAATCACACACCGTGTACAGCAGATACCGGTTGACTCACAGACTGGGTACGGCTGAGACTGTGAAATAGACAGCCCGGCGGAGTCTAGTCCTGATAGGGATGAGCCAGGTCAAATTTAGAAGAAAAAAATTTCAAATTTTTCGAAAAATCAAAAAACGCTGCAAACGCTCTGAAATGCGCACAAAACCAAAAATTTCCTGAAAATTCGAAAGAAAATTAAAAGTTGGAAATTTTCAAAAATTCTTGGTTTTGTGCGCGTTTTGAACCATTTCCCACGTTTTTCGATTTTTCGAAAATTTTCGAAAAAATTGTTATTTCTCAAAGGGGTACCCCTTTGAAGATTTTCAAAAATTGTCGAAATTTTAAAAAAATTGAAAATGGCTGCAAATGGCGTGAAACGCAAAGAAAACCACAAATTTTCGACAAAAATTTTGAATTCAGAATTTTTCAAAAATTTTTGGTTTTGTGCGCCTTTCGGACGATGCCCTACGTTTTTCGATTTTTCGAAAAATTTTATATTTTTGTCAAAGTTTCTCCACAATATCAAGGCCATGACCGGCCTCTGAACGACCCTGTCACTGCCGATCCCTTTCTCTGCCGGACGCGGTGTCTAACGGACTCGCTCTCTGCAAGATACGTTCTCTGTATCACCCGACATATGCCAGGCCGTCTGTGCAAAGACCTGGTTCAGCAGAGACCGGGTGAGGCATAGCGCGATACAAGCAGAGAAATGTGAGACAGAGAGAGTGAGTTGAAGACGTGGTGAGTCACAGAAAATGGGAAGCAGTGATCGGGTGAGGCAGAGACCGAGTCAAGCATGTACAGGCTGATGGACACACCGCACCGAGCAGAGACCGGTGAGGCACAGGACGAGTGAAGCAGAGACCTTGTTAACCAGAGACGGAGTCAAGCACAGACCTGGGGAATCACACACCGTGTACAGCAGATACCGGTTGACTCACAGACTGGGTACGGCTGAGACTGTGAAATAGACAGCCCGGCGGAGTCTAGTCCTGATAGGGATGAGCCAGGTCAAATTTAGAAGAAAAAAATTTCAAATTTTTCGAAAAATCAAAAAACGCTGCAAACGCTCTGAAATGCGCACAAAACCAAAAATTTTCTGAAAATTCGAAAGAAAATTAAAAGTTGGAAATTTTCAAATTTCTTGGTTTTGTGCGCGTTTTTGACCATTTCCCACGTTTTTCGATTTTTCGAAAATTTTCGAAAATATTGAAATTTCTCAAGATTTTCAAAAATTGTCGAAATTTTAAAAAAATTGAAAATGGCTGCAAATTGCGTGAAACGCAAAGAAAACCACAAATTTTCGAAATTTTTGACAAAAATTTTGAATTCAGAATTTTTCAAAAAATTTTGGTTTTGTGCGCCTTTCGGACGATGCCCTACGTTTTTCGATTTTTTGAAAAATTTTATATTTTTGTCAAAGTTTCTCCACAATATCAAGGCCATGACCGGCCTCTGAACGACCCTGTCACTGCCGATCCCTTTCTCTGCCGGACGCGGTGTCTAACGGACTCGCTCTCTGCAAGATACGTTCTCTGTATCATCCGACATATGCCAGGCCGTCTGTGCAAAGACCTGGTTCAGCTGAGACCGGGTGAGGCACAGCCCGAAACAAGCAGAGAAATGTGAGACAGAGAGAGTGAGGCGAAGACGTGGTGAGTCACAGAAAATGGGAAGCAGTGATCGGGTGAGGCAGAGACCGAGTCAAGCATGTACAGGCTGATGGACACACCGCACCGAGCAGAGACCGGTGAGGCACAGGACGAGTGAAGCAGAGACCTTGTTAACCAGAGACGGAGTCAAGCACAGACCTGGGGAATCACACACCGTGTACAGCAGATACCGGTTGCTCACAGACTGGGTACGGCTGAGACTGTGTGAAATAGACAGCCCGGCGGAGTCTAGTCCTGATAGGGATGAGCCAGGTCAAATTTAAAAGAAGAAAATTTCAAATTTTTCGAAAAATCAAAAAACGCTGCAAACGCTCTGAAATGAGCACAAAACCAAAAATTTTCTGAAAATTCGAAAGAAAATTAAAAGTTGGAAATTTTCAAAAATTCTTGGTTTTGTGCGCGTTTTGGACCATTTCCCACGTTTTTCGATTTTTCGAAAATTTTCGAAAAAATTGAAATTTCTCAAAGGGGTACCCCTTTGAGGATTTTCAAAAATTGTCGAAATTTTAAAAAAATTGAAAATGGCTGCAAATGGCGTGAAACGCAAAGAAAACCACAAATTTTCGAAATTTTCGACAAAAATTTTGAATTCAGAATTTTTCAAAAATTTTTGGTTTTGTGCGTCTTTTGGACGATGCCCTACGTTTTTCGATTTTTCAAAAAAATTCATATTTTTGTCAAAGTTTCTCCACAATATCAAGGCCATGACCGGCCTCTGAACGACCTGGTCACTGCCGATCCCTTTCTCTGTCGGACGCGGTGTCTAACGGACTCGCTCTCTGCAAGATACGTTCTCTGTATCACCCGACATATGCCAGGCCGTCTGTGCAAAGACCTGGTTCAGCAGAGACCGGGTGAGGCATAGCGCGATACAAGCAGAGAAATGTGAGACAGAGAGAGTGAGGTGAAGACGTGGTGAGTCACAGAAAATGGGAAGCAGTGATCGGGTGAGGCAGAGACCGAGTCAAGCATGTACAGGCTGATGGACACACCGCACCGAGCAGAGACCGGTGAGGCACAGGACGAGTGAAGCAGAGACCTTGTTAACCAGAGACGGAGTCAAGCACAGACCTGGGGAATCACACACCGTGTACAGCAGATACCGGTTGACTCACAGACTGGGTACGGCTGAGACTGTGAAATAGACAGCCCGGCGGAGTCTAGTCCTGATAGGGATGAGCCAGGTCAAATTTAGAAGAAAAAAATTTCAAATTTTTCGAAAAATCAAAAAACGCTGCAAACGCTCTGAAATGCGCACAAAACCAAAAATTTCCTGAAAATTCGAAAGAAAATTAAAAGTTGGAAATTTTCAAAAATTCTTGGTTTTGTGCGCGTTTTGAACCATTTCCCACGTTTTTCGATTTTTCGAAAATTTTCGAAAAAATTGTTATTTCTCAAAGGGGTACCCCTTTGAAGATTTTCAAAAATTGTCGAAATTTTAAAAAAATTGAAAATGGCTGCAAATGGCGTGAAACGCAAAGAAAACCACAAATTTTCGACAAAAATTTTGAATTCAGAATTTTTCAAAAATTTTTGGTTTTGTGCGCCTTTCGGACGATGCCCTACGTTTTTCGATTTTTCGAAAAATTTTATATTTTTGTCAAAGTTTCTCCACAATATCAAGGCCATGACCGGCCTCTGAACGACCCTGTCACTGCCGATCCCTTTCTCTGCCGGACGCGGTGTCTAACGGACTCGCTCTCTGCAAGATACGTTCTCTGTATCATCCGACATATGCCAGGCCGTCTGTGCAAAGACCTGGTTCAGCTGAAACCGGGTGAGGCACAGCCCGAAACAAGCAGAGAAATGTGAGACAGAGAGAGTGCGGCGAAGACGTGGTGAGTCACAGAAAATGGGAAGCAGTGATCGGGTGAGGCAGAGACCGAGTCAAGCATGTACAGGCTGATGGACACACCGCACCGAGCAGAGACCGGTGAGGCACAGGACGAGTGAAGCAGAGACCTTGTTAACCAGAGACGGAGTCAAGCACAGACCTGGGGAATCACACACCGTGTACAGCAGATACCGGTTGCTCACAGACTGGGTACGGCTGAGACTGTGTGAAATAGACAGCCCGGCGGAGTCTAGTCCTGATAGGGATGAGCCAGGTCAAATTTAGAAGAAGAAAATTTCAAATTTTTCGAAAAATCAAAAAACGCTGCAAACGCTCTGAAATGAGCACAAAACCAAAAATTTTCTGAAAATTCGAAAGAAAATTAAAAGTTGGAAATTTTCAAAAATTCTTGGTTTTGTGCGCGTTTTGGACCATTTCCCACGTTTTTCGATTTTTCGAAAATTTTCGAAAAAATTGAAATTTCTCAAAGGGGTAACCCTTTGAAGATTTTCAAAAATTGTCGAAATTTTAAAAAAAATGAAAATGGCTGCAAATGGCGTGAAACGCAAAGAAAACCACAAATTTTCGAAATTTTCGACAAAAATTTTGAATTCAGAATTTTTCAAAAATTTTTGGTTTTGTGCGCCTTTCGGACGATGCCCTACGTTTTTCGATTTTTCGAAAAATTTTATATTTTTGTCAAAGTTTCTCCACAATATCAAGGCCATGACCGGCCTCTGAACGACCCTGTCACTGCCGATCCCTTTCTCTGCCGGACGCGGTGTCTAACGGACTCGCTCTCTGCAAGATACGTTCTCTGTATCACCCGACATATGCCAGGCCGTCTGTGCAAAGACCTGGTTCAGCAGAGACCGGGTGAGGCATAGCGCGATACAAGCAGAGAAATGTGAGACAGAGAGAGTGAGTTGAAGACGTGGTGAGTCACAGAAAATGGGAAGCAGTGATCGGGTGAGGCAGAGACCGAGTCAAGCATGTACAGGCTGATGGACACACCGCACCGAGCAGAGACCGGTGAGGCACAGGACGAGTGAAGCAGAGACCTTGTTAACCAGAGACGGAGTCAAGCACAGACCTGGGGAATCACACACCGTGTACAGCAGATACCGGTTGACTCACAGACTGGGTACGGCTGAGACTGTGAAATAGACAGCCCGGCGGAGTCTAGTCCTGATAGGGATGAGCCAGGTCAAATTTAGAAGAAAAAAATTTCAAATTTTTCGAAAAATCAAAAAACGCTGCAAACGCTCTGAAATGCGCACAAAACCAAAAATTTTCTGAAAATTCGAAAGAAAATTAAAAGTTGGAAATTTTCAAATTTCTTGGTTTTGTGCGCGTTTTTGACCATTTCCCACGTTTTTCGATTTTTCGAAAATTTTCGAAAATATTGAAATTTCTCAAGATTTTCAAAAATTGTCGAAATTTTAAAAAAATTGAAAATGGCTGCAAATTGCGTGAAACGCAAAGAAAACCACAAATTTTCGAAATTTTTGACAAAAATTTTGAATTCAGAATTTTTCAAAAAATTTTGGTTTTGTGCGCCTTTCGGACGATGCCCTACGTTTTTCGATTTTTTGAAAAATTTTATATTTTTGTCAAAGTTTCTCCACAATATCAAGGCCATGACCGGCCTCTGAACGACCCTGTCACTGCCGATCCCTTTCTCTGCCGGACGCGGTGTCTAACGGACTCGCTCTCTGCAAGATACGTTCTCTGTATCATCCGACATATGCCAGGCCGTCTGTGCAAAGACCTGGTTCAGCTGAGACCGGGTGAGGCACAGCCCGAAACAAGCAGAGAAATGTGAGACAGAGAGAGTGAGGCGAAGACGTGGTGAGTCACAGAAAATGGGAAGCAGTGATCGGGTGAGGCAGAGACCGAGTCAAGCATGTACAGGCTGATGGACACACCGCACCGAGCAGAGACCGGTGAGGCACAGGACGAGTGAAGCAGAGACCTTGTTAACCAGAGACGGAGTCAAGCACAGACCTGGGGAATCACACACCGTGTACAGCAGATACCGGTTGCTCACAGACTGGGTACGGCTGAGACTGTGTGAAATAGACAGCCCGGCGGAGTCTAGTCCTGATAGGGATGAGCCAGGTCAAATTTAGAAGAAGAAAATTTCAAATTTTTCGAAAAATCAAAAAACGCTGCAAACGCTCTGAAATGAGCACAAAACCAAAAATTTTCTGAAAATTCGAAAGAAAATTAAAAGTTGGAAATTTTCAAAAATTCTTGGTTTTGTGCGCGTTTTGGACCATTTCCCACGTTTTTCGATTTTTCGAAAATTTTCGAAAAAATTGAAATTTCTCAAAGGGGTACCCCTTTGAGGATTTTCAAAAATTGTCGAAATTTTAAAAAAATTGAAAATGGCTGCAAATGGCGTGAAATGCAAAGAAAACCACAAATTTTCGAAATTTTCGACAAAAATTTTGAATTCAGAATTTTTCAAAAATTTTTGGTTTTGTGCGCCTTTCGGACGATGCCCTACGTTTTTCGATTTTTCGAAAAATTTTATATTTTTGTCAAAGTTTCTCCACAATATCAAGGCCATGACCGGCCTCTGAACGACCCTGTCACTGCCGATCCCTTTCTCTGCCGGACGCGGTGTCTAACGGACTCGCTCTCTGCAAGATACGTTCTCTGTATCACCCGACATATGCCAGGCCGTCTGTGCAAAGACCTGGTTCAGCAGAGACCGGGTGAGGCATAGCGCGATACAAGCAGAGAAATGTGAGACAGAGAGAGTGAGTTGAAGACGTGGTGAGTCACAGAAAATGGGAGCAGTGATCGGGTGAGGCAGAGACCGAGTCAAGCATGTACAGGCTGATGGACACACCGCACCGAGCAGAGACCGGTGAGGCACAGGACGAGTGAAGCAGAGACCTTGTTAACCAGAGACGGAGTCAAGCACAGACCTGGGGAATCACACACCGTGTACAGCAGATACCGGTTGACTCACAGACTGGGTACGGCTGAGACTGTGAAATAGACAGCCCGGCGGAGTCTAGTCCTGATAGGGATGAGCCAGGTCAAATTTAGAAGAAAAAAATTTCAAATTTTTCGAAAAATCAAAAAACGCTGCAAACGCTCTGAAATGCGCACAAAACCAAAAATTTTCTGAAAATTCGAAAGAAAATTAAAAGTTGGAAATTTTCAAATTTCTTGGTTTTGTGCGCGTTTTTGACCATTTCCCACGTTTTTCGATTTTTCGAAAATTTTCGAAAATATTGAAATTTCTCAAGATTTTCAAAAATTGTCGAAATTTTAAAAAAATTGAAAATGGCTGCAAATTGCGTGAAACGCAAAGAAAACCACAAATTTTCGAAATTTTTGACAAAAATTTTGAATTCAGAATTTTTCAAAAAATTTTGGTTTTGTGCGCCTTTCGGACGATGCCCTACGTTTTTCGATTTTTTGAAAAATTTTATATTTTTGTCAAAGTTTCTCCACAATATCAAGGCCATGACCGGCCTCTGAACGACCCTGTCACTGCCGATCCCTTTCTCTGCCGGACGCGGTGTCTAACGGACTCGCTCTCTGCAAGATACGTTCTCTGTATCATCCGACATATGCCAGGCCGTCTGTGCAAAGACCTGGTTCAGCTGAGACCGGGTGAGGCACAGCCCGAAACAAGCAGAGAAATGTGAGACAGAGAGAGTGAGGCGAAGACGTGGTGAGTCACAGAAAATGGGAAGCAGTGATCGGGTGAGGCAGAGACCGAGTCAAGCATGTACAGGCTGATGGACACACCGCACCGAGCAGAGACCGGTGAGGCACAGGACGAGTGAAGCAGAGACCTTGTTAACCAGAGACGGAGTCAAGCACAGACCTGGGGAATCACACACCGTGTACAGCAGATACCGGTTGCTCACAGACTGGGTACGGCTGAGACTGTGTGAAATAGACAGCCCGGCGGAGTCTAGTCCTGATAGGGATGAGCCAGGTCAAATTTAGAAGAAGAAAATTTCAAATTTTTCGAAAAATCAAAAAACGCTGCAAACGCTCTGAAATGAGCACAAAACCAAAAATTTTCTGAAAATTCGAAAGAAAATTAAAAGTTGGAAATTTTCAAAAATTCTTGGTTTTGTGCGCGTTTTGGACCATTTCCCACGTTTTTCGATTTTTCGAAAATTTTCGAAAAAATTGAAATTTCTCAAAGGGGTACCCCTTTGAGGATTTTCAAAAATTGTCGAAATTTTAAAAAAATTGAAAATGGCTGCAAATGGCGTGAAACGCAAAGAAAACCACAAATTTTCGAAATTTTCGACAAAAATTTTGAATTCAGAATTTTTCAAAAATTTTTGGTTTTGTGCGCCTTTCGGACGATGCCCTACGTTTTTCGATTTTTCGAAAAATTTTATATTTTTGTCAAAATTTCTCCACAATATCAAGGCCATGACCGGCCTCTGAACGACCCTGTCACTGCCGATCCCTTTCTCTGCCGGACGCGGTGTCTAACGGACTCGCTCTCTGCAAGATACGTTCTCTGTATCACCCGACATATGCCAGGCCGTCTGTGCAAAGACCTGGTTCAGCAGAGACCGGGTGAGGCATAGCGCGATACAAGCAGAGAAATGTGAGACAGAGAGAGTGAGTTGAAGACGTGGTGAGTCACAGAAAATGGGAAGCAGTGATCGGGTGAGGCAGAGACCGAGTCAAGCATGTACAGGCTGATGGACACACCGCACCGAGCAGAGACCGGTGAGGCACAGGACGAGTGAAGCAGAGACCTTGTTAACCAGAGACGGAGTCAAGCACAGACCTGGGGAATCACACACCGTGTACAGCAGATACCGGTTGACTCACAGACTGGGTACGGCTGAGACTGTGAAATAGACAGCCCGGCGGAGTCTAGTCCTGATAGGGATGAGCCAGGTCAAATTTAGAAGAAAAAAATTTCAAATTTTTCGAAAAATCAAAAAACGCTGCAAACGCTCTGAAATGCGCACAAAACCAAAAATTTTCTGAAAATTCGAAAGAAAATTAAAAGTTGGAAATTTTCAAATTTCTTGGTTTTGTGCGCGTTTTTGACCATTTCCCACGTTTTTCGATTTTTCGAAAATTTTCGAAAATATTGAAATTTCTCAAGATTTTCAAAAATTGTCGAAATTTTAAAAAAATTGAAAATGGCTGCAAATTGCGTGAAACGCAAAGAAAACCACAAATTTTCGAAATTTTTGACAAAAATTTTGAATTCAGAATTTTTCAAAAATTTTTGGTTTTGTGCGCCTTTCGGACGATGCCCTACGTTTTTCGATTTTTCGAAAAATTTTATATTTTTGTCAAAGTTTCTCCACAATATCAAGGCCATGACCGGCCTCTGAACGACCCTGTCACTGCCGATCCCTTTCTCTGCCGGACGCGGTGTCTAACGGACTCGCTCTCTGCAAAATACGTTCTCTGTATCACCCGACATATGCCAGGCCGTCTGTGCAAAGACCTGGTTCAGCAGAGACCGGGTGAGGCACAGCCAGAAACAAGCAGAGAAATGTGAGACAGAGAGAGTGAGGCGAAGACGTGGTGAGTCACAGAAAATGGGAAGCAGTGATCGGGTGAGGCAGAGACCGAGTCAAGCATGTACAGGCTGATGGACACACCGCACCGAGCAGAGACCGGTGAGGCACAGGACGAGTGAAGCAGAGACCTTGTTAACCAGAGACGGAGTCAAGCACAGACCTGGGGAATCACACACCGTGTACAGCAGATACCGGTTGACTCACAGACTGGGTACGGCTGAGACTGTGAAATAGACAGCCCGGCGGAGTCTAGTCCTGATAAGGATGAGCCAAGTCAAATTTAGAAGAAAAAAATTTCAAATTTTTCGAAAAATCAAAAAACGCTGCAAACGCTCTGAAATGCGCACAAAACCAAACATTTTCTGAAAATTCGAAAGAAAATTAAAAGTTGGAAAATTTCAAAAATTCTTGGTTTTGTGCGCGTTTTGGACCATTTCCCACGTTTTTCGATTTTTCGAAAATTTTCGAAAAAATTGAAATTTCTCAAAGGGGTACCCCTTTGAAGATTTTCAAAAATTGTCGAAATTTTAAAAAAATTGAAAATGGCTGCAAATTGTGTGAAACGCAAAGAAAACCACAAATTTTCGAAATTTTTGACAAAAATTTTGAATTCAGAATTTTTCAAAAAATTTTGGTTTTGTGCGCCTTTTGGACGATGCCCTACGTTTTTCGATTTTTCGAAAAATTTTATATTTTTGTCAAAGTTTCTCCACAATATCAAGGCCATGACCGGCCTCTGAACGACCCTGTCACTGCCGATCCCTTTCTCTGCCGGACGCGGTGTCTAACGGACTCGCTCTCTGCAAGATACGTTCTCTGTATCATCCGACATATGCCAGGCCGTCTGTGCAAAGACCTGGTTCAGCTGAGACCGGGTGAGGCACAGCCCGAAACAAGCAGAGAAATGTGAGACAGAGAGAGTGAGGCGAAGACGTGGTGAGTCACAGAAAATGGGAAGCAGTGATCGGGTGAGGCAGAGACCGAGTCAAGCATGTACAGGCTGATGGACAAACCGCACCGAGCAGAGACCGGTGAGGCACAGGACGAGTAAAGCAGAGACCTTGTTAACCAGAGACGGAGTCAAGCACAGACCTGGGGAATCACACACCGTGTACAGCAGATACCGGATGACTCACAGACTGGGTACGACTGAGACTGTGAAATAGACAGCCCGGCGGAGTCTAGTCCTGATAGGGATGAGCCAGGTCAAATTTAGAAGAAAAAAATTTCAAATTTTTCGAAAAATCAAAAAACGCTGCAAACGCTCTGAAATGCGCACAAAACCAAAAATTTTCTGAAAATTCGAAAGAAAATTAAAAGTTGGAAATTTTCAAAAATTCTTGGTTTTGTGCGCGTTTTGGACCATTTCCCACGTTTTTCGATTTTTCGAAAAAATCGAAATTTCTCAAAGGGGTACCCCTTTGAAGATTTTCAAAAATTGTCGAAATTTTAAAAAAATTGAAAATGGCTGCAAATTGCGTGAAACGCAAAGAAAACCACAAATTTTCGAAATTTTCGACAAAAATTTTGAATTCAGAATTCTTCAAAAATTTTTGGTTTTGTGCGCCTTTCGGACGATGCCCTACGTTTTTCGATTTTTCGAAAATTTTTATATTTTTGTCAAAGTTTCTCCACAATATCAAGGCCATGACCGGCCTCTGAACGACCCTGTCACTGCCGATCCCTTTCTCTGCCGGACGCGGTGTCTAACGGACTCGCTCTCTGCAAGATACGTTCTCTGTATCACCCGACATATGCCAGGCCGTCTGTGCAAAGACCTGGTTCAGCAGAGACCGGGTGAGGCATAGCGCGATACAAGCAGAGAAATGTGAGACAGAGAGAGTGAGGTGAAGACGTGGTGAGTCACAGAAAATGGGAAGCAGTGATCGGGTGAGGCAGAGACCGAGTCAAGCATGTACAGGCTGATGGACACACCGCACCGAGCAGAGACCGGTGAGGCACAGGACGAGTGAAGCAGAGACCTTGTTAACCAGAGACGGAGTCAAGCACAGACCTGGTGAATCACACACCGTGTACAGCAGATACCGGTTGACTCACAGACTGGGTACGGCTGAGACTGTGTGAAATAGACAGCCCGGCGGAGTCTAGTCCTGATAGGGATGAGCCAGGTCAAATTTAGAAGAAAAAAATTTCAAATTTTTCGAAAAATCAAAAAACGCTGCAAACGCTCTGAAATGCGCACAAAACCAAAAATTTTCTGAAAATTCGAAAGAAAATTAAAAGTTGGAAATTTTCAAAAATTCTTGGTTTTGTGCGCGTTTTGGACCATTTCCCACGTTTTTCGATTTTTCGAAAATTTTCGAAAAAATTGAAATTTCTCAAAGGGGTACCCCTTTGAAGATTTTCAAAAATTGTCGAAATTTTAAAAAAATTGAAAATGGCTGCAAATGGCGTGAAACGCAAAGAAAACCACAAATTTTCGAAATTTTCGACAAAAATTTTGAATTCAGAATTTTTCAAAAAATTTTGGTTTTGTGTGCCTTTCGGACGATGCCCTACGTTTTTCGATTTTTCGAAAAATTTTATATTTTTGTCAAAGTTTCTCCACAATATCAAGGCCATGACCGGCCTCTGAACGACCCTGTCACTGCCGATCCCTTTCTCTGCCTGACGCGGTGTCTAACGGGCTCGCTCTCTGCAAGATACGTTCTCTGTATCACCCGACATATGCCAGGCCGTCTGTGCAAAGACCTGGTTCAGCAGAGACCGGGTGAGGCATAGCGCGATACAAGCAGAGAAATGTGAGACAGAGAGAGTGAGTTGAAGACGTGGTGAGTCACAGAAAATGGGAAGCAGTGATCGGGTGAGGCAGAGACCGAGTCAAGCATGTACAGGCTGATGGACACACCGCACCGAGCAGAGACCGGTGAGGCACAGGACGAGTGAAGCAGAGACCTTGTTAACCAGAGACGGAGTCAAGCACAGACCTGGGGAATCACACACCGTGTACAGCAGATACCGGTTGCTCACAGACTGGGTACGGCTGAGACTGTGAAATAGACAGCCCGGCGGAGTCTAGTCCTGATAGGGATGAGCCAGGTCAAATTTAGAAGAAAAAAATTTCAAATTTTTCGAAAAATCAAAAAACGCTGCAAACGCTCTGAAATGCGCACAAAACCAAAAATTTTCTGAAAATTCGAAAGAAAATTAAAAGTTGAAAATTTTCAAAAATTCTTGGTTTTGTGCGCGTTTTGGACCATTTCCCACGTTTTTCGATTTTTCGAAAATTTTCGAAAAAATTGAAATTTCTCAAGATTTTCAAAAATTGTCGAAATTTTAAAAAAATTGAAAATGGCTGCAAATTGCGTGAAACGCAAAGAAAACCACAAATTTTCGAAATTTTCGACAAAAATTTTGAATTCAGAATTTTTCAAAAATTTTTGGTTTTGTGCGCCTTTCGGACGATGCCCTACGTTTTTCAATTTTTCGAAAATTTTTATATTTTTGTCAAAGTTTCTCCACAATATCAAGGCCATGACCGGCCTCTGAACGACCCTGTCACTGCCGATCCCTTTCTCTGCCGGACGCGGTGTCTAACGGACTCGCTCTCTGCAAGATACGTTCTCTGTATCACCCGACATATGCCAGGCCGTCTGTGCAAAGACCTGGTTCAGCAGAGACCGGGTGAGGCATAGCGCGATACAAGCAGAGAAATGTGAGACAGAGAGAGTGAGTTGAAGACGTGGTGAGTCACAGAAAATGGGAAGCAGTGATCGGGTGAGGCAGAGACCGAGTCAAGCATGTACAGGCTGATGGACACACCGCACCGAGCAGAGACCGGTGAGGCACAGGACGAGTGAAGCAGAGACCTTGTTAACCAGAGACGGAGTCAAGCACAGACCTGGGGAATCACACACCGTGTACAGCAGATACCGGTTGCTCACAGACTGGGTACGGCTGAGACTGTGAAATAGACAGCCCGGCGGAGTCTAGTCCTGATAGGGATGAGCCAGGTCAAATTTAGAAGAAAAAAATTTCAAATTTTTCGAAAAATCAAAAAACGCTGCAAACGCTCTGAAATGCGCACAAAACCAAAAATTTTCTGAAAATTCGAAAGAAAATTAAAAGTTGAAAATTTTCAAAAATTCTTGGTTTTGTGCGCGTTTTGGACCATTTCCCACGTTTTTCGATTTTTCGAAAATTTTCGAAAAAATTGAAATTTCTCAAGATTTTCAAAAATTGTCGAAATTTTAAAAAAATTGAAAATGGCTGCAAATTGCGTGAAACGCAAAGAAAACCACAAATTTTCGAAATTTTTGACAAAAATTTTGAATTCAGAATTTTTCAAAAATTTTTGGTTTTGTGCGCCTTTCGGACGATGCCCTACGTTTTTCGATTTTTCGAAAAATTTTATATTTTTGTCAAAGTTTCTCCACAATATCAAGGCCATGACCGGCCTCTGAACGACCCTGTCACTGCCGATCCCTTTCTCTGCCGGACGCGGTGTCTAACGGACTCGCTCTCTGCAAGATACGTTCTCTGTATCACCCGACATATGCCAGGCCGTCTGTGCAAAGACCTGGTTCAGCAGAGACCGGGTGAGGCACAGCCCGAAACAAGCAGAGAAATGTGAGACAGAGAGAGTGAGGCGAAGACGTGGTGAGTCACAGAAAATGGGAAGCAGTGATCGGGTGAGGCAGAGACCGAGTCAAGCATGTACAGGCTGATGGACACACCGCACCGAGCAGAGACCGGTGAGGCACAGAACGAGTGAAGCAGAGACCTTGTTAACCAGAGACGGAGTCAAGCACAGACCTGGGGAATCACACACCGTGTACAGCAGATACCGGTTGACTCACAGACTGGGTACGGCTGAGACTGTGTGAAATAGACAGCCCGGCGGAGTCTAGTCCTGATAGGGATGAGCCGGGTCAAATTTAGAAGAAAAAAATTTCAAATTTTTCGAAAAATCAAAAAACGCTGCAAACGCTCTGAAATGCGCACAAAACCAAAAATTTTCTGAAAATTCGAAAGAAAATTAAAAGTTGGAAATTTTCAAAAATTCTTGGTTTTGTGCGCGTTTTGGACCATTTCCCACGTTTTTCGATTTTTCGAAAATTTTCGAAAAAATTGAAATTTCTCAAAGGGGTACCCCTTTGAAGATTTTCAAAAATTGTCGAAATTTTAAAAAAATTGAAAATGGCTGCAAATTGCGTGAAACGCAAAGAAAACCACAAATTTTCGAAATTTTTGACAAAAATTTTGAATTCAGAATTTTTCAAAAATTTTTGGTTTTGTGCGCCTTTCGGACGATGCCCTACGTTTTTCGATTTTTCGAAAAATTTTATATTTTTGTCAAAGTTTCTCCACAATATCAAGGCCATGACCGGCCTCTGAACGACCCTGTCACTGCCGATCCCTTTCTCTGCCGGACGCGGTGTCTAACGGACTCGCTCTCTGCAAGATACGTTCTCTGTATCACCCGACATATGCCAGGCCGTCTGTGCAAAGACCTGGTTCAGCAGAGACCGGGTGAGGCATAGCGCGATACAAGCAGAGAAATGTGAGACAGAGAGAGTGAGGTGAAGACGTGGTGAGTCACAGAAAATGGGAAGCAGTGATCGGGTGAGGCAGAGACCGAGTCAAGCATGTACAGGCTGATGGACACACCGCACCGAGCAGAGACCGGTGAGGCACAGGACGAGTGAAGCAAAGACCTTGTTAACCAGAGACGGAGTCAAGCACAGACCTGGTGAATCACACACCGTGTACAGCAGATACCGGTTGACTCACAGACTGGGTACGGCTGAGACTGTGTGAAATAGACAGCCCGGCGGAGTCTAGTCCTGATAGGGATGAGCCAGGTCAAATTTAGAAGAAAAAAATTTCAAATTTTTCGAAAAATCAAAAAACGCTGCAAACGCTCTGAAATGCGCACAAAACCAAACATTTTCTGAAAATTCGAAAGAAAATTAAAAGTTGGAAAATTTCAAAAATTCTTGGTTTTGTGCGCGTTTTGGACCATTTCCCACGTTTTTCGATTTTTCGAAAATTTTCGAAAAAATCGAAATTTCTCAAGATTTCTGAAGATTTTCAAAAATTGTCGAAATTTTAAAAAAATTGAAAATGGCTGCAAATGGCGTGGAGCGCAAAGAAAACCACAAATTTTCGAAATTTTCGACAAAAATTTTGAATTCAGAATTTTTCAAAAATTTTTGGTTTTGTGCGCCTTTCGGACGATGCCCTACGTTTTTCGATTTTTCGAAAAATTTTATATTTTTGTCAAAGTTTCTCCACAATATCAAGGCCATGACCGGCCTCTGAACGACCCTGTCACTGCCGATCCCTTTCTCTGCCGGACGCGGTGTCTAACGGACTCGCTCTCTGCAAGATACGTTCTCTGTATCATCCGACATATGCCAGGCCGTCTGTGCAAAGACCTGGTTCAGCTGAGACCGGGTGAGGCACAGCCCGAAACAAGCAGAGAAATGTGAGACAGAGAGAGTGAGGCGAAGACGTGGTGAGTCACAGAAAATGGGAAGCAGTGATCGGGTGAGGCAGAGACCGAGTCAAGCATGTACAGGCTGATGGACACACCGCACCGAGCAGAGACAGGTGAGGCACAGGACGAGTGAAGCAGAGACCTTGTTAACCAGAGACGGAGGCAAGCACAGACCTGGGGAATCACACACCGTGTACAGCAAATACCGGTTGACTCACAGACTGGGTACGGCTGAGACTGTGAAATAGACAGCCCGGCGGAGTCTAGGGTTGATAGCGATGAGCCAGGTCAAATTTAGAAGAAAAAAATTTCAAATTTTTCGAAAAATCAAAAAACGCTGCAAACGCTCTGAAATGCGCACAAAACCAAAAATTTTCTGAAAATTCGAAAGAAAATTAAAAGTTGGAAATTTTCAAAAATTCTTGGTTTTGTGCGCGTTTTGGACCATTTCCCACGTTTTTCGATTTTTCGAAAATTTTCGAAAAAATTGAAATTTCTCAAAGGGGTACCCCTTTGAAGATTTTCAAAAATTGTCGAAATTTTAAAAAAATTGAAAATGGCTGCAAATGGCGTGAAACGCAAAGAAAACCACAAATTTTCGAAATTTTCGACACAAATTTTGAATTCAGAATTTTTCAAAAATTTTTGGTTTTGTGCGCCTTTCGGACGATGCCCTACGTTTTTCGATTCTTCGAAAAATTTTATATTTTTGTCAAAGTTTCTCCACAATATCAAGGCCATGACCGGCCTCTGAACGACCCTGTCACTGCCGATCCCTTTCTCTGTCGGACGCGGTGTCTAACGGACTCGCTCTCTGCAAGATACGTTCTCTGTATCACCCGACATATGCCAGGCCGTCTGTGCAAAGAACTGGTTCAGCAGAGACCGGGTGAGGCACAGCCCGAAACAAGCAGAGAAATGTGAGACAGAGAGAGTGAGGCGAAGACGTGGTGAGTCCAGAAGATGGGAAGCAGAGATCGGGTGAGGCAGAGACCGAGTCAAGCATGTACAGGCTGATGGACACACCGCACCGAGCAGAGACCGGTGAGGCACAGGACGAGTGAAGCAGAGACCTTGTTAACCAGAGACGGAGTCAAGCACAGACCTGGTGAATCACACACCGTGTACAGCAGATACCGGTTGACTCACAGACTGGGTACGGCTGAGACTGTGAAATAGACAGCCCGGCGGAGTCTAGTCCTGATAGGGATGAGCCAGGTCAAATTTAGAAGAAAAAAATTTCAAATTTTTCGAAAAATCAAAAAACGCTGCAAACGCTCTGAAATGCGCACAAAACCAAAAATTTTCTGAAAATTCGAAAGAAAATTAAAAGTTGGAAATTTTCAAAAATTCTTGGTTTTGTGCGCGTTTTGGACCATTTCCCACGTTTTTCGATTTTTCGAAAATTTTCGAAAAAATTGAAATTTCTCAAAGGGGTACCCCTTTGAAGATTTTCAAAAATTGTCGAAATTTTAAAAAAATTGAAAATGGCTGCAAATGGCGTGAAACACAAAGAAAACCACAAATTTTCGAAATTTTCGACAAAAATTTTGAATTCATAATTTTTCAAAAAATATTGGTTTTGTGCGCCTTTTGGACGATGTCCTACGTTTTTTGATTTTTTGGAAATTTTCGAAAATTTTCAGTTTTGAATATTTTTGCTAATAATTCCCCAATTTATGCCTGCGAAACTCGGTGAATGGCTCACTCAGTCTCTGCCGGACTCGGCCTTTATCTCACCCGGTTGCTGCCTGCCTCGTTGTCTGCACCAACCGGCCTCTGCAGGTCCCGGTCTCTGCTGGTGATGAACTGCCTTACGTGTTGCCTGCAGCACATGGGCTTCTCAGAGACGGCATGTCAGTGCCGTGTCATGCAGAGACCGGTCCATGCAGAGCCCGAGACAGGCAGAGACCGCATTCGTCAGAGTCACAGTACATCAGAAAGAGTCCGAGGGAGACCGGTTCTGCAAGGCATGAGGTGGTGGAATTTTGATAAATTTCAAAATTTTCAAAAAAATAAAAAATGCTGGAAATTGTCCAAATGGCGCACAAAACCAAATTTTTTTGAAAATTTTCAACTTCAAAAAAATTTGAAAATTTTTGGTTTTGTGCGCTTTTTAGACAATTTCCAGCATTTTTTAATTTTTTTGAAAATTTCGAAAAATTTTCAAAAATTTTCCCATCCGATCTTCAGCAGAACACGTCAACTGGTGTCTGTACGTCCAAGCACGATCTATACTGGACCCGGACCCTGCCGCACTCGGACACTGCAAGACACGGTCTCTGCACCACCCGCTCTCTGCTGGTTGCAGTCTCTCTATCACCCGTTCTCTTCCAGTGTAGTTCCTTGCAGGCGATACGTCATAGACGTTAATTCACAGATACGAACGTGCAGACACCGATTCCAGTAGAGACTTCGTCCTTCAGTGGGAGGGTGTGTCAAGAGTGCGTGTGCGGCAGACACCGATTTTTCATGCTGAAATTTTTCAATTTCTTTTTAGTTTTGTGCGTTTTTTGCAGATTTTTCCAACATTTTTTTTAAATTTTTGAAAAATTTAAAACTATTTTTCAAAATTCTCTACACCGGGTCCGTGCCCGGAGCGGTGTATGCCTGAACCTGTCTTTGCCGGACCTTGACTTAAACCTAATCTACAACTGCTTCTCCTTATGCGATTATATCCAAAGAAGCTTCATTTCTATGACTTTACTCGAAAGAAAGAAATTTTACACAAAGTTATTAATTTTATAGAGTTCAAATAATACACATGTGCAGTGCTGAAATTATATTTAGAAATGCACTGTTACTGTAAATGGGAGAGAAAAACCTTATGTATTTCTTGTTTTCACGTAACACAGACATTGGCGAGTCTGAAAATATTGAGATAAAATATGGACAATCATCAAGACTTTACAATTAAATGACTACAACAATAACATGCCTTCTTTTGAAATTCTTTTCGTTTCAAGACAAATAGGAGGTTATGTATTCCCATTACATTTTAAATTAAAATATATTCGCGTTGTAGTCAACACGTTATTTCTTGTGTAATGAAGTTCTGTTTGAATGACGTCTGGAAACGATTCCAGCCCTCACAAGTCCGTCTCTGGCTCAACGTCACGCCGACAGTCAGATAAAAGCAGAAAACTTTCATGAATGTTCAGTTGTGGCAATTGAAAGTTGTGTGGTTCATCAACAACGAGAAACCTCTTGGATAATTATGCAAATGTTTGTTCGTTTTTGTTTGTCAGACGAAAGCGAAATGAATTCACGTCACTTCTTTGTTTCGACATGGGGGAAACCGTTATTTTTGTTCAGGTGTTTGTTTCTAGTCGGATCGTGTGTCCCTGTACAATTAAAAAACTTGTGTAAGCTGAGTAAACCAGTGTTTTAAATAACAGCCCAAATGACCACAAATCTTTTTAAGTGTTTCAAAAAGATGTGAAGTTTGATTTTTTTGTGATGGTAAAGTTGCGTCATATTATGATATATAACAAATATATATTAAATCTTGTCCGTCTAATCACAATAAATTCTTATTAAATATTAAAATATTACAATAATTAACATTTAAAATATTTAAAATATCAAATTATGTTCTTTATCGAAATATTCGATTTACATTATGGTCTAATGTAAATCGAATATTTCGATAAAGAACATCATTTGATATTTTAAATATTTTAAATGTTAATTATTGTAATATTTTAATATAGTCTAATGTAAATCGAATATTTCGATATAGAACATCATTTGATATTTTAAATATTTTAAATGTTAATTATTGTAATATTTTAATATAGTCTAATGTAAATCGAATATTTCGATAAAGAACATCATTTGATATTTTAAATATTTTAAATGTTAATTATTGTAATATTTTAATATAGTCTAATGTAAATCGAATATTTCGATATAGAACATCATTTGATATTTTAAATATTTTAAATGTTAATTATTGTAATATTTTAATATAGTCTAATGTAAATCGAATATTTCGATAAAGAACATCATTTGATATTTTAAATATTTTAAATGTTAATTATTGTAATATTTTAATATAGTCTAATGTAAATCGAATATTTCGATATAGAACATCATTTGATATTTTAAATATTTTAAAATGTTAATTATTGTAATATTTTAATATTTAATAAGAATTTATTGTGATTAGACGGACAAGATTTAATATATATTTGATTTTTTGAGTTGATGTGCATCAGAGACCACAAAGGAATGTGAGTTGTCATCACGTTCAAAGACTCTGGACTTAAAAGTGGCACACACTTTTGTTAGTTCTGCCTAGATTTTCACATGCAAACACTTGCGTCTATGAATGTGACATTCGTGGTTTCTACTGTTCTCACAAGCCTGCTATTCGGAAATTCCCTTTCTTTTCCTCGGCGTGGTAATGAATCGGTCTCACTCACTACATCGTCATAAAAACACATTGGTATAACAGGGATAACAACCCGAGACTCTCGACTCAAGGCCCCGTTAAAATCAACCTTCGTGCTAGGACAGTGTTTCAAACGAACGAGGAAGTTCTAAATGTAGGTCGTAAAACTCTGCTTTAAGTTTCGAGGTTATGTCCACGTTTTACAGAACACGCTTCATATTCGAAACTAAAAGTCGTATTGAATGACTTTCAATGCTCGAAATATCCACTAAAATTTTTGAAATGAATTTAATTTTGGGTTATATCAGCCCAATGTAATCCTAAATTTACGTGTATCTTAGCAGAAAATAAATTTAAGATGTTTCTCAATGTCAGACTTCTTACACACGTCATCTTATTTTAATTTAAAAAACGACGTTTCGGTAACTGGGACCAGTACTGTCGATTGGACTCAACAAACCAGTTTTCACCATAGAATTAAAGAGAGATTCCTTTCTCTGAAACATCTTTTCTGAAATCAAAATTAAATTGGTGGATAATATCCAAGATATTTGTCATTTTAATGATAAACCGTAGCCATAAAGATTAATATACAGTTTTTCCACGTCATAAGAACTTCTAAATGTCAATAGCTCGGTTAAGAGTTCTGTTTGCAAGTTTGAAAGAACAAAATCACAGCTAAAAAAGAATTTATGAAACCCATAAAGACCATTCACTGTTCAATTCCTGTAGAAAATCAGTTCGATCACTTTCTTCACGTCATTTAAAATTCATGACAACGTAAATTTGGCCCCGGTAAGTGCCACGTAATGTAGACGAATGTGCGAGTTAATGGAATTTCTCTAAAAGTTCTTAACCTTGGCTCTAGAGTAAGGCGAATGGTTAGCTTTACGTTCCGGTCGCTTCATCCCCGAGGAAAACGCCCTCGTACTCATGTCGATAGGAGGCTGAGTGGACCTCAGATCTGGTCTGGACCTTGTGGCGAAGAAAATAATCCTGCCCTACCAAGAATTGAACTCTGGTCATCCGATCTGACTGATAGACATATTTATTCAATTGTAAAAAAAAGTTGTCAGTGGAACCACGGTTCCGGAGAATTTGACGTAAATACGTCCATACGGAAAGGAAGTTTATATATTGGCTTTATTCTAAATATTTCCTTTATAGATCCTTTACAATTGAGATAAGTTTGATTAAGACATTGCTTAATCAACTTGAATTAGTTACGCTTAAGATGGGTCTGTGGTAGCTGAATGTAATGTAATGTAATGAAATTTAATGTAACGTTTCCTAGGTAACAACAATGCCGAGTAAACACAACGTTCCCTAGCTAACCATTGTTATCGGATCTTACAGATTTTCCTGTAACTTTTTCTTCCTTATAGACGTATTTACGTCAAAAAATTTCGGCAGTGGATAATCATTGGTTGAAGAAATACATTCTCCCTTTTGAACTCTGAAATGATCACATCGCATTGTAATCAGACAACAGATAAATCATTAAGAGTCCAGCCAAGACCCTCACAAATTTTTGAAATGATCCCGGAGAGAAAATTTTGGGAATTGCTGACCTAATATAAAATTTTCCCGGTTTCTGAGTACACGTAAAGACGTACACGAAACACGTAAATAAAGCTACGCAACGCAACGCGGATGATTTTACAGTGGCTGACGAGTACAAATTATTTAAGTAAGGCGAATGAACCGGTCTTTAGGGAACTGCGTGTCTCGCTTCGTTTTTGTTTCTCTCGAGGTCGCGGACCGGCCATTAAGCTTACGTAATAAAACAGTAGACGGTGTAGACAAGCGCAGGTTTAATGTGGGAACATGCGTTAGAGAGGTTATGTTGCCTGTCTTCTATCTGATAACGAGACAACTTCCGTGGTTGCAGGCCATTTGGCAACAAATAGAAGATTTCCCTGTTGTTCCATTTCGGTATAATCGTGTTAGAAGAGGATTTCGGCAAGTAATTTAAATTTGGCTGCAATTTTACAGCCTGATATTATCCTGAGCTCTTTCTACGTCAACAGATTCCTCCAAGTCCATACAATTGATTGTGTTCGTAATTGATAAATATTATTATATTTAATTGTTATAAACATGAAACATGGCTACATATGATATAAAAATTGCTAAATATTATAAAATTCCTACCCACGAGTAAACATTGAGTCTGAACCCGGAAAAACAAAATTTAAAATGCTTAAAATTCTTCGAATATATTAATGAAAAATATTTTTATACGTTTCATTAATAGTGTGTGAGATTAGGATTAAGAGAAGAATGGAGACGAAATTGAAACGTGTTGGTAAATAAAAAGTACATACAGAATTTTAGTCGGGAAACGTCAACAGAGGGGACTAGTGGTCTGTTGTGAACACGGTAATTAACTTCTTCCCATAAGTCCCGGTGAATTTACTGACGTTCTCAGAGACTATCAATTTTTCGCTAATTGAAATTAACATTTAATTAAAGTATTAATGTTCTTGGTCTTTACCTTGCAATATTTTTCTGTATTTGAGATCATCAGCTTGAATCGTATCGCATCTTTGGATGGGTCAAAAGGGGGAGGTTACAGTTCTTCGAATCACTAATTCTCTTGGAGATTCCCTCTGAGGTACACCGGTATACGAACAAAAACATTCATCAAGAAATACGAATACAAAATATATTCATAACAATATAATAAATAATGAACGTACACAAACTGAATTGACATTCAGACTCCCAGTCAGGACAAACACTAAACACGACCCACATTTCAATCAATTCATGTTTACAATCTAATGAACACGAGGCCCAAAAAATATTCGTTCATTTGAGATATCACAAAAAAGTTTAAGGCCTTCTCTCCCAAAGAAAACTTAATACACGACCTCCGTCTCTCCCCGAGAGTCAGAGTAGCTTCATCAAGAATTCAGAATTCCCCACGAACCACGTAAAACAACAATTGAAAACAATCAAATAGCAGCCAGAACAAATAACAGTAATTACCTTGCGCAAACGCTGGACGACAGACGAGGCACGACGCTGCAGCCATCTACCAATCCTGCCATTTTACTTCTCGCGCCTGCGCAGCGGATATCGATCGGACGCTTCCGGCACTCTTGGTTCGTTCGGACCTCACCCACTTCCGAGGTCGCTAACGTTCACCTCCCAGAACAAGCTTCAAAAAAAGAGATTTTAATGTGGCTGACAAGATAGAATTTTACGATTTGAAAATATTTTCTTTTATAAAGGGAAAGAGTTTAGTTTACAGAAGCCTGATATTTTGATGGGTTCTGATGCCACTATCAACGAGACTTGCCTTGTCATGAAAATCTCTCTGCCCCATACAGCTACGTAGTCATGTGAAGACAAGCCTTCTACGTTGTCTTTTCAGATTCCTTCAATTTTTTTAATTTTAAATGAGACATCAAATTTCGAACCAAAAAAAAACAGTGTTTGAAATTATGATCTGGTGTTTTAATATTCAGTTTTTGAGATAATATCACCTTATTAGACAGCCTGGTCTGTCTCTCTGAAGGATTCAACTCAGAATCGCTGGACTGAAGTGGGTGAAATTTCGTATGCACGTTAGGTCATTGGGGGCAACTCTAAAAACGTGCTGTTCCATTTCCTGCAAACATGAATTACCATCATGGCGGACAAACAAATTCATTAGTGCGTCTTACGTCATTATTGCACTCTCGTGAGGGATGAACAGCTTATGGGCTCTTAATGTTTTCGGAATGGAATTGGATCATGTCCGACGAGAGGCGGATACGCCTTATGGGTTCAGTTTCAGAGACTGTGGAGTAACACCTTTGAGTTTGGTTAGGTGTGGCTAGATCAGGTTAGGTTAGGTTAGGTTACGTTAGGTTAGGTTAGGTTGGTTTAGGTTAGGTTAGGTTAGATTAGTTTAGGTTAGGTTAGGTTAGTTTAGGTTAGGTTAGGTTAGGTTAGGTTAGGTTGGTTTAGGTTAGGTTAGGTTAGGTTGGATAACATTATTGCCCTGTTGAAGTAAAGAACACCTTTCCTCGATGGCTGTCTCCAGGGTTTTAGAGCTGTCCTTGCTTCAAGGACCTCTGAAGTCCTGGCAAACTTCCACCAGATTACACGGCGCTAAAACCAAGAAGGCAGCCATCTTCGTACTCACCGCCATGAAAACCTCAAATCCTAACACCTTTCGTAATTTAGTGTACGCTTTTCCAATATTGTTTCCTTCTACTAACATTTTCTCATACTTTAATTATATTTATTTTAATGTTACAACATTTTGTGTAAACTTCTATTTCACGTCATTTATCTAATGGAGTTTCTCTTCCAATTTAGTCTGTTCTCGAAAAAAAAAAAAGCTACACCAATATCATAACGAGATTTGAGAAACCCACTAATTATTTCAGTCCGTGACATAACATGTGTGAAGTACAGACGTTTATAATTAGTACGAGAACTACCAATTAATATGCTGCAACGCGTTTGTTAACAATATTGAGAGTTGTTCTTAACAATTTCCCAACCTCTGTGAGAAGAGGAGGTTAAATGGGGGGAAAAACTGACGAGAAAAGGATCAGAGACACACAAAGTTAGTCGCTTCTGTGACAGTAGGACTCAGCTTTTCAACAGGTAAGTCTACCAGATGTAGTTATTCATATCAGTAAAAGACAGGAATAAAAACTTAAATCGAAGGTAACAGAAGTTTTGGGGTGAAGATTCAGAATCATCGAAACTATCTTTATGTCTGTACTGGAAAGAAATCGGGCGTCTTTCGAGTGATATTTTGTGATTTTGACTGTTTTAGATCGATATTACAGAGTCTTAAGCCCGCGTGCACATAGATCGAGAAATCAGTCGATATCTCGCATTTGAAATCGATAAGTTCTGAATGAAAATCGTTGCGCAGAGGTTCGGATATCGAACGGTTCTCAGCTCAGAGACGGAATCTGAAGGAAGAAATTACTTTAATTTCTGTAGAACAGCATTTCGGGGTGTAATATTGATTCTTGTTGTGTATCTGTTCCTGTTATTTTAATAATTCCATTGAATTACATGTTTAAGCCCAATGTTTAAATATAGTATAATTGATGTCATTAAAATGCTATTATCATTTTTTTCCTATTTTAATGATAAAATTATTGTTTAAAAAGTTTTTGTTTTAAAACTGGTTAAAAAAAAATTTAAAAAAATGTAAAAGAATCTTAGTACATCTCGGTAAGACCGGATGTGGTATAATCTGAGCTGTATGTCTCGTGGTGTATTCGAACTTTGTGCTGAAAAAGTAGTTCGAGTGAATGGACTCTAAAATAAGTGTGAAAGTGACGGACATAAACAAACAAAATGTTCTTCAGTGACTGATTTGTAAATGTGCATAAATATATAGTCGACGCTTTTAATACGTCGGTATATTTTAACATTTAAATGATAGTAGCATTTCAAAAATAAATATTTGTCTTATGAAACGATGTCTGGATTAGCCGTCAGTACATAGAATACCCATTTGTGTTATCTAAATTAGTTTCTAGTAACTTTTAAGATACTCTTTATACCAGGGGTAGGCAAAATTTCAATTCCGCGGGTCGTGTTGCTCACTCATTACTGAGATTCTCACGACAACGAGTATGAAGTTTCAGAGGTACAACCATCATCAGGGCGATGATTTATCACCTCTGAAACGTCGGAATACTTCTAACAGACTACATGGGGCAACAACCCAGAAGACAACCATCTTTGTATTAATATGTTTGTCGATAACCGCTGACGTAAACAATTATTACGTCATGGAAAGTAAGCGAAACTGTGTTTTTTTTTAAAAATTAGATTAATTTGAAAACCCAAAATAAATGTATTTATCAACAAAACTGAGTTTAATATAAAGACATTGTTTGTTAGTTTTCAAAAACTTTCGATTTAAAATCAACAACAATTTTATAAACGTTCAGTTATTAAATACCATAGAACAGAGTACCCGCCTACGTCTGTATATTTATTTCAAAGTTCCTCTGCATCAGAGAAGTGTCCATCTTCTCGCATTGGCTCACACCCAAACCATGTAAAAGGTTGCCACATGCGACTCACTAGCAGCAAGTTTCCTACCCCTGCATCTTCTTCATGGAAGAGAGTGAGGATTGGATTCGCGACGTGTTTTATGAACCGTGCATTGAGCAAATCTTGCGCAAACTCAGAGCCTTCCTTTATCAGCTGTTAGCTACTCACTGGACACGCGGTACCCTCCGGCAGTACCCTCTCTTTTGAAACCGTACGACATAGATTGGCCACTACGTATTTTTAGAGTAACCAACAACACACGAGAACAGCCGTAAAATAACCAGAATCTTAAAATTATTTATTTATTTAGTCTGACGACAGGTCCATATGAACAGGATCCTTCCATCCTTTTCTCGGACTGGGACCTGTTCATATACGTTCTTGGCAGATGATCCAGAAGTGGTTTGCCATTGCCTTCTTCTGTGTGTGAATGGAGTAATTGTTGGGATGCCACGGAGGAAAACTCCGTGTTGCCTAGACCACGGCCTTGCCCAACACAAGTTATAAATTCGAACCCGAGACCCCAGGATTACAAGGCCAGCGTTCTAACCGCCAGACCACCGTGGTGGTCAATCTTAAAATATGAAAACAAGAATAGTAAAGCTACTGCTGTTTCAGAGTAAATTCGTTCTTTGTACTTTGTTCTTGAAATGAAGCATATAGGATTGGTCTGTAGACATTAGAACCGCCTTACGGATATGGATGAAATTTGGCATTGACTTACGCAATTGGAGTGGATTCTAAATTATATTCGCCCAATGAATGGGCAGAGTTCCGTCAGCTGGGCGAAGCCTCCAAGAGTGAGGCGGTGGGGCGCTGCGACGAATACGGGAGAAAACACCGTTTGGGGCGAACTAGTTGGATGGGGAAGAGCCCCTGGTGGGGTGTAAAAACAATGGGTATCCTCGTCATTATAGAGTTTTCCCTTCAAATCGAAACGAATTTAAAACGATCTGCCAATTTCCTCCTAAAAGTTACGAGTGAAGAATCGAATTGAACATCAGGTATCGATATTTCGACTCTGATGTACGTTACGTAAAATAATACCCATGATTCAGAGCGGCGAGACATGTGAAGATCATCTCGACGCGAAGCGAGAGTGTCTTACGCGAAGGCGATACTGAAGAGGCCCTTTCACCTGGTGCTGTACCGATCTGAACAAGGTAGGTCGTCTACCCCCCCTCCTCCGCGGACTCTGGTCTTATAAATACAAGTGCATCGCTCTTGGGGGGTTCAAAGTTGTGTTCAGTGTTCGTTACCGTCTGTGGCGCCCTCATTTTAATAACGGTAAGTTGGTGAGTTTTTGTGTGAGAACATGTGAGCATCAAGTCACCTGGCATGGCCCACTTAAATTTTCTGAAAGATCACTTTAACAACGACCAGGCACAAATTCATTAATGACGTAGCTCCTACTGGCAGCGTTTAAAGTATATGATGGCGTCTTGCGAGTGTCTCACATTATTTAACGACACTTGTAGAGGTTAAGTCGAATGAATTTTGTTGTGTGTGAGTGAATGAGGAAAACCAAGATTAACAAAGTGTGCACCACTCCTGTAATTTTTTTTCAATTTCGAATCGACGGAGACAAGCCGATTATAGTGACTGAAGACCCTCGTGATTTTCTTCAGTACCTTCTGTGATTGCTGAATAAAACCACAAAATAAGTTTAATTTCAAATTATCCCACTTATTCTCGACTTAAAGTTATTTTACGTCTGTAGTCTAGACGTCATTAAAATGAGGAATAAATCTTTAACGGCGGTATTAAATTGGGAACTCGAAAGTACGCGGCTTGGGAAATTTTGATTAAATAACAGAGCTCGTCGAAATTTCAAGAAAAGATTGCTTATGTTACTTTGTGATTAAGTCGGCTTAAACCACGGTTGAAAATGCTAAAACTATTATATCAAATGGAATGCTAGATAGAAATTTCCGCAGAATCCGACCGAAATTAATTCACACGCTCTAAATAATATTGAAACGTAAAATTATTACGAAAAGTAAAAATTTCCTAAATTAAAAAATATAAACAGTATGTGAGTTGTAGTCTATACTGAGCTGGCTTAAGTCCAATTTGGGTATTTTGCGACCAAGGTAATGAACCTATGGCTTTCTTAAACAGTTGATCGACAATATTACATGGCATTGCACCCATGAATAATATTTAAATAGGGCTGTGATCCGGGTTGCAGCGTCGTGTAGTCTGGTAGAAGTATACCGACGTTTCAGAGGTCATACTGCCTTCGCCCTGACAGGAGTAAACCTACAGCATAATAAGGCAGCCAGAACATTCTGTTGCATAAATTATGATGTGGTAAAACATATTGACTCACACAAAGAATCGAAAATAAGAACAGAATATACAAAAATATTATCAGGCTCAATCTTACGTATGGGACTGAATCACGAGCAAACACAACGTAAAAACGGAATAAGTATTGGAAACAGCTTAAATGAGCGCTTTATGTAAGCCATGAGGGGAAAAAATATACGAATTAAACATGTAAGAATCCTCTGCACGAGGCATCAAATCTTTATCCAAGGAACTGGAGAATTGGTGAATATACGAAAGACTCAGTGGAACAATAATCTATCACGAATGACAACTGGATAACTCCCCAAAAGGGAAAGGAATCATGGATGACAGTGAGATCGCACTCTGAAGAGAGCAGGTCCATTTAAGGAGATTAAATGACAAGAAGATTACGTTCTCGAAAACCTCTCCTTATCCGGTCTGCTTTACCAAACGTTATTTTATTTATTTATTTAGCGTTCTGTCTGACGACAGGTCCAAATGAACAGGATCCTTCCATCCTTTTCTCGGACTGGGACCTGTTCATATAAGTTCTTGGCAGATGATCCAGAAGTGGTTTGCCATTGCCTTCTTCTGTGTGTGAATGGAGTAATTGTTGGGATGCCACGGAGGAAAACTCCGTGTTGCCTAGACCACGGCCTTGCCCAACACAAGTTATAAATTCGGGCACCGCCGGGAATCGAACCCGAGACCCCAGGATTACAAGGCCAGCGTTCTAACCGCTAGACCACCTCATCTTATTATTACTTAGTGTTCTGTGTGACGACAGGTCCATATGAACAGGATCCTTCCATCCTTTTCTCGGACTGGGACCTGTTCATATACGTTCTTGGCAGATGATCCAGAAGTGGTTTGCCATTGCCTTCTTCTGTGTGTGAATGGAGTAATTGTTGGGATGCCACGGAGGATATCAGGATATCGAAACAATAATGTTAACAGTTGTTTTGTCTGGGCGTAAAATACCTCTTACTTCTAAGGAAGACAACAAATTAGTGTTTAAAAACAACGAGCATCTGAAAAGGAAACTGGCCCTTCGAGGGAATAAGTAAAAGAACATTTCAGGTTGTCACGTGACGGAGAACTCGCTCGGTATGTGGCGTCACGCGCCAACTCACACTTACTGATTGTTGCACTGAAACATCAGTCCAGCCACTTAATTTTCAGACCCTCTACTCGCTGACAAAAAGTCAGCATGACAGAATTTGCATACTCATCTATACGGAGGAAGGCAAACGTAAGACTATACCCACTTTCTTACATCCTTTCTCTGATTACTGTAGAGGATACTAATGGTGTCACATTTAGGAGCACAACACCAAGCTGTTGCATCAGTATCGCCAACATATGGCGTTCTTTCGTAGACAGATACATTCACAAAGGAACGGCTTCTTAAGCTGAAAATCTACCTCAAATATATCTAAAACAATACAATTTCTTTGTAAAAATTACCAATATTTCATGTCATAACGTAACATAAGTTGGGGGCAAGTTTCATTTCAGATTTTCAATTGTTTATTTCGCTGCATATTTAGCGAAGAATCCGTTCTGTCTTTCTGCAGAGATCGTGTCGCCATCTGCCAATGGCCCTACGAACTACATGTTCTGGCACGTGATATGCCATTAGTGGACACAAATGTTTCACAATTTCTTGTATTGTTTAAAACGAAAGTCACGGACGCTCAAAACCGTGAGGTGGGAGAATGATCCACCGCCATTATTCACGATCGTCTGTGTACAATCTGAAAATTAGATGTGAATATAAACATAAAGAATCTCCGATGTGTTTTGTTACGTAATTGCTGTCAGTTATTGATTTCGCCCATTTGTTTCACGTATTCTCGAACAGCTGCGGTCATTCTAAGAGAATTCTGAGACCATTGCCTTAAAATTTAACACTTATCACTCCTTTCAAGACAATTCCTGATTCAGTATCATCGTTCTCGAATCTCATTCGATGAAATAACTCAAAAGCTGTAAGAGCCTCATTGAACACTCGGATCGTGTCGCACCTCGTATTCTGTTGTAAAATTAATGACTTCACAACAGAATGGAGAAAGTTACATTGTGACTATCTTCATGCCTTGTTTTCCTTACCTAGTAGCCTACTGTATTGTTAATGGACCGGACATACATTTAGCATACACGAGGAAACAAATATTCTCCATATTCGGCTAAGATCGTGATGGAATGTTACGGAAAAGTGATGCTAGAACGATAAATGGATGGAAAGGCTTTCTTTGCGACTTCGATGAACCTCAAGACTCCATACCATGAAATTTCTTAAACAACTGAGCATCTTACTTCGTAGAGAAGCTCGTAGTCGCTCAGCTGTTGAATAAATTCCTGGTCTCAGATTATTTCTTGAAGATACATTTTAATATTATCCTCCCATCTACTGAATAACTGCTCAGGGAAAATAATTTTATCATTGGAGTTATATGTAGGCTTTTTATAAAATAAAAACGTAGAAATTCTTGTTGGGAGGCCTAACTGCAGTTCATTCTGTGTCCACTGTATCACGAATTCAGCATGAAGTAAACGCCTAAACCTAATCTGTACGTTGGTACCAAAAAACTAGCCAAACTTTTAAATATTCTCTAAACTGGTAAAGACTGGCGCCTGCAAAATCTTTAAATCATAAGGGAGATTTGCTACAGAGGCCATCTTGGAATTATTTTGTAGGTTATGAAAATGCTTTCAGACAATTACGATAGTGTTCGTACGAACAGTGCAAAGACGTAACACGTTGATTATCAGTCCAGTGCATGTTAAGAGAAAGTGACGATATGCAAACAGAAAATACGACAATAAAATCATTTGTTTAGAAGGTGAAGTCCCCGTCATTAGTCTCAAAATGTCATTACCCACGCGTAAACAGCGATGTCATTGCTGGCATCACTTATCTGCTTTCATATTTGGCTGCATAATTATCCTTCAATGATTCTATTCCGAATGTCTTTAGTTCCGTGATGTTATTCGTTGATTTAATAAAATTACTATTTTATCTACCTCGTTTGAAAATTAGATTACTATCGCGTTTTCTATTAACAGTGGGAGTGGTAGGTCGTGGCCGAGTTGTTTTCGGGAGGTTCCACGTTGAAATCCCAGCCCTGAGACCCCGAGTGATTTCCTGGGTTTCCTCAGCTCCTCTAAGCAAATGGCGGGGATTGTACCTTGCCGTGGTCACAGGAACCTGCCACAGAACCGTGTAGCTAATTTCTCACAGCAGAATAAATGTGCTTACGTACAGCAATGGAGTTTGTTTTAATTAGTGTCTGATGGGCAGTTGTGTAACGTGCTGTTTAAAATCAGGTAAAAATGATAATTCTACCGTGTCGAAACATTCCCTGGAGAATAGTTTCCATGTAGGAAGTAAGTTTTCCAATTTAAATGTTGCTTACGTAATATCATGACGTACGCCTACGCTGACATCCGAATGTGGGACACGATTAAGCAGTTCCAGAGAGCCATAGAGAAAATGAAATTCACCCACAAATAGGACTAAAGGAAAATAGAATTAAAAATTTTGATAATTACTTGGGGATAAGGCACAATTAAGTTAAATGTGCCTAGTCACTTTTTTTAGCAATTATATCGAAAATTTCGGGCTGCTGTCTGATGATATCGATTTCAGATGAACAACTGTTTACGAGCTCCTGAGGATTCTAAATTTTAAATATGATAAAATACGTGGGTTATCGTCTGCTATTGGCGGGTTTTCAAGCTATTCCCATTGCCTTAATATGAAATACGTTTACGAAGAGATTTGCTAACTTATATAGCACAAACTTCCTTTATAAAATGAGTTGAGGATTCTCTAGGGATTCAAACGTCGCTAAACTTCTACCAGACTAGATGGTGTAACAGCCCAGAAGACTGGGACTTTCAGGACGAAACATATATTAACGTAAAACCAAACTAAAGTCATGGCATGAGAAGATACCATATTATTCGTTACTGAATGAAACATCCATATTATTAATATTCAATGTTTAATAAAGAAAGGATATTTTATACGAAAATATTTTTGGTGTTACGTACAGATTATCATTCGTAACAGAAACATTGATCTATTGTAAACTACGATTTCGTTCCGTAGAAAATGTTTACAAATTGTCCACTGCTCTGTCGATGAAAGGACAGTTTCCCTTACTGATTTTGAACATCTTCGGTCAATATAAATGTTAAAAGATCAACAACAGGCTCCCGTCTAGTGAAGGTCAACTTTCTCTACTCTCTCTGACAAACACTTTCACATGGAGTAGGTAGCATCTTCATCTCAATAGCGGAAGAGAATAATAAATAAGAGACATCCACACATGTTAGTACAGCGGTCCCCAATCTGTGCTCCGCGAGAGGTTCCAGAAATAATTTAATTAAGAATTCCAATCCATCATCAGGGCGATTATCGACCTGATGATGGAAGAAGCACCTGTGAAACGTCAATACACTGCAACAACTCAGAAGACAGCCATCTTGATACTCGCCCCCTGAGTCCCATGTCACTATGGATGGAAAATAGTCTCGGACAGCCGATAAGGGGTGTTCGGCAAACTAATGATTGCGGTCACCAGCCGTCTAAAAGCTCGAAGATTAAGAAGATACAACTACAATTTTACGTTGTTTTTTCTCGTATGGGTGTTGAACTTGGTCTCTCACATATTTGTAACAGTTCCTTCTCCGTGAAAATAAACTGACTTAGTTCGGTTTGGAAAAGAATCGAATTGGTTCTCTCTTTCGGGGAACATGGCGAGGGCTGCGATGGGGGTTAAATTAGTTGGAGGGTGGGGGGTGGACAGCGTCGACTAACAGAATGGTTAATAACAAACAAACAAAGGCTGTTGAAAGTATTCGTTGCCATAATTTAAGGTACTATTCCGGCACTTTTATTTAGTGTTCTGTGTGACGACAGGTCCATATGAACAGGATCCTTCCCTCCTTTTCTCGGACTGGGACCTGTTCATATACGTTCTTGGCAGATGATCCAGAAGTGGTTTGCCATTGCCTTCTTCTGTGTGTGAATGGAGTAATTGTTGGGATGCCACGGAGGAAAACTCCGTGTTGCCTAGACCACGGCCTTGCCCAACACAAGTTATAAATTCGAACCGGAGACCCCAGGATTACAAGGCCAGCGTTCTGACCGCTAGACCACCATGGCGGTTCACTTGAATTGATACAAGGATAAAAAAAAAGATATAATGGAGCACGGATAATCTACATATTGTACGTAAAGTTTTGTTATGTAATGCCTCGGTTTCCCGTAACCTAGCACGACACTTGTTCTCACTTTGACCTAAGGGGAACTTGATCATGAGGAAACTAGAAAGTTTCCTCATGTAAATCTTCCTAGCAACTCACGCTGACAGGCCACCAAGTGTTCTCGGTGAAATGAACGACAGACTCGCTGCAGACTCAATTGAAGTCCAAATCATGGCTTTGTGCCGCAACACATTCTCCCTTCTTTTGATTCTTCAACTTTTATAAGCGCTAGTACATATTTTTCTGTGAACGCAAGAAATATTTCTCAGGCAATCACGCGTGTTAAGACAAAGTTACACTCCAGCATTATGGAGACAGTCCCTGCCTCCATCATCAGCGTAGATCACCCGAGATTCACAGCATTTACTATCTGTGAAAGCTTCAAATCTCATTTGCGAACACAGTTAAGACATCTGGTGCTGCGCGTCTACTTTAAAATTTACAGAATTAATTTAATTTTGGTTCAAATCAATCCAACTCCTCCTTACATGAAGTTCAAAATTGAATGTTATTGATCGTCTAAAAAAAATGGCTGATCACATAAAAAAAATAGGTATTAATTTCATTGAGATTCATTTTAATATTATCGTAAAATATACGCGTATCTTCCAATCTGGTTTCACAATCAACATTTCGTGAGCACAGCTGATCGCTTCCACCCATGCTACACGTCCTGCCATCTCATCCTCCTTCATTTAATCACCACAATAATATTTGGCGAAAAGTGCAAACTACGAGATTCTGACCGCAAAAAACTTTCTCAGACGTCGTACCAGGTAATTAAAATATCCCACAAAAAACATTTATTCAATAATTTCATGAAAAGGAAAACAAAGCAAATCTCTAAATGGTTTTCAGGATCTATTCCTACAAATTATTAAAATATCGCACTTTTACTTGTGGTTTAATTAACGACCTTTCAATAGCTCCAGTTTGAAAGTATCAATCCAACAACAGAGTAATTGGAGACGGCAGACGCGTCACTGGCCTCAGTGGTCACGAGGAGAGAGCAGGGGGCTTAATAGTTTACTTAAAAATACAAATTAGCGTTCAACAAACAAAACCACAAACCACCGTTAAACTCAAGACGTCATAAAATTAAGGGTAACAAAATATTACATAAATCTACTTACTTGCAAAAATTAGGCGACCCGTTCTTCAAGTGCCTGAGCACTGGGGGTCCCAAATTTTCATTGGCTCGATCTATAGACATTCGGTAGGACTCCATGGACGAGGGATCGGCTCGTCGCAAGGCCTCAACCTGTACGCAGGACAACGCGGACAAACATCCATGGCTTGAGTGGGATTCGAACCCACGGTCCCAGTGACCAAGGGGCACAAGGCCCACACCTCAGACCGAGCCGCCACTGTGACAGCAGATATATAAATCTATAATAACAAATCAGAGATTTCAGAGGAAATGCACGTGGATCACGCGCAAAACGTTCTTGCAAACGACGCAGGCACGTGAGATGGCTGGTATAAAAAGTTCCGAGTAACGATGCCAGATGGAAAAATGTTTTGTACAAGGGCCCCCCTCAAAGAAAATTTTGGAATGAGATTCTTTTGTTTAATAAGACTCTGACACGGCATGGCGTAACTCAATACGTTCTTTACGGACACTAAAATTCAATACGTAATTATGACGCCAATTTAACAAAACTCAAATGGACAGTCTTATGTCGTGCGTGAACTAAAAGGAAGTACGTAACATGTCATTTCTTTGTAGTTTATTTAACGACGCTCTCAGTAGCTAAGATTATATATTACTAAATAATATGATGATTAATGAATAATGAACTGGAATGGAAAAGAAAGGAAACAGCCGTGGCCTAATTTAAGTTACTATTTCATCATCTGCCTGTAGGGCCAGAGGAAAACCATGAAAAACCTCTGTCAGGATGAACATGTAATAACAAGTAAGGTGAGGACAGCCGAGAGCGCTCACACGCGGAAAGGAATATAAAAGAAGAGGAGGAATGTAAGGGGTACAAAATGGATAAAGGAAAGGAAGAAAGATGTGTGGAATTAGAGAAATAAATTTAATGGATGGGAACAGAACAAGTGGTGGAACTGTTGCTTACCACCAAACCATCAAAAGAAAGTGACTTAGTTCCATGAAAAACACATAATGACGATAATAATCACACACGCTCACGTAATTTCCCCTTTCTTCCCCACTTTTATAAATTAAAAATGCAGAGATGAAATATATGCAGGTATCTAACTGCGAGCAGAACCCTTACTGATCGGCTATTACTCGGTCGGTCGACGAATTCTCCGAATGTTCGTTCCCAAAATTCACAAAACGTTCAAACTCCAGTCAGTTTATCTCTACATCCTCCTCTTCTTGAGGTACAACAACTTTGCTGCTAAGCCTGTCAAATCCATTACAATTCGGGACGTCAGAAATGTCAGACGTACAAAGTCTCTTCGCTTGTCGCGCTGTCCTAGGGACGTCCGAGTCGCCCTCCGGCATCGTTCCAGCCTCACTGCCGGGTTCTACGCCAGATGAAAGCTTAGAACAGCCGGGCATCGGTACGGTATTTTGTTTGCTTTCGGAAGACGGAGAGCACGCAAAAGATTTTGACTCTGTCGAAGGGACTTCGCTCATAGATTGCATAGTGGCATTAATTTTGTTCAGATAATCCGTCATAACACTAAAGAACTGCACTGCGGCCGTTGATACCTGTTCGTCGAGCTGCAGCTGCCGCTGTTGGTTCTGCAACATCTGTTTGTCGTTCTCGATTAACTGCTGGATGTAGTAGTCATCTGAATGCGCTCTCCGCTTGCTCTTCTTACTGAAACATTGGAACAAATCGACAAAATAAAAGTATTTAACCAAATGATTCTAGAAGAATTTCGTCTCGCACAAAGCGTGTGATTAATGTGTGGATCCCCATGTTGGATCATATTCAAGTTACCAGACTCCAAACAGCAAGGGATGACAACAAAGGGCGTAAGAACCAACCTACGTCACAATACTTAACAGTACATTTGTATTGGAACAGACGTTGGTAGATGGTGGTCAGTGGGGTTACATTTTACCAGGGGCTTTCCTTTAAAATTTAAAAAAAAAAAGACTATTTTCCGAGACATTTGTGCGCAAGAAGAAATGGTGGTGGTATATATATGCTTTATCAGAATTTTGCAGTATTTACGTTTTTGGTTCTCTTAAAATGACTTCCTCGCTAAAAAGAATATATTAAGCAGGATCCAAAAATTTAATAACCACAATTAGAACACAGAGTGCCCTAAAGAGGTAAATTAAAGTTGTGTACATAAATGTTAACAGCCGCGGTGGTCTAGCCTTATAATCCTGTCGTCAGACAGAACGCTAATAATAATATAATAATAACATAAATGTTTTCTATAATTATAATTCCTTTAATAGTAAAGAATGAATGAGTTTAAATCTCCACCATATAAGGTGAAAGTGAAAGAGAAAGTTTAAAGTTAAGAAGTTCCAAGCATGCACGAGACGTAAATGAATGACCGGCCTCACATTCTGGGCGCTTTTCACTCCTCTCCGTGACATAAGTGGTACTTGGTGCCTACAGAGGCAAAGATAAAAAATTCATTTCCCCCTGCCAAGAATTAGAAACACGCAGTTCAAATTTCATTAGTGACTGGCGCATCACAGCTTTCTCATTCTCGTTCACCGAGTGATAAAATCAAAGCCATATTAGGAGCGAGCGAAGTGTTTTAATTACACAGGTTTTAAAACCAAAGAAACAGGAAACACAATTCACAAAGATCATATACTCGAAATTTGACACTTGGCTACAGAATGGACAACCAGGGTTTGAACCCGAATGGGGTCAGAGGACTTTACCTCTAGCCCCTGCGTCTATACCGGATCTGGGGCCCGCCCAGCCTCCTATCCGACGGGTATCGGGGGTCCTTTCCCGGAGGTAAAGCGCGGCCGGGGCGTGAAGCTGACGACTCACCCCCGTCTAGTGCCGAGGTCAACAACGAGTAGGAGCTATAAACTCCTCTCCCCTCCAGGCGCCTACGTGGCGTATAGTGAGACAGCTTTACTTTTTTACACTTGGCATTTACAACTTTTTAAGTATATTCAGGTACAAGGCACAATAATTTCATACTCACATCAAAGGTTTCTTCTTTATATGAGGCGGAGGAGCAGACGAAGGTTGTACTGGGATGGTACGTGTGATCGGAGACTGCTGCATGCTGAATTCATCTTCTTCTTCATCATCATCATCATATTCATCTATATCTTCCATGAATACTCCTAATGAATCGATCATCTGTGAAGATGTACCACCATTCATTACAACTTCTTGATCTTTATCACCTTCACCGTGATCTTCTTCCTCATAATCATCATCTAAAATGCATTAACATATAAAAGTACATGACAAACATTTTGATGACAGAAACTGGTATTATACTTTTGGAACGCTGGAGCTAATATTATACGATGCAGACGACCAATGTGGGGTGGTCCTCCAGCTGAGGAAGTTGAGAAAATGGACTAACAACCCCCTACTGCACATTACAAATTGTTATGTAGAGCCTCAGACTGAGACTGAAGAAAACCATGAACGTGAATAGTCAAATTAATACATTTTAATTTGAAAATCCAAGGGGAAATGACCACTTAAGAGTCTTGGATGGAAAATAATACTGGATTGGATCAAAGGGCTCTTGTAAATATGATTTTATAAAAATGATAATTATTAATAACGATTTGAGAAATGAGACATCTCACCATTTGTTACGAAACTAAGGAAATTGTTGGACTATAGCTGATTTTTATTCTAACTCAATAAAACATATTCTGCATTTATCAAGAGAAAGACTATAAAGATCTTATAAGTTATAACCTAAATATTAATTCTTCACACCCTGAACTGTAACCAAAGACAGTTTATGAGGAATTTTAAAGTTATAATACTAGAATTTCTGATATTCAATAAATTTCAGATTAAGAAATTATAAGCTTAGCATTACAAACATAACAAATGATGGTTGCATAATGTTTACTTCAAGCTATAAGCAAAATATGGGACGTCTGCATACCACAAACTGTTTCTACATGTTCTAAAAAATGATGAGAAGAATCTTCTTCCTCTTCATCTTCGGTGACAGTCTGCGTGCTGCTGGGCATAGTCTTGATGAGTGATTCCAGGTGGGACCAGTAGGTCCACTCAGTTGCATCAGCAACTCCTGCCAACAACTGAAGCATTATTCTCATGGAAAACACTGAGCAAACATCATGTGACCCCACTCATTTTCTCACTGTAGCAATAATTTACTGTGTTGCACACATTGTGTAATTACACCAATATAAAACTACGAATGAACGTTATGTACCTTGCTACGGCAAGAAACGGCGAGATCTGGCTATGAGCAGGTCATTAAGAAAACCCACATGACATTCTAATAAACTGTAATCAAACCTAACCTCAACACAGTTTTAATACCTCCATATTATATACTCTCGTCTAAATATGATCAATTTTGGACAGAATTTAAATGCGATGACGTTGGGAATTTAAAAAAGTACCTGTTTCAAAATCGCGCTTCTTTCGTGCAAAAATCTTTTTCAGGTTACCCACTCTATTGCAGCACTCTTTCCAACTTCTGTTGTAACCCATTCCTTTCATTCTTTTCGCTATATCTTCCCATATTAAATTATGTCGAAAAGAATTACTGAATTTCGCTTGTATGCGATCATCAGCCCATAAATCTAGAAGAACACCAGTCTCTTCTTCCGTGAATGCACGTTTCTTCCTTCCTCTTGACGCCATTATTTATTATTGTGTATTATCAGTTCGTTGATGTGTTGATAGATGCCAGTCGTGGTCCTTTGCCTGATTCACACACGCAAATACACTGGCACAAGCATAGATTGTAAATACCGACGGAGACAAAAGTACGTGCATATGTGAACCATGACATTTTTTCTTTAGACTATTAGCCTGCCCAAAAACGTAGGAGCCAGACTACTTTCCCCTCCAGTTTTATATTTTAATACAAATAAAAAAATATATAACGGTCTCACTACACGCCATGTAGGCGCTTGGAGGAGAGCAATGGTACATCTCCTAATCATTCTTAACCTCGGAAAAAAGAAATCAGTGCAATTAATAGATGGGATCAATTACATTTTCAAGCGCGCAACCCTGTGAAGCACTTGCTAAAATAATCCCATCCGTCTATTCACACGCATTATTTTTGTTTAATTGTCTGATACCCTTGTTACTGGCACAGAAGATATCAAATGATACAAGCGATACATCAGGGTAAAAATATCGTTACGAATGCGTCCATATATCGATACATCTTTCCCGCTTTTATTTCAGAATGCTAAAACGAAAATATAGCTTGCTGGTGTAATCCTCCTGTAACAATTTGGGACATCCCTGCTTGCACCTGATAATTAAAATTTCACTGCCATACAGTCCTTATAATAATATTAAATCTGTACTCTAAAATCAATCTCTGGAAACAGTCCCTCCAGGCAGTTACCAGTACCTTAAATTGGTCCATGTCTTCCTTATACATTATTTCCAATTCATTTTCATTAATCTCTGTATTATTTCCTGCTAGAGTTTCAGCTACTGACAATATAATTAAGTAAATCAGAATTAAATAAAATGTGTAAGTGACACACTGCTTTCCAGTTATGTTTTATAATTGCTGCGTCTATCCATATTTTCTTGTTGTCATGCTGCAACAAGCCTCCTTTTCTCAGCCTATCCCATTACCGGCATAATTGTTCTTTCCCTTATACAACTTTCTGGATTTTGCTGAAGTGGGTAAGTGTCATTTTAGCAAAGAAACAGGACCCACAAGCACTGTACAATCTTCCCGTCTCTAAAAGTATATAAAACCCACTGAGAATTTTTTTTAAAAAAATTTTAATCCATTAAAGCATATTTTCCTATGGATACTAGCCTAAGAATGACCATTATGCAGTATTCGCCACTCAAACCAAAGCTAAAGTGTTGAATATTAATGGTTTCATTCTTCCATGTCCCCTGTACATCTTATTCTAGGTTCTAGATTAAGTGTATCTTCATTGTACTGTTTTCAGGTAACACATGTTGAATGCAGATATGAAGACATCGGGATTAATTCTGCTAGTGGTGAGTAGTGAAACTATCATATATTCATACCTTAAATGGGAAATGGACAGACATCCCTCATTGTACTTAATATTAAAGCGAAATGTTCGATGAAAATGTTAAAATGCAAATGTCCCTCACAGAGAACTTTCTCTTAACCTTGGGTCCAGTAGCGAACATGCTAATCACTAGTCCACCGAGGACGACAAAATCAGTCAGTTACTAATGTGTATTTTGGTTTTTATTAAGAAAGGTTCAGTCAGTACAGGTTATGGTTCATATTAATGCGACTAGTTCAGTATATAAAAGGAATTGTCCAATACATACCATATTTTCTTACGTATATGTGCAGTATGTAAAACTGAAATCATATAAAACAGATTCTAACCATGCAGTTCTATTCAGATTCCACCTCTGCATGTTTTAAGAGGATCTGATGCACTGAAAATGTTACAATTCTCTTTTATAAACTGTGTATCATATTTCACAGGGACTAATGGTGAAGCTGTCTGCATGTGATGATGAACAACATGCCTTGTTTTTCAACACAGAGTCACTAGATCCTGTCGACCATTTTTCTCTTGATGATGATTCTGAGGGTAAGAAAGTTATAGAGATAATCATTCAACATATTTATAGATTGTTTTCCTAACAGATTCAAATATTTAATGTGTTGGCTCTTTTAAAAGTGACAAATTACAAAGCGTAAGATTTCTGGTTCTCTGATGACAAGCATGAAGACGACTGTCTTCTAGGATTTTGCATTATGTACTGAAATCATTAAATGTTAAAAACTAACTATAAATGGATTAACTGTATTAGATCTGTATCAGGTTTGTGTTTCAGATTACCTACGGTCCAGCTGGCCACATGTCAGTGCTACCTGCAGTTTCAATCTGGCTGGCAGCCACATATTATGGCATAAATGTCCTATAATAAAGGCAACTTTATGGATTTCTAAGCCAGAATGACTATTTATTAAATATCAAAACTTCCCTTAGCTAACAAAATACCCTATTTCATGCAGCAATGTCCTCTCAAGAAGATGAGAGCCACTTGGCTGATTAAAAATTCCCTGCCCTTCATAGAACCTAGGACATTATTACTGAGTTCATGGAAGCCCAACACTGGATCCAGTATCCTATTTCATTATGATATATTTTAATGTTAGCATCCCATGGAAACCTAATTCTCATAAGTGGTATCTCCCCTTCAGGTGCACCAGTTAAAATTTTTATATGCATTTCCTATCCATTGCACAGAACTTCATTAAATAAACTTATAAGACAAATAAAGAAGAATCAGTTTTAGGCATGGAGATTCTTACAAGAAACCATGCCTATTTAATTGACTAAAACCCAGTTTGTAAAGTCTAACTGTGCCCATGTGAAATTGTGTTTATCCATATTCGTTACATTTTCCCACTCTACTGCTGCATAGTGATTTGGAATCTATACGAGTCAACTGGTTAATAATGTAAAACTCAGACTAGACAGTCATTACTGTCTAATAATATGCATTTTGGATTAAGTATAAATTATTGTCTTACATTTTACAGGCAGACATATTCGACAAACTGAGTTCACAGTGAGGTCAATACTGGAATGGCTTCAAGGGAGGTACACACAGCCTTCCAAGAAAAGTAAGTTCTTCATTATGTTCAGTCACATATCACAGGTCTTTATGTGTATTGAATGAAAGCGTCTAAGACATTTAAAGAATTGGACAATTGCTTTATACTGAAGTGCCAAGATTGATCACATTGATAGCAGGATTTCAAAACTTCCAGGTGAAATAGATAAATACCCTGTATTGGAAATACTCAGTATTTTACAATTCCAGTAATGGTGGTATACTTAAAGATTATACAGAAGTTCTAGTAAGTGTTTTATCTTCACACTTGCAAAGTTAGAGACAAAAACTGCATGCTATTATGAAATATTAAACACTTAAAGGTATGGATGATAATTATATATATAAAGAATTCTATAAAAGTCATTTGTAATCTGTCTGAAATTTGTTTTTCTTTTTTCAGCTCAAAGGAGTTCTAGTAATCAGGAAGCATCAGCATCACAACCAGCTAGACAGTATTTGCCTGTCCCTGAACAGCCAACCAAAGAACGTCCAAGACCATTCCAACCAAAACCTACGCTGCCTCCCACTCTTCCTCCCAGCTCTCCCTCACAGCCACCAACTATCACTTATATTCCTGCAAAACCCTCCCCTCCAGTAACACATCTTCCTCCAAGTCCAAGCTACCCTCAGCCACCCCCCAGTACACTGTATCCATTTCCTTCATCAGAACCATCTGGCTACCCTAAACCCCAACCCCCTCAACCTCCCTTTCCACCAAGTCCTTACCCACAAACAGAGTATCAGCCTCTGCCAACAACCCTGCAGCCCCCTGGGGAGTTGCCGTACCGACCAACACCACAACCATCAGTTACCACAACAGGACTCATTTCAGACGGAGGTGGGGATGAACAGGTTATAATCGGGACAGAAACTAATGACATCGAGGGTGCCCATCCACCACATATCCATAACATTGCAGTGGAGTGTGCGAAGGACCAAATGACAATCAACTTGGAGTTCAACCGAGAGTTTAACGGTGTAATCTATTCTAAAGTAAGTGCACACATGTCTACTTAACTTAAGATTTTAATTTGTCTAGCTTAATGATACTTTCAATAACTCACACTATATAGTGTCATTACTTTTTTATTCGTTCATTCAGTTATTGGTTAATTCATTCATCAGCTGAGACTGGACATGAATTTGCTGAATCTTTGCAGGGCTTCTACAATGAGGATTCATGCCGCTATGTGAATGAGGGTACTGGTCAGACTCAATTCTCATTTACCGTGCGTCTCAATGCATGCGGCACCCAATTCATTGACGAGTTTAAAGAAGGAGGTCAAGCCTATCTTGAGAATGTGCTTGTGATTCAGAATGAACTAGGCATTCAAGAGGTATGTTATAGCTTCACATATGGTAGTTCTTTGACCAATTGAATAAACATCTGAAGGAACACATTTTTCCATGGAGTTAATTGTAAGTTTTATATTTTTGTAAATAAACTTCTCCTTATCATTATATTTTCTTTCAGGTGTGGGACACGGTGCGTCGAGTGCGCTGCCTGTGGGAAGGTAACATCAGGGAATCACTGTCAGTCTCACTTGCAATTGGAATGCTTAACCAGGAGATTGTTACATTCAGCGGTGACACAGCCATCGCACATCTTGACATACAGGTACGTAATACTAACGTTCCATCTGGCCCATCAAAAACGGCCACAAACATCTAATGTTTTTATGTAAAAAAAGTAGCATGATGAACTTATAATTTGTTTAGATAAGTATAATATAAAATGGTTTTATCAAAATCTGTGGAGAAACTGCTTATGTTTCAAAAAGTTCATGGAGGGTGTTATCGTATAACACAGGCCCTAGACTCAGTGAAGTTTTCTATCAATTTAATATCACTGGCTTATGGCACTCAGTATATGTCATGACACTTCTGCTCACATGTCTCTTCTAATCTTCCTTGAAATGGGACACTCAAGTGCAATAAAGAGATATTTACATTCCAGTCCCTTGGAACTGTCTTGCTCCTTGATACGCTCCATCCTTCCTTCGGTTAATGAATGGTTTTGGCTTCTGATCACACAATGAATGCACCTGTTAAGTTTTTAGGGTTCTCAAGCTGCTTCTTAAGGGACTAAATAAAATAGTGTGCGTGTGGTTACATTTGAGTGGCAAGCCTGTAATATGACTACATTTTAAAGTTTATTATGAACCCTGTTTTCACAAAAGACAATTAATTGAAAGTAACATGTCAAAAATCTTGGTGGTTTTCAAACTAAACATACAGGAATAGTCCAAAAAAGATGACAAAAGATTAATAACATTTAGATAAAAATGGTCTGACTGTGTGCGAAACAAGAAAGTCAATGTTTTGCTCTGTGCTGCGAACTTTTAAAATATGAACACTTAAACAGACACATTAAATTTTCCAATTTTCTAAAATGAAATAAAATGTTACTGATCTCGGCCCCATTTCTTCAGGTTGCCATGACAAAACATTAAAGTTAACACTGGTTCAGACTTTATCGTCTTTTGCATCATGTCTTATCCAGTTTTATGTGCATCACGCTAGGATATTGTTAAACCATTAACCAAGGAATTAAAATGTCCAGCCAGCAGCCTTGTAGTTCATGGGATTAAATCACTTTTTACCATACCACAAAGGTTAATATTATTTCATATTAATATTTTACAATGTAGTAAACTTCACAGTCCAAACAGGAATGATTCAAGCTGTCATGATAATCTTCAGGCATTGCTCCTCTTGATTTGGAACTGCTACCTAGACTTAGATTTACATTGTTCTTCTCAGCCCCAGAAACCAGCTCCAAACAAGGCACCATTCATCATTATACGTCCTTTATCATGTGCATTATTATAATATTATAATTTATTCAGTAGAATGCCACCCTGAGATTTATAAAGCAGTTTAAATAACCAAAGAAAATTATTGTCTCCAGCATTGGTTTGATAAGTCAGACCTGGAAACACTATACAATATTGTCACATGCATCCAGACCACTTGCACTTGAAGGACATTAAATTTAGTGTTCATCTGTTTATGTGCAGATGGGGCGTGGACCATTTGCTCCAGCAGCCAATGGACTTGTGACGATTGGGGAAACCATGACACTTGTTGTGTCTGTAGAAGGTGACCCAGGATTTGATATTCAGGTGAGAAAACATACTCTCAGGCACACTCACAGCATCCTTGGAGAACACCTATTAGATTCAATGTCTGACCAACCGTCCATTCACCTGTACATCTGCCTATACTCATAAAACATCTTAACCGCCAAATGGATTTATATAAAATTCAGAATGGACGACATGCCACTGACGGCTACTCCAAACTTGTATGTTTATTTCCTATAATCATTAATACCAACATGACAGATACTCAAACTTGAAAAATGAGATGGTAAAGCTCTGTGATGATGCTATTATTCACGATTCTATAAGTCCCCTGATGATGTCATCACTACCTGATAGCATTGTCACCCCGATGATATGACATGTATGAACACATATAAGAAATGCAACAAAACATTTAGATAAAGTGAGGAATATATGAGAAAACATAAGGAAAATTCAAACTGGAAATGAAAAAATAATATTAGAAGAGAGAAACACAGAAGTTGACACACCAAGAAAGTAAAAAATTAAAGTAACAGCTGCAGAAAATATATAAAATTTGAAAAGTGTTTATTTTTTAGAGAATTAAATGTCCTATGTCCTAGATATCTGATAATTGTTGTTGCAGAGCATAAAGAACCTAACCTACAAATAAAATCTGCTCCTCCCTACCTCTAATGTTAAAAAGAGTGACACTGTGTGAGTAAATTCAGTGATAAAGGTAGAGTGAAATTTACATCTGTTTCAGGTGCGGGACTGTGTGGCAAGAGATGTATCCTCTGTAAACGTGTTAAAGCTTACCGATGAGCAAGGCTGCATTCTGCGCCCAAAACTTTTTGGGGCATTCCAAAAAACAAGGAATACAGGTGCTTCTGGGGCATCCATTATTGCTTATGCTTTCTTCCAGGTGTAGTATATCATTTGTTATATGTTGACAAAAATTGGAAACTTCCACTTGGTCTTAAGTTTTGTTTGTAAATTTTACTTGTGTTTGTACAGGCGTTCAAGTTCCCTGATGTGATGGACCTAACCATAGAGTGCAATGTTGAACTATGCAAGACAAACTGTGAGAGCTGTCCATTACAAGGACAGGTATGAGCTATCTATCAAGTGGATAAGAATAAATGTAGCACTTAGCAGGCACAAATGTATTTTGTGTACTCACAAAAATTCACAGTGATGATGCGCTATTTATGGTCGAAGTGTCCTGTTTAGGTAAATGCTGCTGAGTTAGTTCAGTATGCAAGGTAAAAAATGAACATTTATAAACCATACTTACATGGATCACTGCTAGTCTAATGAAGGAATATTGTAAATTTACAAAAATTATACTTCAGTCAACACTCTGAAACGCTGATAACACGTTATGTGTGTCCTTTGTGTGTTAAGTGCGCCATTTATGTTTTGCAGATGTAGTTGGAAATCAGGGAACTAACAACCCCTTAATGATAAAAATCTAGTGTGTCACGAAGTCATAACCTCACATTTTGACAAATATCTTTGGCTAAACGGGAGGTGCCAGCTGATTCAGGATAGGTCCCTGTGAACGTGAACCTTTGGGTTCTATAGAAAAAGGGGAATACAAGGACCAGCTTAAAAACTACGATTCATGGACTAAAACATTAAACTTTATCACTGACTAATAGCACTGCTTTTTTGGCTCTGAAGAATGTTTTGTGATACGGACACAATGAAGTTATGAAAACATCTCATGTTCCTTAAGTACACATTCTACTAAATCCATTAACTTTGTTTTGTTAAATAACATACTGAAGAAAATTTCTTTTTCAGAATATTGACCCTGCTCGAAGAAGAAGACGTGACATATGGGTAAACAATTCAACCCTCAGTGATCCTGTGCGAGTGTTAAAAACATTCAGGGTCATAACTCCTGATGACCTTGAAGAGGCTGTCAGAGGTTCTACAGTTGTCAATGTTGGATCTGGTTTGTATTTTTATAGCTCTATTGTACAATGAGAGGAATAATCTTTACCTACTTGCGTGTCTCAAATAATACTGTAGCTCGACACATAATCAGGATACCCAAATGGTTTCATACCTCAAACCTAAGGGTGATACACTGTTAGAGCTTCACAAGCCATCAGTCTTGAAACTTGAAAGGATAATTTTAAAGAATGTACATAATTTGTTTATGAATTGTCCTAAATTCCTTTTCATGAAAAGTAAATGTTTTCAGCAATTGACACTATTAAGTAGATAAAGTGTAATCATAAAATCCTTCAGCAGAGGCAATTGGGTACTGTTTTCCAGAAAAGACCATGACTTTATATAATGTACAGTTTCCTGTTTATCCTGTAACTTTGGACATAAACAATAGAGCAGAACAGGATATGGGCTTTCCTAGAAGATAACAATTAAGTAGGCTGAGTTTAAATTTTAATTTGCATTCTTAACGCAGTATCTGATGTCAAAAACAGTGGACTCACATTCAGGATTCCCAAACTGACTTCTGTTATAATCTCTGCCAGAGATTAGATTTTGGGAATGAGGAGAATACTGGAACCTTGTAAAGGTTCAAAGACCACATTACACTGCATGTTCTGTTTCTTGATTATCCTTTTCATCATCAACCTGTCACTGGAGCAGCAAAATGTACTGCAATGGTTGTTCCAACACAAAAATGAAATGTCTATAACTGGAAGCTGTGCCCACGAGCAAACAAACATTTTTAACAAGTTATGAGAAGTAAATTTGTTTCTGTTACAGAAATTGAGGGAGTGTGCATGTCTCTGCCAGGCTTCCTGCTTGCTGCAATATTTCTGCTGTCCATTCTAGTGGGCTCCTGTCTTCTCTGCACATATTTCTGGTTTAAAATGCAGAGAGGCACAAAGGCAATTGAAGCTGCCAAGACTGTCCACCTGGAGACATTTCCTATCTCCAAAGCTTGATGAAGACGTGCCAGTGCGATTTACCGCAGTTAAGTTAACTATTGCTTCTACTGTCAGTGTAAACTTGTACAATGAACTTGCCAGGGTTTCTGAAATTGTCGCTCACTGGAAAATCCGAGTAAACAACGAAAATCATATTGATAAGCTTAGAATTTACATGATTCATAAACTGATTAATAACCCAGCATTTTAATTGGGTACTCGAAAAATAGTAAGCATTGTATTCCATTCTTCATACTTTGAAACGAACACAACTGCCAAATGTAGTTACGGAAAAGGGGTTAATCACAGCTTGGTCTCATTTATCCAGCTGCAGGTTGTCTCGGTTAAAGAAAATTAATCTTACTTAAACGCAATGACCACATCTCATTTACGAACACTGTACACCACGAAACAATGCACTAATGAGTTGGGAAAAAAAACTCAGTAAATGTCCTTGTTGCATGACAGAAGATTATTGAGGATTTGAGTCATGACAACTGTAGACAAAAACATCCAAATGTCTCAAGTCCAAACATGAACGAGTTACTCAGTGCGGACTAAAAGTTCTTAAGGTTTATTAACCACCTGTAACGCCAAACTACAGACCAGCACTGCAAAGACTTGGATCGATCAATAAACATAACTTCATCAAGACATCATAAAGCGAAATATGTCTCAACATTTTGAGTTCAGTCAGAAACAGCACATTACGTATCGGTCTGTCAGTTCTTGGAATTTTGTCACATTTTTTTCTTCTGATATTGGCTTTTGATCTTGCCTACCCCATATACTTTTTGGTTTTATTTCAAGGTGTCTGGTTTTAATTATGGCAATGTTGGTATTTTGTGGTCATGTCATTAAATTACTTTTTTTTTTAGTTGATTTATTTTTTCATATCCCCAGTTTATCTTTGAAACTTGCAATATACATTACCTCAGTCACAGCTGCTGCTGTACAATTGTGGACAGAAACTGATCTACATCAACGACGTACCCCTCCCATCAGGTGTTATGACTAATATTTTTGTTTGCATTTCTTGTGGACATTATTACACTTCCCAGGCTAAAAATACATTTATAGTGTGAGTGATTCTCTAAGGATAGAAAATTTATTTATCAAGTAGCAGAACTTGAGCTGAGTAGATAATAATCTCAAATCAGATTACAAATAAAGTTTACAGTTTGTAGAAGGAAAGCTATGATTAATGCTGATAGTACAATATCTAAAACAGTGATTCAGATCAATATGAATGTGTGGGTTACCAGATTTAAAACAGTCGGCCATCAGAAACACGAGTGAAGAAGATGAAATAACACCTGTTACCAACAATTACAGGATGACTCTCAAAGACAAATTTACAAGTATAAATGACTGGAAAGAAAAACAAAAATGCGTGGGCCACCAGGAATAAATTCAAATGTACATTTACTACAGACAGTTTTCATCTTTTATTCACAATTATATATTTCAACTCATTCGGACAGAAACAGACATTTTCAGAACAGATAATAACTGAGTACAAAGGACAGGAAGGTTTTCTAAAATCAACAACTGTCCATGTACAATTTATAGAAATCTGTGTAAGACTTGAGGTTCTCACAGCGGTGAGTATGAAGATTTCCGTCTTCTGGGTTGTTGCGCTGTGTAGTCTGGTTGATGTTAACCAACGTTTCAGAGGTCATATTCATCGCCCTGATGACGGAGGCAGTATGACCTCTGAAACGTTGGTTAACATCGACCAGACTACACAGCGCAATAACCCAGAAGACGGAAATCTTATAGAAATCTATTTGCAATTTGCATACAGAAACATATCACACCATAAATGCAGTCAAGAACCAGTTCTTCAGACTGTCAGAAATGTGATGAATGATTGTGTTTGAAAATTGTTTTGAGATTTTATACATAATAGGAAACTCCCAGCAATAATATTTTAAGGTAAATTATAGTTATGTAAGATTTGAGGTTTACACGGTGGTGAGTACAAAGATGGCCGTCTTCTGGGTTGTTGCACCGTGTAGTCTGGTAGAAGTTTACCGACCTCTGAAACGTCGGTAAACTTCTACCAGATTGCATGGCGCAACAACCCAGAAGACAACAATCTTTAAATTATCGTTCAAAACTGTAATCTACAACTGAGCTGGTAAAACCTATTTGTTTTGAACATAATAATTCCCATTATGTGTCTGTCGTGACAGTTATGCCGCAATGTCCATAAAAGCGAAAAGATTTACAGCACTGAATACCATGGAAACTAAAAGCCACTACTGGTATACTTTGTTTAGATTTCCAAACACTGGTTTACATATTCACACATAGATCCATGCATAAAAATTCAATCTTTATGTATACTTTTATTCTTGCATTTATAGATACGCCAACTGCTCTGTACGTGTCTCACACACTGAGGTAAAGTAAAGTAAAGTTTGTCCCGCTATACGCCATATAGGCGCTTGGGGGGAGTGGATGTATAGCTCCTCCCTTCCTTGACCTCGGCACTAGATGGGGGTGAGTGGTCAGCATCACGCCCCGGCCGGCTTTACCCCCGGGAAAGAACCCCAGTACCCATTGTAGAGGAGGCTGGGTGGGCCCCAGAGCCGGTCTGGACGCAGAGGCTAGAGGAAAAATCCTCTGCCCCCGTCGGGGATCGAACCCCGGTCGTCCAGCCCGTAGCTAGTCACTATACTGACTGAGCTATCCCGGCTCATCTCACACACTGAGGTGGGATGTTTAAATACCTTCCAAGCCCAATCTGTTAAAACAGTGCCCAAATGAATACTTCATCTCTTTGTGCATTTAGTGCTTACAGTTTTATTCACACAATTAATTCCTTTGGATAAATGAGAGTCTCCTGTAATTAATATTATAAAACCTATCAACCAACCTGTTTGAAAATGTGATATATATCTGGCAACCGAGTATCTGAGAATTTTATGTAATATATATTGCTAGTACTTTGCAGTCAGAACTGGTGTTCTTTGCACTTCCCCAGAAAGCATTGAATGGTTGGATGTTTTCTTTGCACTGTAAATTATGGGAATGAAAATGTTTACAAAATTTTAGTGCATTTGGATACTTTCAGGTCTGAGTTTTAAGCACAAAGGAAAGCTACAATTTTGGATGACCAATGCACTGAAATAATTTTCATTACAACCTAAATGCATTGGGGATTCCTGAAAAGTTGAGTAACTTTTCTATAAACATCAAATGCAACTTGGATGTCACGTATTCATATGAAAAACAATCAGATATAATTATCGGTTTCTTTGCATGAATCATTTTTATGCAACATTCAATCACAATGCAAAAGCTCTAAGTTGTAATATCGTAATTACGGTTCTTTAACTTGTACATCGTCAGGCATAGGTTACACTCCAGCTTTTATGAAAGAAGATTTAGCATGTTTGTTTTCCATAAAAATTCTTACTGAATTTTTGATGTTCCACCACAAATCATGCTAAAATTTCAGTTGGTGTGATTTGTACTTTTATTCATACTGCCCCCAATTTAAATCTCGTATTTATCATCTGTAGCAATGCAAGTACAAAATGTGTACAATCAGAATGGAATCTTTTAAGACAAATGATTTTAATAAAAAGTGGTTCAGAGTATAACAGAAGACCAGAGCAGAGCAACAGGAAGGAAGTTTGACATCGCTGAGAGGCTGGAGGCACTACGGACAGGGTACAACATAGATTAGGCCTGTGTTTCTTTAAGAATAAGTTATCTGTCATATATTTCTAATTAATTTTATAAACACGTATTTTTAACTGAAATCCTTCACTAATATAATTTCTAGTGTGCAACAATTCACTGATTCTTTTTATATTCCTTTAATATTTGACACATGACCTCAATTCTTGCAACTTTATGTTTAATTATATCTGATTACTGATTATATAAGCACACAAAAAGAATATACATTTCTGTTACTGAGAAGATTAATCCTTTAATCCTTGTAAGTGTTGTACATCTGGTTTCAACAAATGTGCTTACGCATCTTTAAATCTTTAACATCCAATTTCTCACTAATAGAGTGGAACATGATACGATGCAAATCATATTTATATACGTTTATGTGAAACACAGGAATTTATCATTGCATGTAACTACCCACTGAGGATGAAGTTTTCTTTTCTATGACTGCATGTGTGAATTTATTTTTGCCATCCAGCACATAAGGTTTAATTTGCCGACATCGTACACTGCAAAAAACAACGCTTTCACGTTGAAAGAATTACATATTTCTATATCATAAAGGCATTGCATACCATGTGGCAAGACATAATAGTACATATGAAAGTCACCTTGAAAAGTTCAGTCTGGAAATGATCCAAAAGTGCAGTACTGATCCTCCTGACACCAACGCCAAATGTCAAAATGCCCAGAGAATCAAACATACGTAATCTCATGTTATGGTACCCCTTCAACCCACCCTTTCTCCACTTACAGTACAATTCTATTATCATTTTGGTACGTGAAGATACTTAACAATACTATTAGCAATTCTCAGTAGTTAATAATTTTTGTGGTTTCGATATAATTCTTTAATCTGTGCCATACATTTTCTTTACAGATATATTGTACAGTTGTGACCTATGTATGTTTTCTAGAAAAATAAATGTTCTTTTATAAACCACAAATACAAAATATTTTTCTACCATATCAACTTCTCAGTTAATTGTGGTGTTGTGTTTACATAAATTATGAGATATTACACAAATGAATGTGGTCATGAACGTTTCCACTTCCTTTCCAATCTGTCGTATATAACCTTACCCTAGTCTACAGATGACTCCAAGTATCTGATAATTTTGACTCATCACTCCTAACTTGAGAGACTCAACTCTGAACCAGTTCAGTAAAGTTTACATTATGAAACTTTATTTATAGGTTTATTTTAATTCATTCTTCCAACTCTGACGTCTTCAAGTGATCAGTCCCCCCCCCAAAAAATACAGTATACTGTCCTTCCTCTCTGGCATATCTACAAAATCTGGTTTTAAAATTGCAGTGGTACTATATAAATAATTTTCCTTGTTATGTATGACACGACATTTTCAGCTGTTCTTAGTGAAGTAAACTAAAGCTATTCTTCTACGCACAAAGCAGGTGCTCAGGGGGAGAGGAGGTATAGCTCCTACTCATTCTCAACCTCGGCACTAGATGGGGTTGAGTGATCAGGGTCACGCCCTGGCCGCGCTTTACCCCCTGAGGAAAGGATCCCCAGTATCCATTGGACAGGATGGGTGGACCTCGAAGTCGGTCTGGATGCAAAGGCTAGAATAAAATCCTCTGCCCCCGTCGGGGACCAAACCCTGATCACCCAGCCCATAGTCGGTCACTATACCGACTCAGCTACCTGGATCTTACACTGTTTTCAATTATAAGTTAATTAATTCCATGTAGCAGAGACTTGTATAAGAAGCTAATAGTCACTCAGCTAGTGAAGAAATTCCATACCATTTATTGAACCCAAAGGTTTCTCTGTTCACCACAGCCTGCCAGTGGTCCCTATCCCGAATATGATGAATCCTGTCCACATCTTCATAACCTACTTCCCTAAGAAACAGTAACAATTTTTGTGTGGGTTGCTACGATTATCCACACCTATAAGACTTTCATCAGGATGAGAGGATAAATTTTAATCCTCAGAGACTTGTAATTAATGTGCATGAGTGAATATTTTATCCATGTGACATTAAAAAAATATGTCTTGGTTTTGGTTCACACAAACTGGATCCACCTCATGTGTAACGTACTACACCGTCAGGCATACGGTTGTGTAAACTGACACTTTGGACGTCACGGACTCAGGTTTTTTATTACTTCCAGAAAACAGTAATTGGCTGTGGTGCGATGGTCAAGCATCAAAGCTGAAGAACAGACACATACAAGATTCCTGAGAATCCAATAAAATAATAATAAAAACAAAAGAAGGCAAGACACGCCAAACACTGCGCAATACAAACATTTATCACATTCACTTTTATTACAACTTGATGATAATGGAACTGACTTAATATGTTGAGCCTCAAAGTACAGCTTCAAGTTGAACACATCTTCCTGCAAGACAAGTCTATTTCTTTAAAAATATATTTATTTTCACTTGATTCTGACTTTACATCGCCATTTCAAACTTCGGTAGGTTACGTTCAGACACAATTAATTAAAACATGATCGTTAGGCAAAAATGAACATACACAATTGTGTTAACAACGTTGAGGGAGGACACGTGATGTATCGATAACGGAGACAGAAGGATTTTAATGGTCAAAATTAATCAAATGGAAAAGAAGACAAATTCTTACAGTAGTTACACCAGGATATGGGGTGCCACACAGTGGTACTTGCCTCTTAAATGTGCAACTCTAAATAACCCAACAGTGAAATGTTATACTCTGGACTGTGCTGCCCATGTTTACTCGACATCACTGCAAGAATCGAGAAGAAGCACCAGAGTTTAGGAAATATAGTTCTGGAATAGCATTCACATATTTAAAAATCACAGTGAAGTTATGTAGCTTCTTATCCGTATGTTATCAGTTTACCTGCTCGAAGATGTGGTGGACTTTTCCTTGGTTTGCTGCGTAATTTTACGACCTAGCAGGTCGTAGCCTGAAGGACACGGCAGTTCTTGATCTGTGTCCGAGCTCTGCTCGCTGTCGCTCGAATCAGGATACAAACCCAAACCGGGAAGAATACCGATACATCGCAGACCCACAGCAGTTGAATCGCCATTTTGTATTTCTTCATCGCGATTCTTTCTCTTTTTCGACGCGCTCTCGCCATCTTCGCTTGTGCCAGAGATCTGCGTTGGTGTAACCTGAATCTGCGTAGAATTTACATCTTGACTCACTGCTACACCATCTGCAAAATGTTACACATCATTACATCTGGAGTTAAAATGTTTCTGAAGAAGAGGGTGAACCACAATTTTTGTGTCCTACCGAATGTCTACAGATCAAGCCAATGCTCAGGCACTTGAAGAACGGGTCGTTCCCAGTATCCTATATACTACAATGGGTTCCAGGGGCCCTTTCTGAAGAGGCAAGATGGCCACAACATAAGCATCCACCTAGTAATGACGTTAAGAATACACGGTGTTCTATCTCCATGCCCTCTTCATCTTCATGGCACAAGGATTATGCTGCCTTAAATATAAAGTGTTTAGAGTAACACAACAAACCTTTGTTTTCACCACAAAATTTCTTGTTGGTCGCAGCCTGGGTAGAAGCATCACCCGGTTGCTTCCTGACTACTGCTCCCGCCAGAAGCCGTACCTGTGAGCTGCGTCCACTGTCACATCACGTAACAAGCAAAACTTTCAGCGAGGATCACAACTAAGCACTTGCCTTATAATTTTATTTCATAAATTAAGAAAAAATTAGCATGTTTTAAAATATCTATTAACTTTCACATGTTTTCTCGTACTAACAGTATAAATTAACTCATTTTCTGCGCAGACATAGTTCTCAGAGGGGGGGATGTCTTAGATTCAGATTTGTTCCAACTGCCATGATTTAACTTGTGTTTTTATATATAGAGCCAAATTTTCAACCCAATTTAATAAGACAGGAAACAGTTAAATATCACTGGGTCAAATTATTTGATATATTTAATATTTACTCATGAATCCTAACAACTTTTTGTGGTAACAGACATTGCTAGGGAAATGCGAACCCTTAATTTATTTAAAAGATAACGGTCCTTTCAGTCGCAAGTCGCAGTCTCTCTCTCCGTATCAACTAACTGTTGGATCACACCGGCTGGCGTCTAATACCAAGCAAAATTAGTAGCTACCTGCCAGTACCACTTTGGATGGGAGGACGAGAATGAATTTCAGTGTGAATTCTTTGCTCCAATGACTGTTCCTGCAGAATTGCAACTGCATCTCGGAAGTCCTTTATCTCACGCGCCTCTTCCGCGGACTTGCGCCTCTCCTCTTCCAATTTACTGCGATCAACAAGGTCCAAGAATTCCACCTCATCGTCATCTAGACCTTTTATCATGTTTTCTGTGAACAATTAAGATCAATATGAACTACGTAAGATTCGAAGAAAGGTATTTGGAAACTGTATTTGTGAGATATATGTCATGTGGAAATGCAAGACACAAGAAGCACATACAAAATAAATACTCATTTTTAAGTTGCATTGAAGTTTATATATAAACTTGCAAATATTAATACATAGTTGGTGTAATCATTAATTTAAAAATATCCTTTGTTTAGAAACAGTAAGAATTAGGCTTAAACAAAAAGTCTTCCAGCACCGAATCCCGATTATAGGGGTAACTGGCTACAGCATCCCTGTAACCCAGCTACAAGACTCATTTCAAGGGCAACAACTCGCTCCATCGCCGAAAAAATCAATTACTAGATGGAAGGCATCACAAAGATAGGAAAAGAATAAGAACCTCACACTGTGACCTTCCTCAGTTAACAAATGACCGAAGAAACACTAGAAATATTTTTTTTAAAATAAGCAGCTGGAAGTTTAGTTTTACTTTGCAAAACATCAGTTTTTATCTCTTAACTTTTGACATAACAGTGTGACTGCAATAATACCAACACTTCATGGTAGTAATTCACCATCACTACGAAGGTGTGATTGAGCCCTATTCAGAGCCACTTGAATCCAATCCACGCACCATTTCTTTAAGATAACATTAAACACTGACCCTCTATGCTCAAATCTCCATGCATTCTAAATTTCCTACCCATCTCATTCTCCTTGATTTAATTACCCTGTTAACATTTGGCGGAGAATACAAATTATGAAGCTCTTTATTCTGTAAGTTTTTCCAATTGCAATATTGCAGTGGAATTCCTCTGACCTCCTAGCCAAAATATTAGGTGTCAACACTACACAGATTATAAAGCACAATTTTATTTTCCATGGTCTTCAATGTTACTCCACAAATCTCATAAAATGACACATCCTTACACTGCACACGATTTTGAAGTTTCACACTTATTTACATTCCTTCTTCCTTCATTCACATTTGAGAATGTGAGAAGTACAATAGGTTTCTCCGCATGAATAGATGAAAATACATCAATATTTTACAACAGTGAAGCTTTGCATACAGTCAATACAGTACTGATTATATAAGATAGGGTGACAAATTTAACTTGCTATTAGCTTGCTTGAAATGTAATTTTGACTTGTTACTTTCGGTCTCAAATATCTGAACTTTACCTTTATATTATAATTTTGGCCTGCATTCTTGTGATAAGACATATACATACTTTTAGTTTCTTCTGCATTTATTTGTACACAAACAACCTTACTAGCTTTTTACGATTCCTGTGAAAGTTTCAAATGTCAAAATGCCAGATGCTATCATCTTATGGGATCTTACTGTTGTGGTTCCAGGTAACTTACTTAGCTTGTGTGCTTCTTCATATTCAAGTTCCCGTTTTTGTTTCTGTTCTTCAAGACGTTCAAACAGTGAGCGATGGTCATATTCTTCCTCTGGACATTCTGAAAAGTAGCCATCATCCAATACATGACTACAAATTCTGGAAAGTAATACTCAACACACTGAGAAAAAATAAGTACTAGTTAAGGTTAGGAGTAGTCAACTTAAAACATAAACCGTCAAAACATTTCAGATGTATGAACCACGCCAAGCCTTCAACAGAATTGTGTGTGTGCTTTTATTCATTTATTCCACCCACCTTCGGGTTGGTCCGGCTTTCGAACCTTATCCCATGCTTCTTGTCGAATTCGCCGTTGCTCTGCTAATTCAGCTTCCGATATGAAACCAGAACTCATTGTGGAAGTTCACCTGTATCTACCTTACATGAAAGCACTATCGGAACTCAGACAACCTAATAACAAATCCCACAAACTCTAAACAAACATACACTAGTCTTAACCATAACAGTCACACGATTTATGAAACTACAGGAGGCAATGATTTTAGAATATGTAACATATAGTTTAGACCGTTAATTTACTTTCTAGATCCAACCTCACCTCTCGCCAATATTCACGCAACAAGGTCAGACAATACCAACATAGAAACGAGTGTGCTACCAATAGATTAATACTGCAATCGTTGCAATTGTAGGTGCCAGATTATCTACGGGTGCACACTTGGTCAAATGCAAAAGGTTGCTTATCCTTGTATAGCACGCTCAACAGTAGCTGAAGAACCCCACATCATAACGTCCGTACCAAATTTCATCTAAATCTATCCAGAGGTCTTGCACTCGGGCAGATGGCGTCAGCCCCTTTTCCATTCATTTAATGTAAATAACACAAAAACAACTAAACCGTTGCTAGTAGAATTTGAGGTTTTCAAGGTGGTGAGACTGATTATAAAATTCTGCATCGTTGGCTTAGGCTATCAAGGATCCATGGAAAAAAATATTTTCTATTCGTTTCGAAACAAATATTGTCTGCAATTCTTGAAAACTCCATGTAAGATTTAGGAAATGAGGTTTAAAGAAAAAAATATAAAATAATTCCAGTATTTAATCTGAAGTAAATTCTAAATTTAATGTATCATGGATGCCTCCCTCTTATTTTTATAATGTATTTCTGGATGTAGATGATTTTTATGGATTCCTAGATCTGGGAAGTAGCAGAGAAACTTTAGAAAAGATTCATTCTGAAATTGTATAACATCACACAATGGTCAAGGTCCAAAAATAAAATCTGGATTATATTACATCATTGTAAGCTTCAAAATAGATTAAGCAAAAACCAGTTTTCTGTACCTGAATTAAGCTATTCAGCAATCTTCCCAACACTATAAAAATTTTAAATTATGATATAAATAAGTTATGCTAGCACCAAAAGAGTATCTCCTACCTCACCCCTACTCCATGTAGTCTGGTAGAAGTCATGGCTGCCTCCATCATCAGGGTGCTGAGTCAACATTCTTGATTACTATTAGGATTTTCAGATGGTAACACTACAATTTTAAATTTCAACCAAATAGGTCAACCATTATCATGAACTTCAGGGATCAGACTCATTAGTCTGTTCTGACTCCCAACAATAATCTCCTGGAACTGGTCTCTCCATCTTTTTCACAGACCTTCCTATTTCTCGTTTTCCCTTCCGAAAGTAATGATGAGAAAACAAAAATTACACAGCCAATTTATGAGTTACCCATTCAGCCCCAGATTGGGATCCAATCATAGTACATCACTTCTGCAGTGTATAAGTAAATAAATAAAAACTGTGGTGACTTTGTATATTTATTTTCAAGCTGCACATTTAAATATTTCATACAAATTTCAAACAACAGAGACAGGATACAAAGAAAACTTCTGTAATAACATCCATATTACTGAACACCAAATTTTATAAGTGAACCACCAAATGTTACAATTTTTATGTAATGAATAAACTTTCACACGGGAATTTCATAATTGAAAACTTGAAAGGTTTGCATTTACAGACTCCTAACACCAAACTCTCCGGTACTAGACACCCAAGTTTCAACAATAATAACGAAAAATATTGCAGTTGGTCCTGCTTCTGAATTAGTCAACATCCCTACATTCTATTACCCAAAAGTATATTGTCATATCATCCTTCCATCTATATTTTCCGAGTGGCTGGTTTCTTCAATGTCCATCCAGAGATTCTACATTTTCTCTCCCTTCTCAATTCAAAGACAGACCAACATTAATCAACATCCCTATTTCTCATAATGTTCACTATGCCATCATCATTGAAGCATAAAGGCATATGCATAGTAGTTCAGCAATTTGCAATGCCATTGTGGAAAAACATTATACAACCCAATCTTCTACATATTTTTTGGACATCTGTCCATCAGTGAAGCTATATAAGCTGTATTCACATAACCTGCTTAATAAAGTAACAAATATAAATTTTAAAGAGTAATGACTTCTGTGCAGAACTCAAAAGGTTACTTCTTCCTGTACATACGCAGTTCCTAAGCTTTTATGCCACTTAGGTAAACACATGAAGATATCCGTCTTCTGGGTTATTGCGCTGTGTAGTCTGGTCGATGTTAACCAACGTTTCAGAGGTCATACTGCCTCCGTCATCAGGGCGATGAGTATGAAGATATCCGTCTTCTGGGTTATTGCGCTGTGTAGTCTGGTCGATGTTAACCAACGTTTCAGAGGTCATACTGCCTCCGTCATCAGGGCGATCGCCCTGATGACGGAGGCAGTATGACCTCTGAAACGTTGGTTAACATCGACCAGACTACACAGCGCAATAACCCAGAAGACGGATATCTTCATACTCACCGCTGTGAGAACCTCAAGTCTTACATAGGTAACACATGTTGGAAAGTAGCGGCAGGAGTCACTGACTTATCAATCACACTTACAAGGCTCACACCACAGCATGCAGATGCATGACAGATCCTTTTACCTGCATCTAAACAGGATTTGAAAACCTTCCAACAAATAACACAGCGTTTGCTTCTGCAAGTACAAACACAAATGGATGGTCGGCTATAAAATTTGGAGGCTGCAGAAAGTTCAGTGAACACTTCATAAATACCATTCCTGTTACAAACAAACAAAAAAGCAAAAGTCAGTACAATGTCCTTTATCGACCCACCAACACCTCAGGTGTTCGCTTCATATTTACCAAGTGGCGGTCCAATAACGTTGTACAAGCAGGCAGTAGAAACTGTTACTAACACTGGATTCCTGGAATTGTTGATGGAGCTCTCTACATTATAAGCCAAAATATTCAGCTGTTTGCATACCACATTCACATCGAGTAAACTGTGTTGGAGCATTGGGTAAAGATTTACAGTCAAATGAAAATGTTCAGAAGGTTATCCACAGCGCAAGTAACTGAGAGTCTACTTTGTTCAGCTGTCACAAATATAAGCTACACATCAGATCAATAACATAACTTATAAGAGACATTGTACATGGCCAGATCTGGAAAACGGACGTCTATTCCGTGAGAGATCGCTATAATTATTCTTATATAATATCTGTGGAAGTTAAAACAAATGTGTCTGAGGATCACACTGAAGTTATGTATTTTTTAGTAAAAATGTTTATTAACTGACTGAAACATAAATTGATGTTTAAGTCTAAACCTAGTCACAGACATTTAAATGCGTATCTGTCCCTGTTTTAATCTTAAACTGGCAAAGTCTTTTTTTTTTTTACCTGTATATTAAACATGTGAAAATCGTCCAGCAAACAAAAATATTTCTGATTCATTGTTGTAGATCACAAAGACAAATGGATGGTTGGCAGTGAATTCTCTGGGAGACGACGGCGCGCAGCACATAGCCATATAAACAACTGGGAACCAAGGAGAAAGTCTTGTCATATGCTACAGATCTACAAGACAGTTTGTGTGCAAGCAGTGACCAATAGCAGTAATACGTCATTGCTTTTCTTAGTCTACAAATGTAAGTGCTATCAGATTTTCTTTTTCTGTATCAACTAAGTGACAATGAAGACTACGACAAAATTATTCTCACAAATATACGTGTAGCTGATGTTATAGCCTGTCCTAAATCGTTTGCAAAATCAACAAATGGACATTCTTAGTAACTACGTACAAGCATATAGACATTTCATTTGTCCCCCAGTCTCTGTTCCAACCAATGATAACACAACATGACGTCAAGAGAAAAGTCTAGTTTATTGAATTTCATAGTACAAAGAGGTTGAAGACGTGACTAGACTCTGAAAATCATAGAAGTGGACGTAAAAGTACTGATTGGCTCAGTGATTTATAACACTTCATGAGGTGCTAATATTACCAAGAATTAAGAAAACTGGTGAGGTGACTGACAGGGGATACCAGAAGTTCACGTGAGAACCAGCCAAATTCATTTTCATTCAACGTTTGCCATAGAGAAACAGTAACAATATTTATCCATTGGAAATTTTGAAAATGACACAGCAACTGCAAATTCTCAAAAAGTAATCAATCCTATAACAACATAACAATCTAGCAGTAATCGTTAGACTAGTCTTTGGCAATATGGGGTCTCAAAATTATTGCACTGGCAACATTGCGTTCATCCACATACAAAAACAAACGCGCAGTCAGCCAACAAGTACTGTGGATGTAGTCTACACTTCCATTTCATGTCATTAACAGTGAACACAAACAAAATCACAAATTCCAAATCACTTTTTTAGAAGAAAATTCAAAGCCAATAAAAGACGGAACAATGTTTCTCCCTACAATATATTTATGTGTAAACAACTGAACAATACATTTAAATGTTGTACGACAGCAGCAGCAGCAGCTCTGTAACATATACAAATGCCATGATGCCAGAAATGTTAAAAAACACTTATCTCTGAAGGAGGCTTGTAGCACTCGAAATCTGCTCGGCATACCCCCCACAATTCAAGCTTACTTGATGCAGCAGAATCCTTGAGAATGTAAGAGCTGCTTCGATAGTCAAGAAATTCTGTGCCTTCTACGCAACACAAAGATTCATGACTGCACTCACAAGAACCTGTCACTGGTAACCTATTATACCAATATAAGATAGGTATTTTTTAATGGTCCAGTACTATTTTCTCCACAAAGTTGATCGTGCCTAAATTAAAACATGAGGCAAAACAAAATTTAAATTTACAATTGTAAATTAATTATGAAACATTCTAAGTGTTGCATATTTTTCACTGATAAAAGAAATTATTACTTCTGGAATGATTATAAAGAAGTTTATTTGCAAAAAAAGCTACTCTGGAACGTCCTCATTCAGAAGCTTAAGTAGCTGAGCACGTTTGAATTTGAGCCAAGAGCTTTCAAGGTTTTACTTAGTCCTTTCCCACATATGCGAGGATACAGTCTATTTGAACTTCCTCATGCATAGTTTCTTGTTCATTAGGTCATTAGGACTGTATCTGACACAGTCACAACTCATTAAGTACCAAAGCACAACTTCAGTAGATGGAACAGTGTTTTAACTATAAAAACATAAGATCATTTGGTGTACATGGCAAGTAAGGGAGAGGTCTGTATCTGTTTCATCTGGGGTGAACATTAGTTACATTTCAAATACGATATAGTTTCTTTGTATCAACAAATAAATTCTGATGTAACACACACAGAACTGCGATGTTGCTTGCAACACGGGGCTTTTACCTGTTAATACTAAACATGCGAAAATCGCCCAGCAAACAAAACTATTCCCAATTTGATGTTCTGGATCACAAAGACAAATGGATGGTTGGCGTTGAATTCTGGGAGAGGCCTTGGCATGCAACGCAGCATCATGACGGCTACTGTGAAGCAAGGAGAAAGTCTTGTCAAATGCTGCAGATGTACACGGTTGGCAGTTCATTTGCTAGCAGTGACCGGTAGTAATAATCTGTAACTGCTTTCTTGAGTGAACAAATATAACAGCTACCCTGGAGACAGTAAAGACTCGAATGGTTTTTATCTTACACTTACAAATGAAGCTAACAGTTTCATCTGCAATGTAAACTGTAAAAGCATGAAACGTGCCAATCATCAGCAGGATGCTACGCAGGCACATCATCAAATCTGTGGTCCTACTCCCAAAGATGATCCCCAGTCTCCTTCAGCCTGTAAAGAATGACCTTGGACTCAAAAGACTCCTCGTGTATACAAAAGATCTTTCTTCTGGTCCCCAATCTGATGCTGAGGACTGTTTACTTTACCCTCTCTTTTGCACATCCTTCTCTCCCCTTCTGGTGAAGCTGTGATACATCCCCCTCTCCTATTGGCTCCCTTGCCCTCATGCAATACTCACCCCACACCCCACTGGGCCAGCCAAGGTTCCTGTATCTGAAACCAATTCCTCAAGCATGCCTTACTCATTGCCCTAATGACGGGGGCACCTAGCACCTCTGAAACGACGGGACATACTGAAAGAATTATCTGATAGAAACAATATCAAATTGTAAAATATCAGAAAGGAAACCCAGGAAGATCTTCATAAAGATGGAATGATATTAGGCTGATTTATGATCTTGAACAGTTTACACTTTATCTATTTACAATGGCCTTGAACCTGAGACCAATGATTTTAGGCCTAGGTTAATAGGACCAAATAAACTTGGGCCTATGGTCAAGTGACCTTTGGCTGAAGACCAATGTCCTTAAACATGGTTTAGGTGACACTGAACCGATGGTCATCGAGTTCTTACGTGTGAACAGACAGACAGATTAACGACAGGACGAAGCTAAAGGCACATTACTGCAACTTTTAGTCATGAATGCATCTCAAAGTGGTTCCTCCTATGCAACACATCCACATGACATTGAAATAATTACAAAGCTTAGACCTGTAACTTAGATTTCATGTAAAATTAACAAGATACAAATAGAGAAAAGTTCAGGTTTTAAAGTGAAATACCTTTTCAATTAGTCTAAAAACACCCACAGTTGTATCAAAATTTTGTAATGAATCTTCCATACAAGCTTTTAGCAAAATACAAACAAAACATTCAGAAGACAAAAGATACAACACATTAACATACACGCAAAGCATACAAATTAGATTCACCTCTCTTTTTTCAAACATCACCACCTCATATTATTCAATACACATAACAGTCCTCTCTACAAAGATTAAAGCAAATGGTTAACCCGCATTGCCACCTTCACTGGCATCAAGATTTTATTCCTCTAAGTTATGTATTTTATCACCACATTATGAAGACTCCTGAAGTCTCAGTTTATATTTTCTAGACACAGCCATGGTATATAATGCAAGTTTGATGACATACATACTAATTTATGACAACATATTAGTATGGATGGCATCATTTATTCTATACATCGAACCAAATGTTAACACCAACTCTTCGCTCAAAACAAATGCATTATCACAGCTCCTCATGGTGGACAAATCCCCCTGTGGGTTCTGCAAATCTTCCTATAAACATTTTCAAGTCTGTCTCTTTTTCATGGATAGTGAAAATAAATGGATGATTTGCGATGAATTCATAAGTCTCTCTTGACAGGAGTGATCGTTCCACTCTTATAACACCGGCTACAAAAATAGAAAAAATAAAAGAATAAGCATCTGCAGGAAGTAGTTCCACAAATACAGAATTAGACTCATTAAATCAATTACGTTACAAGCTGGATGTCACAGTTATACTACGAGTGGTCTTAGGTGGAGATGACTTCTTAGCACAAACATAATGGCATATTAATTAATATCAGAATCAGGCAACCTAACCCTTTTCTTATAAAGACTCCACATAATTACCAGACCTAATGTCACAGCTGACAAAGTCTTTAATATTTTGTTAAAGTTTTTTTTTTATGAGGGTGAGTCAAATAAAAACTTTAATTTTCAATATAGTCCACTTTGCGTTCAATGCGTGTCTAGACACAGCCATGATATATAATCCAAGTTTGATGACACACATACTAATTTATGACAACATATTAGTATGGATGGCATCATTTATTCTATACATCAAGCGAAATGTTAACACCAACTCTTCGCTCAAAACAAATGCATTATTACAGCTCCTCACGGTGGACAAATCCCCCTGTGGGTTCTGCAAATCTTCCTATAAACATTTTCAAGTCTGTCTCTTTTTCATGGATAGTGAAAATAAATGGATGATTTGCGATGAATTCATAAGTCTCTCTTGACAGGAGTGATCGTTTCACTCTTATGACAGCGGCTACAAGAATAGAAAAAATTAAATAAGCATCTGCACGAAGTAGTTCCACAAATACAGAATTAGACTCATTAAATCAATTACGTTACAAGCTGGATGTCACAGTTATACTACGAGTGTCCTTAGGTGGAGATGACTTCTTAGCACAAACATAATGGCATATTTATTAATATCAGAATCAGGCAACCTAACCCTTTTCTTATACAGACTCCACATAATTACCAGACCTAATGTCACAGCTGACAAAGTCTTTAATATTTTGGTAAAATATTTTTTAATGTTATGATGGTGAGTCAAATGAAAACTTTAACTTTCAATATAGTCCACTTTGCGTTCAATGCGTGTCCTCCAGCATTTCACCGATGTCTGGATTCCTGTTTTGGCTACGTAGCCACTCACGAAGTTTCTCCTGCACTTCACCATTTCAGTAAAAAGTCTTTTCACCAACTGCTTCCTTGAGCTGCCCTAAGATATGGCAGTCAGAAGGCGTGAGGTCAGGTGAGTACAGAAGATGAGGGAGGCACTCAAAACGCAAGTCCTCAATGGTCACAGCCATGATGTTCTGATCCGAACGCTGGTTTCAAATGATTCCTAAAGAGATCGCAATATGTGGCAATGGTAACTGTGGTCCCCTTGAACATGTCGGCCTCGGTGATCCCAGAACAACATCAGGATCACTACTCCCACATTTATCTGCATGTGGAATTTTGTGGATTTTGGTAAGGTGGAATGGTGCCATTCTTTGCTTGAATTTTTTATTTCAGGCTAGAAATAGTAGCCCTATGCCAGTCACAATGCGGTGCAGGAAGCCATCACCTTCTGTCTCATATCATCACAGAAGTACTTGGCAAGCGTCCACACGTCTCTCCTTCAGTTCAAGGTCAGTTGCAAACACTGAGGAACTGCAGCATGTCATGGATTATACGGCGAGTTGAAACATGAATTACGTCCAACGTGGCAGCCACTTCATCCGCCATAACGGGACAGTTTTCCATTATGACATGTCGAATGTCAGAAATTTCCTGCAGTGCAATGACTCTGTGGCCTTGTCAAGTAACATCTGACAAACCATTCTTACACTTCCTACTCCATTCGTACACCTGCTGCATACAGTGTATACCTCTAACCACTGCCGATGACTTAGTACGCATAAAGCTGAACATCGTAGGTTCTCGATTTCTTATGCACTTTTAAGGCTTTCATTTGACTTGCCCTCATAAAATGAAACATAGAGAAATAGGGTGGGAGAGTACGGACTGGATTCATCTGGCTCATAATTGGCAATAGTTGAAACCCGCGTGAACACTCATAAACCTTCATATTTCAGAAAGGGTAGGGTATTTGATTAGCTAAAGTAAATATTAGCTTCTTAAGAAATAATCTGCTCCAATATTTATTGGTATTAATTACCGGTTTCATTACCGGCTTCAGAGATCAGCAAACAGCACAACAGAGTCTCTTTCCTTCAGCGATAAACTAAACTACTGACTGTGTATGACTAGGGAAGGGAACAGAATCTTCAAAAGCATACTTGAAGCTGGATGTTACAACAAAAAAATGCTCTATTATTTGTAATCAAAGAAGACTATGTTAAATTGTGGATATATTAATGGAAACATTTCATCGACTTCCTCAGTCACACCAGATGAATGTCAAGACAGTATCAACTAGTCACCATTTACTGATATTCTATTCCCTTCATAGTTGAAACAGAATCATTAAACCACCTTAAGACATAATTAATGACATGCATTATCATACTTTTATGACGTCTGTAGTAGGATTTGAGGTTTTAATGGCAGTGACTTGGAAGATGACCGACTTCTGGGTTATAGCACTGTGTAGTATGGAAGAAGTTTAGCAATGTTTCAGATGTCCTTGCTGCCTCCATCATCACTACCCTGATCATGGAGACACCAAGGACCTCCGCAACACGGTGCTACAAACAGTTACCGAGACATCCATCTTCTCAAACATCTGTTTGTAGATCTCTATCATGATGTGTGATGTGAGGATCTGATGTTCTTTTTTCTATACACGGAATAATATTTGGTTCTTTAAAAGAATCGCCAGTTTCAGAGCATACCTACAATAAAAATGGTTAATCCGGGATAGCCCTCTGCTGCAAAATCATACCCAAACACTCCAACATACAAAACCAACAGTTTACGTACTGTGAAGTAAAAGCCATACCATATAAAAGCCCTAAAACATCGTATCATCATCTGCCATCCAGATACCACTAGCCCACATTCTTTAAAATGTGAGACGACAAACAAACTCACCAGTAGCTGCTGCTGCCTCGCTTCCCCCCTCGTTCACTTCTATGAACGTCTTCTGCATAACGCTGCTCACAAACAACTCACGAGTCCCAGAGATTCCAGAGAAGTCAGCTTCTTTGGCACTGAACATGCTTGTCATGCCCAACTGTAAGCACAACAGAACGACCCATTCTTCAAGTGCCTTCAGCATCTGCGGATCCCAACTTTACGTTGGCTTGATCTATAGACATTCGGTAGGACTCCTTGGACGAGGGATCGGCCCGTCGCAAGGCCTCTACCTGTACACAGGACAGCACAACACAGAAAGACGCGGACAATAGATAGAGTCCCATCTCCAAAACGTCGTTTTACGTTTTATATTTACTAGACGATGGATAATATCCAAGAAAATTTTTTATTCAATTGACTCTTCACCATCGTCAAGAAGTTTTAGATTTGATATACATTAATTGGTTTTGAAGTTAATAGAAGGGCAGACACAAGCGCATACCTGTTTGAGGATGTCATTGAAGCTAATTGTCTCCTCAAGTTTAAATTTGGGAATTGAGACTCTCACTTCTCTCGTTGGTATATTCTTCAAAACTGTGGAGAGGTCCGCTGTGGCCAACTTCTTCTCTAGTTCAGAGATTCCGTCGATGTCATGTGGCAGAATAATGAACATGCTGATATTTCTATCCTAGACAACATTCAAACAACTGTCAGCATATAATCACTTGCCCAGTATTAAAAATATTATCCAACAAACACTGCAGTTCAATAAGCATTCATAGTACGAGACTTGCTTGGTAAGGCATTTCGAGTATGGCTGCACGCAACTCCTCAGATTCCAAGTAGCCAAAATTAGCTGTTTTGTGCATCATGGGGATCTCCTTATTCTCTCTGCTATTCAAGTGAAACTTATCAGGCTTTGTTTTGTCTGCGCTAAATTGTTTCTCCCAGAGCCCCTTGAAGTAAACAGCGTTCACGAGCACGAGTCTCGTCGTTTCGTCCAGGAGACCTGTAACAGGATTCCTGCAGTGAAGATAATAATCACCAAATTCCTCAAACCGTAACCTGAATTTTAAACCTTTTCAAAAGTGTTGTCCACAAATGGCAAACTTCAATATGCATTTGATTTTAGTTATCAATTATAATAAAAGTGCAAAAATTTACAGCACAGTACAGTTTCCTGCCAATAACTATACTCTACTAAATAACATTACTAGATATTTGAAGATTACCCCCACCAATCACTTCACCAAATAATCCCAAATTGGGCCTTCATAAACCCAGTATTTCAATAGTGAATGATGATGATTATTAACCTTTGAGTTCAATAAAAAAGAGGGAATTTCTTGGCAAGGAAAGTTTTTTTTATCCTACGCCAGACTTTTTGAAGGAAAGCGAGGACTGGGAAGAAGACTGATAAAGCTAACCGACGACCTTAAACAAGGAAAGATGACGACGTTCCAGGACTTAAAGCGAGAAGCCGAGAATAGGGACAACTGGAGAGCTCTTTTTGGGCAGAGCAATGGACCTGTCGTAAGACAGAACACTTAATAATAATAAACGCCAGACTTAAGCCTATTTCTGGCAGCCCAACACAGATTTGAATCGGCGATAAAACCAGTAAAATTTTCCGCAGTATTAATGTCTACGACGTCGCTAAGACCTGGGCACATAGTGAGGCGGGTTCCAATCATATCCAAAAGTCCACACAGTGGACAAGTCCTCCATTCCAATTCGATGAAGATGCTTCTGAAGGTAGTCACGACCCGTAATCATCCTGAAGCACGAAACTCCTACAGCTCTGGGTAAATCCTGAGGAATCCATGGCAAGGCAAGTACATGACATCAACATTTTACCCTAATTATGCAGTAGGTGCTGTTCTGTAATTAGCTATATACATGAAAAAAAGAACAGAACATATTCACCTGAGGGAATCAAGTCTCTGATCTTGTTCCTAGTTTCCTTCTCAACCCAACTGTTGATGATATTCCTGGATGGCTCAGAATCTGAAAAATCCAGCTCCTCGGCTCCAGACAGAAATGAGTCCTTCGCTATCGCCTTGTATTCCGATAAAATCTCAAAACCACTCTGAGAGAATATTTTGTTGGCAATCTCCAATGTCAAACTTCCCGTGCTCTGTGGATTGAAAGAGACAATGCCAACATTTTCACTAATACTTTAGCGAAAAGAGGTAAATAAATGCAGGAACTGAGACTGGTAGATAGTCAGGTGCATTTATTAATTATCCATGTATGTAGCCTAAGGCACATCCATAAAAAGGTCATAATATTTTAAGTAAAAGTGCGCTGACAGACTCGCAACAAGTCCAGTGAGCTTCCCCTTCCTTACCTTAAGTGAACCAAGAATTTCTGCAAAGCCTGCCTTTATGTCTTCTCTGTCTGGGGGCAAGTAGAGAGCTGAAGCTATCTGTTTGGCCGTGCTACCTGCAGCCCCCATGTATGCGAGTGCCAGAACCACTTCCACGCTAAGAGGAGAGATGAATATATTGCCATCTTTGCTGGAAAGAACCTGGAAAAGTGACACAATAGTCTACCTCAGACACGCAATCCAAAAGTCAAGGTAAAAGTTTATTTTATTTATTATTTTTATTTAGTGTTCTGTCTGACGACAGGTCCATATGAACAGGATCCTTCCATCCTTTTCTCGGACTGGGACCTGTTCATATACGTTCTTGGCAGATGATCCAGAAGTGGTTTGCCATTGCCTTCTTCTGTGTGTGAATGGAGTAATTGTTGGGATGCCACGGAGGAAAACTCCGTGTTGCCTAGACCACGGCCTTGCCCAACACAAGTTATAAATTCGGGCACCGCCGGGAATCGAACCCGAGACCCCAGGATTACAAGGCCAGCGTTCTAACCGCTAGACCACCGTGGCTACAAGGTAAAAGTACAAAATTTAATCTCTTGGGACCATTAGTCTGGGGATTGGAATTAGCTCCTTCCAAGGATCCATCAGCTCACATTCTATACCTCAACCAATATGGGCGGGTTCAAGTGTAAGGTGACAGGCCAATGTGAAGGGAAATTGTAAACGCCTTTGTATATGCAAAATAGTAAGAGATGAGCATCATGCGTGCACAACAGATTTTATATCTCAGTCCTACATAATCAAACATGTTTATGCACTTTAATTAGATAATATATAAAATAACTAATCAAAAGCAGGTGAAGTGTACAATGAAATTACGTTTTTTTTATATGATGTCACATGACCATTAAGTATCTTTGATAAAATATATTTATTACATAATTTGTGAAGAAATTAATTGAATCATGTTACCCTGAAAACCATTAAACCCTTCCTATTGCTTATGAAGTGAACAAAAATTACTGACCCGAAATGAGACCTAAAATTTAAATGACAAGAGTTTAATAACATGAAAATAAGAAATATAATCTCTTTTGTGAGACATTATAAATTGCAATATTATCCACTATAAAATACATAAAAGTCATATATTATGGATAAAACATAACTGCATGGTTTTCCACACCCTTCCACATCACCGTAATTCAAAGAACCAACACTTACCTTATAGACATTTGTAGTAAACTGAGCACTTCCTTTGGAAACCTTCAACACAGCCTCAGATATTTCATCTTTCAAGCACCCTTCGGCCATTATTATACCAACTGTCAAGAAACACAAAACTGCAACACAAATAACAATTATTATTACGTAAACAAATTTATTTGCGCGAATTTGAAGAATCAGATATGAAATAGGCGCATCTGATACTCGTTCGAAACATCCAAACTGTGAAAACAAATATAATACTTTCTACAGGTGACTGCATGACACAGAGCATGAAACATACAAAGTGTCCAGCTACTTTATACAAATATTTTGGGTTCTTATTGCTGAGGTCACTCGCAGTCAGAATGTCATATGAACACAGGTCTGATTTTCAACGGTTACAGAGCTACAGATATTTGAAATTTAAGACAATACAAACTAAACAAAGGGCATCATGTTATTCATGCATCTTGTATTATAACAAATTTGATGATGTAATTCTTCTCTCCCGTTTATTCATGTTCACATACCACGGTTTTAACATAACTAGGGGAATGATATCCAGTCACTGTAGCGGCCAATTTTGCAGATTACTACGACCAATCTGATGGTCATGGAACTGTTCATTGAGGTATTCTGTAACATGTCAACTGAAATGTGGGATGCCCCATCATGCTGGAAGTAAAATATCTGGATTGTGGTCTTCCAGCTCATGACACCATGTAGTTTAATACGTATGTGGTTAGGAAGAACATATCACTTCCACAATGGCTGCAGAGTTCTACCACATCGACTACGCTCTGAAGATAGAGGCGATATGTTTGTTAACCATCTATACGACTATACCACAAGTTCACGACATGCAATGGCAAACTACAGATTATTAGACAGCTGTGACACTATGACTATTAAACGTAGCAACCGAGGCATTTATCATGCATACCGAACGGGCCATGCTATGCCACCAAATATCCTCGCTTTATTTTCTAATTTATTTATTTACAAGTTCCAGAAATCCAATAGTGGATATAGAACATGTCACAAACTCAAGTATAAAAGCATAAAATACATACGTTAAAGAATTACATCTAGACAAGCAGCGTACTAAATACAAAACAATATAACTAGTATTTTTTATTGTAATAGTTATCCAATTAGGTACTCATCCACAGTATAAAACGAGTGAGTAATTAAAAAATGCCTTAATGCAACCTTGAACTTTTTAAGATTATTTGAGATATTCTTAATTTCTATGGGTAATTTATTAAATATATTTATACCCGCATAATGAACTCCTTTCTGATAAATAGTTACATTAGCTTGAGGTAGATACAAATTTTGTCTCTGTCTAGTATCAATAGTATGAGAGTCAATGTTTAATGGAAAAATAGTTTTGTTTTGTAATACAAACAATGATAAAGAAAATATATATTGTGATGCCAACGGCAAAATATCTAATTCTTTGAATATATTTCTACACGAGCCTCTATTGCCACATCCCATCATTGTTCTAATTGCCTTTTTCTGAAGGAGAAAAATAGTGTAACTATGTGATGAATCAGTACATACTACGAATACTTGGGCATTTTGTCCTGTGACAGAAACCGGCTTCTTGTCATGGTGTAGAAACCATTCCAAGAAACTGACAAATATATGGTATTCAGAACCGGCTGCTATCAAACCGCGTTACCTAAGGAGCTGCCACATTCATGAAAGCATGCTCGATCCCTCCACCTCGCTTTGTAAACATGAGGCATATTCCAATACTCACTGCACAGTACTGTCACTAAATCGCTGTAAATGTCTCAGAAATGTCACATACTCCCACATATAAAACAAATATGGCCTCTCACCACGCCCCAAAGGTCATGTGATAGCACCGAAGCGCTTTCGGAAATTATGACTCCAGGGTTGGTAATAGTTCCACGGCGGTTACGAAATTTCCCGTCCTTTGCACAACCAGAAGGAAATTACTATGCACACAAGAACACATCATATGAAAGTATCCTAAACCAATCGAATTCAGTCCATATCCGCTAACGCATCATTAACATGGCGGGAAATTGAACTGAACTTCGCATAACGCAATTTGGTCTTAATAATCAGTTTTATATATTTAGCCCCACAGGAAATGTTTGTCGAAATAAGCAAAAATCCAGTTAAGCAATTAATTTTTCATGTTCGTCAAGTAAGCTTTAAAAAATCGATTCATTTTTACAGCACGGGGGTTGAGCTCAATAACTGATTTGTGTTCTCATGTAAAGTGAGAACAGGCCAAAAACCACTTCTTACAACATCCTTCCCAATTTTCCATTGTTGAAAAATCGACGTCACAGAAACTTTATAGTTGACATAACTTACAATGTTATCTGACTGAGTAGGCTTGTCCGATAGCAGCGCATTCCATAGGCACATGACTGAAATCGAAATCAGTGAACAGCCTATCCTGACTAAATATATCCATGACATTTCTCAGTCCCTTCTGACGCTTTATACTGACACGCAACACTGGTACGATTTATTTGTCTTTGACAACAGTTTGTCGTTTATAAACCATTGTTGAACAATTTACATAAATTCACGGGGACCGGTTACAGATGTACCTTAAAATACAGATAACTGGTGAATGACTCGCTTTATAAGTAATCTGACTGAGATTTAATCAATACCTCATATCGGTACAGATGTCAATATCAATGTTACCGGTTGTAACATTGTGTACATTTGTAAGAAGATAACAGCATTTTGGAGAAACGCCGTGAGAATTTGTATTAACGTTTCGGTATATTGTCTATGATGGCCACGGTGGTCTAGCGGTTAGAACGCTGGCCTTGTAATCCTGGGGTCTCGGGTTCGATTCCCGGCGGTGCCCGAATTTATAACTTGTGTTGGGCAAGGCCGTGGTCTAGGCAACACGGAGTTTTCCTCCGTGGCATCCCAACAATTACTCCATTCACACACAGAAGAAGGCAATGGCAAACCACTTCTGGATCATCTGCCAAGAACGTATATGAACAGGTCCCAGTCCGAGAAAAGGATGGAAGGATCCTGTTCATATGGACCTGTCGTCAGACAGAACACTAAATAAATAAATAAATAAGTAAAATATTGTCTATCTTCAGGCCGGTAGATGGTCGCATTATGTTTCTCCGAAACGTTGACATCTTACCTACAAGCCCACAGGTCATCATAACCTACACGACCAAGGTCGACATAAATCTAATTTCTCTCGAGTTCGTTCCGGTCTAGTTTACTGAATGCGTCGAGTCACTGAATTGATTCCATTGTCTGTTCAAGATAAACTTAATTATATCAACTTACAGACTACTTTACACACAAACGTAACACGAACTTCACCTGTTAACTGATGTCCCACGAGTAGTAGTGCCTTTCGAAACGGAGCAGATCTTTAGACGATACTAACTCTGACCGGACCGATTATATACTGCAATCGCAAGAGATACAATCGATTCATCCACTCGTGATCTGTGACTCAGAGTTACATCATAGAAATGGCGCTGGACATCTGTTCGTTCAATATTATTTTTCTAGAAATAACTGGCAATCAATACAAATTATAGGAATCGACTGTCAAAATCTGATATCTGCAGTGTAATTGTTTTCTCAGTAATGTTCTCACATCTGCTATGAATTAATGTCAAACGTACAATTTTTAGTTTCTTATGTTGGCAACAGTGTCTGCGGTCTCAGTCTAGCCCACGCGGTCGACTGTTCGAATCCCGCCATTCTACATTTTTTTTCAAAAGATAAGCTAAACTATGCTAAAGGCTAAAGAATATTTTTAATTTGTCATCGAAATACGAACCCAGTTGTCGTCGTGTTTAAAACTGGGAGTAATAAACAAAACTGGAATGGTTCCATATGTTCCATCTGTTTCAACAATCAGTTCACCTTGAATTTTGAATCTACGGGTTTCGTATGATTCTCGCTGTAAACAGTTATCATTTGTTTCAACAGCGCTAATAACTTTGTCTTTGTAATGGTAAAGAGTTGTGTTTACTTTGCGGTACGGACTGAATTCTTAAATATTATTTAGACGAGCTGCAGATTAAAAGAATTAAGGGCCCATGGAAATTAAAAACCATTGATATGATCATAATTCACAAACGATCTGCTGTTTACTTCGTGGTCTCGAATGTTATGATATCCACGCCGTTTCTTCAAGGTCAACCAGATGGTTATGACGCGTGTTAGTGGGAAATGCACACCACCCAGACATTGTAACGCGCATGCTACAAGCCCTGATCACATTTAAACTACAAACGTGAACGTTTGGGGTAGGTAACGTTGAAAGTCAAAGATTATGAGAAGAATACACAGCGAATTCCAAGACTTTATTTAATACTTTGCAAACTACACTGATCGGTTTAATACATGTGAGGTGTTGATGTTTAGATTTATAAAGAAATAATCCTTGAAGAGGATAAGAGAGACACAACACAAACCTCAGTAAAGCTCAAGAGAACTCAGTGCCTGGTTGAAGTTGAAGGCCTGACACTGCTACAGCGCCTTAGGTGTTAGGCAACTACTCTTCGACACGTGTCACGAGTGTAGTTTTATCAAACCTATCCAGGGATGAACGTGCCAGTATATCAAGACGGGAAAAATAAGTTAAAAGATGATAATTGGTCTACCCCACGACGCTTTCCAAGCAGGAAAGTATGCTTTTATATTTGGCGGTTTTCACATCGAATCCAAGAATTTTGGCAGATATATTTTATGTTCCTTATCTGCATTTGACACAAAATTATTACATTGAAATGCGTATATTTAACACATATATACATGTAATAACAATCAAATACAAAGTTTCATTTGTTGTTTAAACAGCCTAACAAGATTCGAACAGCTAAGTCACCTTTAGATGTTTTAACTAACTGGCTTACGGAACCCGAAGGTTCATCACCGAATTAACCAAAGCCCTCCACCGGTCCCTGTCCTGGGCCAACAAAATCCAGTCTCCTTCAACTCCTATCTCCCGTAGATCCCGCCTGAGATTATCCTCCCATCTACGTCTAGGTCTCCCCAGAGGTCTCTTCCCCTCAGGCTACCCGGTGCACACCTCTTGTCCCATACATGCGCGCTACATGCCCCGCCCATCTCATTCTTCTCGACTTAATCACCCTCACAATACTGGGGGAGGATTACAGATTTTTAAGTTCGTCATTATGCAGTTTTCTCCACGCCCCATCGTCTTCTCTCCTAGGCCCAAATATCCTCCTCAACGCCCGATTCTCAAACACCTGCAATCTGTGTTCCTCCCTCTGAGTGAGAGCCCATGGTTCGCACCCATACAGAACAACAGGCAAGATTATTGTTTTGTATACTTTAATTTTCAGGTTCTTAGAAATCAGACGGGAAGACAAAATATTTTGAACTGAGAAGTAGCAAGCATTTCCGGAATTTAGTCTCCTCCTAACTTCCTCACGAGTATCATTTTGATTTGTTGTTGTTCCCAGATATTTGAACTTTGTAACCCTTTCAAAGGATTTTTTAGCCACCCCAAGATAATTCTGTCTGTCTTCTGATGACGAGATACTAACATGAAATTAGTTTTTCTGAATTTATTTCTAGGCTCTTAGGTGTTCTACTGAACATAAGTAACTAAGATTTACATAATAAATATTCTTAATTCCTAATAGAAGTTTCATCTCCATCGTAATTTACACGTGAAAGTTTCGGATTACATAAAATCCGGAAGTATAAAAGTGTTCTAAAGACCTGTGATGATTATACAATCACAAAGTCACATCCTCTTCATTTGATTTATGCTAAAATAGAGCTTTATCATGTAAGAATAAAACACTGAAGATCTACCATTAATGTATATTTTAACAGTCATTCGGAAAATCAAGGTGTTGGTTCTCTGATGGTTATTACATGTATTACAATTAAATGATTCTCACGTAAACGTTAATATATTTGGTTTACGATATTAATTCGGTGAACACTTGCTACGCTCCTGTGAGGTCCACTCGTATCTGAATCCAGACATTTGTTCTGGTAACACGAATTACATGACTTTAAATGCGGCAAATGCTCTGTAACAATCCACGATGATAACATGAAAACTGAACTTTTAGGGCGTGAAATTCAACGTGAAATTTTTCCATAAAATTTTTCATAAATACTGCGTTTACCACTCTGAAGATTGCATCACCAAAACTACTGGACGGATTCTGACAATTTTGGTTTACAGCGTTTCATTTCGGTCAGTCGTGACCTATTTTTGGTCGAGTAAAGCTCAAATCTGATTTTGAAACTTTTCCTTATTATTAATTAATATTAACTACATCTAAATTAATTTCAAATCAAACATAAACGCTATACCATAGGCTGTATACTATATTTTCCATACAATTAGAAGGTTTAAAAAAATTAAGATACAATTTAGCTTTATTTAAATTACAAGTAACATCGGACCAATTTAAATTAACATTAAATTGACCCTACAACCTTTATGTAAACAGCCAGTACCAAATTTCATAGAAACCTATCAAGTAATTATGTAACTTAAAGAAAAAAATATTACTTTCTGTATGTTTCGTGGGCGCATGGACTGAGTCATTTAAAATCCTGACGCTCCAAAAAATCTTTGGAAAACCGAACACGGTAGAATATAATTTTATGTAGCTTTAAAATTAACACTTTCCTTATACTCATTCCTGATCACACGCCATGAGTCCTTATAGTAACCATCAGCGCGAGAACCAAGTGGCTTGATATACAGGGTGATTCAAAAAGTTAGGGCCACACTGAAGGAGCGTATAGAGGGACTCAGTGAGTAGAACAACTTTCGAATAGGAATCCATGTCTTCCGAAGTCAGTAGTGACACTTCCCTACCTTCAATGGCCTCGACTGACTCAGGATACGCTCCTTCAGTTTGGTCCTAACTTTTTGAATCATCCTGTATATACAGGCCTTATGGAAAGATAAGTAGCAGGAAACTACAAACGTTTTTACCCAGGGACAAGGTCTAAGATGGGGTTTAAGAACTTTACTGGCCGATCGAACATCTAGCACAAAATAATACGGAAATTTTACTTAATGTGCGAAGTCAGGGACATCTGTGTGTAGGACTCTCCCTTACGCAGGCAGTGTGAACATGTGCCACTGTGTTATCCTACGGACACAGTTAACACAAATTTGGGATTTGGGGTACCGACAGAATTTTTAAGTGTTTCCGGAAACAAATAAAACATCCAAAATCCAAACAGATTATTATAACTCACATAAGCTACTCTAGACGCATTTGTGGAAAAAGTAAACTCTGGATATTTTTTGTTTGATTTCTATTTAAAGCTGACTTCCTTTCTTAAGACGGTTGACGATTGAATTAACACAAAACTGTGACCCAGTTTTAATAAGGAGTTACGTGTTATTAATACGTAAAATTCAATTTGAAGCAAATAACTCACAGTTTATTAATGGTGTGCTACAAACAATCGATATTTATAATCGATAAAATAGTGTAGTTGCGTCATATTGTGATTTATTAAATTAAAATTAAATTATTTGGTTATTCCGTCAAATCACAATGTATTTAAAATAAGATAATTAAAATATCATTCTTTGTTCCATATCGAATAAATCGATTTATTCGATATGGAACAAAGAATGATATTTTAATTATTTTAATTATCTTATTTTAAATACATTGTGATTTGACGGAATAACCAAATAATTTAATTTTAATTTATAATCGAGTAACTGTAATATAGGCAAAATATCAGTTTTTCTTCAAAATCCTTTGTAAAATAAGTCAGATGTATTGTCTAGTTGGCCAGCCACAAAAGTTAAAAGAATCTTAAGATTGTAATATGAAAAATACAGACGATGAATCCCCCAGTACTTGGTAGATTACTTCGTACACGATCAAATATAATATCATTGATTATTAATGAACGCAACATTAATATACAAACCGTACATGTAAGAAGACTTATATATGAACGTTTTTATTCTCTGTGAGCGTATGACAAAAACCTTGTTTCGATATTTTGCTCTCTCAGGCGATACAAGGTCACATCCATATCTCTAACATTAGATATTCCAGGAATGCGTGTGGTGTGCGTTGACGTGACCCGGTGACTTAGTGGTTCGGACACATGGACCACTGAAGTACCTGGGCCTGTCTGGTGTCCAGGCCATTGGCGGCCAGCTTGCTGAGAGTTTGGTCCAGCAGGTGGCCCTTCGTGTTTCGCCCCAGGATAAACACTTCGTGGTCATGATACGGCGTGGCGTAGTCCCCCTGATAGCATTGCGCCAGAACCAGCAGCTCGTCCGCGTCCAGGACCAGGGTCACAGGATGAGCTGGATCACAAGACACGATCCTGACATTTGCATGGAAAATGTCAACTGTGACCTGAGCCGAGATTTACCGAACTCAAAGCACGAGTTAAAATCGCAGATGCTGTTCTTAATAGCACAAGGACAGGGTTCTAAGGAGAAATCAGCATTTTAAGTCTTTTTAATTGGCATAGTTTGGAATATTTCGAGGACTGAGCAGATTCTGTCAGTGACAACTCTCTGGATGTCCGTAGTAGTACCAATTGTCAGGAGTGGTAAAATAAAACTTCCCCACTGATTTTTATTGTGTGTGAAAATGTACCATAAATATTCATTTTCTCAGAAACCAATTCAATGACATTTTCTCCTCCCCGAGAAACTGGTTGTTACTCACCTGATAAAATCATGAAATTACCTGCGTTTCTCCTGAACAGGTCAAATCAAGTCCACACAACTTCACGTCATATTTTTTCAGACATATCATAATATAACCCTCTTATCTAAGTCTTCGAAGCAGTAATCTTTTCATCATGCTTTCCAATTCTTATCTCCCTTATGCAAGCTTCTTATCCTGTCCATCCTTGCTTTCATCACTGAATAGTTCAGAATATCATAATACGGGAACCCTCACCAAAATGTTATTTCCTTCTGAATAATCCTTGCATGTCCTTACAGACAATCAAATCTTGCATCTCAACGTTCATCACGGCCTTGCAGACGAATGCCAACAACACAACCCTGTCAATCCTGTTCTGAATTCAAATCAAGACGAGTACAAGAACTTCAGTTACCTCTTTCGGGTCTGAGGTCCTTCCAGCAGCCCGGCTCAACCACGGCCAGGTCAGTGCTGTAAACTGCACCGTGGCGGTAGTGAGGATCCGAAAGGAGGTCGAGGCTGGTCCACGTCTCGTGCAGCAGGGTGCTGTTGCCGTGAAGTTCCACCTTGTCACACAGCGGCACGCGGTTCCAGCTGGAGCAGATAATGACAAGCACGTACCACGTGCCCTGGACCTGGACGGCGTCGAACACAGCGCAAGGCGAAAGTAGAATGAGGAGTTCGCACGTAGTATCAAGGCACTTCTTCAGGAGAATGTCTATAGATCGAGACAATGAAAATTTGGGACCCGCAGTGCTCAGGCACTTGAAGAACAGGTCGTCCCCAGTATCCAAATATTTGGAAAGTTAAGTAATAAATCAGTCTCCACAGCATGGAGGTAATTCTGATGAATTTAGATTGGTAGGTCTGCATGAGAAGCATGGAACTTTAAACTTCGAAACCAATTCCGTTACAAAGATCTGAAGGTCAATGCTGTTTAAAGAAATTATCTCAGGGATTCTACACCACAAATACAATCTGTGGGCAAAATATCGTTATTGATTTTTAAACTTTATTTAATTATTACCCCTGTTTCGTATTTGGGAGGTCCCGGACCGAAGACCAGTTACAATGGCTGATACTTTCACGAGTCTAAGATATTTCCGGGACAAAATCTCAAAATAAGATCACGACTTTTTCCTTTCATATCCTCTCCAATTCATTATTCATTAATCATCCAATGCTATATAATATTAGCCGCTGACAGGTATGTATAACAAAACAATTTATAATAGTAACAACAAAAATGTTATCTGGTACAGACGCACCCGTAAATTACAATCAGTGATAATTAGTAAGAGTCAGTACAGTATCAGCTGTGAAGCCCAACATTCCGCTCTGAATTCGATTTCAACAGAATCGTAAATTATGACGTCATTAATAATTTTTTTTCTTATTTAAAATCTTGTAACGTTTTGTCGTGTCTATTTAATGCGATAATTTCTACTCATAAATGACACACGAACACATGTCCGGTTCTCAGCGGTTGAGGAGCTACTCATGATTGAAATTCAAAATAATTCGAACAGATATGAAACCCGATGTACTTACACCATAATGGGCACTCCAACATTTTAACAGATACGTGGCAAAGTACAATGAATAAACAATTCTTTGACCGACAGATTTACAGTGGTGATTCGCAGAGTTGGCCAACACGATCACCTGACCTCACCCTGCTTGATTTCAAAGTATGTGCTCACATGGAAACAAGGTGTATAAATATAAACTACTTTGATTGAATCTTCGATGGTGGATGCTGTTAATATAAAGTTTAAAATCATTTTAATTTCAAATATTAATATCTCCAAAAACCTATGTGAATAGGTTCGTATTCAAATGACGTTTCTGACCGGAAATGATATCGTAAAAACACATCCCGAACTACTGACACAAAGTCAACAAATGTGTGTGTGTTTTAAACTTCAGGAACATGAATTAGAGTCTGGTATGTAATGACACAGAAGGTCCAGTACCGTGTTGATGTCCAGATGTTGTCGGTAGCTGAACTCGGTGCAGGGATGACCTGGCGGTAGGAGTTGTTGCAGAACTTGGGCTCCCCATCCCGTGGTCACAAGCAGAAAACAACAGCAGATCGATAACCGCATTGCAGTGAATGAAGAAACTTACTTCTGGTCCTGACTTTTATATCAGTGCATTTCAAACAAAACTTTGCCTCGTGCACTAAATCCCTCGAGACCTGCTTGTTATAGGAAAGTAAGACATACACTGCTAAAATAATTTAACAAACTCATAAGCAGTTGTCTTTCGAGGTTCCGAAAGAGAACTTAACATGTCCGTCCGTAACAATCCACCTTGAGGATAACAGACAGAACGATAAATAAGTTTAATATAATCTAATTTTTGGACTTAAATTATTTTATTTATATATTATTGAGATTATAACTGATATTTAATGGACATCTGACGAAGGATTGCATTTAGAATATTACATTTAAATTTATATCGATTGAGGAGTTTTTTTTTTTGGCTAAGGCGAGCAACTGTCAGCTTGTGAAAAAGTGCTCTACCTTGAATGACGTCAACGTTCTCTGGCGATGGTACATTACAATCTTTAAAACTGATTTCTTCAGCATCGCCCATAATCTTAGTTACAAAATAATAAAATTATATTTCGGAAGCTGGATTCTGTTTCAGGACAGAAAACCTATTTGGTGGTCCCCCCCCTGGTCGAACTAGCCTCACATTTGAACGAGGGTCTCTGCCCTTTTAAACCATTTTTACCTGAAGAAAGGAGAATCAAGCTTCAAAAACGTTGTATTTAAAATTTATAAATTATCTACTCAGCGAACTTCATTTACGAGAACGGCTAAGTAAAAAAACAATTTTGGTTATCGGGAGATTCTGGCTCATTTAGAGGGTCTAGTTATGTTCCTCACTCCATCCAGACATACGAAGGTAATTAATATAAAAATCAATGTTAAAATATCAAGTTTCATTACAAATTTCTTAACTGTTGTTAAAGTTTAGGATTGTAATACCTTGTACGATAGTGGAAACGTTTCAATATTTCCGAGGATCCCGATGCCTCAATCTTCAGGGAAGAAGTGACAACAGTGGATGTGAGCTGAGAAACGATCCTTGCAGAAGCATCTAGAGACGTGAGAGGCTGGCTTAGTTTTCTCCTCCAGTTCACAGACGCCAGACAAGTTTACGTTATCACTGATCTGAGTGTCCGAGCGGAGAGCAATCCTAACTGCTTCTCCGATAATGAGTTCCATGTGTACTCACTGACAGGCCTAAATGGTGTCTCATCGCGATGTTATTTATGTTGTGTGATGCTTTGCAGTGGGTGGATATTGCAGTCTGTTGACAGGAGAAGCTAAAATTCTTCCTCGACAGGACGAAGGAAGATGAATATTTCTTTTGGCTGTAGGCTCAAAGTCAGTAGCATGTTGTAAGGCTTTTGTGAGGACGGCAATGAATCTACTAGCTCCATAAAAACCCTGAAATTTCTTTATTATCTTACTAACTATCAGGTTATTAAAAATAACTTTGCTAGTGTCTTACACACCCAGCGACCAAAACTATTAACTACACATCTTTCGTAGAACACACGCAAATCATCAAAATATCACCAGCCTAACTGAATTCGGCCAATGCTCACTTTTTCTTCAGGACCTCTAGTTTAAAACGAATCTGATTACATTAAAAAAAATTACAGACTGTATGAGACCTGAGGCTTGGAGTGATGCGGTAAATACGTCGATGTTGTTTCGGAGAGATATACTGCTTCCATCTTCAGGGACTTGCAGAAGGTAGAACTCTTATCTTATATTTCTGAATGTTGCCGATATTTTTGCCGTGTACCTGCTCGCCTCCGCAACAAGACTCACGAGGGCGTGATCCCGTACTCCACACGCGGACAGCAAGACGAGTGGTATCAGGGGAACGAGACATATTTCCGATTAAGAAGATCTGATGAGGTCTGTCTTTCTCAAGTACAAAGTCCAGAATCTTATATTCCTATTCCATAAAAATATAATTCCGCACGTAACCACATAAATTCATACGTAAAACAACGGGCTTTGGACCATACCGAGGGGCAAATTAAACATGGTCTTCCTGAAGAGCTCCTCTTTCGTTGGAGCGACAACGAGAAACACGAAAATAATCCCGTTGCGTATTTAAAAAAGTTAACTTTGTCTTCGTTATTCAGCATCAAATTAATTTTTGTATTATGCATTTTAATATCATCCTATCGTCTTATCCTTTATTAATACAAACAAATGTTTTTGCACATATCAATTATAAAGCCTATTATTTTGAAAAGTAGGGTGGAGGAGATCTTATTTTGCCATGGGCCCTCCATTGCCTTAAGGCGACCCTAATCCTGAATATCGACACTAGATGGAGGTCACTGATTAACTTCACGTTTCCGTCGCTTTGAAAAAAATCTCCTATAACAAACTGAACAGGTGAATGGGTGTTCAACGATGCTCAGATGATAAAATAATTACGTTCTGCGCCAAAGCATTAAGTTTTAAGTGAACAAAAACGAGATATATCCATATATTTCGATACTATTCTATCATCTATGATAAGGTCTCCCATGTGTTTTTCTTCCTTCAAGATTTCTGATTAAAGTTTTGTATAAATTTTTCATATCCCCTGTGCATAGCATGTACACTTCCCAGCCATCTTATTTTCCTTGATTTTGATGATAAGAAGCAGCCTCCACGTTATGGACATCTTAATTATACAATATTTTACTAAAATTACAAAGTTTTGACTTCATTCATTTATTTGTAATCTTTGAAGCTGCAGTTGTGATGAAATACAATGAAAGCAAAGGTTTTCAATAATTATAGACAGTACGAAACATTTTTTCAGAGAAGGGAAATTCCGAATTTGAAAACGTAATTACATTTGAAATGTGTAGCATGTAGGAAAAATATGCTATTCGTGTTTGGGTTATGTCTGGCCTTAAGATATTTCTTGGTGGCGAAATGCCATTATTCTTGACGATGAAATGAAATCTATTACCCAGAGTCAAAGACTCGTCGAATTTTCAATGAGAGTTCCAAGAACTGAGCCACAGCCACGCGTTTTAATTTCCTTATGATTCTCACTTATGTTTCGTAATAATATCCCATAATTCTCGTTCCTCTTCCATTTGCAGTTTTGGTTGTTGGTCTGGAGTTCCGCTGGATTTTTTTTTTGTGGCTCGAAAGTTCTCCAGAGATACGTTTGGCACACGCTGGAATGAGAAATATTCCAGAGAAGGACTCGTATGCTTTATTTCTTCTGTTAACGTTATTAAATTAAATTCACACACAGCGTGATTCCTCGTTTAAAAAAAAAAACTAGCTGTAAATATTACACAAAATATACCCTGTGAAGTCCAGTTTTCATGATACACGTCGCCATTCGGCATTACTCGAACACCCCTAAAATGGCGGCCATGAAATTACGTCGAGGTCAATTCCCAAAAGTCGTGTCATATCGCGTGATTTTATCCAGGCTCTCGTTCCTGAGATTCAAGTATGGCGTCCGTACAGTCCGTGGGCGACCTGCATCCATCACGTGTTAGACATTCCTTCTCACGGAGACGCTTTAGCGTCCGGATGACGTCGAGTAGAACAACGCGGAGCGTATTTCCGTGCAGCAATAGACGAAATTGTTTCGGATAAACGAGACGGAATTCGACTTAAGAATTAAACTGTAGGTGGAAAGCTGCGCGTTCATCGTATTCTACAGAAATAGTAGGATTACAACGGGACAGTACATTGGCTTTTTTTACGAACTTCAAGAAAGCAGATGAATCAGTTAGGACGGATCTAAAGCAGAACATTCTCATTGAATTTCGTGTAGGCGAACCCACAGGAGCCGCTCGCAGTTGGACTAATCATAATACGTTTCAACGAAACCCATTGTCAAGTCTCCATAAATATACATTTGTCTGGTGCATTTCCTGTTCAGAATAATTTCAGAGGGAGACGCTTAATTACCGCTGTTAGTTGACTTTGCTTTCGAACGCGCCATTGGGAAAATCCAATAAAACAATGAGGTACTTTAATTAAATGAAACACAACAGTTTCTTGTTTACAGCGATTTTAATTTGTCTGTCGAAAGCATAAATACACAATGTCATAGAAACTCTCAGATGACAGCATGGAAGATTGTGTAGACGGGCAGAACAAAATGGATGTTGACGTCTTTTTAGTAGGCGGTGGGACAAAACAATGTGTGGGTACATTCATCACGTGGTTGTGCGTGAAAAATGTTATCGGTCTATTAGCAACGTCGGTTGACTAAAAATCGCCGACGTTTCGGGGACAGAGATGAGAGATAAGTCTGTCTTATTATTTATTATTAACTGCAAATGGGTTTTTACCCGGTGGAAGTGGTCCTACAATAAGACACAACAAAACAATGAGACAACAAAACATAAGACACAACAAAAACAATAAGACAACAAAACATAAGACACAAAAAACATGACACAACAAAACAATGAGACACAACAAAACAATGAGACAACAAAAACAATAAGACACAAAAAACATGACACAACAAAACAATGAGACAACAAAAACAATGAGACAACAAAAACAATGAGACAACAAAAACAATAAGACACAAAAAACATGACACAACAAAACAATGAGACACAACAAAACAATGAGACAACAAAAACAATAAGACACAAAAAACATGACACAACAAAACAATGAGACAACAAAAACAATGAGACAACAAAAACAATAAGACACAAAAAACATGACACAACAAAACAATGAGACAACAAAAACAATGAGACAACAAAAACAATGAGACAACAAAAACAATAAGACACAAAAAACATGACACAACAAAACAATGAGACACAACAAAACAATGAGACAACAAAAACAATAAGACACAAAAAACATGACACAACAAAACAATGAGACAACAAAACAACACACCACACTCAAAATAAAAGAACTCATAAGATTACAAAACCATAAGACCGGCGAAAAGAGTAAAGCCACTACAATGACGCAATATCCAAGCAAGACACAGCAGAAAGCAATCCTTTTTGTGCAAATGTGCTTCTGTCTGGTGGTGGCGAAAAGGAACCACAAAAGCCCTGAACAGAACAGCCCAGACTCAGACCAGGTATTTTTACACTAAATCGTGAAGTAACCATCAAGTACGAAAGTTGTCTTCACAGGATCTCTGGTTCCGTCGAACATACGAGCAGTAAATTAGCGGACCTGAAATAACTTTTCCAAACTTCGTAATATTTTAAAATCGCTCCCCCCATTAAGATTCATAGGTCAAACATCTTTCCAACAGAACATCTCCTTTTCGCTTCGTAATGAGATTATGAAAAAAGGTAGTCGCGTTCGAGTGGCTTCGTACGAGCTGAAAGTGACAGCAGTCGTTACAGAGACTAACCTTTTCACTTTTCTTTTTCTGAGACAGGTCATCGACGACGAAGAGACTTCCTTTTCGTCTTCAATGTTTTGTCCGCCCAAAGAAAGAGGCACTTCAGAGACAAAGGCAGACATCGAAAGTAGAAATGTATTTTTTGTACAATCCCCAAAGAATGAAAATATTTAGAAGTGTACAGGCTAGTGGACATTTTATATTCCATGCTACATCTAACTAGCCACGGTGGTCTTGCGGTTAGAACGCTGGCCTTGTAATCCTGAGGTCCTCGGGTTCGATTCCCGGCGGTGCCCGAATTTATAACTTGTGTTGGGCAAGGCCGTGGTCTAGGCAACGCGGAGTTTTCCTCCGTGGCATCCCAACAATTACTCCATTCACACACAGAAGAAGGCAATGGCAAACCACTTCTGGATCATCTGCCAAGAACGTATATGAACAGGTCCCAGTCCGAGAAAAGGATGGAAGGATCCTGTTCATATGGACCAGTCGTCAGACAGAACACTAAATAATAATTAGATGAGGTGGTCTAGCGGTTAGAACGCTGGCCTTGTAATCCTGGGGTCTCGGGTTCGAATTTATAACTTGTGTTGGGCAAGGCCGTGGTCTAGGCAACACGGAGTTTTCCTCCGTGGCATCCCAACAATTACTCCATTCACACACAGAAGAAGGCAATGGCAAACCACTTCTGGATCATCTGCCAAGAACGTATATGAACAGGTCCCAGTCCGAGAAAAGGATGGAAGGATCCTGTTCATATGGACCTGTCGTCAGACAGAACACTAAAAAAATAAAAATGCTACATCTTACACGAGCTGTATAAATGTACAGAAAGAAATGGCCGCTTTCAGATTTCGTGTCCGTTTCTGTGATTTAACAAACATTGAGTCACAACACCAGGAAAAGTAACGATTTGTAGTGTTTAGAATCGACATGTTGGCATTCAGGTCTTTAAATGTGTAACAAATCATTGTGTGGCATACCGAAACATCTCCGCCCTTGTAAGAAGTAGCATTCTGACGTCACAGTAAATTGATCTCAATTCATGTGTAATTAGTTCAACTCCACGATTCTCCCTCGGCACCAGCAAACAGCTGAAGCCGACCAGAGCGAACGACTGCTGGCCTAGACCGAGCGGAATCAGTGTCTCACCTCAAGAGAGGAAAAACTCAACGTTGCAGCCCGAAAAAAAACCCCGTTAATATTACAAGAGGGTGACAGTTAAACACGGGCCTAGACCTCGGTGAGGTCCGTCTGAAAATTCTTCTATGGTCATCTTCATTATGCGCTACAAATGAAAGCAGACATCGAAATCAGTTTTGAAAATATTATTTCATAGAATCTTGTGCAAGTGACGTACAAATGGAAGACACTGCTTCGAAAACCGACTTTGGAGTTAATGTTTTTATTTCTAATGTTAACTACAAGTGAATAAATAAGGCATTTATCAACGTCTGGATTTGAGCTAAAATCTTTTTTTTAAAAAAAAAAAGTGTTTCTCTTCAAAAGAACTAAGTATATAGTATTTTTTCTAGCATTTTGGGAAAAACTCTACCTTCAATTGTGAGTGCGAGTTTATTAAAGCGTTAGTCTGTAAGACATAGGTGACTTCGTTGGCTAAGACGTTAAGTTGTTGGCCTGACTGAAGAAGATTCTCAGGAACAAGGGTGTATTTTCTCTTGGTGTACTCCAGGTACAAATTCAAACTGACGTCAAAGTTAAGACATTCGTCAGTCGCTCAGATGTTTTACCTCAGTTTTGAAAGTAAGACGTTTGTGTAAGTGGTTACTGTGTTAAGATCGACTACGCGAGGACAGTATGGCGTATTGGGTTGGACTGGGCACTTTAGTGATGTTCCTTGTCGGATCTCAGACGGCGCCCCTTAACAGGGAGGACTCGAGCGTGTGCCCCGACCTCAATGCCCAACAAATTCTTGACATCGATCAGGTAAGTGCCCACTGTGGTTGTTTAATTAGAAGGTTATTAGACAACTATTCATCTACCGAATGAGTTAGCAATGAAGCAAAACACTAGAACTCCGGACACAACCACAGATTTGTGGTAAGATTTCAGGTTCCCACGGAGACAAGTGTGAAAATGTCTGTCTCCTTGGATATTGCGCCGTACGGTCTGGTAGAAGTTTACCGACGTTTCATACGTAATTTCTGCCTCCATTATCAGGACGATAACTGCCCATCGCCCTGATAATGAAGGCAGCAGGACAGTGAGTTTTAACTACATCATTTGCTACAGAAATTTAACATGCACTGACCCGAACACAAACCCGGTTATTCTTGCTCGAAAGTCTGCAACAGAAACATTACTACATGATGTGTTTCTTTGTATCGTTTAGTGTCCCACACGTTTTCTTGTTTGGAAGAAGATTTCGAGAGGAAGCGATCGTAAAATGTTTTTAATATTATCCAGAAAAATGAGTGGAGAACGTAAAGAAAGCAAAGGAATGCCCGTCAATTGATTTAAATGATTAATTGTTCCTCCTTCTACTTCCGCAAGGTACACTTTAATAATATCCTCTCTTCTGAATCGACATTTACATCTATATCTTCGTCTCCCTAATGCTCCCTTTCCAAAAAATAATGAAATATCTACTATCCCATTTCCCACTTCATGCCTGACCCGTTTTAGAATTCATCAGACTTCATCACTAACAAAAGAGGACGAAACTAATTGTTCCTTTACGATCAAACATCTAATTTAACGACATTATTAAAATGCTCACAAGTCTGTATATTAAATAGCAAAATCAAAATGGCTAGGCGAAGGCTACTTCAACATTAGTTACCTACAAATTGCGGATGAAAAGAACGACAGTTTCTTTAAATTCGGAGACAGAAAACAAGTTACCTGGGACAGCGTAAAATATTTGTACTACACCCCCATGACCAAGTTCGTTCTTGGCTGGCCTAATCTTTGAAGAGGGGGGGAGCCCCGCCCCTCGACCCAGTTCTTAATCAGCAACTTCCTGTTCGGATGTTTATCACCACGAAGTCCTCAACTACACCTCACGTGATTGCGTCATCGAAATAATAACTAACTGATAGCAATATCAAATTATATAAGTCGGCTATCTCACTATATTACATCTATAAGTATGAATATTATTATAAAATTAATTAACAACCACACTGTCAATACAGCAATATCTTATTAGGATCATTATATTTAATTGGCTTGTTTGGCTGATCATTAATTATTTGGTGGGTGTGAGTTATTGTCGTCTTCATGGTATGTAAATCATTTGCTATTGAAGCAATTTACCCGTAAGGCTAATACTATAACCGTTGCCATCCTAATGTTGTTAAGGGACGCTTACTTCGTTTAAGATATTCAAAATTCCAACATTTAAAATTAATATTTAAACGTCTATCATAACCTAAAGTTCCTTAAACGAAACTAAAGAAATCTAACGTAACAAAACTTACCCTAACGGACCTGACTTAACCAAACCCACACTAACCTAACCTTACGTGTCCTAACCTAACCTAACCTTACGTGTCCTAACCTAACGTGTCCTAACCTAACCTAACCTTAAGTGTCCTAACCTAACCTAACCTTACGTGTCCTAACCTAACCTAACCTTACGTGTCCTAACCTAACCTAACCTTACGTGTCCTAACCTAACCTTACGTGTCCTAACCTAACCTAACCTTACGTGTCCTAACCGAACCTAACCTAACTTAACCCGAAGTTACCATTGTTACCTCATCTCCGATGATTATCTTGGTTACCACGGTCACCATGGTTACCTTCGTTGTCACGATTACCGTGGTTGAATTTGTTACCATGGTTACCCAGTTGACTTATACGGACGGACGGACGGACAGAGAGACATGGTCATCCTCAACGTTCTTTACATGCGCTAAATAAACAGAACAGAACCCATCTTCAGCTGCTGCTAGTAGCTCAACGACTCCAGAAATTACCCGTCCTTTATGGAACCCAAAAGTTAATTGCTGTTTATACAAGGACCCGACACTGAACTCCACCTTGAGCCAGATAAATCCCATCCTGTTACTTTCCCGCACAGAACTCCGTCGTACCAGGACATGGCCGATCTTACCACGAGGAAGAAATCGAGATAAAGCAGTTGGCACATTTAACGCGGTCCGAGGGTGTTAAAGGTTAATGAGCGGAATCTACATAATTTCTTAAATTGCCGCAGTGGGTCACAAGCGCACGTCAGTGCAGTCTGTGTGATCGTGGCATGGCGTTCCGGTTTGTTCTCCTCCTGCTGTTGTGTCTCGGCGGATCTGTGGGCGATAGGTGTCGCCCTTTCACCAAACACCAGGGCTTCGTGGACCTGGACATGGTAGGTCGAACTTCCCGAGTCCGTGCTTCAGAATCTTTGAGCCAGCTTCTGTGGAAACTTGTAACTCTGTACGTCGGAGCTCTGAATCACTAATATCGAAATAGAGAGCGTGCGAACTTCTGAGGTGTCTACAACATTGGCTCCTGCACGTTCTAATACAGTGATATTTTGTGTCAATGTAAAAATATTTCCTTCTGGTAAATCACTAAATGTTACAAGGTCATAAACTTTCCGTTCCACAACTCAAGTGTGTAACGACGTCTGTCTGGCAACAATACGATAATGCGGATTGCATAACTCACTTTAATCGACGCTTCAGAAGTCCCCTGTAGTTGGTTTGTGCATAAGTGAACTCAGATTTTATCATCCGTACTGGGAGTGTTAACAAAATACACTTCCTTTTATGTGTACACGTAGGGAGGGCCTAGAAGTAGATTTCTCCACTCAAGTTTCATACAGCAAGGTCTTAAGAACGGTCCATAGAACAGCCGCTTCCAAATTATGCGAACATTGGACGGGTTTTTTTTTTCAAAATTATTTTAAATATTTACGTGTTCGAGTTCGGAGCTTAAATAATATTATAATTTCTCCATTTTATCTTCAAATTGGAATTTATTTTACAGATAATATAACGCTAAACTTGTCTCGTGTGACTTAAGCTAAAAAATTTAAAATGCGAAATTTAAGTCGCAGGCACCTACAGTCGAATAAAGTGCCGTGTTACTGAAAAATATCACTGAGAATACAAAATAAAATAAAGGAATTGAAAGGATAGAATAAATTCTTATTCCTGGTGATCAGTTCTAATATTTTTGAAGGACGAGGCGAGTAGCCACTTATATTGCACAAAATTAGCTCCGTTTTTTAAATTTCGACCCAAAGTATTTCTCTCGTTCTCTCCGATATTATCTTTGCCGGAATCGAGCGATAAACCGTCACACCCAAAATGACCGCCAAATGACACATGAACGTTTTGTTGCCCGTTGGGGCGGCGTCGTAGGTGATTAAACAACAATCAAATCTTTGCTTCACTGGGTTCAGAGCCGCGCCTGCTTAGTTTAAAATAGGCGCTGACCCAAACAAGTCAACTGCGCAGAATAGAACAGGAAATATACGCATCTGTGCTTTCAAATACATTTATATAATTCTGATTGTAAACTGGATAATTAAAACGTTTGTTTACAATGCCTATTTTATTAAGTCATCTCAGGTGTCGGAACCAATTTTTCCCCCCCTAGATTTTCTTAAAATATGAAATAATTAACACTTAATTAACTAGCTTTTTTAATTGATGTGTGCAAAATATGTACGATTTTAAAAATGTCTTTAAATTTAATAGGACATTTTTTTCAACGTTAAAAATTACTAACATGTTTTATGTTACGAACTTTTGAGATTACATCTGATAAATTTAATTTATTAAATAACAAATCAAAATAATATTTACGAGTAAGTTAGGAGGAGATTAAATTCTGGAAATGCTTGCTAAATATTTTGTCTTCCCGTCTGATTTCTAAGAACGTGAAAATTAAAGTATACAAAACAATAATCTTGCCTGTTGTTTTGTATGGGTGCGAAACATGGTCTCTCACTCAGAGGCAGGAACACAGATTACAGGTGTTTGAGAATCGGGTGTTGAGGATATTTGGGCCTAGGAGAGAAGACGATGGGGCGTGGAGAAAACTGCTTAATGACGAACTTAAAAATCTGTACTCCTCCCCCAGTATTGTCAGGGTGATTAAGTCGAGAAGAATGAGATGGGCAGGGAATGTAGCACGCATGGATGGGACAAGAGGTGTGCACCGGGTATTGGTTGGTAAGCCTGAGGGGAATAGACCTCTGGGGAGACCTAGACGTAGATGGGAGGATAATCTCAGGCGGGATCTATGGGAGATAGGAGTTGAAGGAGACTGGATTTTGTTGGCCCAGGACAGGGTCTGGTGGAGGGCTTTGGTTAATTCGGTTATGAACCTTCGGGTTTTATAAGCCATCTAGTTGGTTGGGTCCACTATTTGGGAAGCCTGAGGGGAAGAGACCACTGGGGAGACCTAGACGTAGATGGGAGGATAATCTAAGGCGGGATCTATGGGAGATAGGAGTTGAAGGAGACTGGATTTTGTTGGCCCAGGACAAGGTCCGGTGGAGGGCTTTGGTTAAGTCGGTGACGAACCTTCGAGTTCTAGTTAGTTAGTTATGTAAAATGTGTATGTATCGGATCAAATTATGCACAAATGAAAGCCGCATTATCAATTGCAATGCACCTCTACGTAGTCAGAAGCACACAAAGCAAACTAGGCGTCGTAAATTATTTCATTTTGTTCTCGTACAAAATCTGTAAAAAAAAATGACATAATCCTCCACCACAGCGATTGCGAGTTTGTCCGAGTCTTCTGAGATGTTGCGTCGGATAAACGTTTCGCAGATGTTTACTGCCTCCATCATCAGGACGAAACATCTCAGAAGACAGCTTCTTGGCGTCATCGCATCCAATTTGGCGAAAGTAGAACACCGAGTGTTCATTCGGTTAAGTGGCGTGTGGCGCGGAATGATATGTGGGCGGAAATGTTCCGGTGGAGAGTGTCTCACCGCGTTACCAGCGCGAAAGCAATTTAGACAGAAGCATATCGGACTCCTCCTCTGAGCGAATGTTACGAAGCACCGATGGTGTTTGGTTCTTGAACACAGACTTGCCCGTTCCAGAATATCAATACAATTGAATCGATCATTAGCTAAAGCACATGAGTTCGATTTTTGTCTGAAATCAGTTACTGTCACCAAGTGCAAATGCATCGTGAGGTGGTCTAGCGGTTACAACGCTGGCCTTGTAATCCTGGGGTCTCGGGTTCGAATTTATAACTTGTGTTGGGCAAGGCCGTGGTCTAGGCAACACGGAGTTTTCCTCCGTGGCATCCCAACAATTACTCCATTCACACACAGAAGAAGGCAATGGCAAACCACTTCTGGATCATCTGCCAAGAACGTATATGAACAGGTCCCAGTCCGAGAAAAGGATGGAAGGATCCTGTTCATATGGACCTGTCGTCAGACAGAACACTGAATAAATATAATAGCTGCTTAAAAGACTTGGAACACTGGTCTAAATCCATCTGTGCATTTACATACAGCAAAGTCTCAATTGTCCATCATCGCAGACAGCATTTTCACAGAGCTGTATCCCACTCAGCGCGTTTGACCGTACAATTTTATAACTCAGGAGACGCAGAAACGCTGGACGTTCGTTCGCAAATGGCGCGCGTCATTTGCGACCGAACGCGAAGCCAATCTGACCTACGAGTAACACTGTGTCTTGTGCAGCTTATGGGTGAGTGGTACGCCGTGGAGATCGTCGATCACAACAAGGGCGTTGAGCACAACACGGTCAGCACAGTGATCGACGCGTGTCCCATCCTACGGCTATCACGCGAGGACGACAACACGATCCGTCTTCAGTGGAACGAGAACGCGGGCGTGTTCGTCTACAAATTCCGACAGCCGACGCTGAACCATCCGGGCTTCTGGGACTCTGCGGACCCTCAGAACGGTGAGATTTGGTCCTCTGTTATACGCGGGATTCTCACCGCGGTTGAAGAACACACTAATACAGTTTCCTATGCTACAGGTAGTCTGGTTGAGCGCTACAACGTCCAGGTGATGAAGGCTGTTAGCTCGCATATGGTTCTTACATTCTGTTCGCGGTTAAATCGTAGTATGTTCAGCGTCCTGATGTCACGCTCGAGACGTCTACCTACCAGCGAGGTACGCGGAGTTAACAATATGCTCGTTCGTCGAAAACTACTCCAGGGACAGGTTAAGGATATGTGTAAAGGCGCAGCGTCTACCATCCCCAAGGGACGCATCGCAGTCGTCGTGATCCTCGTCGCCCATTTCCTGAGCAGCTGTCATTAGTAAAACAGAACACTGCGTCACTTGGACGCGCGTCATACGTGCCTTAAAGGATGGCTGCTGTCTGAGTCTATAATTACGCGTCTCAGCAACAAATATCAGAAGGACATTTCACATTCATCTAAGTATCTAAATAATCTGTGAGCGAGAAAAGAAAAATAATCAGTGAAAATAAAGTGTAACACCAATGGCTTTCAAGGGACTGAAACTTTGGACTAACTTTGAGACTCACCCAGGTATCACACGCATCAATCACGAAAAGCCACATCACGCAAAAGAATTTTCCATTTTCGACAAAACTGTCTTTACGTATGCAAATTGTATTTATTAATTACTGGTTGCAGTCGGTTTACAATTAAGGCTGTATTCAGTGTTCATGTCATGACGTCGGATAATTTCTACGCCCGCAAATTTTAGACAGACGCCGATGGACGTCATGACAAGGGACAAATCCATCAACGATCAACTTACATTTTTCCTTCAGACTCGCCTATTTCAAAGACTATAAAAATAGTACAATCTGTAACACTAAGGGATATATATAATCGGCCTGTTAATGCCAGTAATGTCTATTTTTAGACGAAATCGCTCTTCATTTATTCAATCCTAAATTTTAAACCGCACTTGTGTCTTCAATTGTTTAAATATTTTAATTTTTACCTCATAAACGAATATAGCTACAAGGAATTTAGAAGAATTGCGTTACTTAACCTTAATTCAAGAACATGTGATACAGGAAACTGGAATATTAATGCAATGAAATGTTCCATATGACAAGGATCTTACTTGATATCTGAAATAACAATTATATTTACAAATATACGCATTTCAGTCGTTTTCTGAACCCCTGTGGGGCCTGAGATAGTCAAACACACAAATGGAGTTGTACACTAACGATCAACAGTGTCCTATCTGTTTACCTAAATGAATGTTAATCACGTATAATAAGATAAAAAGGCTTCTGTTATCAAGAATGTAAACAGATGTTTGACGTAAGTCAACGCGAGTGTTTCTCACTTACTTTAATCTTTACAACAACGTTACTGTTTCCAAAAACGTCGTTACAAATTCAATTCTGAAAATGGACTGAAGATGTCATTAGCGTTTCTATAAAATATGACAAAGATTTATTGTTTTCCCATATTGATAATAGTGACTGTTGTAATTCTAAAGTAATTTTAACGTACTGAAAGGCAAATTTTCATAATTCATTAACTTCATCATAAACAATATACATTTTCTTCGTCGTAGTTTTAAACAATTTCATAATAAATGTCAGAGGGTATATTTGAGCTGGCGATTTGAAAATATACCTTGTTAAAATTTTAAAGTTTTATTTATAACACGTTTTTATGATAGAATGAGACTTAAAACACGTTGAATATGAACAGCAAATTCTATTAAAGACAAAAACTTTGAATATTTAAATGTGAGTAAACCTAACGTTTGTAAATTGAACAAATTAGAGATAAACTTTGGATATTTTATCTGTGAAATTCTCACTCCCGCGTATTTCAAGATTTTATATGTAACTAGAAATTACTTAAATAATATTCGTCCCAATTTAAAGTTGTGGTAAAATAGTATCAGTTCAAATATCATTTCAAAGAAAATGCCTGATATTAACTAATAAGAAACTGGCCAAGAACTGATAGAAATCATTATCTTAATAACGTTCTATTATAAATAGGCATATTCTGGTTAAATGTGATTATTCATAATTAAACGTAAAAATGTGCAATGTTTTAAGCAATATTCCATACACGTACATTCTAAACTAAGATACGTAACATTTCTTACAAGGAAAGTTGACATCGAATTATGATTTGGGTTCCAAATTCATTGAAAAATCTCACTGCCAAACCTGTCTTCGTGTTCTGAACTCAAATTATAGCACAAATATGTTCAGGCTATCAACTTTTAAAACTTCTTTCCGCTTAGTATAAATATATCAAAAATAAACTTGTCTAATCCATAAATGGTGTTGTTCGTCCATATTTAAATCGTAATTAGTGCAACGCTCATCTATATTCACATGTTGTACTACATAATATACTTACACAGAGCAGTTACAAAGAAGGACATCTGTTGGAGAAAATATGTAACATAAAAAAAAGATGAAGCCACAAATGCGAAATTCCGCTTATATCTAATATAGAATCAGTCTGCAATATGGAACGAGATTAACAGTGCGGGCAATTGTAGTTGGTATTTTATTACACTTTTTTTGAGGGGTGTCTGAACACCAAGAATTTTTTTTAGATTATATATACAATATCCTGTAAGATAGATAGTCAGTTACAGAGCACAGACGATGTATAAAGTATAATATTTCAAATATATTATTCCATGGATAAATGTTGGGGTAATATATAAATTAATAAAATGAGTTATTATTGAGTCAAAGTAAGACATTTATAAATTTCTGAGAAATAATTTGTTCGTTTTCAGAGGACCAACTGAAACAACACTAAAGTTCTAAAAGTTCGTAAAAACAATTTGAAGTCATTCTACAGAACTGGGGGTCTCCAACCCTTTGTGCACGGTTGCCATGACATCCTCGAAATTTTTAAAATATTCATAAAAAATATATTATTTGTTCTCTGATAATCGCAAAACACAAGTTATAATTTACACTCCATGAATCGGATGTCTATCCAGTGCCGAAGATTTGGATAGTTTTCGGTAGAGTTACAAATAAAATTTCATAATAAAATCGCATTGTTCCTTTAATACTTTTGATGGAATAGTGCATGATAAAAAATGTTTTTTTGGAAAATGTCTTTGTGGTATCGCCGCCAATCTTCAGCGTATATGATGGCGTAGTCCCTCAAATGCAGTGGTAACCACCTACAAGACGACACTGCTTAGCAACTAAGATTACCATAATCCACGTTTTCACCTCTCTGGTAACCTCAAATCCCAGACATTTCTATAAATAATTAAAGCAAACTGAAAAATCTACACACATGTTACCAATTAGTTAATAACATTTGTCTTGCGAGCTAACAAGAGTACTGTTACACAAAAATAACAATAAAAACTCTTTTTGTTTAATATTTGTTTAAATCTTGTCAGTCTAATCACAATAAAATTTCTATTAAATATTAAAATATTACTATAATTAACATTTAAATATTTAAAATATATTAAATGATGTTCTCTATCGAAATGTTCGATTTACATTAGATCATCACTTTTTTTTTATCATCTAATAAAAACTCTGTAATTCGAAACGTTGCGGAACATTCGAGAACTGGGTTAAGTTTCGCTGAGTATGATGTCACGTAACTCCGTTGCGCAAATAGTTCCCCGAGATCCATCTGCTGAATTGAAACTAATTGTGACTGCTCCTTCATTGCAGGATGAGTGCGTTTTCCACAGTAAGCAACATGAAGCTGTAATTCGATGTAACCTCACACCACTGGGTGAGATTCAGCTGCATTTCATAAACCAACACTAGAATTCGGATTGTACACATTCAGATAAATAATATGTGTACATACCAGGGGGGCATGTAATTATTTCAATCGTCTAAGTCTGTGTAAATCCACACACACGTGTGTATGGACTTTGAAGTAGAAATTACCGTAAATAATAACCTCAAAAATCGAGTTAGTTCAAGTGAAAACCGTCCGCTAGCGAATACGGTCGCTCGTAGTAATCACGTGATTATCACATGACCAACCAGCAGCCGATCACAAACAACGCAACAGAATGTACGGTTAGATCAATCTTGAACGATGTGGCACTGTTCAATGTCGACGTTCCGGGTACAAAATCCGTACAAACAGAAAAACGAGCTGTCATACAAGGACCCTGATATCACCATAAACTCACAGCGATACCCTGTAACACTCTGAGAGCTTCATCCAGCCGTGAGAAAAAGAGTATCAAGGCTTGTTCACCAGTGGACGTCATCGTTACACGATTAGCTGATTTATCGCTGCCTGCCCGCATCTAACAACTCTGCGCCCTCTAGCTGGATTTTCGTAGAACTTGGCATTGGAACTGTTTACGTGCCCGTCTGTTCAGCTGTTTTAGTTTCATGACGACTGGCAAGCCGGAAGTCGTGATTAAACTGAAACTGCTCTCATTGTCTTGGTTCATGTAATTCTGATTTGTCTGTGTCGTTTAGAGAAAATTGACATTTCGAGCCATGCGAGAGAGAGAAAAAAGCCTTTACTCTCTTCGCTGAGACACGATTTAAGTGAGTAGTGGAGGTTATTAAGTTAAATAACGAAGTATACTTTGTACAGACATGGATGTTGCTTTGGGCTGAACACGTAGCTCAGATGGAGAATGACCATTTGGACGAAGGACTAAATGTAAAGATAACGAATCTCAATGACCTTGGTTACGATGGATGGGGGGGGCCGGGTTGCAGTGGCGTAGCAGATTGTCCAGTGGCGAGTTATCCTGTTAAACTTTCGGGTTATTGAATGTTATGTTCTAACCGTCCACAGTGCATTTGAAACATCGCAACAGACACGCGAATGCAATAATAATCCAGAGGTCAAACAGAAGATTGCCCTTCTGGTTGGAGGGGGGGTGGGTGGTAAATTGTTTGCCGCCGAGTAGCTGGACGTTCTGCAACAAGAACATGACGTGGGCAATGTAAATACAACCATTTGAGTTAATTACAGACTGCCTTGTGCACGCCTACACTTATCTTAGGCTGTTTCCTGTCGCCACAACAGTTATTTCAACTAATGTCCCTCGGAATTAGGTAAACCTACACCTGGGCTGAAGACAGAGACGGGGTGTGTCACGGGACGGACTGAAAACGAATTCTAACAGGGCAGAACTCCGTGTGTTTGTTCAGGGAATTTAGAGTTTTGTCTGAATTCGATAAACGAACCTATCTATTGGACGGGAAATTTTAGATCTTTATACGACACAAAGAAAATTGACATATCACGCCATAGAAATTAGTACAACTTCTCGGGTAAGAGGACAGATCAAAATGGAGGAGTACTGAAAGGTTTGTTAACTGAGGCTGTGATTGTGTGATATTTCACTCCTATTAACAAATAGCAGCTGTTTCTCAGTTAACTCTTGTCTAGGCAAATAAAAAAAACACTGAAATATTGATGTCTAAGTCACGTATTAATTGGCAAAATTCCATTAACAAATATGTTTTAAAGAGCTTTGATACGAGCGTATTCATATTAAAAAAAACATACAAACCCACTACCAAGAAATCAAAACTATTCAAGAACATGGCAAACTAATACAAAAAAACCCAAAAATTTATAATTTCCATTCATTTAACAATCCCGCAGAATTGTAACGAAAATGTTAACCATCCCTTTCCATCGCAGCTTCAGTTTATTATCGTTCAATATGACAGTTGCTGGTCACACAGTGCATGTTGGGATTGGAGATATAGCTCCGTGCATTCATAACCTAGAAAATACGTGGAGGCGAGTCGGGAGCACATCTCGACAGCTTTATAACCTCACCGGACTCCACAACAAGGCAACACCCAGTAGCAGGGACGCGGCAGAACGACGAGTAGATAATTCTGTGTCCTGTTAGTAACTGTTCTGCTGTTCTGATACACGAACCCACACCCCAGAATAGTACAGCAGCGTAGTGAGCGAGACAGTTGACATTCGAACAAAATCAGTATCAGGTGCGCTGTTTTACTACAAGCCACAGTTCAATCCATCTAGTTTGTCCGACACAAAAGCTGACCTCTGAAAAGTTAGTAAAATTCTACCAGACTATAAGGAACTACAACCCAGAAGACAGCCATCTTCGTACTCACCGCCGTGAAAACAGCAAATCCTACTGAATGCGTACTCCATCTTATGCCTCCACCAGAGCAAATAGGAATCCGACAAATGTGGCCCAATAAATGACGGTGTTGAAAATTCCTTTTCGAAACGCACCATAAAATATATCTAATACTGAACCAAAGATTTAGATACAAATAAATTGATTCATTTATCATTTACGTCACACAAATACAGAAGTATTAATTATTATGAAAGCCTGCTCCATGTTTAAATGTAGTTTCTTACCGGCATGTTGTCTAAATCGTGTGACCTCCGACGGCATTTCCGTTCACTCACGATTTCAAGTTTATATCCGGTACCAACATATGGTTCGTACGGAGCACTCAGTTCCTGGTAGTCATGACAGATGGCTCTGGTATACGCTTTAGATGACGTAGAAACGAACGGAATTAGCGCTAGATGGCAAGATGCGAAAGATGGGGGTAGTTAAACCTGTCGACTTTGGCACACAAAATGTCAATCACGGCATTTCATCAATCTCGTAACGGAAACGAAAAAATTGTAATATTATTCTGTTATTAAACTTCAATCCTAATTCTAGCGGATAGCTTTTAGATTACTTTTCCTACCGAAAGCTTATACAGCTTTGTAGCATTTCTTGCGAGTGCGTATGCCCGTCTCTATCTCCCCCCTCTCCCCCACACGATTGTTGGAAACAACTGCCCGGTTTTCATTAAACTTCGTATCAATGTCCAAGAAACTATCCAACTTTCATAATTTTTACTTCACAACCATCAATAACAGGCCTACCAACATGGCAGCCACACAGACTTGAGAAACAGGCACGCCAACTGTCCCATATTTCTGCCGCCATTAAACACGTCGCAATTTACAGGTTATAAGACCTTCAACAGATTTTCTTCTCAGTTAAAGCCATCATGTACTAGGAACTTACTTGCTGCTCTTGCAACAATTTTATTAATCAGAATACATACAATGAATATAATTACAGTCTGGAGTATCCTTGTCAATTCTGCAGAAGCACTTCACTTGCAAAATCTCTACAAACGAAATAGACGATGTACGGCCGTCAGCATAAAACATGCCACGAAGTATGAAACAGCTTTCTTCATGCAACACCTGTGGCTTAAGACTTAAGCTTTCTCTTTCCAAATTCACTTTAAATGTATTCACACACAAGTCACACAGGCTTCTTGTTAATGAACTGTTTCATACCAACCGCTCTTCGTCTCCGACGTTATGTCAGAAAAACAGACCCCTCATGCGTCGTCCCATTCCCTGCCGGTCATATAGGATGTTGAATTTATTTACAAATTGGTTTATATCATTGCAGCCTTTGGTGATGGTTCCCAAGTAGGTCATAAGGCCCACATCATTGCATTGCTAAAAACAATCATCAGAATATAAGACTCAGGTCCTTAACAAAAGAATGTGCACTCTTATTTTCAAAGCTTCACTAAAATTGTTGTATTTTTATTTATTTATGGTATATTTGATGGTGCTGTCAGTAGCCGAGACTTTCTAGCACCATCTTCGTACCTCCTCCAGGTACCAACGTACATGTTCAAAACCTTTGGCTTTGCCATCTTAAATCTAAAAGCACAAACATTAAAATATAATGTTACTGAAGATTTCCGTCTTCTGGGTCGTTGCGCCGTGTAGTCTGGTCGATGTTAACCAACGTTTCAGAGGTCATACTGCCTCCATTGTCTTCCTGATGGAGGCAGTAAGGACCTCTGAAACGTTGGTGGCGATCTACCAGATTACGTGGCGATACAACCCAGACTCACCGCTGTAAAAACCTCAAATCCTACAATGTTACTGTCAAACTTTATCTTTCACCTTAAGCGAAGGGGGAAGTCGACTGAGGGCGTGTAACTTTCGCTTTCAGGAATAAGCCGTGTTGAATTTTCAAGGTGTTCCAGCGTTCTCGCAAACAACGCAGTTGGTATCTTTAGGGTGAATATCTGTATGACGGTAAGGAAGCCCTTAGAAAGATCTGGCAGTGAGATGTATGTCTTTTGTTTGAGTCCGCAGAGGAGTGACCACATGAGTCAGACGAAGAGGCGATGGAAAGAAAGAAGTTAAAGGCGAGTGCCGTGTCTGGGGAAGCAGAGAAGCCGAGTGCTACTGAATGGGGAGAAACCACATCGTATACCATGAAGATAACAACTGCAGCGTTTGCAGAAGAATTTGAACACCTTCAATGACAGATTATAGCCAAAAGGCAAAGCTGTGAAAACCTAATGTCAAAAATAGATTGAGGGTGTTTGAGAAAAGTGTGCTGAAAAGAATATCAGGACCGAAGAAAGAGTAAGAAACGGGAGGCTGGAAAAAAAACCCTGCAGAATGAGGAGTTTCAATGATTTGTACTCTTTACCAGAACTTCATTACGATGTTCAAGTCATGTAAGATGCAATGTGGAGGGCAGGTACCACATGAGATGAAAAACACATACAGAATATTATTCAGCGAACACGAAGGGAAAAAAACTATTTGGGGAATCTAGACACTAATTTGAGGATAATAATAATGATGGGCTTCTGTGAACAAGGTGATGAACTGTTTGAATTTCACAGAAAACAGGGAATTTGGGAATCTTCTCATATTTCAAAAGTAAAATGAGGTATATGAAACAATTTTCAAACAAATAAAGATCAAGAGAAAAATAATAAAGACACTCACATTGTAGAAGTCGGCCCTGAAGTGAGGGCTCTGGAGCACGGGGAGCCGGTGACTTAAACTGTACGCTTCTCTGAGGATATCGTGGTTTCTCGGCAACTCGCCCGCCTGCACGGCCCTCACATATTGCAGCACCAGCCTAACACGACTGTGAAGCATCTTGATGGCCGAGTGCTGGGCCGTAAGGTGTTCCGCCACTGCAAACACGTTCCGTTCACATGTGACCACATGTTTGATATGGACAGAGAATATTTTGAACTTAAAAGAGAATCAAGATCTATAACTTTAATGAAAGTGTTCAAAATCACAAAAAGTGGGAACTTTCGATAAAACCCGAAGATAACGTGTATTAAAATTAAAATGAAGGAAGAGCAGTGAATGAAAAATCAACAAAACTTTGTGTAATTATACCGATTTTAAAGGATTCTGATGAGGGTGGGTTACACTCAGGATTACTATATCCTCGGGCTTCGTCCGTCGTCGGAATGCCAGACAATGGACAAAGTCCAACAATTTAGTAATTCCTTAATGTGATTATTCTCTAAAGTATGTAATACCTCACTAAACGTTTATATTGCACGAGAGTTGGTGCATTATCTAAACTGAGTCGCTCATAGCTGCACAATGTCCACTGGCCGAAGTCTTATTTGTGGTTTTTGTTACTGTAGACCCAACGACATGAGTGTGGTTTCATAAAATATGACTGTTTTTTATGCACAGTGATTTATGAATTGTATGATTTTAATATACAGATTAATGAAATTAATTAATATGTTTTTGCCACTGATAACGACCTAATGAGGTCGAAACGCGTTTGGCATAAAGTGTTTTTTAATGTGTTACATCCGTATCTTGCTATTACCTTCCTAATTACATAAAAATGACAAATGAATAACTTATTTACAAAGAAATCTGTACTTTGAGATGCAAACTCTGGGCTAGATTGCATGCTTATCAGAGAAAGTCTGAAAAGTGTTGCATCATGCATTTTTGCAGCATAAATTGAGCTGCGTGTATTTTATTTTCCTGTGTGGTTAAATAAATATATATATATAAAAAAATAAGAATATGGTACATTATGAAAGAACCTTTGTCAGATGAAGAACAAAATGGTTTCTTGAACCTCCATTCGAAATAGGATTTACTCTACAGTTGTAGCATTTGTCTCAACGGACAAAATAAATAAATAAGGAGCTTCATTAAAAATAACGATTCACCTAAGTACTCATAATAATAACAATGATGTCCAATACAACATTACATTTGATCACAGTGAGCCCAATTGTTATATTTAATATTACAATAAAATAATTCACCCAGAGAACTCTCCCCGGCCTCATTACTGGACATGCGGGCCACGTGGTCAACACCAATTCTTTCAGCTTCTTCAGTTGCAAGAGTGTAGTGTAGTTCCACAAATAACATGGTGGCCTCACCCCCCACTAGGTCAATCACAGACTCGTACATTGTCACAGGTAGCTGAAAACAAGAGAGTGACACATTCCCTTGAAACGTTTGCCTTAACAAAATGTGTATAACTGGACCTGTGACACTTTTTATGAAGGCAAATGGATTTTGTTGGCCCAGGACAGGGTCTGGTGGAGGGCTTTGGTTAATTCGGTGATGAACCTTCGGGTTCCGTAAGCCATCTAGTTGGTTGGGTCCACTATTTGGGAAGCCTGAGGGGGAGAGACCGCTGGGGAGACCTAGACGTAGATGGGAGGATAATCTCAGGCGGGATCTATGGGAGATAGGAGTTGAAGGAGACAGGGTCCGGTGGAGGGCTTTGGTTAATTCGGTGATGAACCTTCGGGTTCGGTAAGCCATCTAGTTAGTTAGCGACACTTTTTAATAAGCTGATGCTTCCTAAGATATGACATTTTAATCTCTTAAACAGCAGTTAAGCTAATTATAAAAACAATTCGATCAAATAAATTAATTATTATAAGTAGAAATGCAGGCCTGAAGTAACACAATGAACAGGAAAAGAATCTACATCATAAGTTAAAACACAAAATTATTGAACTTGTATTATGAAAAGTCATCAACCTTCACAGTGTATATTTTATAGTACAATTATTAAATAAAGACACAAAGATTTTATTCATTTTTTTTGGTACCATCGGGTCGGAGCCGACCCCTGGTGACATTATGAACAAGTTCCCTCTGATAGGGACCTGTTCATATGTTTCCTCGGCAAATGATCCAGAAGTGGTTTGCCGTTGCCTTCTTCTGTGTGTAACTGATGATGAGAATGGAGTAATTGTTGGGATGCCACAGAGAAACCGGGGAAACCCCGAAGGAAAACTCCATAATACCTGGACCATGGCCTTGCCCTACATAAGTTATAAATCCGGGCACCACCGGGAATCGAACTCAGGACCCCAGGATTACAAGCCCAGCGTTCTGACCGCTAGACCACCATGGCGGATAAAGCTTTTAATAATACACCAATTATATCGGGATTGAACACACGTCATCTGTATTATGAAAAATTATGTTAAACAGAAATAGGGAGGATGTCCCATCATTCAGTGTAGAATGTACTGAAATTTCATACACGTTCTGAGTGTAGTATGGAAAAGTTATTGACGTAAGGCAGTCGTTCTCAAACAATGATCTATGGACCAATGTTGGTCAGCAGCTTTTTTTATGGCAGTCTGCAGATTCTGCTTCAATTATTACACATATCGTTTTCCAGACTACAAGATGCACCGAGTATAAGCTATACCCAGATTTCTGAGGAAAAGTATTACAAAAAATACTTTTTTAACTATATGAGAGGAAAATAGTGCTTATTCTGGAAAATATAATATTCTACAGCTATTGGCTTTTATACTTTTCATTTCCTTTCAGCTACTAAACATTAACATTAATACTTCTTTAACTCTCTCCACTTCTGCGGCATTTAACTAAGAGGAAGAGGAAGAGGGAGTTCTGGGGTCAGTCAACAACTTTAAACTTTTTGATATGCACTTGTGTACATTTTTAATGTTTCTTTTATTTTAATACCTCATAAAGTGTAAATAAACATGATTTTATGTAAATGTAGAGGTATATTTGTCGCTGTGATTAATTAAATTCCATTCCAGAAACATGTCTCATTTTGATCTGCTATTAATAATGACATTTGCAGACTGTTATTTGTGATAAACAGATTGGAACGTATGTGGGCTGAACTTTATGATTACTATGTAAGTACAATCAGGACAGCATTTAGAAGCTGGCTCTCTTCTGTGTAGTCTCTCAGATGTTTACCAATATGTCAAGAGGTCATTCCTGCCTCCATCATCACTAATTGCTCTGATGATAGCAGCAAAGACCTCTGAAACGTTGGTAAACATCTAGCAGACTATTCAGAAAAGAACCAGCTTCTAAGTGCTATCCTGATTGAACACTACAACCCTGAAGACAGCCATGAGAATCTCAAAGCCCACAGGACAGCTCTTCTTAACAAGACTGGAACTTGTAACATTCTGACGTTTCAGCCACTATCACGTCTTTAATTCAATTCACTCTTCTCATCCTAGTAGGCCTAACCATAGCAAATAATATATTTGGGATATAACTTACATCACTATGCCTGGCCTGTGGGTTAAGTTTCAGAAGAACAGGGCTCTCATTTATCTCACAAATCTGTTTATGGATCTTGATATCTCCGTCATCCGGGTGGTCCCCTGTTGTGTACCAGCCCAAGAAATCCATGTCACTGAACACCTGTTTGACTGAATAATAACCATATTGTCTTTATTCATAACATACTTTATATGCAGAGCAGTTGATTTAGCTCATGTAACACAAATATTTACCTGATCATTAATTTACTTACACTGCTCCTCTTTTGTGTTGTAATAATCTCTGTCTATGATTGTATCACCTCCAATGCAACTGAATAACAGCTCAAATGAATTCATTAATTCAAGATTGCGCCCTTTCTGCTTCCCAATTAAAGCACCAATCACTGAAAAATAAGGACAATAAAATATGTTAACAATTTAAAGCCCAGCACTAACAACATGTATCACCTACTCCAACAATCAATAACCTTGCATTTTATACAGAGAATATATTTATCTGTTACACATTATTTTCAAAGTAAAATGTGATATTTTCCTTATATAGCATCAACTAGCTGATCTTTCTAATAGAGAAGTGTTGTGTTTCCTTGACCCTGGGACTGAAATGTGTATGTTATTCATATCTGTTTTGGATTCAAAGGGTTAAATTAAATAGAGTGCATGCTATATAAATAAAGATTAATCTGGAAGGTGCAGAATCTGGTTCATCAAAATAATTTCTGCACAACGTGTAACTCGATGTTCAAACAATCATTAAAAAGGTTCTATAACAATTTCCAAACTGCAAACAGAGAATTAATACCATACTGACAAATAAAACACACATTTTTAAATGTTCTATTTATTCTTTATGAAAGTTCCCCAAAATCATAACATATTGTGACTGCGCTGAAATTAGGGTGGGTAAGCAGGCAATGACCCCATGGAGCAGCCTTGGTAATAGGTGTACAGCTGATAATGAGCATCGTCTGAAGGTTAAGGTTCAAAACATGGTTTGGTTCACCCATCATGTCAAAGTTAGAGAATTGATCCTTCCCGGCTTGGTTTTCTTAGGTTAGGTTATGTTTTATTAGGCTCTCCAGTTTGTACTTTTACTCTACGAATAAACCTGTTTTTCAACCTAGATTATATTCTGAAATATAACCAGTACAGATTTATTAAAATTTGTTTTTCCCTGTTATAAATTATCCTGCACAGTTTATCACGGTTACATAATTTTGCTTATGGCAAAAAAACAAATAATCATTCTGTATAGCAAAACCAGAAACAGAAAGTTTTATATTTCACAGACCCTTCAAGGGCATTAGAGAGTTAGAAGGAGACTTTATTTACATTTCACAAATTGTTCTTTGGGCTAAACCAACCATGTCATAATGCAAGTAAAAGGGGAAAAAAATAAAGCCATCCCACTACACGCCATGTAGGTAGTTTGGGGGGGAGTGGAGGTATAGCTTTACCCCCAGGAACCAAGTACAGAACTTATTTCACATATATAGATACACATAAACTTAAGAATTTTCAATAGAGGTAAAATCATCTACAGAGTAGGAGTGAGTTAAGTAGTAATTTAATGCAGGCTTGAATACTTTTATATCATGATTCAAACTTTTAATTTCAGGTGGAAGATAACTGAATAACTTGATACCTGTATAATATACTCTCTTTTTTCAAATTAATTTATTGTTGTGAGTGGTATGACTGTCCTCATGCAGAGCTTAGTTTGGAAATACTATATTCAATCTGTTTCTACCAATTTAAGTTACTGTCAATTTGTAAGCCAAGGAATTGGTTTGCTTCTACTTACTCAATTAATTTATTGTCAAAACCTATATTTAAACTAGGAAATGTCTTGTTCATAGTTGTAAAATTTATGTTGTTCGTTTTATTAAAATTAATTGCCAGTTTGTTAGCTTTAATCCATTTGTTTAGGTTGGCAAAATACATTATTCACGATATTCTAATGACAATCCAGTTCTGGGTGAGTAATAATGATACTTATACCAGAAAAAAGAACAGGTTTGGATTGACAGTTTATATTTGACTTCAGCAAAGGCTATAGAACATGTCACATAAACTTAATACCGAAAGAGATAATCATAATATTTTAATTAAAAAACTATCCAAAGTGGTAGTTACCTTGTTGTGGGGATCCCTCTTGTGCCCTCAGCCGTGTCCAATGTTCTGAAATGTTCATTATAACCAAAGGATGCAATGATATAGATACACTACCAACAGTGCCTGAAGAGGCCATAACACTTCTATTGGCAATAACAACAGTATCGTCAACTTCCATTTCGTTCTGGCGTGGACTATTCATCCGTTTCGATCAACTTTCTTATTCTATAACACACAAATATCAATAATCAACACCAACGAATTTCATTTATGCTGCCATATGCAGGACTGCAACAACTAACGCAACCTGGTGATAGAATAGTATAAGCATAGATACAGAATCACATGAAGTTGAGGAAAATTGGAGATGTGATGGTTATGCGAGGTTAAACAAGACGTGGTGAATGATTTGATGTTGCTGTATTTTGAACAGCAGGTGATTTACAAAACAATACATCCGTAATTGCTATCTTTTATTAGTTTGTACTGATAGTAATAGTACATTTTATGATAACTATGGCAGGAACTAAAGCCGTTGTTGCTTGCTCGCCTCTTTACAGCAAGATATTACTGTCTACGTTTCCACAACATTTCTCATTTTGTTTTGCATATGGATCTGGAGTGTTCAGGCAGTCTGGCTCTGATATTACAAAGAATATGGTAGATATGATTTTCACAGTTAAAGATCCGTCTACATGGCACAAAGAGAACATTAGCCGTAATCCACATCATTATTCGTCATTGCGTCGGTTAGGTCATGCAGCTGTCTCCCGCTTCCAGGAGAAGTGGGGTGCAGAAGTGTATTTCAACGCTTATGTTCCTATAGAAGACGCAGGGGTAACTCTAAAATATGGCGTTATATCCCAATCAGCTCTTGTGACCGATCTACTTGATTGGAATTACCTGTACGTAGCAGGTCGGCTTCACAAACCAGTTCAAATTATCCATAAACCTAGTGATTCTGAACTTCGCTCTGCACTCCAGTTGAACCTCCATAGTGCTGTTCATACTGCATTATTGATGCTACCAGAAAACTTCAGTGAACATGAATTCTATATCACCATCAGCAACCTGTCTTATGCTGGTGATTTCCGCATGATATTTGGTGAGGACAAGAATAAAGTGCATAAGATTGTTGATCCACAGATTGAAGCCTTCAGAGCAATGTATTATCCAGTACTTAATTCTTTGTCTAACTTTGTAGAAGTGTCAAAGGAATCTGGGTTGTGCTTGCAAGATGTCAGCCCCGTTGCATGTATCCATCACTTGAACCAGCTTCCGAAAGCTCCTCAGAGAGCTATTGTTCGCCTCTGGAACAGAGATAGTGGAAAGCTTCATCAGGACACAGAAGATGCCCTCAGAGCCATTGCTTATAATCCAGATTGTGGCTTGATCCTGTTGGATTGCATAAAGGACATTGTCAGGTCTTCAAGCATTAATCAGAGCCTCAAGGGAATTATCACCGCTGGCATACTTAAATCTTTGCGCTATAGCGGAAGAAAGATACTGAGAATGATGAAATCTTAGTAACATTTAGTTTTTGAGTGCGCCTAGTATTTGTAAGAAAAATTAGTTTAAATAAAATTGCCATTTAATTTTTGCAATATGTGTTTGTATCATTCCAGTGACAAAGATGTCTAACCTTATTGGGCCTGCCCTCCCTCCTCATCTACAGATGAAGGTGGAATCTAGTGAAAACCAGGAAACCTCCAAATCAAATGAGAGTCAAATGGAACAAGATAGAAAGGGGGATGTTTTGATTGATTGTCCTTCCTTACCACCAGAGTTGATCCAGAGAATGAAAAATCCTTCAGTTTTCTTGCCAGAAATCACAGAGAAGAGAAATTCACAAGCTCCTGAAATTGGTCCCTCATTGCCACCTCACTTATGTATAGCTCATAATGATATAAAGAGCCCTCCAGAAAATGAAGGTTCCTCAATAGGACCTGCATTACCTCCTCAACTAAAGATGGGACAAAAAACTGAAAATCATAATGAGTCACAGAGTTCTGTTGTGCCTCTTTCAAAAGAAACTGATGAAGATGATGTCATCTCATTGCCAAATCTTGGTGCAGATGTGTCTCATGAGGAAGCTTATGGAGATGGCCCACAAGATGAGATGTACGGCCCTGCTTTGCCTCCAGGTTTGAAAGTAAGACCCAGTAGTTTCATTCAGGACGTTAAAACTTCAAGAGGGGTGTTGGGACCATGTTTGCCCCCTGCAGTACATCTAAGTTATCCTGTAGATGATGGGAGTTCGGACAGCGACGCTGATGTTGTGGGACCAATTTTTGCTCCTGAAGGGATCGGAAATGCAACGTATCTTCAGGATCAGATCGATGATCGGGCATTGAGAATGAAGAGGAAACTGGCAGGCAAGGTAATTACTAGACGATGGATAATATCCAAGTAAATTTTTTATTCAATTGACTCTTCACCATCGTCAAGAAGTTTTAGATTTGATATAATTAGTAATTCTACTTGCACATTGTGTTTAATTGTGGTAATGAGTGCCAGACAGCATCCGTGCCACATAACGACTAGTAATGTTATCTAGTCTAAATGTTTATTACTTCTGTCATTACGCAACACACAAGTACTTTTTATTCATTTTATATGTAACACTGCATGTTTCAGGCTCATTAGCCCATCTTCAGGTGTTTATTTTTCATTCCACATGCTATTACATTATTGGAATTGTTGGTTATCTTTGAATCAGGTCTAATGTTTGTTTTTCGTGAATGAATATTAAGAAGTTAATATATAGGTGGCGATTGACTTGTAACATTTGCCTGTAATGTAACGTGTTACAAATCGAGCATTACACAAGTGAAGACAGCGAACGGAGCCGCTCGATGCGAGCCGCTCACGCTCGCGGGCGCTCCATCGTGTTGTCGGTTTTTTCGCGAATCCCTTTGAGTGTTACGTTACAAGTCAGTCAGTCAGACGAGAGGCGTCGTAAGGAGCATTCACGAATTCTTTAGATAACAGTAGCGTATTAAATGAAACAAAGATAACACAACCTCCACGTCCGACATATTGAATGAAATGAATGGAGCGCACAAGAGCACAGTCGAGCCGAGCGTTCAAAACGAGCATTCGATACGCCTCATCAGTTGTGGTGTAATGTAACATGCTCGCCGTGAATGTTACATTACGAGTAAATGTTACAAGTCAGTTGCCACCTTATGATGATGATTATTTTTTAATTTTTTTTTTTTTTTTTTTTGAGAATGTTACCTGTAATTTAGTTACATGTTAAGTTGTAGGTCTATATTAAGTTTGCATATTTTATTAATATCCTTTTCAGTTTACAATTAATATACACTGTAAATTAAAATTCTTCAGAACCTGTTTTTAATCATAAAACTAAGTTACACTTGATAGGCATTGTTATATTCATGTTGGACGTTTCCTGTTGCTTTAGTCTCCTTTTTTTTTTTTTTTTTTTTTTTTTTTTGGGATGTAAAATGTTCTCGTGGTGAGTGGAACTCTTGTGATATAGATGTTCTTCTCACCACTAAGTACAAGAATATGTTACACCCCAACAGGGACTGAATGTTGAAACCACAGTAGTGGCGGAAGTTTCGGCTGGTTGTGGCGACGGCAAGACTGAACAGCTGAGCTGACACTATTGTAAGCACGCCAATTTACAATGTGTTTACCAGGATGGGAATCATGACTGTGGACCAGTGAAACGTGAGAGTTGGATGTTGGAGTTACCACCTGATCGAGCAGCTAGCTTCGGTTTGGGGCCGAGACAGTTCCGAGCAAGGGCTAAGCCAGAATCAGGTGATCGTTCTGTATGGACGGACACACCTGCCGATCGTCTTCAGAAGAAACACACACCAGTATGTTGCTTTCTGTGAATTACGGAAGGGCATTACTCGTCGAGTTTTAAATCTGCATGACGTAATATCACTATAAGGTTTAAATTTTCTAGCCGCGTATATGATATGTAAAAATATGTCTGCTGCGTGTTTAGTCAGAAATGGTAGTTGACTGGATTAGATTAACATTGGTGTTAAAACTATAATAAAGAAATATTTGGAGACTTACAGGACATGGTATCTTGAGTGCGTTATGCTTGCTTAAGGCCACTCACTTGGCTCGTTAAATTGCCATTAGCGGAGTATATTGAGGTTACCGCTGTAGTTTAATGAGAGTTCTGTAGGAAACAGGATCAAGAGCCTTCTTTAACAAGAGATTTACAGGAGAATTATTGAAAATTTTTGTTCCAGCTCTTTATAATTTTAGTAATCTTTACACTGAATGGTTTGTTTACGTGGGAGAAAAAATTGACCTCCCACTAAGAAAAACAGATTCATATGCGAAGTGCCGAGGAGAATAATTGGATGCAAGAAGATGTAACGTGTAAAACACAAGTTACATAAGAAGGTTCCTAATTGTTTGTGTTTTTTTTATTTGTTGGGGAATTTAAAACAAGTTCAGATGAGCCAGATGTGTCATATATGTGAGAGGACAAGAAATGCTTACAGAATTTTTGATAGGAATTTTTACAGAAATGAGTCACGTGGGAGACCGTGTTAAACAGAATGTCTCAGAGTGATGTGCACGCATTATAATATGGAATATTAACCACGTTTTCATTCTCCATGTGCCATGAAGCTACGATGGTCATTTTCTAACACTAGATTTGCTAATTTACTAAGTGCCAATGTTGATGTATGTAATGGTTTAGTTTATTAAAATGTCTTTATTTCATTCATTGAATGTGTGAAAAAATTAAGTGATGGCAAACATTGAAAGAGTGGGTTTAAATAAAATGTTAGGTTTTTATGGTAGTGAACATTTGGAATGTGGTAATCTAGGTTAGGTGACATGTAGTCTTGTAGGCAGTACCAGAATTTTGAGAGAATCACCCTCAAGACTACGTGTCATCGTAACCCAGAAGAATGCAAATCCACTAGGACTAACCCTTTAAAATAAACATCACTATCAAATTGATCTTTGTGATGGAGATGAGTTTTGTATGAAGTAAGAACTGAATTCTTAAATATTATTTAATGAACTTTGGCTTAAAAGAGTTATAGTCTTTATGACAACAAATTTTTCAAATAAATCTTTTATTTCTAGCGGGAGAAGTCTGGTCCTGTCGATAAGCTGGAACTGGCAGCAGTTGAAGAGCGAGACAAGGAGATGCAACATCTCGTAGAGAAACACTCTGGAAAGAAGAGACAAGAGTCCCTATTGGAGGCGCATCAGAAGGAACTGAAGAAGATAAAGGTAAACTGGGTACTGCAGTTAATTGACGGAGGAGTTAGAGGGAGGTGCGATCCACGTCAATTAGACTAGCTTTTGAAACTGAATAAGTCTTTATGTTAATTTTATAGAAGGGGGGCAAGCACGAAGAGAGGCGGCCGTTCGATCGCAGCGTTGACCTGCAGGCCAACAGATTTGATGAAGCCCAGAAGAAAGCAATCTTCAAGAAGGCTGCCCTGTTGAACGACCGTTTCTCTAGTGGCCAACGTAAGTTCTTGTGACTTGACGCATATTGCACGTAAGCTACAACTATGGAGACTGAATGTTTGTTAGAAGTTCTCTGTCACGAGCACACAGACCGATAATTTATCATTAATTGCTCCCGCAGGGCAGCGTAAGCAATGCATTTGCTTTCACGTGAATTATTTGCCTCTCCCTCAAAGATTCCCATAACGCCGGTTTTCACGTCTATCTGGTTTGTGAAATATTTGTGATGATCGAAATGCGAATAATATTAGATTCTATTTTACGCGATGAAATCACGGAGTCCTATTGACTGTTTTTCCTCTGATAAAATACTAAATTTGCATTTCTTTCTTTACCCTTAAATGAGATTTATTATTAACTAATTACATGATATATTTCTGGGTCATTACTTCTTCTACAGTTGGATATTTAAAGTCTGTAGACAGTCATTTAATTTTAGGAAGTTTTATAATTTTAAAAATTTAGTTTCGCCATTCTTTAGAATAAAATTGTGAAACAAAAAGTTGTTTGAAAGACCAAATTTTAAATCTGTATGGATCCTTCATACAAGTTAACTTGTTTTAGATGCATTAATTAATTTTAACTTTAATTTAAGTAAGATCACCACGTGACATGGATTTCACTTGGAATAAATTCATCGCTGATATATTTCTGACACGTGTGTTTATGCGATCATGACCAGGGTCTGGCATTTAGAGACGACGTATCATACGATATCATCCAAGATGGTAGCAGGTTAAAACATTGCTGTTGTGTGTTTGTGACATTTCAAAATGATCCGATATTATGGGTCGCGTAGCGATGGCGAGCTCACTAATAGCATCTTATGTAGTTTCATAACATTGTGTGAACTTATGTATGTCTTTCTTTCTATGTAGAACCACTGTGTATGAACTAAGAACTTTTATTCTTAGTGATGTCTTAGAGTAAAACCCTGAAATCAGATTGTCATCATGGTGGAAGTCATAAGACAAATATAATTTATGTATTTCCATTTTATTATTATTATTACATATTTTCCTCTTAATCAATATTGCCTTTTTACTTCAACATGGACTTCCAGTCCATCTAATGCGACAGAAAGTGGCATACTGCGTACACACGGGATACTAAAAATTACCTGGAGATGACGTGCCGAAACAAGTTGCCGTAGAGTAATGCCCTGTGTGGACCGAGCCGATAATAAACAGAATATCACGAAACAGAGCCGAAATACAATATAAGAGTCAAATGATACTGTCTTCATGTTAGAGAACTTCCCTACACGTGGAAAATTATCAAACACAAATTGATGGGTGGTAGGAAATGAACTTGTTCTAATGCCGCAGTCGAATGGCCTAAAAACAACCTCGTATTTCTTGCCGCCATCATGCAATATAAAATATTCGATATATGATAATTTTCTCAAAAGCAGTTCGTCGTAAATAATTGGCGACACCCATTATGATCTAATGTAACGTAAAACACGTTTAGATGTATTATTAAAAAAAAAAGAAATAGAATAAAACGAATGTATTAAGAGTCAGTCCTTAGAGGTGGACAGTGTCGATCACTTTCGCGATCTGCTTAGTTTGGATCGGGTCACAATTGCGAGTGGATTAAAAGACCAGGAAAAGAAAAGGCTGTGAATATAAAAAAATACTGTGGTTATAATTTCTGGACTTATATTCGTTTACACTGGCATGGGAGAATAGGCAATTTGTAGCTACCTACGTTCATGGCATTTAATTATAAACACGTGTTGGAATCTGTAGGAAACATATGTTTGTATTTTGTAAAGTAACATTGTGGCAGAGAGAACATGTACATAAGCAACAGAAAACTTTTAATAGCTCCTAACCCCACTGTTTTTTTCTTGTGATTTATTGTCTCTTAGATAACATGGCAGGTGGATGGTGTAAGAGACACTGGCGTTTAATTGTATTATGATTTGAACAACAGATAGATCATTGTTGATTTCACAACCCAAAACACTTTCCTTGACCTTTCATCAGGACACTATTACATCGTAGCAAAATGCTCACTCAAAGCTGAATTGAAAACAACTACATAGTTGCCAACTTGATTCATTGTTAATACATAGACGCGACGGAGCGGATGAATTAAGTTATTAGTGTTGAAGTTTTTCCTCCGCGTTCTAAACCATTTCTTTTCTTACACCATGCTTTGCCTGTGTTCTAAATATAAAATCCTTTGTTAAAGGCGTAGCCACTTCTTAACGTCACACTTTTCAGCATACTTTACCCCCCCCCCCCTCTTTATTCCACGTTTCCGTTATTTTTTTTACTTTATTATTGAAACTGTTCACTGAAACTTGCGTAATTGTTGTTGAGTTTGTGTGGAACCAAGCTTCTTTTTGTTTAGTTCTTGGGCCAAAATGGCTGCTTGCCAGAATGTTCTTTCTGTCTCTCTCTCTCTCTAGCGTGGTGCGCGCGTTCTTTGCTGCTTAGTCACCTTAGGGCGAAACGTCATTGCTTACTTAAAACATATGCAATGGAAAGTCAAGATAGGTTGAGATGCAACGTATGTTCTTGGCGTGTCCACAACTAGAAGTTGCAAAATTACGTCTACTAGCAATCGAACGATTTTTTTTAACATTTGAAATAGATTTTTTATCAAATGTATTGACACATAACCTGGGTTACACGTTACATGACACTGACATCCGCTTCCGACTGCGTATGGACTGTAACTCCTTAAATATTTATGGGTGTGAAAAACGTTTGGAAAGAAAGTTGTGACTATTACAGACGACTCTCGTTATGCACGGGGTTTTGTTTGGTTGATGGAGAATATTTTGCCACTTATCGTCATAAAGCCACCAGAAGTTATCAGATTTAACTGTTTCAAAGTGTACACTTTAAAAATAAGTTATTTTTGAAGAGTCCCCCTTTAAAACTACATATATGTATAGAGATCGATTCTACTCTCGTAGCCTTTAGCGGAAGGTGAGCTGTCGTTGGCCGAATGTTGGTAAGCGTGTACGTAGAAAGTCGGGTTGCAATTTGAGTTCTTGACTAGGAAACTGCTATGCTGCTATAATGATTGTTCTACCGCAGACGATAAGATCATTTCGTCCTTCAAAGCTTTCGTAACTGACTGCATCCACATGCTCGCGCCAATAACCACACAATTACGCTTGTATTACATAGACATTCGAGGTCTCGTTTAGCTGCCATTACTTATTTACGTATTGTTCTATTCTGGTTACTGCTGGTGTACATGTTCCTGTAAGATCAATCACAGACAACAACTGTTTATTCAACGTGCACCGTCAATATGAGGTCAGTCCATCAGGTAAATGTTTGTTCGTTGCAAGTGTCTCATAATATACACGAACAGTGAAATACTCAACAAAAAACATATTTTGATTCTGAGAATTTCATTCACAGTTGCAAATTAATTTGGTATCCAGATCTTTTAGGAGTTGCATTGTTCACTGAAGCACTGATTTTGTGTATTATGTCAACTGAAAACCAATGGACAGAGTTATGTGGGTAGAAACAGAACGTAATTGTGTTTTTGTATTTGTTTTGTGTTATTTAGATTTACAACCTGCTAACCTAACCCAACCTAACGTACTCCATCCTATCCTAACCTTACACAACTGGCCTTCGGTCCCTTTGGGCCATTTAGAACAACAGTGTTTTTCTTGTTATTGTTGTTGACTTGTTATTATAACTATTATTATTATTATTACAAACATAATCGTGATCAAACCTTGCCGCCGTGTGGTCAGAATGCTTTCCGTTATCTCCCTCTGTGTTTCCTGGCAAAAGGCGGCAATAAATCTTAAATCAAGCAAGGTCTGCATATATATCCAATTAATAATATCTCATCTTTAGACTATATTATGTGAGCTATTGGCATTTTAGTTGAATAATTCACAAATAAAAGTAATAACACAACTTCAATCCTCTCAGTTACTTCCCTCCTTTAGGGCTGTTATGTCATTCTGTCGATGTTTTTCTGTTTCTCCAACTCTCGCACAAAAATCGTGTGGCGTCGATCGATACCTCGATATTTGCCTTCAGGGACATCTCGCAACGCTGTGACGTAGTGTTCTAGTGCGTTGTTGCACGGAGCAGTGTAATGCGCGTCACCTGCAGGTAGGAGTCCTCGTGCCAGCCTCTCGAGGTTACAAACACGGCAAAATGTAGGCCATCTCTCTGAGTCACGGCAGAGAGTTTAATAAGTGGGGGGAAAATAATGAAGAATTTAAATTTGTGTGTGCTTTGTCAGTTATGTGATGTTCCCTCCATGACTCTCATACGAATACGGACTTCAAAAATGAGATATTTGCGTGTTATTTCTTTATTCGGTGCGAAGTGACTGACAGACTGTTATGAAATGTTATTCTATCTTTGTCTTACACGATGATCAGGAGAATTAATCTTTCGCATAATTTCGAGAAAGAAACCGTTTAATACCCGGAAAGCTTGACCCAGAATATTTCCTTAATATTTTGGAATCGACTCATCGAAGCGACTATTCTAAATATATTTTAGGCCTATATACTCTTTGTTGATAACCCAGAATTCAAGCAAGTCCTGGACCTACTCCAAGTGCCCTGAATATTATCTGCAAGGTTGGGACGAAAGGATTAAAACAAGGCCTCGTTCACCTTAAAAAATTTTAAACAATGACCCACATAATTATGTCACGGTTAAATGCGTAAAAATATTTTTTTTTATTTTTGTTAATTTAAAGAGATTTCACCGTGGCTACTGGAAATTATTTTTATACGACATTTGATCGAAATCAGTACTGCCAACTTCCAAGTTCGTAAAAGATCTCCATAGAAAAATCACAACCGAAGTTACAAGGTTTATATTAAAATCCAGGTTCATCGCAACGAGCTGCCTTAACATCATTGAATTGGCACAGTAAATTCCATCAAATTTAGGTTACGTTACTTTAACTTTGAAGTTGATGTTAATAGATGTAGACTGAAGCATGTTACTAATGCAGAGAGGTCCACGAGAAAATCATATATGGAAATTTTGATGGCCTTTTTATAGACACACTATTACAGTGAATGATCTTATAAAATGTTATATTTTGGGGGAAGACTTCAATGTTGTTTAATTAAATTAATTCCACGTAGCAATGGGACCAGCGGCCAAATAAGATGAAGATGGATTCATTTGAGAGGCTTCGACCCATGAGAGGATTATGGGAGATAATGAACACTTGCACCAAAAATGTCGTGATCCTCTGGTAAGGGGGCCTAATGTACATTGTAAAAACAAAATCTTTTTTGGTGTCTGACGAGTACCAACAGAGCGAATGTAAAAATCTAACAAAGAAACTAACAACATTGTTTACCAACCTATTTTTACACGTTTAACCTTACTTAAAACTTGTCTAACAGCGTGACACGAGATCGAATGTTCTCATCTGGAGGTCAAGAGTTGTTATTAGGATATTTAATTACGGTGTACCATCTACAGAGGTTATTTATCGAAACCGTATAAAGGAAGTGTTAGTCAGGAGACTCGAATTTAGTAGGCCAAATTCCCGCCTTTGAGCTCCTTCAGCTGACGTGTTCGATGGACACTTGCTTCATTCCAGTGCTCAACCGCGAAGACGTTTTAACACGTGGGCCTTGTGTCGCTCTTGTCGGTCAGAGATTGTGGTAATCTGTCCACTGTGTTCGAACGGGCAGCAGTTTTCATTGGCATGGACCCATAACACCGCGGAGTCCGCCTCTACAGAAAGCTCCAAGTGACAGGCATTTGCATGCAAAGTATCTCAGCTGTCAAGAATCTACACCTCGAGATTCCATCAACGACCAACTTGACATGGTCCTAGTTACTTTGATATCGCGAGCGTACGAAGACTGATTACCAAAATCTATTCTGTATTCAGTAAACAATGTATATAAAATTTTGTATACGAACTTGAGAGTGTTTTTGCATAGGCGTATATATATATATATATATATATATATGCTTGAAGAATTAAACAAAATTTTCTCATAGGCTCTCCATAGTGTGATTCCTTGTTAAAAGTAAGTTAAAAATGTTCTAAAACAGAGTTTCTCAACCTATGTTACGCGTACCACTGTTTATACGCGAGCCAATAATATTAACATAGATAAGTTTTCCCTGAACGCATTTGGTTCGTGGTACATTTAATGTGTATTAATGGTGCGTCAGCGAAGGAAGGTGAGGACACCTGTTCTTAGTATAAGTCTTCGGGATACCGTCAAATGGGGTAACACACTTCTCACGACGATACATAATGCGCGTTGATAGGGTTTCTGATTCCGAACCATAAATACTAGGACACGACGTCCGTGCGAACTTCTGAGTTGCGATAAATATTAACATTCTTAATGCAGGGTCCAGAAATTCTCTGTGGTAGATCTTCCAAAACTAAGCATTTAGGGAGTAACCTTATGTAAACTTGAAGACTTCTGGGTTGTTGCGCTGTGTAGTCTGGTCGATGTTAACCAACGTTTCAGAGGTCATACTGCCTCCATCATCAGGGCGATGAGTATGAAGATTTCTGTCTTCTGGGTTCTTGCGCTGTGTAGTCTGGTCGATGTTAACCAACGTTTCGGAGGTCATGCTGCCTCCATCATCAGGGCGATGAGTATGAAGATTTCTGTCTTCTGGGTTCTTGCGCTGTGTAGTCTGGTCGATGTCAATTGGCACATTCATCGCAACAACCCAGAAGACAAAAATCTTCATACTCCCCGCTGTGAAAACCTCAGATCTTACCTTATATGAGCTCCTTCACACACTCTGTGTGCGACAGTCTTGTGTCAGCCTACGACGTAAATTAATAAGACGATTGCAGAGCGAAGTTTCGACGTTATTTCAGAAAACGTTTCTGCACGGGAAATCTAGTTGACAAATGCCTTGAAACAGGTCTCTGACGTGAATAATTATTTGTTTATTTGCCTGCTAGCCTCTGTACATTCTGTTACAAAGACCAGTAGCCTCTGAAGAGTAACTTGGTCTTCGTGCTATTTAAAGCACAGATTAAGTTACTGAAGCTGGGTTGTTAGCTATTTCTGTTAAAATTCCTTGTCTCTGATGTTTTCTCAATGAGCGGATTGTTTGGGAGCAAATACTCATCTCTCTCTCTCTACGTCTCGTCCTACTTCTTACAAAATCTATAATAGCAAGTTTACAACATCTTGTATAAAGCCTGCAAAAACTTGAAGGGGACTTATCTATTTTATAGACACATTCCTTAGCATCTTTCTTTAATTCCTTCATCATTTATTCCTCAGCTGTTCCACGTCTTATTTGCATCGATATTTCTGCCCCGTACTGGCTACAGTACGTATATTTTTTCAGTTCAAACATTCCATCGTATTATTTACTCGATTCATCCGGAATTTTTGAATTCGTATGTTTATAGCGTCACAAGAAATTTTATTACCTCATGGCTAAAGCCATTAGTTGAAACTCCTCGCGATGTATTTATCAGTTCTGTATCTCTAATGCAATTCACACACTTATAAGTTAGTAACTGACAATAGAACTGAAATAACAGTAAGAAATTTGTTTAAATCTTATCAGTCTAATCACAATAAAATTCCTATTAAATATTAAAATATTACAATAATTAACATTTAAAATATTAAATGATGTTCTTTATCGAAATATTCGATTTACATTAGACCATCATTTTTCATGTTTCATTACATGTTTCAGTTCCTAAAAGAACCATCCTCAGGTGTATATAAAAAAATCTGATAAAAATGTACGCTGGCATAATGTATGAAAATTGTATTTGAATTATTTATCGTTTTGAAGCTTTATATGTAATTATATACACCTGAGGATGGTTCTTTTAGGAACCGAAACATGTCGTGAAACATGAAAAATGATGGTCTAATGTAAATCGAATATTTCGATAAAGAACATCATTTTAAATATTTTAAATGTTAACTATCGTAATATTTTAATATTTAATAAGAATTTATTGTGATTAGACGGACAAGATTTAATATAACTTAATATAATACCTTACTAAGTACGCTAAGGCGCAGATGTAGACGTCAGGAAACAGACATTTCGAAATTGGCCAGTGACCGCTTTTACAACATCCATTCATTAAGCAATAATAGACAAGCTTCTGAATGTTTGTGTCCAATCAGTGCGCTGAGTGACCAGGACTTCCCAAAGCAACAACTAATTTAGAACGTCATACAGACGTTGAGAATCTTCTTTGGGTGTGACAGGTGCCATACATTACCTGGGAATTACTCTAGGACAATTATATTCCAACTCACTGGTGCACACAGAAAGGTCAAATGGACCAAACAGTGAAACGTGGCTGTGTTACAATAGTCAAGCGATATTCTTAGACTCTAAACGTCAGAATGGTGCTGATGGATGGCTTCAAAACACACTGCAGTCGTGATTTTAAGTTATTATAACCTGGGTCACAAGTGTCGGGTTTGCAGTTTGAAAAGAATGTCATTTAACAAGTAATGTCGAGTTCTAGAGTTCGTTTACTCGTCTTGCGACAGAAATATACGTCAGAGGACGAGATGTGTGACGAAAAGAGAGAGAGACGAGGGGATAGATCAGATTTAGTACATAGCAGGATAAGATGATTCTATCGTCTTTAGCAACGACCTTGAAAATATTTTTACACAAGAAGTTAAAACATCCCACGGTCACTAACGCGCGGACTAGCGGAAAAAATAGGGTTATGTTATCAAGTCTGTCATATTTTAATGCCTTCTTAATCAATTGACCGATAAAGTTTCAAGATATTTTACTTCCAGTACGAAATTTAGCGTAATTTCTTTAGACTTGCATTCTAAACGTATCTGAGATGATAATGTTGCGTCATATTGTGTGAATATATATATACTTGCTCAATTTTATCAGTCCAATCACAATAAAATATTATTATTAAATATTAAAATATTATTACAATTAACATTTAAATATTTAAAATATATTAAATATATCATCATTTTAATACATTTTAATATATTTTATATATATCAATTTTATCAGTCCAATCACAATAAAATATTATTAAATATTAAAATATTATTACAATTAACATTTAAATATTTAAAATATATTAAATATATCATCATTTTAATACATTTTAATATATTTTATATATATCAATTTTATCAGTCCAATCACAATAAAATATTATTATTAAATATTAAAATATTATTACAATTAACATTTAAATATTTAAAATATATTAAATATATCATCATTTTAATACATTTTAATATATTTTATATATATCAATTTTATCAGTCCAATCACAATAAAATATTATTATTAAATATTAAAATATTATTACAATTAACATTTAAATATTTAAAATATATTAAATATATCATCATTTTAATACATTTTAATATATTTTATATATATCAATTTTATCAGTCCAATCACAATAAAATATTATTAAATATTAAAATATTATTACAATTAACATTTAAATATTTAAAATATATTAAATATATCATCATTTTAATACATTTTAATATATTTTATATATATCAATTTTATCAGTCCAATCACAATAAAATATTATTATTAAATATTAAAATATTATTACAATTAACATTTAAATATTTAAAATATATTAAATATATCATCATTTTAATACATTTTAATATATTTTATATATATCAATTTTATCAGTCCAATCACAATAAAATATTATTATTAAATATTAAAATATTATTACAATTAACATTTAAATATTTAAAATATATTAAATATATCATCATTTTAATACATTTTAATATATTTTAAATATTTAAATGTTAATTGTAATAATATTTTAATATTTAATAATAATATTTTATTGTGATTGGACTGATAAAATTGAGCAAATATAAACGTATCTGATTAAAGTTTCCATCTCGATACCGAGCTCTGTCCTCGGTTCTAATCTAAAACTGTCAGTTTACAAGACAATCGGAAAGAAAAATCAAGTTTATTTTATAATTTTTTTTTACTTTCGAATATGATGTGTACGTTTGCGAATTAAATTTATAGTTTTAGGTAATCGAACTTTTTATTTATTTCTCGAAATTAAATCCCGGATTAATTTATTTATCTTCTGAAAAGCTTACGGTAATTTGGGTTGTGACATCACGTGGTCTTGTGGGTACGCAACTTCAAAAGTTCTTTACGTCACAAGTAAATACAATTCCTCTGGCTGCCAGTAAAATTACGCAATTTTATATATTTCTGTGAATCATATACAGGTTCGCGGTTAGAGGTAGTATTTACGTTTATGCTAATTTATTTCTACAACCGACGTCTGAAAATAAAATCTTGAATATTGTTCTGGTTATCAAACAGAACGTTACGTAATCTCTCAATATTTTATGAATCTAGTTCAGCTGGCTGCTACGCTGGCAATAAAGCTTACGTGTTTGTTCATCTGTTCCGTTAACCCAACTTCTACGCGACATATAAACGACCGAAAATGTCAGATAAACATGGAGGAATGCGCACTATCAGTGGGTGTTCAATGTATACATATATGGACCGGATGATTCTAAAACAGCAAGCTGATGATATCCGCTCTCGCATTCTTAGCCTGAATCTCTCTCAACTCGTATCCTCTTCCATTCACATGCCCCTCTGGTCCGCGCATCGCCCCTTCGCATACCAAGTCAAAATAACATCTCGCGTGTGTAAAGTATAAGGCAAACACTTCGGGCTTTGTGAATGATCTTTCGCCTGAAATTAAGCAGAAACACATCACACGTTATCTTTTAATGAGTAATGAAGTTGTAAGCAGCCAACATGAACGGCCTATCTCAAACATAATTAATTTATAGTGGGATGTAGACATTCTGAAATGTCTCTAAGAAATATCGTCATTTCGTCAACTTTAACTTTTCTGCAAAGTCTGACAATAAAAATTGCGTTAAAAATTTCAAGCATGAGAAATTTGTTTTTAATATTTTTACAACGGATGCACCAAATTAGATAATATTAGACGCGAAGATAAACCAAATAAATAAAAAATAAAACAGGGTGTTACAGATAAAACGTAGTTAACCTGGTTATAATATAAAATTATAACCTTCTAAAACTCATAGTTCATTGCAAGTATGAGTTTAAATATAAATGTTTTGTAATATGTTAATAACATGATATTAATTTGAAATTATTACAGTCAAAATAGAAGTATAGGACTTAGAGGTACCCAAAAGTCTGAAATTTCTTGCGTTCTTAATCTTTTCCAGACATAACGCCATATTCCTCATCTCTTGTCGACTCATGGACCGCAAGGTTACGAGAACAATTTATTTAAACGTAATGACTTCGTAAAAATGTCACTAACTTAGGCTAATATCGCAAATAGGTTCATATATTACTCAATTAATATCTTTGACAACTCAGTCACTACTGATATATTTGGCTCAATGATTTTCATTAGGCCATCTTTCAATACGAGGTTGTTGTTTTTTTTGTTGTTGTTTTTTTTTGAAAAACTTTGCTACACAATATGCAGTTGTCATCTCTGAGGCTTGAAATATTTTTAATTTCTTTCATTCTTAATGGACGAGATTAAAGTGATTTAGTAAAAGTCAGTGGACGAAACCGAATATATATTTCGTTGTCACAAATACAATATTTGTAGCATAAATTACATAATAAATTTCAGCTACGCAAATTCGGAGTGTGTGAGATCACTGTTATAGACGATTGATGACATAAAAGTCTGTCTTCGTAGCTTTTTAGAAATGTAGCATCTTTTCTTGGCGGACAAGCTGAGCGACTATTAGCTTTCCAAGAGGGAGTCTTCTACATGGGGTTAGGACTTAAGAGAGGAATTTTGTTTTATTTTGGGTTCAAATTCTTGTACAAAACGCCAATTCTATATAATTCTTATCATGCATTTGCCATATCGGAAGTTTTTCAAAACAAAAGTAACATATCTTATTGAGGTACGTTTTGATAAATTTGTACGTCAGCGTACAGTATTTTGATGTGTGCAGGAGACACACACGTGAGCCTGTGACTAAGATTTGAAGACGTCCGCAAATAAATCATCTTCATTTTGACACAAGGACGTTCGTTCCACTGAAGATTCCAAATCACATCGAGGTTTGCGTTACTTGGACCATACAATTTTACGGCCAGCCTCGTCCAAATATTTTCCTTTGAAGCGAGCGTTACACAATCAATCAATGTCCACAGCAGAAACATTTAATGCATGTAAGATTTTAGGTTTTCACGGCCGTGAGTCTGAAGTTTTCTGTCTTCTGGGTTGTTGCGCTGTGTAGTCTGGTCGATGTTTACCAACGTTTCGGAGGTCCTTGCTGCTTCCATCATCAGGGCGATGAGTATGAAGATTTCTGTCTTCTGGGTTGTTGCGCCGTGTAGTCTGGTAGATGTTTACCAACGTTTCAGAGGTCTTACTGCCTCCGTCATCAGGGCGATGAGTATGAAGAGTTCTGTCTTCTGGGTTGTTGCGCTGTGTAGAATGGTCGATGTTAGCCAACGTTTCGGAGGTCATACTGCCTCCATCATCAGGGCGATGAGTATGAAGATTTCTGTCTTCTGGGTTGTTGCGCCGTGTAGTCTGGTAGATGTTTACTAACGTTTCGGAGGTCCTTGCTGCTTCCATCATCAGGGCGTCTTTGAGATATAGGCTGTTTGTTAGGCAGCAGCCAGAGGTTTAATGCACAAAGCGATTATGTGGAATTTACAATCGTTCGATAGACAGGCCTAATATAAAATATCACATCATTTTTTTTTTTTGTTCAAACCTAAATTTAATGACACACGAGAATACTTCCATGCAGTGCACCAGCTTCCAAGTTCGCTTCTTAAAGATGCATGTAGAGGAATTAATATAGGCCGATACGTACGACAGGCATCAAAATGGCGTCTCACATCCAGTAAACCCTGGATTTTATTTTAAAATAATTCTAGACGAAGAACAAGCAGCTGATGTTAACATAAACATGTTAAATGTTTTGTATTTCACTCGTAAAACGAAAATTATTTTTACTGTAGTGTTGACGATGATTTATGAATACTGGTGTGTGCTGTCTAAACTTTGTCCTCAAGACATTAGCAATGTCGCGAATTTCCGTCGATCTTAATTTTTGATGATATCTGCACCATCGATGCCAACGATGTGTTAAGAACGACGCCATTGTATAAATATGTTACCAGCTGCACAAAATGGCTGTGTTTACTTAAGTTACACTTATGATTAATATATAACGTCGATACAAAATTGAATTTTGTTCTAGAAGTAAATTTGATCTAACATAGCGAATACGTTTAATTGAATGCGTGTAATAAAATTCAATCAGAAAAAAAAGACAGACGTGAATTCCCATAAAACGGGACAATATTATAGCCAGAGCACATCCAATTAATAAATCAACTTATAAAACGTAGAATGACAAGATGTTTTAGATGTGTGGACATGTTTGGTAAATATTACATAGTAAATAATAATGTCGATTACGTCATGAAGAAATTAACTCTGACATTACGTTTACTGTAGAAAAATAAACAAGCAATTGAATTTCTGGATCTCAAAATCGAAATATTCCACAACTGACACAGCCGAGTACACATGATTATCTGATATTTATCTGGTAAAAGTTAGTTAACTTATATTTTTTCTTTTCAAATGATTCTCACAAGTTATGAAGATGGCAAGTAGTTGATCGAAACGTTGCTTAATATGTGATAGTATCCCTGATATTGTGAATTTATTGACGTAAAATAAAAACTGCGAATCCATGCGATACAATCAGGTGCATCAAATTGAGAAATTCCTTTCCTAAAGAGAGCGCAAGGTAAATTGAGTTGTTTGGACGGTAGTTAATGTAAGCCCACTTTTAAAACTACTTAATAATAAATTACACTCTTTCCAAAGCCCCACACTACCTGTATGACGCATATATCCTGCGTTCTAAACTTAGAATGCTCAGGAATGTGGTTTGCAACTCTCGCAACATTGCCTGATCATTTTAAAAATAAATATAATAATTATAGAACAATACATTTGTCAGGATTCAAAATATTAATCGCCCACTTCAGTTCCTATATTGACATTCTATTTTATACGAAAAACAATATAAACACGGCAGTCGTCGGATTTGATAAAGATGTTTTCCTGTCTTCTGAGCATGCGCTGAGAAGAGGATTCCCCGAAACAGGTGAGCGGTGAGTAGCGAATGTCTGAGAGGCGTCCTCATCAGATACGTCAGCATAGCGCCAAGGAGAGCGTCGTTACAGATCAGAGCACAAAAGCTAGTCCGGAGAACTTTCGCGAAAAGTTCACGTTTAATGCAAGGTGAAGTTATTTTAGTTCTGAATCAGCGTAAATTTTTCGAACATGTAATGCTCAAAAGTCAAAGCTGAATTTGTGAAAAAGAAGAATCTGTCGCGCTGTATAAAAGACTTACGTAAGTAAATTCGCCAAGCTTACTTTGTAGCATTCCGTTCTGATAATTATGAAGATAATACGTGGCGATGTTTCAAAATTCGAAGAAACAATCATTCCAAAAGAGAAGACAATCCTAGCAAGTGAAAATATTCAGGATGGATCAATAGAAAGGTAAGGATTGTAAAATCATTTTAATTTAAAATCTAAACGATTCTTAAGGCTTTGACCGGGATGTTAAATCTTATGTGGTACCGCCTAATTCGACTTCTAATGGTTAAGTGAAGTGTTTTCTTCGCGGTACGGTCTGGATTCGTAAATATTATGAAGACGAGCTTCGGCTTCAAAGGGTTAACCAGCTGATTTTCGTAATGGTGAGGTGTAGTGTTTTCTTCGCGGTACGGACTGAATTCACAAATAATATTCAGACGATCTTCGCCTTCAAAGGGTTAATAACGAGTATTAATAAATGAAATCCCAGCTTCACAGAGAGCGGGTTTCATATATTCATAGAGCCTTTTTTTAAAATTTTATTTCCAAATTGTAATCGTAAAACTTATACATTCGATTTGGATTAAGAAATAACTGTTCCAGATATTGAAATAATTCACAACAATTTGTATCGGGGGAAACTATTAAACTCACGATGAAAACATCTAAGTCAGGGGTGGAGAACCTGCGGCCTTAAGGCCACGTGTGGCCTTCTAGGTCATTAAGTGCGGCCTTTAGACTGAATCCAAATTTTACAGAACAAATCCTAGGATCAACTGAGACTGAGGACCTCCATGCTGCAACCAAACATTCAAATGCTTTCCAACAAAAATCAGACGCAACGAAATCATTAAAAGATTAGTTAACTCTAAAATTAACAAATAGTTTTCATTTTTTTTGAAATTATTAAGTACATAGTAGTTAGATTTTTACAAAATAATGTACATTTTTAAGTATATCTAATTTAAGTTTCTTGAATGCGGACTTCCAACATGAAAAGGTTCCCCACCCCTGGTTTACTTTAATATACATAAACATATAAACTCTTATGTATACAATGAAGCTTTCGCGGCTACTGAAGTTGATGAATGACTCTCGGGTTTCGCGTCAGGTGGCTTATGGTGAATAAACCATTTATTCTGCCAACGTTTCGACAGCCATCTCTGCTCTCATCATCAGGGCAGCCAGTTTTGTTACGCAGCTGCCCTGAGGATGAGAGCAGAGATGGTTGTCGAAACGTTGGCATAATAAATGGTTTATTCACCATAAGCCATCTTTCATCAACACAAAGTCTTATTTCTAAATATCGAAAGGGTAGAGGATTCTGTGTTCTCTGTTTCTACAGAGCGATCAGAGAGAAGTCTCCGTTGACCTCGGTGTGTGAGGTGACAGAGTGTCTGTTGTTGAGCGCTGCCCCCGCCGTCAGTCCGGGGTTGCTGCGAGAGCTGGGGGTCTCTTGCGTCGTGAACGCCGCCTCAGAGCTGCCCGACACTCCACTACCTCAAGACCGACAGGTTGCCTACTTTAAGGTGGGCGTGGAGGACAGACCGAACGTAGACCTTCTCTCTCACATGGACTTCGTCGCAGACATGATAGAGGAGGTCAGTGGTGACACCGTCTGTCTCCGGCTATAAATCCTCGATTATTCAGCCAAATTTAAAACTTTGGTGTTAAAAGGGGATAAGTGACCTATTTTTCTTGGGAGTGACAGTTTTTTTTAAATACCCAGTATTGCATGAAGAGAAATTGTTAATTTATTTTATTACCTTGAGAAGCAAAGGGATTTATGTACCACTAACAACAACATATGAGGCTGTTGGTCTTGCTATCATAATCATTTAAACAACGAACAACGTGAGTCGGCCATTTGGAGTTTTCCTATTTTCGTACCAAATTATTCGATTAGTGAGAATCTTATTTAAACTGCGAGATTATTTTCAGATTTATTGAATTGTATGTGTACAAAAGATAATTTACTTGTGTATATGTAATTCGCCTACAATTAACAAATCATGCAAACTGAAATTCATACCACGTCCTGATCTTGTCAACCGAGACAAAGAATTCAGATTCTTTATTTACGATCATACACCCAGGACGTGAATACTAATTAATGGATGTTGCAAAATAATATTACTCCAGGTGACAGATTGTAAAATAATCGATAACTATCGCTGTTATTATTTTTATTATTTAGTGTTCTGTCTGACGACAGGTCCATATGAACAGGATCCTTCCATCCTTTTCTCGGACTGGGACCTGTTCATATACGTTCTTGGCAGATGATCCAGAAGTGGTTTGCCATTGCCTTCTTCTGTGTGTGAATGGAGTAATTGTTGGGATGCCACGGAGAAACCGGGGAAGCCCCCGGAGGAAAACTCCGTGTTGCCTAGACCACGGCCTTGCTGTATTTGTAAATAAAATCACTCTGTACATGTAAAGCATCTCGATGGGAAATTCTAAGCAGAAATACTCCAGGCAATCAGGACCATTATCGGCTACCTGTTCCCTGAGAGTTGTCCTTCAAATTATTAGCGACCCATATTCTGGGTTTATTGTAGTTACTCGTGGCAAATGTTTGATGAAATTGACCTCGAGTCGAGAAAGGATTTTTTTTTAACAGCCTGTCTGCAATGTAACAGCGGAAATGAGGAAAACTCTCACCAATTTCAACCAATTTTCGTACGAGATGTCGTCGGAAATTTCTGTTTTCCGTTTTCGATCCTTTTGATTTAAAAGTCTACGAATATATGAAAACGCATTGTGGAGTAGAGTCCTTGTTCGTAAGGGGTGCCACATTCTGTATTTCGCCAGGTGTGTCACCAGTGAACTGATGGACACCCTTGTTTCGAATGTCCCCACTTCGACTCTCCTTCGAATGCTAGTGGGATTTTTTCATGTTCGCCCTGATTGTGTGGCCATTCAGACTTCCCCGTTTAGACACCCCTTCAGGTGGTCGGCGGATTTGTTCGTCAGGTCAGTTTCCTCCAGGTCTGTTTCGTTGTCCATCAGCTGTTGTACAACCAAACAGTTTTTGCCTCAACGCACGTAGTGATGAAGTTATTTTTAAACTGACCGCTTAGTTGTATGAATAACTCGTAATCTTTTCCTGTGAACGAAAGCCGTACATTGAACACGTTCCAAGGTAGTTCCCAGTCTCAAATCGACCCTGTCGCACAGGTGGGAGTGAAATGAAATGCACTTCTTATGGCAGAAACAAAGCCTTTGACTCAACCCCTTGACACCAGCTGAAACAGATTGAGTCACAGATGAAGTAATTTTTCGACGTTGCTTATTCATTCATGAGATTTCATCTGCATAAATATCAGGGGGTAGAAGAATTATAATTCTAATTATAAGACGATTGGAGATACGTTTGTTAGAATTATTATTATCATCATTAAACACTAATTCTTTTGTTTTAAAAAGTTGCTTTTAAAGATTATCACCATTTATTATGGAAGTGCCTTAGGGAGAAATTTAACTTGCAGTTATAGCCTGATTATCGATTAAAACGCCAAGTGATTCACTTAGCCTGCTCAGTGATGATGTGTTTGTACGTTTATAATTTCAAAAAATGTTCGCGGCGTCTGTCCATAAATTAAGAAGGAACAGTAAGCACTCTTCTAATTTTTAACGAACAAAGCACCCGTGAGGTTTCAGGTTTTCGCTGTGACGAGTATCAAGATGGCTGTGAAGACAGCCATCTTTTTTTCTTTTTACATTGTCTAAATATTATGTTCTGGCATAGCCAGCTAAATTCCTGTTAGAAGTTTCGCATAAAATGTGTGAGTGGGTGAATTCCAACGCAGTACGTGACTTTTTGATGTGTCGAGTGGAAAGAAATAAGTGGAATTACTTGCATTCCAGTCTAAAATAGTCTGTTTATAACATTATTTGCAAGGCCCACAGAAAATTCTGCGCGCGCACACATATACGCATGCGCAATGTCCACGAAGACTGGTCTTCAGCGACGTTTAGAATCAGATGCGTCTTCATACCTTACTCATGCACCATTATCACCACGTACAAGTTAATACAGCCACGGTGGTAGCGGTCAGAACGCTGGCCTTGTAATCCTGGGGTCTCGGGTTCGATTCCCGGCGGTGCCCGAATTTATAACTTGTGTTGGGCAAGGCCGTGGTCTAGGCAACACGGAGTTTTCCTCCGTGGCATCCCAACAATTACTCCATTCACACACAGAAGAAGGCAATGGCAAACCACTTCTGGATCATCTGCCAAGAACGTATATGAACAGGTCCCAGTCCGAGAAAAGGATGGAAGGATCCTGTTCATATGGAACTGTCCTCAGACAGAACACTAAATAAAAAATATACAAGTTAATAACAATGCAGTGACATGACCTCCGATCCGAGATTTGAACCCGGGACTTCCCGAATACAGACTACGTAGGACAGCTAAACCTCTGCGACGATTGGTCCAAATCATATGAGAGCGTGGTACGGACCGGGCACTGGAAATGACTGAGGAAAAAACAGTTATGGTTTATTTGAAGATAATGTTATATTTGATGTTTATAAAAATGTAATTTATTGTAGAAATCAATGCAACCGAATGTTAACGGCTAATGAAGTTGATCTTATACATCAATACAGTAACCTCGAGAGAAAGCTACTAAGGGCGAACACTGTTATTTATTTAAATAAAATTTTGGGTTTTTTTACCATGTTTCATGGACTATTAACAAATTAAACTGATAGCCGGCTCTTGTGAACACTTTGGATTTCATAAAGGGTGGGGGAATTTCTTAAGTAGCTAAGTTAGAAATGTAATTAATACATAAATTGGTACAATGTGATGGACGTCGATGTCAGAATTATGTTCAAAAACTGATATAATGTGATGTGCCTTCAGGTGCGGTGTGCGGATGGCAAGACGCTGGTTCATTGTGTGGCGGGAGTCAGCCGCTCTGCCACCTTGTGCCTTGCCTACCTCATGAAACACGAGAGAATGCCTCTGAGGAAAGCTTTCAGCTATCTCAGGTCGAGACGACCTTCGATCCGGCCGAACAGTGGCTTTTTCAGTCAGCTGATCGAGTTCGAGAGGCGGTTGTTCGGTGCTGCCACGGTGTCCATGGTGCACAACCAAGCTGCGGGAAACCTCATACCGGACGTATACGAGGCGGAGTATCAGAACATGTTGTGGTACCAGCAACATTACAAACACAAATTTGGAAGGCACTGATTCAAGATATTCGCCATGTTTCTTCCTGATTTATTTGTTTTTATTTTTGAATAGCACTGGAATAGTGGCATGGCTTTTCGTTTATCAGATACTTTATCCGAAGACGTCATTTTCATGCCCGTGTCCGCGGTTTTACTCAGTGCATGTCACTTTTCAGATCACTAGACGTAGTTTGGAAAGATGCACACTTATTCTTTATAAATTCAATACGCAAATAAATTTATAGCCCCCTGCTTCAATAAGTCAACCTACATTATATTCCTTCTGTGGGTATGTGACTTGCATATATAACAAATAAATATTTTATATGCTGCATTATTTCCGTATTAATGTTGATCAATCATTATTAGTACAAGATAAGTATTAGCAGGTTTCACATTAAAACTTATTGTGGCATATGCTATATTATTTATATAGACCTGTAATTAAATTTATATTTTTTAATATAAAAGAATGCATTGTTTTGATTTATCATTTTGGTTTATTATTTAAGAACTTAGTGACTGTTGTCAGCATAAAATATCTTAAAAATTCATTGTGACAGTGCGGCTTTTCACAAATTACATTCTTTTCACATAAAGAATGCCCAGAATATTAATTTGTACTTTTAGTGAAAAGTTAATGCAGGTGGAACGTTCCATTAAGTGGGATGATGTGTGTGCAAAGACGTGAAGTGTGTGAATGTGTTTGATTGAAATACATTTTGAATTAAGAAACTACGCATGGCCCTGTACGGTTATTGTGTCTTAAGGCTCATGTTTTATGCAAACTGTAATGCAGTTCAAGTATCCTTTAGTTCACACAATGATTTAAACCAGGAATACAAACATAACTTTGTGACAGGTTCAGATTATGTGTTGTCGAATCGCTGAAGAAAATTCTTTATAACCAACTCCAAACACCAAGAAATAATCTGAAGTATATTGAAGGTGTCGTGGTAAGTAAAAGTGACCAGTGATCACACAAATATTTATAGGCTAGCAGAGTAAATATATAATTTTCTTTTCCTCGGAAGGTTTAATAAATGAAAACACAAGAGTAACAGTTGTCAAACATACAAACACAGGAAATGGTTAATCTGATTTTTATGACAAATTAATTAAAAAAGTTACACGAAGGAAAGCTAACTGGCTGGGACATATTATGAGAAGGAATGGGTTACTGAGTGATATCATCGAAGGCCAGGTTGAAGGAAAGCGAGGACTAGGAAGAAGATTGATACAGCTAACCGACGATCTGAAACAAGGAAAGGAGATGACGTTCCAGGAATTAAAGCGAGAAGCCGAGAATAGGGACAACTGGAGAGCTCTTTTTGGGCAGAGCAATGGACCTGTCGTAAGACAGAACACTTAATAATAATAATAATAATAATAATAATAATGGATGTACCTGCCAATGCATATATTAGGAACAGTTGAAAGAGTCAGGCGGTGATATTTTACATTTGATGACCGAGTGAGGGTTCTTTAACTTAGCCAGTAACTGAGCTCAGGATCTGTCGATGTGACATGAATGTTGAAAACGAGAGAAAATAATATCATGTCCGTTCATAGCACGTAACACTTTGTACAATAATTTTATTTAAAAGCCCAACACTCAGTCTATAATGGCCAATGACAGATGAGTTACAGCCTACAGTCTAGCCAACTGTGTCCACTTTAGCCACTGTATCACCACCTGGTTTAAAATAATTGACATATCTATTAATGATGTACAAATTGCACTTCTAGATGTCAGTGTGATGAATTAATTATAGAAATTAAAATAATATTTTAACATCCGAACAAACCCTTAGCCTATGTACTTACATTCAGTTTAACAAAATAAATAGTTGACTATGTAAGACCACCGGGTAAAAAAACTGTTATTACTGAAAGTAAAAGCTTTTAATGTACATGGCTGGGAGCCCAAGAAGAATTCATTATACTTAGTCACCATGAAAGCTCCAGACCATTTACATTAAAAGCTTATGTTCTTCCTTGCAACCCATTATTTTACATCTGCCCAAATAAGTTTGATGGGGTTTAAATCGGGATTTTACGACGTAAGTCTCAGCAAAGTACGTTGTTTGTCTGCTGAAATCTGATCAATCACATAATATTTGTGCTTTGACTTATTTGATTTGATTAAATCGTACAGTTGAGCTTTCAACACATCACAAAATGGAATGTTTCTATCGAGTAGCCAGGCTTTCATTTGTTCCTTCTTTGTGTTAGACGTCGGTGGTTTGTCTGTCTGAGTGTTGTGATACGAGGCGTTATCAATTACCAGAAAGGAGATTGCAACGAACAGCTGTCATGTAGTGATAAGCATTTGATAAACTAATTTTACTTCTCTGGTATTTGAACTAAATTACCAAAACATTAGTGAGGTGTTACCATTAACATTCTGTATGCTGGAAGACAATACGCTACAACTGGGGCATATTGGAACCTTCCTGTTTAACTTCCTGAATAATATTAGAAAAGTTTAAATCACAAAGCTTACTGAAGATATCCGTCTTCTGGGTTATTGCGCTGTGGAGTCTGGTCGATGCTAACCAACGTTTCAGAGGTCATACTGCCTCCGTCATCAGGGCATATTCATCGCCCTGATGACGGAGGCAGTATGACCTCTGAAACGTTGGTTAACATCGACCAGACTACACAGCGCAATAACCCAGAAGACAGAAATCTTCATACCCTGATGACGGAGGCAGTATGACCTCTGAAACGTTGGTAAACATCGGCCAGACTAAACAGTGCAACAACCCAGAAGACAGAAATCTTCATACTCATCGCCCTGATGACGGAGGCAGTATGACCTCTGAAACGTTGGTTAACATCGATCAGACTACACAGCGCAACAACCCAGAAGACAGAAATCTTCATACTCATCGCCCTGATGATGGAGGCAGTATGACCTCTGAAACGTTGGCAAACATCGACCAGACTACACAGCGCAACAACCCAGAAGGCATAAATCTTCATACTCTGATGACGGAGACAGTATGACCTCTGAAACGTTGGTAAACATCGACCAGACTACACAGCACAACAACCAAGAAGACAGAAATCTTCATACTCTGATGATGGAGGCAGTATGACCTCTGAAACGTTGGTTAACATCGACCAGACTACACAGCGCAACAACCCAGAAGACAGAAATCTTCAGACTCACCGCTGTGAAAACCTCAAGTCTTACACAAAGCTTACTCTTTGTGAAATATCCTCCAATCCTATGAACATTCATAAATTTTATGCATTAAATATTAAGTCAGAAGTTACAATACATTGAGATTATACCAAGTAATATAAGACCTGAAGCATTGATGGCAACGGAATGCAATGCAGTCTTTCCGGATGATTGGCCACGTGACGGAGTGATGATCCAATATTTTGGTGACTCTCTGCCTCCATCACTAGTGTTTATGTGATGATTGTACACATATTTGTACCAATCACTGGCTGTAATAGCTCTGAGACCCTGTCTAGAAACAGGCCAATAGGAACAGAGTCAGGGTGAGATGGTCAATGACCCTACTCTTGACACAGTCAGAACTGCGTAACCTGGATATCCAAGATACAAACTGTAAAAAATCAATCCTCCATTTGTTTTTTTTACCCTGATTTGCTATAGTATGCTGATGGCCACATTCTGGGGCTGGTTGAGTTCAAAGCCCTTGTCTCTGTTAAAATGTCATGATGCGACCGGATTTCAAAAGCTTCTTTCCTTTTTCACTGTACGTAGACTGTTCCGCCCAGTGCATTGGTGTCCTTGGAGTTGACGTAGTGGCCTTCCTTTGACGCTGTGCTTCGCCACCACTTATCTGTCTTGTTGGTACAGTTAAAACTACTGTACAAGTTTGTCTGAATGATAAGATTCTCCTGAATTTAAACTTCTCATAACCTGAGTCTTTATCACATTTAGTGGCCCAGTGCTTGAGTGCAAGTGTAGATAATATCTTGTTTGATCATCCCCAGTGGGTTCTTCTCCACAGGCCTTTTCCTCCTTAGGCCAGACCCCCTCTCGTGGCTTTCCGCAGAGCTTGGGATTGTCTACTTCTGGGCTGAATCTCCCAGGCTTCCTCTTGCTTCTGCCACCCCAGGGTCCAATGCATGGTCTTGACCACCTACGTGGCTTAAACCCCTTGGGGACGCTCCCAAACATTCCCCAAACTTGCTCCCAAACTTTCATCTCAGGAGACGCAATAAAGTACCTTGCTGAAGCAATCCTTAATACGTTCCAAATTTAAGTCTTATGCCCACAACAACAAATTAAATTAAAAGTATAATAAAATCTCTCAAGTAAAAAAAAAATGTGGGTACGATCAAATATCTACAACGTTACTAAAAAATGCACAGACCACATTAGTGCTCGTCTGAGTTATTTGGTCCATGTTGGAGCTATGGTAGATGGAAGCGTGCTGTCTGAACGTTCTGATTTTCCCCTGCAAATGTTGATTTCACCAATTATTCATTACATAAATTCATTCAAAGCTGTTTTAAACAACTTATTACTACAGTCTCTCAAAACAAAAGAAGGCTGGAAATGTGTAGAGCACACTTAAGTTCTGAATGTGTTCAATAGTTGTGATATCAAATAATTAACATGGGCTCTCATAGATGGCAGCATGAACAGTTCACACTGCAACTGCCAGATGGCAGCACGATCAGTTGCAATGGACAGAGAGGTGGCATGTGGACAATGACAGAATGAGGAATGAATAGTTTATGCTACGTAAAAGGCAAACAGGATGCCAACCTCTACACAATGTCACTAACAAAAAGCATGTTCTGCATTAAGATGTTAGAACTTAACCTCAAATTTTACGTCGTTACCTAGATTTTCATGCACCTGTTTGAGATAACTTGTCTGCTAGGTGTTAATACTCTTGGGGCTTGCAGGTAAGTGGATTGCCATGATTCTGACAAGGCAGGTGTGTATCAGGAGACAGGAATTATTCAAATCATGGAATAAAAATGTGCAGGTGATGGCAGCGAACAATAGCAAATGGAGTTGCCGAACTTAAAAAAGAAAAGTGAAGGAACAGAAAGGAAAGAAAAAGTGAATATAGCAAAGAGTTTGAAGGTAAAGCAAATGGCAAGACTGAAGGAGAATCCTAAGGAAGAATACGAGAATGTGATGACAAGCAAACCACACAAGAAGATGAAATTGTGAAAGGAGGAGAAGAAGAAATGTAGGATTAGAGGTTTTCACGGCGGTGAGTTCGAAGATGGCTGTCATCTGGGTTGGACGAAGGTATGCGGGAAGGAGTAATTGACGAAACCGTGGAAGTAGATAGTGATTATTTTTTTTATATGTTGGTAATGTATCAGTTAAACCATTCAAATCTTAAGAATGTTTTTTTTAAATGATCTCCATTAGTGTGACTAAACATTTTTGATCAGTTGATAATTCAGGAAAGAACTACCCATAACCATCGAACTTTGATCGAAAGTTGTGACGGCTGCTCTGGGCAAGGTGCCCCTGTCTGGAATCGAACTCCGGTCTCCCAACCTGTAGGCAGTTACTATACTGACTAAGCTATTATGAATTGAAATTTTTGCCATGTAGGATACGGCACCCAGCGACACTCATCGCCAGATGAAAGCGGTCTTTGTACTGGGGAGGTTACAAGTTGATAATGGTCTCACGTATTGCCCTCCATTCACTGTCCCACCGTAACAAAGTCAACACAGATTTGCATGTAATTGCTGCTTCAAACACGCCCCTTCAATCTGCGGACTTTATTGGAAACTCTCCCATAAATTTCAGGCAAATTCTCAATGAAGTCCAGCCTGTTCCAATCCTCCAAAATGTCTTGTTCATACGACGTTAACGTCTTAGATCGGATTGTTAGATTCTGCACCCTCTGTATTGCAGGTTTCTTCCATTCATCAAATAGATTGTGAGACTTTCGTTCAGTATTTTTAAAATTCGTGGTAATCTAAACAATCTTTGACTACGTTTCGATTTTCTCCCTACATTACCATTAAACTTCCAAAGATGCAGTCTATTTTGAGATTTACAAGGCCAGCGGTTAGAACGCTGGCCTTGTAATCCTGGGGGTCTCGGGTTCGATTCCCGGCGGTGCCCGAATTTATAACTTGTGTTGGGCAAGGCCGTGGTCTAGGCAACACGGAGTTTTCCTCCGTGGCATCCCAACAATTACTCCATTCACACACAGAAGAAGGCAATGGCAAACCACTTCTGGATCATCTGCCAAGAACGTATATGAACAGGTCCCAGTCCGAGAAAAGGATGGAAGGATCCTGTCCATATGGACCTGTCGCCAGACAGAACACTAAATAAAATACTATTATTTGTACACCGTCTGGGTTCCTGACATCAAATTTCCCCATTACAGACTTGTTTATCTATCTTTACTTGCCGATAATATTTCCCTAGATACTCAACTATCAAATAGTGTTACATGTCACAGTAAAATCTGGTAAAAGTTGGCACCACGTACACTTGATTTTCGTCATATCTCGACACGTGATCAATGTCGTTGCATGTCTTTCTGCCAGGAGAAATAAAAGTGTGTGTACGAATTTTGAGTGGGAACACTGTTTTATTCATAATTTTTTTACGTTGCAAAAGTTTCCTACTCTAGACCTTGCAAATGGTCTTATAATTCAAGCACTTCCTATCAAAATTTCGTATGCATTTCATATGTCTATGATAAATATTTCCTTCCTTATCCCATTGCATTAACTGCGATTTTCATGGTCAAGAGAGAATGAGAATTTGTGAATGAGAAATACGAAAGAGGGAGAACTGTCGATATAAAGAAGAATGATAAAACGGACGTATGGGGAGAACGTGAAAAGAATATTAACGACGAAACAAGGTGAGGGACATGGCAATTGATGTACGAGTACCGAAAAGGAATCCGCTGAGCATACAAAGACAGAACAGTGGAGTGCTGCATCCGGGCGATGCATAATTTAGCATCCGTGACGTTGGTGCCAGATGCCACCTCCCCTCAGGCTCCTTATGAAGAGACACAACCCCAGAGGACGTAGATTGTGGGCCGTGAACCCATCTCGGCCCGCGAGTCTCTCCCTCGAAAAGTCCATAACGCTGTAGAATAATTATTCATAACAGCATTTCGTAATATCAGCTCTTCGCCAAATATTATACAATGAATGGTCTTCAAACCATGGAGACTGAGATGAGCGGAACGTATAGCATGCATGGGAGATGCGACATATTATTTAATTCTTTAAAAAAACACTAATAATCGCGCAGCCAGCAAATAAGTTCTGTGTCATTTAAGGAACGCAAATATTTATAGCAGTGATTACAGCAGTCCGCCACTGACAGCCCCCACTCACACACACACACACACACACATTGCTTCGAAACGCAAATTTTAACACTTCTGCGCGTACTTTTTCCAATTCTTTTCTTCAATTATGTTTCCGGACTAAAATTTTGTACGCATTTCTCATAACATCCTGTGCGTTCTGCATTCCCCTCCAATCTCATTCGCTGTCATTTGATCGCCGTATTAAATATAACTTCCTTTGCGTGGACTGTCTGTCGTCGTTTCCAGAATTCTTACTTAATGCACAGGGAATCCGCCCCTCCCTCGCAGCTGCTGGAAGGTTCCAAAACGCTCGTAAGCAACGCCATCTGGAATGAAGCACTGGATACGATCACAATCCCGTAAGACTTTGTTCTTAAATTGGATTCCGAGCGTCTGCAAAGATGTTCTGGCCTCCTCTCTCTCTCCAGTTTCACAAGATAAATATTTAATTCCCTTAACCCATCTGAAAATACCGTTTTACAACAAACACCGCGTTGTAAGAGTGGATGCCGGTGGTTGTAGGAGACTTTTCATCCTGAGTTCCGTACTTTCATCAAAATGTTTGACTTGGGGCCAAATTCCCCCCCTCCCCCCTCCCCTGTTTATTAAAGCAAGCACTTTAATCCCTCCCCCTCGCCTTTTCAGACTCTCTGTAACAGAGATGTTGAGCCTGTAGTCTGAAGTGTAAACTTCCCGGAATTTACGTTAGACTGGTTGCAATCCGCGTTTGTGGAACGGTGAAGTTCATAACCGTGTTCACAAAAGCCTGCCAGTCGCCCTAAATTTGAACCAGTTGATCCCAGCCGACAGCTTCGCACACTTTTACTTTAAAATACGATTTGCAATTCTTATCTTATAACAAACTAAATTATATAAAGAAACATGTTTAAAACAAACCCATTTGTAGTCAATAATAAATAATAATAATAATAATAATTAACAGAAACGAGACGAGAATATGTAAACGAGGTCCTGGTGATTTAACAAGGGCCACCGAAAGACTGGACCTAACACTAATGACGTCCTCAGGACATTCAGTGGTTATCAACATTTTCCAAAACATAATCTCTTTATATCACAATTAACACATACATATTATTAAAAATCTTCGTCACTGTGATGACATACAGTAGTGGAACGACTTAAGAGGTTTTTACAATAAACTTAGTACCTCGTCATGAGATTCCATTGCAATGATGGATTTCACCATCAGAAGATGGAGCCCTCAGTCTTCAGACGAGTTTGATATCAAATGCTTAATCTGACCACTCAGAGATGGCAGCACGAATGCTTTTTGTAGTCACTGATTGATTGCGTCATGGGTAATAGCGCCCTGGCGGATGATTGTCATACCACTTCACGACTTTGAAATTTCATAACTTTGGAAATTAAATGGAATACATTTATGAAAGTTGCGGGCATGCAAATACGCCATTCCTCAAAGAATTAATAAGATAGTGTAGTTGCGTCATATTGTGATTTATTAAATTAAAATTAAATTATTTGCTTATTCCGTCAAATCACAATGTATTTAAAATAAGACAATTAAAATATCATTCTTTGTTCCATATCGAATAATCGATTTACAATTGGAACTGTTCCAATTGTAAATCGTGTCACAAACCAGGCGTCTCGCCCTCCCTCCCCTTTCTCAACTTCGCTGGATCACGCGTGTCGTATTACGACAACATGGGACGAAATTTAACACACAATTCAGAAGGAAATAATGTGCGTAAGTAAACAACAAGCTATGGGCACGCAACTTACATTTTTTTTTGGTAATATTTCCAGTTCGTAATCTTAACTCGGTCTCCTGTGTACATAAATATTCCTGATTCTTTTAGACGTCAGATTTGTCACACGTGTCTGATTTTGTCTGCCATAATATCTCCTTCTTGGTCTTTGAATTCTCCGCAAACATTTTTGTCTATTTGACAATAAATGTTTCAGAAATTAAGTACATATAAAGATCCCCTAATTAATTTCACAATTTCGGGAACAAGTATTTGGGATCCTGTATTGAACACCTCCAGCATCCACTGAAGAAGAAGTTAAACATTGCTTTTAAGTGGTGCAGCATTGCGTTTCTGCGAATTCTTTTTTAAGTATGTAAAAGGTAATCTGGGAAAAACACGCACACACACAGACAGAACACATGCCATTACCTATGTTTTCTTGCATTTTGTATTTTGGTGCCCCGGGAGTGGGTACCAGTGAAAGAATCATGTGTAGACATTTGAAACAAGCCGGAAGAAGTCGCGACTGGTTTCCGCGCTAGGCTTTCTTGCGTAATCCGATAGATAGAACAATGACGACTTTTAGTATATGTGAACTCTAAATCACGACATTCCCCTAATCTACATCTACAAGGGATGACTGGTCGAATCAGAACTCGCCACGTTTTAGCTTGCCGGAAGTACCCGCCACCATCTCAGCGCGCTACAAAAGCAAGGAACCACTTACCGGAGCTGGGATTCACATCCAAAACGAAGCCAACAGCAGAGTGACCTCAGGAGATAGACAGATGACTGCTTTCCTTCTTCAGTGTAGGATCTGCCATCTTGAAGCTGAAAACGAGCCAGACGTAATCAATAGATGAACAAAAACTTCCGTCATTTTATCGTAAGACAATAATCATCACACTTATCAGCATAAACGTCAACTGTTCCTTTGAATACAGTTCGATGTACCCGGTGTTCCTGGTTCAGTCAACCGATGACTGCAGAAGCATCTGCTTATACAGGGTGTTTCATAATTAACTTCTACTCATAAATAGCCGTGGGGGAGGGACGTAAGGTTTACTGCTTGGGTAATTAATCAGACTTGACGGAATTGCAAGTATAACTCGGACCCCCCCCCCCCTTAAGGCTTCGACCGGGATGTTCTTTTGTTAAATCTTACGTGGTACCGCCTGATTCGACTTCTAATGGTTAAGTGAAGTGTTTTCTTTGCGGTACGGTCTGGATTCGTAAATATTATGAAGACGAGCTTCGGCTTCAAAGGGTTAACCAGCTGATTTTCGTAATGGTGAGGTGTAGTGTTTTCTTCGCGGTACGGACTGTATTCATAAATAATATTCAGACGATCTTCGGCTTCAAAGGGTTAACCAGCGGAAACTTAGTAACAAGTTTCCGAAGACGTCTTCCTGATTCTAGTGTGATCTGTCCTCGAGTGGATTAGAATGTGCTCCTTCAAGTGGTACATCGTCTGATGAAACGTGGCGAGGAACAAGCAGACAGAGGCGGGGAGGAAAACTGTGGTAATAGTGGAGAGCTGTTTGTGCCTACCATCAGCTCGCCGCCTCCAGGGGCCGAGTTATGCTTGTTGTCCAAACGCGTAGCAGACGTCAGTCGTAACTCTTATAAAGTTTGCAAGGGACGAGCGACCCAAGGGTATTCGAGCCGGAAACATTCAATAACCTATACAACATTTTAACGTGTACAGAAGCCACAACTGCTAACGCCACCTTCTCGTGCATTCTTCGACAAAGGACAGAGTCGCAAATCCATGGAGCATAGTTTTCTTTTATAAAATACTCTGCACTAAGATAATAAGACTTCTGTTTGAAGACTCTCCAATAAAATTGTGTGTGTATTATTCCTCACCTCTCTATCGTGCGCGTGCTAAACAACCGGCCAATCTAACAATTTATATTTGTTTCTTCCTAATGATACGTACTGCAGAGTATAAGTTCCTAAGATATGATTCAGATCTTAACAAATTTTAATGATTTTAATATGAAACTAAATAATTTAAAATAGGCCACGACGATAAGCGACAGAGCTAGAACGAAAGATTATTACAATTTTATAAAACGTTGACTGTACGGATCAGACAGGACTTCTGTATTTTACAGGAGAATGGACTTTGTTCAGAGACAGGCTTTCGTAAAATAAATAAACACCTGTAACATAGTACACAAAATACCTAAACATCAAATGAATTGGTCTGACCACATGAGAGGAAGATACAGGACTTACAAACGATGAAAAGATCAATTCCGATTTTAAAATTGTACCTGGAAAATTCTGGTAGGGATATTCATTTTAGTTTATGAAGATCATGTTTATGTTTTGAAGCTGTGTAGTGTGGTAGAAGTTGACCGACGTTTCAGAGTTTCTCATTGCCTTAATTCTCATCATCGCCCTGCGAGACAACACGGCACCGTCCCAGAAGACAAGACGTATTCAACGCAACTTATTAAATTCTGCTCTCTACCGCTGACATCTAACCACGTGAATTTAAAGCGTTTATATGAGACCAGATGCTAAGGGTTGCAATATTCCGTGACTACCAGCGAGTCGTTAACAAGGGGTTTATTTGTATGCGTCTGTCTGTGGCCAGCAAAGTATCTCTGGAGTTATAAGCCGTGCACGATTGCGGTCTTGCACATTTCTGAATGAGACCTGATGGAGGCTTCAGGTGCTATGTCGGCCCTGTTAAACCATAACAGGCAATCTGCCTGCATTGCGGGTAATGCAATATTGGAAACCTCCATCCCGCCACAAAATTGAGCGAACCAAACCCAATTCACGAGACAGGAACTGTACTCAAAATGGCACACTGAAAACGTGCAGACAGTGTGTTTGTTACAGCAGTTACGCAGTCACAGAAATATATCTCTTACGGATTTAGAGTTTTAAAGGATTATATTGAAACAAATCTCAGAACTATAGGACGTAAGTTTGTAGATCGGATTCATCTGGCTGAGGACAGGCTACAATGGGAGGTCCTTATGGAAAAAAGTAATGATTATTCCAGTTCATAAAAGGCGGGAAAGTGATTGACAACCATTTTGGATGAGGAATGCACTCGGTGGTAAATTTGGTTTTTATAAAGTTAATCTTTGACTGTGGTATTTCACCATAAGACAGAGGAATCACACAACGAGCTGGGAAGATATTAAGATATTAAGAGATAATAGGGGTGAACAAAATAAACAAAAGAATGATTTTGGGGGGGGGGGGACAAAATCGAGAGAAAACATGAACATAAAAAGTATTTGACGAGAAAGTTGGGTGGGAGAGCGAGACTGAATTCTGCAAATAAGAAACTGTATCATGGTGCTGCGGGTAGCCTATATGAAGCGCTGCAGGCGCTGTTTGTGATGTGTGCTGCCTACCTTTCAGGGACAACACGAAGCGAGCAAACTTAGTTTCGCTGGTGGGGGGTAGCAATCTACTGGCAAATAATTAAATTATTGCAGTGTTTGCAAGAATCGACAGGCTGTTCGCCAACTGGAAGCATGATCCCTGTCCTGCAATGGGCTTTCGAATAAATTTATTTACGTTTCACGTGCAGTGCTTGAGGGGCGATGGTGCCCGTCTGGGCGAAGAAATTTTTCATTTCCGAAATGGATTCGAGGACTCCGGCCGCACTTGATACTTGAGTTTCATGAATTTTTGAAGTGAAAACGCTTCCCACGCTAACCACACAGGCAGTGGGTAAAGGCGGACGTATACCTCAGCACCATTTCATTCAGCGATTTGGTGCATTGCAGTAAAAGAAAACACGAATTTTTAATCTCTCCACGCTTTGGCCGTGATTACCTCATGGAAGGAGCCCGCTGTACGCAGTTGCCGTTTCGTCTGCCTCCTTCATCAGGGCGAAGTTTAACGAAGGCAACATTAAGCAGCTCCGGAAGGTAAGGTAATGTAATATAACGCAAATTCCAATACTAAAGAAAAAGTCATTTCGTCGCACGAATGTTGGTAATCCTGACGTCGTCATCGAAGCAACAGAAAGATACAGAAATTGATTCACAGATCTGAAAACCGAATTTAAGATAAATCTACCACAGAAATAGTGCACAGCTGATCTTAATCTTAGTCTGTTACTGTCGACGTTATGTTTGTTGTTTAATTTTTTCAAATGAAACTATTCGTACTTCCTGTCTGGACACTACACTAGTTTCGAATGAAGCACATTTCCATCTCAATGCTAACTTAGGTCAACAGACCAACCGAGATTAATTCCGTGGAGCAATGCCCCATGAGAAGTAGACAGCGGTGCGGGGGGCCTATAATAGTCAACAGTAGGGGGTGACCCGGGCGTAGAGGACAGAATACAGAATTAGCAAAGAAAGCTTCCTTCTTCCTCGTGGGATTTTCTAACATAACAGAAGCAAATCCAAGGAACAGAACTAAACGAAGGCAGAAATATACGTAAATTGTACAAATTTCTACAGTCTAATTTTTTTGTGGTTTGTTTGGGTGTCAAGGAAATTGATTAATATCTTAAACACGAAGAGGGAATTAAAGATGTTACTAATTTAATTATTCATATTACAGGGCACAGCGAAACACGCCCATTTAAAAACACAAATCAAATTAAGAATATGTAAGCCATCTTAAATTTAAAAAAATAAATAAGTTGTGCAGTGAAGGGAGTATTTCGATGAAACTAAGTTATTTACCGAGCTTAGAGACTAAGCACTTTTCAGTTTCTGGCTGGGGACCTCAGTGCCTCATCGTCCAGACCAACTACAGCAGAATTCTTTCTACCTCCAGAAAGCAACTTTAAAAGTTCAGATCGAAGGAAGTTGGGAAGGGAAGAGCTCAAATATAATTATCGCTCTCATTTCCCATTGGCGTCCCGACGGCCGCCACCTGAACACATCCTGTCTGCACCACGCCACCAACCAGACGTCAGTCGGAGAGAGAGAGAGAGAGAGAGTCCTAGCGATTTAACCCTTTGAAGCCGAAGATCGTCTGAATATTATTTATGAATTCAGTCCGTACCGCGAAGAAAACACTTCACTTAACCATTACGAAAATCAGCTGGTTAACCCTTTGAAAGCGAAGCTCGTCTTCATAATATTTACGAATCCAGACCGTACCGCGAAGAAAACACTTCACTTAACCATTACGAAAATCAGCTGGTTAGCCATTTGAAGACGAAGCTCGTCTTCATAATATTTACGAATCCAGACCGTACCGCGAAGAAAACACTTCACTTAACCATTACGAAAATCAGCTGGTTAACCCTTTGAAGGCGAAGCTCGTCTTCATAATATTTATGAATTCAGTCCGTACCGCGAAGAAAACACTACACCTCACCATTACGAAAATCAGCTGGTTAACCCTTTGAAGCCGAAGCTCGTCTTCATAATATTTACGAATCCAGACCGTACCGCGAAGAAAACACTTCACTTAACCATTACGAAAATCAGCTGGTTAACCCTTTGAAGGCGAAGCTCGTCTTCATAATATTTATGAATTCAGTCCGTACCGCGAAGAAAACACTACACCTCACCATTACGAAAATCAGCTAGTTAACCCTTTGAAGCCGAAGCTCGTCTTCATAATATTTACGAATCCAGACCGTACCGCGAAGAAAACACTTCACTTAACCATTACGAAAATCAGCTGGTTAACCCTTTGAAGGCGAAGCTCGTCTTCATAATATTTATGAATTCAGTCCGTACCGCGAAGAAAACACTACACCTCACCATTACGAAAATCAGCTGGTTAACCCTTTGAAGCCGAAGCTCGTCTTCATAATATTTACGAATCCAGACCGTACCGCGAAGAAAACACTTCACTTAACCATTAGAAGTCGAATCAGGCGGTACCACATAAGATTTAACAAAAGAACATCCCGGTCAAAGCCTTAAAGAGTTCCGCTACCACGGCGAAGCGTTCCAGGTAACTGGGGGTGATGATTCATCGCCCTGATGATGGAAGCATTAAACGTTGGTAAATTTCTACCATACTACACAGCGCAACAACTCAGAAGACAGCTATCTTCGTACTGAACGCCGTAAAAATCAAATATTAAAATGAACCTGGAATGTATTAAGTGAGGCTTTGGACTCTTTCCACCTGGATAAGAACAGGGAATCGTCCCTGGAACTTGAG